>NW_025421577.1:1231908-2463816 GCF_011764305.1 Mustela putorius furo
GAGGATGGCATGGTTTCTGAAAGTTAGGAATTTAGAGAAAACCATTGGTTGTTGATTGGCAAGGTTGTCTCCCAGAGTTTTATGAGCAACAGGCTAGTGTAGTGTACTCCACAGTGAAGACTGAGGTCCTGTTTCTTGTCCCCCAGGTGTTCCCATATATAGTAGAATGCCTTCCTCGTAGTAGCAATTATTTTCTAATTGAAGGAATCAATAAGGGGATAAAATGACATTTGATTTAGGTATTGAAGGAATCAAAATGTCAACAAGTAGATAATAGATGAGGCAGAGCATTTCCACCAGAGGGAAAATATATATGATGTAATTAAGTGTAGAAGGCATTGAGGGATGATTGGTAGTCTAGTTGGGATAAATTATGAGGTACAAGTTGGGAGAAAACACTGCTGGTTGAAGGTGACAGATTAGGACAAAATATGGAATATCTTGAAAGCCCAGCTAAGAAATGTGGATAAATTTGTGCAAGGAATTCTAGCCCCAGGAAGTTTTAAAGCAAAAGCTTGTTGTGTGATCACAGTTTCTAATAGCGATATAACTATGGCAACAGTGGGAAGGAACAGATTGGAGGGGGAGAATGCTTGGAGGTAGAGAGACCAGTTGGGAGGTTTAGAAAATTTGTGATTTTTCAGAACAAGGATGGTGAATGTGGAAATTAAAAGATAGATGTGAGAGATTATGGAATAAAGCAAAATATTTCTGGTGATCCCTGAGATAAGATTAAAAACATAACCGGCTGTGCTGTCCTTGCTGACATTAAAAAAGATGTTAAGGGCTTACAATTTTGATAACATTACATCTAGCTCTGTGTACTTAAATCAGGGTAATAATTTATTTTCTAGTTATCACCTGAATGCTTACATATTATACCTTGAATATGAACTCAATATGTGAAATGTACTATCTTTGAGTAGTGTTCTAAATAACATTTTCAAACATTTGAAAAACTAAGTTATTCTTACTCTACAGCTTTATCAAGGTTTGACTTGTTTGATTAGAAATAATACCAGGAAGTTGAAAAGATGACTGGTTAGTATCAATAATTTTAAAAATTATTATGTAAGCACACCTGAAGGATTTTAGATATTTTAAAAAATTTTTAGATATGTATAAACTTTTTTATTTTATTATTTTATTTTATGAAATTTTATAAATTTTAAACATATCTAAAATTTTTGAAAAAGATTAGCCTGCTTTCCTTCATAGCTTAGTATAAGTAACTTTCATATTTTGATCTTGACCGCCCCCTAGTGGTAAGTATCTTTTAAAAGTAGGGTTTGGAGTACAGCATGTATGGACACTTAAGTCCCATTTGGTCCGTCATTGGTGTGTGCCCTCTTAGTGCCAGGATCCCTGGGGTCCTGGGAACACAGGATTTTATCAGGCTTTACTGTTTATCTAAGATGGTTTGTTAAAGGCACACTTCCTGAATTTCTTCTTTGAGTATCAGTATTCCTGATAAAATTCACCAGGAATACATCTGCTAATGGTTCATTCTTTTAAAATGTCAATTATTATTATGTTCTTTATAACAATATAAGAAAATAATCTAAATATACTTACGTGAGTTATAATCACCTACCAAACTTATATGAATATGTTTAAAATTAAGGAAAGCATAAGCATGTTTGGGGGAGAGCTCAATGCCTTTGAGACTAACACTGCCCATTAGGTATATGCCTGGGCTCCTACATCCAGGCTCAGGAAAGCCTTTGTTCCTAGTTTCAGTCTCACAGTACTTAAAGAGCCCTACTTTGTGTCCAGCAGATTGATGTTACAGGGTATGCAAAAGAAATTGTTACAGATTACCTGGGATCTTTGTGTGTATATGTGACTTCTGTAGATTCAGATTTCCATTTAATAATGGAATACTAAATAATTAGTATTTTATCAGAAAATGGAATGCTAAACTGTTGCTTCTTGCAACCATGATTGTAAGCTTCTCTAAAGTAATGTAAAAAATAAAGACTTGGGAACCATGAATCCTACAGACATTTGGAGGAAGTCCATGGAGGTTACAAGTCCCTTGCATAATGGTGTCTATGAATAATATGTGTATTTCCAGTTCAGGTCGAGTCTTATCAATGAGAGTAAGAATAATGCGGCAGCTAAGGTCAGGAAAAAAAATACAAAGTCTAAGAAATTCCACATTGTTACCTGGGATTGATGCACATTTTTCCATATGCTGCCCCTTATTTTCATTATCTGTATGTAGAGATAATTCATGGTAAATCTTATGACCAAGAGAAATTTGTAGTGGCTTTGAAGGAAGTCATCTGTTACATTTTTATACCAAATTTGCCTTCCAACATATTTGATTTAAGCTCATATTAAAATTTGTTTGCTGTCCTTGAAAACACTATGCATGTGAGTGGAGTCCTTTGGCCTGGGAACAGAAAGAGGGAAAAAAGAACCTATGAGTTTTTTAGTATTTTAGTTTTCTAAAGAACAAAATATTTTATCCTTAGAAAATTGGGAGTTTGATTTATTAGTGCATTCTAGAATATAATTTATAATTTTCATCTGTAAATGTTGACATAATTAAAATTATGGATAACTACACGAGAGCTTTTATCTTTCATTAAAAGTAACTTCCAAAAGTCCATGTGGATCATGGTTTAATATTCAATTCAGGGAAGGTTGCAACCATGACTTAAGGAAATAATGGATCAGCATGCCGTTACTTCAGGAAATATTACAATGGAAAATTTGACTTCAATTTTTTTACTACTGTAATATTTAGAATTGCCTTTTTTTTTATAAGTAGGCTTCACACCCAATGTGGGGCTCGAACTCATAACTTTGAGATCAAGCATCGTGTGCTCTACTGACAGCCAGCCAGGTGCCGCTAGACTATTTTCTTTTCTTTTTATTTTAGAACTTTTTAAAAAGATTTATTTATTTATTTATTTATTTATTTATTTATTTGACACAGAGGCAGAGAGGCAGGCAGAGAGAGAGGGGGAAGCAGGCTCCCCACTGAGCAAAGAGCCCAATGCCAGGCATGATCCCAGGACCTTGAGATTATGACCTGAGCCGAAGGCAGAGGATTAACCCACTGAGCCACCCAGGAGCCCCTAGACTATTTTCTTAATACCCATAACTGCCTCTAAGTATCATAAAATCTGATAATATTTTTTTCCTCAAAAAGCAGTTTGCTCTCCTATCTCTCAAAAATCATTGTTACTAAGTAACAGACATGAGAGTTTTTCTGTCCTTCACCATAGAGATGTTTCTCATTCAGGCTCCTGTCCACCCCCAACTGCAATGTATTAGAAGCAAACTATTTTCTCTTCAGAGGATTTCGTACATGCAGCGTGCTCCATATACTATTACGAATGTCTGTTTTTAAACTATTAACGCATTTATTTTTCAGCAAGATGTTTGAGTGTACAGCATGATGTGTGCGTGCGTGTGTGTGTGTGCGCACGCGCATGCAAGGTGGCATTGGGATTTGAGGCTGTCGCTGCTGGAGACACAGTTGCTTGGAGCAGACTTGGTTGGGGTGTGCATGGGTGTGCAACTGGGAGAGGAAGGTGGGACAACAAAGTGTTGCTTATTCAGAACCTTAACCCAGCTTGTGAAAGATTTATCAAAAGTTACAGTTCACCTGTATGTCCTGCAATCAACAGAAACATCTTAGTCCTTTGTTTCTTCTCTCTCTCTCTCTCTCTCTTTTTTTTTTTTTTTTTGTCCTTTGTTTCTTAATGCCAGCCTGATCTTCAGTAGATGATCTGGCTCTGTGTTTATTGGTGCCCTTGAAAGCTTATTGGAATTATTTTTATAGTTCTTGTTTGTTCATATCAAATCAGTGGTTAAGCAGATATTAAACTTCTATTATTTATAAGATCGTTCCCAGCTCTTAAAAGGAGAGCGCATGAGAACTAATATTTAACCAGGACCTGTTGACTCTGTGCCTGCTATTGGAGGCAGAGTGGAAAGGACACAGGCTGTTGCATTAGGGAGCTTTAGAATTCTTCCATTTGTTCCTCCTGTGACTTTGGTCAATATCACTTAAATGTTCTCTTCTGTCTAACCCAGATCTGAGCTGAGCTGACGGTATATCCTTTGACCTATCAGCTCAGTGGGCCCTTGTCCTCATGCCCTGTGGTTTCCTAGGGGCTTATGTTCTCATGGCTGTCCTGGCACCAGGCCCCTTGGTCCGAGGTTTTGTGTTTCTGGCATTTCCAACCCAGGTGCATCTTATTTTTATGAATATGTATATTCTCCCCCCCCCCACCCCGCTCCCAACTTAGCACCACACTAGTCCTTGATGTTGACTTGACCCTTTTCTTTTTCCCTCAAAACTTAAACACAACATTTGTGTGTGTAGCACATTATGGTGAAGATGTGAGACATTACCAGAGCTTTGCCCTTAGTCATCCTGTCTGGAGAATTAGTCAGTGGTTACCCTTCTCTGCTATTTATCTCTTTACCTTGTTGCTTTCTCTCTCCTCCTCACCTTCGAGCTGCTTCTTCCTTCTCCCTCACCCCCGAATGTCTCTTCATTTCTTGGGCAGAACAGTTCAGACCTCTTTCATGGGCTTCCCATCCCTGCCCTCGAGTTCATCTCACATCCCACTGCCAAACCACCAAGAGGCTGGGAGGTTTCTCCTGCAGTTAGTTCCCTCTCCTCCCTTGCACTGTTCCTGAGGTTCGGCAACCCTTCTCTCCCCTGGAAGCCCTGTGCTTTCCCTTTCTCCAAGCTGGTTCCATGATTTGGTGTCTGATCAGGTATATGAAAACACATCACAAAATGTGAGCCAGGGTAAGAAAGACCGGTTGCCATCGTCCCTGGAGGTTCAATTAAAGACGCTCTGTGATGTCCTCCCTCCTCTTTCAGTTTCTGGTCCAGTGACCCCCCAGGATCTCTTTCCCTTCACAGCTGCCAGAGCTGAGGTGTGTAGCGGCACCGGAGAGCGGTTCCGAATCTTCCGCGCCGAGAAGACCTACGCTGTCAAGGCAGGAAGGTGGTATTTTGAGTTCGAGGCAGTCACTGCCGGCGACATGAGGGTTGGCTGGAGCAGGCCAGGTTGTCAACCTGACCAAGAGCTTGGCTCCGACGAACGTGCCTTTGCTTTTGATGGCTTCAAGGTGAGCAGACTGTGCTGAGCCCTAGACGCCGAAGTTCGTAGGTTCCTGATTCTGTAGGCTGCGGTCTCCTGGGGCGGGTCCACCTGTGGGTGCCTTCCTTACCGTTGCTCCTTTGGGGAGGACAGCAGAATTAGGACTTTCTGGAGCACCAACCTGGAAAAAAAAAGCCCTAGGGAAACTCTTGTCCTTGTGATCTCAAAACATCCCCCCCCCCCACCCTTGTAGTGAAATTCAAGAAGTAAAACATTGCTTCTCCATTGTTACCAAAAAAAAAAAAAAAAGAATCCTCTTTGCCTGTCCTAAGTGTTAAAAATGCATATGCTAACAAATTGCATGCACTTTGACATAAGCAATTTCGTAGAAGGAATTTATCTTCAAGCAATGATAAATGGTAGGTACACACATTTAATAGCCATAAGAACACTTGAGACAGTGTTGTTTAAAATCACAAAAAGTTTTCATTTTCAGTATTAGTAATTTTTCTTAAGGTCTTAGGGTTTTCTTAAGGAAGCTGGTCAGGTGCTTGTTTTATTATGTACTTAGACATTATATAAATGTTTAAAAATTATTTTATATGTATAAAATATTTTAAAATACGTATATATGAATCTAGCTACAGTAGGATAATGATAGCCATTTTTGATTGATAAAATTATATTTTATTCCTCTATCTTATTTTCATTCTCTTATTTTCTTTGTGAATTTGCATTCCTTCTCATTATGGGAAAAGTTACTTTTAATTGAAAAAGGAAATTAGCATAAATAAGCAATCATAAGAGATTTGACATTTATACATATCTCATGTACTGAGGTATGCATGTGTGGGGAAGCATTTCTAGGCTAGAAGTTAATATTGTGTCTTCTAGAATAACTGACCTACTTTGTTTTTGAAATACCACATTTCCTGAGCCTGTTTTTCACTTCATATGGAAAATTTAACATCTTTTGATACGTAATTCACTGGAATAGATTTTTTAAAAGTATAGTATATTGTGCTTGGGAATAATCATATCATTGCTTTGCATTGATGACTCTACCCCCTTACATATCAAGTCATGGTGGAGGCGATTCTTAAGAGGAAAAATGAGCAGATATATTTGACAAAATAATACAACTAATTGTGTACCCATAAATCAGTGGATTACATTTAGAGATTCAAAAGTCACATTATCAAAACTATGTTCGAGATGTATTTCTAATACTAGATTTCACTTATGTGTATAAGACGTTGGCGTGTATATTTAATCTTTGACTCATTATTTGGGTAAATATCTTTTAGGTTTGATTTGAAGCTTTTTTGGTTTTGATATATACTGAAATGCCTCAAGATTTCTATTCTGTTAATCTATCAGTGCCATTCATTCCAGGGAATGGAATTTTGTTTCAAAATAGATGAAAATTAGAATGTCATTTTCATTAATAAGTTCTCAGCTTCCTTCTCTATTCACAGTTCTTTGTATTTTGGGAAATAGAGAAAAACAACCCATATCCTGGGATGCATTTATTTTAGTGTGACAAATTAATTTCTAAAAACTTAACAGTTTTTTTTTAATAAAGTAAAAAAAAAATTTTTACTTTATGAAAGTAAAATTTTACTTTATTTTACTTTCATAAAGTAAATAATTTTTAATAAACTAAAATAAGTTCATTTTTTAATAGAAAGTATGTTGGGTTAGGTTTTTTTTTTTTTTAAAGATTTTATTTATTTATTTGACAGACGGAGATCACAAGTAGGCAGAGATACAGGCAGAGAGAGAGGAGGAAGAAGGCTCCCTGCTGAGCAGAGAGCCCGATGCTGATGCTGGGCTCGATCCCGGACGCTGGGATCATGATCTGAGCTGAAGGCAGAGGCTTTAACCCACTGAGCCACCCAGGCGCCCCTTGGGTTAGATTTTTAAAGTAATTGTTTCTCGAAATAATGAAATAGCGTTTTGGTCTTCCCTCAAAATTCAGTAATCTGATATTAGTGTGAGGGATTCAGAATTGCTGGGCACCTCCACTCCAGCTAGGGCATCAGGCCACACTGGTGGGTGCAGTAGAACTCCGTCCTTCCTCCTGCTGCATTCGTAGAAGGCGCTGCAGTGAATCATGCCCGCAGTGGGGGTTTGATGTCTGGGTCTTGTTCTCCTGGCTTTTCCCGTGACAGGTGACTCTTCTGTCCCTAGGCCCAGCGGTGGCACCAGGGTAATGAGCACTATGGGCGCTCTTGGCAAGCCGGCGATGTTGTGGGATGTATGGTGGACATGACGGAGCACACCATGATGTTCACACTGAATGGCGAAATCCTTCTGGATGATTCGGGCTCAGAACTGGCGTTCAAGGACTTTGATGTTGGCGATGGTAAGTGACCTGCATTTGGCGTTGCTTTCAGGTTCGCAGCGTGAATGGAGCGAGCATTTGCTCTCCTGCTTCATAACCAGCCATCTTTGAGGGTGAGTGGCAGACGAGTTGCCGCTGTAAATTGCAAGGTTGCCATATGGCTTATTTGATCAGACACCCTTGAAATTGCTTTAGCAGAAACGCTACCTCCACTACTTAGCTAGGATTTCAATAAGGTAGAAATGGCTTTTATGCATGTGAATAAGAAAATAAATGCCAGGCGCAAGGACAGTTTTCCACAAACGTGAAATTTTCCCTTAGAACTTCTGTGTATAATCAGTGGCTGATGGCTCCTTTCTGTTCATTCATTTCACAGAAACGTAATGAGAACCTGTCACGGGTCAGGCCCTCTGCCGGATGCTGAGATGACAGAGATTAATAAAACATTGTCCTATTCTTGTGTAGATTACAGTATACCAAAGGAAGTCAGCACTGGAGTGCTTTCTGTTAAGTAGAGAAGCTCTAAATTGATGAACATTCTGTGGAAACACAGTGCAGGGCTCTTAGATGACCTTGAGCAGGGTTGTAAAGGGAAGGTGAAGCCCTTTGTGAAACAAATGAAGAATGGAAGAGGTTTGATTCATTGGAGTTACACTTCCAGGAAGGTGGCCACTGGCCTCTTGGGATTATTTGAATTCACATTAGTTGAAATGAAAGAATGCTAAAATTGAGTTTCTTAGAGACACTCATTCCTTTTCAAGTACTCAGTGCCCACCTGTGGCTAGTGGTAGCACGTAGCACCAATGGTGAACACTTAGAGCATCACAGAAAGTTGTATTCGATGGTGTTACTCTAGAGCATGTAATTAAGACAGTACAAAAATACAATACCAAAAAATGAACAAAACATATAAGTGTCTCATTTTAAAATGAACACTTTTTTTTTTTTTTTTTCAAAATCGCTTTGTTGGATGGTTTTTGGGTGGCTCAGTTGGTTAAACAACCGACTGTTGATTTCAGTCGGCTCAGGTCATGGTCTCCCGGTCCATTGAGTCCCAGGAGCCCTGAATCTGTGTCCTCCATGTTGATCTCTTGCTCAGCAGGGAGTCTGCTCCTCCCTCTGCCCCTTCTCACTGCTCATGCTCACTATCTCTCAAATGGATGAATAAAATCTCAAAAGTAACTGATCCTCAAAACGTTAGTTCCCTCATTATTTGCGTTAAGTTCTATATTCATTCATTAGTAAGCTTGTAAGCAGGTATGACCATCGTTTCTCAAATATAGATTTGCAAAAATGGTAGGAGTTCTACATTTTCTTTAAAAGATTGTATTTATTTGAGAGGGTGGAGAGGCAGTGGGAGAAGCAGCAGCAGACTCCCCACTAAGCAGGGAACTCTATGTGGGGTTCAGTCCCAGCACCCCAAGATCATGACCTGAGCCGAAGGTATCCACTTAACCAACTGAGCCACCCAGGTGCCTCAGAATTCTATAGTTGTGTAACTTAATTTCTATTTTGCAGTGTATCTCTGGTGGAACTGTCACTCTACCAACCCATTACCCATCTCCCTTTCTGTGTGATTGTCTTTATGAGTGTTAATATATCTGGGAGAAGGTGGGAGAGGGGCTTTTTCTGTGTTTTCTGTCTTTATTGTTAGATATGACCTGAGCTTTTAATTTTTTTAATCGGTTGTTTAGAAATTATTGTATGCTTTGCCTTCCTTTGTTGGAAGGAAGTGCCTGTGTGAGCTCTGTTTGCTTAATTGTGCCACATAGATTCAGAGTATGGTGTTAGAATTCTAAACAACGTGGAATGCCCGACCATACTATTTAAGCACATAACAAATGTTCATGCTCTTGGTGGCGCTGTTGCAAAGACCAGTCAGTCACCATTGTGGAGGTGAAATAGACTGAGCTCGTCTGGCTGGTATAGTCTATAAACGTTTATGACTTTACACTTCACAGAATTTTTTTAAAATTTAAAAAATGACTCTCATAGTTGGTATCACTATGAGAGAGTTCATATAGCATTCTCATGAGTTGTTTGAAAATTTTATGGTGAATATTGTTGGACTTTGGTTTGAGGTGTTGGAGGGGTATATTGGTCTCCAAGGCAGGTTATTATTTTCACGTAGCCATGATCCTTCGCAATTAACTTCATAGAGGCCACTCGTAATTCTAAATTTTCTTACATAAAATGGAATTTATCCACACCTATGATTTGAAAATGCTTTTTGGAGTGGAATTTTCCATTTACCTGTCAATTAACTTCACAGAGCTTACTGAAAAATAAGAAATTCGATGGACCTGCTCTGTGTAACAGGAGGCCCTGAGATGGGCTCCTTAATTTACCCGTCACCCTTCAGCGACAGTCCTCGAGACAAATGGGGCTCAAAAGAGCAAGTATGAAAGGCCACAGGGATATGCTGCTCTTGCCAGAGTACCACAAGGGCCATCCTTGGAGCCAGTCTGCTCAGAGGGATCACGAAGAGGAACTTGAGTATGGTCAGCCTCAAACATGCCACTTCCTCTGGAGTCACTGAGATGTGTGTGTGGTTCTCTCAGTCCATATGCAGTTAACTAATCAGGAGTCATTTCTGTCACAAACCATGTTGCCTATAGTGGCTGACATTCATATTGTTACCCACAGAGTTCTAGTAGCCAGCCAAACTAGGACACCTGTCCCTTAGCAAGAGCCTGAAAGGAGTTCTGATTGAATCTAGTCTATCTTAGTAAAGCCAGAGATGGTTATCTCTAATCCAATTTGGGACTAAAGCTTTTTTTCTTTTTTAAGTAATCATTTTCATATGAAACATTTTTTGATACACTTCCTCAAGAGCTCCATGGAGGTGATTCTTACCATTTTTGATGGGGGACAAGAACAGGGCTAGTAGAGATTGGAGATATATATATATATATGTATTTCCATTGATCTTACCACATAGTTCTTTTGATTGCTTTAATAACCAGTGTATGTCTGAGTTCACTGTCTCTGTAGAGATAAGGAGGAATTAACGCAAGCCAAATCAAGCATGGCACAGATATAAAGACATGTAAGAAGAATTTAAATATAGAACACTTACAAAATCTTTTAGTACTTTAGCAATTACAGTACATTCCTGTGTTAGGAAGTGTGGTGTTGTAGGGGAAAAAAGAAAGAAAGAAAGAAAGGAAGAAAAAGAAAAAAAATTCTGTCGTAAATTCTTTTTCAAACTTGTGATATGATAAGAAATGAAATTGGAAGTGATGATGAGAACTGGAATAAAGGGAACAACAAATCTATCATTATTTGCAGATAATGTAATTATTTGCAGAGAAAACTGAAGAATCTATAGCTTTTACTAGGAATAATTGAAGCATTTAGCAAGTTCGCATTTCTATGCTAGATGCAAACCTGAAACTAGATTAAAGAGAAGATAGCATTCACAGTAACATCAGGAATTTTCGAATTTTCAGTAACTAGTTATCACCCTAACAGAAGGTGAACAAAGTATTTACAGAGAAAATCATTAAACTTTATTGATAGATAACTTTGTTAAGAAATTTATCATACAGGGACGCCTGGGTGGCTCAGTTGGTTGGACGACTGCCTTCGGCTCAGGTCATGATCCTGGAGTCCCGGGATCGAGTCCTGCATCGGGCTCCCAGCTCCATGGGGAGTCTGCTTCTCTCTCTGACCTTCTCCTCATTCATGCTCTCTCTCACTGTCTCTCTCTCAAGTAAATAAATAAAATCTTTAAAAAAAAAAAAGAAAGAAAGTTATCATACATGGTCAGCCAATCTTTGACAAAGATACCAAGACAATGTAATGGGAAATGGATTGTCTGTTCAATAACTAGTGTTGGAAAAATTGGATATTGACACATTAAAAAAAAAAGCAATTGGACCTTTTACCCAATTTTGGACCATATACGATGTTTTTTGACTATATACAAAAATCAACTCAAAATAGACTAAAGACTTAACCATAAGAACCAAAAGTGAAATTACAAGAGCAAACATAGGGGAATAGCTATTTGGCAGTGCCCTTAGCCATGTTTTTTTTTTTTTTTTTGGATATGACACCAAAAGCAGTCAAGAAAAGGAAAAATGGGGCGCCTGGGTGGCTCAGTGGGTTAAGCCGCTGCCTTCGGCTCAGGTCATGATCTCAGGGTCCTGGGATTGAGTCCCGCATTGGGCTCTCTGCTCAACAGGGAGCCTGCTTCCTCCTCTCTCTCTCTCTCTGCCTGCCTCTCTGCCTACTTGTGATCTTTCTCTGTCAAATAAATAAATAAAAAATCTTAAAAAAAATAAAGTAAAATAAAAAAAGAAAAAAGGAAAAATGGATATGTAGAATTATATCAAATTAAAAACCTTTTGCACAAGAAAGGATGCCATCAACACAATGAAGAGGCATCCTGTGGAGTGGGAAAAAATATTTACAAACCATATATCTGATAAAGGATAATTTTCAAAATATATAAGGAGCTCTTGTAACTCATTGGCAAAAACAACCAGAAACTGCCTATTTAAAAAATGGACAAAGGAACCAAGTAGATTTTTTTTCAGAGAAGACATACAAGTGGCCAACAGTTGTACAGAAAGGTGCTCAACATCACTAATTACCAGGAAGATGCAATTCAGTACCATAATGAGATATTCCTTCACACCTGTCAGAATGGCTGTGATCAAAAACCCCCCAAAACCTAAAGATAGGAAATGTTGGTGAGGGTGTGGAGACAAGGAAACCTTCATGCACTGTTCATGGGAAGTCAACTGGTATCTGCAGGATTATTCACAACAGCCAAGGTAAGGAAACAGCTGAAGTGTCTGTGGACAGATAAATGAATAAAGAGAATATGAAATTTATGTGCAACAGAATACTGTTACCTTAGAAAAGAAGTAAATTCTGCAACTGTGACAACATGGATAGCTGGAGGACGTTAGACTAAGTGAAATAACCCAGATACAGAAGGACGGGTACTAAGTCCTACATGATACACTTAGAAATGTTGAATCTAAAACAGTCAGACTCGGAAGTAGAGAGTAGAATGGTAGCGGCCAGGGGCCAAGGGATAGAGAAGTGTTAATCAAATGGTACAAACCTTCATTGATACAAGATGAGTAAGTCCTAGAGAGTTCCTGTCTTTAGTTAACTATAGGCCTGAATTACCTGCCTCAAATTTTGCAAAGAAGATAAATGTTAAGTGTTCTTATCTTATACACCCCCCACACACACATTATGGATGATGATGATGATGATAAAAATAAGAGGGCAGGGGTAAGCTTTTGGAGATAACTGATATGTTTATGGTGTAGATGATTTTGTGGTATATACTTATCTCCAAAGTCATCAAGTTGTGTACATTAAGTATGTACAACCTTTTCTATGTCAATCACACCTTAATAAAATGGTTCAAAAAAGAGATTTATTACTCAATAAATGTGAGCTATATTATGTTCAGGAGGAAGACAATAGCCTTAAGGTATTAGTTCTTCCAAAATTGATGTATAGATCCCATCCAAACATCATACTTTGTCTTTAAAGTCCCAAGAAGTTTCTCATGGGGCTTGGTATAATGTTTCCAAAATGTATATAGAAGAGTAAAAGACTAAAAATCTCAAGATTACTTATGATAGAGCAGAGCAGGGATAGGGTATATGTTGTACTGTATTGATTTTGAAAGATAAAATAGATAAGGGTTTTTTTAAGGATAGGTTTATTGTAGAGAGAACACATGTGTGTGCATGCATGGGGATGGAGGGGCAGAGGAAAAGAGAGAGAGAGAGAATCTTGAGCAGACTCCGTGCTGAACATGGCGCCGGATGCCGGGCTCGATCTCACGACCCTGAGATGCTGACCTGAGCTAAACCAAGAGTCGGATGGTTCACTGACGGAGCCACCCAGGCACCCCAGTGAGGATTTATTTTGAAGCTATCAGCATTAAGACATGTAGTATTAGTGCAGGGATAGGCGAAGGAATCTGTAAGATGAATTAGAGAGGGTAGAAGAACCCATCAGCCCACGTGTGGACCCTTGTAATATGGTGGGTGGCATTGCCAGGCTGCTGGAGAGAGGGAGACTGGGATCTGAACGAATCGGATCCTTTCCTTGTATCATACTGTATATGTAACAGCCAGCTCCAAAGGGACTGAGGGCTTAAATGTCAAAAATAAAACATTGCAATTCTTGGTAGGAAATATAGGTAAATCTTTAAATTTAGACAATGGGGTAGGAAACCTTTATCTTAGAGTAGAACAAGCAAATATAAAACAAAAACCTGGTGACTATAATAGACTGGTAAATCCATCTATACAAACGTAAGAACTTCTGTTTAAAGAACAACCAAAGAAACCTTAAAGGGAATGGTAAAACAATTTATTAGTGGGGTCAGAGAACTCAAAATACAATGTTAACAACTGAAAAAAAATGTTAGTGTCAAGAAAAGCATAAAGAACTGAAATCACTAAGAAAAAGGATGAAAAGTCATCAGTAGATATCTCATCGAAGAAATCCAGATGGGCAATAAATATATTTTTTAAAGATTTTATTCATTCATTTGACACAGAGGGATAGAGAATGAGAGAGGAAACATAAGCAGAGGGAGTAGGAGAGGGTAAAGCAGTAAAGCAGGCTTCCTGCTGAGCAGAGAGCCTGATGTGGGGCTCAGTCCCAGAATCCTGGGATCATGACCCAAGCCGAAGGCAGACACTTACTGACTGAGCCACCCAGGCACCCTGGCAATAAGCATTTGAGGAAATACTTGTTATTATTAATGATCAGGGAAGTGTAAACCATAATTAGATGCTATTTTAGATACATTCTGTTGGCAAAATTTTTTTAGATATTGGCTTTCCTTAGGACCACTTTCCATGGTTCTTAGGGGTGCATATGGTGCTCTCACTTAAAAAAACAAAAACAGGGTTCGGTAGTATCTCTGAAATTTGAATATTTACATACACATGGCCCAAAAAGTCTGTTCCAGTTCCCCAGTGACCTTTATATATCTCTACAGCAGGAGACATGAGCAAGAACGTTGATAGGAACACTACTCACAGTAGCCAAAGCCAGGAAGTCATCGAATCAGTAACAGTTGCTGGAGGATGGATGAGTAAGGTGGGAAGCTACAGTGACAGGTAGACTAGGAATATGTCAAGGAAAGAAGTAAGTCCTGAGAGGTAACTAGGGCAGGCGAAGACAGTGCCCCAAAGAGAGGTCCCTGTCCACTTCCTAAACCCTGCCAATAGATTACCTTCTGTGTGGCAAAGGGATTTAGCAGATGTGATTAAGATAACTCTTTTGGATTTGTAAGGCTCTCCTGGATTTTCTGGATGGTTCCACCGTAATCACAGAGGTCCTTTCAAGAGGGTGGCAGGAGTGAGCAAGGACACAGGAGAGGGGAGTGATACGAAGATGCTGGTTCTGATGGAGTCAAGGAGTCAGGGCGGGTAGGAAGCCTCTTGAAAGGGCAGGGAACAGATTCTTCCCAGAGTCCAGAGTCCCTAGAAGGAACACAAGCCCCAGGGACACTTTGTAGCCCAATAAAATCCATTTTGGACCTCTAGCTTTCAGAAATACAACAAATACAAAATACAATAAATTGGTTTTGTCTTAAGCCACTAAATTTGTGGTGTATTTTATTACAAAAGCAATAGGAAATGAGTGCAAGAATCATAGAGGATGCTACCATTTTTGTAAAAGTTACACACAATCAAAACCTTAAAAGTATGTTTTTAAAAGTACAGTTAAAGAAAATAAGAGAATGCTGATCTTAGGATTTGGGGTGATGGTTTCTTCGGGGGAGGAGGCAGGGAGATGGGAAAATCAACATAATGTGGTTAGATGTAGGCTATCGTTAAGGCTCTTGGTTTTCCTTCGGGTGGTGGGTTAGCAGATGCTTATTACAGGATCTAAAAAGTTCCAACTAAAGAATGAGGTAAAATCAGGTCATGACAAGTGTGTCGGGAACAAAGTTTGTAATTAATCCACTTTCCACTTCTGTGCACTTGAGATTCTTAAAGAAGAAATAGGATGCGTGAGCATGTCTATAGAGCTTTGGGGAATAATCTAGTAGAGAGGGAGAAATTGATGGTAAAAGTCTGAGAGACGATGTTCACTGAAATTCCTGAGAAGGTGAAGAGGGTGTGATCTCCAGCACAGATAATGAAAAATTTTTCCTTTTACAACAGAGAGAATAAGGGTCTGGGTATAAGGAATGGTAATGGCCTGTATTTTACGAGCACAGTGCCTCATGTTTGCAGGCAAGCCCTCTGACATGAACGACTCACATTTCCCAGTCCCAAGTTCCTTTTCTTTGCTTTTCTCCCTCTTCGTCATCTCCCTAATATTTGGTCGCCATGTGTCCCACCTGTCACCTCGGTGCCTCATGTTGCTTCCTCCTCTGGAACCCTATCCCTGGGGAGAGGTCTCCCGTCCATGTTCCACCATGGGTCTCCAAAAGAGAATACTTTTCAAAAGAGTTTCTGAACTGGAATTCTAAGGATGCGTCTCCTCTGTGGGGGAGGTTTATCTCATTGGAAATCTCTTCCCCCATTCTACAATTTTGGTGAGGGAGTGGGAATGAGATGTTCCCCCCTGCCCTCCATTCTTAGGGTCAGACTAAGGCCACCTCAGGGTGAGAAGAGCCCTTCATCAAATGTCCAAAACTGCTCCAGGTCTCAGGGAGAAATAACCTTTTCCTTGGTGAGCTTTTGGGTTGGCTCTTGTTTTTGGTACCATCAGAATGGCAGAATCTCAAAGCCCGAGATTTGGTTTATTAGCCTAGAAAAAAGAAGCCAGGAAGACTAGCCAGTGGCTTTTTCTCTCTGTCTCTGGAGAAACTGAAGGAAATCTTGTGGTTCAAGCATGATGTAACCCAGTTCCCCAATTTAACAACAGAATCTTGGTCCCAAGTACCAGCTCATTGCAAACTGTACTTTTTATTAACCCTGTGCCTTCTTTGCTTCCTTATGAGGATAACTTATTACTTAAAAGCACACTCAAAGGACACATTTCCATAGGTCAAAAACTAATTATCATTAATTTCAACTGGAATAAATGGGTGCATCCCCAAGCCTCCCAATTAAACCTCATTATGCTAAAGCAATACCAAGCCCCCCTAAAATTACATGAGTAGTAAACATGGTAGTTATACCCTAATTTAAAACGCATTCCCTCCTTTCTTTGTTCTTTTGTTTGCTTGTTGACCAGCTCTACTGAGTCACTTTCTTAACTGTCACATACTATACATTTCAGATTCCCTCACAAAATGTAAAGTATAAATGTCAGAAAAGCAAAACAAAAGAGCAACAATAAAGCAAAAAAGGAAACAAAGAATCAGTGGTGAAATGTGCAAGTGGTATGACATTTCCTAACATGCTGATGGTGCACAGAATTTTCTCAAATACATAGCTCATGTCCCACACTTACTTGAAAAAGAACCTATGTACTATGAGCCAGTTTTTACTACAGTAAAGACGAATGCATGTCTTACTTCTGCTGGGGCTTGCCACCTCCTGAAGCATATGAGAAATCAGCCAGGCTTACTTTAAAAAAAAAGAAGAAATGCCTTGTGGGAATATTGAATGAAATTCTTCCTAGAGTTCAGATTCTTTAAATCCAGGGGTCTCTCGGGGCTCAGCAAGCAAGCATGGCTCCCGAGAAGATGTGTTTGCTGGGGAATATGACATTCTGTATTCAACCACATTCAAACCCACCTGTTACGGCCTGAATTGTGCACCCCACCCAGATCCGTATGCTGGAGCCCTAACCCCCTAAAGTGACTGTATTTGGGCCTTTATAGAAATCATTCAGGTTAGATGAGTTCATAAGGGACAGGCCCTCATTGGGGATGACTGATCCTCGCAAGAAGACGAAGAGACACCAAAGGTTCCCGTGCACAGAGGAAAGGCCACGGGAAGGCAGCCATCCCCCAGCCACAGAAAGAGGCTGCCGGAGACACCAAACCTGTGGACACCCTGATCTTGGACTTTCTGTCTCTGGAAACACGAGAACAAATTTCTGTTGCCTCACCCACCCAGTCTGGGGTGTTTTGTTACATGGCAGCCCTAGGAAACTGAAACACCTCCCCCTCGGCACGTGTTCCCTGCTAACCTAGTAGTGCTCTTGATCTATATGTGTGGTGCCTTCTGTTACCAGCGGTTTGTAGAGCTAATCATACCCTTGATTTAAAGCAAGGAAGAGAGTCATTTAAAATCTCGCCATATGGTGAGAGAATAGTTATTTCCTCTGGAGATCACCTGCCTTTGACGAAGTCGGCTTGTAGGTACTTATCTTGGGCTGTGTTAATGCCTCATCGCACTGGAGCTTTTTCAACCTCATTGGCTCTTCTGTAAGTAAAGATCAGCTCAGGGCCCTCAGGTTCTGCATCTGTAAAGATTTATAATCAAATCCAGAACTGATGCTTGTGACGCTCTGTCTGCCACCTGGAAGAACAGCGAGCGAAACTGAGTACCCCGGGGCTCAGACGGCATGGCATTCCTTTCCATGGGAGCGAAACAGAAGAATACTGTTGTAATGAAAATAACTGCATAGCTTCAGGCTGAAAAGCCCTCTAAGGAAAAAGAGAGGGAAGCATAACTTTCCATTACTGGTTTTGTCGTGCTACCTTTAAAAAAAGAAAGAAGGGGGACGCCTGGGTGGCTCAGTTGGTTAAGCAGCTGCCTTCGGCTCAGGTCATGATCCCAGTGTCCTGGGATCGAGTCCCACATCGGGCTCCTTGCTCAGCAGGGAGCCTGCTTCTCCCTCTGCCTCTGCCTGCCATTCTGTCTGCCTGTGCTCGCTCTCTCCCCTCTCTCTCTCTGATAAATAAATAAAATCTTTAAAAAAAAAAAAAAAAGAAAGAAAGAAAGAAGGAAACCAGAGCATGGAACCCTCAGACCAACATATTCTTTTTATGCTCAGTTGAAATATTGCAACAGTTTAACCACTTCTGGGTGAAGATTGAGATGGTTTTTGACACGACGTGAATTTAAGAGTAGTAGAAGGAGGGCACCGTCCCAGATCGCTGCCCTCCAGCTCCCCCATAACATCTGTCCTGTCACTCTGCAAAACCCGCCATTGTTACAGACCTCAGGGGCAGGTCTGTATCCCACCTGGGACAGTAACTTACTAAGGATATTCCTAATTAAAAATGAGCACTTGCTGGGAGAAGAAGTTAAGAGCACGAGTCACTCCAGTGGAGCCATCCAAACAGCCCCAAATTGTGTTGGGACACTGGGTATTTTGAGTAACGATACAGACAGTTATTTACAAAATGGTAGACTAACTCTAGAGTCTGAAAATGTTGGGAACTGGCAGAATCCATTTCATGGTTTTGTCTAGAATCAAAAAAGATATGTTCTAGAAATTCTTTGGGCTTCTCCAAGAATACAGCTCTTAAAGCTGTATAAAGAGCACAGGCACTTTAACGAATGAGAGAAACTTTTATTTTTATTGTTTAGAGTTGAATTTCAGATTATCTAGTTTCTGTCTTTTGAGTTTACCTGTATATTTTCTACACATGTTTTTCTGGGGAAATTCACTGTGAAATGATTGACGAGTTCAGTGAAAACTGAACTCTGCTTAGCTTAACCTGACCAGTTAATTGACATTTACATTGTGTATATTGATGAAAAGAGGACATTTAGTAGTATTCAGGATCAAAAATAAAATTGTCTACTGATCTTGATTATCTGAAGTGAACCGAGAGTCAGGAAGAAAGTATGGAGATGTCCCTCTTTGGGCCAAAGTTGGTATTACAAAGTCTTTGTACTAAAGATGTGCTTGTAACACAGTAAATCCCCAAAGGCCTTACCCAGTGTATTTGCCAAGTTGTTTTCTAAGCCAAAGTGGAATAGAAGCAGCAGATTTCATGTCTGAAGTCCTGGTTCTAGACCCAGTTGTGAAAATAATTCTTCCTGTATGGCTATTTCCCAGTTCTGAAAACAATTCTTCCTGCATGGATTTGGGCAAATAGCCTCTCTGTTTTCATTTCCTTAAAATAAAAAGCTCTAACTGGAAATGACGCCCGTTTATGCCCCTTCCAGTTCTAAAGATCCCAGAAATCTAAGGCAAGTTGGTCTTATTTCTGTTTTACCCTCCTTCTTGCATTTTTTTTTAAGATTTTATTTATTTATTTGACAGAGATCACAAGTAGGCAGAGAGGCAGGCAGAGAGAGAGACAGAGGAGGGAAGCAGGCTCCCTGCTGAGCAGAGAGCCTGATGCAGGGCTGGATCCTAGGATCTGAGCTGAAGGCAAAGGCTTTAACCCACTGAGCCACCTAGGCGCCCCTCCCTCTTGCATTCTTTTTTTTTTTTTTACAGTCTTCCTTTTTTTTTTTTTTAATCATTTTTTAAATTTATTTTCAGCACAACAGTATTCATTGTTTTTTGTACCATACCCAGTGCTCCATGCAATCCGTGCCCTCTCTAATACCCACCACTTGGTTCCCCCAACCTGCCACCCCCCCAAAGCCTCGCTTCCCGTTTAACCAACTGTAGCACCTGAAACAAATGATTTAACTTATTTGTCTCCTTATCTTGAAAAATGAGGTTAATAATTTATAATAAATGGGAAAGTGCTTATATATTATCTGGCACATACTACGTGTTGTTCTTCCTTCGGATCAAATAATTCAGATGTACCCTTTAGTCTAATATTGGCCATTTTACTGCTTCTGGCCATTTGGCTTGGGTTATAAATGTGGATCCGTATCTGTAGTTCAGAAGTTTCGAAGTCTGGAACTGTGTGCTCCTCCAATAAGCTGGTATGCTTGGGATCTGCTTTATCTTCTTTTCTTTTAGCCCCCGCCACAGATTTCACGCCCGCATCACACCCCCACATCCTGTGACTGCCAATTCCTTCGCTGGACTTGCACGCTTGTCACACACCCCTCTGCTCTGGAGCAGGGAGGCTTTTATCCACAGAGAAAGTTAAAATTGGCTGAAGCCATCTGTCTTTTGTTGGAGGAAGCAGTTTAACCATACGTTGTAGCTACTGTTTTAACAGATTTACAAATGGCTAGGGTGGGTCTGGCTCAGCCCCAAGAAGCCAACGGGACTCGTGTGGACTAAATTTAAGATCCACCGCCAGGAAGAAAACTTCCCTTAGACATCCCCAGGCTTTGTCATTTGCAGGGTGTCAGTTAAGGTAACTGCAACAGAAGATGGAGAAGGCAAAGCACAGGAAGGTAGGACCAACATTTTACTTATGCCGAGGTATATGCCTGAATCCGGGGAAGTCTGTTTTCTCGTGTCAGAGTATTTGTGTGTTCAACTTATTTCGAACTGATAAAGAATTGAACCTCTGTTACCATGTTTTGCTCTGGGCAGTGGTTGAGAATGATGTCATTTATCAACCCATCTTGCTTAATTTATGGCAAACATTCAGTAAGTCCTAATAGCATTTATCCTTTCCTGACATCGTATTTTATATCTGTATATATAACTATATTTATTTACTTAGTATGCCTGCCCGAAGGTGAGCTCCAGAAAGGGAGAATTTTGTTCACAGATGTATCCCCAGCCAACAACGGTGCTTGGCACATGGTAGGTATTCATTGAATACTTACTGAATGGCAGGACCTGACACTAAAGGAAGACAGTGTTGAAGAGTAACTTAGAGCAGGGTTTAGCATACTAAGGCCTGAAGCAGACCCAGCTTGCCACCTGTTTTTGTAAATAAAGTTTTATTGGAATACAGTCACACACATTCATTTATTTTTTCGGCCCCTTTTGGACTTTCACTCAGGTTTGAGTAGTTTCACCACAAAACCTAAACTCTGTCCTCTGGTTATGTATGGCCCTGACTTAAAGCATGGCCCTTATGATCGAGCAGGTCTGGGTTTCTTCTCTGGCTACTTGGCTGTGAGCAAACAATTTAAGCTAAAAGGTTGGTTGCCTTGTCAGGAAAGTCATAATAACGATTCCTGTCTCAACCAACGGTTGTTAATGTTCTTTGAGAGGGGCATCAGATAAAAACACTCAGGGGGAGAGCCTGGGTGACTCAGGAGGTTAAAGCTTCTGCCTTCGGCTCAGGTCATGATCCCAGGGTCCTGGGATTGAGCCCCACATTGGGCTCTCTGCTCAGTGCGGAGCCTGCTTCCCTCTCTCTCTCTCTCTGCCTGCCTCTCTGCCTACTGTGATCTCTTGCTCTCTGTCAAATAAATAAATAATCTCTTTAAAAAAAAAAAAAAACACTCAGGGACCATTAGCCACTACTAGGGAGCCTCGTGTGATGGACATGTTATCTATTGTCTGTACCTTTATTTGCTAGGCACTTTGCCACGTACTGGCCAAATGCAGGGGCCTGACGCCTGGCCTTTCTGTCACATGACTGCAAAGTACTGTAGTTTCCCTCCGCTCTCTTCCTTCACGTCATGGCCATCCAGTTGCTCCTGCTGTGCATACGCTAATTTAAAAACATGGAATTTTTCGAAATATTGGTCATCTTATGATCACAGAAGTTTTATAAAAGCTACATGTTCACTGGCGCCTGGATGGCTCAGTAGGTTAAGCACCTGACTCTTGATTTCAGCTCAGGTCGTGATCTCAGGGTTGTGAGATCGAGACCTTCGTCCAGTTCTGCGCTGGGTTCCTCATGCTTAATCTTAGTCTTAATGCTTAATATTCTCTCTGTCCCTCTACCCCCGCTACCCCTCCCCACCTCCACAGCTAGTAGTCTCTCCCACTCTCTACAAACAAAACAAACAAAACCACATCTTCAGAAGTCACAGTATGATTTAAATTTTATTAAGTTGATTCCATCTAAGTTAAAAAGGGGAAAAAATATACCCATTTCTACTTATGGATGTTCTTTCATGAATACATGCCTTGAAAGGGCCTTAAAACAAGAAAGCAGTAAAAATGCCATGTACAAGTGTATATCTGCTGTAAACTAATGAAACATTACATCTATTTACTTGTTTATCAAGAAGTAATAAGTTCTGGTTGAATATTTGGGAAATACAAGGGAGTATAATGAAAATGGCTAAAAGCTATATAGATTCCTACTACCCCGAGAGAAATTTGATTTTAATGTATTTTTCCCCCATTTGAAGCATTGAGATGTTAAAATAATGTTCTCCATCCACCTTTTTAATGTAATATTATAAATGCTGATCCATGATATAAAAACATTTTAAACTTAACCTTTGATTTTTTTAACCAACTTTCCATTTTGAGAAATAGCCTTTCAGGAAAGTATGAGAATAGTGCAGTGGATACCTATTTACCTTTCACTGGGAATCACCACTTGTGTTAGTTTTGTTATGTTGGTTTTCTCTCTCTCTGCAGTTATAATCTGATGAGTCCTGAACATGATTTTTGATGCCTGCACATACTCTGTTTTGTGCATATATCATACTTGTCCATTCTTCTATTGTGGCTGTTTAGTTACTTTTACCTCCCCTCCAGTTTTAAATTTTGTTCACTGAGCATCTATGTTTCAAGCACTATCCACAAAAGATCTCATTTTTAAAACCATAATCGTGTGGGGTAGATGTTACAGAAAAAAAGGATCAACGCTTAGAGAATTTAAGTACCTTGTCAAAGGTCAAAAAGCTGGGAGTTGGTGGAACAGAGATTTTAATGCAGGTCTCACACTTCAAGCTCCATAATCTTAGTCATTTCAAAGGACCTGCACCTGTCCGCCATCTTTGATGATAACTCCTCTGAGAAACCCACCTAATTTTCATCTGTCTCCTCTTCCTCCGCTCTTAGCACCCCATCTCTGTAGATGGTTCAAGAGGTATAACTTCTTTGCCTGTCTTCCCCCCTCATTAGACTGTGAGAACCTTCGGGCTGATGCCTTGATGTCAGTCAACTTTTATTCCCAGTTTCTCATATTTGGGAGCTGGTCATAAGTATTTATTGGATAAGGAAATGAATGGTTGAAAGTGTCTTGATGCATATTATGAAATTGTCCTTCATGAATTTGTACTCATTTAATTTTATTGGCGAGATTTCTGATGCTGAACTCACCATACACCCAGCAGCATTGAGAGCTTGATCTTCCAAAGACTGAACTTGTTTGACTATTTTATATCTGCATTACTCTTATAACATTTCTGTAGGAGAAGGGTGTAGGCATATTCTGGCTCTCCAGTTTATTAAGTGACTAGTGTATTTTTACAAAGGCTATCACTTGTTTTCATAGCAAAATACATATTCAGTGAAGAAAATGTGTTAAACTGAGAAGCAGAAAAAGAAAGAACAAAGCGTGTTAAAAAATCCCACCATTCTGTCCTTTTCTAATAAAAAAACTTCTGTTTTCCCGGCTTTCAAAATAAATCATATGCTAAGGCTTTCTTTCATAAAGTAATATTTACTATGAATATTTTTTCTATATATTAATGAATCCTTGAAAAACAGTTTCAAAAACTAAATAGTATTACATCTCAAGGGAAAAACATATACTTACTATGCTAACAATGTCCTCTGGTCATAAACAGAGCCACAGTGAACAGTTTGGGATATGAATCTTTGTGGGCAACCCAAGTTACTTGTTTGTCTTTTTTTTTAATGAAAATATTTCAAACATACAGAAAAGTTTGGATATTAGTATAACAAACACCCCAAAATGTACTATGCAAGTGTATATATCTTCCCTTATAGGGTAGGAATTCCTTCTCCATGTAAAGTGACTAGCAAGAAGTAAATCTTTACAATCCGAGATGTTTCTATCTTGGTATCCCCTAGTTTATGTCAAATGGGTGTTAGATTTGCCAATTTGTGCAAATGTGGCTCAGGCTGTCTCAGGTCCATTGTATTTATCCAATCCCTTCCTTTGATTCCTTTGGGGACATGTCTTTCAAACAATTTCCCTTGACTGCTGCTTCAAGAGTTGTCACAGCTGCAGACACAGCTGTGGGTTTTAGTTTTAACTAGAAACTCATCATTCACACTTCCTTGAACACAGCTGGGTGTGTTCTTGCTTCCTGGTCGGTAGCTCTGTTCTACAACCATTTATTTGCGTATATATCCCAATGAATACAAACTGAGTGAAATCATTATGGATTATGGGATGTAATTTTTGCTGTCTCATGCTATTTTGAGGGTTATATATCGCGTATATTGTCACTAATTTCAACAAGGGAAGAAATATAAATCATAATGGTAGTTAGACAATTGCTAGCTTTTTCTTAGGATCCACTGCTTTTTTGATCCGTAAATTAGATCCTCTACTCTGTAGACTGTATTTATTGTGCTGACTACTGGAATTTCTGTGTAAAATATTCTAGAAGGAAATGAAGGTACATAAACATCCCTCCGCATATCCCCCCCCCCACACACACACACACTGAAAAATTTCATCCCAGCCCCTGGCTAAAGACAACCGATTACAAAGAATTCAAAGAAACGATGAACAGAATTAACATAGATTCCCCTTTTTATTCAGTAGTGAAAAGATTTACTAATCCTGCCACACATTAGATTAGCTGATGAAATGGTTTCGTTTTTGCCCTGTTGCTTATTTCTATTGCTTTTGATTTAGTTTCTTGTTTCCTTTTAACTTATACTTTAATTTCATACCTTAATTATTTAGGTTAGACGTGAATTGCCCTACTTAATCTATAATGGCAGTGACATCAAAGAGAAGGGGACAGATGGAGGCGTTTCAGTGGGATTTTTAGCAACTACTTCTGAATATTTATTTATTTACATATGTTTTCTATACTTAGATCTAGTGTCCCCTAGAAAAAGGCACAATTTTTTCCCCCAAAATCAACAGCAGCTATGAAAACTTTTGAAAATGTTGTCTTTCATCTTTTTTCCTTGAGTTCTATATGAAGAAGTCTGTGGCTCAGCCTGTGCTCAGTACTTCCATGTTTCAAGTGCTTGTTCTAACTTGAACCCACCTTCTTTCTTACCTTCCCTCTGTGAGGTAGTCCCATGCATTCCTGAGCTAAGAGGCTGTGGGTTGGGGACATCCTTCTGTTACTGGCCACCCTAAGACCCCAGGAGGACTGGGGGCTGCTGAGCACTTCTCTCATTTCACAGAAGTCCAGGGTGAAA
The DNA here is from genome assembly GCF_011764305.1 of Mustela putorius furo. Taxonomy (NCBI): domain Eukaryota; kingdom Metazoa; phylum Chordata; class Mammalia; order Carnivora; family Mustelidae; genus Mustela; species Mustela putorius. The sequence goes on from NW_025421577.1 coordinate 1,257,325, forward strand.
CTAAGGTCTTATCTAGGGGCCATGTTTAGTAAATTATGATCAAACCCTGATCTTCTGACCCTTACATTTAATACTTAGCGTCAGTGGTCTCTTCTCCAAATAATGTATTACCTCATGCCAACGTCTTTCCCAAAGACAAGAGTTCTGGAACAATGCTTTTGGGAATTCCAATCAAATAGGCTGTCACACGAATGATACTGAACATTTGATTTTTTTTTTTCTTTCCTCCCAGGATTCATTCCTGTCTGTAGCCTTGGAGTGGCTCAAGTGGGCCGCATGAACTTTGGAAAGGATGTCAGCACCTTGAAATATTTCACCATCTGTGGCTTACAAGAGGGCTATGAACCATTCGCAGTTAACACGAACAGGGATATTACGATGTGGCTGAGCAAGAGGCTTCCTCAGTTTCTCCAGGTCCCATCCAATCACGAGCATATCGAGGTTTGCTTTTTCTTTAAAATTCAGACCATTGCCAAAATCCAGGGATGGAATGAATGTCCTTACACGTGGGAATTCCCCCCTTGGATAGTTATTGCCACTTACTTAAAAAAGTGGCCATGAAGTGTTACGTGATGGTGGAATCCGAACTCAGCATGAGGTTCTGATTTTAGGCACTTCATGGGGCCTTTACTGAGCAACACCAGGCTCAATCTGAATAAATGTAATTGTAACGTGAATTTCCCAAACTGCCTTTGGAAATGACTCAAAGCTCTGAGTCCGTAACATAGTACTGACTGTGTTTCATCTCGTCATTCCCAAAACTCTGCCGCGTGTGGGCTGTGTTTGGGGTTTGAAAAATGTGATGTCTGTTAACATCTTTAGAATCAGGAGGTCGACAGTGTGGATTCATTTCTGAACTCCCGCTTCTTCCTTTGCTAGGTGACCAGAATAGACGGCACCATAGACAGTTCTCCGTGTTTAAAGGTCACTCAGAAGTCCTTCGGTTCTCAGAACAGCAGCACCGATATCATGTTCTATCGGCTGAGCATGCCCATCGAATGTGCAGAGGTTTTCTCCAAGACGGTGGCAGGAGGACTCCCAGGCGCTGGGCTCTTTGGGCCCAAGAATGATCTGGAGGATTATGATGCAGATTCTGACTTTGAGGTTCTAATGAAGACCGCTCACGGCCATCTGGTGCCAGATCGAGTGGACAAAGACAAGGAAGCCACAAAACCAGAGTTTAATAACCACAAAGATTATGCTCAGGAAAAGCCCTCTCGTCTGAAACAAAGGTCATTGATACATGCAACATGATTTAAAATGTGTCGTTATTATGTGGGGAGGGGTGCAGGAGAGAGCAAGGGATTGCCCAGTGTCTATTTCTTCTTGCCCGCCTTCTATGTATAAAGGATTCGACAGGGGACAAGAGAGCAACCTGTTTGCTACCTGTTTGTTACCACAGACATAATCTATGCCAAGAGTTACTTATTTAAAACACTTCTTTATTGTGGTAAGAAACACATAACAAAATTTGCCATTTTAGCCATTTTTTAAGCGTATGGTTGAGTAGTGTGAAGTAGATTTGCATCGTTGTGAGACAGGTCTCCAGAACTTTCTCATCTTGCAAAACTGAAACTCTGTCCTCATTCAACAACTCTCCTTTTCCACCTATCTACCAGCCTGTAGTAAGCACAGTTCTACTTTTTATTTCTATGAATTTGACCCCTTTCTGAACTGGAATCATAACATATTTTTTTCTGTGTCATTGACTTAACTCACTTAACGTAATGCCCTCAAGGTTCATCCATGTTATTGCACATGGCAGAACTTCCTTCCTTTCTAAGGCTGAATGTTATCACGTTGAGTATAGACACCTTGTGTTTAGCCATCCTTCCACTGGTGGACATTTGGGTTGTTTCTGCCTCTTGGCTATTGTAAATAGTGCTGATATGAACATGCATGTGCAAATATATTTTCAAGATCCTACTTCAAATTATTCTGGACATACACCCAGAAATGGAATTGCTGCTGGTTCTCTTTTTAAGGTTTCAAGGAACCTTCATAGTCTTCTCCGCAGTAGTTGCACCATTTTATATTCCCACCAACAGGGCACAAGTGTTCCAGTTCCTCCACATTCTTAGTAACCCTTGTTATTTTCTGATTTTTTGATGTTGGCTATCCTAATGGCTGTGAAATGACTTCTCGGCTGTGGGTTTGATTTGCATTTCCCTGATGATTAATGATGTTGAGTATCTTTTCATGTGCTTATAGGCCATTTGTGGATCATCTTTGGAGAAATGTCTTTTCAGGTTCTTTGCCTTTTTTTTTTTAAAGGGTTATTTGCTTCTTGGTTGTTGAATTGTAGGAGTTCTTTATATATTCTGGATATTTACCCCTTATCAGATACATAATTTACAAGTATTTTCTCCTAAGAATTAGTTTTGTGAGATGTTTATATTTATGTTCTTGGTTGAAAGTTAGAGAGTATTCTAAGTAGTATTTTTTTAGACAAGGAGGCAAGTTATTTTAGCATCCTTTTTTGTACTAAATCCTAGTTTCTCAACATCAGCGTGATCAATGCTCTGGGTTAGGTAGTTACTTGTTGTGAGAGTTTGTCCTCTTAATTGAAGGATATTTAATAACATCCATGGCCTCTAACCACTAGATGTCATTGGCACACACCCCCAGCTGTGTCAAACAAAAATGTCTCCAGATAGTGGTCTCCAGATAGTACCAGATGTACTATCTGGTACTGTAGTATCTGGTATTACCAGATAGTACTGTACTATCTGGTACTCCAGATAGTACCAGAGCAAAATCACCCTGGTTTCGAACCACTCTACTAAAATGATTATATGCTCATGTTCCAATGAGGCAGAACATTTGAGTGTTGCTTTTTCTTAATCCTATACTGTATTTCAGATTTTTGCTTAGAAGAACAAAGCCAGATTACAGCACGAGCCATTCTGCAAGACTCACGGAAGATGTCCTTGCAGATGATCGAGATGATTACGATTACTTGATGCAAACATCCACGGTATGAGGTTGCAGCTTTTGTCACATACTTCTCTTTGTCCCTTATTATGTGTTGCACTTTGTAGAGTTCATTTTCATTCATCCTGTCTAGCCAGCTTATTTTAAAATTATTATTTGCTTATATTTTGGGGATCGAAAATTTGAAAAGTATAGGTGTATTCTGATATATGTTACCTACTAAGAGACCTGTTTTAGACAGAACATCCTGATGGTGTGCTTAATCCTGATTTGCTGTCCATCTTCTTTTTCTTTTCTTTTTTTTTTTTTTTTTTTACTTTTTAAAAATATTTTATTTTATTTTTTTTCAGCGTTCCAAAATTCATTGTTTATGTATCACACCTAGTGCTCTATGAAATACATGCCCTCCTTAATACCCACCAACAACCCCCCATGCCCGTCCCCTCCAAGATCCTCAGTTTGTTTCTCAGAGTCCACAGTCTCTCATGGTTTGTCTCCCTCTCTGGTTTCCCCCAACTTACTTCTCCTCTCCATCTCCCAGTGTCCTCTGTATTATTCCTTATGCTCCACAAGTAAGTGAAACCATAAAATAATTGACTCTCTCTGCTTGACTTACTTCACACAGCATAATCTCTTCCAGTCCCGTCCACGTTGATACAAAAGTTGAGTATTCATCTTTTCTGATGAAAGCATAATACTCCATAGTATATATGGACCATATCTTCTTTATCCATTCGTCAGTTGAAGGGCATCTTGGTTCTTTCCACAGTTTGGCGACCGTGGTCATTGCTGCTATAAACGTTGGGGTACAGATGGCCCTTCTTTTCACTACATCTATATCTTTGGGGTAAATACCCAGTAGTGCAATTGCAGGGTTATAGGGTAGCTCTATTTTTAATTTCTTAAGGAATACACTGTTTTCCAAAGTGGCTGTACCAACTTGCATTCCCAGCAACAGTGTAAGAGGGTTCCCCTTTCTCCACATCCTCTCCAACACGTGTGGTTTACTATCTTGTTGATTTTGGCCATTCTAACTGGTGTAAGGTGGTATCTCAATGTGGTTTTGATTTGAATCTCCCTGATGGCTAGTGATGATGAACCTTTTTTCATGTGTCTGTTAGCCCTTTGTATGTCTTCTTTGGAGAAGTGTCTGTTCATGTCTTCTGCTCATTTTTTTGATATGATTATCTGTTTTGTGTGTGTTGAGTTTGAGGAGTTCTTTATAGATCTTGGATATCAGCTGTTTGTCTGTAGTGTCATTGCAAGTATCTTCTCCCATTCCATAGGTTGCTATCCTATTTCTTGAAAAAATTTTGATTTCCACTTAATTTTTCCAAGTGCATATGATTTCCTTAATCTTAGCAATATGTCTAAAGGAAGGTGATTTCTTATACTTTGTTGGAGGTCACATTTTGCCAGATGCTATTTACAGTTTTCAAAACATCTTTTCCTTAAAAATCCAAGTAAGAAAAAGAATATAGACTTCTAGCCCTCATAGAAAACCCCCACATTTGGGCTAGATTTTCACATATTCTGAGCTATTTCAAAGTGGTTTTAAGGTGGCAAATACTATGTTATCGGTAGAAAAGGTGAAGCATATTCAAATAGTGGATAACAGGTATAAAGACTCCAGCACTGATTGGTGTGCTTCTGTAAGCTTACATGCCTAAATGGATTATTTTTCTGCATAAGTGTACTATATATGTATACATACATTTGTAGGTGTGCTATGAATGTACATGGACTGATTTTGTAAAACTTACTTTTATACTTTATGAAAGTATAGAACTTTTATACTCATAAGTAGTATAAAGAGCCTGAAATCACTTGGAATGTTTGCTCTGACAAATCCTTTTCTCTTTTTCCCATTATTTCTTATTTAATTTCCCTTTGCTCTAATTTAAGACCTATTTCACAATGTTAGTTCTTTGTACCTGTAACATTTGAATTAGGCCAAATGATTTTAAACAAAGAAATAACAGCCTTAGGGCAGTTTAAAGACACTGCATATCAAGGTTTTGTTTCTTCTTACTTTGCCAACACTTGTTTTTACTGTCTTGACAGTACTATTACTCAGTGAGAATCTTTCCTGGCCAAGAACCTGCTAACGTCTGGGTAGGCTGGATTACATCAGATTTTCATCAATATGATACAGGCTTTGACTTGGACAGAGTTCGTACAGTAACCGTTACTCTAGGAGACGAGAAGGGAAAAGTGCATGAGAGGTCGGTTTTTCTCAATTTTCTTTTTACATGAATGATATCTGATGAAAATGTTGATCAACCTAGGTCTTTGTGTTTTCCCCCTTGGATTTAATGTCCAGAATAATACTGTATTTATAGAAGCAATATCATCAAACCATTAATGTCAGTGTTCTTTTTGTTACTCCTACAAACCAGTAAGGAATCTGAATATATAAAAAGTGAAAAACATTATAAAGTAAGAGCAGTGCATCCTTTTCAGGTAGTACTCATATATTCCTTCAGTTGACACTGGATGTGACTAACAGTTTGGGTTACCTGTACTTAGCCTTTGTTTTAGCGATTAGGGACGGGTGAATGTGAGACCTCTGTGGTCAGCAATGTGTCTGGGAAACTGTTGATGTGGTGGGGAGATAAACGTGAAGAGAATATGGGCTAGTAGTTGAGACCAGGTGGACACGTTTGAACTCAGACTGAGGACTAGTGGGTTCTTTCCTCAGCTTTGCCATTGACTCGCTGTGTGGCTTTGGGTAAGTCACTTACACTTTCTGTGCCATCCTTTTTCATTTGTAAGACAAAACCAAACTCAAACCAAACCTTCAAAAAAGTGAAGAAGGCTATCTTCCTTGTGGAATAAGACAAGAGAAGATCTGACCATTTGCTTCTACCTTTTGTGCCCATGCATCCTCTCTGATCTGCTGTGACAGGTCTCATAGAGAAAGGCCTCCATACCTTGCTTCTCTTCTATACCATCGTTTGTGGTGACTGGAAGCTCACTCTCCTGCCTTCAGGTCGTTACACTGGAGCCCTTGAGACAGTGGGCCGAGCCAAAATCTCCAGTCAAGAGTGCTTTACATCAGTATGGGGGTCCCAAACCACCTGTCTCCAGGAATATTCTTGCAGGACACATTGGGTTTTCAGAGATGGCAACAGTATAAGGAAATAACCCAACAGAGGAATGGGATACCTTAGAGATGGTTTTAGCCTTAGAAACAGAGGGTAGGGAAGGGTTGTCGGATCTTACGTAAATAGTGCAAAGAAACGGAGCCAACTTGATTATTCCAAAACTGACTTTATCTGAGCCTTCTTTTTCTTTTCCTCCTACTTGCCTGCCTTTGACTTTTTTTTACTAGTTTCATGAGCTCACCACTCTGCTGTGGCAGAGAAAAGGAAGGAGGCAAAGCTGAAATCACTTAGGTTTATTACCATCTCTTGTAAAGGTTTCGTGAAGGTGAAACAAGGGCTTGTTGTTAATATTGCTGATTTTATGCATATTCTAGCTAATTTTTTCTCTCATAACAGATCACCGGGAATTGTCCACAAAGGGGTATCATTTTAGTCAAATTTTAAATATACTGAATCATTGATGGCTCACGTAGAGTTTGCCTAAGGACTTTGATAGTGTTTGGAAATGAATGCTTCTCAACCCCAAACAAGTGGTTTAAAAAAAAAAAAAAGGAAAAAGAAAAAAAAAAAGAACCCTTTGAGAATGAAAATTGCAAATTTGGATGATTATTAAATAGTTAAACTTTTTTGAACCTCAGAAAAAGGTCCAGTTTGGTTTGAGTTTTTGGAGGGAAGGTGCAGGTCAGTTTTTACTTGGTTCCAACTTGTTGACCTGTCTCCATTAGGTGTGAAATTCAGAGACGTGTAAGACCTGATTCAGAATGTCCACGAAGTCAATGGGATTTTGCTCAGAATCACAGAATCGGGCCCATTGTGCACCTCTCCCATTACAGCATGAGCTTGTTGCTTGCGCAGCATAATTTAGGTTTAGTTTGCAAGATATACACGCTTTCTGTTATGTCTGTGGTTGTACGAAGATGAAAATGTGGTTTCTTTTTGAAATTCAGCATCAAACGCAGTAACTGCTATATGGTGTGTGCGGGCGAGAGCATGAGCCCCGGGCAAGGGCGCAACAACAATGGCCTGGAGATTGGGTGTGTCGTGGACGCTGCCAGCGGGCTGCTCACGTTCACTGCCAACGGCAAGGAGCTGGGCACGTACTACCAGGTCTGTGGGCAGAGATGGTGGTGTGCTTCCAGAAAGAAAGCCTTTCTTCCCGTGAGAAGAAAGCACATTTTATTGTTTTTTTTTTTTTTTTTAAGATTTTATTTATTTATTTGACAGAGAGAAATCACAAGTAGACAGAGAGGCAGGCAGAGAGAGAGAGAGGGAAGCAGGCTCCCCGTCGAGCAGAGAGCCCAACGCGGGACTCGATCCCAGGACCCTGAGATCATGACCTGAGCTGAAAGCAGCGGCTTAACCCACTGAGCACCCAGGTGCCCCGAAAAACACATTTTAGATAAAAAAAGTACATTAGAAATTAGAAGGAAACAGTGGTGTCCCTGGGCGGCTCAGTTGATTAATCTCAACTCTTGATTTCAGCTTAGGTCATGAGCTCAGGTTTGTGGGGTCGAGCCCTGGCTCAGGCTCTGGGCTCAGCAGGGTTTCTTTCTCCCTCTCCCTCTGCCCCTCCCCCTTACATGGGATCCCTCTTTTTCTGTCTCTCAAGTAAATAAATTAAATCTTAGGAAAGAAAAGAAATTAGAAGAAAATGAAAATAGAAATGAGTTTAATTCTACCCTTCTTCCTCTGTTTGAATAACAGTGCCTTTCAGAGGAAACAGTATATTCCTCCAAAAATGTTCATATGATAACACCATTAAATAGTCCAAAATCATTATTGAAAGAGGGTATCTGTCTGAGAGAATGCAGATGTCCAGTCCCCTTCTAGTCATTAAAAAGAAAATATTTTTTCTTAGCATTCCTTCATTAACTAATCTTACCAAATTCATTTGTTTATTTAAGGTGGAGCCAAGTACAAAATTATTTCCTGCAGTGTTTGCACAAGCAACAAGTCCCAATGTTTTCCAGTTTGAGTTGGGAAGAATAAAGGTAAGAAAGACTCATTACTGATAGTATATTTGGGGTCTTTCTATTAGGGAATAGCAGTTATTTCTTAAATGAATTCAATTTTTTTTTTTTTTAGTACTCATATTAGTTACGTAAATGATCCTTTAAAAGAAAGGTAAGCCATGTTTGAAAGTTTTGTAATATCCTTCAGGTCACTGGGGCAATGAAATTATTTAGAAAGGGTTTTAGCAACAATTTAAAGTATTTATTAATTCATTGAAATGGTTAAAAACAAAAATGGGTTTCTCTGTGATCATCGAAAGTATTAGATACAATAAAACTAAGCTTATATGGAATAAAAATGCCCAATAACATACCATTTGATAATCATTGAATTCAGAAGTGAACTAGTAGTTCACTTTAAGTGGGCTTAAAGACCTGAAACTCCTACTTAGTGGTAAGTGCTAGAACAGGGCAGGTATAGAGAACTGTGGGAACACAGGGAAGAGCAGAGAAGTTGGAGGTTGGAGGGGGTAGATCAAGTAAAACTAAAAGAAGAGAGGACATGCAGGTCGATTCTTAACTGTGGGATAAGAGCTCTCAGAATACATCTAATAGGAGAGGCCGTTCTGGACAGAGAGCCCAAGAAAGCAAAATTATGTGAGTCAGAGAGCTGGAGGTTAAAGAATTCATTGGGACTCTCTCTCACCAAGGGTGCCTTCCAGGATGTGGCTGGAGACCAATGTGGATAGAAGGGAGACTGAGTCCCAGCAAGCTGGAAAGGCCTTGAATGCCATGCTAAGAAATTGGCACCTGTTATGTAGACAGTGTGGATCCATTGGAAATGTGAAGCAGGAGCCTGAGTATAATTAAACCTGTTTTGGAAAAATACATTGACAGTCACACGGAGGTGGAAATTTGGAGAGGGGTCTGCTGTCTCAAGAGTGAGAACAGGCAGGAATAAGGAGGTGCTGCCGATCTGATACTGTCTGCACATGACAAGGTGACGAGAGTCGTGGAAGTTATAATGGAGAGAGAATGATAAATGAGAAGATGCTGTAGAGGAGAAATGGATAAAATGTGACAATTGGATCGATAGGATTTGTTGCTGAATGGGATTCAGGTACTCAAGAAAGTGAAGAATCAGGGATTAAATTAATTTTTTAATTTTTTTAGTTTGGATAACTAAGGAATGTTAATACATCAAGCAGAAGAGCTTGTTGAAATGCAGGAGAAGGAACTGAATTGAATTTTGCAATTGTACATTTGAGATGCCAGGCACACATCAGGATGGATACAGTAGATGGTTTTTCAGGGCTGCCTCGGTGACCTTGGACATGTTCCTTCAGCTGTGTTTGCTCCGTTTCTGCCTTTGTGAAATGAGATTCTTAGCAGCCACAGGAAGGCAAATATAATACGGACTAAAGGAATCCATGACTGTTACTCATTAGGAAGGCTTCTCTGACCTTGCCAGAAGAATTTCAGCAAAATGATGGATCAAGCTATATGATAGCAAATTCAGGATTGAAAATGAGAGAAAGACAGCAAATATCTAAATGTATATACATATATACATGTATATTTTTCACACACATACATATATATACACACACAATGTATATTGTATATGTGTATATATGTATTTATACCTACTTATGTATATATGTATATATAAATTTTATATATTTTTCTCATATAAACATAAAACATATATATATATATAATTTAACCAGAGGTCCTTTCCTAGAACTCTGACTCAGTGTTGGTCTGTTTGACATTTCCATCTGGGTGTTTACAGACATCTCAGATTAAATATGTCCAATTATGTCCAAAATGGAAATGCGGACCATGGTACCTCCTCCTCCTAACCTGTCTGATCTACAGTCTTCTTCATGTCAGTGAATAGCAGAGTCACTTGCTCGGGCCCACAACCCCAGGGTCATCCTTGACTTCTCTCCTTGACATTCCGCATCCCAGTTCCATCCACCAGTGAATCCCCGGCCCGTGACCTGTCACCGTCGCCCCTTCTGATGACCACATCGATCTCCATCACCGTAATTCCCCATCAGGTTCCTCCGGTGGCCTCTTGGTGGGGACTCCTGAATTCCGCCTTGCCTCTCTGTTCATCACTCAACAATCTGAGTGACTGTCACTGTACTCAAAGAGAAATCAGATTGTGTCATTCCACTGCTCACAAACCCTCTTTCCTTGAGCACAAAAATCCTAGGTCTCATGATGGTTCTCAGGTCTAAACAGTCTGCTCTCTTGTGACCTCCCTGACCTCCTCTCCCTGACCTGCTCTCACCCCCTTCATTCTACTCCAGCCACCCTGGCCTCCAGTCTTCCTGAGACTCGCCAGGCAGACTTCCTCCTTGGATCCTTTGCATTGACCATCCCTTCTGCATGGAAATTTCCTCCCCTGCACGTCCACCTGCTTCTTCTTCTTCTTCGGATCTTTCTTGATCACCTTCTCAGCGACCCCTTTTCTGACTACCTGTTTATTCTTCCCACCCTGCCTTCTGCTTCCTTCATCCTGAGTCTACTGTTGAGTCTGCTTTCTGACTTTGTTTATTTTTTTTCTTTTGACTTTATGTTTTATCTTCAATTTAAAAAATAGAAGCTGGATGAGAGGAGAGATTTTGTGTGTTCTGTTCATTTGGTGCCTAAAGCCGTTCGGGGTCTTTCCCCCACCTCCCCATTAAAAGAGGAGAATAGGAAAGTAGCTTGAGGATGAGACTGTCTATAAGTATGCAGTAGACAAGGCTTTACGGGTGAGGGAGACACTGAAGGTAATGGGAAAGGTGAGGTCATTGTTTTTATATGGCCCTTAAGTGATAGGTGGGGGTAGTATCAAGGTCATCAGTATGGCAATAAGTTGTGGTCCAGTAGAGACCTCTTTCCCTGAGACCAGACGGAAGGAATTTGGAAGGCTAAAGATGATACATATTGAAGGTAGAGGAAGGTGAACGACAAATAAATTGTATTAATGTCTGATGAATTCTGTTTCCTTGTGTGATGGTCCCATTTATCTGTTGAGCTGTCTCTGGAGTACCACCAGCTACTAAAGCCTGATAAACCCCACAGGGGGTGGGTGAGAGGTTGAAGGAGGAGGTAGGTGACAGGGGACAGGCGAGGAGAGAGAGCCAAGTGGGTGCAACTCATTACAGAGTTGGGCGCCAAAAGCAGCCTGAAGGCATGTGGGATTTCACCCAGGGCCCTGCTCAGCAGAGAAATATGAAGGTTCTTTGGTTACACTTGGTTGCCATTGTGTTTGCAGTGAGCCAGAGAGTATAACGAAAGCAATATCCCCAAACCAGTTTTGGTTTTTGTTTTTTTAAAGATTTTATTAGAGAAAGAGAGACAGAGAGAAAGCACAAGCAGGGGGAGCAGCAGGCAGAGAGAGAAGCAGGCTCCCCACCGAGCAGGGAGCCTAATGTGGGACTTGATCCCAGGGCCCTGAGATCATGACCTGAGCGGAAGGCTTGGCTGAGCCACCCAGCCATCCCCCCAGACCAGCTGGAGATACATTCTTTCATAATATTCTCTCCTCTTGTCTTAGCAGGAGCGATTCAATCCAAGATCTCTTATTTCTTGTATTGACTTTGCTGGACGCGGAGAGTATCTTACTTCCACTACCTCTTTCCTGCACAGGACCGTGGTCATTATCATTAACCCCATAGACTGTTACAAATTAATTCTTTTTCTACTCCCCGTCCCCAACCCCGTTCCCTAGAATGTGATGCCTCTGTCGGCGGGATTATTCAAGAGCGAGCACAAAAACCCCGTGCCGCAGTGTCCGCCGCGTCTCCACGTGCAGTTTCTGTCCCACGTCCTGTGGAGCAGGATGCCCAACCAGTTCTTGAAGGTAGATGTCTCTCGAATCAGTGAGCGCCAAGGCTGGCTGGTGCAGTGTTTGGATCCTCTGCAGTTCATGTCTCTTCATATCCCGGAGGAGAACAGGTCAGCCCCACGTGCCCTTTACCGTCTGATTGGGACCCTTCAAAATTGGGGGGTGTTGCTGGGGGAGCAAAAGGAAGCTTGGAAATACCCAGTTTCTTGGGGGCGATGGAGATATTATTTCACATATTCCACGCTGAAATCTCTTTCTCAACCAGTTCGTTACTGAAACAAAACTACTGTACTGCCCTTGGAGGAGCTCTGGAATATTGCTCCTTTCCTCTTGTTTTCTCTGCACCCAGAGCAGGTAAGTATTCCGACAAGTGCAACTGCAATTGAACTTAAGACTCGGTGGTTGCACGAGGTCTGCTCCGGGCTGGGATGGGGGATGTGTGTGGTCCGCTGGCCTTCTTATCCCAGCCCCAAGCTGTTGGAGCAGCTCCAGCCCGAGACACAGGGTTTCCGTGGCTAAGGTATACAGTAGGGTTAAAGGACACTTGAGGTCTCTGAGAACTTCTTTTTGCTTGTTCACTCCTGTTTTATTGATCCAAGCCAGTCATAGTCAAGCCCAAAGTAAAGAGGGCGGAGAAGATTACTCCACCTACAGGGAAGAAGGAAGGGGGAGAGTGTTTAGAAAGGACAGTATAATCTGTATCAGGGGCTGAGGGAGTGGGTTTTTTTTTTAATGTTTTTTTTTTTTTAAAGATTTTATTTATTTATTTGATAGAGAGATCACAAGTAGGCAGAGAGGCAGGCAGAGAGAGAGTGGGAAGCAGACTCCCCGCTGAGCCGAAAGCCCAATGCGGGGCTCGATCCCAGGACCCTGAGATCATGACCTGAGCTGAAGGTAGAGGCTTAACCCACTGAGCCACCCAGGCGCCCCTAAGCAAGTGTTTTATTTTATATTTAGTATTGTCATTATAACAGATAAAACAATCAGTTATTTCTTTTCTTCTCATGCAGTTAAAGCCATAGCTCATTAACGTATGAATATTGCTATGAGCAATTGGTGGGGGAAGACAGATTAAAATGATTGACATCTGTACTTTGGTTTGCCTTCACCTACGTGTAAAGTTGGAAGATGTAGACGCTACATCCTTCAGACTTCCCTATTTCATTCTTTCCATGAATATGTCTTAGTTCCCACTGTATCCCTGGCACTGGATAGTAAATAGTGTACAAAATAGTCATGATTCTTACCTTAAAAGATATCATGGTCTGGTAGGGAGGAGAGGTTCTTTAAAGGAAGAGACAGGGTACCATAAAGTGAATAATGGCAGGTATATGGGAAGGTGGTGAAAATGTAAAATTGTAGAGTCCTTAGATGTTTCTAGATACTGACACTTTAAGAGTGATTAGACAGTAGAGAAAGTTGTATTCCTCAGTAAGAACCTAGAATGAGGATGTTCTGTGTTGCTACAATGAACGGGTTTATATATATCTGACCTTTGGCCAGACTTCAGTCTTCTTGAGAGACTGGGAGGCTTAGCGAAGACCTGGGGATCATTGTCCACTATACTGTGAGGGAGAATGCCTACTCAGTTATACCTTCCCAAGAATTGGCTGCTAGCAGCTGAGCCCCATGGTTGTGTGGTTTCCTAGAGGCCCAGGTGGTACATGGCGTGGGGAATCATTTGCTTTGGGTTTCTAATGCATAAAGCTTCTGGTTCTGAGATTTCAGAGGTGCAATCTTGAACAATTTGGCACCATCAGGCTTTCAGTGGAATACCTTTGAGCCAGGCAGCCTAGATACAGTTGGGCATGGGCAGAATGATAGAGTCCTAAGGACAGTGACAGAGCTTAACAACAAATAATCACAAAGAATTACCCAGCACCTATTGTGTACTGGGCTAAGTGCATGATAAGTATTAATACACAAGTCATATAATAACCCATGTTCTGATGAGTTAATATTAGAGTCTCTCACCAGGATGTCTTCCTAGATGAATGAGTCACTCCCCTTATTGTGAATTTATCAGGTTTCTCCTTTTAATTCTCCAGTGTCACCTATAAGCCATCTTAATAATATACTAATAAATAGTTTAGAAAATTTTGCACATCTAAAAGAATTATGTGCTTTAAAAAATTGACTCTATTTTGAAAGGAATGGCTTTATTTTAGGCATATTCTGGCCACACTTAAGGTTTTATGTGTTAGAAGGGCATGATAAAAAGCAAAAGGACCTGAATTAAGAGCTCAGTGTAACCAGATTCCCAGTAGAAACTTTCCCAAGTGCAAGGTCACAGACAGTGTTTGTTTTCCCAAGCTGCACAAATCTGGTGGAAACCAGGGCTGCGTTGGTGGACATGTAGGGGCTGTGTGGGATGTATGAGATAGTAACTCATGTCAGAGGAATTAGCCCTCCATTCCCTTTCTTCTGACTGTCAGGGTAGTAGCTGATCATGGATCAGAGACAAGGTCAATGTAGCCCAAGGCAGAGTTTCCTCGTTTCTTGAGCCAGTTTAGCCAAGTTGGAGAGGGACGTTCCAGATTTTCCAAGGAGTACTTATATTTTGAAAGAAAGGGAGCCCACCACATCCAGGTGGAGACCGTATCGAAAAGCGGTGCCCCAAACCTTGGGGTGATGGAAGATGGAAAAGCTCCAAGTGCCGCAGTTGGAAATTTCCAATGTAAAATTGTACACATGGGAAAACTTGTAACATACATAGTACTGATTAAGGAAAAATAAAACCAAAACCAAACCACTACGCTATCATGAAACCTGTCATAGAAAAGTATTTTTTTTAAGTGTTTCCATAACTTTTTTTGAAATTTACGATGTACGCAGATTTCTCCTGCGATTCAGAATTTTGAAAAGTGTCACATGCTTCACCTCGCTACTGCGCCCCCTCTTCCACAGGTCTGTGGACATACTGGAGCTGACGGAGCAGGAGGAGCTGCTGAAATTCCACTATCACACTCTCCGGCTTTACTCCGCTGTCTGCGCTCTTGGGAACCACCGGGTGGCGCACGCCTTGTGCAGCCATGTCGATGAGCCTCAGCTTCTCTACGCCATCGAGAACAAGTACATGCCGGGCTTGCTGCGCGCTGGCTACTATGACCTGCTGATTGACATCCACCTGAGCTCCTACGCCACGGCCAGGCTCATGATGAACAGTGAGTTCATCGTGCCCATGACGGAGGAGACCAAGAGCATCACCCTTTTCCCTGACGAGAACAAAAAACATGGCCTCCCGGGGATTGGCCTGAGCACCTCCCTCAGGCCACGGATACAGTTTTCCTCCCCCAGTTTTGTAAGCATTAATAATGAATGTTACCAGTACAGTCCAGAGTTCCCGCTGGACATCCTCAAGGCCAAAACCATTCAGATGTTGACAGAAGCTGTTAAGGAGGGCAGCCTTCATGCCCGGGACCCCGTTGGGGGGACAACTGAGTTCCTCTTTGTACCTCTCATCAAGCTTTTCTACACTCTGCTAATCATGGGGATCTTCCACAATGAGGACTTGAAACACATCTTGCGGTTGATAGAGCCCAGTGTGTTCAAGGAAGCCACCACTCCGGAAGAGGAGACGGACACGCTGGAGAAAGAGCCCAGCCTAGAAGACTCCAAGCCAGACGGAGCTGGTGAAGATGAAGCCAAAGGGGGTAAGAGGCCCAAGGAAGGCCTGCTCCAAATGAAACTGCCTGAGCCAGTTAAATTGCAGGTAATCAGAAAAAATGATTTCAGTCAATTTCAGAGTGACTAACTGTGAAGGTATTGATATTTACCTTTGTCTCCTTTTCTCTCAGGGCTTGTGTGTGTACTTTGGTGTTCCTATATAATGATAGCTTTTCATAAAATTACCCAACTTCCTATTGTGCTTAGGGATGTGTCCATATAATTGTGTTGCATTTAGAATGGAATTTGTGATTTTTCCAAGGGAGTCAACTGACAGTAATTCATCAGCGATACCTTTAGTAATTTGCGTCTGTGTGTGTAGGCCTAGGTGTCCACCTGCTAGCCCTTTTTCTCCTCCCTCTTCACTCATTGCTGGAATGCCTGAAATTGAAGGCACCTCACCCCCTTTCTAACCTCGCCTCCACTCACACCAACCCTCGAATACTTGTTTGCCAGTAGGTGTGCCCATTCTCACACAGCAAGGGTTTGCTTTAAGAAATTAAAGACATCACCTATTTCTTGTGCTTATCAAGAAGATGTCTAAGGATCGTTTCTTAACATCTCTTTAGTTCACCAGAGTCCATTTGATGGTTTGCATCATTGACATGCTCCCTTGCTCTTCCCTCCTTAGTCGACATTGATTGAAATCTTCTTCTGAGCCAGACATTTGGTTCTGGTTGGAGGAAGCAGATGTGGACTCTACCTTCCAGACGTTCACAGTCCCTAAGGGAAATAAGGACTTGTTTATCTCTCCATGCTAAAATAGTTTATTGCTAATTGCATTAAGTGATCTGAAGGAAAAGAATGGATGACTAGGAAAAAAAAAATGAAATATCCACTGGATTACTGCAAGAAAGATGTGGGGGAGTCCTCTCTGAGATGGTGGCTTTTAAGCTGAGGTCAGGTGGATGAGCCTGGGTCCAGTAGTCATGAAGTAGGAGCAGGAAGATTGTTCTAGGAGATTTTCAGCCAGAGCTTGTAGCTCAACAAAGATTCTGAGATAGAAAAAGACCAGTTAGCTTAATGAGCTAAGGGGAAATGGATCAAGTAGGCAGAGAGCAGTTCATGTAGAATCTAGGCATTTGATAAAACCAGCCATATAATAGACTTTAAATTTTATCCTAAGTTCAGATAAAACCACTGAAGAATTTTTTTTTTAAAATCACTGAAGAATTTTAACAGGAAGTTTTTATTCTAGAAAAATCTATGATGCTACAAAAGTTGGGTATTCATCCTTTCTGATGGAGGCATAATACTCCATAGAGTATATGGACCACATCTTCCTTATCCATTTGTCCATTAAAGGGCATCTTGGTTCTTTCCATAGTTTGGCGACTGTGGCCATTGCTGCTATAAACATTGGGGTACAGATGACCCATCTTTCACTACATATGTATCTTTGGGATAAATACATAGTAGTGCAATTGTAGGGTCATAGGGAAGCTCTATTTTTAATTTCTTGAGGAATCTCCACAATGTTTTCCAAGGTGGCTGCACCACCTTGCATTCCCACCAACAGTGTAAGAGGTTTAACAAATAGCATGGAGGACAAGGGGAGATGGAGAGGAGAAGAGACTTGAGGGAAATTGGAAGGGGAGGTGAACCATGAGAGACTATGGACTCTGAAAAACAATCTGAGGGTTTTGAAGGGGCGGGGGTGGGAGGCTGAGGGAACCAGGTGGTGAGTATTATAGAGGGCACGGATTGCATGGAGCACTGGGTGTGGTGCAAAAACAATGAATACTGTTACACTGAAAAGAAATTTAAAAAAAAATCTGTGATGAAAATCGATAAGGAGAGAAAGGGAGGGTCATCTAAAGTCCACTTAGTTAAGAAGCTGTCGTGTTGGTCCAGACACAAGGTCCATGCCTATGTCCATGAAGGTCCATGCCCTTCACCCCATGCTAGGGTGGGATGAAGGGCATGGAGAAGGAGGGTAGATGATAGGGCTACCTCAGAGCTGGCATTGACAGGAATGTACCTGTTGTGGTTGTGAAGTTTTCTTTACCGCTTTCCTTGTACGGTATTATATAATATTGGTTGTTGGTATTATATGATTTAAATGTTTTCCTAAGTATGGGCAGAACATTCTCTCATAGGCATGTTTCTACCAACATATACTGTTGGTTAAAAATCCTTTTGGATTCAGGTAGAAGAATACCCAACTAACTGTTTCATGAGTAAGCGATGGAACCACTTAATTAATTTACATGAGAAGTCTGGAGGTACACAGTTCTAAAATTCATATAGTGGCCCAATAATGTCCTCAGGAACCTGGCCTTTAATATTTCCCTGTGCTCCTCGGTGTGTGGTTTTCATCCTAAAGTGAAGTGATCATGTCACTCATTACCCAGTTGTACCCATTTGGGGGGGGGGTGTTCTAGTCTTTTATTTTTGATGAGAAATCTTTCCCACAGGACCCCCTGGCTAACTTCTCCTTACATATCTTATTTGCCATAGTACCTGTGGCTGAGAGGAGGCCAGGATGGTAAATGTCCACCAGAAGAATGTGTATTTACCCTTTTTGCTAGAAAAATTACTTCTTATCCCCTGGGACCAACCACAGCCTGCACAAAATCAGAATTCTGTTCATAGAGAAGAGTTGGCCACTAAGCCTGTCTGCCACAGATTTTGATCTGATACGCATTTACCACATAAAGATCCAGAAATTAAATCTCATCTCCTTTGTCATCATCTTTTTAGATGTGCCTGCTGCTTCAGTACCTCTGTGACTGCCAAGTCCGGCACCGGATAGAAGCCATTGTGGCCTTTTCCGATGACTTCGTAGCAAAGCTCCAAGACAACCAGCGTTTTCGATACAACGAAGTAATGCAAGCCTTAAACATGTCAGCTGCCCTCACAGCCCGGAAAACAAAGGAATTTAGATCGCCCCCTCAAGAGCAGGTACAAGAATGCAATGGAAATCCTTCCTTTTTTCTTTGGGTTTTACATCATCCAGGATATAGTAATTGCAAAATTATATCATAAGTTATAAGTGTGTTGTTGTTTTTTTTTCCCTTCCTGTTCTCTTTAAGCCACATTGATTTAGTCAGTAATTATTAGTTTCACCAAAAAAAATTACCCAGTTAGTTTAAACAAACAAGAGACTTACTGAAAGTTATCATGTGTATTCTAGATTCTTGGACAAGACTGATGTGCCAGATTCTGAAGTTCTCTTTGCAGAACTTCAGAATCTGGCACATCAGTCTTGTCCAAGATCTTCGTTGGCTGACAAGGCACCACTCCAGTGAAAAGGAGCCCCTCCATTCTAAGAATTGATGTCAGATACCTTCTGTTTGATCCCTCCTGTAAGACCAAATTTCGATGCCCCAAGGCTTGCCGGAAGATGGATCACCTCTTCATGGTTCTTCTGGTTGCTCACTCCAAACCCACCTCTCTCCCTTGGTGAGAGGGAGTACAGTGGTACAGCAGTACAGTTGAACCAAGGGCACGTGCCTGATCCAGACAATGAGCTAGTCTGGAATCTACTTCAAAATGGGATGCCTGGTGCGGGAGATTTCCAAGATGGTGGTGAAAAGGTATAACCACCAGATCTCATCTTCAGTCTCTTGCCCTTAGCATTTCCCTCTCAAGATACTTCAAAGTGAAAATGTTTAGGGACTAATAGCAGAAGTTGTCTTCTCACCAGAATGTAGTTTCTTTGAGGGAGGGGTCATGGAATTTTGTTCATTGCCAGGAAGAGCATGTATGGAGCAGAAAACAAGTCCAAGCCTTCCCAAATTAAATCCATTTGGTAAACTGAAGTCAAGAGGCTCCTGCTTCTGGAAAAATGAAGTACATGGACCTTCTCGATTCTTCCTTCTAAGTACAACTGTAATCCTGGAAATTACATAAAAGATTGGATAGGAAGACTCTAAAAGGTAGAAACAAGGAGACTGGCTATGGAAATGGGACCTCAGGACCTGTGATAAGTCCCCTGGGTTTTCTTTTTGCCTCATCTATCTCAGACTTGGGGCTAAAGGAGCCCACAGTGCAGAAATCCATTGGCATCAACAAGAAAAGCCCAACCAAGGGCTTCTATGTCTAGCCAGAGGACCATGAAAACTGTCTTTCTAGCAAAACCAAAAACTTGTAGGGACTAACAGTACTACTCCAGTCGAACACAAGACGGAACTGTGCCTTACCCCCACCCCAACCAACAGACACTAAATGGGGAGCCCAGACCTCCACCCTCACCAGGCTGCAATGAGGTGCTCCAGGCAAAATTGTGGGGAGCTGGGACTTCATCCCTGATGACTGGTAATGTGGCCTGCTTCTTCCAGAGTGTCAGTAGAGGCCAGAGAGGGAGGAGTAAGTGCATGGCACTTTTGCCCTTTCCAGCCAGGGTTGAATGAGTTGAGTATAGGTCTAGTGGGGAATTGGATTTCCCCTTGCCCAGTGAGAACAATGTCTTCTCCTCTTTCATTGTTCATGGAAGCTGAGTGAAGAAATGGGCTTCCATTCCTACCAGGCAGTAGCAAGTAACAAGGCAGCTCAAACTCATCTCCTGCTGAGAGATGTCAAAAGAAACCAGATATTTAAATAAGATCCAGAAGTCTCATAAGACCAAAATGTCAAGGTTTCAATTAAAAAAAAAAAAAATCACTCATCACACTAAGAAGCAGGAAAAACTTAAAGAAAAGATATTTAAGAGGTACCAACTCTGAGGTGAAGAAGATGTTAAATTTGTCTGACAAGGCTTTTAAAGCATTCATCATAAAACTGCTTCAAAATGGGGCAGGAGGGGAACTCATCACAAAGAAATATAGAAATAAGAACCAAATGGAAGTTTCAGAACTGAAAAATCACCAGAATAAAGAAACCTTAAGTGGATGGACTTAGTAGTAGAAGGAAGGAGAAAGAGAAAAGAATCACTGAACTGAAGAGAGAACAGCAAGAATTACCCAGGCCAAATTACCATATGGTCTCTCTGGTGTGAGGAGTCTGAGAGACAGGGTGGGGGATTGTGGGGGGAAGGGAAGGAAAAAGTGAAACAGGATGGGATTTTGAGGGAGACAAACCATTAGAGACTCTTAATCTCACGAAACAAATTGAGGGTTTCTGGAGTGGGGGCGGGAGGGAGAGGGTGGTGGGGTTATGGACACTGGGGAGGGCATGTGCTATGGTGAGTGCTGTGAAATGTGTAAGCCTGATGATTTACAGACCTGTACCCCTGGGCAAATAATACATGATATGCTAATTTAAAAGAAAATTACCCAGTCCAGGGACGTCTGGGTGGTTCAGTCAGTTAAGTGTCAGACTTTTGATTTCAGCTCAGGTCATGATTTCAGGGTCATGAGATCGAGTGCCACATCAGGCTCCATGATCAGCTGGGAATCTGCTGGAGATTCTTTCCCTCTCCCTTGTCCCTGCTCCTGTGCACGTGCACATGCTCTCTCTCTTAAATAAATAAAATAATCTTTAAATAATAAATCTTATTATTTAAAAAATAATCAGATTTAAATAACTTTTAAAAATAAAATAAATAACTTTAAATAAATAATCTTTAAAAATTAAAAAAAAAAAAGAATTACCCAGTTGGAAAAACAGAAGAAAAAATAAAAGCCTCAGGACCCTGCAAATATAACAAAAGATCCAACATTTGTGACATTAGAGTCCCAGAGATGGGAAAAAGAGGGGGAACTGGAAAAAAAAATTAAATAAATAATGGTTGAAATGTTTCAAGTTTGGCAAAAGATACAAAGAAAGAGACTCAAGAAGCCGAATAAACTAGGTACCCAAAGAAATCTAAACCAAGACAATCACTGTCAAACCTCTGAAAACTAAGGACACAGAAGAAAATCTTGAAAGCAGTGAGAAAGAAATGACACACAGAGGAGGAAAAGCAATGTGAGTGACTGTGATTTCAGACTGGCCAATGGAGGCCAGACAGAGACAGAAGAGGCACACCAGTTTTCAACTGGAAAAAGACTGAAAACCCAGAATTCTATAGGTAGTAAAACATCCTTCAGGAATGCAGGGGAGATCAAGACAGTCTCCAATGAAGGAATACACTGAGAACTGGACTACAGCAGACGGACCCTGAAAGAACTGTAAACAAAATCCTTGAAATAAAGAGAAAAATGACTGTAGAAGAAAATTGTGAAAATCTGGAATGGAGAAAGAACTATGGAAGGTGTTAAAGCATGGAGAACTACAATGCAATTTCTTTTATTTTTGAGTTTTCTAAGTTATATTTGTTGGTTGAAGCAAAAATGATAAAGCTGTCTAATGTGTTCTAGATGTATTTATAGGGAATACTTAAGACATATGTAGTTTTTATTTTTTAATTTTTAAAGAAGATTTTATTCATCTGTTTATTTTGGGAAGAGACCACGTGTGGATGAGCTAGAGCAAGCTTGGGGGGAAGGGCAAAGGGGGAGAGACGAGTTGACTCCGTGCTGAGCCTAGAGCCTGATGTGGGACTGGATCCCATGTCCGTGACCCAAGCTGAAACCAAGAGTTGGATGCTTAACTAACTGAGCCTCCCAGGTACTGCAAGACATTTTATATTTTAAATAAAGGAGGATAAGCAGTCTAAAGGGAGGTAAATTTTCTGTGCTTCACTCAAACCAATAATATATTGATGCCAGTAGTCTATAATGAATTATGTATGTATAATGTAATATCCAGAGCAACCACTTAAAAAGCTATAGATAGAGCTATACTAAAAATAAATAAATTAATTAATTTTAAAATGCCAGGGTTAACTCAACATGAGATCCTAAAAATAGTTTAAGGAACCCATAGCAAGTTGGGAAAAATAAAGCAGAACAAACAAAAAACACATAAAATTACAGATTTAAGTTATAGCACATCCATAAAGTCATGAATATAGATAATCTAAATATATTAATTAAAAGGCAGAGATTGGCAGAGTGGCTTTTGAAACTTGGCCTGACCATATGGTCTTAGGTTTCTAGGAGAAACTCATATCAAATAGAATGATGTAGATAGGTTAAAAGTGAAAGGATGAAAAAGGTTACACAGATATAGATAGATAAATTTAATTTAAATTTTAGGTAGTTAACGTACAGTGGAAAATTGGTTTCTGGAGTAGAATTCAGGGATTCATCACTTACATGTAATACCTAGCGCTCATCACAAGTGCCCTCTAGTCTATCTCCACCTCCCTCCCTCCACCAACCCTAAGTTTGTTCTTTGTCATTAAGAATCTCTTATGGCTTATTTCGCTCTCTCCTTTTTTTTTCTCCCATCCCATATGTGCCACTTCCCCACGGTGCACGAAAGAAGAATGAGGCGCAAACAAGTCAGGTGCGAGAGACAGGGAGCAGTAGAGAAGACTGTTGCCCCGAACAACTGCTCAGTCCCATATTATTAGATACAGGATAACAATCAACAAAGGAGTAGAAGAGGGCTCTGCATTAACCAGATGCCTTGTAAACAAGAAGGAATATCACTTATACATTGATTATAAATCTTACAGATAAGCAAGGAAAGTAGGATATGTTTGGTCATGCAGTATAGAATTTATAGGGGAGCAAGCACATTTAAAGGGATTATCTTGATTAACGGCAGGCTGTCTCTGAGGCAGGGCAGATAATGAAAAAAATGTAGCAGGTGGCGTTCCACCCAGAGCGGGCCAGGCGTTCCTGGCTGCTCGGCTTCCAAGCCGTAAATCATCCTCTCCCCCAGAGACCTGTTGCTAATGCATGTTTCTCTTAAGACAACCTTTAAGCATGCTTGCTAGACTAGTGCAATTTCTCATGGGTTATATTTTAAGCAGTACATTGTTTTGAGGGACAGTTACACATATGTTCATTTGTCTTTCTTAAATTCCACATATAAGTGAGATCATATGGTACTGACTTATTTCACTTAGCATAATATATACTAGCTCCATCCGTGTCATTGCAAAGGGCAATATTTTATTCTCTTTGATGGCTGAGTGACAGTCCATTGTGTATGTGTGTGTGTGTGTGTGTGTATATATATACCACATCTTCTTTATCCGTTCATCAGTCAGTGGACATTTGGGCTCTGTCCATAGTTGGCTAATGTTGATAATGCTGCTATAAACATCTGGGTGTATGTATTCCTTCAAATCTGTGAAAAAAGGGATATCTGGGTGGCTGAGTGGGTTAAATCCTCTGTCTTCAGCTCAGTTCATGATCCCGGGGTCCTGGGATCGAGCCCCGCATCAGGCTCTCTGCTCAGCAGGGAGCCTGCTTCCCCCCCACCCCCGCTTACCTTTCTGCCTACTTATGATCTCTGTCTGTCAAATAAATAAAATCTTTTAAAAAATATGTGAAGAAGATATATTATGAAAAAATAGGTGTATATCAGAACAAAGAAATTATCAGAGACAGACAGGGACATTATACAATGATAAAAGAGCAACTTGCTAAGAAGACAAATGTACATGTATTAAATAATAGAGCTGAAAAATACGTGAGCTCCACACAGATAGGACTGAAAGAAGAAATAGATAAATACACAATTATACGGGGAGACTTCAGCACCCCTTTGTCAATAATTGATAGAAAAGCTAGACAGAAGTCAGCAAGAATATAGGAAAACACAACCCTCGCACTACCAAACAGGATCTTTGGATATTTGTAGAACACTCCACCCAAGGATATATTTTTTTTCAAGTTCCCTTGAAACATTCTCAATGATGGACTCTATCCTGGGCCATAAAACAACCTAAACACATTTAAAAGCATTGGATTTTTTTCATACAGAATCTTTTTGCTGACCACAATGGAGTTCAACTTAGAAATCAATAAAAGAAAGGTAACAGGCAGTCTCCCATTACTAGAGAACTAAAGAACACAATCTTAAATAACTCTTGGTAGAGGTCTCAGGGGAAATTTAAAAACATATTGAACTGAAAGAAAATGAAAATATATTAAATATTTATATTAAATTATATTTAATGTTAAATATAATTTAATTTTATATTAAATTTTATTTAATGTTAAATATAATTTAATTTTATATTAAATTTTACATATGAAAATTTGTGGGAACAGCCAAAGCAGTGCTGAGAGGATAATTTATGACACTAAATACTTACAGAGAGAAAAATAAACCAATAATCTAAGCTTCTGTCACAAACATTTAGAAAAAGAAGAGCAAAATAAACTCAAAACAAGTAGAAGGAAGGCACTTCTATAGATAAAAGCAGAAATCAATAAAACTGAAAACAGGACCATTGAAAGAAATAATGAATCTCAAAACTGGCTATTTAGAAATATCAAATCTACAAACCACTGAAAAGTCTAACAAAAAGAAAGAAGACCCAAATTACCAATATCAGGAATGAAATGAGGTATCACTACAGACCCTGCAGACACCAAAAGGATCAGGTGGGAATGTATGTGTGCATTTACTGTATGATTCTATTTATGTAACATTTTTGAAATGACAATAGTACAGAAATGGACAGTAGATTAGTGATTGACAGGAATAAGGGATGAGGAGCATGTGGGAGGGTAGTGGATGTAATTATAAAGGGATAGGAGAAATGATTGTTCAGGTGATGAAATTGTCCTCTATTTTGATTATCAGTGTCAATGTTGTGGTTGTGATATTGTACTGGCTGTTTTGTAAAGATGTTACCCATTCCCAGGGGAAAATGAGTAAAGGATATATGGTATCTCTTTGACTATGTCTCACCATAGCATATGCGTATTATCTTGAAATAAAAGTTAAACAAAAAGTTCACATTAAAAAACTCAAAAAAGCAAACATAATTGTTTTGTCAGGGGAAATTATAAAACAGCAACATTCTTTTCTTCATTCATAAATGTAGTTTTTTTATGTGTAAAACTAAAACAAATGGAGGATAGTTTGTTGAAGTTTATTTAATTGAATCATTAATGTTAGTAAAAGCATAGCTATCCATTTTATTTTCTACTTGGATTTTTCTTCACCTTTACTCTATATCCTTCTCAAAAAGTATTCTTTAAAGTACTTCAGGAAGTTTAGAAATTAGCAAGACAAAAATGGAAATCTAAGAGAAGCATAAAAAATATTTTTTTTTAATAATATTTAGATTTTAGTTGATTTAAGGGCCCTAAGTACATAAGGGTCTAACATTCTCTGGGATTGAGAAAAAGGAAGCAAATTATGGGACTTGTTTGCAGTAAGCTAGGCTTTGAATAGTATTATTTATTTTTTTGGTATTCATTGTATTGAGTAATAATGGTTTTTCATCTGTTGGGCAGCAATTTGTGAATACTCAAAGATTTGAACATCTTTGGTTTTTATGATTTTTTTTCTGTGTCATTCCTGAATTCACCGTTCTTTTGCTCACCTCTTTCTCATTTTTCCAAACTTTCAGATCAATATGCTTCTCAATTTTAAGGATGACAAAAGTGAATGTCCATGTCCTGAAGAAATCCGTGACCAGCTTTTAGATTTTCATGAAGATTTGATGACACATTGTGGTAAAGTCTTCTTGACTTACAACTCTTATTAGATGTGTTATATATTTATTTATTTACTTATGTATTCATTGAAAATTAACTGACATATACTTATACACCACCGTGTAAGTTTAGGATGTATATTGTGATTGTTTGATTTATTTATATTGTGAAATGACTACCATAATAGGTTTCACTAAGATCCATCTTCTCATGTAGATGCAAGAAAAGGGAAAGAAGAAATAAAGGCATTTTTCCCCCCCTTGTGGTGAATACCCTTAGGACTTACTCTCTTCAAAGAACTTTCCTGTATATCATACAGCAGTGTTAGCTACAGTCATTATGCGATATGTTGCTTCCCTAGAACTTATTTAAAGTTTGTAACTTTTTTTTTTTTAAGATTTTATTTATTTGTCAGAGAGAGGGAGAGAGAGCAAGCACAGGCAGACAGAATGGCAGACAGAGGCAGAGGGAGAAGCAGGCTCCCTGCCGAGCAAGGAGCCCGATGTGGGACTCGATCCCAGGACGCTGGGATCATGACCTGAGCCGAAGGCAGCTGCTTAACCAACTGAGCCAGCCAGTCGTCCCAAGTTTGTAACTTTTGACCGCTTTCCTTCAATGCCCTTCTCCCTACTGATAACACCTCTGATAACAATTACGGTCAGTTTTTCTCTGAGTCTTTTGTTTGTTTTTAGTTTTCCAAATATGAGTGCAATCACACAGTATTTCTCTTTACTTTGCCTTATTTGTCTTAGCATAGTTCCTTCAAGTTCTGCTCCGTTATCACAGATGGTAAGATTTCCTTGTTTTTTTTTGGCCAAATAATATTCCATAACCACAACATCTTTATCCACACAAGTTATTTCCATATCTTGGCTATCATAAATAATGCTGCTATGAACATGGCAATGCAGATACCTTTTTCAAATTAGTGTTTTAATTTCCTTTGGATATATTCCCAGAAGTGAGTTACTGGATCGTATGGTAATTCGGTTTTTTAAAAAAGTTTTGAGGATCCTCTATACTGCTTTGTTTTTTGCTATTGAGTTACAGTAGTCTTTTATGTATTTTGAGTATTAACTCCTTATCAGATACTACTCTACATACATTTTTTCTCATTCTGTAGGTTGTCTTTTCACTTTGTTAGTGGTTTCTTTGGTTTTTATGGAAGCTGTTTAGTTTGATGTAGTCCCATTTGTTTATTTTTGCTATTGTTGCTTGTGGTTTAGGTGTCATATTCAAAAAATCATTGCCAAAACCCATATCAAGGAGCTTTGTTTTTACATTTTTCTAGGAGTTTCATGATATCAGGTCATACATCTAAGTCTTTCCATCTATTTCTAATTAATTTTTAATGAGTGGTTAAGATAAGGGTCCAGTCTCATTCTTTTAAATGTAAATATCCCATTACCCCACACTGTTTATTGAAGACTATCTTTTTTTTTTTTTAAGGTTTTATTTATTTATTTGACAGAGAGAGATCACAAGTAGGCAGAGAGGCAGGCAGAGAGATAGAGAAAGGGAAGCATGCTCCCTGCCAAGCAGAGGGCCCAACTTGGGCTCAATCCCAGGACCCTGGGATCACCATCCAAGCTGAAGACAGAGGCTTTAACCCATTGAGCCACCCAGGCACCCCTATCTTTTTTTTTTTTTTTTTTTTTTGAAGGTTTTATTTATTTATTTGACAGAGAGAGAGAGAGAGAGGGAGATCACAAGTAGGTAGAGAGGCAGACAGAGAGGGGGAAGCAGGCTCCCTGACAAGCAGAGAGCCTGATGTGGGGCTCCATCCCAGGACCCTGAGATTATGACCTGAGCTGAAGGCAGAGGCTTAACCCACAGAGCCACCCAGGTGCCCCTATTGAAGACTGTCTTTTCTCCATTGGGTATTCTTGGCCCCCATGTCAAGTATTAGTAGGCCATCTATGCTTGGGGTTATTTCTGGGCTCTCTGTTCTTTTCCATTTATCTACCCATTTTTATGTCAGTACCAGTATGTTTTGATGACTATAGCTTTACTATATTAACTTGTAATCAGGGAGTGTGACACTTCCTGCTTTATTCTTCTTTCTCAGGATTTCTTCAGCCATTAGGGAGATTTTGTGACTTCATATAAATTTTAGGAAGATTTTTTCCTACTTTTGTAAAAAATGCCATTCAAATTTTGATAGGGATTACAATGAATCTATAGATAGCTTTTGATAGTATTACCATTTTACAATATTAATTCTTCCAAAGCCATTACTAGAGGATGCCTTTCCATTTATTCATATCCTCTTCTTTTCTTTTCATCAATCTCATGTAATTTTTAGGATAGAGATCTTTTACCTTGTTAAACTTATTCCTAAGTATTTTATTGTTCTTAATGCTATTGTAAATGAGATCAATTTCTTAATTTCTTTTTCAGAAATTTTATTTTTAGTTTCTAAAAACACTACATATTGTTGTATGTTAATTTCATGTATGCAACTTTATTGAATTCATTCATTATGTTTAACAGTTTTTTGGTTGAGTCGTTAGTATTTTCCATGTGTAAAATCATGTTGTCTGCAAATAGAGACCATTTTACTTCTTCCTTCTCAATTCAGGTAGCTTTTATTTCTTCTTCTTGCTTGATTGCTCTAGCTGGGACTTCCAGGGACTTCCAAGAAAGGGGATGCCTTTGTCTTGTTCCTGATCTTTGAGGAAAACTTTTTCAGTCTTTCACCATTGGGGATGATATTAGCTGTGGGCTTACCATATATGGTCTTTGTATGTAGGTGTATTCCTTCTGTACCTAATTTGTTAAGAATTTTTATCATGAATGGATGTTAAAATTTCTTGAGTGCTTTTTCTAAAGTGCCCACTGAGATGATAATACGATTCTTTTCATTCATTCTGTTATTGTGGGGTGTCACATTGATTGGCTCATGTATGTTGGACCCTCCTAGCATCTCAGTGATAAATCTCACTTGATCATGGTGAGGGGCGCCTGGGTGGCTCAGTGGGTTAAGCCTCTGCCTTCGGCTCAGGTCATGATCCCAGGGTGCTGGGATCGAGCCCTGCATTGGGCTCTCTGCTCAGCGGGGAGCCTGCTTCCTCCTCTCTCTGCCTGCCTCTCTGCCTACTTGTGATCTCTCTGTCCAATAAATACATAAAATCTTAAAAAAGAAAATCTGACTTGATCATGGTGAATGATCCTTTTAATATGCTGTTGAATTCAGTTCGCTGGTATTTATTGAGAAATCTGTGTTCCTTGGGGTTAGTGACCTGTGATTTTCTTTTCTTGTAGTATCCTTTTGCATTTTTGGTAGCAGGTAAATGCTGTCCTAATAAAATGATTTGGGGCATGTTTCCTCCTCTTGGATATTTTTGGAGAAGTTTGAGAAGAATTGGGGTAATTCTTATTTCAATGTTTAGTTAAATTCACCAGTAAGGCTTTGCTTCTTTGTGAGAATTTGATTACTGATGCACTCTTCTTACAATTAATTGGCCTATTCAGATTATCCATTTCTTCCTTGGCAAATTGTTTGTTTCTAAGAACTTTTCCATTTTTCTAGGTGGTCCAGTTTGTTTGCTTATAATGTTCATAGTAACCTTTTACAGTCCTTTGAATTTCTATGATATCTTTTTCATTTATAATGTTGTTGATTTGAGTCCTGCCTTTATTCCCCATGGCTAGACTAGCTAAATGTTTGGCAGGTTTTTTTGTTTGTTTTTTTCAGGGAACTAACTTAGTGTGGTTAATCTTTTCTGTTGTTTTTTGATTTCTATTTCAGTAATTTCTGCTGTAATCTTTCTTCTGCTATCTTCAGGCTCTGTTCTACTTTTTCTAGTTCCTTAAGGTATAGAGTTAGGTCGTTTATTTGAGATCTTTCTTGGTTTTTCATGTAGGCATTTATTGCTATGAACTTCCCTCTTAGAAGTGCTTTAGCTGCACCCATTAATTCTGATATGTTGTATTTCCAGTTTTGTTTGTCTTAATAAATTCTTTTATTTCCCCCTAAATTTTCTCTTGTCTTCATTGTTTGTTAAATAGAGTGCTGTTTAATTTCTCCGTGTTCATGAATTTTCCAGTTTTCCCCTTTTCATTGATTTCTAGTTTTATGCCATTGTGGTCAGAGAAGATTACTGGTATAATTTCAACCCTCTTGAATTTACTAAGACTTGTTTTATGGCCTAACACATATTCTATCCTGGAAAATGTTACATGTGCACTTGAGAAGAATATTCTGCTGTTGCTTGATAGAATGTTTTTGTATGTTAGGTCCATTTCGTCTACAGTGTTGTTAAAATCCACTCTTTCCTTATTAATTCTCTCCTGTATGAACTATTCATTGTTAGGAGTGGGATACTAAAGACCCCAATTATTATTGTATTACTCCTTATTTCCTCTTCTAATTTTTTTATTTGTTTGTTTTTGCTTTATATGTTTAGGTCCTCTGTTGTTGGGTGAATAAATATTTATAAATGTTACATGTTCTTGATATATTGACCCATTTACCATTATGCAATGACCCTCATTGTCTCTTCTTACCATGTTTAATTTAAAATCTATTTTGTCTGATGTAAGTGTAGCTTCCCTGTTTTGTTGTTGTTTTGTTTCATTTGATTACCATTTGCTTGAAATGCTGTTTTTCATCCCTTTGCTCTCTCTTTGTGTTTTTTATTTCTTCTTTTTTTTTTTCTTTGTGTGTATTTAAAGCTAATGTGAATCTCTTGGGGGCAGCATATGGTTAGACCTGTTTTTTTTTTTTTTTTTAATTCAATCATTCTATATCTTTTGGTTGGAGAATTTTATCCATTTATATTTGAAGTAATTATATTGATATGTAAGGATTTACTATTGCTATTTTGTTAATTTGGAGGGGTTTGTAGATCTGTTTTTCTTTGTTTCCTATCCTGCTGTATGTTGTGTATGTATGTGTTAATATATTTCTTATGAGTATGTTTTTACTCCTTTATTGGGTTCTTTTGTATAATTACTACAAGATTTTCCCTTGTGGTTACCACAAGGTTTACATACAATATCATAATGTTTTAAGAACCTATTTTAATTCCTAAAAAAAAAAAAATTAAACTAGAGCTGTGAGTTGTGCACCATGGTTACCCTATTGCAGAATCTAACTTTGATTATATGTTTACCATTACCAGTAAGACTTACACTACCTTTTTTGTGTTTTTGCACTGGTAATTAGTGTTGTTTAACTTCCATTCAAAGAACTTCCTCTAGCATTTGTTGTAAGGCAGATCTGGTAGTAATGAGCTTCCTCAGCTTTTGTTTGTTTGGGAAAGTCTCTCTCCCTTTTCTTACGGACTTTCTGAAGGACCCAGCTTTACTGGGTATAGAATTCTTGGTTGACAGTTACTTTCTTCCATTTTTTAAAAAATATGTGGTAAAGTTCTCTCTGGCTTAAAGAGTTTCTGTTGAGGAATCTTCCAGTGGTCTTATGGGATTTCCCTTTTGTGTAACTTCTCTCTTTTCTCTTGTGCCTTTTTAAAATTCTTTCTTTGCCTTTTCCTTCTGACAATTTACTTGTTAATGTGTCTCAGTGTAGCCATATTCAAGTTAAACACATTTTGGGTCTTTTAGCCTCATCTATCTGCTTGTATGTTTCTCTCCCCAGGTTTGGGAAGTTTTCTGCTATTATTACTTTAAATATACTTTCTGTCCCTTTTTCTTTCTTGTCACTTTTGGGAATTCCCATAATCTGAATATTGTGGGACTCTTTCCATTGTATCCCGTAAATCTTATAGACTTTCTTCAGAGTGCATGATTTTCATTGACCTATTTTTCAGGTTGTTGATTTTTTCTTCTTCATGTTGAAGTCTACTTTTGAAACTCTCAACTGAATAGTTCAGTTACTGTATTTTTTAACTCTAGAATTTGTTTGTTCATTTTAATGGTTGCTGTTTCCTTGTCAAACTTCTTGATTTGTTTTGAACTGTTTTCATAATATTGTTTAGTTGGTACAAAAGTTAATATATATGTAAATAGGTTCATAAATATACATGATGCCTGTTAGGAGTTCATGTAAGAATATTTATTATTGCAAAATAGTTAACTGACCCTTTGTGGAAAATCATGACAGGTAGAGATACCAGAAAGGCTTTAAGAACAAGCAGGAGATAGCCAAAATTTTATTTAGTTTCTCCTCTGTGGCAGAGGATATGTAACCAAATGCTTTGGCAGAGAGAAGACAGATTGATTTAGTGTAAAGACAATTGATCACAAATAGTTGTATTTAAACCAGTTGTGGGGCACTTTTTAGAATTGGCCAGGAGAGGCAGCATGTATCTTTTGGAATAATGATAAATGTCTAAGGAAATCCTTTAAGAAGTTTATGTCAGTAGCCCAAATCTATTAAGGTAGGTTTCCCCTCCTTTTACCCTAAGAACTTTAAAAATGGAATTTATTTGATGTTCTTAATCTGTGGTTCTTTTCCCTTTAAGCAGTGATATGGACAAAGTGTTCCAGTGAAAGAAAATGAATTAGCCATTTCTTAAGTGTTGTATATCACCAAATGCATTATTTCTATCTTATTTTAATGATGAGAATATAAACATCACCTTGCATATTAATTCAGCTTTTGAATAGAGAGACACTAGATGAGTGCCAGAAAGTTATATTATCTACAGTAAATAAAGAGCTACTCTAAAATGGTAGGATTATTGCTTCAGACATAAAGTGTTTCCTGAACTAGGATACCTAATTATGCCTACTCTCTGTTTTTTCAGTTTATTAACATACCACTGTAATTGTCAGAGGCAAATGAGGAGGCTGAACTTCTAGGAGGTTTTCTGCAGGGTAAAACTGTAGGTCTAGGCAGATAGCACCTAAAGTCAGAGATGCCTCAGGGTCAGCCTGAGGGTCAGACCAAACAGCAGAATTGATCTTGACTCCTAAGAGCATCTTTTTGCTATCTGCTCAGTTTTATATTTTGTCTTGGCTACTAATAGTCCTAGGCCCATCAGAACAGGAGAAAAAGAGAAAGGACAAGATGCTAGTGAATGGATTTTACCCAAGTGCTAGTGAGCAGGAGTGCTTAACTCAATGTTGTCAAATATTTTGGATATGCAGCATTGCTTTAAGCTATAAATGGAAAAAGTTGCAAGACTGGAGCATTATTTGTCTTAAATGTATTTTTTAAAAAATTCTTTCTTTCTCTTTGCTTTTCTCATGCTAGGAATTGAGCTGGATGAAGATGGGTCTTTGGATGGAAACAGTGACTTAACAATTAGAGGACGCCTGCTGTCCCTGGTAGAAAAGGTGACATACCTGAAGAAGAAACAAGCTGAAAAACCAGTTGAGAGTGACTCCAAGAAGTCCTGTAAGCAGTATGGAAGGGCACTGGCAAAGCAACTCTGCTGACATTTATTCATCCTTTGAACTAACATCATACTAGATGAGCCAGTGAGAAAACTGAGCTGGAAGCTTCCAAGAATCAGATTCTTAAGTAGATGCCTGTGGCTGCCAGAGGTAGACAGCAGCAACAAAATATGTTTGTAGGAAAAGATTGAGAGGTAGCAGTATTTATAAGGGTGGTTGGGCTCTCCAGAGGACTACAAATGTAGATGTTTGATCAGAGACTGTCAAGACAAAGTGCAAAGGGAGTAATTTTAGCTTTCCTATCTAAATATGATGCTAAAGGCATTCGAATATTCTTATACCAAGTTAAACCTTTTCTTGAAGTTTAAATACGTAGTTGTCTGTTAATAGTATTTTGCTTCTGAGATATTTGCTAAACCATTAGGCATTTCTGGTTCGTTTTTATACTGTTTAATTGAAGAGTAACACATTGGGGCAATGCTTCTCAGATGCAACACTCATCAGAAGGGGTTCAGGTAGTAGGTTGGTGAGATCTATCTTACTAATTACCTACACCTCAGTCCCTCTTCATTCTGTGATGCAGCCCACTGGTTGAGGAACAGTTTTTACTCAAAGAAGAAAAGTCAACTCATGAAAAATTTTAGTTTTTTTGTTTTGCTTTGTTTTGTTTTTGGTGCTTACTCACAATGGAAACCTTTCATCCTTACAGTGTACTCTAAATTTATTCTTTAATATCACAACCAGATTTATTTGGATCAGGTCTTCAAAATGAGAGTTCAAGGTTTCTTATGAACCACTTTTTATTATTATCAAGTTTATGATTTTGATCTATTGCAAGTGTCAGCATGGTTTTGAGGCATGTGGAAGTATACTGGCATTTTATCTGCATTTTGGATTTGGTTAAAATTGGTAGTTTTTGTTTAGTTTAATGTATAGATTAAAGCAGGTAAACAGCTTCTTTTGAAAATCTGCCAGTGTATCAATGGTAGGAATTAGTACCTTATTATGTATGTGTTGATCACATCAACCCACTTAGCTTTGATAACTTTGCTCTTTATTTTAGGAGCTTTAAAAGTTCTGTTGCTTTTATGTATACTATACTGCATGACACATTGCAAGAAATCTTCTACGTATAGAATAATTTTTCACTTTAATACAGCTTCACAATCAAAACATTTTAAGTGACAATTAAGGATCCAAATTATAGTAAAAATATATGAGGTCACTTTTGCAAATGGCTCAAATGAAGAGAGAAAAAAATAGATCATTACCTTGGATGCCCATGATTGATTTTATAAGGGTATATGATGTCACATCTTCTGGGAGGAAAATAATGGAACAAAGAAAATAAAAGTAAAAGTAATAGGACAAATCATATTGATTGTCCTATGGATTGCCAACAGCAATTTTGAAAAGTATAATTCTGAACAGCTAAAATTCCTTAATAAGCATAGTTTTTAAGGAAAAGCCTGTGTATTTTTATTCCTCCGTGTTCATAACTCATTTTTATTGACATATGCATAGATTGTTTAAGTGAAATTTATTTTCCTCCAAGAATATTCCTAGCTTTTTCAACTCTGGTTCAAATACAGATATTAGTTTGGGACTGTGAGAGGTAGAGTTGAAATGCCCAGCTAATTTGTCTTCTCTTATTATTTTCCTTTTTAAAAAACATCCATAATGACTTTATAGCCACTCTTCAACAGTTGATTTCTGAAACCATGGTCCGATGGGCACAAGAGTCTGTCATTGAAGACCCCGAGTTGGTGAGGGCCATGTTTGTGTTGCTCCATCGACAGTACGATGGCATTGGGGGTCTGGTCCGGGCTCTGCCAAAGACCTACACTATAAATGGTGTCTCCGTGGAGGATACCATCAACCTGCTGGCGTCTCTTGGTCAGATCCGTTCTCTGCTGAGCGTAAGAATGGGCAAAGAAGAAGAGAAGCTTATGATTCGTGGATTAGGGTAATTTATTTAACTATTACAACTTTTGTCTTACAAATGTCTTCTTTTTACTTGTTAATCCCAGTAGTTGCACAGTAGGTATATTAATATAAACCCACTATTTCAATTATAGGCATGCCTCGTTTTATTGTGCCTTGCTTTGCTGCACTTCACAGACAGTGTGTTTTTACAAATTGAAGTTCCGTGACTACCTTGCATTGAGCAAGTCTATTGACACCATTTTTTTTTTTAATGGCATTTGCTCACTTTATGTCTCTATGTGTCATAGGTTGGCAATTCTCACAGTATTTCTAACTTTTTATTATATCATAATTGTTATGGTGACCTGTGATCAATGGTTACGACTCACTGAAAGTTCAGGAGATGGTTAGCATTTTTAGTTATTAAGTATTTTTTAATTAGGGGATGTTCATGGATTTTTTTAAAAAGATTTTATTTATTTGACAGAGATCACAAGTAAAGAGAAGGCAGGCAATGATAGAGGGAGAAGCAGACTCCCCACTGAGCAGAGAGCCTGAGACAGGGCTGGATCCTAGGACCCTGGGATCGTGACCTGAGCCGAAGGCAGAAGCTTAACCCACTGAGCCACCCAGGCACCCCCTCATGGATTTTTAAAACATAACACTGTTACACTCTTAATAGACTACAGTGTATTGTAAACATAACTTTTGTATGTACTGGAAAACAAAAACATTTCATTTGATTTGCTTTATTGCCATGAGTTGGAGCCCAATCTGCTGTATTTGTGAGGTATATCTGTATATGATTATTAAGTGAGATTATTGCTTTTCTAGATATTATGTTTTAAAGTTAAATAGAAAATTTGCTCACCAGCAAAACGTGACCAATTTTATAACTCGAGGCTGCGGTGGCTATGATATGCAGCACGTATTTTAGAGGTGCTTAGAATTAATTTTTCAGGGCTGCTTGGGGGGCTTAGTTCTTAAGCCTCTGCCTCTGCTCAGGTCATGATTTCAGGGTCCTGGGATCCAGCCCTGCCTCAGGCTCTCTGCTCAACAGAAAGCCTCCTTCTCCCTCTTACACTCCCCCTGCTTGTGTTCCCTCTCTCGCTGTGTCTCTCTCTGTCAAATAAATAAATAAAATCTTTTAAAAAAATAAATTATTTTTTCAGTAATGTACAATCATATATAAAACACATGAAGGTTAATAAAAACACACGAAAATCCATACAGAGACAAACACTCACCAGCAGGAAATAGTTGTCTGTATCCAACGGGGCCTTGAAAAAGAATGGGGAAAACAACACAATTCTTTTGCTAGTTCAGAATCATAAGTGTGCTTCATGTGAATTTAGGGATTAATGTTTATATCTCATGTGTAGTTTATGGATTCCTAAACTGAGAATGTAACAATTGGACCTGGAGGTATACTTTTCTCACCTCAAGTCACTGTGAAATCTTGCAGGAAAAAACTAAATACTATGAACGGTTAGCTTACAACCAAAATTGCAAAGCACATAAGGAAATAATCCTTCATAAGCAGGGGTCTTGCAGACACAATGATAGTGGGGTCAGAACACCTGTTTCAAAAATTTCAGATAAGACAATGCCAGAAAGAGACACAAGTTACTATATTTAAAATGGTTAAAAAATACAAAGGGAATAAACCAATTCTCTAAAAATAAGATGTGGAGAAAAGTCCATGAAGACTTGAAAAACATCCAAGTAGAGTTTCTAGAAATGAAAAATATAATAAATGACATTAAAAACAGTGAGTTAATTAAATTTGATAAGATACAGTTGAAGAGAAAATTTAATAAGTTGGATCATAGATCTGAGAAAATTACTTAGTACTGCAGCACTGAGAGATAAAGATAAGGAAATTCAAAAGAGCAGTTATGAGACTGAATGGATAGTATAAGGTGGTCCAGGATATAGTAAACAGGATTTCTGGAAAAGATAGAATAGATGATTTATGGAATGGGAATATTTCAAGAGCTACTGACTTGAGACTTTCAGAATCAATGAAGAACATGAACTCACAGATTATCCCAAAGGACATGTAGTTCCACATCTTCCCTGCATAGGCAGTCAAACTGCAGTAAAACCAGTGATACTTCGATTATTTTAAAGGCAAGTTGAAAGAAAAGCCAGAATACTTAACAACAACAACAACAACAAAAAGCCCAACAGCATATGGAATTCTCAACAGCAAAACTAGAAATCATTACTCAGTGGAATACCACATTCACAAATCCTGATGGAAAATAACCATCAGTTTAGAAGGTGTTACTCAATTGAGAATGTCATACCATGACCTTGTGCTTCATGGAAATTCGGGGATGAGGATTTATATCCCATATTTAAAAGTGAGGGCAAAACAAAGATATTTCAGAATGTTTACTTCCAGTTCATCAACCTTCTAAAGGGCTGTACATTAGAGAAAAGATAATAAAACTCAGAAAGAATGGGAGGCAGAAGTTTTAGTGTATTATTGGCGCATATATGCATAAATCTGGGAATCATTCACCAGCTTGCATAGTTTGGGAATGTGAAAGTAGAAGAACAATGGAAGCTTAAATTAAGCCTTATGAAGTCTATGAGAAAAAAATACTGAAACATAAGGATGTAGAAATCGAATGTAGAATGTTGACAAGTGAGTTAGAATGTACATATTCTACCAAAAAAAGTTAAAGAGAAAATGAAAGAAAGAGAATGAAAGTAACTGTTGACATGTATAAAAAAGGATGTAAAGAAACAGTAAAAAAGTTTAAGAATCCTACAGATGGTTCTTCAAAAAACTAATGGAATAGAAAACAACAGTTTTCTTTGATCTAAAAAAAATAATCCTGTGGGTAAAAAACAAAGTATAGAAAGATTCAGTTTGTGTCTTATTATTTATTTATTATTTATCTAAATTCAGAACACATACTGTATATTGCCCTTGGATCTGTCAGGTGTTTGAAATCATTAAAATAAGCCTAAAGGTTATATTCCAAAATCGTTATCATTATTGCACAGTAAAAATAAATATACTAACAGAACAAAAGAAGGAGAACAGAAAAGTTTAAACAACAAAAGCAAATTTGATAGTCTTTAAAATTGTGTGAGCGTGAATCTTTTTCTTGGATACTAATACATTGATCTAACCGAAAAAGGTTTCACCTAAGTCATCTTCATTAACCAAACGAGCAAGGAAGCCTTCCAGGAAATGCAGGGCACTTTCTTCTTAAATGAACAGGTAACAGTAATATGTGCTGTTAACACATAAATCACTCAGTAGTGGTAAACCTTAAAATGGGGGTGCCTGGGTGGCTCAGTCGTTGGGCATCTGCCCTTCAGCTTGAGTCATGATTCCAGGGTCCTGGGATCAAGCCCCCCATCAGGCTCCCTGCTGGGTGAGAAGGCCTGCTTCTCCCTCTCCAACTCCCCCTGCTTGAATTCCTTCTCTCTCTGTCTCTGTCAAATAATAAATAAAATCTTAAAAAAAAAAAAAAAAAAGCAAAAACCTTAGAGGCGCCTTGGTGGCTCAGTGGGTTAAGCCTCTGCCTTCGGCTCAGGTCATCATCTCAGGGTCCTGGGATCAAACCCCCAAATCGGGTTCTCTGCTCGGCGGGGAGCCTGCTTCCGCATCTCTCTCTCTCTGCTTGCCTTTATGCGTACTTGTGATCTCTTTCTATCAAATAAATAGGGGTGCCTGGGTGGCTCAGAGGGTTAAGCCTCTGCCTTCGGCTCAGGTCATGATCTCAGGGTCCTGGGATCGAGTCCCACATCGGGCTCTCTGCTCGGCAGGGAGCCTGCTTCCTCCTCTCTCTCTCTCTGCCTGCCTCTCTGCCTGCTTGTGATCTCTGTCTGTCAAATAAATAAATAAAATCTTTAAAAAAAATCAAATAAATAAATCTTTTAAAAAAAAAACTTAAGATGATTATAAAACAAAATATAAAGTTATGTTTTTGTAGTATTGGAATATTTCTCAAAGGACACATTTAATAAATGACAACCTGCCTTCCGAGTGGTAGACTTACAAAGCCACATAATTTATCTAGAACGAAAGGCAAACAAGATTTTTTTCAAAACAAAATTGTCCAAAGTTGGGTCCTACAAAAAGATTTGAAGTGGGCGCCTGGGTGGCTCAGTGGGTTAAAGCCTCTGCCTTCGGCTCAGGTCATGATCTCAGGGTCCTGGGATCGAGTCCCACATCGGGCTCTCTGCTCAGCAGGGAGCCTGCTTCCTCCTCTCTCTCTGCCTGCCTCTCTGCCTACTTCTGATCTCTCTCTGTCAAATAAATAAATAAAATCTTTAAAAAAAAAAAATTTTGAAGTAACAAAAGAACAATCCTATGATTACAACTGTGGTTTGAAAAATTGAAGGTTCTCCTACTAAATATGTTACTTTCTTATGTGAAGCAAAAGAGGCCTTTCTTCACTCCATTTGTTCTTCACAAAATACACCAGACCTATTTTAGTCCTCGGCACCCATGTCTTTTTTTTTTTTTTTTTTTTTTTTTGAGTTGTGCTATCTAAAAACTCTTGTCATTAAAGCAAAACTAAACTCAATTAAAACAAAAAACTAAAACTGAAAAAAGAGAATCATTATGCAGGAATCATACTATGTCACTGTCTTGATTTACTTGATATAACTAAAAGTTAGCGTATGACCAAGTGAAGGGGTGAGTCCATTAAGGAGATGAGATCCACAGGGAAAGTTTGTTTTCCTGTAGGCTGTGTGTTAAAATTTTCTTGTTAAAGCTGTGACAGGAAGTGTTTTTGTAGAAAAATAAAAACAAACTTCTGTATTGATTTGATTTACATTCACATAAAAATCATCAGAATTTTAATGACTACCAAGTATTTTAATGACTACCGAGCAGTAACATCCTTAGGAATACCTCTACATACATAATATAATAACATGTAATGAAATAATGATAATATGAAACATGTTGGGTGTCATCTGCTGGTTATTCAAATCAAATATTCATTTTTTTTAAAGGCTTTATTTATTTGACAGACAGAAATCAAAAGTAGGCAGAGAGGCAGGCAAAAAGGGGTGGGAGAAGCAGGCTCCCTGCTGAGCAGAGAGCCCGATGCAGGGCTCCATCCCAGGACCCTGGGATCATGACCTGAGCCGAAGGCAGAGGCTTTAACCCACTGAGCCACCCAGGCGCCTCTCTAATGTTCATTTTATTATTTTACTTTGTTTTAATTTTAAGGATTTTATTTATTTATTTATTTATTTGACAGGGAGAGAGTGTGAGAGAGAATGCAATCAGGGGGAGTGGGAGAGGGAGAGGCAGGCTTCTCACCCAGTAGGGAGCCTGATGTGGGGCTTGATCCCAGGACCTTGGGATCATGACCTGAGCCAAAGGCAGATGCTCAACAACTGAGCCACGCAGGTGCCCCAAATTCCATTTTAATTTATTACACTACTTCTACCTGGATTTGAGGTGTATTCCATTTCACTTTGAGAGTGTGAGTCCTTTACATGTAATTCTCTGGAAAGGTAACACAAATATAGTAAGAAATAACACTATTGTTATTAAACATGGAAATACTGAATGTAGTACTAAAAATATCCTACATGAAAAGCAGATATTTGTATGTCAATAATTTAAATAGGAATGTTCATAGAATGTGGTATAATAGTGATTCATATCTCTATGCTAAATAAGATTGAACAAAAAAATAATACTGTTTTTTCTGAAAATAAATAAATTAATTTAAAAGAAAAAAAATAAAGAAGATTGAACAGATATTTGGATATACATATACTTAGGAATGATGTGTCCAAAAATATATTTCATATAGATGAATGTTTATATATGTAGTACATTTCTTGTAACTGAAAAGAACAGATAACTTGTATACTATTTTTGAGAGGCTATCAATATTTTTGGAGGAAATTCAATTAATTGTGCTTCTTAACTTTTGTTTTTATTAACTTTAATCATGACTGCACATAATTTTCTGTTCATGCCAGTAATTAATTCCAAAATATTCATCAGGATCTCGGATAAATTTTCATTTAAGTTTTTCTTTGCCCTCTGTGCTTCTCCCCCAACCCCCCAAACCTATATTGTCCCTTCTAGGGATATCATGAATAATAAAGTATTTTACCAGCACCCTAATCTCATGAGGGCACTTGGGATGCATGAGACAGTGATGGAGGTCATGGTGAATGTCCTTGGAGGTGGAGAGTCCAAGGTAAAGGAAAACCTTTGATTATTAAATTGCCAATGAACATGACTCATGGAGTCCATACACTCCTGGAGCATATACTTAATGAGGATTTCTTAAATCATCTTAGGAGGACTGTTTTTTTAAAGAACACCTTCTGCAAAAACAAAGCAAGCCTTATAGAGTGAGAATTGGATATGCTACTAGTTCTTTCTTCCTTTGATATTGATAACAATTTCTGTCTTATGCTGTATAATTTGTTGTCTCCTAAACTTTTCCTGTTTAGTGGTTAGTTAGAAACTTTGAACATAAATACTATACTACTTTTTAAATTCTTAATTATAAGTGAATGTCCATCACATTAAAAGTCCAAAACACAAGCATGTTCTTCAGACCCAGACATGCCGCTTGATTTAGATGGCAGTTGGTTTCACTAAATTCCTGATCCAGGCCCAAATCTGAAGATGATGTTCTGGAGTTTTAAGACATAAAGTGAACTTCTTAAGTGATTTAAAGTTAAAATAAAGTGAAACCTTCCA
Source organism: Mustela putorius furo (assembly GCF_011764305.1). NCBI lineage: Eukaryota > Metazoa > Chordata > Mammalia > Carnivora > Mustelidae > Mustela > Mustela putorius. Next base: position 1,299,171 of record NW_025421577.1, read on the forward strand.
AACTTTCAAACCTTCAAAACCGAGTGAATAGAGTAATACAACAATTTCATATGAATCAGTATAATTTTATGATCTATGATTTGCAAATATATTACACTGTTTTTGAAATTTTAAGATGTGTTTTTCCAAATATGGGAGATTTCGTATTTTTCATGTTTAAATTACCAGTTACACAGACTTATAACGATATTTATAAAATATTTATAAAAATTCTGATAAGGAGGGATTCCAGGGATCATCTAGGGTATCCTAGAATAAGATTAGATGCTTAAGAGAGATATATTTGCAGGTGTCTGGCATGCGGGCCTTCTGGGTCAGGGTGCTCATTGTAGCAGACGAGTCGTTTGCAAATCAGGGCAGATGTGACTCCTAGAATCTTAAAAACAACACTTACGATACGAATGCCCTAGTGTGGTTTCAAGTAGGAAATAGGGTATTTTTAATAAAAGGTTTCATTGAACTTTTTCTCTCTTAACCTAAATTAAGAATTATTATCCATTTTATTTCAGTTTTACACAACTGAATCAGTAAGACTTAATAGTCTCCCAGGGAAACAAAGCTGATAGTTTTAGTCCAGAATCACAGCCAAGTCTGCCTGATTGCTAAATCAGGCTTATGCCACCTATAGATTTAGGGCTGTAGCTTAGTTCCAGAGCAACCCCTTGATGGTAATGAGGTTTCTCCATTAATATTGGGCTTGATTTTCAGTGGCTCATGGACTAGATGAGTTGACGTGTAGACAACTGAAGGTCTTTTAGTGTTTAGTAGGTCTTTAGTCTTTAGTAGCCCATGCAGACGTGGGCTCGCATGGTTTAACAGTGTAGTTGGACCTCAGCTTCTGAACTCAGTTTTCTGAAGACCATTTACTCCCACAGCTAACTAAATGTTCTTTATGTAGGAAATCACTTTTCCCAAGATGGTGGCCAACTGTTGCCGTTTCCTTTGTTACTTCTGTCGTATAAGTAGGCAGAATCAAAAAGCTATGTTTGATCATCTCAGCTATTTACTGGAGAATAGCAGTGTCGGTCTTGGTAAGTGAATTATGGCTTTTATTTAATCTTATAAGAAGAATATACATACTGTATTAAATCTTAAACTTTAATGCAAAGTAATTTTAGATTAATGCAGTGTGTGTTGTATTTAGAAATGAAATTTTTAAGGGACAGTGTGTTTTTATATGTAATTTGTAGTTGTAGCACAAACCAGGTTTTGTCTCATCCTTGTTTGAATTAACAGCCTCACCAGCTATGAGAGGTTCAACGCCGTTGGATGTGGCAGCCGCATCGGTGATGGATAATAATGAACTGGCCTTAGCTCTGCGTGAACCAGATCTGGAAAAGGTAAACAACATCCTCCCCTCTTGTGTTTGTGGGAGTTAGGCTTGTTTATGGTTGTTTCTCGAGGTTATTGAAGTATAACCATAATAGAGTTGTATTTATAGACACAATTATAGCATACATTGTATATTATAAACATGTTACTGGGATGCCTGGGTGGCCCAGTGGGTTAAAGCCTCTGCCTTTAGCGCAGGTCATGATCCCAGGGTCCTGGGATCAAGCCCCACATTAGGCTCTCTGCCCGGCAGGGAGCCTGCTTTCTCCTCTCTCTCTGCCTGCCTCTTTGCCTACTTGTGATCTCTGTCTGTCAAATAAATAAAATATTTAAAAAAAAATACACTTTAAGTTGGTTAACCCTGGTTTGGTTTAAGAGTTTTGCCCCTATATAAATAAAATTAACCTGCAAATTTACTCTTCTATCTTTTATCTAGTTTGTTATCAAAGTTACACTAATCTCAAGAAATGTATTACCAGGGACACCTGGGTGGCTCAGTGAGTTAAAGCCTCTGCCTTTGGCTCAGGTCATGATCCCAGGGTCCTGGCATCAAGCCCCACATTGGGCTCTCTGCTCAGCAGGGAGCCTGCTTCCCCCACCCCACCTCTCTGCCTGCCTCTCTGCCTACTTGTGATTTTTGTCTGTCAAATAAATAAATAAAATCTTTTTTTTTTTAAGATTTTATTTATTTATTTGGCAGAGAGAAATCACAAGTAGGCAGAGAGGCAGGCAGAGAGAGAGAGGGAGGGAAGCAGGCTCCCTGCTGAGCAGAGAGCCCGATGCGGGCCTCGATCCCAGGACCCTGAGATCATGACCTGAGCCGAAGGCAGCGGCTTAACCCACTGAGCCACCCAGGCACTCTAAATAAAATCTTTTAACAAAAATTCTTTAAAAAAACATTTTACCTATATTATGTAGAACCTATAGTTGTAAATTACAAAGAACAAGAAAGTTGAGATCAAGCATTCCCTCTGATCACATCTATTTCTCTCTGGAAAGGGAATCAACTTTTCTGTTTTGTAGGTTTCTGTCCTTTCATGGTATCTGTTGTTATTTTTGCTTTACTCATACAGTTTTGATTTTTCCAGAAGTTGTTTTAACATGTCAAAGTACATTTTCTTTTTTTTTTTTCTTAGGATTTTATTTATTTATTTGACAGAAAGAGAGGCAGAGATCACAAGTAGGCAGAGAGGCAGGCAGAGAGAGTGAGAGAGGAGGAAGCAGGCTCCCCACTGAGCAGAGCGCCCCATGCAGGGCTTGATCCCAGGGTGCTGGGATCATGACCTGGGCCAAAGGCAGAGGCTTTAACCCACTGAGCCACCCAGGTGCCCCTCAAAGTACATTTTCTATCTTGTAGACATATATCCCTGATATACTAAGACCCTGAGCTCTGAGAGCGTAAGGCTGCATACATGTTTGCCGGAACATAGATAAATGTCCCTGGCACCGTCATCGTGACTGCATTCCAAGTGGTCTTCCTGGTCCTTCCCTGCTCCCCTACTTTGCAACCAGAACGAGCCTCTTAGAAAGTTCGTATTAGTCCTGCATCCACAGCACTTCCAGAGACTTTCCATCTCACTTCAAGGAAAAGCTAAAGGCATTGTAACGGCTTCTAACCCAGCTGATTTCACGTATCCCTCTTACTGCCAGCCATTCTCCTTGTCTCTTCCATCTGCTCCACCAGCCACACTGGTCCCCTTGCTTTCACAGGAACTTGCCATGTGTGCTCCTGCCTCGGGGACTTTGTGCTTGCTGTTCCCTCCCTCTGCAATATTCTTTTGCCAGATGTCTTCCTGGCTCTTTTCCTGAGGTCCTTCCAGGCATTGACCAAGTCACATTTTTGTTAGCTCTGCATGCCCATGCCATTTAAAATTGAAACCTCCTCTCTGTTTCCTGTTTTGTCTTCTTTGCTGCTTCATTTTCCAACAGTTGAAAAATTTATTTGTATATTAGAGACAGAAAGACACATTTTCATGTTATTTATATAAAACATACATTTGAGTATTTAAAAAAATCAACTCCTTATCATAAGGCCAGTGAATTCAGGGCATGTTTTTTTTTTCTCTATTGTTCACCACTTTGTCCCAGCTTTGAGAAAAACATTGGCATTGGAGAGGTAATTGAGGCATGAAAAAGTGAACTCTTTCCCAAACCCTTCTGACCTGCTGGTCATGGGTCACAAAGCTTTGCATCTTGGACTAACCTCAGGAGCATCTTCTCTCATATTTTATAATCTTTTTATCTGCACACTGAAATATGGCTGATATTTAAAAAGTTGACCATACCAAAAATTTTGGAGGGTGTGGAGCAATGAAAACCCTCATCTACTCCTGTTGAGATAAAAAATGGTAGAGTCGGTTTGCAAAGCAGGTTGGCAGTTTTAACTTAAATCCTTCCTCCCCACAGAGAGAGAGTGTGGTGGGGGCCAGGCAGAGGGAGAGGAGAGAGAATCTTAAGCAGACTCTATGCTCAGTGCAGCCTCACAACCCCGAGATCAGGACCTGAGCCGAGATCAAGAGTCTGACGCTTCGCCGGCTGAGCCACCCAGGCGCCCCTAACTTAACAAATGCTTAATAAGTTTCTTAACAAAACATATACCTGTCATAAACATATATCAAGCCCTCCTACTTGTAGATACTTAACTGAAATAGGAATTTGTTTGTATGAATGTTAGTAATGTTGTTCATCTTAGCACAAAACTGGGGACAGTTCGGATGTCCATCAACGGATGAATAGATAAGGAAATGCAGGCTATTTCCATGTGCTGTGGAATTCTTTTATTATGCAGTGAGAAGGAAGGAAGTACTGACATGTGCTACAATGTAAATGAATCTCAAAATTGTTATTCTGAGTGAAAGAAGCCAGGCATAAAAAGATACATACTGGATGATTGCATATATAAATGTTCTAGAATACACAAGCTGATTTGTAGTGTTACAAAGCAGATTGTTAAGGCCTTGGTTTGCAGGGAGGGATGGTTGGGGCCTGAGGGGTGATGGGAATGTTCTGCATCTTGACTGTGGTGTGTTTTTACAGAAGCATAAATCTTTCAAAGTTCACTGAATCTGTATTTTAATTTTTTAGTTCTTTTTTAGAGAGCGCATGCATGTGCACGCCCAAGTGGGGTGGGGAAGAGGGGCAGAGGGAGAGATAGAAAATCTTAAGCAGGCTCTACGCTCAGTGCAGAGCCCTTTGTGTGGCTCAATCTCATGACCCTGGGATCATGACCTGAGCCGAAATGGAGAGTCAGATGTTTAACCTAAGACCCAGGTGCAACCCAGGTGCTCTGAATTTATACTTTAAGTAGATGAGTTTATTGTATGTAAATTATACTTAGATGAAGTTGGTACAAAATATTTTTAGCTATATTACTTTTTTCTTTTTAAAGCTGGTTAACCTTGACTGAAGAGTTGCTTATCTGACAATCTACTATCATTGATAGTAACAGGGATTTCTTTTAAAACTGGCCTAGTTATGAAATATTGTCAAGGACCAACAGTCATATAAGACAATAATTTGAAAGGCCAAAACAGGCAGAAAACTTAGTGTGCTAAATTCAGTGATACTTAAACATAGTTAATACTCTCCTAAGTTTTAGAGACCATGAAATCATGACACAAAATGATCCTGTAAGTAGTACAGGTGGACCCAAGGATGTTTGAACCTAAGCTTGGGCTTTTTAAAAATTTCTCTACATGTTTTCTCAAATATATGCCCCCTCCATATTAGATTCATAATATTGTTTTAGAAGTAAATCACTTCTCTGAAATATCACTATCTCAGATGGGTCTTTTAATATCTCAGATAGATTCAGGGTTTATCCTGGGTCAGAGGTCTTTAGACTTTTTTGAAGTATATCACATACCAGTGACATTTATATTTGTGTGGGTTTTGTTTATTTTTTAATAAGCTCTACACCCAACATAGGGTTCAATCTCATGACCCTGAGATCAAGAGTCAGTACTTTCCCAACGGAACCAGCCAAGCACCCCAAATATCATGCATTTATAGATAAATTTTCTAATTAAATTATATGAAATGTAGGGCTATTCTTCTTTCACAGAGTTGATTCACAAATATTTTTATTACGAGAGCAGTTTGTTACCGCTTGTAAATATTTCTTACCTCTTCGGTTTTACTGCAGGGAGTTCATGAGGATTGTCATGGAATTAAAAAGAATTTGCAGAACCATATGCATTTAAACCAACCCTTGAGGATATCACTTATCATGTGTAGTGCTAGCATCTAATGACTCCTTACCCACGGATAACACTTTTGCTTATCCTCTTGTTTGTAGGTAGTTCGATATTTGGCTGGTTGTGGACTGCAGAGCTGCCAGATGTTGGTGTCTAAGGGTTATCCAGACATTGGTTGGAATCCAGTTGAAGGAGAGAGATATCTTGACTTTCTCAGATTTGCTGTCTTCTGTAATGGTAGGTCTGATTTCTTGGGTCTTTTTTGGTCATGATTAAAGCTGCTTGGGACGCCTGGGTAGCTCAGTTGGTTGGACGACTGCCTTTGGCTCAGGTCATGGTCCCGGAGTCCCGGGATCGAGTCCTGCATCGGGCTCCCAGCTCCAGGGGGAGTCTGCTTCGCTCTCTGACCTTCTCCTTGCTCATGCTGTCTCTCACTGTCTCTCTCAAATAAATAAAAAATAAAAATAAAAATAAAAAACCTGCTTAAAAATTAGATACATCAGGGGTGCCTGAGTGGCTTAGTGGGTTATTCCTCTGCCTTGGGCTAAGGTCATGATCTCAGGGTCCTGGGATTGAGCCCCGCATAGGGCTCTCTGCTCAGCAGGGAGCTTGCTTTCCCCTCTCTTTCTGCCTACTTGTGATCTCTCTCTCTCTCTCTCTCTCTGTCAAATAAATAAAATATTTTTAAAAAATCAGATACATCAAAAATGGTATATCCCACTATTTTTATGAAGAAAGTAAATATTAATAAAGACATTGAATGTTTTATAATCAGTACTTTTTTCCATAGTAATAATTGAATTTCTAATATTTGTTGCAATAGGGATACTTTGCCTTTATTATTAAATTAAGCTTTTTAGGCAGTTACACATTTTGAGTATGAAAGAAGAAACTTACTGTGTCTTGAGTACATACAACTAGTGATTTGAACTGAATTTTAACGTTATTAGTAACTTGTTCTTTGGTTTTAGTTATTTTTCTTTAAATATAAATGAAGTAAAGTAGTGTAACATTTATTTGCTCAGAACATCCATCCACAAAACCAACGTTTGTTTACTCTTGTTCCTTGTTCGATTTTAGGGGAGAGCGTGGAAGAGAACGCGAACGTTGTGGTGAGGTTGCTCATCCGGAGGCCTGAGTGTTTCGGTCCTGCTCTGAGAGGGGAAGGTGGGAATGGTCTGCTCGCAGCCATGGAAGAAGCCATAAAAATATCTGAGGATCCCTCACGAGATGGTCCGTCCCCAACTAGTGGATCCAGTAAAACACTGTAGGTCTCATATCCACACTCTTATTGAAGAGTAAATTATATTCCCTGACTTGAAATTTTACAAAACACGATTTGCATTCTGTTAGCTGTAGTATAATTTTCTGGTCCTCCTGATTTCTGCTCTTGAAAATCAAATGAATTAGGCCTGGAAGATGGATGGAATTTGCTGCTGAAATAGGTTGAATGAAAAAGAGAAAACTAAGGAAGATGGGGTAGATATAGCAGGGAGAAGTTCAGGTTGTAGGGTGAGATGTATTCTGTGAAATTTTCCAGGAGGCTCTGGCTCAGTGAGTGGTTACAAAGGATGGTGGGTGAGCCTCTGAAATTGTAGTAGGGTTTAGCAGGAAGCTGGCTGGAATGAGTTCAAGACAATAGTAAGAAAGTAAGACCTTTAGCAAGAGAATGGAGAGCTTAACTAAACTGGAATGGTGGTAAAGTCCAGAAAAGGGGATATTGTCTTTCTGAGGAGGAAAACACTTGGTTAAGATATTATAGCAGATAGGGCAGATGGCAACTACCTTTCGTTTCTCTGTGGTATACATTATTCACACTTGATTCCAGCAGTAGATGTAAGTCTGTTCAGGCGGTCACTTCACAGCTGTTATCTGTGGAGGCGAATGTCCTACTAATACCACTGGTGAAGATGGAATGTAGGGCTGATTGGAGACAAATTTCCAAGCAGAACAGTTTTGCAAACCATCATTCTTCCATATGTAGACTGCATAGATGTTCTGTCCATGCCAAGGCCAGCATGGTTTCAGACCGGGAGGTCCTCCAAGAGCCTGTTACATGTTGTCAATTAGCCATAGAGGGGTTAGGGGGCCCTCAGGTTCTCTAAGTAGTGGAAAATGTATCAAGGGATCTCTGGCTGGGACCACAGCAGCCGGTGTGCCCACAGAGGCCCCCGGAGCAGGGTTTCATGCCTGGATGGTGTTTGCAACGAGGCCTCGCTGTTACCCTGCAGCCGCTGAGCCCAGCTGAGCTACCAAAGGAGGAAAAATGATGGGATCTTCCAAGGGCATCTAGATCTGTCTCTTATCTGGAGATGATGGAATCTTTATGTTTTGTTACAGAGGTGGGAAGGAGACACTGATGGATTATTTGGGAGTGGGTGGGTGAGGTAGAGTAGATGGCAGAGAGATAGGTGAGTAAATGCTCTCCCATTTCTGAAGTGCTTTCTCCGGGCAAAAACGCTGTTTTGGGTGCCTTATCTATGTCACCTTCCAGGACAGATCTTTGTCACCCTTTCTCAGAATGTATGCTATTTACAAAAGTAGTCTAAACTTACCAAGTCTTTTCATTAGTTATTTTTTTTGTTAAAACAAAGCCTGTCTGCCTCTAGAAATAGGTAGAATCCATCCAATTAGCAATTTCTCTTTTTCCCTTTTGAAGGACTCTTCATATCATATTTTCCACAAATGTGTTTTTGGTGTCGTCTTTAAACTCATTTTCCTTTAAAAATGTCAAGGGATAAATTAATCACTTCTATGAAAAGTAGCAGAAGAGGCAGAATAAGCTATCTTAGGGGTCCCTTTATTCTGAGAAGTCTGTAGTAGATCTGAAATGGAATTTATCCTGTTTGCTTTGCTTTCTGTTTTTTTGTTTTTGTTTTTTTAAATCTATGAAAGTGATACAGAAGAGGAGGAAGATGACACTATCCACATGGGGAATGCCATCATGACCTTTTATGCAGCCTTGATTGACCTCTTAGGACGCTGTGCTCCTGAAATGCATGTAAGTGCTCTGTGGCCCAAGAGCGGCAGTCCTGGCTTACCCATCGGTGTCAAGAAATCCATAGCTGGCAAAGATGATAACAGCATCTAAAGCCAGTAATCTCCATGCTCCATTAAAAATAATAGCCACAGCCTAATTGCTGAGCAAGTGTTTACTTAGTTGGAAACATCTTGGCTGTAAAAATTAGTAATGAGATTTTAGTACAAATCACTAATAGAATAGCCAGTTACCTCATGTATGTCTAAAACTCAGACAGCCTCCCCACACTTGACAAAGAAAAGAACCCATTTTTTCCTATAAATTTCCTCTCCTCATTTATTGCATGCAGAGAGCAACCACTCCTGTCAAAAGTCATTTTCTTGGTGTACACGATTTCATCTCTGTGCCCACCATTGGACAGTGGGGGTGGGGGGAGTTACCCACTGGGAAGGAAACAGCTCTTCAGACTCGAGGGGCCGGCCTTTTCTACAGTGTTTTGATCAAGAAGAAATTAAGTTTCATGGACTAGTCCTTCCTTTTACTGTGTAGCACACTCAGATATTTTTTTACTTTATCTTGATCTATTCTGTTTCATTCTATTATATTCATTTTAAAATGCTAGTTAGGGCTCCTAAAACCAGCTTTGTGAGCTGGTAATGGGCAATAATGTGGAGATTGAAACACAGTGAGAGGTGCTGGAATAGAAGGGAAATATGTTTCTGAGCCGGTCTGAGCATGAAGCCAGAAGGACCTCTGCTTCCAGAGCTTATCTTTCTCCCTGCCGTTAGCATCTGTGGTGGTGGTGGGGGGGGGGTTGTGTTTATAGTTGTGTTGTCTTTCCTTTCCCTTCCTTGTTGTTGTTACTGTTGTTGTTGGGCCAGGGGTGGGGAGGGTGGGGAGGTGGGGGGGGCGTCCCTTTCGCTCCTAGCTGTAGGGTAAAGCCTCCATGTTTTCTTGGTGTAACCTTTCATTGAGAACAGAGAGGAATCACAGCGTGGAGAGATGTCCGAATGTTGGCAAACCTAGAGCCTGATTTTTGTAAAAGCTTAACCTGCCACTAATGAGATTTTCATCCTAGGAAGTGGGAGGAGTAGATTATCAGAACCCGCACGCAGGAGGTGATTGCAGACAAAAAACTTTATTCTGACAGCCTTGGTTCTGTATCCATTAAAGTGAAAGATCAGAAATTAGCTAATAAATAGTTTTTTATTCTATTAAAGTAGGAGGAAAAAAAAACAAGTGATTCAGTAAGGGACTAACCATTCACTTCCGTGTTTACTCATCTTCTGTAACTATTGGTTGAGGACCTCCTGTGTGTGAGAAATTATCCTTGTGTTTCTCCCCTCATGGGGAAGGAAACAGACGCCCTCCCTGGCAATGGGTGCCTGCTGTCTGCTCCAGAACTTGGCAGAGATTCTCGATGGGTCAGATTCATGGTCCTCAGAGGTGTTTGGTTAGCCGGTGATGGTCTGAAAACCTGTCATGATCCCTTTTCACCATCCTTCCCCCACCACACACACACAAATATTATACACCTTTCCTTAGGAGAAATGTGTGTGGAATATAAATGGATATACAATGATATTTTCCATTTTTTTTTTTTTTAGATTTTATTTGTTTATTTGACAGAGAGAGAGAGAGTACAAGCAGGGGGAGCGGCAGGCAGAGGGAGAGGGAGGAGCAGACTCCCTGCTTAGCAGGAAGCTCGTGTGGGACTTGATCCCGGAACCCCGGGATCATGACCTGAGCCAAAGGCAGACACTTAAAGACTGAACCACCCAGGCGCCCACAATTACATTTTCATCCCCATGTAAGAAAGAGGCTAAATCAGTCATAAATATCATTATATATTCTGGGTCTAAAGATAATTTTTTCTTTGGAATGCATAATTCGGCATATGCTGATGTCAGTAAAGCTGTGGGCAAGTAAATATCTGTCTGTAATGTAAGCCTCAGACAACCATTTCTGCCAGAGGTCTAATATAAAGGTATCTTTAACAGAAAATTATTTTAGACTTGGATTCCTATACTTGAGATTTTCCAGATGGAATTTTAACATTGATTTCACAAAGTTTTTCTAACATTCCTTGATTTTTCTTCCCATAGTTGATTCATGCTGGTAAGGGGGAAGCCATCCGAATTCGGTCCATTTTGAGATCCCTAATTCCGCTGGGAGATTTGGTGGGAGTAATCAGCATTGCTTTTCAGATGCCAACAGTAGCCAAAGGTAAGGCCAACTTCTACTCTTTGTAGTTCAGTGGAGCATGGAGGACATAATGTTTCAAATAATATCCTCAGCATCCACATTCCCCTCCCCTGACCCCTCCTGACAGCATAGTTACAGGACTTAGGTTTCTTTACAAAGTGCACTAGAAAGTACATTATTTTGATTGAATTAAGAAAAGCTCTATTCCCATATGCTTCTACACATATGGTTACAAATACATCTAAGTGAAAAAAAAGATACTGCTTTTTTATAAAGTGTTTTCTGTTCTCATTGTTTTTAAACAGCTGTTTTCAGTGAGATTTTAATTCTTGTTACGTGACATTTCTGACAGTTTCCCGAGAAGAGGAAATACATACCTCACCCTGTCTTACCCAATTGCTTTCCTGCTGTGTTTGGTTCTCATTCTTCTCTTTCTTGACTGCAATTCTTTTAATCGCCCTTTTATAGTTTTAATTATCATTTTCTTATGATGCTTTTTTCTGCAAAAAAAAGATCATAGCTATTGACTTAGGTTTTAAAAGTTCCCAGTGTGTTGAAAGAAGGGCTTTTCTCAAGACTAAGGAGACGATTTTAAAAAAATAAGAATTTTTACTGTTTTCATCCAGTATTTGTTATCTTTTTAACATTATGTCATTTTGGCTTAGCAACTGCTTGTGATTTGTTTTGTTTGTTTTAAAAGATTTTATTTTATTTATTTATTTTTGAGAGTGGGGGAGGTGGAGAGGGGCAGAGAGAGAATCTCAAGTCAACTCCACACTGAACCTGGAGCCCAGTGCGGGGCTCAATCTCACGACCCGGAGATCACCAGACCCAGAGTCAGATGGTTGGATGCTTAACTGACTGAACTACCCAGGTGCCCTGATTAGGTTTTAACAGTAACTCAAAATAAAGTAGAAGAATAAAGTAACTTAGTAACTCAAAATAAAGAGTTACTAAGTAACTTGAGTTACTTGAGAACATAGTAACTCAAAATAAAGTGGAGAATAAAGTAGTAAGCCGTTCTCCATGTCAATCCCAGCAACAGTGGCCCATCCCCCTACAGCCCAGATTGGGTTGGGGAAGGAGGAGGACTCAGGCAGCACGGAGCGGTGTGCAGATGCTCCACAGTGGGGGGTGACAGAGGGCCTAGGTTGGCACCCACGCCACTCCCCTGCGGCTCCCCAAGCTACAGGAGAAATGGCAGAGGGCACAGGCCTGAGGCCCAGTCTTCTGGTGATGGTTCACACTCTGCCTCCCATAGAAACAAAGATCCGAGAGTTTCTGCTGACACCCAGTGGATAGTTAGATGCCAAATTACACTTGAGTTGCTCTTTTTCCAGCATCAGTTGTGTTCACTTTTCAATTCTTCATTGGACATTGTTGTACATAGCATTTTTACCTAAACTTCTAATTTTAGAAGAAAGTATGATTAGGTAGAATGCTCATGTTATGCTCCTCTTCTTGCATCAGTTATGAATCCCAGAGAGGATTGTCTCTTACGACCTGAAGTCTAGAAGAAGGGACAACTGTGTCACTGAAGGTGACTTACCCTCCTTGCCAGTCTTCCCGTTATGAGAAAGTAACGTTTCATAGGCGTCCAGCTCACAAACCCAAACCTTCCTTCCAGGTGACATGGGCAGCCACTATAGTTACACATGCGTTATGATGTGAGGGAAAGCTGCAATGAAAAATTGTCTCAAGGGGGCGCCGGGGTGGCTCAGTCAGTTAAGCATCTGCCATCAGCTCATGTCAGGATCCCAGGGTCCTGGGATTGAGCCCTACATCAGGCTCTCTGCTGAGCGGGAAGCCTGCTGGTCTCTCTCCCACTCCCCCTACTTCTGTTCTCTCTCTCACTGTGTCTCTATCAAAAAAATAAATAAAATCCTTAAAAAAAAAAAATTGTCCCATGGCTTGTTGCCTTCTCCCCTTGAGGCAGTTTCTCCTTTTCTTGTACATGCAAGTGATCTTGTGTACTGTTCATTTACTTAAATAAGATGTGTTTTCTTTTCCCTACATTCTGAGCCACAGACCTGACACTGTCAGGACAAAGATAAGAGTAATACAAGTGGTGCCCAGATTAGGGAATAGAGAAGTGCTACATTTTAAGGTAAAATTAGTAATAACGAAGAACCAAGAGATGGGCAATAAGTGAAGCCAGGTGTCCTGTTCAGATTCCCCCAAAGTCTCTATATGTCTCCTAATTTTGCTCCACTTACCTGCTTTTACCAGCCTTTAAGATTTTCCAAGTTGGTTGCTTTCCTCTTCCACTTAGTTGTCCTGTAATTGTATTATTTTGTGATGTTCTTCTTCATAAATAGGAACTGTATTGTCTACCTTGGGATTTAAAGGATTTTTATGTGCGTGTGAACTATCAAGCCCATGATGAAGGTTGACTCTTAAAACCCAATCCATTGGTTATTATTAAATTTCTACGTTTTTCTTCTTACTCCTTTCCTTTTTTGGAAACTGTATGTTTAAATTTTGCCGCGGCATTCATTTAAATCAACTTTAAAAGTGAAATCGGTAGCTTTTTGTATGTTTCAGGGACACGTCCACTGGTTCTTTAAACATCACCACTCCTCAGTGATCATTAGTGTTGTATGTTCTGTATTAAGTAGGTGAAATTTGCCTCTTCCTCCCTTAGTGATAGCTGAAGACTTTCTCAAAATCTTTTATTATGTGTTAGAGCTGTAGTGTGGCCCAGAGTAATAATGCAGGCAGGAGGGATTCAGAAACCTGAGGGCAAGCACACGGTCTCAAAGTCGATGTTCTGTTCCTGTGGTGCGCGGCCCCGGCAGGTTTGGACAGACTGTCCGAGGCCGTGATTACAGGCAGAGGAATACTGCAGGTACCACAGGCTAAGCCCAGTGCACCTGGCCCTCCTCCTTCCAGTTCATAAGCTCAAAGTCTGATGAGAGGCCATTCCCCAGCTTTTTAGTCTCCAGTGTGTTCAGGAGACAATGAAGATAAAACAGTGGTGGTAGCAGATGGATGTGTCCTGAGTCCCAGGTCTATGGGCTGTAACGTGCCTGGAAACAAATGTGTGTGCAAAGGAATCTCATTTCAGGATCAGTGGGTAGCTTACCATTTCCGTAGGCACAACTGGATGTGAAAATCCAGGGACCTTTTAAATGTAAATTCCCTAATAATGTGATTTTTAGGAGAATTAAACTAGAAATTCATACAGATTTTTGATGAAAAAGTGTAGCACACTGATTTCACAGTAAGGATTAAATCAGCTTTGGTTGGGTTTTAAATCTGATTTTCCTTGGTTTAAATCCGACTTTGCCAGTTACTAGGTGTACAACCTTGGGAACATTATTTCACGTCCCTGAAGGTTGGTTTTCATCTTTTAAATGTAACTAAGAACACCAGCCTCACAGTGTGGTTTTGAAAACTGTGTGAGAGCATGTCTGTAACATTCCTAGCAGAGTGCCTGATAACAACACAAACAAGCACTCTTATTTCCATTATTTTAATTATAGGGAGAGAAGTAGTAGGTATATTGGATGTTAATATAATTTACTAGGGAATGGAAACGACTTCATATTAGCTTTTAATGTAATTTCCCTTAAAATATTATTTCTTGTATCGTTTCATGGTTCAGATACGAAATCCATTCCTTAATAACGAAGGAAAACAAGAATGTTGTAATTTTATTTTCCCAGGATGGTTATGTTGGTGTATCCTCTTACCCGGGTCCTTCTTTACTCCACACTGCCTCAGTATTAAAGATTCCATGATGTCGTTTGTAGAATCTTACAGTGTGTTCTCAATAGCAGAATGTTACTTGGCATCATTATCACATGGTCAAACAGGAAACAACTCTGCCCTCCAGTACCTTAAATTGGTACATAATCCCCCAGTTCCTCATATCGGTGGTTCCCAACCTGTGCATCTATGGAATTCTAGTAAGAGATTTACTCATTATAAAGGCATCAAATATTGACTACTATGACTCTCAAATATGTTTCAAATGTCATTAAATGCTATTATGATTAATGAGACATATTTCATTTGAAAGTCAAACTGATTCATAGGGTTGTTTCATCATTTTGCAATTGCCTAAGTCATAAATATGTAAATCAACCATGACTATCACATAGGGATATGTGAGTTTTATTAGTGTTTTAAAAGAGGCTCTCATTCTTGAAAACAGTGAAAACTTTACAGTTTAACTTTTTATGGTATATACTGATAGTTTTACAGTGTAGATTTTGGATTCCTTCATGTTTCCTTCTCATTATCTAACCTAATGCTATGTCTTTGATGATATATGCGATTAATAAACAGATGCCCAAGTCATATTTTGAATGACCTTGAATTTAAATTGCACTGACATAATCCTTCAGTTAATTCCCAGCACTTGCTTGTGGGTAGTAGAAGGACAAAAAAAAAAAAAAAAACATTCGACTGATAACTTGACTTAAAACTTGAGAAGGCTGGAGAGAAGCTGTTTGTAATCTATCCATTAACAACGACATGTCGCCTTCTCTCTTTTAGATGGGAATGTGGTGGAGCCTGACATGTCTGCAGGGTTTTGCCCAGATCACAAGGCAGCCATGGTTTTGTTCCTTGACAGGGTCTATGGAATTGAGGTTCAAGATTTCCTCCTCCATCTTCTCGAGGTTGGCTTTCTGCCAGATCTCCGGGCTGCTGCTTCTTTAGATACGGTAATGTTCTGAACAGTTGACATCAGCTTTTGACTCTTCATTCTCTGGCTTGTGATAGTCTCCATAGATATGGTCATTCATTTTATTCATGGTTACTAAATATTATTGATTACCTATTACATTTTTAGGGAGGTGGTAGGTAAAGAGAAAATAAAATAGACTATGTCCTAAGGAATTCACTGAATAGTGGAGAAAACTTACAACCTCAGGAATATGATAAGAATTCTGATTGGGTACTACAGAGGACAATAAATGTGAATAACTCTAATTTGGGAAGTCACAGAGGCTCCTTTTAACTTCCAAACTGGCCTAAAGAATTATGCTTCTCAAGGAAAGCAGTTACAGTATTAAGAATGTTTAATGGACATTGTTGAGTTGTGCCAATTACAGTATTATTCTGGTGTCCTTATTTTTAAAGCACAGATAAGGCTGAAATTTCTCCTGTCCATCCAATGGCCACATGGAGAACCTGTCATTACTGGTATTAATATTCTACTGTCCGAAGCATTGTAGAATAAGCTGACACTCTAAATGTTACTTCAGTAGGTATAATAATACCTTTTTAGTCTCGCTCATGGATCTTTTTGATTCTGGAGGAAATCAGATCTTGAGTTGATAATAGCTCTTTCAGGAAAGTCAGGCAAGGAGAATCCTAAAAATAAGCAAAAACTTTTTTTTTTTTCCTTTGTTGGGTGTGTTCACTTGAAATTGTGAGCCTAACCAGGAGAGCTGATACCATAATAAGACAATCTGCTTTTGGCTATTGATTCTGCTGCACGTGAGCTAAAATATAAATGTAAATAACCTCCATCCCTAAATATCGTTGATTAGTGTCTTCATCTCCCATCCATCCTCCCCTTGATATCTTATGACAAGGAGGTGAGCCTCTTGGGCTTCTCAAGAAAGGAGCTAGCACTAAAGACTCGAGGAAGGAGCTAGCACTACAGATACCCTTCATCTTTATCTATTGATGAGTGACTGAAAGTTGATTGTTTCTAGGGGTAGAAAATCCTACTAGCCGCACTGAAAGACAGAACCTTGGAGAACATCTCCATTGTTCATGTACTTGTCATTTTCTAGAGAACAAAAGCCCACGTCCACACATGCATCCCTTTAAGAGTTGTCCCCTGCCAAATGCAAATGACTTTTTGCTCTCACGATTCCTTTCCAGGCTGCTCTGAGTGCTACAGACATGGCCTTGGCCCTCAATCGATACCTTTGCACAGCCGTGCTGCCTCTGTTAACAAGATGTGCCCCCCTTTTTGCGGGCACAGAGCACCATGCTTCTCTCATTGACTCCTTACTTCACACTGTGTACAGACTCTCTAAGGGCTGCTCTCTCACCAAAGCTCAGCGGGATTCCATAGAAGTTTGTTTACTCTCTATTTGTGGGTAAGTGGGAGACACACTCCGTGTCAAGCTGCTGCTTGAAGAGAGAGAGAATGTATGATATGGCCTTGACAAATGGTTAGGGATTTTGGAAGAAATTTCCGTACCGAAAAGCGAATTCATTTTAGGGAGTGCCCTGTACCCAGGGTTGGAATCAGAGCACCCTTGCTTTGGGTCAAGTGCAGGAGTCTTGCTCCAGCCCTCTCTAGGGTATATGGCAGTTGGACGGAGTGCTGGACCCATGTTCTGGATGTTGGTAGGTAGAGGAACTATGTGAGGAGTCCCTGGCCACTTTCGTGTAAGAGTGGAAGATTCTCCCCTTTTGACGATGTGTGAGGACTTTAACTCCTTTTCCAGAAGGGAAAGGAAAAGAGAGACTTATGAAATATAACAGATGACACAGTATAATATTAAAGCATTACTTATTGTGGCGATCATGAAGGCTATTTCCTTCATCCTGGAAAACCACTTCCCATAGGTAGAAGTGTTCAAATATCTGACTCTGAAAGCCAGAACATAACCTTCTCCTGTTGGAGTTCTGACAGCTAAAGTGAAAATTTCTTAAGCCACTGGCTCGGTGATGGTTTCCCTCTAATTTCAAGAGCAGGTGAAGGTGTGTGGCCTAGCGGTGCTCTGGTGAAGAAAGGTTTTCACTCACAGCGATGTATGTGGGTTCAGGAACCAGATGGGACTGACGGAGATGAAAAATTAGGGGTTATGTCTCTAACTCCCCTGGCCCTAAAATTCTGTAAAATGGGCCCCAAATAACTATCTCACAGAGTTTATCTCCTTATTAAATGAGGTGAACTATTCCGGCTGACCTGACACAATAGGGCTGTGTGAGTTTTCTTTCCCTTCCTCCTCCGGCCAAATTTCTGCCTCAGCTTTTTTTCCCTCCCTCCTGTTTTCAACCCTCCTTCTTGTATTTGCTTCTAATTCAGTCATGGAAGACCCTTCCTGGCCAGTGGAGTGAGGGAAGAAGCAGTTACTATAATTACTGGAGCAAGGGTCTCAGGAAACAGTAGGGTCTGTGGTGGTGGGTTGTTGGGAAGTGAAGGGAGAAGAGGAAAATCTGTAGCAAATAGGGAGTGGACCTCAGATCTTCAGGATTGAGACAAATTGGAAATGTAACTTTATACAGTTGTGTAGCGGTGGGCTAATCTTTGGTTTGGGGGCACCTAAGTAACCCCTTCTGAAGAGAAGTGTAGGTACAGGTTCTTGGCTTACATAGGCTCATGAATTATTTCCTCAGTTTAGAGACATTTCCCTTCATTATTTTTTGTTTATTGGTTTTGTTTTGGGTTTTTTGTGGGTTTTTTTTTTTTTTTACTTCCCTTCGTTATTAAAATAAACTTTGTTCCACCAGCCAACTGAGACCTTCTATGATGCAGCACTTGCTCCGAAGATTAGTATTTGACGTCCCGTTATTAAATGAACATGCAAAGATGCCTCTTAAGGTGAGTAGGGGAAACGTCTGTAGTTACAGGATTACTGGGTCCCCTTGGCTGTTCTCTCCTTCAACACACACCCCTCTTAGAAACACCATGCTTGATTTTCGATGCTGGAAAATTTCTTCCGGTTCTTGAAAGCAGGCATGTAAATTTGAGAGCTGTGCATATCACAATAAAAGAAGTCCTGAAAGATCATAGACGTTCTGAGACTGATTTCCTGTAGGTGAATGGAAATGGAAATCAATGGGGAAAATGAGCCACCAAGAAAACATGAGCCAAAGTATTCTTAAGGGTGGGAAACATGTAGTAGGTATGGCCTGAAATATTAGCAGCCTCTGGGGATAAAGAGCAGGCTGTCTAAAACACTCATTTTCTAAGTTGGTAATCACATGGCAGTTTCCAAATATTATGTCATAGGGTTCAAAGATAACCTCTATCTATGCTGTTCACAGTTTGTCACTGAGTATAGAAGAATTAGACATTTTCCCTGTCCTTCATTATTCTGTTCATGAATGATCAAGTCTCATACTGTCTTACTGACCTGAGAATATTTTTCCCTCATCTAATATCACAATGCAGATTGAGGATTAAAATATTTGGTGTGTCCTAATACATCTAATAGCATGGTCTGGGGATGGAGGTCATAGAACATGTAATGACTGTTCTATGGGGAGCCTTTCTGCACAGGCATCTGGTAAACCTCATTTTCCTCATGGCCACCCAGTAACAGTGCTGGCAAAAAGAAGTTTGAGATAAAAAATGAGTCAATTTTTTGAGCTGTTAACTCTCAGCACCCCTAGACATCTGGCAGATATGGTCTTTCTCCCTGAAAAATTCATTTTGGTTTAGCAAATTTAGATTAATGAATGAGGCAGAATAAATGGTATTCTTACTGAAAATCCCATTTTTACAGTTTTCATCTTCTGGAAGAGCTTTCTCATACAAAATTTTCCTCATACAGATGAGCTGAAAAAAGAGATAGTATTACTTTATGTGATAAATTCTTTCAAGTTGTAGATATTTCCAAGCTAATCCAAACACACTCAATATCACTGTTTCATCATTTGAGATTTCTAAATCATGTGTATGTGTGCACGTGTGTGTATGTGTGTGGTTTGTAATGGAGAGGAAGACCAATCTGGAAGTATTTCTCTAGTAAGAGATGTAGTTTGTTTTAATAACATCTGTCCTTTTCGATCTGTTTTCCTCCTTCGTGACAGAAAAGAGAGTCCAAAAATGCATAGTTGATGCGTACAGATCATTTTATTAATTCAAGTGGTCGTGCATGTTTGTTAGTTTAAAGATCAAAAATGAATTGCTGAAGAACTACAAAATTAGAAGATTCTATCCTTGCCTTTAAACTTACAGTGTAGTCCGAAACAAACCAAACGCGCACAGACGAAAATGGAAGATGAACACAGACACTTGGCAAGATAATAAATTGCATAACCACCAAAGAAATATGGGTAAAATAAAATTTAGGTAAAATAAAATAAATATTTTATATTTTATTTATAAAATAAAATATAGGTAAATAACTACCGAAGAAAGATAGGTAAAGACATTACTGAAATGGAGAAGTTTGGCAAGTTTACTGAGAGGTGGAATTTCTGGAGCAAAGCTTAAAGTGTGGTGATTAAGGATTGGCAAAAAGGAAGCAGAACTGCCCAGAGGTAGATTTCCCTTTTAATGTACATTTCAGCTGCTGCGTCATAGAGATACTCTCTTGAGCCTCTGGGTCATCCTGACATCAGTCCTTTCATTAAGCACACGTGCTTATCCAAAGGATCGTGATTCACAAAACCAAGCAAATGATAGCCACAAGTATAGGACCCAGGGATACATCCCTACCAGCCTCATAAAGAATGCTGTCCAAGATGCACGTAGGAGTTACATCGGGCATTGGGTCTTCATACTGTGCTCAGTGTTAAATTTTAAACAGGCATCATATATAAGGTAATAAATAGTGTTCTCCAGAAGAATTTTCACAGGAGATTGAGCAGTTTTGTTTCAGTTGACCTTATTACGTGGCATCTGAATGTCAAATGGAAATGGGAAAAATGTAAAAGGTATCTTTCACTCATTGCATTTATAATTGTTTTCTCACCTAGCTGCTGACAAATCATTATGAAAGATGCTGGAAGTATTACTGTTTGCCTGGAGGGTGGGGGAACTTTGGAGCTGCCTCTGAAGAAGAGCTTCATTTATCAAGAAAGCTGTTTTGGGGCATCTTTGACGCCCTGTCTCAAAAGGTGATTTAAGATTTTATGGATTTTGTGTGATGCAGTCATGTATAAAAGCTATAAATATTCCTAGTGAAATATTATCTTATTAAAGCTTAGTCTTTTCTTTTTTTTTTTCAATGTCTAACAAATGTTGAGAATGCCATTTAAATTTGATTTTAGTAATCATTATGGTAACCTGTGCCATTTACATTTGATTTTAGTAATCGTTATGGTAACCTGTTCCTTGTGATCATAACACTTTCCGAACTTAAAATGGCTAAGCATTTCGGGAAATTACGCACGTAATTTGGTTAAGTTTCCACTTACCTGGACTCAACCCCTCCCTGGTCACCGGATCTTAAAACCATGAAGAAATCTGATCAAATATAAACAAACGCAATCTCATGGAATTGTAATATTCCAGTGGCCTTAGTGGCTTTTCCTGCTTTGCTGCTATGGAGATTTAAGTCACTCTGTGTTGCTTTCTATATGTGATATCCTATAATAGTTGGCAGATTTATAAGGAATAGTTGATGTATTTTTACAAGGCTGGGGTGGGGATTGTTCTTCAGGGAAAATCAGAAGAGTCTGCTTTGTATGCTTCTGCTTAAATTGTTAATCCCAATCAGTTTGAATTCCTGGATACACAATATTAGACAAGTGGAGCAAGATACCCAGAAGTTTGCTAAGTCCTAGAGTGAAGTTCACCCGTGATTACAGTTGGAAGCTACGTCTTGATATTTTTTTTTTAAGATTTTATTTATTTATTTGACAGAGAGAAATCACAAGTAGATGGAGAGGCAGGCAGAGAGAGAAAGGGAAGCAGGCTCCCTGCTGAGCAGAGAGCCCGACATGGGACTCGATCCCAGGACCCTGAGATCATGACCTGAGCCGAAGGCAGCGGCTTAACCCACTGAGCCACCCAGGTGCCCCCGTCTTGGTATTTTATGTCACTGAATTGCCTTTGGGAACTGAGAGTCCTTTTTAAAATAATACCTAGAAGGCAGTTTTAGAAGGACTCAGATCATTAATTTAAAACTGAACATTCAAAGTGAGGTAATTTTTAAATAATTTTTTATTTTAAAAATCAGAAATATAAATTTAATCAGTTATGTAATTAATGTGCAAATAATACTCCCCAGAAATTTTGTTTGTGCATACTCCCAATAGAATTTCTTTCTCAGTTTAGCATTTTATTTTTATTGGTTAAAATTTTTTACTCTCCGGAATGTCCCTTTATGTAGTTTTTATAATATGGTGTAGCAATATTCTATAATTATGCAATTGACTGAAATTATGTTTATGTCATCAAGACATGTTATACATTTAGAACATTCAGATTGATTTCATAAAGTATTGGAGAACCACTCTTGGAGAAGCCAAGATTTTCTTCTTAAATGATAATGGCAGTCTGTCTGACTTCAGCCTCTCTCCTATTTGGTGGGATTTCAGGCTGTATTTCCCATTTGCTAGAGGAAGAATTCTGTAAGGGAGTTAAGTTAGCCTAGGGTCATTCTGATTTTCGCTTAAAATATCTTGCCAGGGACGCCTGGGTTGCTTAGTGGGTTAAGCCTCTGCCTTCAGCTCAGGTCATGACCTCAAGGTCCTAGGATCGGCCCTGCATTGGGCTCTCTGCTCAGCAGGGAGCCTGCTTCCCCCCCCGCCTGCCTCTCTGCCTACTTGTGATCTCTATCAAATAAATAAATAAAATCTTTTTAAAAAATAAAATAAAATATCTTGCCAGCCACAGCAACCATTTTGACAACTTGTGCTCAATAGTAATACAGAATTTTTTGTGTTCTTTCTTTGTTCTGTTTTGTCTTGTCTTTTGTGTGTGTGTGTGTTTTGTTTTTGTTTGTTGGTTTGTTTTGATCCTCTGTTTCTTCCCAGAAATATGAACAAGAACTTTTCAAACTGGCACTGCCTTGCCTGAGTGCAGTTGCGGGAGCTTTGCCCCCAGACTACATGGAGTCAAATTATGTCAGTATGATGGAAAAACAGTCATCAATGGATTCTGAAGGGAACTTTAACCCACAACCTGTTGATACCTCAAAGTATGGACTCTTTCTATTGCAGCAGATTTTTATTGTAAATGATGTGTGAAGTCTGAAATTGAATAAGGTACTAAAGTGAACTTTCTCTAATCCATGCCCCCTTTGAATTGGTATCCTTTTGATAGGGGTCCCTTTACTTGACGAAATGATAGTCGTAATAATAATGATTACCCAAATATCAGAAGTAGACAAGATGTGTCTTGTAGGAGACTCATCAGAACCTAGGTTCTCTGTATATAACCACATGGTAATACCTACAGTGATGAGAATCAAGAAAGCCCATCGGCTCTATCTTGAGTTGAAAATTGACCCTAAATGTTTATTAATAATTGCAGCCAACCTCTGTCTATCATCTCTGACTGGGGGTGATACCAGCATGCAGGACCAATCTGTTCCTGTGAGCTGTGGGACGTCACTCCACCATCACTACATCTCAGCAGAGCCCAGGGGCAGAAGCTGATGTTCAACATCATAAAGCAAAGTATGGGATTCCAGGGAATATCAAATGAGAATATTGGTGGAAAATTGAGCATGCAGTTAGACTGTAGTGCAATACCCTTAGCCACAGATAAAATGTTACTTAACATTATCAACATTCTTACTTGTACTTAGTTATGTAAATCATTTCGCAAGTGGGATTCTCAGGTGTCTGGGAGTCTCAGCATTTCTGTTGTTACTGTCTTTGAGTAGGACCATGGTTTCCCATTGGGGAGGAAAGCTGACTCTTCATGCTACATTATCTTATCGATAGCATGGTGACCCTGCACCATCAGTGGTTAGCAAGGTAGTCACTTGGTAGCTATGTCCACAGCATCTGAATTTGCTTGGGAGTTCAACTTTTAGGCTTCTGGGCAGCCCCCAGCTGGTTTAGCTTCCATTACAGATCAAAATTTCAACCCGAGTGGTATGCCATTAGTTGGATAATGCCTTACATTTGCATGTTTGGTATTTGATGACAGTCCTGTGAGAAAAGACTCTGCCCCCCCCCAGTATTTGGCTTATGTGATTGATCCTTTGTATCTCTTCGATGTAAGTAAATCAGACTATCACATGTTCAGTTCCTACATGGGTAAGTTTGTGGTTTGCTAACATACAGTATAATCCAGGATTTTAAAATAACATCAGAGCATGTCATGGTCTTGGTGTTGATTAATTAACTCTAATTAATTAACAACCATTGGGCATGTGTATTCATTTGCCTAGGCTTGTCTCTTTGGGGAATTCTTACCAGATTAGGTTTACTTACTGATATCAATCATTTCTACATCTTTGTGATTTTTATATATTATTTCTTAAATATGTCTGTGTCCTGTAGTTACTGACTGATAACGTTGTTAAGAAAGAACAATAAACCGTATCATTATGCTAGTCTTTTTTTTTTTTTAGAATTCAGTTCTCAATGGTAATTGTGTTAGTAAGTTAATTGTGTGAATGAATGGAATTATATGTATATAATTTCCCATTTGTCAGTATATTTAATATTCCAAAGTCCCATATTTACCATCAAACTTGGTTATCACCTACATGCACTCAACATCTGTTCAAGAGATCAAATATGAATTAGATATGAAAGGAATCAAAAATAAGTGTTATCACAAAGCATGAATAGCTTTTCACGATAGTCCGTTTTAAGAACAGTTTGAATGTTATATGTAGACCATGAAATGGAAAATCATTAACATATCACTAGATGTATGACTTCATTTAGACTTTTAGTACATTTAAAAAAATGTAACCAGATTTCAGCCATCTTTTACCTACTTACAGTTGTTGTAGATGAGGCTTAAGTCAAAAAGGGAGAATAGCATCAGAGAATGAATGTGGAAGAGAAGTATGTCTTTAAGCTCATTAAGTCTAACCATATCTTGATTCAGGTTTAAAAATTTTTTTGGTATAATCTATTGTCCTTATCTTTGAAAATATTTTAATTATTTTCATTTATATTATATATAATTTTTATCATATATAACAACGTTGAGCCATAATGTTTGAATTCATTTAAGATGAGCAGAGAGAACATTACAGCTTGAGTTTAACTTTGTTCCTACACTATGGAAAAGTAATACCTTGTTAAGATGATTTTTTAAGAGTTGTGCATCCAGTGGGATTATGCAGTCATAAGTTGTGAGTAAATTATTGGTATGGTTTCCTGTAAATCCTATAAAAAAAATCAAGTTCTCTTTTCTTTGTTTTTCTCATAGTATTACAATCCCCGAAAAGCTGGAATACTTCATTAACAAGTACGCAGAACATTCTCATGACAGATGGTCAATGGACAAGGTAAAAGTCAGAGTATCACATTCGAACTCAGGACTGAGTATACCCAATGATGGGTCACCGTTCAGATATTTCTGACGGGGATCGCTTCCCACTTTAAAGTGAAAGCTGTGTCTAGATTGGGAAAGAACATTTAATTATGATTTACTTGATGCAGTATTTAGTTCTGCCATTAACCTGTGTGTAATACACCTATGAATAAGGATATTTGTTCATAAGGGGGTGCCTGGGTGGCTCAGTTAGTTGAGCAACAGACTCTTGGTTTCAGCTCCCATTAGGATCTCAGGGTCGTGGGTTCAAGCCCTGAGTCTGGCTCTTTGCTCTGATAGGAGTCTGCTTGAGGATTCTGTCCCTCCCCCCACTCTCCAATAATTAAATAAAATCTTTAAAAAAAAAAAAAAGAATTTTTTCATAAGACACACAGTTTTAGGAATTAAAGTTTTGTGAAGTCATAAATCTAGTTTCTAAACACATATTGTTTGTGGGAATATAAAGTAATCCTAAGTACAAATAATAATCATGACAGATGGATTTATGGAGAAATATATTCAGACTCGTCTGAAGTTCAAACATTAATGAAACCACTTTTTTTAAGATTTTATTTATTTATTTGACAGAGAGAGATCACAAGTAGGTAGAGAAGCAGGCAGAAAGAGAGGAGGAAGCAGGCTCCCAGCTGAGCAGAGAGCCCGATGTGGGGCTCAATCCCAGGACCCTGGGATCATGACCTGAGCTGAAGGCAGAGGCTTAACCCACTGAGCCACCCAGGCACCCCTTAATGAAACAATTTAAACTATTATCAGAAAAGGTGACTCTGGCTCAGAAATCTTTTTGAAGAAACTTTATATATAATTTTATGTTAGCTAAAACCTTGAAAATTATTAATTGAAATCGAGAGATTTTTTACACCTTCTACTCCTCTGTTGTGTGTCTTACTACTGAGGAGATCTGCAGGTCACTAAGAATAAATTACATAGCCAGAAGACATCTCTGTTTTGTCAAAAAAAAAAAAAATGGTGCAAGCAAATGAGCTAAGTACCACATGTCGCACCACCATGAAATTCTCTCAAAGCTTGTGGCCGAGTGTTCACACTGTGGTGAGCCTGGTTACATTTGAGAGATGATGGCTGTGAATTTTTGTCGGAGAAATTGAGCTGAGGACCCAGGAATCTGAGATAAGCATGTGCTGCTGGCGGAGTGAAGGTCAAACAGGACGGGTTCTGCAGCGTTTGTGTGTGTAGGGCAGCTCCGTGTTACCGGCTAGATGTCTATCAATTTCATGTCTTGCCTCAGCCAGTCGGTCTCCTCCTGAGAAACCCTCTTTCTGGTTTGATAAATTTGTGAATCTTTGTTCAGTAGGTTTACTTCTGAGGTGAGTCTGTAGGAGTTAAGTTCTGTTTTCCATAAAGACCTTGTTGGGTCCTGAGCTGGTGGTGATGGAGAGGAAGTGTCCGGGAGGCTGTCCTGAGGGATTCCAGTTCGGTTCCTCGGAATCCGTAGGTGGGCAGGAGAGGAGCTAGGGAAGTGGAGATGGATACAGAATACATATGTGAGCAAAATAATGTGGAACAAACGTGTTAAGAGATTGCTGAGTACTGGAGCGGACAAACAGGCAGCATTATTCAGAACGACTTCTCCATAAAGCAGAATCATCCAGTTTTCCTCTAAAAATGAGCGTTTCAAAAAAGCATTTAAAAAATAATGAAAAGAAAATTTTAGATGGAGGTTCCCACAATGTGGCAGAATCACTATCGTGGGGGCCAGGTACCCCGTAGACTGCCTGTGGGGGGAATGCTTATGACCCAGTCAGACCTGGGTCTGTTTAAGGAAGACTGGGTATGTTGGATCTCTGGGTGACCAGAATTACTCTCAGTGATTACTCAAAAATAATACTGGTCAGGGTGGAACTCTTTATATTAACTTATGCTGGGTGGGATTCAGAGCCTAATGTCTTGGTTTATTTAGATTTATTTTACCAAATGTATTTAAACACATGCACACCTACACTCTCCCCAACTAATCCATGTAAAATAATTTTGATGATTTTTTAAGTTGGCAAATGGATGGATTTATGGAGAAATATATTCAGACTCGTCTAAAGTTCAACCATTAATGAAGCCATATAAACTATTATCCGAAAAGGTGAGAGCTTTTTTTTGTGTGTGTGGTTATATAGTTACAATTTATTTTGAAATTTTTATTATGTAATTTCTTATTAAATGTCTTATTGTATACACTTTTAAAAAACCCTTTATTTAAAGGTCCCATTTTTTATCTTTTGTCTCTTGTCTTCTCTATTCTCATTTTCTGTCAGTATTTAACTGTATTTTCTATCAGTATTTAATTCTATCAGTATATTAATCTCCTTAGTATTTTTCAGTCCTTTTTAAATTTTTATCCTTACCCCATATTTTTAAGGACTCTGGAAAATACTCTTATCATGCTTAGGAGTATCTTGATGAGGGATAATGAAGTAATCTACGATGATTATTATTTATACGTTTTCATGTATTTTTCTACTGTGGGGACACAGTATCTTGACAAATACAGAACTTTGTAGCTTGGTGCTTATGGAGGGAAAGTTAGTCTTATCTGTTTATTCAGGTGTTTATTCAGAAAAGCCTTGACATATATAGCATATAATCTGGCACTGCTTCTCCTTTTTAGTTTCTATACAAAGTATCACAAGCAGGGAAACTAAAGGAAATTAACCTCCATGCAGTTTTAAGCTGATATCCCTCTTAGGGGTCTTGGTCAAAGTACATTTCTACTCACACTCTGCTTTTCTGAAATTTTATTTTACCTTTTCTTTTTTAAATAAACAATGTCCATCTTTTTTTTTTTTTATAAGGAGAGGCAGCCTATTTCAGATTTTTTTATTTTCATTAGGATTCATCATGCCCACACCCTTTATTCCCCTCTTTGTTTTTGTCGCTAGGAAAAAGAAATTTATCGCTGGCCGATCAAAGAGTCTTTAAAAACCATGCTGGCGTGGGGTTGGAGGATTGAGAGAACGAGGGAGGGAGACAGCATGGCCCTCTACAATCGGACGCGTCGCATTTCTCAGACAAGTCAGGTAAGAACTGTACTGGCGAATCCACTGCTCATGTCTAATTCTGTTTTTTATCAGTTTTAAGATAGACATTTGCTGGGGCACTTGGGTGGCTCGGTGGGTTAAAGCCTCTGCCTTTGGCTTAGGTCATGATCTCAGGGTCCTGGAATTGAGCCCCACATGGGGCTCTCTGCTCAGCAGGGAGCCTGCACACCCCA
Source organism: Mustela putorius furo (assembly GCF_011764305.1). Taxonomy (NCBI): domain Eukaryota; kingdom Metazoa; phylum Chordata; class Mammalia; order Carnivora; family Mustelidae; genus Mustela; species Mustela putorius. Next base: position 1,327,223 of record NW_025421577.1, read on the forward strand.
ACCCCTGCTTCTGCCTGCCTCTCGGTCTACTTGTGATTTGTCTGTCAAATAAATAAAATCTTGTTAAAAAAAAAAAAAAGGTAGACATGTGCTACAGTATCTGTGAGATTAGGAATTATTTTATCATCCTGGAGCCAATGAAGTAGGGTTTGGTGCTGCAGGGAATACTAAGACAAGGAAGACTGTCCATGCCCACAGATGTTTCCTGTATAGCAAATTTAGAGAGTGACAAACATTTTGAAAATACAGTTCTGACAGCAGAATGGGGAATGAATCAGAGAAGGGGGAGACTGAAGACAGAAAGGCCGATTCCTTGGGAAGGGTATTGTAGACATGCCACGAAACAGAACAGAAGTATCAAATGTCTGAATTAGAGCAAAGATAGTGGGAATGAAGGGAAATGGATATATACTGGAGATATTTTTGAAGTAGAAGAGACAGAATTCTGTGACTGTCTGATAGAGGATTGTGGATGGGGAGGAGTACTCAAGGTGATCGCCATGGATCCAGACTGGCCTGTCAGGAGGGTAGTTAATTTGAGTAAGGTAGGGAACACAGCAGCACTTGGAGATGACAAGGACAGAACAATAATTTGATTATAGATGTTGTGTTAGGCGGAATATGGTTTCCAAAGATGATCCCCAGTTGCTGGAATCTGAAAATACTGCTTTACTTGGGCTTTGCCAGTATGATCAAAGTTAAAGACCTTGAGATGGGTGAGGGGTGGGGGGTACGGCACCTGGGGGGCTCTTTTGTCAAACGCCTGCCTTCAGCTCAGGTCATTGTCCCAGGATCCTGGGATTGAGCCCTATGTTGGGCCCCCTGCTCAGTAGGAAGGCTGCTTTTCCCTCTCCCTCTGCCCTCACTGCCACCCACATCTCAAATAAATAAATCTTTAAAAAAAAAAAAAAAGCATAGGGCAGTATGAGAAGTCTTACAGTTGATGACAAGGTATTTTTCGTTTTAAAAATGCCAAAATTCAGAAATTAAGTTTCCTTGTTATTGGGGATACCTTGGTTAATCATTGACCATGTATGAAGTACTTTTAAAATTAAAGAGTTGGCTGTATTTTGTCTTAACCTTTGGCCCACTGAAACATTTGTAAGTATTGCCTTCTTTGATTAATTACTGTTTGCATGAGGAAGAATAAATTTTATGCAGCTGATTTGAATCTGTAAGAAACCGAAGAATACAGGGGATCCTTTGATGAAGGTAATGCTTCAGAATATTGGATTCTTTGCACAATTTGTGGAATTCTGATCATTAGCTTTTGGGACTGGCAGTCCCTGAGATGTTGGGATATATTATTCAGTCATCAATTGAAACGATCAGACACCCAAACATCATTTAATTTGCTAGATACGTTTGTGATACTTGCCGGTTTCATCTGATGCAACGTGACGTGTAGAAGTTTATTTGTCCTGTATTTCTGACATTTGTCTTAAGTCTCCACTGGGCTTTTTAATTAGGCTCCATTTTTGGTCACTCATCTAGGTTTCTGTGGATGCTGCACACGGGTATAGTCCTCGAGCCATTGATATGAGCAACGTCACACTGTCCCGAGACCTGCACGTAAGTGTTACGGACTTTTAAAAGAATCATTTTTAAAAAGCAGACTGTGACGCTTTCCTGCCTGTATTTTCCACATGAATTATTTGAATGTGGTGATCATATAAAGGGTCTGTGAAATTGAAAATTATGGACCTTAATTGCTTTTAAAGTTGATACAACTTTTTCTAGGATGTTTCTTCTAGATAACATATTTTCCTTAAAGATAATGGCTATTTTAAAAAATCCCACTATAATGAAGTAGTGTGTGAGAAGAGAATAAATCAAGAATTAGTTATGCTCTGCTTAAGGGTAACCTCAGTTAAAGAATATATATTCTAAGTCATTTATCCAAGGAAACTGGGGGCGTTCTGCCTGCTCCGTCCATAGTTGTATCTGTTCTCCTTGGTCTCTAAGGAGCCTACTTTGAAATGGTTGATTTGAGTAAAAGAAAATGTGTTGTCTTGTATCAGAAGTCAACAGGTCCATATGATGATCAAACAACAGTATTGGCGTCGTTAGTATTGATCCAAGAGAAATAAATACATAAAGAGAACCCCTATGTAGTAGGTCATATTAATTATGTTAAATGGTTTGGCTTGCCCTCTGTCTTTGCTCCTGTATGGATGGAGATCTTAAAATGAGATAGTGAACTTGAAAATCAAAAGGAGATGAGAGAATGTTAGAGGCAATCTTATCTTTTGATAATATTGAGATAAGATTTTAGATAAGGTAAGATTTTGATAAGCAAAAGGCCACAGCCCAGGGAGCCTCTGTGGCTCCGTAGTCAGTTAACGTGTCTGACTTTTGAATTTAGCTCAGGTCATGGTCTCATAGTTGTGAGATCGAGCCCTGTGTTGGTCTCCCCACTCAAGTGGGAGTCTGCTTGAGATTCTTTTCCTATGCCCCTCCCCCTGTGCACACACATTCTCTCTCTCTCACTCTCTCAAATAAATTAAAAAAAAAAAGTCCACAGAAAGGTTAATGTGGTTTGTCTAAGGTCTCTGATCTCTCCCCAAGTTTGGGACAGATGTGGAATCTAGAATGTCCCTCTAGGTTCTTTGCATTCCCTGTTTAATAAAGTTTAGATGGTCTTTTAAAGCTTTGGAGATTACAGTAAGAACATGCAAATATATAGATTTTTTTTGTTAGAGTTCGCAGCTAATTTGAAATTTCATTATTTGATTAATAAAACCTGTGTCCTTGAATATTACAAATAACAAGAATCAGTCCCATCAGATCACCTCTGATGTTTACTGCTGCATGATTTCACAGGCTGGAATTATTTGGGATTCAGATTCCAAGTAGGAGTTGTATTCAGGGTGCCTGGCTGGCTCAGTCCTTAAGGGTCTGCTTTTGACTCAGGTCATGATCCCAGGGTTCTGGGATCGAGCCCCACATGGGGCTCCCTGCTTCTCCCTTTCCCACTCCCCCTGCTTGTATTCCCTCTCTTTCTGTCTCTCTGTCAAATAAATGAATAAAATCTTTTTAAAAAAATCTTTAAAAAAAGAGTTGTGCTCAATGATCTTTTAAAGGTATTTTAGCACTGACACACTATGATTTATTAATTTAAAGTATGTTATAATATTACCTATTGGCAAGCAAATTTCTCTATTTCTACTCCTTAAACTGTAACTTATTTGCTAAATATTTTGCTCACTTAAGGCTATGGCAGAAATGATGGCTGAAAACTACCACAATATATGGGCAAAGAAAAAGAAAATGGAGCTGGAATCCAAAGGTAATATTTTCTAAAAATCCTGATTAAAAACGAATCAGAGTGCGACTATGTGCGTCTCTGAATTGGATGGAACAGTCTTTTTAGAATGAGAACTTATTATCCATTTGTTTTCTTAGACTAGTTCAAACACGCCTGTAACAGTTTTGGGTGGAAATTCCGTAATTACCTAACTGCGAGTGCACCTTTCTTCATGTCTCAGAATTCCGATGGCTCTTTCAGGCCCGTGTTAGCTTGCAGATACCGGTTCTCATTCTAACATTCGAGGTATTCTGTGTATTTCTTAGACCTCGCTCCCTGACTTCTATCCCTAACTCAGATGTTTTTCTCACGTCATGCCTTCCCGCTTCCAGTCACCCCCTCTGGTGGTCCCAGTACAGTCATGCTCTTGTCCCTTACATGCTTTTGCTTTCCTTTTCTGCTGTTTTTCTTAAATACTAAAGTGACTAAATATTCTTAATCATTTTCTCAAGTCTTCTCTTAATTTATTTGCAGAAATAATTTCTTCAATTTAGTGTACCCTACACTGATGATCTCTCTCATCGTTATTTATTCTGTATTGGTCTGCGAACATGTTTGTGTGTGTGTGTGCACGTGCACACCTCTCACTACTTCCTACATGGATTTCTTTCCCTCACAGAGAATGTAACTATCTCCAGGTCAGGACCACAAATTATGTTACTTTTGTCATATTTACTGTACAGTTCTAGGCATCAGAAATTCTGTCTCTTACTTATTGGCATAAATAAAAATATATGGGAGAGAGTTTTGAAGGGCAGGGTATTTCAGGGCTAAAACTAGGTGATGTTGCAGGTTGGGACCAGGCATCAAACAGTAGAGAACAGAGTAGCACAAATTAGAATCAGTCATGGAAATGAACAGAGAGGATTCCTTACACCACAATTGCCTGCTGGGCCTGTTTTTCTAGAAGCCTTCCATGAATTTTTGTTAAATGAATGGCCAGACGTTTGGTTGGCTGACAGATGGATGGATGGATGGACGGCTGATTCACAGCGGCACAGAGTTTTGCTTAGTGGGATTCTTGAAGAGACATCATCCAAGTGACTAGTCAACAAAATTCCTATTTTTCATGCGGGCAGATGACATGAAAAAAATATGTTCTCTTTTTTTCCCAAGTAGCTTTCAATCACTACGGCTTCGTCAGTTTCTGAGGCAGCTCTTAGGGATCCCACAGTCAGTGGAGTTTTGAAAGCAGTCCACCTGGAAGCGAGACACCCAGATCGCAGCGGGCAGCTGGCACTGGTCCAGATTCAGACTGCATGGCTGGGAGACAGGCCTGGGTGCGCCAGGCTACGGGGCAGGGTGGTGATACGAGTCCGCAGAACCTTTAATCATTCTTCTTACTCCTTGTAATCCTCCCCCTTTGAAGGAGAAAGTGAGTGGTTGAGGACCAAAACAGCAAAACCAGGAGAAAAGGTGTTAGAATATACAGTGCTGGGTCTTGACTTTAAGTTGTTAAGAATAACAAAGGTGAGAGATGAGGCTTGAGGAAGAAGATAAGCGGATGCTGTGAACAGCTTTAGGAAAGAAATGACTTGAGTCTTTTCTCAAATTTGTTCCCTCCTCTGGGGACATTGACCCCAACCTGTATCCTGACCGTGCTGCTTCTCTTCCGAGATCTGGGTTGGCACGGAGGAGGTGCCTGTCTTGGTCCCTATGTCTTCGTGCCTGGGGGGGGGGGGGGCGGGAGGGGAAGGACGGAGGAGAGAACTGGCGAGCACAGGAAGTCAGGAACAAGGAGGCAGCTAGAAACAGAAGGTCATTTACGATCTGTCATACACCTAGACACCTAAAAAAAATCCACTCAGCAGCTGCGCACTATAGTTTCCAACCCATCCGGGGCTTTTTATTTTCTCTCCTACCCTCTCCCTCTCCCTCCTTGAGTATCTGGTATAGGTATCTGACCCCCAAATCATTGTGGTTGCCAAATTAATATAATTTTCTGGGAATAAAGGACTAAGTGAATTAGTGGAGTTCAAAATAGGAGATGATTGCAGGATGATCGAATTAGATGCTTGATTTATACATTTTTTTCCGTAAAACATCCCATTACATTTTTGATTACAGTAGAAGTCAAATCTGTTCTCAGTGTGCTTAATAACATATTCTGTGTCCTTCTTGCTGTTCACCGAATGCTGGTTTCTGTTGTTTTCTGACAATTGCATTATAGTCAATACTGTTCCTACCAAACTATAAAATGAATGACAGATCCTTAATGTATGTAGTGTTCCTTATTTAGCTGAGGCCGGTCCCTTTGCATTTATGATCCTATACTGCCACCTAGTGGTGACAAGGCTCAGCGCGTGATTCCATGGCACGTTCTCCTTTGCGGTTTTGATGGCTTCTTTCATGTGTCGGGCAGATTCATTGTTTATGATTGTTTAAGTGGCTTCTGGCCACATCATATTGGACGCTGATCTAATAGGCTTCACGTTGTCCTCACAATTCAAGCCAAATATTTAAGTATTTTTTTCTGGAGTTCCCATTAGCAGCTTGGTTTCGGGAAATTTCAGCATCCCATTGAAAATACATTCCCTTATGTGTTTTATCAATGTTATATCTGGGGCACACCACTCGTCAGATCTTTGTATCTGGAATTACCCTGCGATTTCTGAAACGTTCATAAACCTTACAAAGACTTTTACAAAATCTGTAATTTTATAGAGACATTTTTCATTATTAATTCTTAAAAATTTTCAATATTTTCTAAATCTAAAAGGAATGCTCTTTTGTATTTTTCACTAAAATAGGTAAACTAGAAACCTAGATGCTTGTCAGAACTTTTAATTAGTCAAGTATGTATGCTGCTCTTGGGAGGTATTTAAGACAGATTAGCTTTAAAATTAGCAGATAAGTATAGGTTTTGTGTGGAATGTGTGACTTTAAAGTACTGCTTGTTCGGGGAGGTGTACTAAAAATTCCATATTTGAGACATTTTTTTTTTTCTGTTCTGTCTCTCAGGGGTGGGAAGTGAAGCCTATCCCTTGAAACATGCCTTGTAATTTCACTAGCTCACGCTGTGTGTGTTTTGGTGTGTTTACACACTCCACATCCAGAGCTCATTTGGATGGAGAGGGGAATGTGGCTGCTTCTCCCTTCCCCTGTGATTGCACATGTCATCGACAGGTGATACCACAAATATCTCGTGTCCATATTTTAATTGCCTCTTAGAAGGCATATGTGCAGCCCTTTTTTGAGTGGATTTCCTAAATTAATCAGAGCATTAAAGGCACTGGAAAGGCAAGAGCCTTATACAACCTGTATATACTCCGTGTCTAATAGGAAGATACCAGAAGTTCTGTACCCTGGTCCTATCACGTTTTGGAGTATTTTCTAATTGCAATGCTATGTTCTTGTCTGGGCATGCTCTCAGGAGGTGGAAACCATCCCCTGCTGGTACCCTATGATACGCTGACAGCCAAAGAGAAGGCCAAGGATAGGGAAAAAGCACAGGACATCCTCAAGTTCTTGCAGATCAATGGCTACGCCGTATCCAGGTAAAAGCATACCTACCATTACGTGTTCTTGTTACAAAGACTGAGTTTTTAACTGTCGCCATCAGATTTAATGCTGAAAATGATTCTGTGATCCGTTTGAACCTTACAGCTACTATTTAGTATCTCCAAAATAAACACATCAGAAACATTAATGCCCTTGGCTCTTGGCCACATGATTGGTTCCTTTCACGGCTTAGGTGAAATCCCATCCATCTTTTAGGCACAAATTTTCAACAAAAATGACCCTCTGTTTCTCTAAAGGTGACTTTTTTGGCATAATAATAGAGTTATTCTCTAGAGGTTTTTTTTTAATCAGATGCAAAGTATTCCTTATAAATTGAATCTCACTTCTGCCTATAGCTGCAAGGATATTAGATCATTCTCCATTTTTTATATATTCCATATGTACATTTTAGCAAAAAAGACTACCTCCCAATAGTCTTTGTAGGAACTAATTTCCATATTTTATTTTTGCTACCCTAGGGGATTCAAAGACCTGGAATTGGACACACCGTCCATTGAGAAACGATTTGCTTATAGCTTCCTTCAGCAACTCATTCGCTACGTCGATGAAGCCCATCAGTATATCCTGGAGTTTGGTAGGTACCGTCGTCCCGTTACTAAGGGTCCGGTGTCTGTTACTCTTCATGTTGACAGCATCGCGGGTTCAGATGGCAGGCTGCCAGACTGTTTTTGGTGTGTTCCCGGGCAGTATAAACGCTGTCTACCCATCCTATTACTAAACAGAGTCTAACAGTCAGTAGGCAAACACGTTCTTAGGGATCGGTAAATTTAGAAACCTTAAAAAAAAAAAAAAGAACATACCATTCTTTTCTCCTTATACTGTTTATTGGCATTGATTTTTTTTTTAATTTTTGAAAGACACTGTGGATGGACATCAGAATTGAAGATAGAGCTAAATCTTTCCTTATGAAATTAATGGCCATGCTCTTGAAAAAGCTGAAACTGTGGATCCCCAGACTTTCTAGGCAATGTGAAGGCCTTGAGTTTAGCCTTCGTAGGGACACACATTTATGGTAGAGTGTCTGCAATGCAGAGCACTTTGCCATCCTGTCAAAGTACAATGGAACAGCTCCTCCCCATGTGGCCCCATGCTCCCACAGTATGAAGAGAATTCCTTGTTTCATTTTTTTATCTTTTTGAAGTGTTTATTTATTTATTAGAGAGAGGGGGTTGGAACATGAGCTGGAGGAGGGGAGAAGTAGACTCCCCACTGAGCAGGGAGCCTGACACAGGACTTGATCCCAGGACTCTGAGACCATGGCCTGAGCCAAACGCAGATGCTTAACTGACTAAGCCACCCAGGCACCTGGGGAACTCCTTGTTTTTATCTTAGATTCAGAACGGATTTTCAATACAGCCTCCTCTCACATCTTATTTCAGGATTGTCCTCCCGCACCACTGACTTAAAATTTGAGTTGTTAATTACTGAGCTTCATGTCAATCACTTTCTAGCCCCTGGTTAGTATTAAGGTAGAAGGATTAAGGATTAAGATGGCCCCTTTGGAAAAACCAGCGTCTTCTGGTCATTATCTTTTTATTTTGTTTTTCATTTTTTTTTTCTATTTTTATTTTTGTTTTTTTAATCCTCATTCTTTCTGCTTTTCAATACTTCTCCTCAGGGCCCATAGTCCTAGAGCCTTTAGCAATAAATATATCCTCCACAAACCCATCCTGACCAAGGAATCTTTTTGTTACTGTTTTCTTAGAATTTAGGTCTTCGTTTTTGGCATGTTAGATTAAAGTTCATCGAAATTCGGGCTTTGGTATTTTCTTGTTCCTCGTCTCCCGATCATCCCTAATGGGATGAAAAAGATTTTCCAGTTGAATACTATTCTCTTAAAGAGCCTCCTAATTTCTCAGCCTGCTCCTTATCTGTAGCCAAGTGCTGTACTTTGGATTTCTTTCTTTCTTTTTTTTTTTTTTTAAAGATTTTGTTTATTTATTTGACAGACAGAGATCACAAGTAGGCAGAGAGGCAGGCAGAGAAAGAGAGGTGGAAGCAGGCCCCTCCTGAGCAGAGAACCCGATGCGGGCTCGATCCCAGGACCCCAGGATCATGACCCGAGCCGAAGGCAGAGGCTTTAACCCACTGAGCCACCCAGGCGCCCCTGTACTTTGGATTTCTTAACTGTCTTTTTCACAAAAGCCAACTGTGCAAACTAATTTATAATATGTAATCTCTCTGTAGCTCATGCAATAATTTTTTAAAAATACAATTTATGAGTCACCCTGAAAAGTAGAAAATCTGCCTCAATTAATGAGATTTTCTGATTTTTTTAAAAATGAGGACATGATGAATTTTGGAAGTCTGTGATGAGGGAGCATGAGGCTGGCTGAAGACAAAGCAAAAGCTGGCGCCTTGCACACCCCCCTCCATCCGCTTCCCCCCCTGTCCTATGTGTAGCATCCCTCAGGCAGCCCTGACTGCCATGAACAATAAGCAAATAGTTAACTTGCAGAGCTCACAATCCTGCTAGACAGGAGTCTCCCTTGGCTTACAAATGTCCTAAATCTCACTAACAAAGACGATTGATAGCAGGATTGTGACACCCCACCAAAAAGTCTCCCAACTATCTTAAATGTTAATGGCTGGTCTAAAGACAACATTGATCAAGCGGCAAGGGCAAGGCCTCTGGCAGGCCTGGGACATCCTGGCACCTTGTAGGCCCTCTTTAGCATATGAAAACTCCACTGACACCTCCCTTCCCCTCACCTTCCCCCAACCGCAGGGTACATAACCTGCCATCCCTCACAACCCGGGGCAGCTGCAGCTCTTCCTGCCCCCGGGTGCTGTCATCAAGAATTCTTTCTTGGTCATCGGCTCCAGACCTCAGCCCACCGAACCTCACCTAGGTTCTAGAACTTCATCATTTGTGCATATAGCTAAATACTGAAATTTCTCAAACACATTGAAAAGTATCTGATATGAGTAGTAGCCCAAATGCAGTCTTCTTTTTGTCAAGAGGGAAGAAGGAAAGCAAAATCAGGGTTCTAAGAAAAACTTTTTTTTTCTTTTTTTAACCCTGCTTGGGTAACAGAAACAAAAATGTGGTGGATACATGTGTTTGGGCTTTATCCACGTTGTACACAAGTTTCTGAATAAGCCCCTGTTTGTGCAGAGGGAGTGGTGAGACCCTGGCTGCAAATTCACCCACTTAGTGCATTTCTTTCTTTCCACAGGATAGAGAGTCTTCTAAACCTAGTGCTGGGGGAAAAGTGAGGCTAGCTCAATGTAGATCCCAAGAAATTCAGGGCTCCCCGCCCCCCTGACATGTTCCTTTTACAGTTGGATATGACCAAGAACTCTGTTAGAGGAGCAGAGTTGGGATTGTTTACATTTATTTTAATTTTAATTTTTCATTGTCACTGCCAATGAAACTTCTATCATGCCTTCTTTTATCTTTAAATTTACTGCCTTTGCAACATATTTGAGGCTAATGGCCATAGTAAGAAAGCACATATCCCTTTTTCTGATTTTTGTATTATATCTAGATTATATTCTCTCCATCAGGAGTTTGCGCATTATCATTTTTGTAAAAATGTATAATGTTAAAAGGAAAGATGTTTCCTATTTAGTTCCTTGAAATGCTAGCATCTTTAGCTATGTGCAAAACTGTCTTGACATAGTTTATATGAGAAAGCCCCTTAAATGGATCCGGCCATTTTACTAATATTCTTGAGAGAGATTGAATTTAAAAGCATACAAAAATGAAATCTGTGAATATAAAAAAGGCACAATTTTCTTTTACTCATTCACGTGAAGAGCATTATTCTGATATTAGAAAATATTACTTAAATTTCCTAAGACTTTTCCCCAACTCCTGTCTCAGATTTAATGAAACATATCTCAAATTGCTTTTATTTCTATTTACCAAATAACTTTTTCTGGCAGAAGTCAGTTTGATTCTTATAAAATAAGGAAGCTCTGCTTATAAATTTTACTAAAACTTTATATTCAGTTTTTGAAACCTTTTGCTCTCTGGTGTGATCTGCGTATCATCTTGGTTATTATGCCTTTTGTTACCTCCTCTGTATGCAGGAACTGTCTTCTGTATGCATGAAGAAGGTGCCAAAGGCCACTTCCAAGCTAAATGCATGAGGGCAATCAGTTCTTAACCTCAAAATCATTTTCTAAACCCTGGGGAAAACTGGGATGTCTTTGCTTTGCTTATGGAAATTATCTAGTGACATAAGTGAACTTCCTTCTTTCTGAGCAGCATGTTAATTTTCCCATCTAATATTATGGTCGTGATCCTCCCTCCCACCCCAGGCTGGCTTCCTGTAGCTTTTTAATTGGTATAGTAATATTGTAACTCTGGGTCACAGCAAGAAGTAACTGCCTTTACTAGGGGCCAGGGTTAAAATGTCACCAATTTTGTTTCCTTAGTTTCTACTCTCTGCCTACTGCCCTGAGCTTCTTTCCTACTGAGAGAAGATGTGGGATTTCTACTTTTTTCCACTTGTCCCCTACACGTGTGTCACGAAGATTGTAATGCTAAACCAGCGTGTGTGCTCTTTTATCCCCATGTATGGGCTAGCCTCGATGAATTTTTTTTTTGGGTTTGGATATTTTTTTAAAATCCTTTTGAAAAATTACTATCCTGCTTGGTGAAATTAGCCTTGATATTTTGGATGCCTTTCTGTGTTTGGTTTACCGGGATAACACATCAAGCAGCATGTTCTAAATGTTGCATTTTAGGTGAATATCTTGTAATGTTTGAAGTCAGACATGTTCCTAACAACTCTTACTGTCTACAGATGGTGGCAGCAGAAGCAAAGGAGAACATTTCCCTTATGAACAAGAAATCAAGTTCTTCGCTAAAGTACAGTATACAATCCATTTTGGTTTTGCTTCAGTATGTTTGCTTACAAAATATACTCTCTAGATCTTTGCCTCTTTCCAGAGTGTACTGGTCTACAAATACAAATTCTACAAGTAAATATTCTCTGGCACAGAAATAAGTGCTTCTGAATCATGTCGGATAAATTTGTTGCGAGGATACTTGGTCATACTTGAACTCACTCTTCTTCCTGCCATAATTCTCAGATCCCTTTCATCTCTGTGGAGTCTAATTCAAAGCTCCCCTTTTGGGGCCTTTTATCCAATGACGGAGAAGAAAAATACCTACTTCTTAAGATGCGATGGTTGTAATGATTTAAAAATGTATGAGCATTTCTTTTCTAAAGAGGAAAAGCATTTGTCCATTTATAAATTATAAAATTCACAAGCTTTACATTATAAGAAGCTTTACAATATAATCTTTATTCTGGGACCTACGTCTTACCTACGTCTTCCTCATTTTGCAGATGGGGAAGCTGAAGATGAGAGAGGATAAGCTGTTTCTCTCTCAACTATATCCATTTTTAGTATTCACTCCATTTAATAAGAATGTATCAATAATCTGCCCTTGGCCTGGCTCATTCATCGACTTTCTCTCAGCCAGGAAGGGAAGGAGACAAGGCGTTGCAGGTTCTCCATCTTGGATTCATTCACTTACACGGGTCAGACTACATCCCAGGGATCATACTCACGGCGCGCGTGGCTACAGACAGTGGGATCCTGCAGAGGGTGGATGGAACTCAGGTTGCTCCAGAGCCTCAGCCCACTGTGTAGATCTGTTCTCTTTTCCTTTCTTTCAGGTTGTTCTTCCCTTAATTGATCAGTATTTCAAAAACCATCGTTTATACTTCTTGTCTGCCGCAAGTCGACCTCTTTGTTCTGGAGGACAAGCATCAAACAAGGAGAAAGAAATGGTGACTAGGTAAACAGCTCCATAAAATAAAGACTTGTTGAGTGAAATGTATTTGAGTTGGGGAGAGAGCCGCAGGGGACCTTGAAATGGGAGCACGCGGGGTGGGGTGCCTTCCCCTCCCCCCCCTCCCCCCAATGGCCCCCCACTCCTGCCCCCAGCTTCCTGACCTCTGCTGCCCTTTGGAATCAAACACTCTGAGGAGGATGCTCTCTGCAAGTTAATGTGTGTGTTCTAAATGTTGAGTTGTCCTCTATTTTGCTACTAAATAGAACGCAGAATAGAAGGAATATGGCACCCAGTACTGAATCCACGAGTACAGACATCACTGGATTAGTATTTGACATCAGTGGTGCTTTTCACGTTACCTCCTTTAAAATTTCTCCGAATCTAATATTTTTGCACCAATTTTGAAAAATACAGGGATTTTTCTGGATACCAAAACCCCATTTACCGAAATTATCTTTTCCGATGTTTGTTTGAAAATAACGACCATTTGTGGAAGAAAATGACATGAAAATACATACTTGCCAAAGATTTCCCCTCATACCACTCAAGCTGGCATCTTAGCAAGGCTTTCTCTTTTCTCTTTGAACCCCAAGTGCTCCTTGCAGATTGATTTGTAGTTCTGCTGGGCTTTCGAGTCTGATTTTTCAAACTTCTGGCAAAATTTAGTACTTGTGAGAGTCAATTACTCAGTAGATCTATTTCTGGATTATCAAATTGCACAGGAGTCCACACCCAGGTTTTAGATTATGTTTGAAAACAAATTTCTATGAAAGTGAGTAACCTAGACAAAGAATACAAGCTTTCCTTGGATTTGAACTTGACTTTAATAGTCTGTGGTGTCATGTGATGTAAGATTGCAACTAGGTGAAAATTAACCCCAAACATCTTCAAATAATGATCTTCCTCTGAAGTTGGTTAAAGTGATTATAGTTAAGGAAACAGAGAATCCATCCTTTGGCGCACTTTGTTTCCACCCACCTTGTTACCCAGAGGAGTGAGGGGCTACTTTCCAATGTGAATCCCCTCCCCTGTCTCCCTTTGGCAGGGTCTTCTTTCCTCTTACCCCAGGAGAGAGAGGCCCATCCCTCTGCATTTCACAGGCTCACCATCCCCAGGGGACTGGGAACATCTAGGGATCTAGAAGTACCAGGGCATCAAGTTACCTTTAAATGCCCTGCAGCCCATACTGCAAAGTCTCCTCACTACCAACCCCCCACCACCCAAGACTTTTGTAACAGCAGCTTTGTTCCCAGAGTTGTTGTTGATGAAGATGCCACTCAATTACATACACCAAGATACAGTGCAGTAAGAGAATGGAGGAAAAAAAAAATTACGCCAACTCTAGTCTTCCTCTCTCCTGTGTCATGTTTTATCTCCATTAAGTTTTTTTCTTTAAACTGTTCCCTGACCTCAGAAGTAACTAATTTTTCTTTGCCAGCTCTCCCTCAGAATAAACCGGAAGAGCATTGCTACTCCGTGCCAGCTCAGTTAATGTGGTTTGGGGCCTGAGATACCCCCTTTTCATTATTAACACCGCACCAGAATGTTTTCTATAATATCATCTTCAATTTCTCTTCACCTCCTGAAAAAGGGTTAGCAAATTCTTCTTTTCCCATTACCGTTTCCAAAAGAGAAATCTGTCTAAAATTCCAGCATACAGGACTGAGACATACACTAATAGGAGTAGCTTAATTTCATCACAGCACCTGTGCACCAAACATAGATAGAATTTAAGCTCAGAAATTCTGAAATGAAAAAATGAATTAAGGTAATGATAAATTATGGCACATGCAAAATGCTGCGCAGTCACTAAAACTAAGTATAGAAATATGTAATAACTTATGACAATGAGTATTTAAAAAGTAAAATATATGTTTAAATAGTAAAGATCCAGAGTTTTTAAAAATCTAAATTTGTATGTGTGGAAAAATACTGGTAGGGAAGAAACTTGATTTTAATAATGTTTTCTTTGGGGCTAGTATAGCAGATTTTTTTTCTTACTAGTTTTGTATATTTTTAAAGGTTTTAAAACGAAAAGCCTTTTATAATCATAAAAATGTGTCTTAAAACAACCCAAATCACCATGAAACTAACAAAAACCAACTAAAAATTTTGTTTGACGTGTTAAAATGAAATCACTGAGAACTACAAATGTATGATTTACTGCTTCAGTTAAATATTACCTCAGTGAATATAATAGGTTAAAAAAAAAAAAAAAAGAGGACAAAATAGAACAAAAAATACTGGCCCTACCATGGTGGATAAGCAGTCATGCCTTCATACACAGGTTGAACCTGAAGTGATCGTTTTAATTTTTATTTTAACAGTTGTGTGTAGTGGTATAGCTGCGTGGGTCTAAGTTAACTTGCACGTTTAAGAATGGGTTGTTTTCATCGGATGTTAGATGCTTCTTGGCTCTAGACATTGTGTATTGAGCATTTTATATGATCAAGTCCGTGAAAAAGGGTAAAGTGTGGCCTCTGCACTTTGGGAGTGTACCTGGTAATAGCTGGGTATGTGAGTGGAAATCCAATTCTAGAAGAGAGCCATGCAGTGCTGTGGGATTCGTAGTTAAGTGAGGCCACATTGGATGGGTATGGACAGACTAGAGATATGAAAAAGCCATGATAATTTATAATTGGTCTTAAAGAACATGCAGGTCGTAGATTCAGAAGGGGGGCTATTTTCTTCATGCAGATAACAACATAGAGAGTATAGAATGTAGTAATTTAGGGTCAGCATGAGTTATGTAGATTACTTACGGAATACTGTAATTGATATTGACTGCCAGGACAAGGCATCTTCTTCCTTTTTCCTTTTCAATGTTTATACTTAGTCTTTTTTACTTGATTCTTCAGCCCTAGGAAGCCATTAGGATACAGGGCAGTCTGACAGCAAAAGCAGGATGGAGAAGTGTCAGCTAGCTAGGAGGCCATTGATAGTGGTGCAGGCTGTTAAGCTAGAACTGCTTCCTCAGATAGGTGGTTCCACCACTGATTCATTCAGCACATATTTCTGAAAGTCTGCCATGTGCAAGGTGCTGTCCTGGGTTGAGGATAAACAGGCACGTACAACAATGTGCTTCCTAACTCCAGAGCACAGCTGAGTACCTGCTTCCATGGAGAGCAAAGGTCCGGGAATATAGGAGATACACATGCAGAGTGGGGCTGAAAGTGGGAAGCATGGACAAGAGAAAATCACAGGACAAGGCAATGAGTCCTATGGAAGGTAGGAAGAAGGAGGTCAACATGGTGCTGGAGTTTCGATGCTGAGTGGTTGGAACAATATTGGTGGTGATAGC
Organism: Mustela putorius furo; assembly: GCF_011764305.1. Classification (NCBI taxonomy): domain Eukaryota; kingdom Metazoa; phylum Chordata; class Mammalia; order Carnivora; family Mustelidae; genus Mustela; species Mustela putorius. Next base: position 1,343,111 of record NW_025421577.1, read on the forward strand.
AAAAAGAAATGACCAGAGAACTGGTTTTGAGAAGAAGATGTTAAATTTGGTTAGGCAGTCATTGAGGTATGTAAGTCGTAGCAAGTCATTCAGCTGGAGGTGCCCAGCAGAAAGTTGGAAATGAGTGTTTGGTGTTGGTGGAGAGACCAGAGCAAGAAATGACATATTGGGAGTTTGTACCCATGTGATGCTCCAGGTCCTGAAAACAGATGAAGGGGGAGTGGAAAGAGAAGCAAAAAGGTCTGAATAGCAAAACTTGGAGAATTATTCCATGTGAAGGGTTTTCAGAAACGGGTTCTTGAAGAACATGGAGAGTGATTACTTAGAGAAGAGGGGGGAATGCATTGCTGTAAAACGGAATTTAGAGTTTCCCAGATTGAAATTGTTGATGATGCCATGTACCACAGAGAGCTCTTCAGGACGGAGGTTGAAAAGCTGTTATGAGATTTGCTGATTGGCAGGTACTGTGACTATCTAGGGAGCTTTTCAGTAGAGCAGTGAAGTGAAAAGCAAAATGACAAAGCAAGGCATCAAAGCCAAGGAGGTGTAGATACATTATGAATTCTTAAGAATGTTAGCAATGGTGGCATATACGGAAAGGGAATAACAGCATTAGGGAAAATATTTTTGGAGGAAACATAGGCCAAAACTTATAATAATGAAACCTTATAGTCCATATAGAAACTACACTCTGAAAGTGATGGCACAGGAGGGACAAAAGATATAATTTGTCTTCTGGGTGGATTTGGCTTTCTACATATATTTATTTCCTTCCAGTAGCATGCTGGCTACTGATAAGAAACAATCAAAGTTAAGAAGCAATTTTTACTATAAGAAGTCATTTTTCTCAGACTGTCAGACATTCAGTATCTCGAAAGAATGGGATACAGAGCTGTTCTGTTTTCCATCACAGCAAAATGTCCTAGGTCTGGACGAATTGGGTTAAAACATAATCCTAGTGTCATAAATTCAACATTATCTCCAAATGTTTCATGCAGATCCCAGAGAGTCTCAGTACGAGGTGTAGAAGATGTCCCTTAAAATAGGTTGGTATACACATAGGGCTCCAAAATGGGTACAGCTCTGAGAAGTCACCACTCTCTTCAGATGGAGACAGACCTTTGTTGGGTTGGCATGCATAAGTCTCGGTGGTTGAGGGCCCCTGGAGAAAGATGTTTTTGGTTTATTGTCTTTTTTTTTTCCCCTGTCACTATATAGCCCATAAAGCAGCTCAGGAGGCTGATAGCCCATTTTAAATTCCAGTATCTCCTTGAGCAGATCATTGATTTCAAAACCTTTTAGAATAGCTAGGAGATTTCTCGAGACCTCAGATTCACTTAGACATTTGTCGATGAATGTTCTCTTGGAAAAGCTATACAGTGCTCTGTATAATTAATTTTCATTCTTACCTTATTGGCATAGTTACTGAAATGAGAAATGGTAGCCAAAACTTCCTGTTGAGAAAGTCAGTATCACCGATGTGATTCTCTGGTCTCCTTTCTCCCGTCCTGCCCCAAGCACATGACTCCTTTTTTTTCCCCATGGCATAGCGTGTCTCCCCAGACCTGGCAAGTGTATGTCCGCACACTGCTATTCATGGGAGGGCTTGGCAAGACGGAATGGGACAGTCAGGATAGAGCTGTTGCCATTATTGGGACAGTTAGGCTAGGTGTGGGTAGCTTTGTACAAATGGGTCATCAAGGCTAAAGGTGTCTACAGAGCCTGTGCTCTCTGAGCTCAGGAGTGTGTGGGGACATGGGAGACTATCATCAGTTGGAGTACAGGAGGAGAGGTGTCGTGGTAGAGATTTGCAAATGGCCGCTGGGAGAGCCTAGAAGGGGGACTCTTTCAGCTTGGGCTGGGAGTAGAGAAGAAGCTAGGTGTTCACAAAGGCCTGTTGGGGGATGCCTGGGTGGCTCAGTTGGTTAAGCAAAGGCCTGCTGGAGTGGACTTGTCTGGTATTGGATCCTGAGGGATGCATAGAAAGGCATGTAGCAGGGAAGTGAGTGAAGGGTATTCCCGAGAAGACTTGTAAGGAGCCTACCACATTGTGGCCTGGTGGCAAGCCAGGTCCCTCGCGGGTCTTGCCCTGGTTCTGGGGTTTAATGTGAGAGTTCATACCTGTGCTATCATGCTAAATGCTGAATACAAGCCACCTTTCCTTAGAATTTCCCACTACTGAACTGGGTCTAGAGATAAGAAACAAGCTCAACGCAAGCCTGAGCACTGAGATCCCAGTTACCCCATCTGTAGTGCTCGTCAGTTGTCCCAATCCTGTCTCCCCTTCACTGTGTTCAAATTCACTGGATGCTTTGGTATGTGCGCAAGGGGTTTGTGGTCAAGGCTGGAAAAGAAGAAAAGTTCAAATGATAAACATCCTGAAACTTACAAGTAACATTTTACGCCCAAAGCTCCGAGCTTCTGGTTTTAAGTAATGTCCATAACAACGATGACAAAAATTCTAGAATTCCAGTGGTATATTCGGGCAGATAACATTTGTTCCCCTTGCGGTGTTTGAGTAGTTATATTCTTGTGGAGTTCATATAGATGGCTTTTATATTAATTAGCTTTGCTTCCAAATTTTTTTTTGTTTCTTTACTTATAATATGTGCTTTTTTAACCATGTTTGTTAAAGATATGCACTCAGAGATTCTTTCTTTAATACCTTTACTCCACATTCTGCTCCGAGAATTGATTCTTTCTGCGTGACATCATGTTGCTTTTTCCTGCTCATATATCAGCTGTTTATTTTTCTTTCTTTTTCTTCTTTTGTTTTAAATTTTATTTTAATTTCTCCCTGTCTTTTCTCCCTTCCCTCCCCCTTCTTCCCCTCTCTCTCTCTCTCTTTTTTTTTTTTTTCTTTTGTCTTCAGCCTATTCTGCAAACTTGGAGTTCTTGTCAGGCATAGGATTTCACTATTTGGTAAGGAGACCCTTGAAATGAATATGAGCATGGCCATCACTTGGTTTCCTTTGCCAGTTTTGCACTGTGTCGGGTGCGGCTCTGTTGCATGAATGCATGTTTGCACGGCTGCATGTGTGGTCCTCATAGGTCCTAAGGTAAGATAAGGTCCTCGAGGTTCTTCATCGGTAGCATTATCTGCGGTGAAATTGAAGACGGTAACTTCTTCGTGCTGGTCCAAAGCCCCTTTGAAAATCAAAAGTTTTTGTTAGGAAAAATAAAATGAATGCAAGTGGCAGCTTCTGCCCTATTTTATTTCAAAGGGGTGAAGCAGAACCAGGCCCTCGAATTTGCCTCTTGCCAATAGACGACAGAGTGAGCTGTCATAAATCAAAACATTTTGACTGCACTTATTTATTTTTGTAAAGCTCTTCACTCCAATTGTGCGTGTTGACTGCCTTCCAGACATGGAAGCTTCAGAGAAGAGACAGTAAGGCAAGGGCTCCACTTGGCAAAAGGGACTTTTCGAGTCCATTTTTGTTGGTGTCTGGGAATTCACATAACTGAAGTCCACCGGCTCAAGCGCCTGCTTTTGGACAGCTGTGCAGGGTGGGGGTGGGGGGGTCCCTCCCTTTCCACAGCTTCTCCTCTCTGTGGGGCTGTAGGACTCAAGAGAAGCTGGCAGACTCTCTGTATTCATTTCCTGCATCTGCTTTGATAAACCACAAAAGCCCACTTCAATGCTGTGCACTCTAGGTTGTGAGAAAGTGTTGGGATCATTTTGGTCATAAAATGTTGAGTGTGCTCATACAGATGTTGCAGGTTCAATTCCATTTATAGGAAAAGCTAAGGATTATGTAATTTCTTTAAAAAGCCACAGGGAATGAACTGAGGAATAATATGTGTGTGTGTATATCTTTACACACACACACACACACACACACACACACGCATTGCTTTTAAGTTCTTTCAAGCAGTCTATTTTTTGAGAAATGGTAGTTTCTGGATATAAGCCCTTAAAGCCCTGTTTGATTTCTAATTGTATTAGATCCAATATATGGTGCTCTTAAATTTAGTAATTAAAAGTTCTATTTCATTTAAATTGCCCGAGTTTTTGCATTAATGTTTCAGTTATCCCAAATTACTGGGCAGATTATCTTTAAGATAATTTCTAGTTGACCTTTGTTTGACTTCTCTTCAACATAGAAAAATTTCTGTGAACATCGTGCAGACAGAATCGTTCTGTGCTCTTCAACGTTGTCGTAATAACAGTGGATTCATGGGTCCTCCATTTGTCTTATTCTGTGTCATTCTGATGGGGACCCCGTCCTCAAGTGCAGTATTTGCCTTCTCACTGATGAGCATAGTAATAGTCTGTTGTGCTGTTTCTGACTTCGTACCTATTTCAAATTCTTGCTTTTCTATATTTCACTATAATTTTCTTTAAAAAAATTTTTGAGGTACTCCATATATAGAACAAAGTACATGAATCTTCAAGTAACTTAATGATGTAGTTTGTTGAAATTTTCCATATATATTTAGATATAGATATAGATATCAAGAAGAATATTACCAGCATCCCAGAAGCCTCCCTTATGCCATTACTCAATTTATAAACTTCTGCAAAGAAACTATATATCTGCAAAGAAACTATATAGACCTCCATTACCATGGGTTAATTTTGCCTATTCTTTAATATCCTATTTTTTTTTAAGGGTCCTATAATTGAAGATAAAGGCGTAGTAAAACTTGTCATACCTCTCAGTATAGACTGAGACTTTAACATTCATTCCATCCCTATGTGATGTTGAATTCCCATTTAAGCATTGTATTTTAAATCCCTTAGCCTTTAAATACTATTACTTTTATTTTTAACAGGAATTTACTGAAGAGCTAATATGTGTCTTCACCTTAGAAGTGTATTTGTCTGTCTTCTTTATATTATTCTAGTCTCTCCTGTTTTTGTTGTTTCAAATTTGCGTTGACATTTGCCTGCACAGTAATACAAATTTCAAGAGGCCTTCCTTAATCAAACATTTTCTAATACAGACGCATTAAATCATTGGAATCTTTGAGGCTCACCCATGTTATCTTCACACTTGACAGTGATAACCTGACTTTAGACACTAATAGGATGTCCTGGAAAAATAAGGGGCTTCGAATCGGAAAACCTAGACATAAGTGCTGTATTTTGGAACTAGCCCAGCTGAATGATTTGATGAGGGACTTGACCTCCTGAACCCTTATTTTTTGTTTTTTCATTTTTAAAGTAGGTTAAAATGACTCCTACTCTTAAAGCTCCGTTGCACATAGCTGATCTAATGTAGGGTAATGAATGCTCAAATGCTGTGGAAATTTGTAACTTTACAGCTTTCAAAGCTAAGGGATCCCTGGTCTTATTTGCCCAGTTTTTATTTAGGTAAATCAGACTACAGACGAACCAGACTAGGGGACTTGGCTATTTAAAGTACCTGCACCATGAAGACTTTATAATTTACCCATTTCCAGTGTGAAATGGAAGTGGTATGCCAAGTGTTTTTTTGGCTTTTTTTTTTTTTTTTTTTTTTTTTTTTAATGTATAGTTCTGCCCTTGTGGATTTCTGGATTTCTGTAAAGAGAGAGACCTAATGATATAGGTGTGGTGGTCTTTTATAGTCCTATTAGTCTCTTATTATTTTTTAAATTTTCTCCCTTCTTTTACATGATATCATTTTTCTGTATTCTGTGGATAACACAATGATGATCAGAATGTTTTTCCCGTACTGACTTAGTTCAGTTGTTTATGACTTCAGCTAAGGGTAAATTAAGACAGTTTAGAGTGGAAGCTAGCAAAGAAATACCTGGGCTTTGTGTCTCATGAACAATGAGCAAAGATGGAGATGTAGGTTACACAGTAACCTTCAACGTATCAGGGAGGTGGGTTTGGAGACATGAGGCAGAACGTTAACATAAACAGAGAAACAAAATACTTGTGGTGAGTTCAGGGTTTGATGAGTAATGGACTACTTATTCCAAGCTGGCTTCCACGTTGTCATTATACCTCCAGACTTCATCCGTAGTTGAAACTTACCTGATTGAAGATTTGCCCAATATGGACTTCTATTTGTGTATATCTTTTACCTTAAAATAGGGCTTAAAATATGTTCTATACACTGAGGCACACTGAGAATTAAAGTGATCAGTCATGTTTTTAATGCTTCATATATTCTTTTTGAGGTGCTTAAACTATTTCATTTTATATTTGAAAAAGGTAAGTTTTTTAAAAAGGGCACAAGCCCCTTTCCCCACAGAACAGTAGTTCTGGAATGTCCCTTCCACTACTTTACAGAAAAAAAATAAGAAATTAATATCTTCATTATACATACAGGCTTTCTGTTTGGATTCTGAGATGCTTGCCAGTGATAGTAAGTTGGTGCACTCTAGTGTTTCAGAAAATTGGTTAGGGCATGGATACGCTCAGGCAAGTTGAAAAGTGGGAAGGATTCCATTGGCCATTTTCAAGGACCCATTGTTGACTAATGGAATATTGCTTTTAATCCCATCATTTTCTCCTGTTTTTGCTAAGTGGCAGTTCTGATTATGAATGTTAAGGCAGTTAGAAAATACAGAAGCCTTCCTGTTCCAGCCCACTGAAGCCCTTCAGTCAGGTTTAGAGGAAGCAGAATCCATACCTAAGCCTCCAACAGGGACAGCAATCTTGCCACGGGTGTCCACATATCAGGGCTTCCTAAGGGCTCTATTTTTATATGCAAAAATAAATCTACTGCCTTAATGACATTCATTTGGCACCTTCATTCAGTAAACACTCACTGTGTTCTGCTGTGTGGGAGGTACTCTTTCAGCTGTGGGGATAGGAAAATGAAGATTCCTACACCTGTCCACTACAGCCAGGCCAATCCAGGTGTCGGTCACCCGTCCTCCTCCGAGAACAAACTGACCATTCTGTCTGCATCCCCTCTTGCTCTTCCAAACCGTGCTCCACAACAGTCCAATCTTCCCTGAACCTGGTGTCTCCTGTCTCACTCCTGAAAATTCAGTGGCTTCCCTTTGCTTGAAAATAAAAGTTCTCAATCTGGCCGCAATATTGTTTCACAAAGTATTCCCCATGTACCAGTCCATCCTCATTTCTTGGCACGTTCTTGCTTGCTCTCGATGGTTCCACCTGAGTGGGCCTCTCTCTGCTTATTGAAAGTGGTATATTCCTTTCTGCACCGGATCTTTGCACGTGCTGTAATTCTTGATTGGAATGGGGTCTAGCAGTCACCTCTCCTGTCCTCCACACCTACCATGGAGTAAGCCGCTCATTCTTGACCTCAACACAAATATTAATCTGTCAGGAAAACCGTCCCCAATCTCCCTAATTTCACTCCCTCCCCTTCTTTTACAACATTCTCACAGCTCCCAGGACCTTTCCTTCATCTCAGTAATGATGTCACCAGATTGACATCTCTCTCTCTCTCTCTTTCTCTCTCACACAAACCTCTCAGCTCACTGAGGGCCTATTCTTGTATCTGGGGTCTGACACATAGTAGGTTTTGTATCAATATCTGATGACTGAATGAGTGAACCAACTAGGTCCTACCCTCAGGAAGCCGATAGTCTAATAGAGAAGAGCAGACACTAAGAACAAGGCAGTAAGAACTCTTGATTTGGAACTTTCTTACATTCATGAGTAAGTGAAATTTTACTTTTTTTTTTTTTTTTTTTTTTTGCTTATGAGGCTACTAAGAAAAATGTAGTATCCAATTATCCCACAATTTATAAGAATCACATTTAAAAATAATTATTCCTTAAGCTGTCTGAGAAAATCCATAGGGCATTTATGCTGAAAAAGTAACACTTAAGTTATGACTTTTCAAACATGATCATTGAACCTGACCTGTAGTGATCATTTGAGCTTCAGGAAGAATTTGAGAAGCCTGGCACAAAGCAGTTGTCCTTTGGAGGCCTATTCTACTTTCCCATTTTCTGGGGAATTTTTAACGTTATTAACGAGATAGCGAATTGTCCAGAGTTACTGGAGAGTTTCCAGATTTGATGGTGTTGAGACTTCTAGGAAGGCCTGGACTCCAGCAAGCGCTCAGTGACATAGTGAGCATAGGACCCCAGAATTTCTTCAGGTTGGACCTCAGGGGCCCTAGACCCATACATGGCCCGTCATAAATTCCATTCCAGTATTAACAGCAGGACTTCATTTAAATACTGTCCTATATTTAAATGAAGCAGTAGTTCTTGTTAAGATGTTGGGTTTTCTCCCACCAGGTGGGGAATGCCTGATTTAAACTGCCACCTAAATCTTAATGTTATGTGTGGAAGCGTTTCAAGAGTAAAGTTACTAATAGATTCGATTCTCTCAGTGGGTGTCTCCCCCTAATTAAGACATTAGTGGGTTAGGTTGATGTTCATTCATCTGTTCTCTGCTCACCCCCAGAACCCACTGAGGTGTTTACAATGAGGACTACTCTCTCCTGTGAAGAGACAGTAGAAAATTAGCTCATGTACGTGTTATCCCTAAGAAGGCTCAGATGGTGCTTACTTTTGTTTCCTAGGACACAGAATGAAAGGAGATTTACCTAAAGTCCTCTGAGTCTCTGAAGATAGTGCATATCTGAGAACTGAACCTGTCGTTACTCTGGGTATCCAGTAGTTCAGTTACGCACAATCTGCTGCTTTCTGATTATTGCTGTCATCACTAGAGGACCATTAAGGTCTTCCCCTAACGTAACATTTCGGTGGCTTGATGACACTATACATGGCAAAGACAAGAATTTCCTGGATTTAACTTGTTTTATATGTTATATAAAAAATAACCTATTTTGGGGTGCCTGGGTGGCTCAGTGGGTTAAGCCTCTGCCTTCAGCTCAGGTCATGATCTCGGGATTCTGGGATTGAGCTCTGCATCAGGCTCTCTGCTTGGCAAGGAGCCTGCTTCCTCCCTCTCTTACTTGTGATCTCTGTCAAATAAATAAATAAAATCTTTAAAAAAAAGAAGCTATTTTTAATAAAACTAAAAAAAAAAACCTATTTCTTACAGAGAGATACATTCGGTCAGCAATACCACAATTAAAACCCTGTAATAAAGATCATATCAGAAAACAGTATTGGAGCAATACAGATGTTTCTTTTCCCTGGACATATCTCTATGAGAGAATGTCCTGATTTTAGAGTAAATAGATAGAATATGTAATTATGTAAATTATATTTTCCATTTAGCTGAAACTTCTCGCCAAGTTAAAGTTTCAGTAATACAGTAATATCTACTACTAATTCAGCAATGCCCCTCGTTATTTCTTTTTTTTTAGTTTTTTTTTTTTTTTTAATTTCTTTGACAGTGAGAGAGGGAACACAAATGGGGGAGTAGGAGAGGGAGAAACAGGCTAACTGTCAAGTGGGGAGACCAATGTGGGGCTCAGTCCCAGGACTCTGGGATCAAGACCTGAGCCGAAGGCAGACAGTTAATGACTGAGCCACCCAGGCACCCCAAACTTTGCTATTTTTATTTCTGAGTTATAATATTGTGTGAGAGTTGGTACAATGATTTTTAAAAACTGGATGCTTGCCATCTGTCGCTCTTAGACTCAGGTATAAGTTACAATTTTAATGATGTACCTTTAATGTTTACACACTGATGCAAACCCTGTCTTAAAGATAAACAGGCCATCCACAGATGTTTACTTAGGTGTGTAGGAGTGATGCAGGTATGCTTGAAGACAAGGGAAGTAGTTTTGACCTTGAAAGTGCGTGAACTGAAAAGTATCAAACGGTTTTTAGTCTAGTCTGAGCTGTGAAGTAATTACATGTAGTTAAATACTTGAAAATGCAATCATCACTTTAAAATGTCACCATCCTGCTACACTTTCACTTGTCTTTCCTGTTCTTACTGATAACATGATTGACATTTCTGGTGAGGTTGATCTGGAAGCCTTAAGGAAGGCAGGATGCAGACAATTCTTATTTTATTTAAAACTCCTGGGCATCTGGGTGGCTCAGTAGGTTAAGCCTCTCCTGTCAGCTCAGGTCATGATCTCAGGGTCCTGGGATCAAGCCCCGCATCAGGATCTCTGCTCAGTGGGGAGCCTGCTTCCCCCTCTCTCTCTGCCTGCCTCTCTGCCTGCTTATGATCTCTGTCTGTAAAATACATAAATAAAATCTTAAAAAAAAACCTCTTACTACAAGATTTATCTCTTCAAGACTAACCATTAGTTGGGCTTTTTCCTTCGCTGATAGAACAGATGCTTTTGTTTGGTCTACGCCACGAAATGTTGAAGATTCTGTTAATACCTTTCCTGTGTTTGTTAGGGTCCTTTCTCCACCATTTTTCTTACTGAGCTGTTGCCATTCAGAGTTATATGGCACTTTCCATGGAGCACAGGGAAATGTGTCGGTTTGCGGAGCTTGCGGCTTGAGAGTCTGCAATCACAGAAATTTCACATTCACCACATGCGTTTCCATCTGACCCGTAGAACTTCCTGGCCACTGGTATGGTTTCCTTGACTTCAAAACCCATAAGATTCCACTGAATGCCTGCTGTGGGCCAGACGCTATCCTAGGGGCCGGCCTACAACAGGGAACAAAAGTTCCACCTCATGAGTGGGGCCCTTACGAAACTCCTCCTTCTTACGAATGGAGGTTTAAAATACCCCAACCACTCTTTTGGAAAGGGGCACAGCCAGGCTCAGGACAAAGTACAAACACTGATCATCTATACGAGGAACCAGCAGACTAGAAAGGAAAGGGAAAAAGAACTGAGTTTGGGTTTTTTTTGTTTGTTTTTGTTTTTTTAAAGATTTTATTTATTTATTTGAAAGAGAGAGATCACAAGTAGTCAGAGAGAGAGGGGGAAGCAGGATCCCTGCTAAGCAGAGATCCTGACACGGGGCTGGATCCCAGGACCCTGAGATCATGACCCGATTTGAAGGCAGAGGCTTAACCCACTGAGCCACCCACGCACCCCAAGAACCATGAGTTTTAGGACCAGATTAAGGGGCCAGCTTCTCTGACTTGGTGCTCAGTAATGGTTGCACGTTGCCCTGTGTCCCGTCTTCCTCCTGGGCCCTTATCTTTCTACTTTTCTACTTGGAAACAGCAGAGGCCCTGAGACCTTTTGTCTTCTGTATTTACTTACATGGTAACTTATTTCATTCAGGCCCACAATTTTTGAAAGTCTCTGTATGCATATCGGTATGCTTATGGTGCTCCAGCTCAGATCTGTTCCCTGTGTCCTGCCTCTCTACCTGAGATCAGCAGGCCCATCACGTTCAACCTGTCCAAGGCATAGCCTGCCACCCCCCGCCCCTCCTCTTCTCTCTCCTTTGCTCCTTTCTGGTGCTCTTTCCACATCGGGAAATCTATCACCATTCACCCAGTTGCTCATACAAGTGGTCACCCAAACAGTCTTGTCATTCGGTATCCTGGACTCCTTCCCCTGTCATCTCACGTTCAGGACATAAGCAAACCTTTAAATAAATTCTGAATTCCATCAGTCGTCTGATTCTAGATGACTCTAGTAGCTTCCTAACTGGCTTCATTTTTGCCCTTCCAGAGTTTTGCACATGGTGAATTAATCCTTTTAAAATATAAATCAGATCCCTTCCTGTTCAAAACCTTAAGAATGTTTCCCTATTGCACTTAGGGGAAAAAAAAAGTTCTTGCACTGGTTTCAGGAGTCTAGAACCTGGCCACTCCCTTCCTCTCCACCTCATAAGTTCCCTTCTTTCCCCCAAATCTTGATCATGCATCAGCCACCTCCACTTTCTTCCCTGGAATACCAGCTTCATTTTCTGCCTCAGACCCTTTGCACATCCTCCCAGATCTATTCACAGTTCCTTCCTTCGTTCAAATCTCTGCTCAGGTACCACCTTCTTAGAAAAGGCTTTGTGGCCACTCACCATATTAGTCTGTCCAGTTGCTCTAATCCCTATTCCCTGATATAGATAAATAGTAATTATATAACATATAATATAAATTATTTAATTATACAGAATTAACATAATCTACAAATATGAAATACTTTCTTTAGTGTAGCCTGATATTACGTTTCCAATTGATTTTTTTTCTTAATATTTTATTACCTGTGTCCCCCATTAAAATGCAAGTACCATGAGAATTCTTTTTCACATATTACTGGGACTTTGAGAATGCCTGGTATTTGACAAGTACCAGTTGAGTGACAAGTTGAGTGAATGAATCATTAAATGCATAATACTTCTATGGACCTCAGTGGAAGCTCTAGGACTGCCACTATGATCAACAACAAGGACATACCAAATTCTGCCTTTCTGCTGATTTTGCCTTTATTATTACCAGAAATTCTGAGACTCAAGGCACAAGATGAATGGAACATTTTACTTAAGAACCCAGAGTCTAGCAATGAATACCTTGTTTTTCCTCCTTATCTGTATCAGATCACTAAACTGGCTTGTCCAGATTCTAGGGTAGTTGTTAATTTTCATGTATATTTAATTCATTTTAGATTTTTTTTTTTTTTTGCACAAGGAGTATAACATTAAGAAATGTTACAAAAACTTATATCCCAATGGAAATTGTTAATTTCTGGACCCAGGAAATGACTATATATTATAAATAGGAAAGTATAAAATGAGGAAGAAACTTATCAGAACGTCTTGTGAGTGGTCCAATTTGTAACTTTGGATTCATCATTTTGTGTATTTGCTCTCATGTATCTTTATCACAAAGTAGGATGGACATAATAATTGTATAATTCATATCTTTGTACTTTCTGATAAAACATGCCAATGAGAGTGGGTGAATTTCATCTGACTTTCAAGAAAAGTCATCCCCATTTCAAATCTCTCATAAGAGGATTTAACTTTTTCAGCCACTGATGCTTTTATTTACCAGACAGTTTACTGGTTCTTCCCACCAAAGACGAAAAACATTCAGGCACATTAATTCATTTTAATGCACTTGGATGGAATCAGAAAGCAGAGACACGTGGGTAATTAAAAGGGAGTGAAACTTATTAGACTTTTAGCCCACCTCCTTTTATAAACATATGAGTTCCCTTGAAAAGTTGACTCACAACTTGACTGAGAAAGAAGACAAGCCAGTATGGGGAGGCGAATATATTTAAGAATTCAGTTAAAACACGTCAGCCTGGCACAATGCTTTGAATGCTTCTTGAGTATGTCAGCTCTTTGATGAGACATGCTTTCTTGCTTTTCTCCTTACATTTGCATAACCACTTTTGAGCAGAAATCCTGCATGATTTCAAACCCGAGTATCAGAAAATCGTTTTAATCGAGTTGTTATGGAATTGTACCATTGAGTAATTTTTGGTACACAAATCTTTCTGGAAAATAACAGTGAGAAATCCTCAGTGTGATTTATACAACCTTTTGTTTCCTCTATAGGAAATGATGCCACATCAATTGTCAACTGCCTTCATATTTTGGGTCAGACCTTGGATGCCAGGTAAGTGGACACATTTTTGTCTACATGGCTGTAGGAGTGCCACGCGAGAATAATAAGACTCACCTTGTCTCTTGATTTAATTCTTTGGAATTGTAATAAAGACTTAAGTGGGGGTGAAAAGAATATTTCATAAATGACAGATATAATGGCACTTTATTATTTCTAGCATCTTCTCTAAATTGTTATTCAAATTTCAAGTAATTGCAGTGGCATCTAGATATGTCATGGAGGGTTGAATTGGGAATGTATCACATGCAAGAGAAAGGGTGAGCTCCAACTTCAGAGGTCTTCGTAGCTTCTGGGTCTGGTACCATTGTGCTCCGCATTTGTGATAACATTTAGCTTTACAGGAACAGGGTTTTAGTCGTATGTTATAGATGAGTATGAAGCTTAAGATTGCATAGTTAAGTGTGGAAGTAGACCAGTTCCCAAGTGTGTGTACTTTCTACTCTGCCCTCCTGGCAGCATGACTGGAAACCTGACAGGTTGCCTAAAAGCAAAACCAGTATATCTCATGGGGTTGATTCAGCCTTTAAGCCATACATGTATTTCATTTGTTATCCAGGATAAATCTAAATAAGAATTCCTAAATGTCTCCTAATAGAGGAGATGCCATGATGCTATTTACTATCACATTTAAAATTTTATGTGAGGTATTTTGTGTGATAGATGAAGAAAAGTAGATGCTATTATATACCTTCATTGCCTCCTAAACATAGTGGCATTAGAGGGTGACTTCTGTACAAAGTCCTCCTCTGGAGGCTCGTTTAGCTGACAGCTTGCTACACTTAAGGCACAAAAACATCTATCTCATTTCATGACTTGGTTGAGCTGGGATTCAATGTTTCTCTCACACTCGTTGCCTCAGGAAACATTTTGGTTGTCTTGGATTTAGGATTAAGTCAAAAAGCTCAAAAACTGTGGGGTTTTTTGTCAGAGTATAAAACAAACACTCTCCATATTTGAAAACGGTAGAAAAAACAGAGCATTATCACTGATTTTGGATCAGCGTCCTAATTACGTGGACTGCGAGGGCATTCAGGAAAGGTGATGGGCTTACAGAGCCATACTGCTCTGAGTTCAAGTACACTGGAAAAATTGGGAGTGAATTAAAAAGATTTAGTTGACTGAGTGACTGTAATGGGTAAATAGAGGTAGAAGCATGTTTGATTTGTATCCCACTTGCTCCCTTCTTTCCTTCCTAGGACTGTGATGAAGACTGGCCTAGAGAGTGTTAAAAGCGCACTCCGAGCTTTTCTGGACAACGCTGCAGAGGACCTGGAGAAGACCATGGAGAACCTCAAGCAGGGCCAGTTCACCCACACCCGAAACCAACCCAGAGGTGTCACTCAGATCATCAATTACACCACGGTGGCTCTGTTGCCGATGCTGTCGTCATTATTTGAGCATATTGGCCAGCATCAGTTTGGAGAAGATCTAATATGTATGTAAATCTCTTACTTAGAGTCTCATTATCTAATAGTACAACGCGAAATCATAAAAGCTCCATCTAGTTACTGAAACCCTGCCGACTCATTAAAATGCACGTTTGTCTTTTTGTTTTTTCTTCTGCACAACATTATTAGGTTGGCATTTGAGGTACAGAAACCATTTTTATAGAGTTAGGTCCCCGAGTCACGTGGATTCCCAGAAAGGGACGGTAAGGTCATGGCTGTGGGCTCTCACTTCCACCTCATTGAAGCCCAGGTTCCAACTTTCCCTATTTCTGTGTTCTCTCCTTCCGTGGAATTTTCCCAGTGCGGTTGAAGCATGGGACATGCAACATTAAATGTTTTTGAATTATCTCTGAGTCAGTGCTGATTGTTTCCACAAGATGTGTGACCAACGAATAGGGAGGTGATGGCGACAGAATCTGTGTAAATCATTGGTCTACTAGGGTGGCTCACGTATTTTTTGTTTATAGGTTTCAGTCTGTTTTCATGGGGGATTTAATCAGCTGTTTCTGCCTGGAACCATAATTCTTAAAAATTTCCACAGATTGCTCAAAATAATGTGAAAATACAAATAATATCAGACCTGTCCCAGTTTCCTGCTCTCCTGCTGATATGAACATGAAAGAAGATGTAAGCCCTTGTTAAACAGGCACGTGGGTCTTCAGGACAGATGCACCTACTCAGACCCCCAACCTTGTAGGTCTCCCAGGTGAAGCAGAGCTCTGGGTGAAAACCACTGCATTACTCAGTAGGGAACACCACTGCTACTCACTAAACATTTCCTTAAACCATTGTAGGAACATTGCTTACAGTGCAGAGTGGATGTGGGAACAGCTCTGGAACACAGGAATGATTTCTCCATTCCTATCATGGTAGATTCTTTAAGAAATGGTAGAAGCACTGGAATTAAAAAACCAGGGTTCTTAGGGGTTTTGCCTCTTAAACATGTCTTCTTGCATCATAGATCATGTGTAACATTTTATTTTATTTTCTGGCATCACTTTAGGCTTGACTTACCTATGCCTTTAATGTTGGGTCAGAAATAATCACTAACTCACTACCTTCTCCAACATTGTTTATTGTTTGCTTAGGGGTTAAAATAAAAGACATGGTCTTTGTATCCCTTCAGAAGAGGACACAGAATCTACCCCTCCTCCAAGACAGTCTCGTGCTTAATTTTATTCTCGAGGAAATCCTTTTTTCTTCTATCTAGAGAAAAATTATAAAAAAAAAAAATTCTTGAGGATGTTCTCAATAATTATACTATATTCTTTGGAATGCTTTCAGCTCCTCAAAGCAAAGAATTCAGTTTGGGAAATAGTTTTTATATTTCATTTCACTTATCTGTTTGTTCTAATTTTGCTTTTTTTAAATGTTAAAATATTAGCATACCCTTAGTATGGAATTTTGGTTTCAGCCTAAACTTTCTTAGAACAGCATATAAATAACAAGTATTTTTTGTTCTTGTTTCTGTTTTTCCTTAGTGGAAGATGTACAGGTATCATGTTACAGAATTCTGACTAGCTTGTATGCTCTAGGAACCAGCAAAAGTATTTATGTGGAAAGGTAAGATTTTAAAACTTTAGCTTTGTATTAAAGCTGTTTCAGGTGTTGTAACTATTCGTTTCAAATCTTTGTTTTCTCAGTTTTTCCTTAGTTATAAATTAACAACCAGATTAATATATTGAATTCCTTGGGAGTAATAGAACAATCTTTAAGCTGAATTTGAATTGATATAATAAGATTCAACCAAATTTTGTGGGGGGGGGAGGTAAAGCAGTAATGGTAAAGCTAATATAAAGATTAAAGAGGGTGTTTATGAGTTTTATGAAGGAGTCTGCTAGAACAGTTTCTCATTGTATGTTTGAAAAGCAAATGGGTGTGAATATCGGCAGTTATTAGAATGAGCTTTGTTTTCCCATGTTCTCACATTCAAGAGGAAGAGATTATCAGATGATGTGGACAGGTCAAGATAAGGACTCCCCATTACATTTAAGATAAAAGGTCACTGGTGATTCCACTAAAAGATTTCTGTGAAAAAGAGAAGAGAAAAATTTTTTTAAATGTTAGACTAAAGAAAATGACATTCAGAGAGAAGACTGATAAATAAAATTAATATATGAATGGATATTCTGATGGAATAATATTGAAAAGATGTAAATGCTCCCCAAAGTAATCTATAGTTAATTATAATACAATTTCAAGTGGAAATTTGCTTTTTATTGAATTTGACAAAATAATTTAAAGGCTCATTTGAAAGAATAACTCATAAGACTAGCCAATAAAATTTTGAGAGAGGACAAAGTGATGGAATGGTACTCATTTGGCCTACCAGATATTACAACTTAAAAGTATCAATAATTAAAATATGGTTGCAAGTGCATAGAGATAGGACAGTAAATCGATGTAAAAGGATAATTCCATTCATGCTACATATTTTTTTTACCAGTTTTTTTTTTTTTTTTTTTTTTTTAAGATTTATGTATTTGTTCTGTGGAGTGTGGCTGCATGAGTGAGCATGAGAGGTGGGGAAAGGGGCAGTGGGAGCTGGAGACTCTCCAGCAGACCCATGCTGAGTGCAGAGCCGGATGCTGGGCTTAATCTCATGACCTTGAGATCATGACCTGAGCCAAAATCAAGAGTCCAAGCTTAACCAGTTGTGCCACCAGGCACCCCTTCCCTGCCTTTTTAATTAATCTCTATTTTCATATGGTTTTTATGGCTTCAAAAGATTTTATACTAAGGACGTTTTATAATTTATTGAGATGTTACTTTATTTTTGATTTGCAGGCTGTTTTTCTCATTTCCATAGATAATGCTAAATCTACATTCATAGTTTTCTGCGTATATTTCTTTTTATTTATTTTAGCTACAATCTCCGAATTTAAAAATGTGGGTTAAAGGGTAGTGACATATAATAATTATGATACACATCTCGCTGTCTCTTCAGAAAATTGATTCAGTTGACACTGTCAAGTTTTATAAAAGAATTCTTATTTCCTCACATTTTCCTCATTTCTGTTACTCTTTTTACTATTTAAAAATATAACAGTTAAAAATGGGGTTCAGTTTGTCTTTTCTTTTTCTTTTTTTTTTTTTTTTTAAGATTTTATTTATTTATTTGACAGAGAGAAATCACAAGTAGATGGAGAGGCAGGCAGAGAGAGAGAGAGGGAAGCAGACTCCCTGCTGAGCAGAGAGCCCGATGCGGGCCTCGATCCCAGGACCCTAAGATCATGACCTGAGCTGAAGGCAGCAGCTTAACCCACTGAGCCACCCAGGCGCCCCAGTTTGTCTTTTCAAATGCATTTCCCTAATTCCTGGTTCCTACCCATTCTTTGTGTGGTTTGTCATTTTTCTTTATTTTGTGAATTACCTTTCATATCTGTTATACATTTTTTTATCAATGTGTTGATGAATGAATTTTATTAAGAGGTTAAAAACTGTTATTTCTATCATCTTTGTGACTTTTAGCATTTTCATAACTTCATAGTGGTTATATATAAAATCATGTACAGATAATGTTTTATGACATGGAAAGTTTGATTTTTATATAATCTATTAATTATCTCATGGGTTTTTATTCCCCTTAATGTAATATTTTTAGACAGGTTATACCATACTGATAACAGCTAGAAATTCAAATATTTATTCTCTTAGGTTTTTCATTCTTTTAATTGTTTAAATTTAGCTTTTTAATCCTTTGCCCATTCAATAAATAAAGATTAAATGCCAGGTTCTCTGATACAGCAGTAAGCAAGATAGAGGCCTATTCTTAAAGAGCTTATACCTAATAGGGAAACAGAAAACAAAACAAATAAAGTGGAAAATGTCATACTGGCATGTTATCGTGTGTGAATAAGCAGACAATAAAGAGAATGACATGGGGTACTTGAGAATGTATGTTTGAGAAAATGATTTTTTTTTTTGAGAACATGATTTTTTAGAACTTTCCTCCATTCAGTGGAAAGCAGGTAGTAGATTAATAGATAAATCAGGTATAATGGGTCTGTGTCAGATAGCTTCCGTTTTCTCTATGAAGTATGCCTCAGCCAAGAGATGGTTGAAAAAGGAAATGTAAGAAGTAGGCAAGTAGAGAATGTCTGAAGTGATCCTTTCTGGAGTAAGATGGAATTTACTAGAAATGAATCTGAATTTCATATTTCTCTTTAGTATTACATGGAATTTAAATTAAATGTCTAAAATCATCCACCACCTGGGAAGTATTGATTTTTAATTGAAATGTAGCTGGCATACAATGTCACATTAGTTTCAGGTATACAGGGTAGTGATTGGACAGCTGTGTACATTACTCTGTGTTCACCACTGTAAATGTAGTTACATGAATCATCAGGCAACACTGTTACAGTATTATTGACTATATTCCCTATGCTGCACTTTTCATCTCTGTGACTTATTTTATTGTTTTTAAAGATTTATTTATTTTAGAGAGAGAGTGAGCGCAATGAGGGAGAGGGGGGAGGGGCAGTGGGGGAGAATCCTCAAGCAGACTCCCCGCTGAGTGGGAATCCAGACCTGGGGCTTAGTCCCACTACACTGAGATCATGACCTGAGCCAAAATTAAGAGTCAGATGCTTAACCGACCGAGCCACCCAGGTGCCCCTCTGTGACTTATTTTATATCTAGAAGTTTATGCCTCTTAATCCTCATTAACCTATTTCACTTATCCCCCCAACTCCCTCCCCAAGTAGTGATTTATTAAATATTTCTTTTATTTGCTGATTTAAAATGAAACCATCATATTCTGAGGTAATACATATACTAGATTGTATTTTTCGAACCTCTGTTCCATTCTATTATTTGATTTTTTTTTTTTTAGAGATTTTATTTATTTATTTGTCAGAGAGAGAGCGAGCGAGAGCGAGTACAGGCAGACAGAGTGGAAGGCAGTCAGAGGGAGAAGCAGGCTCCCTGCGGAGCAAGGAGCCCGATGCGGGACTCGATCCCAGGACCCTGGGACCATGACCTGAGCCGAAGGCAGAGGCTTCAACCCATTGAGCCACCCAGGCGCCCCTATTATTTGATTTTTAAGTGATTAGATCATTACGTTGTAGCCTGAATTGTTAGTAGTTAGTGATACATTGTAATATCCACTAGTCCAGACCCTCTCATTACCTTAGCAGGGCTGCTGTTGTTGCTCTTGTTACCTCTGTTTTGTTTTTGTTTTCTGGTTGTTTTTTTGGGGGAAAGGGAGGGTTGGATAAAATTTGGGATCCTTTTGTTAGGTTCTAAAAAAAAGATACATGTTTTTTCTTTGTTTGCAATTATAAAGTCATTTGGGGAGAATATAAAAATGAAAATCAAAAGATGAGTGAAAGATACTTTGAGAAAATGAAGAAGTAACACTATAACTTGAGAAAAATATAGATATTGGGGTGTCTGGGTGGTTCAGTCACTTAAGTATCTGGCTCTTGATTTCAGCTCAGGCCATGATCTCAGGGTCGGGAGACTGAGCCCCGAGTCTGGCTCTGTGCTCAGCACAGAATCTGCTTGAGATTTTCTCTCTCCCTCTCCCTTTGCCCTTCCCCCATTCATGCTTGTTCTCTCTCTCTCTCTTTCTCAATAAACAAATCAATAAAATCTTTAAAAAAAAAAGACAAATGTAGATATTTTAAATAAGAGCCATCTAAAAAAATTGCTCTTTTCAGAAGACCAACACAAATGGTCAGAGTTGGTCTGAGAATTACTAGTTGAATCAAAAATTTAAAGTAAATTATTAAATAGGTCACATGAATTGTTAATGAAATAAAAGCACTCGTCCAGTCAGATGTAAAGGCAAAAATTATTTTGGAGTCATACTGGAAACATTTTAGACTATTAAATTCTTGAATAAATATATCCTCGTTATTTTCAAACATCTGTTGAACTCATAATATGTGCCAGAAATTTTGCAGTTCTGCATTCGTAATTTTAGGTGAGGAAAGCAAAACATAGAAAGAATGAGTAATTTTTCAATAGTAATACAAGTATTACGAATAAGTTTGGAACTCTGTTCTGTCTGAATCAAAGCCCTGTAGCCCTTGTAATTTCTTGATATCCTAAATTATTTTTAACAATGAAACGGTATTCGATGTTTGAATTAAATTCTGTTTTATTCAGTGTCATTCTATGAAGGGACATTCTCTCGTAACTGACTAAATTTCTAATCATTTTAATTTAAAATATTAGACAATCAGACCTTGTTAATTTTAAGTAATTATATATTTTTCAGTTAGAAATTTAGAACTACCAAGTGAATTATGTAATATTTTCTTAATTACATTTTATTGACTTTGAAAATAAAACGTTTATACACAATAATTTAAGAAGGTCATAATATACCAAAATAACTCTCAAATTGGTCTGCATTTAATAAACAATGTGCCAGTGAATCTTTGGACACCATAGGTAACCAAGGAAAAGAGGGAATTTTTGTCAGTGGCAGGGGCAGCTTTGGGTCATACCCTCCCCTAAATCAACTGATCACAATATCAATTCTTAAACCTCTTCCATTCCTTAAAAATGATAAGTCAATTTTGAGTGTTATTAATAGTTTTTGACATTTATTATGTCTTACTATTTTTTAGCTACCCTGAAATTACTTATACATAGTAAATTTTCAAAACACTGTTTTAGTGTATTGGTGTAAATCCTTTATTTTTTTAATGTTTTTTAATGCATTTATTCACATACCAAGAATTCTCCACCAGGTCATTATGTTTAAAAAAAAAGATGTAAAGAAAGAAAGCAAAGCAAAAGACACGTCCGAACTTGTGAAGGGATTTGACAGGGACTTTCGTCTTTTTTTTAAACAGAAAATTTAGCCTCTTTTTTTTTTTTTTTAATGGCGGGACTGTGCTATTGAAAACATATGTTGTTTTGCAATATAAAAATTGGATTTTGGAGTTAATTTTATTGGTAGCACTAGTAGTATCCCTCTTGTAGGTTAAACTGGTTAATTTTACTCTAACTTCTTCAGTCATTCACTTGGAAGACATAAAAACCATAAATGTTTTCCACTTGCAGGCAACGATCTGCGTTAGGAGAATGTCTTGCTGCTTTTGCTGGTGCCTTTCCTGTAGCATTTTTGGAAACTCATCTCGACAAACATAACATTTATTCCATCTACAATACTAAGTCCTCACGAGAAAGAGCAGGTAACACAGAAGCATGTTCGTACTTGAGATATGAAGTTGAAACTTAATGACCTTTGTTTTATTTTCCTACATTGATTTTTTTTCTTAAATGGGCCACTTCAGTTTATTATCTCCAGTGCTATTTGTTCTTAAATATTATTTGGATTTTTTTTGGAATGTTATATAGTATTCTCATAGCATCAATAAAAGAAAATTCATTTAATTTCTTCTAAGTTAATGAATCACAGACAAATGAACACTCTTAAAAATAAGACAAAATAATCGGCAGAAATTGAAAAAGTAAGTCAATCTGATCTCTGATTCAGTTATCTCTAATAATCAGCAAGTACTTGGTGTTCTTATTTGTTACATTTATGGATTTGTACCTTTCTGGGTTTTTTTGTTCACCAGATATGTCCATCTTATTGGGACAGCTTTAGTCTTTGTGTTTTTTTCCTAATAGTTTAGTCCAATTACTATCATTAAAAAAATTATAAATTTGAGACTCAATTAGTGACTTAAATTTGAACCCAACCTTAGCATGCATATATTTAAGATTTTAATGCCTATATGTATACTAGGCATCTATAAATATAATATGTCTCCTGTTGCTTTTCACTTGGGAAAAATCTATTGTTCTATTTAGGTAGGCTCATTTCCACCATCCCAGTCGAAAAGCTCATAGAACCAATTCCTGATGCTTTCAAGGATTGGTCAATAAGAATCTATTATAGGATTTACTTACTAGGATTTAAATGGACTTGGATAAGAAATACTTTAAAAAGTAGTTATTTTTTCTAATGAGGCTTTTAAAGCAAACCAAACAGTTCTCAAGACCTGAATGATACAGAGATGTCCTCTCATATAACTTTTCTGTTTGAATTCCTAAGTCTGATACAGTATACTGCATTTTATTTGCTCTCCAATAGCCTCTCTCTCCCAAGAGAGCTCTCCAAAGAGTTCTCCAAACTTGGACAAGAGCTGTTTGCTGTTAACAAATGCATATCTCTCTGTTCATGAGATTATTTCTCTGTGTAAGGAGCTCATGTTTTAGGGGAGCTGCTGGTTATACTGATTTTATAATGCCTTTTATCAAGTAAGAAATCTTTTACAAACTCAAGTAATCATTATTTAATTTGCCTATTTTATAATTCTAATTTCATATAACAGGAAGTTAAAGAAAAATTCAGCATTCAACAGTGTGACTTAGCAATATTTCTCTGTATAAATTCCACAGTATATTTGTAAATAGTCAAATATGGTTGAGTTTGAACTATTAATCATCTGTGTAAACCTGCCTTATGTCTTATTTAGGATTTTTGACTGATTAATACTTTCGCTGTGAGCCCAGAATGAAGCAGATTTGTTATTCATTACAGATAATAAAATGCCCAGAGCAGATAATGTACCTGCTTTTGTTTCTGTAACAGCTCCTTTGCATAACAAAGTAGAGGAATTGGGGTGAATGATGCCCTTTCATTCCTGTTTTAGTTATTGGACAAGTAATTGTGGCGTCCATTGGGGTGGAAGGAGGAGATTTGATACAAGGATGAGCAAGACTGGATTCTTTCTCGCAGGAAGTTTTGAGTTGCAGAAGGAGAGAGACTGATAGGCATATGCGATAGAATTCAGAATAAAGAACAAGAAGGACACCAAAATGCAGGTTTAGCCTGGGACCCCGGGAAAGATCTCACTGAGTTGGTTCAAGAGGAATCTTGAAATTAGGAACCCTGACACTCTGGTACATTCGGAGACACTTCAAGCCCTCAGGGGAGGGGGGTGCAGAATTCAGAGGGAAGGAAAGAATGGAAAACCAGGTGAAGTAGGCTTTCTTTGTTAGGGAAGGAGTGGGCACTGCACCACACAAACAGGATGCTTCTGTTGGCTTTAGGAAGAGGAGTACATGTGTAGGTCAGCGTTGTAGAAATCCAGCCTGACAGAAGTTGAGAAGGTAAACGGGTGTGAGTCGCCGATTCAGAGAATGGTTGTGGTAATTCAGGAGACACGGGACATGAGGAAGGCTTCTTGGATGGAGGATATCATGGTTGTGAGAGGTCCTGGAGCTCTTGTCCTGTTGTGTGGGAAACGCGAGAGCATTACAGCCTGGAAATTTCTTCTCAGTTTGTGGTCTGGGAGACGGACTGCATAATGTTGTCTTCACCAAGACATGCTCAGGAGGTAGGTGGAAGAGGAAGGGTCCAGTTTAAATTTGGATCCACTGTGTTTTAAGCTGCTTTGAAAACAGTATTACACGCAGAGGTTTTCAGAAATCTGGCTTTGAGAGCTATTAGCTTATAGCAGAAGCCCATAGGAATGGCCACAATGACCCAGGCAAATGCAGAAGGCAAAAAAGAAAAGAGAATTCAAGGTAAATGAGAATTCACAACATTTAAAAGTTCGTCAAGGAGCAAACAGCCTGGAAAGGAGCCTTACAGCGTTCAGGAGGGAGTCAGGAAGACTGAATGAATGCATTGAAGTTAAGGAAGAGGAAATTCTGTGAGTGATGGGAAAGACCCCCTATTGATGAAGTCCCAGAACCTAAGTCAGGTTCGGTGGGGTGAGGTTCGGAGCTGACGACTAAAGAAATTCTTGAGACATCTTTGGTGCAAAATGGTGGTTTATTAAAGCACGGGGACAGGACCCGTGGGCAGGAAGAGCTGCTGCCCCAGGGTTGTGAGGGATGGCAGGTTATGTACCCTGCGGTTGGGGGAAGGTGAGGGGAAGGGAGGTTCAGAAGGGCTATTGGGGTAAAGAAGACTGTCAGGATATTGAAGGCCTGGTTACTATAAAGCCAAGGCCACTTTCCCTCTAATGAGGCATTAACATCAAGACAATTGGGAGTCTCCTGGTGGAATGTAACATTCCTGCTATCAAGCGTCCTCCTGAGTGAGATTTAGGTTTAGAAGAAATTTAACTTGATTTACTTTTCTTTTTACCTCCGCCTCCTTTGTTTTTTTTTTTAAGGAAGGGAGCGTGATTAGTTAGGGCTTGAGGAACTGAGTTCTGTGTCCTTGGAAATTGGGCTATTGATAAGGTAACTTCTTTGTTGTAAATCTCAAGGACATTTGCAAACCAAGGGAGACTCCTGCCTTACTGGACTGTGATCTCTGCAAGTTTACTATTTGTTTTCCTTCTAGGGTAGTCAGGGTGCCTGAGGAATGTGACACATATTACTGAGGGGAGCAGGTGGAGAGGGGTGCAAGGTGCCAGCTTTTGCTTTGTCCTCAGCCAGCCTCCTGCTCCCTCATCACTATCAGTTAGTGGGGTACAGATTTGTGAAAGAGGGAAATGGGTAAGTGGTGGGAAGCAGAGGACTTCATTGCTAGAAAGCTAATTAACCCAGGGGAGACTGGAAGTATAGGTCCAGGCTGCTGGGGAGAAGATAGGAAATCCTACAGAGCAAGGGGCTGGAGAAGCCCAGCAAGGCCCCTGCAGGGTGGCGGACTCTGCATTGAGAATACAGGCCAGACTGTGAACAGGGACTGCACAGCTCTTTGCACTGAAAATGGGGAGCAGACAGGAGAGGATGGACCCTCTGGAAAACTTGTGGGCAGATATCCTGGTTTTCTCTGAAGTAGAAGAAATGGTTGTTTGCTGATCTTAAGGGACTGGTGGTGGGATAGGAATTTGGGAAAAAGAATGAAAGTTTGGTGGCTGCCGTGACTAGAGAGGGAGGAAGGCATGGCCGGTCTTGCTGAGTTTTGAATCCAGCATGGAATGGTTGCTTGCATCTTCTAGAAATCTGGCTGTCATCATCGGTCTGTTCTTTCACTGAACACAGTTCATTTTTACGTGTGTTTCTCTAGCTCTCAATTTGCCAACTAATGTGGAAGATGTTTGCCCAAATATACCGTCTTTGGAGAAACTCATGGAAGAAATTGTGGAATTAGCCGAGTCTGGCATTCGCTACACACAAATGCCCCATGTGATGGAAGTCATACTGCCCATGCTTTGCAGCTACATGTCCCGTTGGTGGGAGCACGGACCCGAAAACAACCCGGAAAGGGCTGAAATGTGCTGCACAGCGCTGAACTCCGAGCACATGAACACGCTCCTGGGGAATATATTGAAAATCATATATAATAACTTGGGAATTGATGAGGGCGCGTGGATGAAGAGGTTAGCAGGTGAGGATTGGAAAGGAATGCACTGCTTCCTTTGTTTTGTCTCCAAAAGGATTTGAAATCAGAACACTAGGGACACCTGGTTGGCTCAGTCAGTAGAGTATGTGGCTCTTGATCTCAGAGTCATGAGTTTGAGCCCCACATTGGGTGTAGAGATTACCTAAATAAACAAACTTTTTAAAAAAATGAAGCGCAGAAGGCTAGAAGTTTCCCGTCTTAGTCTTTATCAATATTTTCTTCTGTTGTCAAAAAATATTAAAAATATTATTTCTGTCATACTGTTCTTTAAAAAAAAAAATGTAGATTGAATTAAGCATCAGGTAACTTGTCATATTGTTACAACATTTTTGTTGTTACAACTTTTAAGCAAGTAAACATTTTCCTGGTTGAACAGTCTCTGTAAGATTAGTTAGTAAATGCAGGGTGAAAACTAATGATTCAGTAGACAGAAAAATAAAACTGGATTTTGAAACATTCCCCTTTTAGCAATTCATCTTTTTAGGAGTGGGGGAGGAAAATCAAAACATGCAGTCAAAAATTTACATTTGTTTATCATTGCACTATTTAAGTTGGATAATGGGAAGCAATTTCTTTTTTTTTTTTTTTTTTAAAGATTTTATTATTTGAGAGAGAGAGAACACACACAGGGAGAGGGAGCGGGAGAAGCAGATTCCCCTTCTGAGCAGGGAGCCCAACATAGGGCTCCATTCCAGGACCCTGAGATCATGACCTGAGCTGAAGGCAGATGCTTAACTGACTGAGGCATATAGGTGCCTCAGGCATCAGTTTCAAGGATAAAAAGAAGGATTTTAAGGAATTAAATTCAGAGAGAGAGGAAGAGGGAAGGAATGGAAGGAAAAGAGGGAAGGAAAGAGGGAAATTATTTACTTAAAAAACACAGTAATACACCAATTTCTTACTAATTTGGGTAGGGTGTTTTCTCTTCTATACATCTATTATTAGTAAATAAAATCACAGTTCCCATGCAATGTAAGTCTCCCACTGGTACCAGGATGGGAAAGCAGAAGTGATACAACTAGATGTCCTCTCATAATGATTCAGTGCTACATATTCCTTGTAAAGAAAGGACCAGAGGAACCTTTTCTATTTGGGGATTTTTTTTTCTTCCTTTTGTGAGAATAATTGATTTCTAAAGTGAATGAACGTGTTTCTGGTTTTGTTTTTTGTTTTTTTTTTTCTATTCCAAATTAGCTGCCAATTAAAAACAAAAAACAAGAAAGCACATCAAATTCAATTCAGTAATCATTTTTGAACAGCAACTCTGCAATTAGGTTTGGGACTGGAAAAATGGCTGAGGCACAGGCTGAATCCTGAAAGAAGCCACGTGCTGGGGGAGGAGGGGGTGCGTAGATCGTGCAATTACAATGGTAATTATAATCTGTCTTCACTTTAACAAATGTTGATGCAGGGCAGAATATTAATGTCTGTCTTCAAACAGTTTTTTCGCAGCCCATTATAAATAAAGTGAAACCTCAGCTCCTAAAAACTCATTTCTTGCCATTAATGGAGAAACTCAAGAAAAAAGCGGCGATGGTGGTGTCTGAGGAGGACCATCTGAAGGCGGAGGCCAGGGGGGATATGTCCGAGGCAGAACTTCTCATTCTCGATGAGTTCACCACGCTGGCCAGAGATCTCTATGCCTTCTACCCGCTACTGATTAGATTTGTAGACTACAACAGGTACAATGTTCAAAAGTGATGAACTTCTCTGATTCGGTCATGACCTTGCTGGGTTCCCACGTGCCAGTGGACTTGCTTCATTGACTACGTAATGAGCTTGTCCATGACTGTGACATAACCAAATGCTTAGAGAAAGGGTGGTTTTCACCAAGCCTCTCCAAATTACAGTCAGAAATCACGTTTGTGGGTCCAAGTTAGCAGTCTGACAGTTATGATGTTTAAATTGTTTTCAATGTTTAACAAACGGCTTCTGAAGCCACTTGTGAGTTCTGATATCCTGGCTTCACCTTTAGCTGACTTGGTTTCAATTTTAACATTGAGTGGGTGATTTTTATAAAAAAAAATTCACTTGAAGGAATAACTGAGAAACCACTTCATTTATTATGTGATCTAGGGCAAAGTGGTTAAAAGAGCCTAACCCTGAAGCAGAGGACCTTTTCCGCATGGTGGCCGAAGTGTTTATCTACTGGTCTAAATCCCATGTAAGTAGGAAAATATGGCAGCACTTCCTGTTTGGTTAGGTCAGGGGCTTACACATTTTTGTGTGCGTGTTTGTGTGTTTTTTTAAGATTGCATTTATTTGACAGAGAACAAATAGGGGGAGAGGGAGAAGCAGGCTCTCCACTAATGCGGGGCTCAATCCCAGGACGCTGGGATCATGACCCAAGCCAAAGGTAGCCCCTAAACTGACTGAGCCACCCAGGTGCTCCAAGGAGTTATATGTTTTTAACCAATATTCCTGTCCCCTTAGTAAACACCTATGATAATGTTTCTCAAGGATGCTTCCTAGTATCACTTAGCTGGTGTGGAGAGAGAACAGATTCCCCTAGGTAGTTTGAGGGAATATAAACCCTCTTTTGGGTTTGGGAAGGTATCACAGGGGTTTTTAGTTGCACTCCATAAATGGCATTTTTTTTTCTTTTTCCTTTACCCCTAAATCTTTAGGGTAATGTGAACACAGAGATGTGGCCTTTTATCATCCAGGCTTCCCTCTGTGTAGATGTTTTGTTAAGCCCCCAGGAGCCCTCATGCCTAGTTTGAGAAATGCTGAGGTGAACTTCTGTTTTCCAGTCACAAGAATAATTCTTGTTTACTTGTACGATACTACTTCTTTAAATGTGTTCCCTCAGCACATACTTATGTTTCTACAGGAGTTTGCTTTTGCTCACACGTTAGAGTAAAATATAGCTCCTTCTAGGAATTCTGTTGATAGAATTTATAAAGTACATCTTTAGTGAATTTTCACTATTTTATATGTTGCAAGTAGAAATCTATGTTTTTATTCTGAAAAAGATTTTAGTAATAGAAACTTGATATAGTATTCTATAAATATTAAACAACTAGCAGAATATGGCGAAGTGACCATTTATTGTTGTCCCAAATTATTTAAAAAGCTTAGAATTTTTGTGTCAATTATAATTCTTGATGGCACTTTGCAAATGGGAGACTCCAAGAAAATAAAAATAAAACCTCAACCTCAGCTTCATTATTTGAGGTGACTTCCCAATTTATTTTATCAGATTGTTATACAGATTCTTTTATTTTAAAAATGTCATATATTTTTTTAAATTAAATTTTCCTACTTAATGTTTAGGATAAAAAGTATTATTTAATGCCTACCCCTGAGGAGTCTGTCAAACTTGGTACCAAATGTATATAAAATATAATTACACTGAAATAATATGTGGAATAATGGCTTTCCAAAATGTATGCACTTAAATCTTCACAATGACTTTCATTTTCAGTGATGCCCAAAATTCTTTTAGCTCCATTAGGTTCCTCTGGATGAAAGCAAATGATTTCTGAGTCTGTTTAACTTATGTTGAGAAGGTACACTAGATTGTTCAGGGAGCCTTGAAAGGAATGTTTGAAATCCAGAGCCCAGGAGCAAATCACTTAAGAAAACTAAAAACTGTGCATTTTTCCTTGAAGAACTAAAAATTTTCAACTTCATCAATCACCAAAATACCAAAAAAGCTTCTTTAAATGTATATGCAAGACAGAATTTTGGAACAAGTTCTTGGAGGGGTATTTATCACAATCGGTAGATTTTTAGATGAATGTCTACTGATAATTTCAAGAGTAAGAAAAAAATCGGAATATGTACTTTTGGATCTCATGGGTATATTTGAAACCCAGATCTCTTGGTGTGTGTCCTATGTATTCCTCCCCAAATATTTAAACGTGAGACTCTATGGGCACCCATATTATTGTGGATGGTAAGATCAGAATGTTAATGTGAGCGGAATGAAAGTCGAAGCTTAGTCCTTTCACTGTCCTGCGTACAAAGTCTATTACTACTCATCAGTTGTTAACATATTTGGATACTTACTAGGAAGTTATTTTATTTGGGTTTTGCTCATCCCAAAGAGGAAAGCATATGCTGAGATCATTAACTTCTCTTTTAAAACTCTGATTCTCTCTGCTTTCATTTTATGTTTGCCCCCTTTGCTATCACTGCTCAAACACTTGACTTTGCCTGTGTTCGTATGTTCCCAAAATAAAAGATGAATAAAATAATGTTATAGTAGATGATGTGAGATGTAGTAATATAATAGGCAACAATGAGAAAGTAGATAAAATATCTGACAGACTAAAAAATTATATCATAGATGTTTGTTCCCTGGGTTCCCAACGCCTCCACTCCCACAAGCAGTCTGTGCCTTTCACCAGCTAAATTTGCATTTGAGTACTTGTTCTACCCCTCCGTAGGTGTGTGACATTGGTACTTAAATATTCTGAATCTTAATTTCCCCACCTTTGAAGCATACGTATTTATATCTAGTTCCCAGAATTGTTGTCTCAAGCCAAGTATCCTCACTGGATAATTAAAAAAATTTTTTTCACTTTTCTTGGGAAGTCATATATCAGATTACCACTTATCTTGGTAGGAACTTTTGGGTCCTGTATAACCTCTAATTACATGGACTTCTTGTCTATGTGGTTTTAACTGAACTTTTCTTTGCAACTTCTCAGAATTTCAAAAGAGAAGAGCAGAACTTCGTGGTACAGAATGAAATCAACAATATGTCTTTCCTCATTACTGACACCAAATCAAAGATGTCAAAGGTATTTTCATAATCTGTTGCACTGTTCTAGAAAGTTTTTGAATGTAGCTTTCATTGTTGATTTTTTTCTACATTTTTTGGAAGGTGTACAACTGAGATTTTAGGGATTTTGTGATGTTTACTAATTAAACACACACACACATACACACAGTTTGAAGGGTACCTGGGACTTGTTTTAAGGAAGTATATGGTAAGACACATGGACACAGAAATGACTCTCATGAAGCAAGAAGGTGTTACTCACAGTTCCCTGGAAACCGAAGGCATGGCATATGGTGGGGGCCAGTGGGAAAGCTTTATTATTAGTCAGTCTTGTGGCAGAGGGAACACGGGTGGGGGAAGGGGGAAGACAGACGGAGTCTTTGTTGAGGTTTCTATGGGAAGGAACAGGCAAAGTAGGGTAAGCATGTTTAGGATTAGCTAGTTTGAATAATTTCACTGGGCTTAGGGTGTAGGGGGCATCCCTAGTTGTCTGGTACCTCGGCCTAGGGTGATTAGGACAGGTGGGTCAAGACCCAGGGAAAGAAATAACTGAAGACTGTGAGACTCTCTGTTGCTTGGTTTGTGTATGAAAAGCGTGCTTGCAGAAAAGTAACTTATCTGTAGGAAATGACCAGCATTGGGAGGGACAAAGATCAGCAAGACCCCAAGATGCCAAAGCATTAGAGTAAAAAGACATACTTAACACACACACACACACACACACACACACAGCCAGTCAGTGTAATACACATGTAATTAGTCAATACTGTCTATTCATCAAGATTACGTATATGCATTTATGTGTGCCAAGTATGTCAACATCCAGATAATTAGCTGCACTGTTTAAGAACCACGTGCATGATTTCCAGGTTCTCGCATATGAGATGGGGGTGTGTGGCTCTAGATTTTAGTTATCTCTGTCACTTATGTTGGGGAAGGGAGGAACTTGCGAAACAGTTTAAAAATCACACCTTTCTTGTTCGAATTACCACTGAATAAGAAAATGAATCTGTTTCATGGGGGTAACATAGAAAGTGTGCGGCCAAATGGCCAAAGATGCAGAGTTAGTGTGGGTCTGGCCGAGGAACTCCGTTTCTACCAACTCTGCCACTGAGGGGAGAGTCTCAGTAGGAAGGACATAGGCATGACCAGTACCTGTCACCTGCTTCATTGGTGGCCACGAGGACAGTTAACTAGCATCCCTCAGGGCTCCTCGTGTTTTTCAGTGTTCAATGCCCCGTCTTTGATGCTACTGCACAGGAGCTAAATGCTAACCCTTGCCAGAGGTTTGCCTACCTCGAACAGTGTCCAGCCGAGAGCCCGTTTCCGTGCTGAGCTCTGGAAGCGCACATGAAGGATAAGAACATTTCTCTCCTCTGGGCCGCCAGCAAGCCTGAAGAGTGAGCTGACGCTGTCTTGAGACACTGTGCTAGGAACACGTGTCTCGTGGATGTTTTGAACTGAAAACTGTTAGCAAATGTCTCTGCTTTGACAGCATGGTGTCAACTTAGGACCGTGTTAACAAAGGCCCCGAGAGAGGGCAGAGGGGGTCAGCGTTTTCTTTGAGAGGATGATGGTGATTCTGGTCTATCATGACACTGACGATGAGTGAACATTCTGTAGAGCGGGAGGTCTGCGTCTTCTTACCCAGGCACCCTCTTCCCTCTTTTTCCTCATGGTCGTCCAGTGATGCTCCAAACATACGGTCATCGTGCTGTGCCTCCTGGAGGCCGGACGGGGGCGTCTGTGCAGATGGGCGCAGAGTAACATTTACTCCTAGTTGCAGGGAGAAAATGCAAAGTAATGGGAAGAAGCATTTTAATATCCTCTCCCAACCCTGCCTCCGCACGCACGAAATTTCAGCCTTTCCATCTCTTTACCACATGACTGCTGACACTCTGAGACAGGATACTGAGCAAGTAACAGCAATGTTGATGAAGTAGTCATTCATTCATTCATTCATTTATGGGTTTTTTTTTTTTTTTTTTTTTTTTTTTTTTTTAAAGATTTTATTTATTTATTTGTCAGAGAGAAAGCGAGCGAGATCGAGCACAGGCAGACAGAGTGGAAGGCAGAGTCAGAGGGAGAAGCAGGCTCCCTGCGGAGCAAGGAGCCCGATGTGGGACTCGATCCCAGGACACTGGGATCATGACCTGAGCCGAAGGCAGCTGCTTAACCAACTGAGCCACCCAGGTGTCCCAATTTATGGGTTTTTTAAAAAAAGATTTTATTTATTTATTTGACAGAGAGGAATCACAAGTAGGCAGAGAGGCAGGTGGATCAGGGGGAAGCAGGCTCCCCGCTGAGCAGAGAGCCTGATGCCGGGCTCGATCCCAGGACCCTGAGATCATGACCTGAGCCAAAGGCTATGGCTTAACCCACTGAGTCATGCAGGTGCCCTATGGGTTTTTTTGGTTTGTTTGTTGTTTTTAAGATTTTATTTATTTATTTGAGACACAGAGAGAAGGTGAGCAGGTGGAGGGACAGAAGGAGAGGGAAAACTAGGCTCCTCACTGAGCAGGGAACCCACCTTGGGGTTTGATCCCAGGACCCTGAGATCCTGACCTGAGCCAAAGGCAGTCGCCTAACCAACTGAGCCACTCAGGTGCCTTTGACGAAGTTTTTAGAAATCAGTGATCATGCTTTCTTTCCTTATTTTAAAGTTTTTTTGTTGTTGTTGTTGATTTTGTCTGCATGTGTCCTTGAAATTTTGTATCGCATAAGTATCATGATCTTTTTTCCTAGAAGGAATGTTTCTACATTAAATAATGGAGTCTAATACACTAATATGTTATATCATTTCACCAAAAGGAATCATGGTGTCCTTGTGTTTCAGCGCTTGGACAAATTTGAGAGGCACCGTGTTGGTCGAAGTAACATCGTAACTGCTTTTATTAGTGCCGTTGAGGTTCTCTGCCAAGCCCAGATGGCATGAAGGACCCAAAAGTAGGATGTGATCAGGAGATGAGTAACATCTTTCCCAAAAGGCTGTACTGTTCAGATCTAGTGCCAAGAATAGGTAACAGGAGGATGGCCATAGGTCTGGTTCTGAAGTTGAGATGGACAGGGAGGTGTTCCCCGCATGCCAGGGTGAGACTGGAATGATGTGGAAGGTTTCAGGGATTCCTCTGACAAAGCCTCCAGTTGTCTGTCCGAGGCATTACAGCGACTGATCAGTCCATTCCCCAGAGTCCAGAAGGAAAAAAGAACTCTTTTGAATGTAGATTCAGACCCAAATGTAAACCGCAGAACAAATTGTCATGTATCAGTCTTCAGGCCAGCATCCAGACAGGGATGATTGCTATTTGTATGGTGCACCATTTCCACACTTGATGAAACAGAAAATTGATGACAATAGGTAAAATATGGACATAGGCAGCTGAAGCCAGCAGACCAACTTGGAATATGGTAATCTGCAATTGGGAACCTCTTTTCGGCTATATATAGGTAGCCCACAAGGCAGAGGAAGGCCAGTGCGTATGAAATTGGCCATAATGCTCTTCAGAGAGGGTGACCACACTGTGGTGTGGCAGCCCATGCCTTTATCCAAAGCGTGGGCAGTGGCGCTACTGACTACAGCAAGGGACTCTCAGCGTACTTCCCCCAGGTGTTAATATGCAGGGCGGTGAGTGGCCTCCCTCCAGGGAAGCCTGTCCTCTCCTGCCCCCTGCTCTTGCTCTGAGCCCTTGCTTCCTGTCCTCTCTGGGACTTCTTCCCGACCAAACATTCTACAAAGGCAGGGAACGTGTTTTATTGACTCGGTAACTTCAAAGCTTAGTGCAGCACTTGGTGCCTAATTGCTACTTAATTAATATGGGTAAATAAATTAATATTTGAATTTAAACAGTATGAAATTTGGGGCTGAACCTGGCCATTTGCGTGTGTCTTCCTTTACTGTTGTTTTTCCAGACTCACTGTTTCATTGGTACAAAGTATATGACACTGGGTCCCTATATGGCTAGCCGTGCTGCAGTTTTTAATTTCATAACTTGTTTTTAAAACATATACAGATAGCATCTGTTACAAATTCTGTTAGTCAATGTGAGGAAAAAACAGTGGGTTTTGCCTATTGCATTATAGAATTATATCCTATTCTGTATTAAGATTTCAGTTCCTTTTGAAGTGTAGCAATTGGTGTTAGCAACTATTTTCCCCAGCTTTATGAAAATGCAGTTGGCATATAACATTGTGTAATGTAATGTAAGGGGAACATAGAGATCTGATGGGCTTCTATTTTACAACTTATCAGTACAGCATTAGTTAATACCCACATCGTGCCACATAATTACCATTTGTTTCTTGCGGTGAGGACATTTCAGATCTACTCTGACAACCTGCAAGTAGATAATGTAGTATCATTACTATATTAATATAATATAATATTATATTATATATATACATATAGTATAATTATTTAATCACTCTACTGTACTTTAGATCCCCAGAATTTATTCACCTTATAACTGGAGGTGTGTACCCTTTGATCAGCATCTCTCCATTCACTGCCCGCCCCAACCCCCACCCTCCACCCCCGCACTCCCCAGCCCCCCTGGAACCACCACTCTGCTCTCTGTTTTTCTTAGTTTGGCTTTTTTAGATTTCACATATATGTGACATGGTATTTGTCTTTCTCTGATTTATTCACGTAGCATAATGCCCTGAAGATTCATCCACATTGTTGCAGTGGCAGAATCTCTTTCTCGCAGTTGAGTAACACTCTACTGTGTGTCTGTCTGAGGCACAAACTCATAGGTGGTTTCCATGTCTTGGCTATTATTCAATGCTGCAGTAAACAGGAGAGTGCAGCTATCTCTTTGAGACCCTGTTTGCATTTCCTTTGGGCTAGTACCTGGCAGTGGAATTGCTGGATCATATGGTTCTATTTTTCATCTTTTGAGGAACCTCCATCCTGTTTCCCACAGTGGCTGCACCAGTTTGCATTCCCACCAACAGTGCCCAAGGGCTCCCTTTCCCTCACATCCTCACCAGCATTTATTATCTCTTGTCTTTTTGATCATTAGGCTCACTTTTATCATTCATATATCTAAATTCTTTTTTAAAACCATTAATAAACACCTGTGGAAAAAAATAAACATCTATGAGTTTTGTTTTGCTTTGGTAGGCTGCCTCAGTATAGGGATATTAGAAAATGCTTCCCTTTTTCCCTGACTCTCTTAAATTTTACATTATTTTAGGTGAGATTGTTAGAGCTATGTGTGTGTGAGAGAGAATGAGAGACAGAGATAACAGAGAAAGGCTGATTGATGACAGAGGTCAGTTTATCCTACTTAAGTATGCCCATATATGGACCATGCTATGGCATAGTCATCTCTGATTCAGATGTTAGGAATTGGTCAAAATGAAATAGCATGCAAATTCAGTGGTTTCAGCAGTTCTGCTCAAATTACTGAGCAGCATCCCAGGCAAGGCAAAGTGCTTGGTTCTGAGTAGGTGGAAAGGAAGAGAATAAATTTGGCCACTGCCCTGCTCCACAGTCTGGGGAGGAAACAGGCCCCACACAAAGAAAAACCCAACCGATACAGATGTACATGAGGATATTTGATTGTTTGTAGATTTAATTTCTTTGTACTAGAAGCAGACTCTATCACCCATAAGTGTTCAAAGATACAGCAACTTTTCTTTTCAGTTTATAGATTTCCTGTGACATACGATGCAAAATTATTGTTTGAACATAAATAGGAATTTATTTATCTGCTGTATCTCAAAAGTGGGTAATTTATAGTTGCCCTTAATGTAGATTTTAATTATTTTTATTATATGGTCACTTAAATATTTATAAATATCAAACCAGGTAAAAGCTCCGTGTGCCTATGCAACCATAAAACCAAAAGAACTTAAGAAGTTAAAAAATCAAAGAAAACCACAACACCAATTAACATGTTATATAGTATTGTTTTGCTGAAGTGAAATTATCAGAATTGGATAGAAATATGTTTGCATAATTTATATTAATTTGTTTAATTTTTAGGATGTCGGTTCCTTATTTGGGTAATTATTTTTATCACCATGGTTGCATTTCCTTTTAACAAGAGCTCATTTAAAATCACTAATTCATTTTATTATGGGTTAATCAATTTAATAGTACAAATAATTATTCATTGTTTTTTTTTCTATTAAACTTACTGAAAATAATCTCTCACAAATTGCTAAAGATAAGAACAGGATCCATGCACTAAGTATATCTCTTTGGAAACTGAATACAGTTTTTATTGCTACAGTTCAGATATAGGTTTAATAAATCAATATCTATCATAGTAAATATATTATATAATATTATTAATATTATATAATTATATAATATATAATATTATATATAATATATATAATATAATATATAATATTATTATTAATATAGATTACCCACTATAATTACCCACTTTTGAGATACAGCAGATAAATAAATTCCTATATTATATAATTATATAATATTAATAATAATATTATATATTATTATATATTATTAACATACTATGTAAACTACCATTACTTTATGATGACAATTATTTTACTACTTAATGTGAAAAAACTCTATGTGTTGTGATAAATTTTGTCTCTCTGTGGGGAAAGCAAATCATTTGAATGTTATATTCTCTTCTGATTTTTTTCTCAGTAGGCCAAAATTATTAAAGTATGTTATTATCCTGAAAATATCTTCAGTGTTTGAATTAATGCTACAAAGAAATTTAACATGCACAAAGAAGTGAATATGGGACAATTATTTTAATTCTGATGTTTGAGTATGCCCTCTTCATAGAATAATACTCATTACCCAGTGAAAATTGGTCGCTGCATTTAAAGTGACCCTGATGCACAAACATAAAACTTAATAAAAATCACAAAAGAATCCTGAAGTAGCATGGCAGTATTCAGGTGTAAATAGGTCATCCAGAGATAACCCTGAATATTTATGTTATACCAATTAGCATATTACGTCTGTTTCCACTAGAGAAGGGTTAATGCCCTAAGGAGACAAGTCTGCAGAGTATATAAAAGGCTAATACATTTTATAATAGTTTTATATATACCGTGTGCATGTGTGAGAGAGTTTATATATATATTTTTAATTTTATTTATTTATCGGGGGGGGGGGAGCGAGCACAGGCAGACAGAGTGGCAGGCAGAGGCAGAGGGAGAAGCAGGCTCCCCGCCGAGCAAGGAGCCTGATGTGGGACTCGATCCCAGGACGCTGGGATCATGACCTGAGCCGAAGGCAGCTGCTTAACCAACTGAGCCACCCAGGCGTCCCGAGAGTTTATATTTCAAAGCAAGCATCTGTCAAAACAAAAATAAATAATAAATTCTTACATTTTTCCTCCTAAGCATTGGAAACTTTAAAACATACAATATCTGAAATTACCACGGGTTTTTCTCATACCCATTAGCTCTGTCAAGTTGCTTTGGGCGGTCTCCTTCTGCAAGTGTTTAGAAAGCACACCAGTAAATTGTAATGACTTGGGAATCTGAAAGTAGGACTTGGACGTTAGCAAGAGAGGTTAAGAAGGAAAGAGGAGGAGGATTTGCAAAAATAGGGAACAAGAGGAAATAAGGAAGATGGAACCACAGTCAAGTTAGAAGAGGTTCGTAGTTCTGAACGTGGGAAAAGCAGTCACAGATTCCAACACTCAACTCTGTTCTCCAGGCAGCTGTCTCTGATCAGGAGAGGAAGAAAATGAAGCGCAAAGGAGATCGATACTCGATGCAGACGTCCCTTATTGTGGCAGCTCTGAAGCGACTGCTGCCCATTGGGTTGAACATCTGTGCGCCTGGGGACCAGGAGCTCATTGCTCTGGCCAAAAACCGATTTAGTATGGTAAGTTTCCTGTACACACCAGGGACGATCACTTGACATCCAGACACTGAGATGTGTAGACTCCTCTTGCTCATGGCTCTCTGTCAGTATTTCTTTCTTTATTATTTTTTTTAACTCTATTTTATTATTTCAGTGTTCCAAGATTCCTTGTTTAAGCACCACACCCAGTGCTCCATGCAACACGTGCCCTCCTTAATACCCACTCCTACCCTCCTCCCCTCCAAAACCCTCAGTTTGTTTCTCAGAGTCCACAGTCTCTGCCTTGGAATTCCCCCCAACTCCCTTCTCTCCATCTCCCAATATCAGTATTACATTTGCATTAAATGTTCTGTTAAGCAGTTTTACTGCATAGGCTCTATCATTCAGATGCAAAGACTGCCCTTTTTTTTTTTTTTTTTTTGGTGGCTATTTTTTTTTGTTTCTAAATTACATTAATAACCTTCCAGGAATCTTTAGGAACCAAAGAGAAAAAAATGCAAACAAGTTCCTGGTAGTTTAAAAAAAAAAAGAAGGATTTCCTGTGAACTCCCCTATAACATTTGTTATGAGAAGTATATTCAGATTTTTGAGGGGTTATTTTTCAGTGTTTTCAGAAGAGTCCTGCACTGTGCTGATGGTGGTTGGATAAGGTGTTGACTTTTAAATCAGCAGCTCTTCTCCTTTGCAAGCTTCAAAATTTAAGTTCTCCAAATCTCTTTATGGCCCATGTGTTTTCTCTTCATGGCTATGCAGATGCAATTTTACAAAAATACACAGTGGAATTACTATATTATGTTTAGGGAAATTGCATCCTCTTCTTCTGCCTGTTCCCATGCTGAATGGAGCACCTCTCTGTATATCAGGATTTGATACCGTGAGATAAGGAGGTTGAGGGGATTTGTAGCAGAGTGGACAGCACGGGTGCTGTTCTACTGGGGGTTGCTCTAGTATTTGATTCCAAGATATGCTCCTTCTTATCACTGGATCGTGGGGGATATCCTAAAGTGCCATAACTACTTGGTAAGGATTTCAGAGAAGGATGGAGATATATTTGTTCGAACCCAAGGGAACATCATTCTGCCCTACTTCTCATGAACTGGACATTCTGTTCCATCGAGTCTTACGGCACTGTAGAATTGAAGTAGGTTGTTATCTTGTTTCTAGTCACAGCAGTATCAAGAAATTATCTTAAAAAGAACCCCCCTAAATTTGTGACATGTATTTAAATCCTGTAGATATTTTTCTTCAGACCTGTACTATTTCAAAATCGGTTAGATCTATTTCCATTAACTTGTGATCATTGATGCATTGTAAGACTTCCTTTAGGTAACATTTATTTCTTGACAGAAAGACACTGAAGATGAAGTACGAGATATAATCCGCAGTAATATTCATTTACAAGGCAAGGTAAGCCAAATTTAAGTACATTTAGTATTTATGGATTACTTAATCTCTCTTTAGAATATACTACAAATAATGTTACTTTAGCATTTAAGAAAGTAGAAACATATTGCTTTAATCAGTTTTTATCCTACTTGCAAACCTTTTGATATTAAAGACCATCAAGATAATGAATTTTTAAAGTAGATCATCAAAGATTCTCACACTTTGAAGAAAATATGCCACAATTTGAAATAAAGTTTGGAAATTACCTTCCTTAGCTGTGTTTGAGGACTTTTGGGACATGGAGACAGGTGTCCATAAGAATTTGAACTTTTACATTTAGTGACCAGAAACTAAATATGTGAATTTAAGAGTCATTAGTATATAGGAGATACTGAGAATTGCTGTAATAGGAATAAATTAATTTACCTAGGGAGACAAAGGAAAACCTGAGCGGAAATAATGAGAATGGTTACTTATTAACATTGGGTAAGAAAAAAAAAATTGCAGAAGTATGTTTTGTAGTCCAGTAATCATTTACTATTATTTGGAAATTGTTTCCTGCTGGGAGATATATTGCTCATTTGTTTATGGAAACTGCTATGCAGTGTAAGAAGTCTAGCAGGTTTTGTTTGTTTTTTTGTTGTTTGTTTGTTTGTTTGTTTTTTCAGTTTATTATTTTGATTCAGGGAATTTGCTTCCATTCTGGTGTCCCTTCTGGAGAATTTTCTCAATTATGAGAATGTCCAAATGTCAAAAAGTAGTGACTACAGTATAATGTTTGCTTTCCTGAGTATTAAAATGCTTCATTCCAAGATCAAAACCCTATACTTCTTCTCTTAACACTTAGGATGACACTATGATATAGGTGAGGTGTGCCTTTCCAATATTTCCAGGAAACAAATACTGATTTAGAACAAATTTCATATGCACTTTGATGTTTATGTACTCACTCATTCATTTAGTTATAAACTGGTCCAGAACAGGAGATGAATTCCTGTTACAGCTTGATTGCTTTCCAGGTAGCAAAAAGATTTTGAACATTTTAAAATGTACTCATAAATCTTCCAACTACACCTCTAGTGATGGTTTATGCTACATATATGGGTGTTTGGGGAGATCATGTAGTCCTTGAAAGGGTCCCTCAGGGGACTCAAGGCCACACTTTGAGAACCACAGTCTAAGGCAACCACCACTGAGCAGAGTCAGGGGATATTCAGTACCTCTTAAGGAAGGTTTTGTGCTTCTCTCGGGAAATAATCGAATGAAAAAGGTTGTCTTGAAGAAGCAGAAGGAAATTCTTCTTCTAGAGGAAATTATCTTCTAGAGGTTACTTGTAGGAGTACTAAGGACGACTTAAATTGTGTACTGGGGAGTCCGGAAGAAAGAGGACAGCAGAGAAGGAAACATGTTTACAATGAACATTTCCCCTCCCAATGAATGAGACCAGAAAATAAAGTGGTAATGAATACATAGATTTTCTTTTTGACATTTCAGTCTATACTTATCTGTGAGTTAGGCACACATGTTATGGAGCCATACAGACTTAGAAAAGATGATTTTTTTTGTTCCTAATACCTTCTCAGATATATTGTCCTGAAATTGTAGGACTGGTAATCCTGGGAGCCAGAAGGAGTAATTTTATATTAGAAGGAATAACATTTCTACTTATCTTGCCAAGTACAAGTAAACATGTGTATTAATATCTAGACGTACCAAACACAGTCCTCAGATGAAAAAAGTATGTGGAAGAAAAATATTTCCTTTTGTCCAAGGATAAATGGTGTTTACAAGTCATTGAGTGTTTGCCTCTTGATGAAAGTTATTTTTCCACATTTCCAATGCTCCTTTCTCTGACTAGGAGTTGTAAAGTTTCAGATGTTGTCTATTTACTTTTGCTTCATGACCCTCAGTCTCCCATTTATTTTCTTTTTTTTTAAGATTTTTTTTTTTAATTTATTTGACAGAGATCACAAGGAGGCAGAGAGGCAGACAGAGAGAGGGGGGAAGCAGGCTCCCTGCTGAGCAGAGAGCCTGATGCGAGGCTTGATCCCAGGACCCTGGAATCATGACCTGAGCCAAAGGCAGAGGCTTAACCCACTGAGCCATCCAAGCACCCCTCAGTCTTCCATTTTTAATAGAAATTTGAAAGGGGAAGAGAAATGTAAGGGGATTGCTTTGCCTGTTTTTAATGACATAGTTATTTCTATATCATTTCTCTGAAGTCATGTGATCTGTTCCTTGTAAGGATGCTTGTATTTTTTGGTTTCTATGATTTTATAATAATCCTTCTCCAAAACATACAGAGTTCAGTTATATCTCCCACTCAGGAAATTTGATGGTATTAAAAATACCCCTGCATTACAGAGTATGATTTTATTAGCCCTCCATCAGTTGATATTGATATCTTTGTTTCAGGGAGACTGAGCTCAGTTGTAGAGTCCCTGTATTTACCTGTAAGTGTGATCCCATATCATTGCTATGAAAGTAAGTTCGTAGATCTTTCAGTGTTTGTGAAAGGGAAAGAGAAAGGTAGAAGGTTGCTTTGTCTACTTCCTTGCCTTGACCATGTCCATCTCATCTTTACATCTTGGGCAAAACTTCCCTTCTTCCGGGGACTCTTAACCAACCACCAGCAGGTTAGGCTGAAGCTCACGATACCTAATATATCTCTTGGTAGCCGTCAACAGACTTGTACATATTTAATTTCTGTCTTCCCCACCAGATGATCAATTTTGTGAGTACGAGATCATTCTGTGCTCTCGTCTCTGCACCGTGTTTTGACATGAGGCAACACTCCAGTAAGTAGGTCTTCTCCTCTTTAGGTCATAACCTTCTATTTTTGAGACATCTTCCTTTTTTCCTGCAGTTGGAGGATCCTGCTATTCGATGGCAAATGGCTCTTTACAAAGACTTACCGAACAGGACCGAAGATACGTCGGATCCAGAGAAGACTGTGGAAAGAGTATTAGATATAGCGAATGTGCTTTTCCATCTTGAGCAGGTCAGAGTCTGTGTTGATTCCATCATGTTTGCCTTAACCATGTAAGCACACTTTAAAGATGGTGGGTGTTCGTCGTTAGGTATGGGCCAAAAAACATAGATGTTCAGCAGATTCATGGTGAAGAAGATATGATTGAGGAGCGCTTGTATCTAATAAGCAAGATTTCCCAGCCCATAGTTTTTGTAGCAATATATAGCTAATGTATTGTGGGATATCACAGTCTTTGTTTTATTGTCTTTTCTCAAAATAT
This sequence comes from Mustela putorius furo, assembly GCF_011764305.1. NCBI lineage: Eukaryota > Metazoa > Chordata > Mammalia > Carnivora > Mustelidae > Mustela > Mustela putorius. The sequence goes on from NW_025421577.1 coordinate 1,386,357, forward strand.
TTCTGTGATTATACAGATGAGTAAGATTATATGCTTAATTTTAAATCATTCTAACAAAATTTCAGGAGTTGCCTGACCACATGTTCTACGTATCAGTTGTTATTACTGCTCATAAAAACATGTTCGAGATGCTTTCACTCGTTTAATGTTTGATTCTTTTGGGGTCATTAGTTTCACCTTTCATTAGAGATATTTTTGAGTTAATTTGCTCGAAGATCAGCAATAAATTACGTTTGGAGAAGAGCAGTGCATTGATATTAAAACTATGTGAGAATAGTATTTTTATATAATTATTCAGTTGTATCCTACTTTAAACTACAGAGTTCACTGTGTGTTTGATTTCCTTATTCATTATTCAGCAATTCTCAAACCGGAAATATTTGAAATATTACCCATCTGTGGGTTATATTGTTGTGTGAGGAATCTTCTGGTTTAGGTAAAATATCCGCAATACTGAGACATCATCCCTATTTCTCATGAGGTCCACTCAGCAAAATGACACCAAGTGAGGGGGCTCAGTGTAACCCCAACAGTGTGATCTGTCCTTGGGCCTTCATGACGGTCCCTCATCTGGACGTGGCAGGTCTCTCATTTTACAAAAACATAAAATAATAAAAGGGCACCTGGCATCTCAGGAATTTTGTCACCTAAATGTTTTATAGACCATATTGACATAGCAATAACAAACTTTTTTCTTGGATTCCTATTTTATATTATCTGGTGATCTCCCATCCCCTCCTTGACCAGTTAAATAACATAAGGTATCACCTAATGTAGTATCCTCTTACTTTCCTTCCTGCTTACTCAGGTGCCCCTCAAACATTAAAAACGTCCCCCATGCCATGCAAGTTATCACTGCACCTGATGCAATTTAACTAGGCTACCCTTAAAACACATGGCTATTGACATGTATTTACATTGTGTATTTACATTGTGGAACACCACGCTATTAATACATAATGTAATCAAATTTGGCAAACTCAATATTCCCCTAAATATTTCCATAATATTTTCATGAAATATTAAATAAGTACAAATGATCACTCAGAAGATGATGAGATTTAAGGTAATGAAATCTTAATGACCTATAAAGTCATAGAGTTGTTTTCCAGAATTACACACATATTTAAGAAGATGATTAAATGTTTATTTAATGTGTACCTGAGGATTATTTTTGGCAGCCTACCATAAGATCTTTTGTTTTGTTTTGTTTTTTAAAGATGGGAGGGGGAAGGGCAAAGGGAGAGGGAAACAGAGAATCCCAGGTAGGCTCCACACCCAGCACAGTGCCTGATGCAGGGCTCGATCTCACGATCCTGACACCATGACCTGAGCTGAAATCCAGAGTCAGAGGCTCAACCAACTGAGCCACCTGCGTGTCCTGTACTGTAAGGTTCTAATCCTTTCTAGTTTCCATGCATGTGTCTGGATTTGTTTGAATGACTTTTAGATACATTAAATGAAGCTTATTGAAATCTGATTTTACTCTATTGACATATATTGGTAACTGTATTCAATCATAATGAACGAAGTCATCTGTAAAGTAGTGAGGTTCATTTTATGCTGTAGCCATTCCCTTCATGAACATTTATTGCATACAGTACCATATGGCCGCATTTCACGTTCCGGGGGCTGAAGGCTGTATCTCTACTCAAGTAGGTCAGGACTGTGCAGAGCATGTGGACACCTTGTAATGATGCAGATATGCCCGGATACAAAATGTGCAGTCTAGACTATAAAAGGAGTCCAGACCTAGTCTAGTTGTCAAGTAGGTGATCCCCATAATCTTGAAGGCATTTTCTAGGTGGTCATATTTTAGTTAAGGTCAACCATTCTTCACATTCTTAAGAATATGAGTAAAAAGAAATCATCAATGACCAAAGACTGGAAAAGAGGGAAAAATGGGCCACAAGAGGAATTCATGCCTGCATTACCTCTATTCCAATGTTAACTTGTTTCTAAGTCATAGAGCAGCTTGCAAAGAATATCTTCACTTGCTAAACTCAGTGGGTGCATAGTAGACCCTTGATTTCACTTATCTCCCGTATCAGAAATCTTTGCGCCTGTGTATTTTATACTGCATATCTGGTCATTGGTCCCTGAGAGTAACCTATCCCCTTGCCATTTCCTAATACTCAAACTTGAGGCACGCGAACACATCAGCACCTCTGCGCATTTGGACAGTTAGACAAAGCCTCACTATTCAGAGACTTTTCATGTATAGTAAATTGTTCCGCCAAGTGGTAAGCTTCATGATGGCAGATAACTTTTCTACCATGTTCACCTCTGGATCTTCAGTGCTTTGGTACTTTATTATGATTGTTGACTGTTACCCACACCAGTCAGGACGCAGATTCCCACAGAAAGCAAGTCCGTGCAGCCTGAATCTCCAAATGAAACTTGAATGCATTAGATCTAGTTGAACAATACTACCTTCCATTCACTTAACACAGTCATCCAGAAGAAAACAGAAGAGGACAATTGTCGGAAAGTTATTTATTTATTGATCCTGTGGAGGGATGACCATCACAGAAAAAAGTGTTTTCCAATTATACAAGTTGCTTCATTAAAATTTCTAAACCACTGTAGTCCAGACTTTGTTAATGTTTTCTTTGGGCATTGTGACATTCATATTTTGACCTTTTACTGCAAAGGGTAATAAACTTCAGTTTTATTTTTTTTTTTAAGCTAACGCAACATTTTTATTTCTTCCAGAAATCTACATGTATGCGCTGGAGATATTACAGTCTGGGAAGTACAGTGTTCAATTACCTAGAGACTACTAATTAATTTAGAATTACATGTTGGGGTTTTTTTTTTCTCTCTCTAATATAATTAATCTCTTTTTCGTCTTGGAGGTCCAAACACCATTAGCTAAATAAATAGCTTGCTTGCCTCATTTACTGCAACTTTGAATTCTCATTTGTCCCTCTCTAACAAAATAATTACGTATTTTAACATTGCAAAATTAAATTCTTTACCTCATTCCTAGTGATGTGTTCTTGAAGCTTTGTCATCTTCTCTCCATCCTACTATATTAAGGAAGGGTTGAATTTTCTATGTCTCTATTCACGTTGACTCTTAGGATAAAATTGGCTTAAATGGATACATAAATAATTTTTTGTGTTAACTTTTTTGTATAACTTTTTGTATATGTTTTAGAACCATTCCAAATTCTGAAAACATGATTCTATGTAGAATGGTTTTATATTTCTTTGGTTTTAGAGATGACATAGCTTTTCAAGTACACACTACTGGAAAAATACTATATTCTGACTAAAGAAAATATGTAGTATTCAAAACTATTTCCAATTTAGCATTGGGTTACTTCTAGGACATGGGTTTTTCCATAATAATTGTAAGGTGCTTTTGGAACTGAAATCCCAAAAGTTTTTAATCGAAAAGGCACAGCTGTTTAATACTGTATTTTTGAGGGTAGTTGGGAGTTTAAATATTTAAATTTTTTTTTTTGTATCCTTTTACCTCAGGTGGAGCATCCACAGAGATCGAAGAAGGCTGTATGGCACAAACTGTTATCCAAGCAGAGGAAAAGGGCAGTGGTAGCCTGCTTCCGGATGGCTCCTTTATACAATCTGCCAAGGTCAGACTTTTTAAATCTCTGTAATAGATTAATTTTTCTTTTCTTTTCCCCTACGAAGCAGTAGGAATATAGAGTCAATTTTAACCTGAATGCAGTAGTCTGAGAGACAGATGGAAGAGATCCCTTGGTTCTTCTGTATAATACTTGAGTTTGTTTTTTTCTTCATTGGGTATTCCCAGAGGACTGTGGTCTACAGTGTGATTGTTAAATGCTCTTAAATACTGAGGAAGATCTGCTCGCATATATAAGTCAGGTGGGGTCATTAGGAACTCAGACAGCTTTGATTTGAATCATGGCATCTCAACGGACGGCTGCCTGATGTTGGTCAAGTTTCTTACCTGATGGTTCAGATTTCCTCATGTGTACCATGATGAGATTTGCCTCATGGACTTGTTCAGATGACGTAATGGGTTGAGGTATACAGAGTGCTTAGAGCCAAGCTTAACACTATACCTGTTAACTGTTGTTTACTATTTTTTGGGCATTGTCCATCTTGGGGAGAAGCAGTGATACAGACCTAGTTTATGGAAATAATGTCAATGCGTTTAATAGACTCCCCGTCTTCTCATAACAGCAGTATACTTGTTAATAGAGAAATTATAGAGAAATATTTATATTATTATAATTATATTTATATATTTTATTATATATTTATATTATGATTATAGAAATAGAGAAATTATAGAGAAAAATAGAGAAAATCACCTGTTACATTTGAGTCTGGCTCTGTGGCCCAGGTACCAGTTCAGCCTCCTTGTAGTTTTCCCAAGAAACTGTGCCCTTTCCCCTTGGAGCCTTGTGTCAATGATACCATCTCCACGTCGGGTAAACAGGGTTCAGCTCAGCTCCCTCTCTTTTTTGGAGCATCTCTGACCAGACCATGCCCTTCCATTCCTTGCAGATGAAACACTTCCTCCTCTTTGTTTCTAGGATGGTTTTATCGGGTCCCTGGCTGTGGGCACATTCACATGGTGTTGGGCCTATTTGTCTCTCTAATCCAGGCTTTGAGATCTTTTAGAGTTGTGTTCAATTTTATACCCTCAGTACCTAGAACACTGACTTTCAGGACATGTTTGAATAAATAAATGAGTCGGGGAGTAAAACAAAACAACACCCAACAAAGCAAACGAACTTCACACAATCCCCTTTCACTAAGACAACTGGATTTCTTGCTCTGGCATCTTTGCTGGGTATAAAAATACATGAATTTCCCCCTGAGACCTTGTGTGCCTTTTAAATTCTCTGACTCCGTTATGGTGTTATCCGTTAGTCAGTAGAATATTAACCTTAAATTCATTGTCTTATTCCTTTTCTGGTCTCTCCTATCTAGTTATTCTCCAAGTTCCATCAGATTTTTCCTTGATCTGTTTCACTAGGATCCTCTTTCCTTTATGGCCACCTGTTCATCTTACTTTTTTATCGCCCCTTACCAAGTTGATGGCAGCAGGTTCCAAGCTCATTTTCCTGAGGATGTCACAGAGTCTTCAGATCCACTCCCTCTGATAAAACCTTTCTAAAATTGTATCCCTTTTTGTGGCGCCTCTCAAACCTGGTACTTTTGGGAAATACACCCAGATTCATCGCAGAAACACTCAAACCTCAACCTATTGAATCAGCATTTCTGTGAGTGCTTTGCAAGTATATTGTACAAACGCCACTCAGCTGGTTTGGATGTCCCAGAAAGGCTGAGGCCATCCTTTGTCATGCCTGTTTCATGCATGGGACTTTATGGCAATTTCTAGCAGTTCCAGCTACATCAAGTCAGTTCCTCCCATTGGTCTTCCAGACTCTTCGTAAACCTATCTGACCATGTGCCTCATGAGTCCATAGCCTGCCATCAGTACAGGGGGCTCAGCTTTCCATCCTGTGATGATGGCACCTCTCCTTTTAACACTTCTGATACTCTCTTAGGATGTTTCCTTATGGTCATGACTTTCTTTTTACCTTTCTTTCTTTTTTTTTTTTTTTTAAGATTTTATTTATTTATTTGACAGACAGAGATCACAAGTAGGCAGAGAGGCAGGCAGAGAGAGAGGAGGAAGCAGTCTCCCCGCTGAGCAGAGAGCCCGATGCGGGGCTCGATCCCAGGACCCTGAGATCATGACCTGAGCCGAAAGCAGAGGCTTTAACCCACTGAGCCACCCAGGCGCCCCTCTTTTTACCTTTCTTATAGTGGAATCTTATCTGTACCTCTCATCAACTTCATGATGAGTTTATTGATTCTTTTAGTCTGTGGGGCTCTTTTATTTCATAGGCAACCATTTATTTTCAGTATCCTAGGATTTAGTCTTTGGATATCTACTCCTATTAAGTTCACGTAAGACATTTTGTTTAGTAATCTTTGGGGCCTCTATCTAATGTTAACTCAAATACTGAATAATTCCTTTATGAACACTTAGTACATTGTTTCTCAGAACCACCTTATGTCATAATAACTGCCCCCTAATGACCATCTATCTACCCAATGTGCTTCACATTGTTTATCTCCTTTTATATCTTGCAAAACTGAAGTGCAGATTGGGGTTCTCCTAGTTTTATCAATGGAAAAAGTGGAAGTTGGTCAAGTGAATAACTTGGCCAGTGTTGTGAAGCTTTGAAATGACAGAGCCAGAATTTGAATGTAAGTCAGCCTGCGATCTGAGAAGCCTTGCCTTGTTCACTATGATGTGTTGCTTCTGGAATCATGAGTAGGAAGTTTATTGTTTTATCTTTTTTTAGTGCACAGGCAATCCAGTGATAAAGCACTAATGATTCATTTTCCAATTTATTAAAAAAAATTCTTTGTTCGTAATTGTGCTTTTCTTTTAGGCACCGGGCTGTCAATCTCTTTCTTCAGGGATATGAGAAGTCTTGGATTGAAACGGAAGAACACTATTTTGAAGATAAACTGATAGAAGATTTAGCAGTATGTTTTAATGAGGTTTTAAGATGAAAGAGGGTTTGGGTTTGGGGGGATAACGTTGGTGTGAGCATGTATCATATCATATTAAAGAGAAAATATCATTGTAGCGTATTCTTCCTGGGAAACTTATTCTTGTTGCTGCTCATTGCATTCAGTGTTTAGGGAAAATTTTATCCTTATTTCGGACAGCTCTCTCCAACATCATACAGTTCAGAAGTTAAGCTGAATGATAGTTTATTATTAACCAAACATTGATTCCATTATTCTCTTAAATTCTTCCGCAAAGCCCCCTTAACCACCTCAGAACCAGTATAGAGCTTTAAAAGCTGAACCATCATGAAGTTATTCACCAAACATAAGTGAAGGTTAACAAAAGCCAATGAAAAGTAGCTGTTTTTTAAAATCACACGGGCAGAGAATGATGGACTGGCTACAAGAAGAACAGGACGCCCTGGTAAATGTAGTAGATGGCACAGTAGGTTTTTGGTCCTTCCATGCTGTGCTGGTAAGGATGCTGTTGTATTGAGAGCAGAGCAGTCTGGGAGGCCATTGTCTTAATCTTTTCAAAGTGGTGGACTTGTTAAAATATCTGATAAGCATGTGGTTTGGTAGAATTTTGCAGACTAGAAGCTTCATGATTCTTTTTTTTTTTTTTTTAAAGATTTTATTTATTTATTTGAGAGAGAGACAGTGAGAGAGAGAGCATGAGCGAGGAGAAGGTCAGAGGGAGAAGCAGACTCTCCATGCAGCTGGGAGCCCGATGTGGGACTCGATCCCGGGACTCCGGGATCATGACCTGAGCCGAAGGCAGTCGTCCAACCAACTGAGCCACCCAGGCATCCCTAGAAGCTTCATGATTCTTAAGTTAAAGACCTCTTCTCTAAAAGTTTTTTTTTGTTTTTTTGTTTTTTTTTTTTTTTAACTCACGAGATAGTGGGGAATATTGGATAAACTGATGTAAACTGTGAAAGCTTGACCTTGATTATCCCCATGTATTTTAAGTGAGTTCAGTTTGTCTTTAGACACAAAATAACCCATAGACTATTAGATATCTTATAGAAATGTATCCCTTATCTACACTGTTAAGCCATAAATCCAGGAGAAGATCATTTATATATAGAGATAATCAGTCTGAATGGGTAAGGCAATAGATATATAAAAGTCATTAAACCATTCAATGAAGAGTCAAGATTCATTAATTCTACATTGAGTAAAAATGCTTAATAATTTTCCTTGTGTTAAAAGTTCTAATAGCACAAAATTATTCTAAGTTTAAAGTAACTGAAAATTTTTTTAAAAATGTAAGTAGTTTAAGCACTAGCTCATTTAGCATTCTTTACCTGACATTGTTTGTATAGGCAAGGAAAATGTTTCGTTTGATAATAATCAGTTTTCACTGCTCTGTGAACTAAATGTTTATACTTGGAGTGACTTAGGATTTTATTATAATTCCTTGTAAATTCAACTTTCCCTAGAGCTGAAATCTCTGTACCAAATATACTCCCAGTTGTGATTCTGCTTCTAAGAATAGCATTCAGAATTTTTAAATGTTGTGAGTCATTCCTGCTCACAGTGGTTTTTGGTCCAATTATTAAATATCTTTTTATTAAGTTGCATAGTTTTGTACCGATTAATGTAGCACAGACATGCATGCACAATGTATATAAAACACACGTGTGTGCACAGTGCATATAAAAAACACACACTAGGGTGCCTGGGTGGCTCAGTGGGTTAGGGCCTCTGCCTTCAGCTCAGGTCATGATCTCGGGGTCCTAGGATCAGGCCCCAAGTCGGGCTCTCAGCTCAGCGGGGAGCCTGCTTCCTTCTCTCTCTCTCTGCCTGCCTCTCTGCCTACTTGTGATGCCTGTGAAATAAATAAATAAATAAATCTTAAAAAAAAAATAAAACCACACACACACACACACACACACACGCCAGAGCCAAAGAAGATGGCTTTCTTTTTAGTTATTGTTTCTGACCTTCATATTACACCTGGGTTTGTGTGCGCATTTCATTTAATGTGAAATTTTATCAATTTGGCTTTTTTGTAGAAACCTGGAGCCAACCCTCCAGAAGAAGAAGAAGGCACGAAGCGAGTTGATCCCCTCCATCAGCTCATACTTCTGTTTAGTCGAACAGCTTTAACAGAGAAATGGTATGGTTGGGAGGGTTCGTGGGAGCATAGGAAGAACAGATAAAGAAACCCCATGTCTGAGTATTTTGTGTTTAACCCATTCGTGTTGCAATTTCATCTTGTTCTTGTTAGGAGAGAGAATTGTTCCGAGATAGGACCCAGTTGGCCATACACCCAGGGGCCAACGTTCGTTCAAGTTCAGGCTTTCATGTCAGTTCCTGAGTCCCAGTTATTCCTAACAATTTTGTCATTAGCTATTGCAGTCGATCCCAAATCTTATGAAATGATTTTTTTTCCTTTGTCCCAAATGGCCTTTATAAAGAAAACAAAAGAGCCCAAAGCAAATTCCAGTAGGAAAAAAAAATGTGTGGAGGCCACTGGTGACCCAAACTTCCTGTGTCTCCATTGTGCAGTGGGTCTTAGGAAACCTTTAGAGGCGGGTGAACCATCATCTCAACAGGAAGTTTCTTTGACGTCTGTTTTGGGGCATTCTCCATTTTCCATGGCTTCTGTAGTCTTATTGATGTGAATTCACTGAAGCCACAAAGGCCGAACCTCTGTGTGGTTAAATCTCTGTGTCCTCAGATGCCGGGTAATCCACATGGGCTCAGCGTCTGCTCATAATGGGGAGCACTGCAGAGATTCTGTGATGAAACCTTTCAGAGGCTATAAAACATTTATCTGCCTCCCTGTGGTGCAAAGGGGAGCCTACTTTGCCCTAGCCTTCACTCATTCGGCAGGAGCTGGAAGATAATTTAATGATCGGCCCCACCCCCATGAGTCTTTTGAGAGTCTAGATGAGTTCATTTGACCTCTCTGCATGCCATAACAATGCACATTTCTCCCTCTTAGCCAATGTGATCCATCCTCCTCTCACGATGTCTCTCTCTCTTATTATTTCCTAACTAACCAAATCATCTCATCCCTAAGCATAGAGCAACCCTCTGTCTGGCATTGTCAGGTAATGAGGTATTTTCCTAAGTGCATTTTTCTGATGGCTGAACCTTAAAACTGCTAGAATAAGTTTGTAAATATTAGGCATTTTTTTGGAAACCTTTCTTCATGAATTAATGGTTTCTGTACTTCTCAAGAAGAAGATATTAAACACATTTCTTAGTGGTTAGGGATCCCTGTGACTGTTGTATTTCTGAACAGTATAATAGCATAATAATTGGGGGAGTCTTTTCATCAAATGTCAAATAACACTTCTGCTGTCAGAAGCCCCTACCTCTTTGAACTTGGTTGTTTCAGCTTGTGTAGTTTCAAGAAAATTAAAGCTGTTAGCATTTGTGTGTAAATCAATAGACCATTTATTCTGTGAGACTTGAAGGCCTCTTCGGGAAGGTAAGATGGGTCAGCTGTTTAGGTCGGAGATCTTTGCCGTCTGAGTCTGCCATATTTTTGAATGATGACTTTGACTAGGTTTTGCATTTATTTCATTTTAAAAAGGCGTACTGGTTGAAAAATACAGGTTGTTTTATACAGTGATGGCAGTTTTGTATCTGACTAGCCTCCTACTTAAAAATTCCTGTTTTCTTCTTGTTTCTCATAGCAAACTGGAGGAAGATTTTTTATATATGGCGTATGCAGATATTATGGCAAAGGTAAGTAAAAATATCTTGATTTTAGTGTTTAATTTTCATAAAGAAAAATCATTTTCATCAGACAAGGGATAAAGAATCTATTCTTTGGAAATTTTTTTATGTCCAAATAAAATAATGTTAAGTCCTAGAAACCTAAGGGGTATTAATCTTAATTTTCCACTTGTTGCATGAGTCTCTGTTCTGACTTCCTTGACAGGTAATCATTGTTTGCTCTCTTGACATTTATTTATGGGTAGCTCATTAAATTTCCAAACATTCATTCATTCATTCATTTAACAAATACTCATGGGGCATCAAGGTGTTGGAGGTAAGATAGTGAAGAAGAATGAAATGCACACTCTTCCTGGAGTATATAGTCTCACGGAGAAGGCAAAATTTTAGCAGGTGATTGCAGCAAGCTCTACTAAGATTAATGGTAGAGGCGCTATGAGGGGTATAGGGAAGAGGTTGCACAGGAGAGTAGTGAGGGTTGCTTAGGCTAAGGTTTAAGGAAGTCCTTGACTGCCTAATGATGGGTGGACCGTGCAACAATAGGACCAGCTTGTGTGTACTGAGTCTTTATTTCATTTATATCCCACGGTAGAGGGTGAATGAGGGGTGCATTTAAAAGAGGAGTTGGGGTGTCTCTGAGGCCTCTGATGTAGGCGACTGGGAGCACAGTGGTACCAGATACTGAGATGGGGAGCACTCAGTATGTAGGCCTGGAATGAAGGGGAGAGATGGCAAATTGCGTTTTGGACATGTGAGTTAAAAATGCCTGTGAGACAGCCAAGCGGAGAGATCAGATATGTGATAACACATTCAAGTCTGACATTCAGCCTCTCAGGGATGCCTTACAAATACAGATTTGGGATTTATCTGCATTCGAAGGGAATCAAAGCCATAGGAGTAGATGGTCTTGCCCCAGGCGGAGAAGGTATCACGAGAGGGAAAGGCCCAGGACCACTTCTCTAAGAACATGGGTATATAAGAGATGGTAAGAAGAAAAGGAACCCATAAAAAAAGGGTTAGGGAGAGAATCGTTAAGTGTGAGCATATATAGGAGCTGTGGGTCTTAGTGGGTACTCAGCAGAACCATATGCTGCTAGGGGTGTGGGTGATCAAGGCGAGGACCGAGACTTTAGTCTTTAGACTTTAGACTTTAGACTTAGTGCATGTGTGTCATATGACCACGGTAAGGTCCGTTTCAGGACATTATGGAGAGAGGCCGTCAGAGGTGCCAGTGCCATACTGTAGGGAAGCAAGTAGAGATTCACATGTGAGGGGATGTGGCCTAGACATTTCTTTACTAGAAGATTGAGAGAGGGGAGAGACAATATGAAGTGACCAATATCTAGATGGAATTGTGACATTGAGGGAGATGATCTTTTTTTGTTTGTTTGCTGTTTGTTTACTTTTATATGTGAGAGAGATTTGAACATGCTTCTCTCCTAGTGGGAAGGAACCAAGAGAGAGGGAAAGGGGGTCATTTGTGGTGGGAGGTCTTGAGTGAATGGGAGCAGGGGGAGAGGGCAGGTTACAGAGCATCAGGAAAAGCTGTGGCTTTCCAGCTTTCTTTTACACCATAAACCCCAGTAAGAAACATATTTACTCAGTGTATTTATGGACATGTAAAATTGGTTTGTTGAAAGAACATTTTCATGAAATTATACCCTTCCTATGAGCAGTAGAGCCTGAATTTTCTATTCTATTTAAATTAAAAAAATTATTTTAGATCCTGACTCATTAAATAGATTCTGCATCCAATAAAAGAGCCGAAACCCATAGTTTGAAAAATGTTGAGTTAGAATGCCTGGGTGGCTCAGTTGTTAAGTGTCTGCCTTCGGCTCAGGTTATGATCCCAGGGTCCTGGGTTTGAGCCCTGCTTTGGGCTCCCTGCTCGGTGGGAAGCCTGCTGCTCCCTCTCCCACTCCCCCTGCTTGTGTTCCCTCCCTCACTGTCTCTCTCTGTCAAATAAGTAAATAAAATCTTTATAAAAAACAAAACAAAACACTGAGTTAAAGGATAAAAGAGGGAAGGATAGGGGCGCCTGGGTGGCTCAGTGGGTTAAGCCTCTGTCTTCAGCTCAGGTCATGGTCTCAGGGTCCTGGGATCGAACCCCATATTGGGCTTTCTGCTCAGCGGGGACCCTGCGTCCCCACCCCCCTGCTTGCCTCTGCCTACTTCTTTTTTTTCCTTCTTCTTTCAAAGATTTTATTTGTTTGACAGACCGAGATCACAACGAGGCAGAGAGAGGCAGGCAGAGATAGAGGAGGAAATAGGTTCCCTGCTGAGCAGAGAGCCTGACGTGGGGCTCCATCCCAGGACCCTGAGATCATGACCTGAGCCGAAGGCGGAGGCTTTAAACCACTGAGCCACACAGGCGCCCCTCTGCCTACTTCTGATCTCTGTCTGTCAAATAAATAAATAAAATCTTAAAAAAAAAAAGACAGAAGGATATTTCCTCCTTGGTCTTGGACTTTTAACTAGGATAAATAAGGGCATGAAGAAGTAAGGAGCTCACAAATGAGGCTCTAAAGGAGTCATACACTGTTGTCCTCTGCATTTGAAGAACCACCGAGCAGGTGGGCTACATAGGTGGAAACCTCGTGGTTTGAGGGTAAGATCAGGCTCCAAGCTCAGTGTGGGATTCTCTTTCTCCTTCTACCTGTGCCCCTCCCCGTGCTCCACAGTCTTTCTCAAAAATAAACAAACAGGGACCCCTGGGTGCCTCGGTCGTTAGGCATCTGCCTTCGGCTCAGGTCATGATTCCAGGGTTCTGGGATTGAGCCCTGCATTGGGCTCTCTGCTCAGCGGGAAGCCTGCTTCTCCCTCTCCCACTCCCCCTGCTTGTATTCCCTCACTTGCTGTGTCTCTCTCTGTCAAATAAATAAATAAAAATTAAAAAATAAATAAAAATAAAAATAAAAATCACTCTCTTTGGTGGTAAAATTTGAAGCAAAAAGCTGATGAGTAGCTGTGCACTTATTATTATTATTATTATTACTATTATTATTGTATCTGCTCTAAACCCTGTACTTACTATACCTCATTCTTCTTGCTTTGGCTGTGTCTTGAAAAAAATCATCTTAAATCTTTGTATTTTTCAAGCCATACTTTGTTTTATTTTATATATATACATATATGTATACATACATGTATATGTATACATATATATGTATACATATACACACATATAAAATATATATACACATATATAAAAAATATATATACGTATATATTTTAAGATTTTATTTATTTATTTGACAGAGATCAGAAGCAGGCAAATATTTTATTTATTTATTTGACAGACAGAGATCAGAAGCAGGCAAAGAGGCAGGCAGGCAGAGAGGCGGATGCAGGCTCCCTGATGAGCAGAGAGCCTGGAGTGGGCCTCGATCCCAGGACCCTGGGATCATGACCGAGCCAAAGGCAGAGGCTTCAACCTACTGAGCCACTGAGGCGCCCCTAAACTTCACATTTTTAAAAAAAAATTTATTTATTTATCTGATAGATCACCAGGGGGAGTGGTAGGCAGAGAGAGAGGGAGAAGCAAAGTCCTCCCAGAGTAGGGAGCCTGACATGGGATTCAATCCCTGGACCCTGGGATCTTGACCTGAGCCCAAGGCAGATGCTTAACTGATGGAGCCACCCAGGTGCCCCTAAACTTCACATTCTTAAGAGACAGATTAGTGTTCTAATTTGTTTAAATAGTAAACATGCTTGTTTACTATAAATATAAATATAATGCCTGTGCTCTACTTCTATTTCCTAAAGCAAAGGATGGACAGATAAACCAAAATTCCTCTGTGTTTAACATGAGATGCACAATATTTACAGAGGACTACAGGTTTGCCTATCAGATGTGTTTTGCTCAAGTTTTCATGGTTCTTTTTCTTAGATTTCTGGTTAACTGATGGCATGAGAGCCAAGGTGACCTTAGCTCATAGCAGAACATTCCCCGCAGTCCTGATTAAATAATTAACAACATTGTTTCTGTAGGGAAATGTGCTATGGGACTCCTTTTCCAAACAGCAGAAATGTTTATTTTCCTTTGCAAACTATGTTGTCAGTCTTCTTACTGCAGAGTGGAAAGGGTGATAGTGTTTATTGAGGGAACAAAAGAATATGACAGACCTTTAGAATCTATCATGGTGCGGGTAGAAGGATCATATTTTCTGCCCTGCTTCCCATCTCCACTTCAGCTCCATACTCAAAATACTGGGAATCATTGAACTGAAACTATTCTGATTTATCAATTCTGTTTAATTACTTGCCACATTCACTTTAATGATATGCTGAGGGCTTGCAGACCAGAAGAAATCCTTAGAAGGGTTGGAACAATCTCACCTTAAAAGCTATAGGTTTTGGGGCACCTGGGTGGCTTAGTGGGTTAAAGCCTCTGCCTTCGGCTTGGGTCATGATCTCAGGGTCCTGGGATCGAGCCCCACATCAGGTTCTCTCCCTGGTGAGGAGCCTGCTTCCTCCTCTCTCTCTCTGCCTGCCTCTCTGCTTACTTGTGATCTCTGTCTGTCAAATAAATAAACAAACAAATAAATAAATAAATAGCTTAAAAAAAAAAAGCTATAGGTTTTTTTCCTGCTGTGGCTTTTGGTTAATGCCAAATTCCTTTGGTCAACATGATTCTTTTTATTCCCAACCAGAATAATTATAATAGCAGTTGAGATTTATCTAATGCTTATTATTTTTCAGACACTTAAACAATTATGCCACCATCTTACATATATTAATTCACATAATCCTCCCAGGAGCCCTGGTCCTCTTTGTCTTATTTCTACCTTAAATATAAGAAAAGGGATACCCAGAGAGGTAAAGAAACTTGCCCTAACCTGAACAGCATCAGGATTTGAAGCAGGCCTCCTGTGTCTTCAGGCTATGATCTTTTTTTTTTTTTTTTAAAGATTTTATTTATTTATTTGTCAGAGAGAGAGCGAGAGCCAGCACAGGCAGACAGAATGGCAGGCAGAGTCAGAGGGAGAAGCAGGCTCCCTGCGGAGCAAGGAGCCCGATGTGGGACTCCATCCCAGGATGCTGGGAGCATGACCTGAGCCGAAGGCAGCTGCTTAACCAACTGAGCCACCCAGGCGTCGTCCCCAGGCTATGATCTTAATCACCACATCACTCTTCCTTAAATTTAGGAAGCAAAACCTTTAGCTGTGGCAATTAGATAAGAATAGATGCATGAGTTAACGTAACTCCTTTATCATTTCTGGGAAAATAACTCAATGAATTAGTCAGTTATTTTTCTGTAAAATAATAGTATTAGTAGCAGCCAGAATTTCATTTTCCTCCTTTGTACCAATTACAATGAAAAAGGAAGGTAAAGGATTATAAGAGTCACTTTATTTTTCTTTCTTAAAGATTTTATTTATTCATATGACACACAGAGATCACAAGTAGGCAGAGAGGCAGGCAGAGAGAGAGGAGGAAGCAGGCTCCCCGTTGAGCAGAGAGCCCGATGCGGAGCTCAATCCTGGGACCCTGGGATCATGACCTGAGCCGAAGGCAGAGGCTTTAACCCACTGAGCCACGCAGGTGCCCCACAAGAGTCACTTTAAACAACGGACTTGCTTTCTGTTAATTTTAATTCATAGTTATTGCATGCATCTGTATTTGTGCGTTGTGGTTGCAACAGAAAATAAGAGAAAACAAGAATCCTTCTCTCTCTTTCTTTTTTTTAAGATTTTTATTTCTTTATTTATATGACAGACAGAGATCACAAGTAGGCAGAGAGGCAGGCAGAGAGAGAGGAGGAAGCAGGCTCGCCACTGAGCAGAGAGCCTGATGCGGGGCTCAATCCCAGGACCCTGGGATCATGACCTGAGCAGAAGGCAGAGGCTTTAACCCACTGAGACACCCAGGTGCCCCAACAATCCTTGTCTTTAAGGCTTGTAGTTTGGTTTGAACAAGGCAATACATGCGTGAATAAGAGGTTCATGTACTGTGGTAGAGATCTCACCAATATCTCTGTGCTGTGCCTAAAATTGGCAGTTTAATTATTTTGATTTTGTAAAAGCGCAGTATAATTTTTTTGGGGGTCCTGAATTCATTGATCATGCCATCTGCATTTACTGTATCTAATACATCTGTTTAAAGGATGTCAATGACAACTTAGTACAGATGATTTGGTTTTCATGCTGCATTGTTTTGTACTTTCTGCCTCAATGTATTTGAATCCTGCTAACCTTTTCTTAATGTTTTCCATGTTTCAGAGTTGTCATGATGAGGAAGATGATGATGGGGAAGAAGAAGTGAAGAGTTTTGAAGTAAGATGGATCTTTCTAGATTTGTCTTCTTTTCTACTTTGGAACATTGTTTCATAGCTTATAACTGACATTTATGTTTCTTGCTTCATGGCTTATCGCAGCTTATTGTGTCAAGGAACTGCATGTCAGAAGCTGGATGGACAAATCTGAGTCCTCACATTTGCTAAAGTTAAGACCAAGGAACGTAGACTAATGAAATAATCAAATAAAACCCATATGTGCAGAATGAGTGTCCCTGAGAACTCTCAGAGATGAGAGTGCTTCAGACTGTTCTCATCTCAGTGAATGTCGTGATCTGAAATTTCTAGTGGACATATAAGGAAAATACTTACTGAACAGCAACATGACATTGAGGTTTTAATTAAACCCTTGGTTGGCTGTTTTTCTTCAGAATTGAAAAAGTCTTAGAGATCTGGCCTCTTTTGAATTCAACCCAAATACGTCACTCATTCCCTGTACATATGTACAGACGGCGATACACTATGCCAATTTGCTTGCATGAGGTAGGAGTGCATATATTTCTAGGACTGTGTTCTATTGTACGATTGTTACAGATGTTCTCAGCTCCTAAATATCCAGAAAATTAGAAAGACTGCTCTATGCTAATTAGCCAGAAGGAAAGGAACTATTATTTGACCCCATTTGTTTAGATTTTACTTTTGCTTTCTATGAAGAAAAGAGTTGTTGCTAACTGCCACCTTTCTCCATTTCTTTTTTTTTTCTTTTTTTTTCTTTTTTAAGAATTTTCAAAAAGAAGTGGAAAGAAATAGATACTTTTTTTTTCTATTATGTATATCTGGATTTTGAGCTAGAGGTCTGGAAATCTATTAGTAACTAGCAGTCAGTCCTTAATGACAGTGGTCCCACTGAAAGGTACAGGTTGAGGGGGGACAGAGAGTAGGGCCCCTTCCAGGACCAATTTGATGTGGCATCTCTGCAGCATTGAAATCAATGCGTAGAAAGTGTAAAAGCTAGTCTGAGAACAACCCATGCTTATTGCTGAGGAAAAAAAAGCCGTAAGATTAATTTCCTATGTGACACACTATAATCTTTTCTAATGTATGTGTGTCCTGTTCTCAAGTCCGTCTTTATTGATAAGAAACTGAGGTAAATTAGAATGAGCTCTGAGCAGCAAGTAATACTGTGTTTTCTGAAGTGCACACCATTTATGGTCTACCAGTTGTCTTCCGAGCAATTGTTTATTGCTATTTTGCTTCTTGTCCTCATCCTTCCTTAAGGCCACAGGATCCCAACGCAGCAAGGTAAAACTATATATATGTCTGTATTTGTCCGGGTCTGAGTTTTGGTTTCTTGTGACATTTACCTTTGTTAGACCCAACATCTTGGATTCTTTTGTAATAAAAGGTCTTGCAATCTTTCTACGAGTTTGTAGCTCCCATGCAATTGGTCTCTTCAGTACCCCTTCCTTGACACAGGTTTATTCTTCTTGGAGTTTAAATAACTCATAATTTGAAATTTCATCCTACATGTGAACTCTGGGCCGCATGCTGTGCTCAGGTAAAAAGGGGCCAGCCCTTTAGCTGACTAACTCTTAGCTTGGGACCTTTCAGGACCGCATTCTGGCCTCATCCCCTCTTGATGCTTATAAAATACAAGTCTTGTTACTCGAAAAAAGACCTATAAATGGCATCACTAGTGAGATTGGGAAGAAGTCTGTTTTCCCTTTGTGTTAGTAATATCTCCATTTAGTAATTAGAGATGATATTCCACAATGTTGTTGTTGATGTCAGCATTTCATTACAGAAGAACTTGATGATTATTTCTATCTCTTAATATATTTTGAATAGTGAAGTGCTTGGAATATTTGCTAAAAGAAAAAAACATTTTTTTGAGCATCAAAAATTTTTTTTTCTTTGATAGGAACCCTGTTAAGCTTACATTTTATTTTCAAGAGACTAATTCATAGGAAAATTGACCAGAACATCCCAGGGGAGAAAAATATCCATCATGGCTTTAGTTTAAAAAAAAAAAAAAAAAAGTGCTGTTAAACTGAATTTAGAATGTCATGAAGAATCTATTTAGAAGAAACAAATGATAATATTTTAACTTAGTCTTATATTTTGGAGGAATATATTATTCTTACAAATTTAAAAATTTGAATTCATACAGCTATCAGCTTATAGCTCTAGTAGATGGGTATAATAGTTAATGGCATATAATAGACATGACAATAATATTTTCTGGGCTTAAATCATAGGTAATAATGAATGTGATACTAAGTTGATATTTATGCCTTTATCACTAATTATCTCAAATAGAATTTGGATTATGGAAGGTTAAAAATATGAAGGGACCTCCTGACAGTAGCCAAAGATTTGATGTCCTGGCACCAAAATTTGTGCCCCAAGCATGTATTGATATCTGTGGGGTAAGGGTAGATAAGGAAGGTCAGAATCAGAAGGCATTGCTGGTTAAGAAAGCCATCTTCCTCAGAGAGAGGAATGTAGTTTCAGGGGAATCTAAAAAGCAAATCCAGTTTGGTAAATAGGGTCAAATTTGGTGACATTAGAGAAGTTCCCAATTCAGAAAGAAGTCTAGGAATGGCTAATGGAATCAGCTTTTAGCATCTAGGATTCATGTCAGAGTGAAGTCAAGAAATCAGGTGAGGATATGGAGCCTGACCTGAGAAAACAGGCTGCATGTCCCAGGTTCAGAATGGTGGGCAAGACATTCACACAGTAGTGTGAAGCCTGGCAATTAATCTCAAGAAGGAGACTAGAAACCAGCAAGTATAACCATCCCCCATGAAACAGGATTTTGAAGTTTCTTATGATTGCTACTTGCAGGCATAACACCGTAGACGAGAGAGGGGAATTTGTACTTCTTAACCAGATATTTTACTGAATTGCCATGTGATTTGGGACTATGACTTACTATGTATGCCTAATTTGTGTAGCATGCTACTTTCCACAAACTATTTGATCTGTGAGTAAGCAATGGAAATTGAAACCAAGTTGAGAAACTGAGATGTGCAGGTGCTCGCCTATGAAGATACTCTTGTCTGAGGTTGACTCTGTGATACCAACAAAGCCGCCGAAAATTTGACCAGACAACTGGATTATTACTTTCTCTATAAATTGAGTAACATACCAGACATTTTAGTTGAAGTGTCTGGTTGTTTAGTATCATTTAGAGATAGTCTCATAGTGGAATTTTTCATCTAAGGTAAAATAGATCTGAGAGGCTATCTGACAGTTTCAAGAATTCTTAAATTATGTTAAAGAAATTTCGGGATAACATAAAGCATGTGATAATTGAATTTTATTCCCATAACTGACTGATTATTAATAGTTGCTGTACTTTCTGCTTAAATTCTTTATCTGTAAGTATTTAGTGACAATTAAAGGGGCATTTTTAAAAAGGGGCATTTTTTAAAAAGGGGCATTATAAGATCCTTGAGGGAAGAAATAAAGCTTAAGGAACATGAAACACAGGATGTGGGGACTAAAATGCTGAGTATTTGCTAGCTCTTTTCTTATTTCCCTCACATCTATGTTTTACTGATGGGATTCTGCTAAAACTTGCAAAGAGATTTAATGTGATAATTTAATTCCCTGCTTCATCAATAATATATGTAAATGTTCTCTACAACTATTTATTTAAAAACCTTATTGCTTATTTAGTTACGTATATATAACTTTTTTAGATTTGGGACTACATCAATACTAAAACTACAAAAAGGACTGTTAAATCTTATAAAGAGGCTAGGAGTAACTGAAAGGGAAGAAATATCTTAGCAGTGACTCAAAATGTTCATTGTACTACAGTTGAGTGCATTGTTCAGCTTTGAATTTTTATAAGCCAAAGCAAAGAATAAGAACAACAAATTGGTAATGTTGCAAGTCAAAAAACTTCACTTTTCTGAGCAGCGTGGGTTTTTCTCACTTAAATTCACAAAGAGATTTGGTACCAGAACAAACCACATTTTTAAACTATGATTTTTGCAAAATACGCACAAACATTCCCAAGTGAGTGTGTGGCATTAAATGCTAATTCTATGGAAGCATTTCTGTGGACTATGATGGTACTATAATATAGATTTATTTCTTAATAAAAACCTAAATTAATAACAGTGGAGCTTAAATAAACCAGAGGAATGGGGTACTGACTTGCCTTCTAGACCATCTTTCTCAAATATTAGGCAAGTTGCATCATCCTTTGGCAAATGCCCAATTTCTAATTCACAGAGGAGTTCTCTGCTGCGTCCCTGAGGTCTTGTTATTCTGTACTGTTGATTAAAGAGAATAACTTGTGTCTTAAATACTAAATATGCCTATGGCAGTGTTGACATTCTGTAATAAAAGACTTAGGAAACCAATTTATATTCTGTCCCAGATGGGCCTCAGGCATAAGTGAAATGACATCATACCTGCTAAAGTATTCAGACCAATACCAGCTCGTATTCCAAAATATGCATCACCAAATATGGAAGAATCGATTTGGGCCCCAGTGCGTTAAGGTCTGAGGTTATATAGCTCTAGCCAATGACAAAACCACCTTTGTCTGGCCCTTCCAGTGGTCCAGTTTTGAACAGAACTCCATTCCTCGGCAATGCTGCGGCAACGAATTTGCTGTAAGATGTACTGTCTCCACCAGCTGTGTAATTTGATCTTTGAATGCGTTTATTTAGTTCTGTTTATGGGAGCAAAGCAATTTAAAGGAGAAGGGCTCCCTGAATCTTACCAAAGACAACCAGTTTATATAAAAATAAATAAAAGATACAGCTTTGAATATAGAACATTGAAGCAATGATTCCTTTTATCAGGTACACTTAATAGTTACTTAGTTTCTCTTACAGAAACACTGTGGTATCCAAAATTGGGTGGAAAGTGCTGAGTTGTTATGCTACTGTTGAATGGTAGAGGGGGAGGGAGAAGGAATTTTGATGACCACTGTTCTCATACCTCTTGCCGAAAGCTGCTAACTGCATTCTTATATACTGAAATTATCAGCCTCAAGTAATACCCTCATGTCTTAGCCCAGGTTCCTTAGAAAATAGAGCAAAGAGATTCTGTGCTAACACTTTATTGGGGTTTAGGTGCTGATACAATCCCGGAAGAGTAAGAGTGACGGGGAAAAAGAGAGCAGGTTAGGAGGGAGAGCAAATACAAGGTGGTGCGTTCTTGAGCTGACCCTGCCTGTTCAACATCCTGTCAGACGGCCCTAGAAAAACCACATGTATGCATCCGGGAACAGCGCCTCCTAGGGAAGAAGGATGAGCACTGGTTCTGTCCCACCTCCTTTCTTTCTCTGGTCAGAGGGACTTAGTTCCTGTTGTTAAGCAGATTTTCCGTGCACCTCCTGGGGAAACCAAAGGCAGCTTGGGTCCAGCCTACCCAGAGTTCAGGTACTGCAGTCTCTGCATGTGGGGCCTCCTAAGTGGGTGGTAGAGATGATAGGAGCCAACTTTTATAACCCTACTCTGAGAAAGGCAAGTTGCCAAGTGTTGGAGAGAAAGGGCATGTCGGGTGTGATGGAGTCCTGGTCTTGGCATGAGGAAAATTCCCAGAAAGCACAGTCCCCTAGATCATGTATGGTAATTCCTGCATATTGGCTGCATGCACATAAATAGCAAACTGTATAGAACGTACACTTGAACATCTAGTTATGCATTTCTCAGGCACATGAGAGTAGAACATTGTATACTATTATTTAAAAAATAATCTCGGGCGCCTGGGTGACTCAGTGGGTTAAGCCTCTGCCTTCAGCTCAGGTCGTGATCTCAGGGTCCTTGGATCAAGCCCCACATCAGGCTCTCTGCTCAGTGGGGATCCTGCTTCCCCCACCCCTTTTTGCCTGCCTCTCTGCCTACTTGTGATCTCTGTCAAATAAATAAATAAAATCTTTAAAAAAATAAAATAATCTCAGTTGACAATAATTCGTCCCATAATGCTTGACTGCATTATATGTATATCAGATGGGATACAGCAGAATCATTCAGAGCATAGATGTTTGAACGAACCACCTATGTTTGAATCCCAGCTCCACCACCTACCTGTGCGACCTCAAGCCTCAATTTTCCTATTTATAAATGGAGCTAATAATTATAGTATATATTTCATATGGTGAAGATTAGATTAGTTAATATGTATAATACACTCAGAGCATTGGCTGTCTATAACAAGCTCTCTAGGTATTTACTATTATTATTACTTTTAATCAATTTTACCTTCCTACTAAAATCAAGCCAACAAATCCCTTAGGAAAACTTTCACGAGAGAGTGAACACAGAACTACACAGGGCAAGAGACCTGGGCTCTCATTCGGGTGCTGACTAGGTGGCCTTGAGTGGGTCACATTTAAATTATTCTGTGCCTTGGTTTTTTTCTTCTTTGAACTAAAAGCTTTGACCTGGATGTTCTTAGGGGTCATGCTCGCCTTTACAAGTGTCTAATTCGCTGTTCACGAGTAAGTTCTTTTTATTTTTCAGGGCAATTTCTTAATGCTCCTAAATGCATAAATATTAATAGTAGCATGGACATTTTGCGTATTTTTTTCTTCCAATCTTTTGTGGAAGAGTGAAAAGGGAAATAAACATCATTTTATTTACACTAGTAGAGTCACAATAAAAATGCTTTGTAGACATTAGCCTAGCTTCTGTACATACATATGTATCTCTACCTTTTCATAGTTTGGTGTTTAAAGTATTACACAACTATACATGATACAGTAAGATATAGAAGGAAAAATGTTGAGGGATGAGGGGGGTTTGGGGACACCAACTGGAGCCTTCCAAGAATGAAACCAGTGCCTTAGACTCTTGCTAATTAGTGGGGATTTGTCAGCACTACCGATCCCAAGCTTTCTAGGAGTGAACATCAAGTCTCACAAATTTCAGTTTGCTCTGTCAGTGAAATAAACACAGTCTTCTTGTTTGGAAGATACAGAAATTCCTGAGGATCTCTGTGAGGAGAACAACGTGTCCTATAGCCTGTTGTAGTTCAGTAGAGGTAATAATTGAGAATTTCTTGATAAAGTCCAGATATCCAGGTGACATCTGAGGATGGCTGAGCAGAGGATAAGTACCAGGAATCTAGAAGAATGAAAACACTATGTTCCCATAAGACAGTCTCCAGAAAACTCCCTCTCTGAGCCGAGCCGGAAATTGGCGGGAATTGGAGACTGTATGGAGTACTTAAAGAGCTCACGCAGCTGTTTCTTGAGGGTCGCTCTGCGGTAGGACCAGTAATCGTGTGTGAAAACGTAAAATTTTAAACACTGAAACAGCTAGTATTGAGAGAACTCAAAATCCACATAATGACTTGTCATGATCCGCTCTATGGTAAAATTTATTCTAACTTCTTTTTTTTCCATAAATTATTCCAACATTTTGGCACCTTCCTGATCCAACTATACCTTCATACCTTCATATTAGTAGAGGTCATCAAACTTATTGTTCTTATTCTTCTGTCGGGCTATGCTAGTAGCATTTTCTTTCTGTATTCAAGGCAGTGTTCAGTGTTTTTAAGCCTTAAACAAACAAATAGGTAAATGAAAGCTGTTCTAAATCACCTTTGTGCTCAGAATAAACCCCATTCCTTCCGATGATAACTTGGTGTAACTTTGCTAATTTGATACCTTCTGATTTGATAGTTGCTCATTTTCCCTCTCCTACTTTATAGCTTGTTTGCGAAGCTTTTCGTGATAGAGTATAAATTTAGTCAACAGAACCCTGAAATAGAAAATCATTTGAACGCAGCTAGGTTTTATTGTTTCAGCATAGTGCTAATTAGTCTAAATATGGTGAATCCAAGGGAAACAGTATGTTAACAAGCGTGGAAGTATAAATGATGAATAAGTAAGCCAAAGTCACACTACACAGTACATCCAAACTTCAGAGCCTCCAGCACATTAACTGAACTGCACTTTTCTGCATTGGAATTTTTGTCCTCTCCGATTGTCTATTAGTTAAACTTCAGGACTGAACCAAAGTTTGCTTTGGGTAAAAATGTATTTCCTTTCTTCCCTCCCTCCCTTCTTCTCTCTCTCCCTTTCTTTCTTTCTTGTTTTTTTGTGGGTTGTTGTTGTTGTTGTTGTTGTTGTTAAAGAACAAGAACTAGAAACTATGCCTATCCTATTGAAAAATAGAAGTCTGGGAGATTATACTATTCAGTATTCAGCAACAAAGACAATGGGTAATCAAGATACAGAGAGTAAACTAATTGAGCTTTAAAAGTGAACAATTTGAGAACTATTGTTCACATGTGTATAATTCTTGACTCTGACCATGTACCAAAAACAAACTAGATGTTTCTCACTTTAGTAGCTTTGTAGCTAAAGTAGCTCTTCAAATGAAAAGATAACATTTGTAATTTCAGATTCATTGTACGTACTACATGATATCACATTATTTAGTTCTGTTATTCATTCATCAAGTTTTCTTGGACACCAGTTTTGTGCAAGGAACTTTACTGGATATATACTTGTGGTTAAAACAAGCAAACAAAACCTCTGAAGACACTGTCCTCATGGTGACTTACTTGTAGAAAACTCTGTATACATTCATTTAATCTTCAAAAAAATTTATGAATTTGAGGGACCATCTATTTTTAAACAAAGTTATAATCTTAAAAGTTTTCCTAGCACTCCTGGTCCGTTCTTTATGACTGTGACCAATCTACAGTATCAGAAACTAGAATACCAAACAAAATTAATTGAAATGGACAATATGTCTCTTATCTATATTTTTGTTTTCCCTTAGTCTGACCAAATTATTAGTACCATTTCACTGCCATTCGCTTTTGTCCTCCTAGCTATCCAATCAAATCTCCTACATTTCCATTTTCTTTCTTACAATGTCGAGACTCAACATTACCTTGTAGGTAATGACTACATTTAAGATGCCAAATCAGAAGGATATTTAAGATCGACTTACTAAGAAATTATGGAAAGTATTTTAAAACGAGTCCGGTTGCTGGAGATTTCTGTTCACTTACAGGTAGCTTCCACACGCAGCAGAAGAGAAAAACATTATGAAAACCTTTTCAGCAGTTGCTGAAGGCTTGGAAACTCAAGGGAAAGCAGCAAGCCCACTGGGCTCATGCAGTGTTGGGCACAGAGTGAGCTGTGAGGCACCAGCTGCCCCAAACGCCCACGTCACTGAGGAGGGTCCAACAGAAACAGGGTACAAGTTTTGCTGTCAAAAAAGCTGCTCTTGTTTAAAATATCATTCATCTCCATTGTAGGGATAAACTATTTTCTCCACCAAGGATGGGCAATTGTATATATATATATTTTTTAATTTCAGTATTTTTCCTCATACAAAACAAATTGTTGAAGAACTGATTTTTTTTTTTTCTTCAGGTCTTCTACTGCCTTGCCGCCCCTCCCCCATCCAATGCTAAACATGAGGCACCCTGGGGAAAAAAATGAAAGAATATTAGCAATTTGATTACTAACTTCACTCATACTAAAAGCAGTCATGATGTGTATACCCCCTATTCAATGTCTGGAATTTGATCCTAGGTCTGATTTATTACCACCACTGACCTCGAAAAGACTTGTAACAGTGTTATAAGGAAAACAGCTGATCTTCCCTGGTTGTTCTTGGTGATCAGAACTTTTTGCCTAAGAGAAAATTGAAATTGTGGAGCTCCTTCCCCCACCCCAACCTTTTTTGTAACCTTAGAGTCATTGAAAGACTGAACTTCAAGTAGAGGTATAATGTTTATTTAAGACCCTTTGGCACTTTAGGTAGAATCTGGGATGGGGCAGAAACCCTGCTTTAAAATGCTTTAAAAAGGTCCTTCCAAAGTGCTATTTCCCCAGGTAAAATACTTTAAAAATATCTCTCTTCAGTTTTCTTAGAAAAGCTAATCTGCAGTAAATTGGAAATTAAAGAATTTTCTTTCTTTCCACATAATTTATCGTTTTATTGTCTGTAAACTTTCTGGTTTAGCTTTCAAGGTTTTATTTTATTACAATGTGATAAAATCTCCAATAGCGAGATTGAATTGCATGCCCAGAAGCACTTCTCCAAGGACAAAATACCAGAAAGAAATAATATTAAATATCTTCTGAGGAGAAAGCTTCCAACTCAGTATGACAAAGAAGAAATTCAACCAAGAGGTCGACCTGATCCCTCTTTATGAAGTATGGGTTTCCTGCTTCTAGATCAGTTATCTTTTTTAGCTCAATATTTTTTTTCAGACAAATCCCATCATCTTCCCTGAAGTATTTATTATTATTGAAATTCAGATGCTGTGTGAGAAAAATGAGGGTGATCTTTGCCCAGGGAGTTTATTTTTTAAAGGAGGCAATTTGACACCCTGTCTTTCAATCTTCCTGACATTCACCCATCAGGCATGATTTCAGTTACCGAAAAGGATAGTGGGGTCTAGAATGTTCTGTGCAAGTTGTTCTAGCAGATCTCTGAGCTGGCCCACCTACTTTTGAAGCACAAATGGCAAAGGGCTTGTGGTCTGTTTGTTTTTTGCCTCACGAGTATATGGCATGCTGCTATCTGTCTTCTTCTCTGGGTTTCCCGAGGACTATCTTCATATGTTCTATTGGGTCAAAAAGAAATCAATCTTTCCAACTCCCTTGCCTTTTCAGTTGATGAAAATGAGAGGGTGGTTCCTTAGCCAATAGTTTTTTTTTTTTTTTTTTAAATCTCTGTCTTCCTGAAAACGTTTTCCACGAGAGGAATTTGGTTACGAAGTGGAAGTGCCGAGTTCGTTTGTAGCTCTGGCCACGGGAGGAAAGTGAAAGATTGTTGGGTCTAAAAGGAGGGATCAAATGTTGCTGACCAGTTCGAAAGCACACCTGAAGAGCAGGCGAAAGGGTCTTCTTTCAGTTTTTCTGAAACTGTGTTGTAATGACAGTATGGTTTTGTGTGTCCGTGTGGTTTTGTTTTCGTTTTGTTCTTGACGCTGCAGGAAGAGGTTTAAACATGAAGGCAAACCTTTTAGATGTTAGCATGGCTACAACAAAGCAAAGCTGCCTTTTTTTTTTCTTTTCTCTGCTTCCATTTAGACCTATCACATAATTTAAGAAAAAAAAATAAAACTTTAACCACAGGAGCTCTAACTATAGTGTGAAAAAAAACCCTGATCAATTTTGTTTTCGCAGCACGATATTATCAAAGATTTAAGAAACAAATTTGCCAGCCTCGGCGAGAACTCTCTGGTAACAGCATAAATGTCTGTGTTGGTTGCTTTTGATTTGAAGGTTTCTTTTTTCATTTGTTTGAGCCCATTTCTTCCCCCTCCCCCTTTTAGTTTACTTTCTTTTTCATATTCTGTAACTAGCAAGCCTTCATTTTTTAAACCTCTTCCATCTTCCTGTGTCTATTTTCCGTACTTTGGATGGAAAGTTTATGGCAGCAAAGCTGTCCCTCTGGCTCCTTCTGCTGCCGCTCTTCCTGCTCTTAGGTCATATATGTTTTGGCCGTTGTGTTTATGGACATGATACTAATTGACTGTTTCATGTCCCATTGACTAAGCTTCTCTACCACGCCATTTGATGGACTCGCTGTCCTAGGGCTCTATGCAACTTTCATTTTGCAACTTGTACTGCTTAGTTCCGTCTCAATTCTCCAGTGAACTGGATAGCTCAAGTGAATGATCCTACCAGTCTTGAATTTGCTGTGCCTTTATATTTTATTTTTATTTTCTTCTTTATGTTTTCAGTGGTAGTTTAAGTGGAAAAGAACAAACCCCAGCCATTTGCACGGGCAGCCCCATGCAGTATCGTTTGTTACCACCCGAGAATACAAAATATAAAGGCACATTGCTTCTTTTATTCTTGGGGGGTGACTGGGCAGATCTGTGTCATGAGTCCACTACTTCGTTGAAGCCTACCTTTTGATTCATATCAGCTTTCAATTTTGCTTAAACTCCAACACGTCTCTGTGAATGTTTTCCTGTCATTTAGTGATACCTTGCAACTCGAGCCATTTGCTGAGCAGTATCAAGTTATGGCCATGGCATGGGAGATGATTGAAACGTAACAAACTCATGCACAAACGTATAATTCAGAAAGTGCAAGTTTCAATGACGAAATACAGTACTTCGAAACTGTGATACAGGCTTTGGACTTATCAAACAATTACAATTGAGAAAATCCATCCTGATAAGCCAGTACCAAAAGCATATCAAGAAAAATATAAAGGGCAAAAACCAAGAGTTGAATATTGTTAACATCTGTTGAATAACATTGTTGGTGTTGAAATGGTCCATAATGTTGTCATAGAGCCCATACATGAAGAGATGACTAAAAATATGGTTTATAGAAAGCTGCCGTGCTTAATGACAGCCACAACATAAACGGTTGGGATTTGTGTTCAGGAAAAAGAAATGGAAAAGCAAAAGCTACTCTACCAACAAGCCAGGCTCCACGACCGCGGGGCAGCTGAGATGGTGCTACAGACCATCAGTGCCAGCAAAGGTGAGGCTTGATGCTCTCCTCAGACTTCTTTCTTCCCTGGGAACGCCCTGATTTAAATTCTGCTGATTTAGTTAGTCCCTGAATTTCTTGTTCATCACGAGGTCAGGTGACTTCGGAAATGCAGGCTCTCGTTAGCCCAGTCCAACATTTTTTTTTCCCCCCTTCAGAGTCAAAGATTTATTTCTGTTCTTTTAGGTTTGGAAATTATAGCTTGACCCAAGCCTGACAAACCATGTAAATCAGGGATGGATGAATGTTTTCTGTGAGAGGCCAGATAGTAAATGTGTTTGGCTTTGCTGGCCATGGGTCTCTGTCACAACCCTTCAACGTTGCCATGGTAGCAGGGGAGCCGCTACAGACAGTATGTAAACAAACTGTGTGGCTGAGTTCCAATAAAACTTTATTTACAAAAATGTATGACAGGCTGGACTTGACCCTGTAGTCCGTAATTTTCAGACCCTTGATGTAAAAGTTTAGACTTTTTAAGTGATCCCTTTTAAACAACTAAAATACTATTGTATTTTTCAGTGCCAGCCAAGATCATTTTTCTTACATTAGCAGTATCTTCTTTGTGAAATATTTTTCCTATAATTTGCAGTGGGGCAGAGAAATGACAGTTACACATTCTCTTATTAAGAACCCCTCTCCCAGATTTCTAAGATATTTTTATCTCTATTATTGTTTCTATTTCTATTTTTTCTATATTCTGAGGTAAGTAGAGATGAATAATGTAAAAATAAAATATATTCAATGATATATAATGTAACTTGTTAGATTTAAAATTTTGTCATTATTGGGATACCTTTCTAGCTCAGTCAGAAGAGCATGCAACTCTTGATCTCAGGATCATGAGTTCGAGCCCCATGTTGGGTGTAGAAATTACTAAAATAAATACATAAATAAATAGACTTAAAATTTTGTCATTATTATTTGAATGACTTAAAATTGTGACCAGTCATCCTAATAAAGCAATACTATAAACATTGTAAGATAAAGGTGCTGAAAGAAAAATGATAAAAGTTATTTAAATGTAATATTGAGTGGAGAGGGAGAGAAATTTTCTTGAAATCTTTGTAGCTCTTATTCAAGTATTATTTTAATATACATGATTCGTTTTGAATCTTTATAGCTTTAGATGTCAGTATTTCAGAATCAGTGTTTGAGGGGGTATAGCTCAGGGGCAGAGCATTTGACTGCAGAATCAATTGTTGCTTTTTTTTTTTTTTTTAGAAGATTTTATTAGATAGTATGCTCACAAGCGAGAGGGAGGGGCAGAGGGAAAAGGAGAGAAAGAATCTGAAGCAGACCCTTGTACCAGGCATCGAGTCCCATCTCACAACCCTGAGATCATGATCTGAGCTGAAATCAAAAGTTGGATTTTTAACCAACTGAGCCACCCAGGCACCCCTCTTCTTCTTCTTCTTTTTTTTTTCCTTAATGTTCTCATATAGTTTCAATTCCTAGATACATTACACAGAATTTAGTAAGAATATTGGCAAAATATGCATTATTACTCTTGAAATGTTTTTTGGTAAATCAGTCTGTCTTCCATCATTATGCAGATTTGCAGGGGAGTGATCATTCTAAAAGTGTGCCTTTTGAAACAGAGGTAGCTAATGTACAGGTGAAATGATAAAAGGAATGCTATTTTTTATATTTTTCAGGGGATACAGGACCAATGGTAGCTGCGACTTTGAAACTTGGAATTGCTATCTTAAATGGGGGCAACTCCACAGTGCAGCAGGTAATGTCTTTAAGCCGTCCCCGTAATGTAGTCTTTGCACAGATGGACCATATTGCCATCACTTTGTTTTAGTCCCTGTTTCAGCCCTCCTGGAAGAACTATCAGTTGGAAAATTTTTCATTTTCTGTGTAAAAAAAAAAAAAAAAGCCTTTATGTGGTGGCCATCTCGCCCCAGGACTCAAACATCTAGGTTGCATGCTGCCATATGGGGCACAAACACTCTTGAGGAATCTGAAGTCCTATCAGATGTGTCATCCTGTGAAATTTGCATTTCATGTGACTAAGTGTAAAATGGTTTGCTTTATTTTTATTTTTTTTTTAAAGATTTTATTTATTTATTTGACAAAGAGAGCTCACAAGTAGACAGAGAGGCAGGCAGAGAGAGAGAGGGAAGCAGGCTCCCCCTGAGCAGAGAGCTCGATGCGGGACTCGATCCCAGGACCCTGGGACCATGACCTGAGCCCAAGGCAGCGGCTTAACCCACTGAGCCACCCAGGCGCCCTGGTTTGCTTTAATAGTGGAGAAAAGTGAATGTTCTTAGCTCAGGAGCCTAGTTTGGCAACATCTCTCTCATATTTTTCTGTATTGCCTTCTGTATGAGAAAGAAGAGTTTATGAACATGCAGCTAATAACTGTTGCGTCTTGGTAAGTTTTGGCGAGGCTGGGAAAGGGCTACCCTGAGGGAAGGAAAGGAAGTCTAATGAAAACCTTGGGATATTTGACTTCAGGTTGCTGTGAGCCCCAGAAACACGACAGTGGACAAAGCCCTGAGTATGTTCCTAGAAGATCTTTGATTCTAAGAAATACAGAATTTTTGAAGCTTGCCTTTGGGTTGGTGAAGATTTGGACTAGGTTAAGTTAGCAACCGAGAATAGCTGAAAAACTCCTCTTTACATTTTTCTTAAATTGCGTGCCTCTTTTTCTGTAAATAAAATTGTGACATTTGTAGACTGGAGGGGTACATACGTCTAATCTAAGCCAGGGTGCCTGACTTTTGCTTTTTAATGCCTCTGATGGTTTAGTGAAGCATCTGGACTCCTCTTGGTGTCATGTTTTTAAATTGCAAAGGGAAATCGCACAGGTTTACAAAAGAAACCACACCTAGTCAAATGTTGTTATTCATATATTATGAACAGGTTTTTTGAAAAAGTAATTTGTGTTCCTTTATGAACTTGTTAAATGAAAGATCTAGTGCTTGGTCTAATTATTGAGAAGAAATGATTAGCCTAAGTATTTTTAAGTCACTTCAACAATGACTGTGATGTGATATGAAGATCTCTGAAATTTCTACTGGTGACAATATCAGAGTCTGTGTTTGTTGCTTCTATTAGTAGTCAAAAGGAATGCTAAGTTTCCATTAGAACTAAGCGAAGATAATGATGTCTTTTTTTCCCACCCAATTTACAGATGTCTTTTTTTGCTTTCCATAGCAAATGACTACATGACTCAAATTAAAGGAAAACTGAAGAAAGCCCACCTACTCTCTATAATATTTAGCACAAAATAATTTCCCTTTATGTTTTACTTCAAAAGTCCTGAATTAGGTAGCAGATAGATTCAGAAATCCTTGGAGCTAAATGGAGCCATGAGAGATCATGTAATACAGGAACTTGTCTATACAGGCTTTTCTTTTTTCTGTAAACCTTCAGATACATATCCTACTAACTCCCTTTAACTCTGAGCCATATTCCTTATTTTAAACTTCCCGTGATTAGTAAGTGATTCATGTTTTATTAGACCAGGAACTTACCACACTCCCCTCAAAATGGCCAGGTGTTTGTGTATATTGTGGTATGTACATATTTGTGTGTATGTGTGTATACATGTGAGATGTGTATATATGTGTATGTGTATATATGTGTTTATATGTTGCATGTGTGTATGTACATTACGTGTGTATGTGTGTGTTTACTATTTGTGTGTGCATACATATACAACTTCTACATATTTAGTACCTTATATTACCTTTCACTCAAATTTCTAGAAACCAAATTACTACCAAAATGCTGACCATTTTAGCTCAGCCCTACTTTAGACAGCACTGATAACAGGAATTATTCACCTCCATTCAAGATTTGGAGAAAAGCAGTATCTTTCTTTTCTTCAAACCTTTGGTGTGCCTTCTGTCATTTTATCATCTTGTATGTGCTTCTCGTTTGAAACTTCCGACACATTGTCATCCACATTCAAGGCAGCTGTTTCACTGTAATATGTAATAACAAGCTAAGAAGGTAGAGCTATGCTCTGCTTTTGCATTTTTTACTTTTGTGTTTAATCAAAATTTTAACCACAGAATCTGGACATCATTCTGACAACAGAGAAGAAAAATGTAATTGTCAAAACGATTACTACCATTCCTTAGGTTTAGAGACCATGATAATGGAAACTACATTTCTGTCTATGACATTAGCATACGGTTGCCAACATTACCCGGGTTTAAGGACCTCACTTTTGTGTGGAAATCTAGGACTAGCATCTGGGTGGGCCTTCTTCCTAGTAAGCTTGAACTAAAAATCTGAATCTTCACATACTTAAAGAGTGACTAGAAGAGAGTTACGAGTGTTATTTTTCCCTGGACAATCATGGTGCTCATGATGTTTATGCTCCTTATTCCAAGCCAACCCTTTTATTGACATTGAAATCTACAGCCATTGTGCCTTGACACACTCGTCTCTATTTCTTGTTAAAGTTGTGGTCATATTTGTATGCACTGAGTGTTTTACATCTTTATTCCAGCATAGAGAGCATGTTTTTGTTGTTTCTTATTTAACATAGAATAAGATTTGTGTTCAGTGGCCCTGTGGTTTCTATATTTACTGTAGAAAATGCTTGACTACCTCAAGGAGAAAAAGGATGTGGGCTTCTTTCAGAGTCTGGCTGGCCTGATGCAGTCCTGTAGGTAAGCACACACCTCCCTTGTTTTGGTTCTACTCGGTGGGTTGTATCTTTCAAAGTTTTTGTTTTACTTTGCTGACACTAATGATACAGAGAATATTTTTTAATGATTAAGTATACACTAAAGTGGGACAATAGAGGATGTCATATTTTCTTATTGTTAGCTGTTAGTAATGTCTTAATTATTAACTTACTCAGTGTTAATGATGTCTTATAATAGTCTATCCTGTGATTAAATAGGGACCTTAGGGAATTAATGTGTATTCTGCATACTTGAAAATGAGCAGGCTATGAATGTTAAAAGAGGAAAAGGAAGATTCTGATAAGTTTTATTTGGGAGCTTGTAGACCATTTCTCATTTTCCCTAAATAAATGATCCCTAACCGACTAATTTATGATAATCATTTTCTATTTTTTACAGTATTTAAAATCATTCAGACAGCATTTGACAAAGGAATCTGACAGATACTTAATGTAATAAGCTATTCTAGCTGGAAAAACATGATTATTATAATTATATTTCAGTGTGCCTGTTAACTTTGTAATGTACACCCGAAGTTCAAACCCCATTAATGCCTTATGTTTGCCTTTCACACGGATCATTTCAGTGCAGACCCTGGGGAGAAACTGGGCTGCCACTAGGAAAGTATGGTTGGTAGACATTTAATTGGGGCATGTCTTCACTGTATGTTAATATTTGGTTTGCGTTTCATGATAGGTGATTTGTAGACACTTGCTCTCCTGAAGATACAAGGTTTTCTATTAGTCCTCTCAGTGTCTTTCTCCCTGTTATTGTAGTGTCCTCGACCTAAATGCATTTGAGAGACAAAACAAAGCTGAAGGACTTGGAATGGTGACCGAAGAAGGATCAGGTATTGATCACTTAAATTAAAAGGATCACCTGCCCCCCCTTTCCTGAAATGAGTCAATTACCAATTACCTTTTGAGTACAGAGAGATACAAGGTTATTTTTAAATGGCCCAAATGCTTCTGTGATTCATTTAAAAGTTCATAATTACACACTCACTCAGGTCACCCAAAACTCAACCTTCCCTGTTAGCCATTAACTCCTTTTTGTTCCAGACCTACTGTACGTCACCTTTCCCCTAGTTGGGTAGTAGATCAAGATCCCTTATTAGAGAATTATCTGTAAAATTATAAAGCAGATGGGTGAACCACATTAGAGAATGTTTGACTTCTTGTGGCTAATGTGGCAAATTGAAACTCTCAGATTCATTCTTCTGTCTTCTTAAAATAGGGGTAGTTTGAGAGACCCTTCCATTAACCATTATTCTGACGGTCTCCTCCCTTTTAGCACAGATATCTCATACATCCATATGTCTTTGCAAGTCCAAATTTGATGAAAAAAATTAAGAGTCGTTTTTAATGTTTAAATAATCGATCACTTAATTTACATGTGCACCAGTAGAATGGCTCACATAATCTTAGAGTTTTTCTCTAACAGATGTGTGTTTAAACTAGAAAATTTAACACATTTAAAGCAGAAATAACTATTGCTGCACTTGCGTTTCAGTATTTATTAAGAAAAATAATCTTCAGTATTTTTTTTTTGTCTTGATTTGCTTTTATTCTTTTGTGTTTGACTTTTTTCAGTTGATTTAGTTTCAGTGAGGCCCTGTGTGTTTATCTGTTTTCATTTGCTTGGTCTTGTTTGGAGTGGTCATCTTATCAATGTATTAGTTTTGGAACATTGGATCTTCAATAAAACTAATCTTGTTTCAAAAAATAAATTTTCTCCCACCCACCTTTTGCAGTCTGCTTACCTTCCTGAAATATTTTCAAATTAACTAATCTCTCTAATTATTTCTGTATATTTTTATTCTTATAATAGGTAAAAGAATTAGCTGCATGTTTCTTACTATTCTTTAAAAATTTTCATTTATGTGTATTGTAATGCTGCTACTACTAATGCCACTTTGTTTTCTGCTTGACATATGAATGTATAGATTCAATCATCAACTATCAGTCCTACCGCTACCTAATTGTGTTAGTTAACTTTAAGAAAAATTGCCAGCAGCCCTCTAAACTTACTTAAATTTTCCGAAATGACTATCCAGCCAAATGTCTTCATTATTAAGGGTTGTGTCAACAATTATATAACACCCAGCCTGAGGGCCCCATCTTGAGAACTCAGAGTCCTTACAAATCTCAGAGCCCATTACCTGCCTGCCTCTGGGGTCTCCAGGAAGCCCTGGGCATTTTCCTTTAGCTGTAAAGTGCCTGAAAATGAATGAATTCTCTCTCCAAAGTCTGGCTTCCCTGTCTTGGAATTAGAAATCAATTTCATTTTTCCCTACAGTTATTACTTAATGTTCCAGAGGCAGTCCCATTAATCATTCTTCATCATTGTTCATATCGGCTCCCACGCGGAAACAGTGGCCCCCCGCAGGCTTAGCTTACCGGGTCTCCTGTCCTTTGTCAGCCAGATACGGATTGGAATTAACATTCCTGAGTCCTAAATCAGAAATCACTTGGTGAGAATGACCATTCTGACGTGAGAATTAGTCACATCTCTCAATATGAAATTGATTTGATTGGTTTATTCTTTTCAACACACAAAATTGCCCAAACCGATTAACACTTTTTCTATTTTACTTCCTTACAAACAGCAAAACAAAAACCAACATTTCAACTTCTTTTTTTTTCCCATTTCCTTTTCTTTCAACTATAAATGTACTTTCTTCCCTTCCTCAGTCATCACACATGAGCGTGGTAATTATTACAAATGATCTGCCTTTTCTTTATTTGCTCCTTCATTTGTCTTTAGCTTTGTGTATAGTCTTGACAGTGACAATTTTTTGTGCATTTTTTCCTTTTATAGATTGTTTAACGAATAGATTATTTCATTTCCATCATTATGCATCCTTTTATTTTAAAACCCATACATCAAGCTTTCCTTATTTTTTTCTTTCCATGAGGATGTGCAGTTATTAACATATTAGACATGGAGGGGCAAGAAGCATTTCAGTTACATTTTTTGGATTTGTTTTGTTCCATGTCTTTCATTTTGAAGAAAATTCTGGTGGACCCAATGTTTGCAATCGTTGTCTAAAGGAATGAATCATAGATGTGTAGTCTCCCTGTGGCGTTTCTGTCTTGGACATACTGTGGCTTTATGGCTGCACCAGTGGGTGCATGGGAAAATCAGTGGTTATCAGGGTGGTGGGGGGCTGTGACTGGCTGAGTCTCCTCTTGGCCAGGAGGCTCTGCCAGTTGCTTTCCAAATATTGAGAGATCTGCAGTTTTTACTCTATTCCCTTGAAAACATCACACGTTAAAGACCTTCTTAACATAAAAACTTTTTCATCCTTGGGACTGAATTCGAAGAGCAGTAGAAACAGTTGCAAACTAATGTAGTAACACAGATAGTAGTTTCTAAAAGACGTGATATCCTATGGTAATAAACAAGGGGTGAGATTTCTGAAAAGTACCTAGTACATCAGCAAGGCTTTAGAGATCAAATCGTGCTCTCTGAACACTCAGTCTTGCTTTTATCAAGAGGCCGATTGAGAAAACAATGGTAATTCAGTCGTTCTACGAATAATATACTACTTTCCAAATTGAGAACACTTAGAGCAACTCTGCCTTTTGGCACATTTTAAAAAAATTTCTGTGACATGTCCATTCTTTTGTTTAAGGTCTACAGAAGTTAAGAAAAGTTTATACCCTCATAGGGGAAGGAAAATCGATCATTCCTCCCGGAATCCATAGAGAAGGTTGAAAAAAATCTCAATCTGTTTGAGGCCCAAACACTATAAACTCAGCATGGAGAAAAATAATCGGACACTCTAACTTTTCTCCAACCTAACCAGCTGTCTCTATTAGGCCAGATCTCTTCCTGATGATGAGAAAATAACCATAAATTGCATAGCCTTGGAAAATATTTAATTTACATGTACCTTTTTGATACCTACAACCACCAGTGAGATCTTGTCCCCGTTTTATAGATAAAGACGCTGAATGGTGGGAAGTGTACAAGGCTTGTCCAGTCTCACACAGTGAAATGGCAGGGTAAAGACTGAACTGCAGACTTTCAGCCTCCCACGGTTACCAGTTTCATGAGACAGTCCCTTCCTCCACCTTTTACCTCCCGGGGGCTTATTTTGTACTTACCATATTGGTTAGGTGGTATTTTTTGCTTTTTTACTTATTGCTCATTCCTCCCTTCAAAGACACTAATCTACTGCCAATTTTTGCACTTAATGTTGAAGTTGTAAAGTCACTTTGGAACTTTGTATGGTTAAACGTGATACTCCTAATTTTGTATTGAGATACCCTTGGGGAATACGTGCCTTTCTAAGGTTTGTACGTGAGGATTTCAGTCTAATGATTGAACACTCCTTTTTCCACGGCTGTTACCATCATGTATGTTTGCGAGTATTAATATCCCTTCTTCCTAAATTTCTCCCATTTCTACAAAGCCTGACCTCCCACTTGTTTAATAAAACAAAAACAAAAACAAAACCGAAAACCAGTTTTCCCTGGCAGGTGTGTTTAGTAGACTTGTGATGTGCTCAGTGTTGTCCTCTCTGTATACTTTTTAGCCCTGTGTGTTTTCCTTTAACATATAAGGAAGTTCAAAACCAAAAACCTATATGAATATTTAATATTTCATTCCATCCTTGGATTTTTTTTTTCTCAGAACCATTAATCCTCATTACAAAGTCATTATGAGCTTGAAAGTGCAATTTTTCTTCTTTCAAACTTCTTGGAATGTAGTAGGAGAGATCTTATTTTATTTTTTGATCTTTTTGTGGTGGTCCTAGACTTCATCAGCAAGATGAACTCTTGAAGCGGATCTCATTCCGCAGAAATTGTTTGATTTTTAAAAATTGTGTACAAAGCATTAACTACCAATTAACCTTTCTAAATTTCCATCTGTATCTGATAATGTGCTGAATTGAGGTTCTTACTAGGCATGTTTATAGTGACCTCATCAAGTTTGTATGAAGTTGCAGCAAAAGAATTAATTATTCATTTATTCATTATTAATCAAAACAATAATCAACACAATCTCTCAATATTGGCTATCCTAATTTTTAGTTAGTAGTTACTTAGTACTTTAATTATTTATTGGCTGTCTCTCACCCCAGATTTGCAGAGTCTGACACTAGTTCAGCTTACCCTCTGAGTTCTGACTACACTGCTCTACCCTTCCTCTAGGTCAAGTTTCTTTTCAAGAAAAGCCCGTGATGTTAGTTCGTGGCACTAAAGAGATTTTCCTAACATCCCTGCCCAGTTTTTAAACAGTAAAGCACTGATCGAAATTTGAGTGCTGTTATGTGCTAGACACTGTCCTAGGCATCTGAGTGCTTTATGGGCTCAGCGTTGTGTAGACAATCTTGGAAACAAATAATTTTGTGTGTATGAGTGGACTGAGTTGAAGAACTTAGCTGCCAGGCTCACGCGGTAAGGATCTCGGTAGAGGTAACAGATGGCCTGAAG
This sequence comes from Mustela putorius furo, assembly GCF_011764305.1. Lineage (NCBI taxonomy): Eukaryota > Metazoa > Chordata > Mammalia > Carnivora > Mustelidae > Mustela > Mustela putorius. Next base: position 1,425,377 of record NW_025421577.1, read on the forward strand.
TAGGTGTTTACCTGGTAAATAAGGAAGGCAAAGGAAGACATTTCAGTGGAAGGGAGCCGCACACGCAGGGCTTAAGGTACAAGGTATGACAAGGAACGTCACTGGCCTAATATGGCTGGAGAGAAATGAACAGACTAGAAGAGAAAGATAGTTCGTGGGACACTGTGAAAGCCTTTTGTGCCATGCGGAGGAATTCCGTGCTTTCTTTTTGAGGACACGGACAGTCATTATGTAAGTAACATGTCCGTAGTATTCCATGTTCCTAGCATCCACTGTTCCGACCAGTGACATTCAAGTGTGTGATTGACTCATTCCTCAGCTAGCATGCTAAGTAGACCCTGAGTCTTGCAAAGATAGCGGGGAGCAGCATGATTTCCTTCATGGAAGTTGGGAGCTCTGAGATTATTATGTTTAATGATAGAGTGAGGAAATTTTTGAGAGTCTGTTTTTCATAATTACTGTTAGAGGAACCCATCTGTTTCGTGGGAGAGTGTTGCAATTAGATTGCCTACCAGTACTGTGGGCAGTGCCGTGTACGATGAATCCCGCAGGCCGAAGGCAGGGAGATCTATCAGGGTGTCGGTGGATGGAATGGGTGAAGAACGGTAAGGATTCTGGTTGGAGGAATGGGAACTGAAAGGCAGTAAGAGGTTATAAGAGAAATAATCTGCAAATCCCATTTGAAAGCAAAAGAATGTCTTCCTCCATAGCTGACAGGTCCTTTAATTCTGTTATCCATGGGACATACCTAATTTATCTCGCATAGTGGTCGTTTTTGCTGTCTTGGATCTGAAAGAATGAAGAGTACATTTTATGCACTGGTGTCAAGTCGAGTGCACGGCGTATGTGGATTGATTAGTTACTACATCCACAACCCACTGGAAGTCTGTGTTTTAGAAACCTAGGTTTTTTGAACCTATGACTTCATGTCATTGAAATGTCACTTTGATTCCTATTGTGTGTTGCATATCTCAACGCAATTGTACTTGCTCAAACCAATTTTATTGTCCCAACAACCCTATAAAGTAGTTAGCTCTGGAGATTGTTAATTGCCATATCTGAATGATGAAACTAAGGCTCAGAAAGGTGAACAGATTTTCCCAAGGCCATATAGCCTGAAGATGGTTTTCCTTGGGTTCTAAAATTGATAAAAACAAGTAGGAGTTCACAATTTTAACTAACATAGGGTCCATGTAGTCAGTGATTGTTAGCTAAAGATCTTATTGATTACTGATGTGAGCTTTAGGAAGTGTAGAAACTAGAGCATACTGGACTCAGACCATATGATATTGAAATGACCTGTTCATTGCCTGTCTTTTCCATTAGACCATAAACTTCAGGTTCAGGCTTGTGTCTATCACTCCTTATGTGCCCAGGACCTCACAAGGTGCCTAGTGTGTAGATGACACTTAATGAATGTTTTTTGAAATTTACTAGACTCAAACCCTTAACTAGCCAGTAGCTAGTCCTAGCCAGGACCTTCGTCAAGTTACTTAACTGCTCATTTGTTTACTGAACTGCAAGATGGGATTTGTGTAACCCGTTTCATAGAATTATTGCAAACCTGAGATGAAATGATGAGAGAATATATCTAGCACAATGCCTAGCACACTGTGGTCACTAACTAAACATTACTTGTGAATCCATTTAAAAAACTGTATCCTTTGTCAGTTGAGTGGTAGTATAATTTAAGCAGCCAGTTAAACCATTTAAGCAGTGACAGTAAAATGCCCACATGGAGTCAAATACCTGACTTTTCAGTATTTAAAAATATTTTTATCTTAATCTTTCAGTTTTGCCATTGTACAAAATAGATATTTGAGTCCTCTGAAGATCAGTGATCAAAACTATTTCTTCCATGGTTTTGTCAGGGTGGAGGGCAGTGGGGAAGCACTCTTGAGTTCTAGTTAACAAGCTTTTGTAGGGAGTTCTTTGATGCAGCCAATCTTCTATTTCATGTTATTCACCATTTTAGCTTTCCATTATTGGAGATGCTGCCATGAAAAGACCTTATAACAAAGAGGATCTGAGTCTTCTAGTCTATTTATCCTAATTAAGTTGTTTTTATATAGGTAGTCTTTTCATTCATCACATTCATTTTTTAAATAATTATTGATAACTTTTAGCAATGAATAACGATTAAACTCAGCCTCTCTAGGTCACAGCATTGAGCTGTGTCCATGGAGGTTTTAGGTAACCAATAAAACAAACACTTAAGCAACTCCTTATGTACTTTTCAATTAATTAGATAAACCAATTAGTGAGTAGAACAGTGACCTTTAAAAATAATAGATTTTTGAGGGGCTGTTGGGTGGCTCAGTTGGTTGAGCATCCAATGCTTGGTTTCATCTCAGGTCGTGGTCTCATGGGTTGTAATATCAAGTCCCACATTGGACTTCGCACTCGGTGGGGAGTCTGCTTGAAGATCCTCTCCCTGTGGCCCTCCCCTCAGTTGCTCTCTCTCTCAAATAAAAAAAATCTTTAAAAAAAAAAATGAAAGTGATTAGATTTTTAAAATAGGAACTTATTTTACTGGTAGCTTGAATAAAGAAAGTCTACTAATATTATTTCCAAGTGAAAATGATGTTTTTGCAAATATTTTGGCCCACTATAATTGGCTTTTCAGAAAAATTGAACACATTTAATAATTAAAATCACCATATTCATCACCTAGGCATGTTGTTCCCATCTTTATTTAGTGTTCTTGCCACTGCTACTAATAATTGTAACCTTTCCACAATTTCTAAAAATGCTTCCACAAATTAGAAAGAGCCAATGAGGTTAGTGCACATGTTCTCATTTCACAGATGAGGACAGTAGGGAACACACAACCATCTCATCACCAGCAACAGTATTGAAATTACTCCCCTTTATTATGGTATTAGAAATCATAAGCCCCTTATAATGAAAAATGAAACCAAAGGAATGCCCTTTACCATATTTGCATTTGACCGTCATGTACCAATTACAAAATATTTTAAGAATGTCAGAGCACTTTCAACTGCATTTTACTCCATTTCGTTTTATTACTAATCTCGGTTTCCATCTTACAATGGAATTTCTTTTGCACACATCACAAAATAGACGGTTGGTCCTGTACCTTCTGCAGACATAAAGCCATCATCCATCTCTGTTACTGTACCACTTACATGCAGCATGGGGAATGGCAGCATTTTAATCAGATCGTAATGTGTCCGTTAGGCAAGAGCACCCCAGTTTATACCTTGTATCCCCTGATGGTAAATAAAGGCTTGGCCGCCCCCTCCCACTCTCCTCTTCCCATTGTTCTGCTGTGTTCAGCGTGTTCCTCTGTAAGTGAAGTTACTTGTATGTGTTTTGGTATGTCATGAAACTTCTGTGCATGCCGACAGTGAATACAGCCTTACGTCATAAATCAGTGTGCATGGTGCAGAGCATTTCTAGGAACATAAGTAGTCGATATATTTTTTTCGTTGTTAACCTTTCTGAGGACTTTCTTTCAAGGGTTACTTATTCCACATTGAGTATATGCAGTTTTCTAGAACAAAGACCATTTTAGATGGGCTCGCAAGGAGAGAGTCAATAAGTCTGTGTAAATAGCTCATCATATTTTGGTTTAAATGTTATGTTAAAGACTCTTCTGATTGAAATAGTTCACAGAGAGATACTGAGTAGCATCCGGGAAGAGTTCCCTTTATTAGCCTAGACTGTTCTCCCTTTCTTTGCTACCCGCCATGAATGTAGACACTGAGGAATGGGCTTATCAGCCATGGACTGAGAATCGCAGCAATGCGCACTTGAACTTGAACTTGCCACACAACTATCTGTATGCATGGTGATTTTAGTTTGGTCACCAAATATCATATCTTGCAGGGAAACCAGGACAGTGATTTTATGTACTTTTTTTAATGTTTATATTAGTTTTCAAAATGGTTTTGCTTCCTAACCCTCCCATTATACGAAGCCTCTCACTTTGAAAGTCACAGACTACAGACTGGTAAGTCCATCAGCTCTCTGTCCTTATAATCATTCATAATTTTAGTTAAAGTAAACACATGGTCATTGCATAGTTTTCTTTCTTGGCCCAAAGTATTTCCAGTCTGAAAAGTTATTATCATTTTTTTTCAAAGACATAAGTACATCCATCCACTTGCCAAACAACATTTTTGTGTCATTTTAATTTCTGAACAACACATTTAGATGCCAGAACGTACACTCATAACGTTGACAGTTTTTCCACTGACACTCTATGCTTTTGAAATCAACTTTCATTTGTGTGGTGCCGTTTTTCCGTTTGTTGCTTTTTTGTGTTTTCGCTTTCAGAGTGACTTGTGATCAAGATACATTTTGATTGAAATGTAGGTAAAATACCTGAACCCTTTTCTGAGGTGTCATGCTTGCCCCATAGATAGAGTTGTTTTTTTGTTTTGTTTTGTTCTGTTTTGTTTTTTGAAAGGTGAACGATTTATACCATCTGAACAGAAACCAGATTACTTTTGTTTTGTTTTTAAATGATGCTTCTGTAGCTCTGAGCTAGCCTTCTTTTCACCTTTCCTGCTTAGTTTCACTCACAGAGCATGAGCCAAAGTCTTTCTTTTGGTTTGATACTTAAAATAGGTCTGTTCGCTGGTTCTCTCCTCTGCAAGTAATGCTCCAACCAATGACGTCTCTGTATTAGATTTTTGAAGCTTTTACTTTTTTTAAATCCATAGGCAAGCTAATGAGACCATTAGTTGAAATGAATTAAACAGTTTCTAGTCATTTAAAATTCTTTTGTTATTTACAATTTCTGTTAATTATTCTTTAAATAAAAGAAACTCTTGGTCCTGTCTTCCTTGTGCATTGAATGCCTTTGCATTGAATCACTTGGTCTTACTCTGGGAACAAAGGAGACTTAACTTAGGTGTTTTTAAGAGATGTAGAGATCATTCCTAGAAGCACCTTATCCCCCCAAAAAAGAAAAGAAAAGAAGAAACATTTAAACCTTCAGGTTGTTTCTAAAATGTTGCCAAACCCATGCTGCTACTTTTAACAGAGAGAAACTTGAGTTTTAAGATTCAAATGTTCTTTTCTGACAAAGAAAAAGTACATCTATCTGCCAAGCGCATGATCGAATGAGCTTCAGATAGAACATTGGCTATGATTTGTGACTGTTTTTGGTTCAGAACAATGCTAGATCAACCTGCAAGTTTTATGGAGGTGGGGAGAAGGGGAGGGACAGGCCAGGGTAGTTGATCATGTCTGATTTCTCTGGATTTTCTGCAGGAGAAAAGGTTCTCCAGGACGACGAATTCACTTGCGACCTCTTTCGCTTCCTACAACTGCTCTGTGAGGGACACAACTCAGGTGTGTGAGACCCCAGGCTATGGGATGGTACCAAGGAATCAGAATTTTGAAATCAGTCAGCAGGCAGCCCTGAGCCTTCTTCAGTATGCTTAGTACATGCACGGTGACCTTTTGTGTATTGCATTCCTACTTGCAAAGTCCTTTGCTAGCCACTTCGCTTAATTTCCATCAGTTGTTCTGTTGAAGAAGACAGGTGGAAAAAAGAGATGCATGAGATAGATAGCTAAAGAGAAATACAGGGCTTTATTTCTTTTATACATCTTCTCTTTAACTGGGGAATCTACTTCATTGTATTTGTATTTTCCTTTGTGGTTGATATAATTTGCTTTCTCGCAAGTTGAGATAACTAGCTCTCTCCTAGACTCTGTAGGAAGCAGGAACTGTATCTTAATTTTATCTTTGTTTCCCAGCACTGAGAACAGTACTGAGGGACAAAGGATAACTGAATACATAATTTAATTACTCCATCCCAAAGGATGGAACTCCTTCCGGTGATTCACATGCCCAGAGCTCTAGACTTAGGGATCAGGAAACAGAGTTAGCCACCTTGTAGACCAAAAATTGAATATTGATAGTCTGTGAAACACCTCGATGGGTTGGGATGCCCACGTAAAACACTCTTCTTGAATAAAGCAAGCACCATTCTTAGCCACGATGATTTTGCTGGAGACATCATTTGGTTTTGGAGTTCCTCAAATAACTCATTTTAAACTGTTGGGGAGGGAAGCTTTAGTAACATCTTTTGATCTTATGTAGATTTTCAAAATTATCTGAGAACTCAGACTGGCAATAATACGACTGTGAACATAATCATCTCGACCGTAGACTACCTCCTGAGAGTCCAGGTGCGTTGCCTTCTGAAGGGAAGAAATGGAAGGGCGGGGTAGTTGAAATGACGGGGCAGAGCTCCTAAACTGTCGTGTTGTAATGTGCTCTGATGGATGACTAGACAAAAATTTTGGAGATATTTTGTCCTTGATCATAGCCTTTCACCAAGTCCTAGGGTGAAACTGCTCCTTTTGTCTTTGCCTCTGATCCTGGCTCCTCTTTGCCTCATTATTTCCTTTCTATAAGTGGGAATCTTTCCCCCCCATAGTTTTCAGCTTGATGGCATTTCAAATTCATTTTCATTTTGCAAAGTACTTACATGCTCTGCTCCTTCTGCTACAGTTCATAGATAAATGGAGGAAGAGTATTTGAAACATTTTCAAAAGTGAGAAGGAAAGGCTTTCAAAATATCTACAATACACTTAAATTTAACAGGTGTTATTTTCAGCTATCCTGAAATGTGAATTAATTTTAAAATTCAGCTTAACACTCCACCACTTAAAAATCTTCCTGATATTATAATAATCTTTCACACGTTAATAGACTGAATCTGAAGGCATAGGCTCCTAAGTAATGGGAGCACTGTACAAATTTTATTTCCCTCATCTTATTTATAAGGCTGGCCTGATAGAGTCGTGCAAAACCTGCACATTCAAACTTTCAGTATCTCCCTGAATCTTTTGAGTGTGGAAAAGCACTGTGTGTGTGTGTGTGTGTGTGCATATATACATATATATTTACCTAAAGCTTCCATTTTGGAAGCAAATTACAAAAGAAATATATTGCTGAAAACATATTGGTGATGTTTAAAATCATATCTCAAAACCCAAATGTAGTCTGCGTGCTAGACGACAGTGCGTTACTCCTTTAGCCAACTAAAATTCCTTCCAATGTAAGTTATTGTTGAAAACATCCTGTTTAGAAAGGTTGATCTTGTTTATGGTTGTGTCAGTGTTTGTTTTTTTAAAATTTTTTTAAAGATTTTCTTTATTTATTTGGCAGACAGAGATCAGAAGTAGGCAGAGAGGCAGGAAGAGAGAGAGAGGAGGAAGCAGGCTCCCTGCTGAGCAGAGAGCCCGATATGAGGCTGGATCTCAGGACCCTGAGATAGTGACCTGAGCCGAAGGCAGAGGCTTTAACCCACTGACTGAGCCACCCAGGCGCCCTGGTAGTGTCAGTGTTTTTAATAGACTAATCAGTTTCTTGAGGGGCATTTACAGGAACAAGGAACATTTGGGAGTTCTCGTGAGGAAACATTATGGGCTTTGTTGGAGAAAAGGCCCTGATGTCTGTAACCCAAAAAACATCCATGACTTGTCTAATTTTTGTGTTTATGTAGTCAACATTTAGCTTTGCTCAGTGGATGAATATATGTTGATCTTATGAATCCTTATGTTTGTGAGATTCAAGATCATCAGAGACAGTCATTTTTAAAGCTAAGTTTTCTGCTTCTTCTCTCCAACTGCTATTTCTGTCTAGGGAGGACAGGTCAGTGGTAGCTTGAGGTTGTATCTTAATCCTATCACCCCTCTTTTCCAGGAATCCATTAGCGATTTCTACTGGTATTACTCTGGGAAAGATGTTATTGATGAACAAGGACAACGGAATTTCTCCAAAGCAATTCAAGTAGCAAAGCAAGTCTTTAACACTCTCACAGAGTATATTCAGGTAAACATTTAAATATTTCTGCCTTTAATGAATAAAAATAAAAAAGGGTCAACTGGTTACCTTTGAATTTCTTTGGAATTCTTCGAAAATGCAAGATGCCTACTTTCCTACAATGGCCCACATTTCCTGTGAACATTTCGTATAGATTTTTAGTCAATGACAATTAAATACCAGGTTGAGATGTGATTTTCTATGGACTGAATTTGCTTTACTGTTTGGCAGATGGAGATATTACTGATTCCTTTGAGACATGAACAAGAAGGTTGACTCTCGTATATCTCTAGAGCCTGGAATATGTATTAAGCACTCAGTAAATATTAAAGAAAGGAAGGAGAAAAAAAGAAGAAGGGAAAGTGAAAGGACAGAACACTAACTTACTCTGTATTGTGTTCCAGTAAAAGCAAGGATTTTCATAGAAACTTTATATAAAAGAGAATAGTGAAACTTCATGTTAGAACACATACGTGTGTGGGTGTACATACACTCACATACATATAAAATCGTATAGTAATGTATATTTCAGGTATAATTGCAATAACCATGAAGAAAGTATCTTTTTTTTTTTTTAACATCAATTTGTTTTATATTTTCTTTAGGCTAAACTGCTAGACTTAACCTGTAGATTTTTTAAAGATTTTTTAAAGATTTTATTAAATTCTGTTTTTTTCAACATGTGAAGCTTTGGTATTTGCTAGGGGACTGTCAGCCATCTTTGTTTTCTGTCTCCGTGGCCAGTATCTCTCTGAATCAGTCAGTCAGTGTGTTTGAAGTGCCATCTGCTAGGGAGAAGACAGGAGAGATACGTTTAGTTAGTTTCATTAGACTTAAACGAATCGTGCAGCAGGAAGAGGACCTAAAGCAGGAAGTTAAAATAGCAGGTGGTCCCCCAGGGCCTAGCATAGGTGCAGGTGTTACAGGATGAACATGCATGGCCAGGGGAGGGTGATGCAGGGGAGGGTCTGCAGAAGTGGGGGGTGAGAGGGAATGACCCCTCCTCTCCTCCGGCTCCTTCTCTCCTCTCTAGTCATACCTGGGAAGGATCTCACTTTCTGTAGTCTCTCCCTGGGAGGGAAAGAGGACCCTTATCACAGCATTTCACAATGGAAAAGACACACTCGATCATTCTGAGAATTTTTCTTTAAGTCAAATAAAAGTGAAAATTTAAATCTGTTTTGGTCCGGTCACATTCCTCTTTCCTTGTCTTGACTGGCTTCTATTGCTGCTTTTGTCTTCTCAAGTGTCTTGTAAGGTATAGCCATAGCATTCTGTGTGGATTCTCTTGTTTAAGTAATAGAATTGTCCAATGACATTAGGAAGCCAGTGAATTCTATAGAAAGCTGATAAAATGGTTTCAGTATCACATATGGAACTTAAATGCCTTTCTCAGTGCACAGCGAGCATTTCCTGGTTCTTAAAATAGGTGAGATTCCTAAATTTATATAAAACTAGGAGAATCCATTAACCTCTCACTATGTGCAAAACAATTTTTTTATTGGGATATACTTGACAAAATATTGTATCAGTTTTAGATATAAACATAATGATTTGATATCTGTATATATAGCAAAATGATCACCAAACTAAGTCTAGTTAACATCTGTCACTATACATAGCTACAGTTTCTTATGAGTAGGAAATTTAGGATTTGCTCTTTCAGCTCCTGCAACTTTCAAATATGTAATACAGTGTTATTAACTGTTGTCACCATGTTGTATGTTACATTCCCTAGACTTATTTATTTTATAACTGAAAGTTTATACCTCCTGACCCCTTTGCCCATTTCATGCCCCCCCAGCTCAGAAAACTGGCAGTCTATTCTGTATGTTTATGAACTTTTTCATTTGTTTGTTTGTTTAGAGTCTACATTTAAGTGAGATCATACAGTAATTGTCTTTCTTTGTCTGACTTATTTCGCTGAGCATAATACCCTCAAGGTCCATCCATGTTACAAGTGTCAAGTTTCTTTTTTTATGGCTCAGTAATACTCCTATAGGTGTGTGTGTGTGTGTGTGTATCACGTTTTCTTCATCCATTCATCCATCAGTAGACCCTTAGGTTATTATCGTATCTTAGCTACTATAAGTAAAGCTGCAATGAACGTAGGATTGCGTGTATTTTTTTGAGTTAATGTTTTAATTTTCTTCAGATACCTGTAAATGGAATGGCTGGATCATTTGGTAGTTTCATTTTTTTTTTTTAAGAACTTCCATACTGTTTTCTGCAGTGACTATAACAATTTACATTCCCAATAACAGTGCACAAGGAGTCCCTTTTCTCCACATGATTGCCAGTGCTCGTTATTTTATATATACATGTGTATGTATATGAAATATATGTAAATATTTATATATGTATATATAAAAGCATGTATATTTATAATAGCCATCCTAAAAGGTATGAGGTGATATCCCGTTAGGATTTTGATTTGCATTTCCCTGATGTTGAGTGATTTTGAATATCTTTTCATGTGCCTCTTGGCCATCTGGATATCTTTTTTAGGAAAATGTTTATTCAGGTCCTCTGCTCACTTTTTAATCAGGTTTTTTTTTTTTTTTTTTTTTTTGCTGTTTAGTTGTATGAGTTCTTATATACTTCGGATATTAATTCTTTATTAGCTACATGATTTACCTGTATTTTGTCTCATTCAGTAGGTTGCCTTTTCATTTTGTTGATGGTTTCCTTTGCTGTGCAGCAGGCTTTTAGTTTGATACAGTCCTACTTGTTTGTTTCTGCTTTTGTGGCCTTTATTTTTGGTGTCAAATTAAAAAAAAAATTATCGCTAAGACTTACGTCAAGGAACTTACCACTGTATTTTTTTTAAAAAGCTTTATGGCTTTCAGATCTTACATTCAAGTCCTTAATACACTGTTTTGTTTTAAGATTTTATTTCTTTCTTTGACAGACAGAGATCACAAGTAGGCAGAGAGGCAGGCTGAGAGAGAGGGGGAAGCAGGCTCCCTGCTGAGCAGAGAGCCCAATGCGGGGCTCGATCCCAGGACCCTGAGATCATTACCTGAGCTGAAGGAAGAGGTTTAACCCACTGAGCCACCTAGGCGCCCCTCAAGTCTTTAATACATTTTAAGTTAATTTTTGTAGATGGTGTAACATAGGGGTCCAATTTCATTCTTGCGTATGTGGTTTATGTTGTTTTACCAACACAGTTTATGGAAGAGACCATCCTTTCCCATTGCATGTTCTTGGTTTTTTGGTCATAAGTTGATTGACTACAGATGTATGTATTTCCTGATTCTCTTCTGTTCTGTTGATCTGGAGGTCTGTTCTTATGCCAGTTCAATCCTGCTTTCATTACTGTAGCTTCACAGTATAGTTTGAAATCAGGGAACATGGTACCTCCAGATTTCACAGGATTGCTTTGGCTATTCAGGATCTTTTGTGGTTTTATGCAAATTTTAGGATTATTTGTTCTATTCTGTGAAAGATGCCATTGGAGTTTTGAGAGGCATTGCATTGAATCAATAGATTGCTTTGGGTCGTTTGGCCATTTCAATAATATATATTCTTTCAGTGCAGGAGTGTGGGATATCGTTGCATTTGTTTGTATCTTCTCCAGTTTCAACAGGGCCTTATAGTTATCCCTGTACAAGACTTTTACCTCCTTGATTAAATCTGTCCCTGGTATTTTAATCTTTTGATGCAATTGTATGTGGGATTGCTGCCCTAATTTCTCTTTTGGATAGGTTATTATTAGTTGATAACAATACAACAGATTTCTCTATATTGATTTTGTATCCTACATCTTTTTTTTTTTTTTTAAAGATTTTATTTATTTATTTGACAGACAGAGATCACAAGTAGGCAAGGAAGGCAGGTGGCAGAGAGAGAGGAGGAAGCAGGCTCCTCGATGAGCAGGGAGCCCGATGCAGGGCTCGATCCCAGGCCCCTGGAATCATGACCTGAGCCAAAGGCAGAGGCTTAACCCACTGAGCCACCCAGGCGCCCCTGTATCCTACATCTTAATTGAATTATTAGTTCTCACCATTTGTCAGTGGAGTGTGTTTTAGGATTTTCTATATACAGTATCCTGTCCTCATGTAAATAAAAATAGTTTTACTTCTTTCTTTCCAATTTGTTTGTTTTTTATTTCCCTTACCTAATGGCTCTGGCTAAGACTTCCAGTACTACATTGAATAAAAATGTGGTCCCACTTGTTTGTCTTTGCTTTTGCAAAATTCACTTTTGGAAGGAGTGGGCATCCTTGACTTATTCCTGATCTTAGAGGAGAAGTTTCTGCTGAAAAAATTTGCCAGTAGTTTTATGGGAATTTCCTTGGATGTAACAAGTTGTTTTTTCTCTTGATGCTCTTAAAAGTCTCTTCTTGGCTTTAACTTTTGATATTGTAACTATTGTGTGCTTTGGTCTCTTTTGGTTCTTCTTAATGGGTTACTTTCCCCAGGCTAAGGAAGTTTTCAGCCATCTTCTCTGGAAGGAAGTTTTCTGTCACTTTATTTTCTCCTTCTGGGGCCTTTGTAATGTGAATGTTAGTTGGCTTGGTATTATCCCTGAAGTCCCTTAAGCTACCTTCACTTTTTTTCATTTTTTGCTGCTGTGACTGGGTGAGGTCTACTGCTCTGTCTTTAAATTCACGGATCTTCTCTTCAGCTCCATCTTGTCTCTACTGAACCTCCTCGCCTATGTTTTTCAGTTCAGTTGTATTTTTCAGCTCTTTGGAATTTTCTTATATTTCCTTTCTTTATTGCATTTCTCACTTTTTTTTATCCATTTTTACCCTGAGTTGGGGCAGCATTTTTATGATTTCCTTTGTACTCCATATTGTTTGGTTAATATTTTTTCCCTGAGGTTTCATCTTGTTCTTTCATTTAGAACATACTCCTCTGTTTCTTCATTCTTCTTGACTTTCTGTATGGGTTTCTATGCATTAAACAAAACAGCTACCCCTCTCAGTCTGGAAGGAGTGGCCTCCTGTAGATGAGCTTTACTGGTCAGGCCTTGGCTGTGTCTCAAACCCTCATGATTGCCCAGGCAGTGTATTTTATTTTTAACGACTGACAGTAGCTGAAGGAGGCCCGGGCCAGTCAGTGACCCAAAAGGGAAGAAGAGCTTAGCACCTAGATTCAGGCTGACTGGGAAAGCTAGATCCTCAGGCAGCAGCTTTTTCAAAAATGCAAATGTATACAGTCATGTGGGTTGGCAAGCCTTAACCCTGTTGGCCCCAGAACAAGATGATCTGGGGGTGTCCCATGGGCAGCAGTTATAAAGATCAGGGCTCCAGATGAGTGTGCGTGTTCCTTTCTGGGAGACAGCGGGGAGCTGTAGCAAGGCAAGGGGCGGAAGGGATGATAATGGCATCCCGCAGCCCATGTTCCTGAGAATACCTTCATGGCTCCTGGTGGTGGCAGCCCATGTTCCTGAGAATACCTTCATGGCTCCTGGTGGTGTGCCCCACCTGAAGCTTGTCCCCGTGACACAAGCTCCGGGAGTAGCAAGGAGGCCTCTTTCATGGAAAGACAAGGGGTATGTTCCTGTCTGCCCCCCATGCAGTGCCCTGGAGTTGGTAGCCTGCCGAGAGCTGTTTCTCTGCTTGGTTGCAGTCCACTGGGACCCAGTGTAAGGGCCTATTTAGCCGGAGCGGCCCCACCTCGGTTGAATAGCCATTTTGTTGTTTATGCAGTAAAACTTAAATTGACCCTGTCCCCCCTCCAGGGGAACTTATTTAAAAGCAAGTCCGGGAAACCAACCCAGGTAACAGCCCAGATACAAGGGTGGGTCAGGCCAGGGGGAGACATCCAATCAGTGGGGCGCATACAGTCTCCTAGATACCAAGGAGTGTGGTCCCTGCCTTTTGGGCACCAGTTCTCACCAAGGGGATAGACTAGTGCAAATGTCTACTATGGGGTGAATTGTAGTTCAGTTGGCCACCTGTGTGTGGCCAGGCTCAACCACATGGCCTTCGATCTATAAAAGTTAGTCTGGGGGCGCCTGGGTGGCTCAGTGGGTTAAGCCACTGCCTTCAGCTCAGGTCATGATCTCAGGGTCCTGGGATCGAGTCCCGCATCGGGCTCTCTGCTCACCAGGGGGCCTGCTTCCTTCTCTCTCTCTCTGCCTGCCTCTCAGTGTACTTGTAATTTCTCTCTGTCAAATAAATAAATAAAATCTTTAAAAAAAAAAAAAAAAGTTAGTCTGTGAGGCAGGGAGGCGTCGTCGTCGTCCTCTCTGTAAGGGGCGGCCCCGACCGGTCTGTTGGACCGTGGGTCTGATTCTTGATGCTTGGCACGAAATAAAGCTTTGCTTGACCTTCGCTTTGTATCAGTCTCGCTCCTTTGACCATGGACCCATTATTGGGGGACCCGACACCAGGAACCCAAGCCACCCTGCTCCCCAGAGCCAGGTGATCCAGGGGTGCTCCCTGGCAGCATTCATGCAAACCAGGGTACCCGACAGAGAAATGAGGCGCATATGAGATCTCCCCTCCGACAGATGCTGGCGATCTGCAATTTGGCAGAAGGAGGGTGGAAAGATAAAGCTCCCTCCAAGGTCTCAGGAGGAAGGTACAGTCAGTCCACCTTTAGCTCATTAATGAGAAGCCTGCCCCTGGGGCTACAACTCTGTTGATATGCTAATAGGCCTCTTTCACAAATAGAGGGAGCTCCTGGGTCTATGCAGCTTGCTGTGCCCTGGGGGGTGTTCATTTTTAAGAACTCTGACCTCATCCTTTATAACCCTGCGGGTCTCTCAGTTTAAGCCTCGCTGGCCCCCTGAGCCTGGCGCTGTAGAGGTGTTCCCTGTTGGCAGCCACAAAAATCAGGGAAGAGTATAAGCATCTTTCGGCAAGATACCAGTTTGCAGGAGCGAGGGGGAAGGAGAGCACAAAGACTGCTGTGCCGCCTTCCTTCCCTGAGCGCAGCTCCACAGGCCCCTGGAAGTGTGTCACCCGGGAAGCCTGCGCCCAGGCAGAAGCGCCTACACAACCACACAGGCCTCTTCTCGGAGACACCGGGGTGTGTTTCTAGCTGCTCTCGGTGCGGTATGCTGCGGGCAGTGGTCGGCGAAGAGCTCCTCTCTGCTCCTTACAGCCGCATGGCAGCCGGGGTCGCAAGTCCTCCAGATGTGGGTGGAAGGTCCCCTCCCGGAGATATGGGTGCTCCTGACCACAGCAGAGGGACAGTGCGAAGACGGCAGTCCGTGGCTGGAGTGGAAACATGGTACACACTGGGGGGGGGAAAGAAGAAGAAGAAGAAATTAAAAGGACAAGAAGAAAAAAGATGGTTCCCCCCCCCCCCCCCCCCAACTACCACCAAACTGGCTTTCATCAAGCCCTGGGAGAGCAGGGATGAGCGAGCCCACAGACTGGAGAATAGAGATGGTGCCGCTAGTGTTAGTGAGGCCGAGGAGAAATGGGAATATGGCAGCCTCCTTCCCTGGAGAGATCCCAGTCGGCCCTTGCCCCTGGGCCCCATGTTTTGGAATGAGGAAATGAGTCTCTTTTACATGAAGTCAGGGTGCTTTATGAGGGCTGCTTCTGTGCTGGGCCCTGGGAAGGGTGAGTCTACTCAGACGTACTTTACCAGCTTTTCTTTCCTTAGTTTACCACAGCCCCATAGGTCTTGTGGGTGGGACTCCCACTGGTCTTAAAAGCCAAATGTTTTGAGGGCTCATTTCTCAGGTACTGGTATTTATAGTAGGGGTGCCCAGTGTATGGTGCAAAGCTCTTTGCTCCTCAGGGAGAAACTCTGGGGTTTGAGTTTTCTTGCAGTTGTGGGGTATCATACATGGAGTGGAGTTTATGGCAAGACTGCTCAGCCTTTCCTGCTTGCTTGCATATGCTTTCTGTCTCAGTTGGAGACAAGTAGGAAGGGGTTAGTCCACCAATTGTAGATTTTTTTGTCCCAAAGAAATTGTTCTATACATCGCTATAGATTTGTTGTCTCCATGGGAGGAGGTGAGTTCAGGACCCTCCTATGTCATCATCTTGAACTGGAACCCTAAACTTTATTCTCACTTGTCCACGTAACAGAGAACATTCTATATGAGCATCCAAGGGATAAAGTAGCTTGGCTTATTATGGCTTGTTCATTTTTTTTTTTTTAAGATTTTAAAAATCGGGGTGTCTGGGTGACTCAGCCATTAAGCGTCTGCCTTTGGCTCAGGTCATGATCCCAGGGTTCTGGGATCAAGCCCCACATTGGGCTTCCTGCTCGGTTGGGAGCCTGGTTCTCCCTCTCCCACTCCCCCTGCTTGTGTTCCCTCTCTTGCTTTCTCTCTCTGTCAAATAAAAACTAAATAAATAAATCTTAAAAAAAAAAAATTTTTTTTTTAAATTTATTTATTTGAGAAAGAGAGCAGGAGCAGGGTGGGAGAAGCAGACGCCCCACTGAGCAGGGAGCCCAATGTAGGGGAATCCCTCAGACCCTGGAATCATGACCTGAGCTAAAGGCAGACACTAAACTGACTGAGCCACCCAGGCACCCCATGTCTTACACATTTTTTAACTTGTTACTCCTAGTTTATATGGCATTTTAAAAATAATTTCTGAAATATATATGTGAATAAAAATTATTTCATTTACAATTTTAGATATATAGAAAAGTTGCAAAGAAAATGTAGAGAAAGTCTCTGTGTAAGATTCACCCAGATCCCCCTAACATTTTATGTGATTATGACACATTTACCAAAAGCAAGAAATAGAATCTTCTGATCTAAATTACAGACTTTACCAGTTTTTCCACGAATGTCCTTTTTCTGTTCCAGGAACCAGTCCAAGCCACCACATTGAATTTAATGAAATATATTTCGAAGAAGCTTGTGTTAGCACCGTATTTACTGACAGTTGTTAATTCTGTGACTAAAAAGTCATCATTAGCTTCATTATTTTGGACTGCCTTTTAGATTACCATATTGCATATTGCTTTTGGTTCAAATTTTTGCTAACGATAGAGACTTACTTAAGAGGAAGATTCAAAACCAGTGAAATCAAGGTAATCATCTCTAGGATTCCACTGAAGTTTTAATAAGGCGGGAAGCACAAGAATTGCTTGGATGAGAGGACATCATATTGTCTGAATACCTCGAGTAAGACGGCAAAATAATTGGTGAGAAAAAAAGTTTTAGGTGTTATTGCCAGAAGTTCAGTCTGAAAGTAAGACCAACCCACTCTCTGTCAGTCAGTGAAGATTTTACACGAGGCAGGCACTGAGGAGATGCAAGAAATAAGAATGTCCCACAGTGGGTGAGGTGCGTGCCCGATTTGGATTTGTTATCACTTCCTAGAAGTACATGGCCTACGGTTGAGCAGGTCCTAGAAAGTAGTGTAAATTCTGGATGTTTCCACTTTAGAAGGAAAAACGGGTCCGTTGGTCTCACGTCTGCCACTCTGTCACATCAGGTTGCAAAAATAACTCTTGGTCACCTAGAGTTTGCAGAAGACCTTAGTCCCTTGCCATATAATATTTTAACTTTTGTTTAAAATACTGAATACCCCATGAAGAAATTTTTTCCTGACTTGAGGAAAAGTCAAGATTATTTTCTTTGAAATGGCATTTAGTTTTATTTTATTTTTACATATTTGTTTATTGAAGTAATCTCTCCATGCAAGGTGGGGCTTGAACTCACGATGCGGAGATCAAGAGTTGTGTGCTCCTCTGACTGAGCCAGCCCAGCGCCCCAGAAATGGCCTTTTAGTGTTCCCGTAGTGGCCTCTGGCACTTGGCACCCTCGCAGGTTTTTACAACGTGAAGCACCGAGAAGATGCTTGACTTGAGCCCTGGGGAAATCCTAAAGCTCCACTGCTTCGAAACCGGAGTTGTAGGAGATGGCCAGGCCAGAAGTACAGTCAAGTCCCCCTAGCCTGGTGCCTGGCCCTAGCCTGGCCCAAATGTATCAAGCTGCAAGTTAAAATAACCTGACCTCTCCTCACCACTTTCTCTCACACTTGTTCTGTGGGCAGCTGTTGTGGTGGTGGTGGTGGTTTTTTTAAGCTTTATGGTTTTAGATTTTGCATTGAGGTCTATAATACTTTTTTTTTTTAAAGTTTTTATTTATTTATTTGACAGAGAGAGAGACAGTGAGAGAGGGAACACAAGCAGGGGGAGTGGGAGAGGGAGAAGCAGGCTTCCCGCTGAGCCCGGAGCCTGATGTGGGGCTGGATCCCAGGACCCTGGAATCAAGACCTGAGCCAAAGGCAGATGCTTAACAACTGAGCCACCCAGAGGCCCTCTGTGGGCCTTTTCTTTTCTTTTTTCTTTCCTTCCTTTAAGATTTTATTTATTTATTTGACAGAGAGAGAGATCTTAAGTAGGCAGAGAGGTATGCACAGAGAGAGGGGGAAACAGGTTCCTTGCTGAGTAGAGAGCCTGATGTGGGGCTCAATCTCAGGGCCCTGAGACCATGACCTGAACTGAAGGCAGAGGCTTCACCCACTGAGCCACCCAGGTACCCCTTGTGGGCCATGTCTTGACCACTCTTTGAACGGGTCTTGTGCACTGGCCACTCTCAGACACTTCATCATGGGAAGAGCCCCACTCGGTCCCAGCACAGGGGTACACTAAACTCTTACGTGGAATCTCCCCTCCCCCTTGGGGCTGGACATGCCTCTGACATGAGGGTGGGCGGCCTGGTGTATGATCCACGCTTCTCTTCTGTCCACCCACAGGATTCTTTACTTCCTCCTCCTTACCCCCCTTCCCCTTAGCCCCTGGTATCCTTAGGGGTGGACTGCACCAGTGCCCGGAAGAAGCGTTGGGGATGGGAGTGGGGGTTGATGGTGGAGAAGGTCTCCTTCCTCCCAGGGCATGTGTAATTCAGGACTGCACAGCGGAGCTGGGTCTGTGGCATATTGCATTCTTTCTCTGATGAGTGGCCTTGGCCCGCCCATGCCTCTTCTCCCACCCAGACCCTGTGCATCCTGTGGCCTCTGTCCGTCCACCTTGGAATCACATCACCCTTTCAGACAGTGTCGTTGGGCAAGATTCCATAGTCTTGCAGGAGTCTGTCTGAGAAACACGTATCTTTTTTGGTTATTCGGTGCCTTTCATACTTTCTAATACCCAGCTTCAGGAGACGGATGCCAAGCACTCCGGATGGCTCTCTCGAAGGCTCCTTGCTCACTTGGTATAAAGGATTCAGTGTCTCCCCTCTTCCGTCACAGCAGGAGTGGAAGGTGGAGATGCCGAGCACATGGGGAACTCTCCAAAGTCTCACTTTTCACTTTCATCTTCTTTATATCCTTGAAGTGGCAAGAGCTATTTGGTCTCCCCCTTTGCACATACTGAGTCTGGCACCTTGCTTTTGAAGCAGGGAGGTACTTACTGTCTTTTACCATCAGCTTTAGGACAAAAGAGAAGCTGAACACAGGACAAAGTTCCAATTGAACATCTTCTCAGTATCTTCAATGTGCTTATCTCTTCCGGTCACTTGTTCCTAGAGTAAACATGTTTTAATGTTCTCTCAAATTTATACTCCTTAAGAGTCATTTGCCGAAAGGAATGAGTGAATTGGAAGTTAAGAACTGTGTTGTATGTATATTTTTTGTTTTTTAATAAAATCCCTGTCATTTATTTCCCTGGTCGATGTAGGTATGTATGCAAAATTTAGTGACTATAGTATTTTTCCTTGGAAAATAAAAATAGAAATGGTCTGCCTTCAAGCACTCTGCCTGCTACAATGTGTCCTCTCCAGTGTAACCTAAAGATCACTTCTGAAGTGTGAGCCAAGAGAGCGAAGTTAGGTTCCAATTGCCCTGAATTCTGGGTTCGTGAAGTTAATCACCAAGTAATAATCTTTTAAAATTCAGTGGTTGTAAGATTGGTAAAACAGCTGTACACTTAAGAAATCGTTGAAGAGGACTTTTCCCTTGATATGAATGCTTTGTCCAAGTTACTATTTAGCAATAAGAAGTAATTGCCTCTTATCATAAGCTTCATCTCAGATCCTACAGCAGAGAGTAATGACCAATTGATGTGCCTTAATAACCAAAACTGTATCCAACCCTCTAACCCCTCCTTTTTTTGTTATTAAGCATACAGAAAGAACATGAAAATCCTTGAGAAACTGTTTTTAGTTACATGTGAATGCTAAGTTGATTTTGTCCTTGCTCATTAGTGGACAGCTTATTTTGGCCATTAAGTCATTGAGAATGATTGCTATCCATCTGTTTCCGGTCCAGGGTCCTTGCACCGGGAATCAGCAGAGCTTGGCCCACAGCAGGCTGTGGGATGCAGTTGTGGGCTTTCTTCACGTATTTGCCCACATGCAGATGAAGCTGTCTCAGGTAAATCCTCCATCCTAAATGACAAAGACTGTAATCACTGGCAAATTCAACATGCTTACTTTTGTTTGAATATGATCTTTCTTGAATCACTTCTTTATACATCTTTTACTCTCTACATATTTCTTAAAGATTTTATTTATTTTAGAGAGAATGGTGTGGCAGGAGTGGGAGCAGAGGGAGAGGGAGAGAGAGATTCGCAAGCAGACTCCATGCTGAGTGCATGAGCCCAACATGGGGCTGGATCTCATGACCCTTGAGATCACGACCTCAGCCGTAATCAAGATTCAGATGCTTAACCAACTGAGCCACCCCAGCACCCCTCTGTTACTCTATATTTTAAAAAGTTTTTAATTCAAGTATTTTATGCAAACTAAGAATAAGTGGGAGCCATTATTCAAATTGGAGAACAAAAGATACTAAGGAGTTGAATTTAATAGAGAAATAACACAGTGTAGTCCCCAAACATTGTACATTTTACAGTTCTTCATAGACCCATACACCTCTTAGTGATTATTGACTAGAATTTTCCTCCTCCATCCTGGTGACTGAAAAAGGATTTGTAACCTGCAAATCCCTTATTAAAGAGAAACAGTCTTCTTACTGAGTCATGAATGAGCAGCTGTTCTCAGTAGACGAGACACTTATCAACAGGACATTTAATTTTGCGGAAGTCAGAGAAAAACTTCGTAAGGATAAGCACATAAAGAACAGATTTACAGAAATGAGTAAATAAGTCTCTTGGATGCGGTGAACTTTGATGACGGGTCCTGAGATCTGACTGCCCGTCAGGGTCTGGGTGTTTGCCCCGTGTCAGGTAGAGGAAAGACGGCAGGATTTAAGGCCAGAGCATTGGCAGTCCTGCCCAGTGTTTTCATTCACATGTCCCTGCAGTATGCCTGCACCAGCTCCCTTTCCTCCTGTGAAGTAGGGACAATTGCACACACCACCCCCAACCCCAACCCGTGGCTACAAGCAGGAGCCTATTGTTAAAGCAGGCCTTGGTGAAAGTGGTGAGGACAGGTTTTCATCAGTAATAACTGTCACAGTAGGGAAATGTACAGAGGTGAGTGGGTGTTTTAAAGGGAGAATGAGGCACCAGGCATGGGGGGGTGGGGCCAGTAGAGGTAGGAAGGGAGAGATCACAAAGGGTTGGTCAGTGTAGATCTGATTAGGCCAGCTGTGTCCACAGGTTGGCAATTACTGAAGTTCTGCTCCTACCCTCATACAGAGACGGGAGAGGAGACTGGTCCCCCAGTGTCAGCAGGCACACAGGACAATTTTTTGTTTGTTTTTTTTTAACAGCCTTGAGTTTCCCCAGTCAGTCCCTCTAAGGTGGGCTAAGGCCACCCTAGGGGATGCAGCCTTAAGCTGGTAGAAACGCTATCAGTATTTGTTCAAGTCTTTGAGCCCCAGATTACACCCTGGTTGAAAAGAGGACTCAGAAGAGCCTGGCTTGAGTTTTGTCAACATCTAATTATTGGTGACTTCTACCAAATAAGGAAATAACATGATTCTTTCATCTAATCACAAGTGGCATTTTAGTGAATAAAGAAAACCAACATGAACCAAATTGATACACTTTCAAGGGAGTTCTCATTCTAGTGTAGTTCCATCATTTTATTAACACGTGATGCTACCTAGTAGTCGTTTAGTTTGTAGACCTAGCCAAGGGAACACTATTTAGAAAGTCTCATTTTTCCAGCCTTATATTTAGCAAAACCTAAATGAATAAAATGACTGCCTCGTATAATTATTTAAAAAGAAAGAAAGCATAGTTTCAAATTAAAAGAAAATTTGGTGAGTCATAATGTCATAATGTTGATGTAAGTACATTCTGTGTTTCAAGATGCGGAATCTAAGCAGTTGAGGTTCGGACACAACGTATCCTTGTAAAAGAATTTTTTTCGTGGCAAAAAAATCAAAAGCAAACACAAACAAACAAAAAACCCAGAAAATCTTAACCAGAGAAATATCAGGGTGTTGAATAAAATTGGTAAATAAGATACATTATACATTATTTGTATAGGTGTTACTTGGTTATATTTTTGTTAGATTGATGTAAATTTACATCATATCACTGTTTCGCCCATTTTTCCTGAATAAGTTAATTCTTACAAAACACATAGCATTTTTGTGTAATAAGTTAGGAAGAGGGAAAAACAAATTCAGTCTTCAAGTAAAAGAAAGACGTCCGACGTGTGGAGGTACCTGAGTTTTGCACGCTGTTGGAGAATCTGCTGCTGCTTTCATCCTTCTGTTAGACTTATTCATTGTCCTCACACATACTTAAATGAGATACAATCAGTAGTAAATACTAATTCTGAAGTATACCTCTTTGCAATAAGCTACATACTTACACTTGGCCTTTCTTTTATTTTATGATCCCAAAAAGTGTTTACGATGGGTGAAGCAGAGTACTCTTTGTGAGAATAAGTATGCCCTTCCTGCTACATAATTTTCTCATATTATCTCAAATGCAGAAATATGCTATGATTTTATATATATGATGCATTATATGTTCTATGTTAATATAACCTGTGTTAATGTTTTCAGGATTCCAGTCAAATTGAGCTCTTAAAAGAATTAATGGATCTTCAGAAGGATATGGTGGTCATGTTGCTGTCCATGTTAGAAGGTAATCTTGATTTATATTTTCAAGTACCCATTATTCTTTTATTTCAAGGATCAATAGGTGCTTGCTTGTGAAGTCTGCCTGCCACAGAGAATAAAATATCAACACTGAGATATGACAGATAACCGTGGATTTATCGCCAGCTTTATTACTGTTTTCTCCAAGTTATCTTTTTAAAAAGAGCTATCTTGCTTATCTCAGTTTATGTAGCAGTGGGATGAAACCAGTAGTAATGTTTAGGGACACTTCTTCTAAAGAATACACTCTCCAGACATAGTACATAACGATTTTATTCATTTGTTAGTCTTTGATCAGTGACTAACTGATCAGTGACTGTGATCAGGACTATGGGCATTTGAATAACTCCAGCTGTTTAAACCACTGCATTGAGCTGGCTGCACTGTGACTCTCGGGGGTTATTCACATCCTGCAGAAGGAGGAGACAGAGGCCATCGGCCGCACAGCAGCCGCTGGTGGCAGTCTCGTGCTCCCGCCAGGTGCCTCCCTCAGCACTCATCTCTGTCTTTTCTCTTTCCAACTTGTCTTTCTCTGCTACTGCATTTCTCTTCTATATCACGCGGTAATAATAAGCACGGTGGCCAAGAGCTGGGGTTCAAATCCCCAGTTCCCTACTTCCTAGCGACTAGTGCAACCCTTGCACTAGTTCCTTCTCCACTCCCTCCCCTGTGAAATGGAGGTGATGACAGAGGGAATGTGAGAAGTCTATGATACCACGTGAACAGGACCAAAGCCATTAAAAAACCGTTTGTTTTTGTTGCCTATTCTTCTTTCTTGAATCCCTGCTAATTTTTCCTCTGGTTCTTAGTCTGTTGTGCTTTGCATAACTGCAGGAGGCATGCGGTGTGCTAGAACTTCAAAGACGCAGAAACCTTAGGTGGTAGTCATTATATAGCCTCTGAGTGCAGGACGCTTTACCATGACGTCACATCAAATTTTAGTCTGGACGGCAGTAATGACAAGCAGAATAACAGTAGATGCAGCAGTGATTGCTCCCGTGACAACATAAATTCACCCACTATCACATATCAGCTCATCTAATCCTCATGCCAGGGTGACGAGTTTGATAGTATCATTATCGTTATTTAGCACATGAGGAAACTGAGGCACCGACATCTGCCCAGTTGCTCAGCCAGTAGATGGCGGAGCCTGGATTCAAATCCAACAGTGCGGCTCCCAAACCCACGCTCATAACCACGGTGTTTACTGCGGCACGAGGGGACGCCAGCAGACCTCACCACATGTCTTTGTTCTGTTTCTGTCTTGATGTTACACTGCACATTCTGTTCGAGGAATAAGAGCGTTCTGTGACTCTATAATTTAGGATACTATCTAATTTTCTCAAGCTTATCAGTGATCTCCCATTTTCTGACAATAAATATTCTGGACCATGAAGAAACGTAGGGAGAGGGCTTTACATTTTAAACCAGAAAGAGCATATAATTTGCTTTCAGAGGATCTGTTTGAAGTCCTGGCACTCGCCCCCACTAATCTTGTCGCAACAGGCACATTGATTAGCCTTGCTAAACTTCACTTTTCTCAATAGTAAAATCAGAATTAATGAAAAAGTACCTGCCTTACAGACCTATGAACATTAAATAGGGTATTGTCTTCAAGTAGAGATTTTTCAATCTTTTTTTTTTTCTTAAGATTTTATTTATTTATTTGACAGAGAGAGACAGTGCGAGAGGGAACACAAGCAGGGGGAGTGGGAGAGGGAGCAGGCTTCCCGCTGAGCAGAGAGCCCAGTGTGGGCTTTGATCCCAGGACCCTGGGATCATGACCTGAGCCAAAGGCAGTGCGCCACCCATGCACTCCCTCAGTGATTTTTCAATCTTCAAAAGCTGTCCAGATGCTCATCTTTATTATTAACATGAAACTGGACTTCAGTTTCTAGCTTTAGGATATAAATGTTTTCCCCATTTTCTCTATTCAAGAACATGTTGCTTTCTTGATCGATTTGAAGGAGAAAAAAAAAACAGCTTTTGTTCAAATATTGCTGTATTCCTGTTAGTCTAACTACTTTGCAAATACGGTTTTGCATATGTTTATGTAATCCCTCCTTTAAACTAGAGTTTGCAAATCACTATCCCTTTTTTCCTGAGACTTCATGCAGTGGAAGATAAACAAGGAGCCATCCTTGATTCACACGTCATGTAAGATTTATATTGTCCTTTTTTTGTGTAGACAATGATTTTAACAAAAATGTTGCCTTTGAACACATGCAATTCTTGCCCACCAGGAAATGTTGTCAATGGAACCATCGGCAAGCAGATGGTCGACATGCTCGTGGAATCTTCCAACAACGTGGAGATGATTCTAAAGTTTTTTGACATGTTCTTAAAACTAAAGGATTTGACATCTTCTGACACATTTAAGGAATATGATCCCGACGGCAAGGGAGTCATTTCCAAGAGGGACTTCCATAAAGCGATGGAGAGCCATAAGCACTACACACAGTCCGAAACCGAGTTTCTTTTGTCCTGCGCGGAGACCGACGAAAACGAGACCCTCGACTATGAAGAGTTCGTCAAACGGTTCCACGAGCCTGCGAAGGACATCGGCTTCAACGTCGCCGTTCTCCTGACCAACCTGTCTGAACACATGCCCAACGACACCCGGCTGCAGACCTTCCTGGAGCTGGCCGAGAGCGTGCTGAACTACTTCCAGCCCTTCCTGGGCCGCATCGAGATCATGGGAAGTGCCAAGCGCATCGAGCGGGTCTATTTCGAAATCAGCGAGTCCAGCCGCACGCAGTGGGAGAAGCCCCAGGTCAAGGAGTCCAAACGGCAGTTCATATTCGATGTGGTCAACGAAGGGGGAGAGAAGGAGAAGATGGAGCTCTTCGTCAACTTCTGCGAGGACACCATCTTCGAGATGCAGCTGGCGGCGCAGATCTCAGAGTCGGATCTGAATGAGAGGTCGGCGAACAAGGACGAGAGTGAGAAGGAGAAGCCGGAAGAACAGGGGCCCAGGATGGGCTTCTTTTCCATCCTGACGGTCACGTCGGCCCTGCTGGCTCTTAGGCACAATGTCTTGACTCTCATGCGAATGCTCAGCCTGAAGAGCCTGAAGAAACAGATGAAGAAGGTGAAGAAGATGACCGTGAAGGACATGGTCACAGCCGCCTTTTCGTCCTACTGGAGCGTCTTCATGAGCCTCCTGCATTTCGTGGCCAGCGTTTCCAGAGGCTTCTTCCGCATCGTCTGCAGCCTGCTGCTGGGGGGCAGCCTGGTAGAAGGAGCGAAGAAGATCAGGGTGGCGGAGCTCTTAGCTAACATGCCGGACCCCACCCAGGACGAGGTGAGGGGGGACGGCGAGGAGGGGGACAGGAAGCCCATGGAGGCCGCCCTGCCCTCGGAAGACCTCACAGACCTGAAGGAACTGACGGAGGAAAGCGACCTCCTTTCGGACATATTCGGCTTGGATCTGAAGAGAGAAGGAGGACAGTACAAACTCATTCCTCATAACCCGAACGCTGGCCTCAGTGACCTCATGAGCAACCCGGTCCCCATCCCCGACGTGCAAGAAAAATTCCAGGTAATGGGCTCTAAGTCACCGTAGCCCTCTGGCTGTTAGTTGGGTGTGAAAAATGAACCCTACACCCGTTCTCCAGCTGGCGCCAGAGCCTCTTACATGTGTGCCTTGACCTTCCAAAGGGAAGCGCTTGGCAACGCTGGCCTTGTTAAGAGTCTTTACAAATTACTGAAGTATCTTAAACTGTTGAGGTGTAAGCTCAAGTTCCCACCCTGACGACAGCCGTCAGCAGAGGGATCATCCCATCCACACGTATCTTACGAGTCCTTACCATGTGCCTAATGCCCCTGGGTGTCACAGTGCATCCAAGGAAACAGAAGATGTGACCATGGCTTTCAGACCGCCTTAGAGAGTTTGTTAGAAAGATATCGCTGACACTCATGAAAAAACTGGGAAACCAGTAAGTGTGCAACAGCGTAGACAGACTGTAGGGTCACAAACGTTGAGAAAGCAGAGACATCACTCTGGTTGGGAGTAGTTCGGTAAAACTTAACGGGTGAGGAACGTTTGAGTAGGGGATGAGTTGAGGAAGGTACTTCTGACGGACGGAAAGAAAGGGGGGGGAGCCCAGCAGGTCTGTCCTCACTGCTGGCAGGGAGGGCCAAGTGCGGAGGAAGCTGAGGATTCAGACCAGCAGAGTGAAGGGCTTGTGTGGGAAGCGGGTCTCTTCTGCGGGTTATGATCTGGCTCTTGGCCACAGGGTTCTCTCAACTCCTGCAGAGGTGACATGTGATCCTGCTTTTCTTTCTTCTCCCCCTTGGCTCATTCAAGGAACAGAAGGTGAAAGAGGAAGAAAAGGAGGAAAAAGAAGAAAACAAATCTGAACCCGAAAAGGCCGAGTATGTGTCGTTTCTGTATACTTCCCTTTGTTTTAGTCAGTCTCTGTTGCTCGCTCTCCCTCCCCTCTGAGGCCATGCTGGTCAGTCTCCTGCTCCACGACAAAATCCGCCATCCCAGAGGAGAGGCTCTGTGGCCAGGGGGTGGGGGAGGACCCCTCGGCTGCCACACTATCTCTTCCTCCTTGTTCCATGAGGATTCTGTTTGTGGACGACTCCGGGGATTGTCCTTTATAAGCTTATAAGCCGGGGAGGAGACAAATGTTCTGAACGCCGTTGCATGCAGTTCTTGCAGTGACGTCCCTCAGAGCGTGGCCCCAGAGCCACAAGCATAAAAATGGCCTGGTGAATTTGTTAAAACAAAGATGCATCCCTGGACCCCACTGCAGAGATTCCTAATACGGCAGGTCTGGTGCAGGAGGACCCAGAAATCTTCAGTCTCCCCTCCCACATTCCTGGTGCTACAGAGCAATAAAAACGGATCACTTCCTCATAACCCTGGCTTTCTGTTAACCATTGAAACCTACCTACATCTTTCCCTCAGTTCAGATTGTTTCATGTGCATACTTTTACAAATCAGCGAAGCCAAATTTTAAGCGCCCATAAGAGCTATTGTGCTCTCATAGCACTTGTATTTTTCCCTTCATTGTTATTTTCTTTGGCTATTCTTTTTTTTTTTTTTAAAGATTTTATTTATTTATTTGTCAGAGAGAGAGCGCGAGAGCGAGCACAGGCAGACAGAGTGGAAGGCAGAGTCAGAGGGAGAAGCAGGCTCCCTGCGGAGCAAGGAGCCCGATGTGGGACTCGATCCCAGGACGCTGGGATCATGACCTGAGCCGAAGGCAGCTGCTTAACCAACTGAGCCACCCAGGCGTCCCCTTTGGCTATTCTTTATAGTCGGCTCTATTTATAGATCCTTCTTGGTTGTAAAAATGGCCACGTTAATGACTTTTAGTGAAATGAAACAGCATGACCGTCATTTCAGGGATAAATCTTCCATGTTAAAAAGGATGTTAGACCTAATACAGGTTAAGTATGAGTTATGTATATGCGACTACCCATAAAAATACCTTCATGAAGGACTGTGGTATTTTGCACCCGGAAGGGGTGTAGGTGTCAAATTTCAGTGCTTCTAACTCTATGATTGTCTGCAAAATGAATATCTTGACATGCTTTATACATGTGAACAGCCAAATGCATATGCCTCTGATTTTAAGTCCTAACGGCTGGTCAGTGTTAAAACATTAAAATCGTAATTTAAAAAGAAGGTTATTTGAAAGTCATAGCAAAAAAAAATGTCATTGATACTCTTTTTACCTAAATGTTTTTATTGCACAGCTGGAAGGTTATGCACTACATATGGCTATAAAGACACTTCAAGCCTATAAAATATCCTTTAGATTTGAACTTCACAGGATTGTTGATCTACGGGGGATGGGCAAAGGCAGGAAATCCTAGCCCTCATTCTAAAATTCTGAATATCATAGTGGACTAGAAGAGGAACCTGTTTTCAACAGTGATACTTTGATTTAAATACTTATTCATTTGTATAATTTGGCAAACTTGTTACCTCTTTAGTTTCTGGTTGGCTTATATTTCATTCATTTGTGTTTGTAGGGGAGAAGATGGAGAAAAAGAAGAAAAAACCAAAGAAGAGAAGGGTAAACAGAAGTTGAGGCAGCTCCACACACACAGATATGGAGAGCCAGAAGTTCCTGAGTCAGCGTTCTGGAAGAAAATCATAGCATATCAACAGAAACTTCTAGTAAGATGTTTTAGAGTGAATATTTTTATTGGTAGGTTGTGAGACCATAATAATTCAGGCACAGCAAATATTCGTTGATCTTTCCTTGGGTGGCAATCAGGGGACCCAGTCAGTCCTACAAGTATGTTTTATTTGCTCACCTGAGTGTGTTCATATTTTATAATAAATGCCTACGGTCTGCTGCTCCATCACCAAACCATAAGCTGCACACATGTCCACATTACCTGAGACCGTCTGATATAGTGACGGCCAGCAGAGGGCAACCAACGTCTTCCCACAAAGACTTTAGGGCAGGTTAATAAATATACTCTGTGGGCCCTTATGTGAGGGTCTGCGGTGCATGAAAGCAAAACACGACTGTAAGGGTACAACTAGATTCATATTGCTATTCCAGAACTGGGTTCATCAGGTTTTCCTAGAACATCACCTTTTTATTAAAATCCCAGTTACAAAAACATTATAGTAGTGAGCCAGCTTCCTCCTGATAATAAGGCCTATTCAAATTTACTCTTTAAATAGAAATGAGGAAAGAAGGGAATGAAAAAAGAGAGGACATTTATGTAGTGTCCTATATATTTTGCAGAAATGCTCCCCAAATAAAATGCATATTCATATTTGAAAATCCAAGAAAGGAGGTATAGTTCTCTGTTCATATTCATACAAGATGGAATTCATAAAAATTTTCGCTGAAAGGCCTTTTAATATAATAATAGATACAGTTTTTAAAATATAATTATATATACAGTTTTTTAAGGCAGGAAAATGTTGGGAGATGAATGTGCAGAATAAACCTAGAGGAGGGGCTAACCAACAATGTCAGACCTAGAAACCAAGGCCAACATTCTTCGCAATAACACCATTTGAAAGTCAAAATCAGGGGCGCCTGGGTGGCTCAGTGGGTTAAGCTGCTGCCTTCGGCTCAGGTCATGATCCCAGGGTCCTGGGATCGAGCCCCGCATCGGGCTCTCTGCTCAGCAGGGAGCCTGCTTCCTCCTCTCTCTCTGCCTGCCTCTCTGCCTGCTTGTGATCTCTCTCTGTCAAATAAATAAATAAAATCTTTAAAAAAAAAAAAAAAAAAGAAAGTCAAAATCATATTTAATGTTTTACAGCCTTTGCAAAATCAAAAAGGGACAGGAACACAGTATATTCTAGCTCTTCACATATAAGGAAGTGGATTGTCCTCAGTAATTATATATTCTACCTCCTTTTATGTAAATAAATATTACACATTATTACATCATTTATGCAAACATATTTTAATGAATAGTTTCAACTATGTCTTCTTAAGTTATTTTTTATTTTCCCTATATCAATTAGTACAAAGTATCCCAAATGTAAACATTTTGTAGATACATCTGGATAATCACAGATTTTCAGTGTTGTGATAGTTGCCATGGTGACAGGGGCAGCATAGATGGTAGGGCAGGAGGTTGAAAGGGCTCACTGACAACCCTCCACAGCCCCAGTGGGTTCCTGAAGACTGCATTTAACCACAGGCACGCAGAGCCAGTCAGTGAGGTCTTCTTATGTCATCTGCCTCCGGGTCACGTGTTCTCTGTTTTCCTGCTTCTCTTTCCAATATGACTTTCTCTCCCCACCATTTTGCCTACACAAGACTAATCACAGCCACATTTGACCACCAGGCCCCATCCTTCAGGTCTTTGTGACCTGCCAGCTCAGATAACCAAGGCTACAGCCTCTGTGACCCAGTTCCAGCCTTCTGCAAGGAGAACCAATGTGACTAGTCTGTGGTGGGCTGCCTTAGTCTGTAAGCCATGGCAGTAAAGGTAGGGTCCTGGGTGGGAGATGACACCAGCCAAATGGGGTGTGTACATGGAGACTGATAATGGGGTACATTGTCATCTTGATAGGACCTGTCATGCGAAAGCCCCTGGCATATCCTCTTGGATGCCTCGTTGACATCTCCCACTTGATAGTAAAACAGAGACTTGATATCTCCCCATCGCCTTTTTCCTTAAACCTACTTCTCCTCTGGGTGTTTTTTCCAGTTGCTAAATGGCACCAACCATGTAATGAGTTGCTCTGACCCCAAATCCAGAAGTTACTATATCTGAGTCCTCTCTTTCTTGCCTCCCTCAAATCCAATCCAGCAGGAACTCTTCCCAGTTCTGTCTTCCAGGTATAGCCAGAGTCTGCTCCGTTCTTCCATCTGTACAGCTCCTCCTAGACCAGACCACCACCACCAGCATCATCCCCTCCTGCGCTCCCTTTGTAGCTCTGATTAGTCCCCTTGCTTCCACTCGCATCCTGTCTCCCACACAGCAACTGGAATAATCTTTCCAAATTATAATCTGGTCATATCAAGCCCTCTTCAGATCCCCTGATAGCTTGCCTGCCATCCCACCCAGAATAAAGTAATCATTCCAGTTATAATAACAAGATTAATAACTAACTTTCCCTCCATGAACTTATCCTCAGAGCAGACTTTCTGAGGAAGCTTCTGTTGTTATTGCCACTTCACAGATGATAGAAGGGATGCTGTCAGAGTGCTTAAGCGCTGATCTGCATTTGCAGCGAGCGAGTGTGCAGTGTGGCTCCAGAGGTCATAAACCAACCCACTGCATGGGAAGGAACATTACAAACTTTACCAGAAGCCTATAAGCCTATGTCCACCTCACCTCTCTGACCTCATTTGATCCTAGTCCCTCCTCTTCTCTTTCACTGTCCCCAACAACACATTCACTCTGAACTCAGAACCTTCCTCCTCCCAGCCCGTGTGCTCTCTCTCTCTCATACACTCTCTCCCCAGTCGCTTACTTTTCTTGCTTTCCCATGGTATTCAGGACTGTGCTCAAATGTCATTTCCTAAAATAAGCCTTCCCTGACCCATCTATCTAAAATAGCACCCCCATTCCAAAAGCCCTTAACCTGACGGCTTTTCCTTCAAAGCATTAGCATCCCTTGAGATTATGTTTTGTTTCATTTTATCTTCAATCTGTGGTTGTGCTTACCATCTCTATTCTCCACTGGTAGCCCAGATTTTCTTATTTGCTGTTACGTCTACAGCACCAAGAATGCTACTTGATAAAAAGTAGACTCTTGAGAAATAGTTTTGGGTAAAGGAAGGAATGCTTAAATTGTCTGCACATGTCAGTATCAATTCAGTGACCTTTTAATCATTTTTTTCACCTTCAGAACTATTTTGCTCGCAACTTTTACAACATGAGAATGTTAGCCTTATTTGTCGCATTTGCAATCAATTTCATCTTGCTCTTTTATAAGGTACGTATGTCTTTGTCATTCAGTAACCAGTACGAAACTACAGATGGATGGAATTGCATGTAGAGAGTTCACAAATCCACTAATAAGCATGTCTAAACCCATTCTAAAATGTTTTGATGAAAGAGGAACCTAAAGGTCAAACACGTCACTGACAGTCTAGTAAGGCAGTAGATTTTTTCTTCTCAACTAAGTGGGAAATGCCCCCCTCTACCCCGGCATGCCTTAGAATCCTCAAGTCTTGCTTGGATTAGAAAGCATTTTAGAGTGTGCTCTAAATTTATCATCAGTTTTTGAAAAGCTATCTTATTTTTAGCCCTTGCTTTTAGTCTTTTCACGGGACATGGGCTTCATCTCTGGCTTTTTGCTGGGTTTCCATTGGGTTTCTGGTTTGTGCCGGTATCTTAGAGGAAGCGAACTGACTCTACTTTAAATGGTTTGAATCAGGTCTCCACTTCTTCTGTGGTTGAAGGAAAGGAGCTCCCCACACGCAGTTTGAGTGAAAATGCCAAAGTCAGCACCCTAGACACTGGCTCGCCCCGAATCATCGCGGTTCACTATGTCCTGGAGGAGAGCAGTGGCTATATGGAGCCCACGCTGAGGATCCTAGCTGTTCTCCACACAGTCATTTCTTTCTTCTGCATCATCGGATACTACTGCTTGAAAGTAAGATAGTAAGGCACCAAGGTACCTGTGTGTGTCTGTGTGTGCACGTGTCTGTTGCAGGCTGGATTTCCAGGGAAGCAGACTCTGAGATGGGGAAATTACCTGCATGGGGATTATTAGGGAATGTTCTAGGAGTCAACACCTGTGGGGCAAGGGAAGGAAGCAGAGTGCAATGGAGGGACAAGTGGGGCAACCTTTCAGACATGATAGGGCACATGCGTGGGCCTCAGTCCACGAGGGTGGGATACCCCTACATGGTTGTCTTGGGTTGGGGCATTTGAGGCTTGTCTTCAGGGCTCCACATTGGCTACAGACTGTCCCAAGGGCAGGTGGCTTTGGGCCTTCTTGCTGTAGCTTTCTGTTTCATTTGGTAATCATTCCCATAATGGCCAGTTTCACCCAAACTTGACCCCACAGAAGTAACCCACCCTGTGTCCCAGCGATGCTCCTGGTGTATTAGAGTCACGGAATACGTCATGTGGAACCTGAATCATTTGAATTGTCCTTTGTTAGGAACGTATCTAAAGCCTTCATGGCAGAAATGCTTTTTATAGTTTGTTGCATTTCACCCAGAAAATAATAGAGCTCTATTCCTAGATCCCTGCCAAGAGAATAATATAATTTGGTGAATAGAACTCAAGAGTCTCTGAGTGCTCAGGGCTGCCCATTACTTTTGCAAACCTCTTTATTTTTTCCTAGCAAGACACCTTTTCATGGTAACACTTTATTTCACTGTCCCCTGCCTCTGATTGTGAAACTTCTAGAAGACTTTGAAAAACCAGAGCCTGGAGTAAAAGACTATGATGTAAAATTTTCTTCAGAAATTCCTCTCCTTTTCTTTCCTGTTTTATGGGGCAGGAGGAGGTATTCTTGAATACTTCCAGAATGTCTGCATCCTCTTCATATCTGTGCCTTGCATAAAATCTGTCCAGATGAGGCAATAAGAATATGTTCTGGAAATATTTGGGCAAACTGACAAAGATTTTTGCAGAAATTAAAGTTTATTTCAAAATGCATTTTGGACACTCTGAGCATAGAATCAGATTTCGCAAATAAAACTGCACTTGTTAGGAGCATACATTTTGGAACCTTGGTAACATTGCTATATTTTATTGTAGCTGTTTGTGTCTCTCATATATATAAGGATATATAACAAATATATTGTAATAAAAGATGTATCTTCTAATATTTAAAAATGATTTTTTTAGTGAAAATATGTGTAAAATTCTGTGTGTTTGGAAACATAGGGTTGTACATGGCATCAGTTCCATTTCTATTTTTCCTAAACCTCTAGATGTTCTTTTCTGCCTAAATATAACCAATTCATTTTCACTCGGTTTTGGTTCCTGGAAGTAACATGGGAAATATTTCTTTTTCCAAAAAGCTGTTTTGTACAGGTAGGGACCACAAGAGATACCAGTAAATCTAAACTAATTTTAACATGTTTATATTTTCAAACGTAGGTCCCATTGGTTATTTTTAAGCGAGAAAAGGAAGTAGCTCGAAAACTGGAATTTGATGGGCTTTATATTACAGAACAACCTTCAGAAGATGATATTAAAGGCCAGTGGGATAGACTTGTAATCAACACACAGTGAGTAAAGAATTTTTTGAGACATTTCTATGCTCAAAAATTTTAAGACAAAAAAAAAAAAATGCTGGAGTTCTTGCAGATTTGTCAAAAGTTTAGCACAGGTGAATAATAGTGATATTTTCAGCCAAGAAAATCAAAAGACTAAGTGCTGTCAGCTTCTTAATGGATGCCATCCATTTTTTCCCATCTGTGTTCTGAATTCCTTAATCAAAAATGGCTTTGAGTCCATTTTCACAGGAGTGATGGAACGTGACATCCATTACTCAGTGTTCAGGGAAGAGCACAGTTAGAGGTACATAACTACAGTGCAGGGTTCTGTCCTCCAAAAGCACAGAGGTGGCAGAAATTAGGGAAAGAGTTATAGCCTTAAAAGCAAAAATACTGAATTTCATACTTTTGACGTATCTATGTTGTAAGCTCGTTGTCGGTACCACCAAGCAGCAGGGTATCAAATGAGTTGAGGAGTATGACCTGTAAAACTTAAGGCAAAGAAACAAGTACTTTTTCTGTACCCTAAATATTTAGTCTTGTGAGCTCAAGACCCAAACTACTAGCTGCTGTTCCAGGTATAAATTCATCACAAAAGTGTAATTGTCCAACACTAAAAGTATTAGTGATGCAATACTTTTTGAGTAGTTTGTACTACTCAAGACTGAAATACTTTTTATTTTCACCAGTTTTGCTTATTCTTAAAAAATTAACATTTCTATAAACTCCCAAGTTCTCAAATAGGGATGGTTTCTTTGTGCATTATAAATGTTTATCAACTCTAGCTGTTTATACTAAATCAATTAAGTCTTTCCCTTTAAGTGAACTCAGCGTTAGTCAAGGTGCCAGGTACCTTGCTTAGTTTCCTTGAGGATAACTAGGGGGAATGAGACTTTTTTTTACTTCGTGGGAAAAACAATGACAGAATTTTAGGTACTTTAATTTTTAAACACAATTGACGAAAAACTGTATTTGACATTACAAATGACATATACTGACATGTAAATAAATATAACAAGCCTGCTTATGAATAAATACGTTCATATTCTTCTCTACTAAAATAGCAGCCCATAGTCTTTTTGTGATTTTGCATGTATATATTGCTAGAGTAACATTTATTTACTTATTTATTTATTTTTAAGATTTTATTTATTTATTTGACAGAGATCACAAGTAGGCAGAGAGGCAGACAGAGAGAGAGGACAAAGCAGGCTCTCTGCAGAGCAGACAGCCCGATGTGGGGCTCAATCCCAGGACCCTGGGATCATGACCTGAGCCGAAGGCAGAGGCTTTAACCCACTGAGCCACCCAGGTGCCCCTAGAGTAACATTTAAATAATATTTGATCTATCCAAAATATAGAAAAATTATGGGATAAGATGGGACATAAATTATGATTTTTGTGAATGGAAAGATCTTACATATTATTTGAAGTATGTTGTATAGTTCAAACAGTATACTGTTGCTTATTGTTTTCTTAAATGATATTATTTTACTTTTATGCTTTTGTATTTTTTAGGTCATTTCCCAACAACTACTGGGACAAATTTGTTAAAAGAAAGGTAATACTTCTCATAAAGAATGCATTCTCTGTTTCTTTCCTAGAGCACACTTCAGATTTGAATTTGATGCAGCTCATATGTAGAATGAAATATTGAGGTGTGCTTTATCTGTCAATGTCATTTCAGAGCGGCAGTGAAATTGAATATGAATTTCAAAAACTGCATGTAAAAAATACGCATGCGCTGTAGCTATAAGATAAATAAGCACTGTTTTATCTGCCTGTCCTCTGACTCCGGCGAATAAACAGTGCTCGGTCTGCACCGTGTCAGGACTTGGTGAGAATTTTCTGAGATTGTTTGGGTAACATAAATTAGCTGATGGCCATTTTCTGATAAGACAGCTATAAATCACTAGGGCTGGAATCCTGCTTTACAGAAGTCAAGTCCTTGCATGACAAGAAAGGATCGAGTTTTATTTATTTTATATAAACTTTAAAGATCTTTTTATCTTCATCACGTTTTATCCTTCTAATGCCCACTGCCTCAGAGTGTAGTGGAAAGAACACTGATACAGAGTCAGTAGTCCACTGTGGCACCTGCTAAGTCTCTGATTTTGAGTCAAGGATCATCTCTGCTTTTCCCACACAGAATTTTAATGTTAGATCAAATTTTTGAATGAAATATATGCACCATTACTTGTATGTTGTAAAATACTCTAGTGATTACATTCTAGCTCCTACTTATTCTTTGAACCTTTCTAATTGCCAAACTGACCCAGCTCACCCTCTGCTCCTTCATGGGTTCTAGCCCCAGGGGATGCTCTGTGGAGTGAACAGGCAGAAGTACCGGCCACACGAAGTGGTCTTGTTCCCTTTGATTTCACCAATTTAGTGTTACTCAGGACGGTTCTCCAGGAGCAGCTGCGAATCCTCTATTACCAGTCTCAGGGCAGATGGAGGGCTTGCACCACAAGTTTAAATCAGGTACATGATGAAACCCATTGACCTTTTTTCCCCCCTTCTAGTTGAGAGTAGTGTGTTTTTTATTTTGGTGCAAGTTTTTTGTGTGACCTGGCATTGTGAGTAGCACTGAGCTACTGCCTAAGAGCACATCCAAACTAGGCCAAACATTGAAAGACTTATTTTTAAATAATTTAAAATAGATAATTTGATCATTTTAGTCTCCTTAATTATTTAATGAAGAAGCAGCTTTAAATTGTTAAAGCACAAGTTTCTCAGAAGGAAACTGCATATTCAGGATCAGATGAACAGTAATTACAGCAGGACTATTCGTGACACTCCTGCTGTGTGCGTGCGCGCACGCACATGTGCTGCCCAGTTTGTTCTTCTGAGAACGAGGTGAGAACACAGTCCAGAGGGAACCACCACTCAGCTTATCCCAGCCAATCTGTAGTGCCAGGAGAATAACACAGAACAAGTGTTTTCATGAACCTTTGTAATCAGTGTTCGCAGACTCTTTACTCTTTCATGTTTTCATTTACTTTCATTATATACATTTAGAGAAAACTGATTTCTTTAAAAGATTTATTTATTTTAGAGAGTAAGAGAATGAGGTGGAGGAGGGGCAGAGGGAGAGAAAGCATCTCAAGCAGACTCCCCAATGAGGGCAGGGCTTGATCCCACCACCCTGAGACCACAACCTGAGCTGAAATCAAGACAGACCCTTAACTGACTGAGCCACCCAGGCACCCCTGAATTTTTTTTTTTTTTTTTTTTTTTAAAAGATTTTATTTATTTATTTGAGAGAGAATGAGTGAGAGAGAGCATGAGAGAGGAGAAGGTCAGAGGGAGAAGCAGACTCCCCAAGGAGCTGGGAGCCTGATAAGGGACTCGATCCCGAAAGTCTGGGATCATGACCTGAGCCGAAGGCAGTCGCTCAACCAACTGAGCCACCCAGGCGCCCCCCTGAATTTTATTTCTGCTAGTCCCTTCTTCCTTCCCGTTAGTGTGCTGCTTCACCCACTCTAGCATTTCTTACCTCCTTTCCCCATGTTATTTCCTCCTCTCCTTCTGCCCTTCTGTCCTACCCCCTTTACCTCTCAGAGCCGGTCCTCTCTCCTGCTCTTCTCTCCTTACTGTTTTTGTTGCCCCCACTTCCACTGTGTGGGGGACTCTCGTGGTCTGTCAGCATTGGGCCAAGAGTGGCTGTGTCGTGGAGTTGCACCCAGGGGTGAGCTGTGGGCCCATGTCTATGCACAGCTCTGAAAACAGGCCAGGTGCATGTGGCCAAGGGAGAGAGGGGCCAGAGCGATGACGGGGGTTGCTCAGAAGGGATTCAAATGGTGCCCCGGAACCTATGCTCGGACTGCACTGAAGACAGGAGGGCGGGGGAGACAAGGCTCTGGGGATTACTGAAGGGCTGCTCCACTCAGGAAACGATGGGAGTGTTGAATGGTGGGGATGATGGCATCCCGATGCCATCACTAGTGGCCCACCCTTGGTCAGCAGTGGTCTATACAGACCTTGGCCGCGAGTCAGCTCCTGCCTGATAGCTTTCTCACTCCATGTCTTGCCAAGCTTAGCAACCTTGAGCATGTTCTGTTTTCTGAGACACAACTTCTTTATCTGCAGAGTAGGATCCTAATAACAGGAAAGTTCTATACTGTGACAATCCTGTGAGGGAGAGCAAGTCAAAGTTCTTACCGTGATTCCTGGCACAAAGTAGGAATTTGGGTGAAGTTCCTTTCATTCCATCTTCTTCTACTTCTTCTCTTACATATTTGGCCTACTTTCTTCCTTTTGCATGCCTCCCTCTTGAGTAAGAAATCTTGTTCTGCTGAGGGTATTATCTAAAACGCTGTAAGCTTGCTGTGACCTTAAGCAGTGTGATCACAGACAAGGGGCCATAAACAAGAATTTCAAGTGAACTTGAACATAAGGCAA
Source organism: Mustela putorius furo (assembly GCF_011764305.1). Taxonomy (NCBI): domain Eukaryota; kingdom Metazoa; phylum Chordata; class Mammalia; order Carnivora; family Mustelidae; genus Mustela; species Mustela putorius. The sequence continues at coordinate 1,464,122 of NW_025421577.1, forward strand.
AAATATAATAAGTGTAAAAATAATTAGATATTTGTGTACACAGGCATACAAGGGGTTAGTTAATGCATGAGGTGGGTCAAGTGCTTTTATTCCTATCCCCCAGGTTATGGATAAGTACGGAGAGTTCTACGGCCGGGACAGAATCAGCGAGCTCCTAGGCATGGACAAAGCCGCTCTGGACTTCAGCGATGCCCGGGAGAAGAAGAAGCCGAAGAAAGACAGCTCCCTGTCAGCTGTGTGAGTGCAGCTTATGCCCTTTCCTATAGCTATAGACTGAAAGGAGAAGAAATTCAGACATTTCTGAAATTGCTAGTGCACTGATTTCCTTTCCCTCAATGTCTGAGGCATAGAGAGGAGGGAAACAGAAGATATACCTAAGGTCTGCTTTAAACTTGGAGGGGTTTTCAGTTATGGAATGACTGGATTTTTTTCCTACTAATTTTAGAAGGTGGCTTTTTGTTATTTACATAAAGCAAAAATAAATATTTGTGTTCTTAATTTGCTTTTTCTACTCCCTAAATGCCACTTAAGTCGAAGTTAAACTTTGACTTTTTCTGATGCTTAGTTCCTGAAAAGAGGTTAATCTTTCTTATGTTCTGGAAAAGGGATCTGTGTAGCTCTTTCATTAGAAATGTTCAAAGTTCATATTCTTTTATTATAATGTGTTTCATTTAAATAGCAAATACTCCTATGCTAGAAATATTATGCTGTCATGCTGTAACTTGAAAATTTAATTTTAAAATGAGGTGCTCCTAATACCATGCTTTTAATGGACTAATTTATTATATAACTAGAAGGATGTGAACCAGTTGAATTGAATTTGCCTGAGACTGAATTTCTCTCTCTCTCTCTCTCTCTCTCACACACACACACACACACACACACGTAGTGTGAGTGTACATATAAATATATTTTGCAAATTGGATCACCTGTAATTCTGGAATAAATGTTAAGCATACATGCTTATAAAAATGTAATTTCTTATTGTAGCCACTTAAATGATTTTAGAAGAAATGTAACAGTTACCTTTCCTTTAATATAAATCAGCCTTTCCCATTTGTATACTTACGGTCTCAGCCAACTAGGGATGTGATGATGACTTTGAAACTATAGATATGTGAGGCTCTGTAGGGCAGTACTACTTTGTCTCAGATAAATATTTTAGCATTTAAAAAAGAAAACCGGGGCGCCTGGGTGGCTCCGTGAGTTAGGCCTCTGCCTTCAGCTCAGGTTGTGATCCCAGTGTTCCGGGATCGAGCCCCACATCGGGCTCTTTGCTCCGCGGGGAGCCCATTTCCTCTCTCTCTCTGCCTGCCTCTCTGCCTACTTGTGATCTCCGCCTGTCAAATAACTAAATAAAAAATCCTAAAAAAAAAAAAAAAGAAAACCACTTTGGCTGACCTATCTTATTCAGTCATATATTTTTTATCTACCTGAAAAGTTGTTAGGGCTAGTGGGTTTTTTTTTTTTTAAGGTTTTATTTATTTATTTGACAGAGAGAGAAAGACCACAAGTAGCAGGGAGCAGGGGGAAGCAGGCTACCTGCTGAACAGAGAGCCCAATGTGGAGCTCGATCCCAGAACCCCAAAATCATAACCCAAGCCGAAGGCAGAGGCTTAACCCACTGAGCCACCCAGGTGCCCCAGGGCTAGTGGTTTTTAAAAATAATTTGAACTCATTTGAAAATCAGACAAGCAAACATATGACAAAAACTGTAAATTTAGATCCAAAATATCACCTCAGTGCTTTAAGAAAACACATGTGGGACTTAAAGACTGTTGCTGTATAGAAAATGAAGCACACTGATGGTGCTTAGAACTAAGACCCTTATGCTAGAATTTCAGATAAAACAAGAGTCAGAGTGGTGCTGAGCTTTCTACTAATATTTTCAGATCTCTGACAAACAGTGTAGAATCAACAAATTTCACTGGGTTATACACTTTTCCTGGCCATCTTTATGACCCTAGAACACAAGTCTGAAAAATGAAAGTTCAGACTGTTTTTATTGTTGGGTTTTTTTTCCAGGGTGAACAAATAGTTTCAAATGAGGGGAATTTTCCATTGTTTCACCTAGGAAATGTTTCCAAGTTTGACTCCTTGCAAAGGACCAAGAAATTAATGTGGCATAATACATTTTTTCCCTTAGGGATTAATACTTTTAAGTTGATTAATTTATCTGTGCATGCATTTATCTGCCAATCAAAAATATAGGGCTTGTCAATCAAATAAGTGGCCAGATTACCTCCTGGGGACAGAATGACAGCTAGCAGCCTGCATCTCTTTCATTTGTGTCTTCATGGGGACCTGTATCTCAAAATTCTCTAGCAAAACTCCTCAGCTTCTGGCTGAAAGTTTTCCCTGAACCACGTGCTGTGGTGAGGTGAATACATGTCCTAGCTGGCCTAGATCAGGTATGGCCCATCCCTGGGAGTGGGTCAGCCCACACAAACAGTAGGACTGCCCCCGATTGGTTAGAAAAGAGTGTCCTGCACTATGAAAAGGATATGCAGCTTCATGAAATTGATAACAATCTTGTCATCCTAATGTTTGATAGGGATGAAAAATGAGAATGGTGTTTTAAATAAGTAAGAAACTGATACATTCAGGCATCCTGATAGAAATACTTATTATTTTATTTTTTTAGGTTGCTTTCATGGAAAATAATCATGCCACTGAGCATTTTACCACATTAAGAAAATATAGTCTTATATTGAAAGCCATTGTAAATATTCACAGAACTTTTAAAAATATTCTTTAGCAGGGGCACCTGGGTGGCTCAGTCAGTTGAGCATCAGACTCTTGGTTTTGGCTCAGGTCATGATCTCAGGGTTGTGGGTTGGAGCACGTTGTAGGGCTCCACGCACAGCAGGGAGTCTGCTGGAAATTCTATCTCCCTCTGCCCCTCCCTCCACTCTGTCTCTCTCTAAAATACCTTTTAAAAATCTTTATTAAAAAATGTTATTTAGTAATAAAATTGATTCCTTAACTTTTGAGGGTGAAGTCTCCTAAGAAGTCAGCTTTGATTAGCCATGATCGATCCTACCACTTGTAATAAAAGATTGGCATTTTTCAATGAGTAAAGTAATCAAAGATTAAGACAATAAGTCTAGAGAAGCCTTTATGTAATAATGCTAATATGATATTGCGTTATATCAAATACCTGGCATATTGGAAAGGTGAACAAAGTGACACTTTTTAACCCATAAATCAGTGGGAAGTTTTGAAAAAAATGAAAATTAGAAAGTGTGTTTTAATTAAAACGTATTTAATCTGCAAAGACCATGAATACTTATGTTAAGATTTATTCTCTCAACATGTGCTTACTGAGACATATTCCATGTATGATATAATGTGCTTGGTTGGCTAGGGAGCTCACAGACTAGGGAGAGAGGCATAAATGTACATACATAGATACCTATGTACCCACAATCACAAAACAATGTGGGAAATCATACTAAGTCTAAGCCTACAAGATGCTTTGGGAACCAAGGGGAAGAGGTGAATCCCTTCTCGAGTAGAGAGGCTTTTGAAAACAAAAGGAAACAAACAAGATGAAAAAGCCCTTTCATTGCTAAACTAAGTATAGTTGTAAAATGAATATGCCTCTTCATGCAAGTGTTTATCAGTGTAAGTAAAAATTATTTTGTTGGAATGTGTTTACCAATGTATAATGAAAGCTAGTGAGGATACTTGATGTATACACTGGTTAATTTAGCAGTTTCCAGAGATCATTCTCACATAAATGAGTTTATCTTATATTTAATGTAGGACAAGAAAGCACTTCATGTACATACCTACAAATTCTTCTTTTTTGTCTTTCCAGATTGAACTCTATCGATGTGAAGTATCAGATGTGGAAACTCGGAGTCGTCTTCACTGACAACGTAAGCCCTCCTTCATTTCCATAAAGTAAACCACACTCACATTAGAGGAGTCTGCTGGGCTCCTGCAGAGTGATCAACAGTTACTTAAGAAAGCTAACCAAATATCAATTCATTTAATACAGATCATTACTTGACAATGACCCAGGGAAATACATGGTTAATTAGCTGATCCGTCATCCCATTTCTTTCAATAGCCAGAAGATTAACATGAAAATATATTTACATAAGAAAAAGAAACTGCGATGGCAAATTCATGTGTATTTTCATTTAGGTTTTAGTTGGACAATGGCATACTTCAAAGCTTTCTAGACGTTGAAACGAAAGTTCTAAGTAAATAAAATTTTAAAACACTGATAAATTTTTTTCTCCAATTAAGTATGTTAAATTATTATATTTTTTATTCTTGATCGATCCTTTTCTCAAAGAGCCTAGGAGCCTATAAACTAAAACTTAGGGCCCAAGTATATGTCCAAATATAGGGAACAAAAATCCCCTAGTACTAAGCCACTAGCTGTCAGCTCAGTCACATTTTATTACCATGGCTTGCTCCACAGCCTGACATTTTTGACTTTTAGAATTTTCAGTTTAAGATTTTATTTATTTATTTGACAGAGAGATAGAGAGCACAAGTAGACATAGTGGCAGGGAGAAGGAGAGGGAGAAGCAGGCTCCCCACCGAGCAGGGAGCCTGATGCGGGGCTCGATCCCAGGACCCTGGGATCATGACCTGATCTGAAGGCAGCCACTCAACTGACTGAGCCACCCAAGCGCCCCTAGAATTTTCAGTTTAAAAATTGTTACCATCACCTGTTTTTATGCTTCCATTTGCTTTCTATGGGAAGTTGCTGGAGATGGTCCTGAAACTCTGCTGGATGGATCAACTATACTTTTGCCCTGGGGTCTCAGCTCATCCCCTCCTGCTGGCTCATAATCCTCTTACCATCCTCACACACCTATGAAGGGGAATGTACAAACATATCCAAAAGCTTAGTCCTAGACCTTACACTGTTTTTGCTTCTGTGCCTTCTCCCTTGGACATCTCATTTAGTCTCAAAATGTCACTCTAATTGTCATTTACTTTTACAGTGAACATTAGTTCTATTCTCCTGAAGGCCCATGACACCCCCCAAATTCTCCTGCCTCTATCACCACCCAGCGATGGGCCTAGAACTCGGAGTCTCTTGGAGAACTCTCCAAAGAGCCCCAAAACAAGTGTTTTAAGTATGGAAGCATCTCCCGTGAGTAAAAAGACCAACTCACCTCCAGCACTGGTGTTTTCCATTCAAGTAGCCCTGCCATCTTGGCCTCTGGAGGTCTGTCCTTCTTCACCCGCTCATATGCCACAGTACTTGCATTGTGTGTAATACTCCCTTGCCCTGCAGTTCTCGTCCAGAGAATCGGGGCATGGGCAGATTTCTTCCTGATATATTACTATGATACATCATTCATCTTCCTGAAGATTCATGGCTTCTCTTTGGCCAGTCACCCTTCAACATGTCTTTATTCTTCACAGTGCAGTTTCTATCTGAAACACAGCTGAGGTTACTGGATGCAGTACAAGATTCCTAGTTAAATTTAAATTTCAGATAACTAAATGTAGACATCCCAAATACTGCAAGGGACATAAACTAAAAATTATTTATTCTTGGGGCATCTGGCTGGCCCAGTCAGTAGAACACATGACTCCTGATCTTGGGGTTGTTTGAGCCCCACACTAGGGTGTGGAGAGTACTTAAAAATAAAACCTTCTCTCTTAAATAAGTGACTAAAATCTTAAAGAACAGTAATAATAAAAGTTAATTCTTTACCTGACGTTCTGCTGTAACTTGGCAGCCTGTGTTTTTATTTGCTAAATCTGGCTGTCTAAGCAGAGCCCAAGTGTAGTCTACACACGTATCCTTGGCTCAGTTTATCACATGTATTAGGCACCTCACTCATCTTGTGCACACAAATTTGTCCTTGCTCCTCACCCTTTGCATTTCTTAATAGCCTGCTAGATGTGTCCATCCAGATGTCCCATGACGAATGTATCTCCCCTCCCCCTTCCACTAAATGCAGTCCCCTATCTGCCATTTCCTCTTTCTCTCAGTATCTTAATCTTCTACACTCAAATGACCAGCTTAGTCTCCTCTTTTTCCTTCAACTTATACATTTAATTATGTTAATAATCGTATTTTTTGTCCTCAGTGATTCTCCCTTTTGCCCTGGCCAGTTCTGCTGCTAGTCATGGCTCTCAAAACCTCACCCACCTGTGGGGTCAGCCAGTGGTGTCCCAACATGGCTTTGCCACTTACACCTTCTTTTAGGAGGGAGCTTGACCTGAGTGAGCTCACTTTTCCTCATTTGTAAGTTTGGAGCTAAAACTGCCTCCTTACCAGGGATCTTGCTAGAATAAAATGGGGACTGTATGTGCAAATATATGGGGCAGTGACCAGCACCTGGTAGGTGCTCAAGACATGTTCATAAGATGCTGCTTTTCATACACCATTATTCTGTACAATGCTCCAGGGGCTCCTATAGGCCAAAAGATGTGCCCGCACCCCTCACCTGGGCTTAAAGCCTTCCAACCCTGGGGTATATTTCCAGACTCATCTTCTGAAACGCTGCCAAACCAAACTGAGCACATTCTGCATAGTCTTATCTCAGTGTCTGTTTTCAAATACTATTTTCTTTTTTTTCAGCCTGATTTCTAACATAAGCCCCAAGCTGCCCAGAAAAACTATGTACCACCTCAGCCCCCTGTTTGTTCTAAGGTTTAAGATATACTCTGGTCAAAATGGAGGTTTCCACCCCTTCCCAAAATAGGTAGTTCCCAACCCTACTGGCAAAAACATAACTTTTGCCCAAGAGACTCTAATCCAAAAAGTAAGCATGATCACAGTATCTTTTCCTCTACTTTATTCATTCCCCTCCCCTCAAAAAGCATATACATTTTCTAGCCTCTGAAAAGTTAATCCCTTACATTGACTGTAATCAGAATCTCTACAGAGAGAACCACTTGTATCAGGAGATCTGCGTTTTCTGCTCAACATATTTTAGGTCACATAAAGTGAGATGCTTGATTAAGAATATGCCATGATATGATATTCTCAATAGATGATGAGAAAACATTTGACAAAGTACAGCATCCTTTCTTGATCAAAACTCTTTACAGTATAGGGATAGAGGGTATATACCTCAATTTCATCAAAGCCTTCTATAAAAAACCTACAGTGAATATCATTCTCAAGGGGAATAACTGAGAGTTTTTCCCATAAGGTCAGGAACACAGCAAGGATGTCCACTATCACCACTGCTATTCAACATAGTACTAGAAATCCTAGCCTTGGTAATCAGACAACAAAAATAAAAGGCAACCAAATCAGCAAAGAAGTAGTCAAACTCTCGCTCTTTGCAGGTGTTATGATACTTTATGTGGAAAACCCAAGACTCCACTCCAAAACCACTAGACTTCATACAGGAATTCAGTAAAGTGTTAGGATATAAAATCAAAGCACAAAAATCAGTTGCATTTCTATACCCAACAACAAGACAGAAGAAAGAGAAATTAAGGAGTCAATCCCATTTACAATTGCACCCAAAACCATAAGGTACCTAGAAATAAATCTAACCAAAGAGGCAAAGAATCTGTATTCAGAAAACTATAAAGTATTCATGAAAGAAATTAAGGAAAACACAAAGAAACAGAAAGATGTTCCATGCTCATGGACTAGAAGAACAAATATTGTGAAAATGTCTATGCTACCTACAGCAATCTATACATTTAACACAGTCCCTATCAAAATACCATCAATTTTTTCCAAAGAAATGGAACAAATAATCCTAAAATTTATATGGAACCAGAAAAGACCCTGAATAACCAGAGGAATGTTGAAAAGGCCAGAGTTGGTGGCACTGCAATTCCAGACTTCAAGCTCTATTACAAAGCTGTCATCATCACAAAAGTATGGTACTAGCACAAAAACAGACACATAGATCACTGGAACATAATAGAGAACCCAGAAATGGACCCTCAGCTCCCAGAAATGGACCCTTAGCTCTATGGTCAACTAATCTTTGACAAAGCAGGCATGAATGTACAATGGAAAAAACACAGTCTCTTCAACAAATGGTGTTGGGAAAATTGGACAGCCACATGCAGAAAAATGAATGGACCATTTCTTTACAGCACACACGAAAACAGACTCAAAATGGTTGAAAGACCTCAGTGTGAGGCAGGAGTCCATCAAAATCCTTGAGAACATAGGCAGCAACCTATGTTCAACCTCAGCTGCAGAACATAGGCAGCAACCTATCTTCAACCTCAGCTGCAGCAGCTTCTTCTTAGAAACACAGCCAAAGGCAAGGGAAGTGAGGGCAAAAATGGACTATTGGGACTTCATCAAGATCAAAAGCTTTTACACAGCAAAGGAAAGAGTCAACAAAACCAAAAGAAAACTGACAGAATGGGAGAGGATGTTTGCAAATGACCATCAGATAAAGGGCTAGTATCCAAAATCAATAAAGAGCATATCAAACTCAACACCCAAAGAACATATCATCCAACTAAGAAAAGGGCAGAATAGATGAACATTTCTCTAAAGATGACATCCAAATTGTCAACAGACACATGAAAAAGTGCTCAACATCACTTGGCATCAAGGAAAAACAAATCAAAACCACAGTGAGATACCACCTCACAACAGTCAGAACGGCTAAAATTAACAAGTCAAGAAATGACAGATGTTGGTGAGGCTGCCAAGAAAGGGGAACCTCCTGCACTGTTGGTGGGAATGAAAGCTGGTGCAGTCACTCTAGAAAACAGTATGGAGGTTCCTCAAAAAGTTGAAAATAGAGCTATTCTACAACCCAGCAATCGCTCTACTGGGTATTTACCCTAAAGATACAAATGTAATGATTCGAAGGGGCACGTGCACCCGAGTGTTTACAGCAGGAATGTCCACAATAGCCAAACTATGGAAAGAACCTAGATGTCCATCAATGGATGAATGGATAAAGAAGCTGTGGTATATATATACAATGGAATACTATGCAGCCATCAATTTGCAATGATGTGGATGAAACTAGAGGGTATTATGCTAAGCTGAAATAAGTCCATCAGAGAAAGACAATTATCATATGATCTGAGGAATTTGAGAGAGAGGATGGGGTATCCTAGGGGGTAGGGAGGGAAAAAAATGAAACGAGATGGGATCAGGAGGGAGACAAACCGTAAGAGACTCTTAATCTCACAAAACAAATTGAGGGTTGCTGGGTGGGTGAGGGGGTAGGGATCGGGTGGCTTAGTGATGGACACTGGGGAGAGTATGTGATACGGTGGGTGCTGTGAAGTGTGTAAGCCTGATAATTCACAGACCTGTACCCCTGGGGCAAATAACAACATTATATGTTAATAGAAAAAAGACATCATATATAATCTAACTAGTAGGTTTCAACAAACACTGATTTAGTTAAGAAAATGAAAAATAGAGAAGGGAAGTTGGTTGGTTCTTTGGTTAACTTTAGAGCCGGGGGTCCCAGCAGGGGCAGTTTTGTCCTCCAAAGTGACATTTGGCAATGTCCGGGGACATCTTTAGTGGCCATAGCTATGGAGGAGCTGCTACTGGCATCTGATGGGTAGAGACCAGGGTTGTTACTAACCATCCTACAATGCCCTGGACAGTCCCCACAATAAAGAATTACCCAGTGTAAACAATCAGTAGTGCATAGGTGGAGATCCCTTGCTATCAAATATTAAGTCAATAAAACTTTCTCTGTGGGAAAATTCTCAAGAACATGATCTCTGCTATAAAGGAGAGAAGGGACATTGAATCTCTCAGAACAAACTAAAGGATAATAAAATACACAAACTGATATAACTAATTAGAATGATATAAATGTATGGACTAAGAAGAGAGTAAACGAAGTGATTATAGTAGAAAGAAATCAGAGTAGCTTTTGATAATAGTCACTCATTCTATCTTCTAATATGCTTCCCTCCTGTTTTGTCTTCTCAGTCCTTCCTCTACTTGGCCTGGTATATGACTATGTCCGTTCTTGGACACTATAATAACTTCTTTTTTGCTGCTCATCTTCTCGATATTGCTATGGGATTTAAGACGCTAAGAACCATTTTGTCATCGGTAACTCACAATGGCAAGCAGGTAAAAGTTGATCTTTTTTCCCTCCTGCAAAAACCAAAAAAAACCCAACAAATATACTAACCTAAATAAACCCAACCTCCAATGGCAATGTACAGATTTTTGTGAATGGAGGATCTGTACTTTTCTTTTATAAACCATGAGAGTTATTAAGAGTCCCCCTAAACCCACATTCAAGTCTGGGCTTGACTGAGTCGCTGAGTAACCTTGGATAACTGACTTACTTAACATTTTTAAAACTACTCATTTTGTAAAATGAATACAATAAAAGTACCTGCCTTTTAGAGTTTGGGGGAAAATTAAATAAAAACATAAATGTGTTTTTATGGGGTGTTAGCACAGGCCCCGACACATACAAAACACGCCAGGAAATAGTTCATTTTTCCCCAATACAGTATTTACTCCGTTTGATACCAGAGGGAACCAAAATATGTCCTAGCATCCAGAGCCACCAGTTCTAACAGTAATAAAACACGAGATGCCACGTTCTTATTTTAACGTACTATTTCAAAAGTGGCTATCTGGGTATTCTTTTCTCCACTTTTAAATTGGGTAGAAAAAATAATAATGTTTCATACTTGACAGAGTTATACCTAGAGTACTTACCTAACAATGGTTTAGTTCCAGATAATCAATTTATGTTTTAATGGAGTCCAACTGTAATGTCATTTTACTGTAGAAGCATGTATTAACTGATTCATTCTCTATCAAGTATCCACTGGGAGGTAACACATTCTATGTCAGTTATTTGACTTAACAGAGTCCTCTCCCCAAATTTTATAATCCAGCATATTTTTAAATCCGTGCCCCTGCAGAAAACTTGAACCATGTCCACTGTTAATTTCACATGATTCACAGTTAAATTTTCATGTTCTTTAGTTTCCCAAATTTCAACACATTGTTCTTACATGTCACTTTAGTTTCTGAATGTATGACTTTAGCAAAAAAATATATTATGCTTATTCACTTAGAGTATTGAGTTCCTCATATATTTAAAAAACTGAAGATGCTGAATCTATTGTATATTTTCACACAAAAGTTCTGGAACTAGTTTCAATTAACTTCTAAAATTCTGCTGTGATTATTCCTTTTTCCTTTTGAGCTATCAGTTTTTCATTTGCAGCAATCTAGAAAGCTTCGTAGTCCTTACAGGTAAAACATGCAGAAATTTACAGTGGCATTGTACTTAATTTGTAGAAGTGAATTAGCCCTCTATTCACATAACATGTTCTCTCCAGATAATTTTAAAGTGACTTTTGAATGACTTGAGATGTGCTGCCACAGGGTACAACATAGGGATTCGCTGTAGTCAGAGGAAGTAGACAGAAAAAGAATGCATTTTGTTGTGTTTAGAATTTCTGAGATAAAACCAGAAACATATTTTCACCAACCTGGTGAAAGTCATGTTTTCAACATATACATACTCTGATCAACTTGGACATGAAAGTAAATCAGAGTTTATTCCTATTCCAGCTGTAGTATGCATTTAACTAGCAAATTAAGTAGGCAATTTTGCATGAAATAGTCTGAAAACTTGATAAAATAAAGAGAATATGAAAATAAATCCTCCTTGGGGGGGGGGATAAGAAAGGTATAGAGTAAGGTATGGATGCCATTACTTTCCAGTCCATAGATCCAACTATGTGCTCATAGAATGCTTTCCTCCCACACTGATGTCAAATATGCCAGGCATATATGTCTTATTTTCTAATGCATGTTCATTGTCACCTTGCATTCCAGCTTGTATTAACTGTTGGCTTATTAGCTGTTGTTGTATACCTATATACTGTTGTGGCATTCAATTTTTTCCGAAAATTCTACAATAAAAGTGAAGACGGTGATACCCCCGATATGAAATGCGATGATATGCTAACGGTAAGTTCATACACTTGATCTGATATGAATGAAAACATTCTCCTCCTTCTTCAGTCTGAGTGGTCAGTGTAGTTATTCTTCAGCCATGTGGAAGAGAAAACAGCATGTACAGTAAAAAGTTGTGTGGCAAACAAACAACTGTTTTCAATTTTTTATGGAACATGAAGGACCATTTCTACCATTTTTGCACATCAGCTGCAGCAACCTGATAATGAGGAGATTTCCTACATAAAGAACTTAGAACTGGGAGGCTCACTATCAGCACTTTAACTTACTGGTTCACAGAGTCCAGGACAGCAGGTAATATTTTTTCCTTGGAGACTATTTTGAAGCCTTAGTGACTTGTTCACTTTAATGGTATTAACTGACATCACTGAAGTCCAAAAATACATCTCTTAATAGAACTGTTGGTTTTTGCTTTTATATTCAGTATCCTGGCTTAAATTATCTTTTTAGTCTTGATTTTAAAATCAATGGATAAAGTTTTCATATTGGTCTGTCACTGTTCCGTAACCCACCCCTCTGAAAATGGCAAATCAGAAACTATCCAACATGAGATCTTAGATTGGAAATACGTACCTCTAGCTGAAAGGAGGCGAATCTTCAATGACATCAAATCAAAATAGATACATAAATGGGGTTAGTGAGGTAAGAGACTAACAAACTGGTGGTAAAATTACTCTAGAAAAAATAAACATCCCAAAAGAATAGTGAGAGAGAACTAATACTACAAAAACTATGATAAATCCATGGGGCAGGACAGAGCCTAGAAATATATTCAGATACATTTGGGAGATTAAAAATATGGTAAAAGTGGCTTTTGAAATCATGACTGAAGAATTCAATAAATGGTGTTGGTACTATGGATGTGCTTTTGAGGAAATTTTGATATAAATTGGTATCAGCCTAGTTCTTTAAATAAAAAAAAATTCTGAACGGAACAAATATTTTAATGCAAAAAAAGTTAGAATTTGACTTTTGAAATAAAAACAACAATTTTTTTTTTAAGATTTTATTTATTTATTTGACAGAGAGAAATCACAAGTAGATGGAGAGGCAGGCAGAGAGAGAGAGGGAAGCAGGCTCCCTGCTGAGCAGAGAGCCCGATGCGGGACTCGATCCCAGGACCCCGAGATCATGACCTGAGCCGAAGGCAGCGGCCTAACCCACTGAGCCACCCAGGCGCCCCAAAAATGACAATTTTTAAGTGGAAAATGGTATTTCTGAGTATGACATAAAACCTGAGATGCATGGAAGCCTAAAAACTTACTTTAAAAAGGATCAACTATAAGCAAAATATTAGAGACAAATGAGACACTGAGAAAAATATACTCAACACTATAACAAAGGGCCAGTGTCCTTAATTTACTGAGTCCTTATTACATCACTAGGAAATAAGCCAATAGAAAAATGAACAGACTATGTCTAGACAACTCATGGTAAAATTCATTCAGCTTATAAATTGGGAAAATGCTTACCATCTATTGTAATTAAAGAAATGTGAATCAGAACAACTGGCTGCCCCTTTTTACCTATCAGGTTTGCAAAATATTAAAGTCTGTTAATACCCACAGTTGTGATCTTGATGGGAAAACTGGCACTTTCATTAACACTTGTTGGGAATTTAAATCAATACAATGATTTTAGAGAAATTTTTCAATGTCATTCTCACATTTTTAATTGTACTTACCCTTTTCCTTGTCAGTTCTACTACTAGTAGTGATGTAAATGTTTATTTACGAATATGCTCCTTTATGTCCAAGGATACTTGCTGCTACCACAATTATCAATAGAGTCCTGATTAAGTCATTTATGGCAAATCCATACAACAGGAAAGTAGGTAGCTATTTAAAAATAAGATGGAAAAAAATAAAAACATGTTGATATACAAAGGCATACAAATTGCTTTTAAGTGGAGGGGGAGCAGATCTTCAGTAGTATCATAAAATCCTAATTGTGTGTACACCCTACACACACACATGCTAGAATGTACATATTAGATATGCTACAATATGGACACAGGAAGGATACAGAGGAAACTGTTAACAAGGGTTCCTACAGGGAGCAGGACTAGATCAGGGAGCAAATAAACTTAAATAGTAAGAGACTGGTCACTGGTAGCATAACACTCACCAGAGTCACTAACGTTCAACACTTTACAATCAGTAAGGAAGTACTTTAGAGATCCTTTGCCTCCTCTTCTGGAAGCTGCTTTTAATATCCACTTTAATTCTCTACCTGATGACCCTGAAGACTAGGGATAGAAGCTGGCTAGAGGCAGGGAGGGGACCTGAAGTCTGGAGGAGGCAACAAGGCACAGGAGAAACTGAGTAAGTACTAACAGCACGCCACTGTGTCTCCATGGACTCCAGGGAGATTCATTTCTCTGCCAGGAGAACCCTCTCACACCCTGTCCCCAGTGGTTAAATCTCAAAGTCCATGCTCCTTAGGTCAGAAGGTTTACTAAGGTCATTCATTCTCAGAGGGTATGGTCCTTATGCATTGCTGAAGAATGCTGGAAAGGTGGGATGACTTCAGGAAGTAGTATTGAGTACCCTTGAATATCCTGGTCTCTCCTCATGTCATGAGTCAGATTTGACCTGTTCAGTTATCCTAACGGTATCCTTGGATAACTACATTTTGAATATCACTTTCAGTATGTGTTTCTACTGCTTTTGTGAATTTTGCCAATGTACTTATTATGAGAAGAATCCAGATGTGCTTTGAACAAGAGGTGGGTTAGGAAGACAACTAAGAACTGAGAATGAATGACCTTTACCAATTGCATGGGACAAGTATAGAGACGGTAGAGAAATAAGGCTTCTTGATGTTTTCAACTCAGGGCTCAGGACTGAGCCTGGATTTTGCTCGGTTGAAGGGGTTTCTGCCTGTACAAGTGAGACTACCTACAACCAGCTCTGTTGTGCGTGTTTGTATCTCTAAAGCTTTCTGTCTTGCCTTTGGTTGGGGTGAGGTTGGAGGCACCACAAGAATACCTCTTAGATGTTTGTTCTTGCAAAAGACAACTCAATGCCATGATACAAACAGCTCAGTCATAACTGTGTGGCTGTTGAGTGGACCATCCAGACCAAGAGGCTGTGTAGCTTTGCACATGCTCCTATCTAGCTCATGGTGCTTAAGAACTGTCACACCAGAGGCCACATGACCTAGATTTCCCTTGTAGTGTTAGGTCTCAAAACACCTTTTACTCTGTCTCTTACTGATACTCCTGCTGCGAGGCGTGAACAAGCCAACAACATATAAGATGTAACTGATCACTGATGGTAGTGCTCATCACAAGTCATGGCTTAGCACAACCAAGCAGGCAGCAAGACTGAAGGATGGAGTAGGAGGTGGTCAGGTTTGATTTCTTTCATGTGCTTCTCAAAGGAGAATCCTTCCTTTACATCCACGTCTAGCATTTAGTCTTCACAGGGGAGAACTAGTATTGTTGGCTTGAGATAGGTTTTCTTCACTCATGCCCTACTTTCTGGGCATCATGCTAAGCTTCCACTGCCTTTGTTACTTCTGGTTGTTTCGTAAGGTATTGTAGGAACATTTTAGGTTTTCTCAGGGTCCTTGATCACCTGCCAGTGTTTCAAACCTAACAGCAGGTGGCGCTATAGCAGCAGTTTTTCAGACTAGTTGATGCTTCAGATTTGGCTGGCTCCCCCCCCCCACCCCCCTGTTCCTTCCTCCCTCCTTTCCTTTCTTTTTTTCTTTCTCTACTTACTTATTTATTAAGGTGTAATCATTGTCCTTAGTTCTGATTTCTGTGCTGAGAGACCGGTAGTAGATGATTTTTGACGTAGAACCATAATAACAGACTTTTGCCTTTTGTTCCCCCTGAACAATTTTTTTTTACCTTAAATCTTTAAGGTTCTTGAAGGTGGAAGGTCTCATCTTCTGTAACATCTTCCTGCTGAATAGGGCATAGAGTTGTCCCTACCTACTCGGGTCAAAATTGGTCAGTTGGGGACTGTTTAGGGGAGTTACAAAAGATGGAGGCAGCTGAATCCAACACTGACAGTAAAGAAGTGTCTCTGTGAAGAAAAAAAAAAAAAGTGTCTCTGTGTGTGGTCAGGATCATCTGCCCACATGAAGTCATTATAGTCAGGGACTGTCCCATAGTGAGCTTTGAGGCTCCTTTTATCAGGAGGGCTGTTTTATGCTTAGCTAAAGCCTTTGTTTGCAACTGTACCTCAAAAGAGGTGGCTTCTAGGATAAATATGACTAAGGAATAATACCATCAAGACCTCTTTGTTTGAGATAAAACGTTAATATTCTAATTACAAAGGATCAGTGGCAAGTGGGAGAAAGCTTGTCTCAGGAGATAAGGCTATCCCCAAGTGCATCATCCAATCCAGTCATAAAGGAAGTTGGGCCATCCATTATCTCACAAGTCCATAGTTAATCCTGTGGAGTGGGATATGCTCTGGCTTTTAGGGAATAATTTCATTATCCACACCACACAGAATTGGTCAGGGTGCTAGTTGAGTTACACAATTGTTGGGGAATTAATCCCATTTTCCAGCTGTTTAAATAATTATGTGTCCATGGGGTCCTGTTATTATCCCCAGAGAATAATAAGTAGAAGATCGTCTATACAGGAGTTACTGTGGTAATTTCTGTGAAGCTTACCTCCAGTTGTCTAGCTTAGGTAAACTACAAAATTTAAAGACAATCAAATCTAGAATTTAACATCCACAAAGGTGCTTTTTAAATAATTTTTTTCTCTTAAATAGCGCTCATTTTCAAAGATAGCCAAATTAGGACTAGTTTATTTGAAAAAAAAAAAAAATAACAACCTAGGCCTAATTATTTACATAAACTCAGCAAGAATAGTGAGTGATCATACAGATCTTTTAGAATCTGCTTTGCTAGAACTTTATAAGGAATCTCTAGGTTGAACTTTTAGTAGCTCTATGCCCAAAGCCAAGTCAAATATTTGCCATCAGACATGCCTGCAGTACCTGTGGATTTGGGTGGAATTCCTCTTCCTGAGGTCCCCAGAGTATCCTGAGGTTCCTGCACCTGCAAGGAAGTGACATTCTTTACTCACTTGGTGAGGCTGCTGGGAACATGTAAGCAAGATATCAGGCCAACAGTTCCTAGGGGCTTTGTGGCTCCAGGTTTCATAAAGCCAACCTCAATTCCTTAAAGCTGTCAGGTCATATCTGAGTCTGTGCATATCTTTCTCAAATATGACATTCCAGTCAAAGCCTTGGTAAAATGACCCATGTTTCCAATGGTGTCCTGTTACAGGAACAGATTCTTACTGAATTTATGCAAATGACCAGGATTATCATGGAAGAAAGAATACTTACTGAGACCTTTGAATTTGAGGGTATGGGTAGAGAGAAAGGTTGAATGCTTTGATTTGTTTACAAATGAGTCCTTTTACACTTCTACAAGTCACAGGTATCTTAAGAAAAAGTTTCCTTAGTCTGGAAGAGCAAACATCAGAGAACCAGCAACATTTCAAACAAGAGTCAAAACACTATAAACTTTTTATTTAGTCCCATGTTAGTAATTCTGCTTTAGCTTGAATGCAGCTTTATATTTCAGTTCTGATCTTAGAGATACTGAATACCTATATTGTCCTAAAAGTCCTTCATGGAACTCTCCTTGAAATGAAACTCATTTTATCAGAAAGTAAGAACTATTATAAACAACAACAACAAAAAAACCCCTCAGAAATGGACCTGTTAATGCTATGATATAATTAGACCACTTCAATAGCCAGAACTACATTACATACAAGCAAGCCTCCTTTGTTCATTTAAATCAGAGTTTTTAAAAAACCTTAGGAGGTTTTTAAAAGTGCCCAAGTTCAGGGACCTTCTTTCCAACACAACCTGGTTTTTTAGCAGGAAGGAAAAAAAAAAATTACCTTATTCTTTTGAGAATGTCTTTTTCAAAACAAAAAATGCTTTAAAATCAATCTTAGTCCATCCTGAACACACCTAAAATTCATTTCCAAAGATTTCCCTTTGCAGACCTTCTACAACTTTTTTTTTTTTTTTTTTTAACCATCTCATTTAGATGTTCATAAGCATTCCCTTTCCTTATCTTTCTTTTCTTTTTTTTTTTTTTTTTTTAAGAGAGAGATCATAAGTAGGCAGAGAGGCAGGCAGAGAGAGAGAGAGGGGAGGAAGCAGGCTCCCTGCAGAGCAGAGAGCCCAACAGGGGGCTCAATCCCAGGACCCTGGGATCATGACCTGAGCTGAAGGCAGAGGCTTTTAACCACTGAGCCACCCAGGCGCCCCCCTTATCTTTCTGACATATCTCCAACTTTTCCGCATACAGAGTTGATTCCCTTATTTCCATCAGTCTTAGTCACAGTTAGCAGAATTTTGCACTCTATAGAAACCTTAATCTCCAGTGAAGACTAAGGAGTAACCAATTGTAAAATGTTACACCATAATTCTTTAGATGTCAAATTTATGAGTCAGTTAAGCACAAAACATGTTTACCAACAGATTTAAATATCCTTAGTTCTTTGCAGTAAGTCAAAAGCACAAAACTATGTCCAATAATCAATGCTTTAGCATTTTATCCCATTTCAAAAAGACCTAGATGTCCAACAAATTTAATTTCATTTGTCATCCAAGCAAAACTACAGTTTCAGGTTACTGAAGACTTCAAAAGCTATCTTAACAATTACCCATGAAAACTTTGAGAAAGACAATTAACTATCAGTTTAGTTACCTTTTGGTAACAAATTCCAACAGAGATAATATGAGCTTATTTGACTTTCAGCAAACCTCCACAGAGTAAGTTTTACATTTAGTGCACATAACTTCAGTATTAAATACTGATTTATGTTCCACCTGGGCCCACCCCATTTTCAATTTTTACCTGAGACACTGGGGTTTGCAAAAGGTCCAGAATGAAGCGTGTAAGAGTCCAAGTAGACCATATAGTAATGGTAATTGGTTTTCCTTTAGCATGAAAAAGTTTTAATTCATGACCTACTTTCTCCCATGTCTACAGGCCTAACGTCCCTAATATACAGAACCAGGAGTAATGTTCTTTCATTACCTTAAAAAGCTACAAAAGTTTACCCTTGCTGACTGTTGCTCCTCCCATCTTTAGGAACCGCCTCAACAAACATATGTCAGGGCGATATTCGTTTGTGCTCTCTATATTACCCATACCCTGCAGTAAGTACCCACAACTCACCAGGGGAAAAAGGCATGGCCATGCCTGGTGTTTTGAGCTGGAAGATCTAATTAAGCCAGCAGTATCCTGAGAGAATTTGAACCTCCTCTCCAAGAATATAAGAGGAAAAAGTGAAAAATGATCCAAAGTTCCAGAGTCCTGGGCAGAGAGATGATTTTAGCTAGATAGCCAGGGAGACAGGCTTGATATATATAAAGACATCATCTCCAAAGGGGTGGTTCTCAACTTCCAAGGCACACAGGATTCACCAGGGCAGCTCTTTATGAATCCATAGTTCTGTGGGAAGACCCCAGATCCCCTGAATCAGATACTGTAAGGGAGTTGTCAAGACCTGTGTATTTGGGGGAAAAAGACCAACCAGCCAAACAAACAAAAAACCAAAAAACTTTCCAGGTGGTTGAGATAAGGAGTCACACTCCTAGGTAAGTAACCAGCTTAGGTTTTTTTTGTTTTTTTTTTTTAATTTATTTATTCATTTTAGAGAATGAGAGCATGCTAGCAAGCAGAGGGAGTCAGGGGAGGGACAGAGGGAGACAAAGACCTCCCAGCTTGAATGGGGAGTCCTACATGGGGCTTAATCCCAGGACCCTAAGATCATGACCTGAGCCAAAATCCGGAGTTAGGTGCTTAACCGACTGAGCCACCTGGGTGCCACTATTCTTAATCACTTATTTTACTCCCCCAACAAGTAATCTTGGTCTCTATCTCTATTTCTCCCCCCATCCCCATTTTTTGGATCAGCATAAAGATCTTATAAAGATCTTCACCAATCCACCAGAAACTGTTTCTCCCGTGTTTCCTACAGCTGTTGCAAACAGTGCTTTACCCCAGAATGAAGCCACTGAGATGAGTGGTGACAGAAGCCATAGAATCTTGAGAATTAACAACTGTGTCCAGTGTTTGTAGTGCCAGGCACTCCCCTTCCTTGTGACTCAGATTCTCTGAACAAAGTATATCTATTTGTCTCCTGGAATAACTTCCCATTCTCCAGCTCTGATGATCAGGTTTGAGCTGATTTTATGAAAAGGAAGCTGAACAAGAGGTTTCCTGTATTCAGAAGCAGAATGAGAACCTGACAACTAAAAGCCTGATCGTCCCATGTTTCCGGGTGTTTACCACACTATCTCACAGTCCACCCTAGCAGCCATCTACCTGCTATTTCAGCAGGTAGTGATGGTTAAGGTTGGTAAAATCAGTATCAAAAATTCCACAAGTGAACCATGCATTTTATTCCTTTAAAATGTACTATCTTATTAAGTCTAAATAATTAAATCCCTGACTACTTATCTTTTCAGAATGGCCAAAAGTCTTTATTGCTGGTGAATGCTTTTTCTGGCATCAAAGCTGTCACAGAATGAAGGCGAGCAAAGAGACAGGGCTATTGCTGGGAGAGGCTAGATGAATGAGATATGAAAATCTGAGAATAGTAAATAGGAGACACTTACTTTGGTAATTTAGCGTCATTCCATGGTCTTGTCTCCAGCTGTGCATGTCTAGAAAATAAAAATGAATCGTTCATTTGAGGACAGACTCAAATTAACCAGGCTCCTAAGAGTCAGAAGTATGAGTCAGAATACCAACATCCTACTTGTTAAGAGTTTGTGCCACAAGTCAATACAAACTCTATGCTGGAAGCCAAATTATAATCCAGAGTCTTGGTTAGCAAGATTTAGCAAAAGGAAGGCGCTAGATGATCTTCATACTTGTCAAAGAAGCAGCACTTGGAGAGCTAGGACATTCCAGAACCTGGATGGGGCATTGCAGTGTTACACTGTTGGCCCAATATGGGTATAGCAGGAGTGTGGGAGCCAAAGGGCCAGAACTGGATATGGAGAAGTGCTAGACCAGAGCCAGGCAGAGTATCAGAACTGAGTCTCCAGCCCACAGAGGAGTTACATACCTGGATAAGTATGGTGAAGCCAGGAAAGGATGGTCTAGGTTAGTTCATTAAGTAAAGAGTAGGCAGCTACAATAATTACTTCCCATGCCCACAACTAAGCACATATGAAGACAGATTTAAAGAAAAATACACAGCCTGATCTTTTTTCTTAATAAAAATGCTTATGGTAAAAATAATCCTAACAGTATGCAAGAGTATATAGTGAAAATAAAATTTCTTCTTCCTATAGATCCATTGTTCTGAGTTTCAAGCACTGTTTTAGACAGTTACTAGAAATTAATACAATGTCCCGAGGGATATTTTTTTTTAAGAGATGGTCTTCAAAATTTTACTTCCAGAGTTTAGTTCAGTGGGGGGTACCAGGAATTCCCAGTGTTTATGCCTGTAGGTGACCCAGATGCATAGTTTAGTTTAGACACCACTGGTCTCATTGGGCTCTAAAGATTGACTTTCCAGGCCTCTCTGTAAGAGCGGCCCCATACCTGAGCTCCAGAACAGTTCTGGGTTGGCGGGGGCTAGGAGTGGGTGTAGAGCTGCCTTATGATACACTCTGTTCGTTGTGTGTCAGACTGACAAACTTCCTTTCTGAGTGACCCAGTTTTAAAAAAAATTTGTTCATTAAATTCTAGGCATCTGACCCAGGAAACTTTTTAGCTTTATCTATCACTATTAGCTGTTGAATTATTGAGTTGAATATTGTGGTGTCCCCTTGCTGCCAGTTCTATGACTGCACTTCGTGCTTTTTAAGGTGATCTGAGAATCTGAGGTTTATAATTTGAGGCAGTGAAATCTCCATGAGAACACTGATCAGTCATGATTTTTCACTCCTGGTTCATCCCACAAGTGATTTTTAAGTTCCTATCATGTGCTGGACCTTCTTCTAGGAACTGATAATAGAGCAGTTACCAAAATAGTTCTTGTAATGAAGCCAACCCTAGTTGAATGAGAGAGATCATAAAGCACCAAAACTAGGTGAATTGGAGATACAAGTCTGGATGGAATTCAGGAAGGAGACCCATGATGTAAACAGAAATGTATTTAAGTGATTAGCACAGAGATGAGAACTTAAGTATGAACCTGGGCACATTCCACTAGGAAGTGTCCTAAAAGAACAGAGGTCAGAGAACCCAGTGCTAAGGCACGGGTTCATGAAAAGACAGGGAGATGAAGAAGTGGCCAAGGAGGCTGAGAAGGAATGGCCAGAAATGTAGAAGAAAATCAGGGGATTGTGATGTCTCCCCAAGAGAACACTTTCAAGGCCTTTGCTCCCTTCATTATGGCAGAGTGGGTAAATGTGTCTTGCACTGGTGGGTGACATCAATTGGGTAAATCAGAGTGTCTGGAACAGTTTAAGAAGGTCTCATGGAGGAAGGGTTATTCACTGAGGGTTGAAGGGATGAAAGGAATGCATAAGAATGTAGAATGAGGGGCACCTGGGTCTCTCAGTGGGTTAAAGCCTCTGCCTTCGGCTCAGGTCATGATCTCAGGGTCCTGGGATTAAGCCCCACATCAGGCTCACTGCTCAGCAGGGAGCCTGCTTCTCTTCCTCTCTCTCTCTGCCAAACTCTCTGCCTACTTGTGATCTGTCAAATAAATAAAATCTTTGGGAAAAAAAAAAAAAGAATGTGGAATGATTTTTCAAGGTAAGGAACATGTGCAAACTGAGATCTAGAATCTGGGATAGTTTATCTGAGGGGCATGGTTAGGGTGGAGGGTGGTGTTTGGGAGCCATGACTGATCACCAGAGAGGGGTTAAGTGTCACTGTATCTGAGGTCCCAACATGGAGAATATGAACTTATCCTGAATAAAGATCAACCATGGATGCTTACAGCCACTGATTCTCAACTGTTCTGATTTTGCCCGCCAGGGGACGCCTGGCAATGTCTGCAGACACTTTTGGTTATCTGCGGGATGGGGTGCAACTGGCATTGAGTGGGTGGAGGCTAGAGACCCTTTCAAAATATCTCATGATGAAAAAAAAAATCCTATGATGTATAGGACAGGCCCCACACAAAGAGTGATCTGGCCCAGAATGTCAATGGGGCTGATGCCTGAGAAACCCCTCCCTGTTCTGCAGCAGGCACTTGAAGCTGTACTTATTACTGGTTGCTTTAATGTTTCACACTTAAACAATGACCTGATTTCCTCCCTGCCTCTCCTCTCTTCATTTATTCACATTCGAGTAGAAAAGTTTCAGCATCACATTCCATACATAACAGATGAGGAGATGGTGAGGGTTATGGAGTTTGGTTTTTTCCTAGTTTAAATTTCTGAGATTCCATTCTATTATACATTTACTTTTACTTCCTCCTTCCTATGTCTATTGTGCTAAAAATGCGAACAGATTGATTAAACATAGATTTGTGGACTTTAATGTGATCTTAATAGGATCACCTTATGCCAGATGCTAGTGAGGTATTTTTCATTCTCCACAAAGTGTGACAGAAGGTGCTAAGCAGAGTGTGCAGTGCGGAGTTTTGTTTAAAAGGCAGCAAAGTGTAGGAGCCAACTATTTGCATCATAATCACAGATACTGAAACAAAAAGAGGCAATGTAGAATGCAAAGATTCTCACCATTTCCAGAGTGAGGATTAGGAACTAGAGGGAGAATCTTAGCTTTGCAATGTTCCTCAAGCAGTGACCATTTCTCTCCTTTCTAGTGCTATATGTTCCACATGTATGTCGGGGTACGTGCTGGAGGAGGGATCGGTGATGAAATCGAAGACCCAGCAGGCGATGAATATGAGATCTATCGAATCATCTTTGACATCACCTTCTTCTTCTTCGTGATTGTCATTCTCTTGGCCATAATACAAGGTAAGCATTGTCTTCACTGAAGCACCAGAGGATCCAGAATTTGAGCCACCTGTTGTTTAAGTAACATTAAGGTGGGGTAGGAACGTCAAGTGCTCTCTGCAAAAGCCAAATAGAATGTTTCCTTTCAGGATTTCTTCTTTCAAAGTCTTTAGAAGGAAAATCAAAGCAGCATGGGACCCTGGGTGTAGGGGAATATGGGTATGGGGCTCTTTTCCCATAACCTGATAAAAGAAGCACTTCCCTCAGTTTGACTCTCTGCCCTGCCACTTACTGACACAGTGTTGGGTGGGTGAGCAATGTAACTCCTTTGGATCTTTCAAATGCAAATTATATAAATCTCTAAGCTACAGTAGATTATTGAAAAGTTTTTTTTCTTTTAAAAGAAAGGATATTGATACATAAATATCCAGATAGTTAGTACCTAATGCAAGATTGTGCTTCCTAAATAATCTTAAGGCTACCATTGTTGGGTATCTGTTACCTGCCTGCCACAGGTATGAAACTCTACCCTCATGCACCCAGTGAGAATGGTGGTTTTTACATTTCCAGAAACTGAGCCATAACAAGTTTAAGTAACTTGGCCAGAGGACACAGTTAAGAAGTGTCAGGGCTGGAATCCAAACTCAGGGAGGGTGTCTGGACCCAGAGCCCTCACTTAAAAAGCTGAATGCCATACTGACCCCCAGTTCTTCCCTTCACTCCAGGGACGCTTGCAATGTGGTATTTCCTCCCTCAGAAAAATCACTCTTACTTACCTCTTTCTGTTCATCCATTGATCCTGGCTTGAATTAAATGTCTGTGAACATGATATTATCCTCCAGGTCGTACAGGCACAAAACGGTAATTTTTTTTCCAGTAAAATACACGAACAAGTTTAAAAGATTCATAATCCATCCTTTCTGTCTTCATTGAGTGTAACAATGATGTGTTTTATGAGAGAGCAAACTCATAAAGGCCCTGGAAGAGGTGCATGCAGCTCGTGAGTCCGAGAAGGAAAAGGGTCTAAGGGAAAACAGCGCAGGGCAGTTAATTTCTGGCTGACACGGTTCTTAACGTGCTGGTGAGTTTATCTGCCAGGAATTTATGAAAAGAATGATTTGAGGCACGTTCCTCAGTTAATAAGGTAATGTTTGATTTCCAAATTGGTACTCCAAAATCTCATTACTGGAGTTTTTGGCACTTTCCGACCGGAAATCACAAGTGCTCTTTCTCACAGTGAAGTAGCAGGAAACCTATCCTCTGTATGTGCCAAGGTAACAAAGGGTTTTTCCTGCTCTGTCCCTTCATTCTGAAACCCCTTTCCTGCCCCCAGAGAGAAGGCTGCTGCCCTGGGAGGAGTATCGGGTATGTGCTCACAACTTCTGCCACACTCTGAGCCTCTCCTGGCATGGCTGTACATTTTCTCTGTCCTTGGAAGGATTAGCCAAGGGGCTTTGAATTTAATTATTCTTCTGTGGTTGATAAAGATTAGAGTGTGTTTTTATTGAACACTAGGTTTAATTATTGATGCTTTTGGAGAACTAAGAGACCAACAGGAGCAAGTCAAAGAAGACATGGAGGTGAGTCTTTCTGTGGCTGGCTCGGCTTTGTTGCTGCGGGCACTTGTCTCCCCTACTGTCTTTATCCAAGATTCATAAATGGGGGAGAAAGTAGGTGGAGGACATAAGCAACAGGGGACTGCCTTAGCCTGCTTCAGATCCAGGCAGTGCATACCACTGACCAGTTTGCTAGGCAGGAACTGTGGGGCTCTAGGGTGGACAAAGTAATAAGACATCGTCAACCCCTCAAAGAGAGGGAGAACCACCCATTCAAAATGATGGATTCACTGACAAGTAAACAGGCAACTGCAGAGCCCTATGTTGAGCCCTTTCTAATAAATAACTCAGAGGAGAACTTTATAGAATTTAGAGGCTGTGGAAAACCAGAAATGGGTTTTAAGCAGCTTATGGGGGTTTACATTTTGTGAAGATTACTATGGTTTAAAACATAGGGAGTACATTAGCAACTGGGAAGATCAGGGGCAGAGAAGCAGGCTGTGAGCATTTTTTCGGCAGGAGATTATGAGGCTCCTGCTGAAGAAATCAAAGATGTAGGGGCCAGACGGATTCAAGCAGTACTTTGGAGGTGGTGTGACAAGAGGGTGATTGGCAAGATGCAGAGGACGAAAGGTTTGGAGCAAGCAGGAACGATTCCCAGATTTCCAGCGTGAGCTACCAGACAGATGGTGGCTCAGTTACACCCAGAGTAATTACGAGAGGTAGCAAAGAGGAAGGGCAGGTCCATGGGTGAGCTGTTACTTGTGAGCCCATCGAGTGTGGTAAAGACCTACTGCTGAATGTGGCCTATCGTTGTCCATGGTCATTGATCAATAAGGCAGAGAGAATTCAATAAATTCTTAAATCATCTCTAGTTGAGGCCCTAAAATCTAAGGCATCACAAACATGCCTTCAGTGGTATTAAATAGTTTCTAATTTGCCAGGAAGATGAGCATCTGGAGCCACACGAAGGACACAATGATTAAATTCACTCCAACTGATACATAAAAAATTCTAATAGTGAAACAGAAAGCCTGCTTCTTGGGGGGGTCTTGCATGCCAGTCCCATGGACGGCAGACCTAAGCAGGTGCCGCTCTAAGAGATGCAGTGCGAACGAGCAGGGAGCAGAAGGAGCAGCATCCCATCTCTAGAGTAGAAAGTTACCCCCCAGTACCTGTTCACTGGTTAATTCTGTATCTAGCACAGTGCCTGGCACACGGCAGACCCTCTCAGGTGTGGACTGAACACCCCACAGCCTGGTATTTGATTTGGCCCTCCCCAAATGTGAGTCATCTGTACCTTTCCCCCCTGGGTCATCAAACTTTGTTCAGGTAGGTACCAAGTTTGTGGTCTCAGTCGAGGACATACTGAATCCTGCCTACCTAATTTCAGTCAATGTCATGAACAAGAGTGATTGCTAAGTCTTGGGCATTCTCACTTAGGGGAGAGAAAATAAGGAAAAGAGAGCTTTACCGCCATCATTATGGACCCTTCTTTCTCCATCTGTTACTTGTCGCTGGTACCTATGTCCTTTAAGCCTCCAGCAAGATACAGTTGAGGCCACAGTTAAATTAATTCTCATGTGCTTGGCACAGTCTTCCCTCATGACCTTATACAATACTGAGTGAACCAAACAGCTGCCCCATTGGTGAGTTGTGTGTTCCTTTGTTTTGCTTTTTGATATCTGACATGTTAATTATTTCCCTTTGTCTTCTAGACCAAATGCTTTATCTGTGGGATAGGCAACGATTACTTCGACACAGTACCACATGGCTTTGAAACTCACACTTTACAGGAACACAATCTGGCCAATTACCTGTGAGTGTGCCTGTCTTGGACTCTTCACCCTCTCCCTGTCTCTCAGAAATGGAAGAGAGCTATGGCTTCCTTTTCTTTATACAATTGGCTTTAAGAGAAAGACCCACAGCTAGTGGTTCTCTTGTCCCCAAGAGGAGGTTCACCTAAGAAAAGAACCTGTAGCCATTCATATGAACGATACCTTCTAGAACGTGGTTCTCTTGTCCCCAAGAGGAGGTTCACTAAGAAAAGAACTTGTAGCCATTCATATGAACGATACCTTCTAGAACATGAAATGGAAAGATGGAAAAATTCAAATAAGTGGAATACAAGCTTAGCCTCTCAGAGAGCATTGGCCATGTTTCCCATTTCAAGTAGGAAGACTCCAGCTGCTTCCTAGAGATCTGTAAATCTCCATTTTTCTTTTCTGAGAACCTACAGATCTCTTGAGGCACTATTATCTCTTTAGGCACTATATTTTAACAGAGTCAAAAGCTGCATTTTTAAAAAAAAACACACAGAAATCTATTGCTTACAACTAGCCCAAACTGCAGTTTGGTAAAACAGAATTCTTACTTTCTAACCCAGTTTTAGTATCAAACAGAAGAGATGCAGAGTAGCATTGTAGCAAAAGTGGGGGCTTTGGAATTCATAGCCATGAGGCATTTGGCAAGTTATCTGAACTTTTTGATCCCTGATTTTCTAAGTGGGGACTGGGATTCCTGGCCCCTGAGTGAATAAATATGGATACCCTTGAAGGTGGGATATGGCACCAAGCGTGGCAGACAGCATCTCTCAAGAGGAATAACATGATCTATGCACACATTTTAGCTCCTCCGAAAAAATACTTTTAAAAAAGGTTAAGTTTTTGGTTCCGATGGCATGTTTTTGTTGTTGTTTGCCGTGCCATTTGTTCCATTTCTTTGGCCTCCCGACAGGGTGAAGAGTTAGCTTGTAGCCCAATCAGAAGTATCTGTGTATGCTGACATTTCCATTCCATCCATTTCTGATTAGTCTCTCTGTATCTGTAGGTTTTTTCTGATGTATCTCATAAACAAAGATGAAACAGAGCACACAGGACAGGTAGGTAAACAGTGACCACACACCATCTTCTGAAAGAAGTGACAGAGAATCCATACACGGTGGGCATGTGTGTGCATGAAATACAAAGAGTTGGAATTACTTTCAGATATTAGTCGTAGTATTTTACTAAAGAAATTCCTGTTATCCTGGACGAGTGTGCAAAAATCGCCTTTGTGTGTAGAAAGGGTAAAATTGTAAGTTCACATAAAAATTTTAAGCTTTTATTAGCTCAGCATGCTGAGTTTGGGGTTTGCTAAGTATAATGTCTTTGATTGCTTAATCAGCAGATGATTTCAGATGAACTTCAACCCACATTATTAGGGTCAGTTAAAAAGAATTTTGTATGAAATGTCTAAGGTTCTCCTTAAGTATTTGAAATTCTCCCTCTGCAGATATTTGCCTCCAGTTGTTAATAGTTTGAATTTGAAGGATACAATTAATAATAGTAATGTCTTTAAAAAAACTTATTTGTGGTATATGATTTTAAGAGTTCTTTAAATCATAATTAGATTATGGTCCAGATGAAGACTGGTTGTTAATAGAAGTGAGGTCTGGTATGGTTAAGAACTCTCTAAATGAATATGGGCTTTTCCAATCATGTAAATTATGCATAACTACACAGTTACCTAGATATATACATGCAACAAATTTGCATTTCTTTCTGTCTTCTGTTTTGTGGTGATGCCCAGATTTGGGGGAAACCTGATGTTGATGTTAATACATTTCCTTTACTTTTCCAGGAATCTTATGTCTGGAAGATGTATCAAGAAAGGTGCTGGGAATTTTTCCCAGCAGGGGACTGTTTCCGGAAACAGTATGAGGACCAGCTAAATTAAACTCAGACTCAGATCACCTCTGAAAACCAAAACATACACATTCATTCTTTCTGTCTCGGTCTCTCTCCCTCTGTCTCTGCTCTCTTGGAAACATCCTGCTGAATTTGTGAATTGCCAGCATTCTCTTCTTTCTGGGAGCAGTGAACTCTGTTTCTGAAGACCTGACCATGCTTTTCCCCCCTCCTTCTGTATTTTCTTTGAGAATAAAGACTGAAGAATAACCTAAATTCCTACACAGACAAACTAGGAACTGTGGAAAGAACACCATTTCGGACACTCTCCATCATAATGCCAACAGACCAATTTCCTTCCAAGACTCCTGAAAGTCCCCTTGAGCTTTGGGGCAGTCACAGAGAAGCATAACAGCCACACTCATCCGGCCTCTTTATTTCACCATCCTGAAAGGAACTCTCTGATGGTCACAGAGCACTGCAGCACTTAAGAGATTGCCGTGGACACCAGTTACGAAGGGAAATAGTGCCTTACTATATGTGGGTTGAGCTATGCAGAAGATATGTGCATGAAAAAACATCTTTATTTTCTTTATGTCGATTTTTTTTTCTTTACTTAGTTAGATTGATTTTGTGGGGTTTTTTTCTTTTTTCTTTTCTCTGGTTGGGGAGGGTAAGAAAAGCAGTTTGTGCGCACCTTAAAAAAAAAAAAAAGACGGGTGGCCTGTCTCAGGACTAGAGGAAGCTCTTCTCATTTGCTAAATTCACATTTACCCTCCCCATGTGCTTCTGCTCTTATTTTGGTAATGCTCTGATGCAACACTGCAACTTTATGAAATCTTTGTATGAAAACAAAAAGACTGCAAAAAAAAAATACACTTTCAAAAGAAATAATTCATTGCATGTTTATTATGCAAGTTTAAAAGAACAAAGAAAACCTCCAGAAGCAAGTTGATCAACGTGAAAGAACTTTCATGATAATTATATTCATAGTAATAAAGTGTCGTGGGCTTACTTGTATATTTGGAGCCAGTGTCATCCACCAACAATGTGATACATTATGAACTTGACAGTAGTTTTGGGTTTTTCTCTTTCTTTTGGCCACCTGTGATCAGTTGCTGATTAAGGACTTCTTGTCAGGCCATTTTTTAAATATCAAAGCTGAAGCAATATCCATTCAGGGATTTCATCAGTTGCATCAAAAAA
Organism: Mustela putorius furo; assembly: GCF_011764305.1. NCBI lineage: Eukaryota > Metazoa > Chordata > Mammalia > Carnivora > Mustelidae > Mustela > Mustela putorius. The sequence goes on from NW_025421577.1 coordinate 1,494,333, forward strand.
CACGGATGATAATTATCAATTACTCCATTTTGAGTCCTTTTAAATGTAATGCTTATCTTTACAAATAAAAAAGAGATTCAGAATGGAAGCAAGATCATTTTGCAAACATTGGAGCTCTTTTATTACAAGTCTGCTTGTTAATTTTAGAATTGTAAAACTGCTCTGATTAAACTATTTAACTAACATTCTCATTCTCTTCTTTTCCCATTTCACTTGCAGTGGGGAGGCTTTATAATAACCTGAGGGGGGTTTAGTTTAAGGGCAATGCAAACCCTGCCGTACAGCCTTTAACACCTGCAGATTTCCGGATGGCTGACAAGTCCCCTGCTTTAGAATTACAGAACCTCAGAGTCAGCAGGCAGTTTGAATCACCTTGCTCTACCCCTGTCATTTCCCTGACTTGGGGCCATCCTGAGTTCCTTAAACACCACCGACAGAAAAATCACTCTTTCCCAAATCATTTTAAAGTTTACACAGCTCTCATTCTAGAAGGTTCCTCTTTGCTCAGGGCAAATGTGCTTCCCTGTAATAGTAGGGGTTCACTTCCTGCCTTCATATGAAAGAGGACTGGTATACTAGGAAGTGGTGTATAAAACACCCAAACACTAAATGAACACGCAGTGTGCCAAGCACTGGTGGGTTATCATTTGTCAACTTACTGACACAACATGAGGGCTATGGTACCTAGATTTTGCATTTGTCTTTTGGTATCACTTTTATTTGGGAGAAAGAATGGAACCAATTTGGCCACACCATGGGAACTCCTGAGCTTGCCTAAGGAGGTGCTCTTAGATTCTGAGGAGTCTGAGTAAAATAGATCAGTTCCATAAAACATCAGGAAGCATGTTCCCCTTTGACACGAAACACAGCATAAGCAGCATACAGCAAGGAGAAGTAAGTATTTCTCCAGGACATAAAATCTGCTGACAGATTCAGGTCTTCTATTTATAAGGCAAAGGCAGATTTGATATAAAACAACAGCACAGCTGAGAGGTGAGTGAACAAATCCTTAGTCATCACCTGGTCTGGATTTTGCAGAACTGTTCACTCCTTTAATTAATTGCTCCTGGCTTTAGTGCCTGGGAAGGTGATGGTGCTCACAGAGAAGCAAGAAAAAAGCCAAACTCTGGAAAGGAAACTTCCCTCCACCCGAGGACTCTGGGCATCAGTGTTAAAGAGTAAAGGAGCAGAGCCAGCCACTTTAGAAAGTCACCCACTGCCCAGCATCATCATGGCTAACACTGAAAGGTGGTCACCTCTCCATTCCCTTCTCAAGGCCTCAAGGGAAGAGGAGGCTTTTTTGTATCAGCATTATTAATTTTCCCAGGAAATGTCATAGAAATTAATGAGGCTCTCCACTTCTCTGATTAAACTCAGGCTGCCTAACTCAACCTCCAGAATCCCTTTAGAGATTCTGTATTACACAAATATTCAGACCTTCCCAACAGATGTTGTAATGTCTGCATATTTCCATTTGAACACTCACAGACCTTTTTCTGCCATTCTTATTTTTCTCCTCCCCCCTACCACCTGCAGAAACATGTCTTGATCCTGCAGAAACATGTCTCCATCAAACAAATTTGGAATCACAGTTTAAGTTTTCTAAATGCACTAAATGGTACTTAGTTGTTAGACTGATGCTCATAATTTCTCACATGCAAGCAGCAGTTCTTAGCCCCTCAAAACCTAATGTAAAAGACATATTGTAATGAAAATTCTTTTTTCCTGACTGTAAAAGTGGATCTGTGAAAATGATACTTTTTTTCATATTGCTTTTCATTTCAGTTTGCTTAACTGGGATAATGCTCATATTTCTTAAACTATAATTTTCTGGGTGAATATACCAATTTGCTCCCCGCCCACTGCTGGAAGGACTTTGGCTGGCTGTCAGTGTGGCGACTGCCTCATTTACTCTGGACACAGTAAAGAGGAACTTTAAAAAAATGTGTTTAATATATTTACCTGAGCCTGGTGTAACATGGAAAGCTCTGGACAGACATTCTCCAAATTATTTTACAGCATCTATTGTGTGATGAAAAGGAAGACCTCCCTGTCCTTCTACTGGTGACATTTCTGACCAGCAGTCTGCAATACCTAAGACAGAAGCTGGAAAAGGAGTGTGTCCATGTTGGGCCAAGTGCATGCACGGCACCCAGGTTTGTTAATGGCCATAAATAATAATAACACATTCCTTAATAGGACAAGGTCTGAACTTACCACATCATCTAGACCCATAATATTCAATTGTGTGCTAATGCAAGTATTAAACAGATAGCTAAGTAGGTCCTTCAAGTTCCATGTTCCCCAAATCACAGAGAATTTATAATGTCACAACTCAGTACAGAAACAGTGAGCAGTGGAAGCACCACTTTCCTTGTATGTATAATATTTGAAGCTTTCTAGAATGTTAGAAATGGAAAGGATTTGAGCAATTATGTTTCAGCTGAGCAATCTAGGTAGGTTAAATGTCACAGCTCTGGTTAGTGGCAGAGCTGGGCCAGGTTTCCGTTTAATCTTTCTCCTATTGTGGCCAGAATGGTTCGAAAAATAACAGGTTCCTTATGACCCAGCAAAAATGAAACTGGAAAGCAGTTAGTTACAAAAGCTTTGATGAAATGTCACCAGTGCTCACTGACATTCTGTGTCTGCGATAAGGAGAATTCTGGAAGTGATTATGAAACAAATAGCTGGTTTCAGAATGCACCACTAAATGCAGCTATTTCTGAGAAAAAGAAACTTAGCATCAATTTTAATCCAAGACAGGGAGGCAAGATGGCGGAGGAGTATCAATTGATCCCCTAACTTTAGCTGGATATCTACCAACCATTCTGAACAGCCATAAAATCAGCCTGAGATGTAAGAATATATATCTGGATCTCTATAAGCAGAAAAACACCACCTGTCCCAGGGTAGGAAGGGTGCAGTCCTGATTCTGTGGATGTATCTGAAGATAAACAGAATAGGAAGGGAGCTGCCATAAGCTGGCACTGGTAAAGCAATACAACACAGGAGCACAAAAACGGCCTACACAGGGACTGGGTGCAAACTTGCAGCATGGTAGCAGCTGGGCAGGGCTTTAGAACAGCTCAGGCAGGATTCTAGGTGCTGCAGGTATGCGTGTGAACCTGGGGCTGGGCTGCTTGCAGTTTAAGAAACACACAGAGCCAGAACATGCCTGGGTCCCTGGGACGACCTCTGACAGAGTCACTGTGGGTATGCACTGTGGGAGGCGGTGGTTTACAGGGACACATACAGAAACAAAGACTGTTTTGGAGGGTTTAGTGACAAGAACAGAATGCGATTTCTCTGCTCTGGACAGAGGTTTGGGTGCAGCCATTTTTGCTCAGACCCTGGAAGGAGGTGTGGAAAACCGCAAGGGAACAAAAGCTCAAAAAACTGGTTTCCATGGAGCCCAGCCTGCCCCGACCAAACACACATGGGGTAGGGCAACTCTGCCCAAGCAGGGTCACTGAGAAATGGCGCGGCAGGCCCTTTCCCTAGAAGACAGTCTGGAAGAACAAGAGAACGACAACCCTATGGTTCCCATAAAGTTGCAAATTACCAACACCAGGGGAAAATAGTATACTGAGGTCTAGTCATTGCCTCACGGCTTATTTTTCAGATACAACTGTTTTCTTTTTCTTCTTTCTCTTACGCTTCTTCTATGTTTTTTCTTTTTACCTTTTTGTCATTTCAACTAGATGTTTACTATATCATCCTTCATAGTAGCATTTAACTTGTACTTTTTCCACCTATTTTGGGGATATATACTTCATTATACTCCTTTTTTCCCCTATTCCCTATTTATTTCTCTTTTATATATAGATACACAAATTTTACTTTACCTGTAATTTGGCAAGTAGTGATCTCAAACAAACAGAACAAATTACACCCAGGAGCAACTGAAAACCCTACTTTGTCCACACTGAGAGATTATAGCCCCCTGTACCCTTGGCCCCCTTCTTTAAATTTTTAATTTCTTTAAAAATTTTTTTTTAATTTTATAAATTTTATTCTCAAGCTGTGTGTTTCTTCTACTTTGTCTTTTCAGCGGTGGCTTCCAACCGCTCTGGAATTTCCTAGGGTGCATCTTGCTTGAGTCATGGTTGATATTTTGGACTCTGTACATTCCTTCAACCATCCCTCAACAGGATGACGAGGAGGAGGACCTCCCAACAAAGAAAAGAACTACAGATGATGGCTTCTGCCACAGACCTAATGGATATGGTTATAAGCAAGATGTCAGAGAGAGACTTCAGGACAGCAATTACGAAGTCAATAGCTAGGCTTGAGAAAACTACTGGTGGCAATATAGAATCTCTGAGCATAGAAATGAGACCTAATCAGACCAAACTTAAAAAAGCATGAATGAGATGCAGTTTAAATTGAAATTTGTAATAGCCAGGGTAAATGAGATAGAAGAAGTAATTCGTGATCTCGAAGATAAATTGGCAGAAAGGAAGAAAGCCAAGGAGGACAGGGATAAATAGCCAGAAGCCCATGAGATCAGACTTAGAGAGATCAATGATGCCATGAAACTTTCCAGTGTCAGAATTATTGGGATCTCTGAGGAGGTGAGCTAGAGAGTGAGAGAAAGGCTTAGAAGGTATATTTGAGCAAATTATAGCCATGAACTTCCCTAATCTGAGTATGGAAATAAGCAGTTGTGTCCAAGAGGAAGAAGACCCCTACCAAGATCAATAAAATATAGACCAGCATCCCAGCACATAATAGTAAAACTTACAAACCTCAGAACCAAAGAAGTTATCCTGAGAGCAGCTAGGGGGAAGAGATTTCTTAAATCTTGACGGGGCAATATCAGAATAATGTCAGACCTATCCACAGAGACCTAGAAAGCCAAAAAAGGCTGGCAAGACCTATTCAGCCAAGAATATTTGTTGAGCAAGGCTGTCTGCCATGCAGAATAGACAGAGAGATAAAGAACTTCCAGGACTGGCAAAAACTGAAAGACAATGTGATTAGCAAACCAGCTCTGCAAGAAATTTTAAGGGGGACTCTATAAAAGAAGAGCCCAAGAGTAACATAAACCAGAAATTTACAAAGACAATCTATAGAAACAGGGACTTTACAGGCAATATCATGGTACCAAATTAATCTCTTTCAATAGCTAGTGTCAGTGTGAATGGCCTAAATGGTCCCATGAAATAGCACAGGGCTGCAGATTGGATAAAAAGACAGGACCCAACCATATGCAGTTTACAAGAGACTCATTTTGAAACTAAAGACACCTCCAGATTGAAAGTGAGAGGATGGAGACCCATTTATCATGCCAATGGACCTCAAAAGAAAGCAGGGGTAGCAATTCTTATATCACACAAATTAGATTTTAAACCAAATACTGTAGTAAGAGATGCAGAGGGACACTCGATGTCATACTTAAAGGGTCTTCCCTAACAATTTAAATATCTATTCCCTTTAACATGGGAGCAGCCAACTATATAAGCCAACTGCTAACCAAAATTAAGAATCATACTGATAGGGGAACCTGGGTGGCTCAGTGGGTTAAAGCCTCTACCTTTGGCTCAGGTCATGATCCCGGGGTCCTGGGATCGAGCCCCGCATCAGGCTCTCTGCTCGGCAGGGAGCCTGCTTCCTCCTCTCTCTCTTTCTGCCTGCCTCTCTGCCTACTTGGGGTCTCTGTCTGTCAAATAAATAAATAAAATCTTAAAAAAAAAAGAATCATACTGATAATAATACATTAATAGCAGGAGAACTCAACACACCACTCCCAGCAATGGACAGTCTAAGCAGAAGACCAATAAAAAAATAAGAGCTTTGAGTCTGGAAACAGTCAACAAAACAAAGAGGCAATGGGAGAAGATATTCACAAATAACAGTAAAAAGGGCTGAGATTCAAGATCTATAAAGAACTCCTCCAACGCAACACACACAAAACAGATAATCATGTCAAAAAATGAGCAGAAGACATGAACAGACACTTCTCCAATGAAGACATACAAATGGCTATCAGACACATGAAAAAATGTTCATCATCACTAGCCCTCAGGGAGATTCAAATCAAAACCACACTGAGATACCACCTTACACCAGTTAGAATGGCCAAAATTAACAAGACAATAAACAACAAATGTTGGAGAGGATGTGGAGAAAGGGGAATGCAAGTTGGTGCAGCCACTTTGGAGAAGAGTGTGGAGATTCCTTAAGAAATTAAAAACAGAGCTGACCCTGCAATTGCACTCCTGGGTATTTACCCCAAAGATACAGATGTAGTGAAAAGAAGGGCCACCTGTACCTCAATGTTCATAGCAGCAATCGTCACAGTCACCAGACTATGGAAGGAGCAAAGATGCCCTTCAATGGATGAATGGCTAAAGAAGATGTGGTCCATATATACTGTGGAGTATTATGCCTCCATCAGAATGAATACCCAACTTTTCTATCAACATGGACGGGACTGGAAGAGATTATGCTGAGTGAAATAAGTCAAGCAGACAGAGTCAATTATCATATGGTTTCACTTATTTGTGGAGCATAAGGAATAACATGGAGGACATGGGGAAATGGAGAGGAGAAGGGAGTTGGGGGAAATTGGAGGAGGAGATGAACCATGAGAGACTGTAGACTCTGAGAAGCTAACTGAGGGTTTTTGGAGGATGGGTAGAAGGTTGGGTGAGCCTGGTGGTGGGTATTGTGGAGGGCACGAATTGCATGGAGCACTAGGTGTGGTATATAAACAATGAATTCTGGAACACTGAAAAGAAATTAAACAAAAATAAATAAAAATAAAAACAAAAAGAATTAGCACTTTGAATGACACATCAGACCAGATGGACTTTGTACATATTTGCAGAACATTTCACACTAAAACAACAGAAAACTCACTCTTCCTGAGTGCACATGAAACTTTCTCCAAAACATACCACATACTGGGTCACAAGTCAGGTCTCAACTGATACCAAAAGATTGAAATTACTCCCAGAATGTTATCAGAACACAGTGCTTTGGAATTGGAACTCAATCACAAGAAAAAATTTGAAAGCAATTCAAACACTTGGAAGTTAAAGAGCCTCTTGCTAAAGAATGATTGGGTCAACCAGGAAATCAAATTGGAACTTAAGCAATTCATGGAACCAATGAGAAAGAAAACATATCAGTCCAAAACCTATGGGATACTTCAAAGGTGATCCTAAGGGGGAAATATGTAGTCATCGAAGCCTCTCTCAAAAAACTAGGAAAATCCCAAATGCACAAGCTAAACTTAAATCTAAAGGAGCTGGAGAACTAACAGCAAATAAAACCTAAAACAACCACAAGAAGAGAAATAATAAAGATTAGAGCAGAGATGAAATAGAAACCAGAAAAACAGAACAGATCAACAAAACCAGAAGCTGGTTCTTTGAAAGAATTAATAAAATTGATAAACCTCTGGCCAAACTTATCCAAAAGAAAAGAGAAAGGACCCAAATGAATCATGAATGAAAGAGAAGAGATTATGACTAACACCAAGTAATTAGAAACAATCATTAGAAATTATTACCAGTAACTATATGCCAACAATTAAGCAACCTGGAAGAAATGGATGGCCTTCTGGGAACTTATAAATTACCAAGACTGGAACAGGAAAAAAATACACAATCTGAATAGGCCAATAACCAGTAAAGAAACTAAAGCAGTAATCAAAAACCTCCCAAGAAACAAGAGTCCAGGAACAGATGGATTCCAGGGGATTCTACCAAATACTTAAGAAGAAATAATACCTATTCTACTGAAGCTGTTTCAAAAAATAGAAACAAAGGGAAAACCTCCAAACTTGTTCTATGAGGCCAGCATTACCCCAATCCCAAAATCAGGCAAAGACTCCATCAAAAAGGAGAATTACAGACCAATATCCCTAATGAACATGGATGCCAAAATACTCAACAGGATCCTAGCCAATAGGATCTGATAGTACATTAAAAGGATTATACATCATGACCAGGTGGGATTTATTTCTGGGTGGTTCAACATTCACCAATCAATCAATCAATGCGATAGAACACATTAATAAAAGAAAAGACAGGACATATCAGCCTCTCAATTGATGCAGAAAAAGCATTTGATAAAATACAGCATCCTTTCCCGATTAAAACTCTTCAGAGTGTAGGGACAGATGGAACACTCCTCAATTTCATAAAAACCATCTATGAAAAGCCCACAGCTAATATCATCCTCAATGGGAAAAAGCTGAGAGCTTTTCCCTTAAGAGCAGAACATGATAGGGATGCCCACTCTTGCTACTATTGTTCAACGTAGTACTAGAAGTCCTAGCATTAGCAACCAGACAACAAAAAGAAATAAAAGGTATTCAAATTGGCAAAGAAGTCAAACTGTCTCTCTTCACAGACGACATGACACTTTATGTGGAAAACCCAAAAGACCCCACTGCTAAATTACTAGAACTCATACAGAAATTCATTAATGTGGCAGGATACAAAATCAATGCACAGAAATCAGCTGCTTTTCTACACACTAATAATGTAACTTTAGAAAGAGAAATTAGGGAACTGATTCCACTTATAACAGCACCAAAAATTATAAGATACCTAGGAATAAACCTAACCCAAAAGGTAAAGGTCTATATTCTAGAAACTACAGAACACTTATGAAAGAAATAGAGGAAGACACAAAAAGATGGAAAAATGTTCCATGCTCATGGATTGGAAGAATAAACATTGTTAAAATATCTATGCTGCTTAGAGCAATCTATATTTTCAATGCCATCCCTATTAAAATACCATTGGCCTTTTCCAAAGAGCTAGAACAAACAATCCTAAAATTTGTATGGAACTAGAAAAGACTGCGAATTGCCAATGGAATACTGAAAAAGAAAAACAAAGCTGGGGCATCATGTTGCCTGACTTCATGCTATATTACAAAGCTTTGATTACCAAGACAGCATTGTTTGCCACATTTGCAGACACAAAGACCAATGGAACAGATCAGAGACTCTAGAAATGGACCCTAAACTCTATGGTCAACTAATCTTTGACAAATCAGGAAAAAAATATCCAATGGAGAAAAAACAGCCTCTTCAATAAATGGTGCTGGGAATATTGGACAGCTACATATAGGAGAGTGAAACTGGATCATTTTCTTACACCATACACAAAGATAAACTCAAAATGGGTGATAGATCTCAACGTGAGACAGGAATCCATCAAAATCCCAGCAGCAACCTCTTTGAAATCAGCCCACAGCAATTTCTTTCAAGACATGCATCCAAAGGCAAAAGAAGCAAAAGCAAAAATGAACTTTTGGGACTTAATCAAGATAAAAATCTTATGCACAGCAAAGGAAACAGTCAACAAAACTAAGAGATAACCCAGGGAATGGGAGAAGGTATTTGCAAATGACCGTACAGATAAAGCGCTGGTACCAAGATCTATAAAGAACTTCTCAAACTCAACACACACAAAACAAGTAATCTAGTAAAAAATGGGCAGAAGACATGAACAGACACTTCTACAAAGAAAACATACAAATGGCTAACAAACACATGAAAAATCGTTCAACATCACTAGCCATCAGGGAAATTCAAATCAAAACCACAATGAGATATCACTTTACAGAGGTTAGAATGGCAAAAATTAACAAGGCAGGAAACAACAAATGTTGGCCGGGATGTGGAGAAAGGGGAAGCCTCTTATGCTGTTGGTGGGAATGCAGCTGGTATAGCCACTATGGAAAACAGTACAGAGGTTCCTCAAAAAGTTAAAAACAAAGCTATCCTACCACCCAGCAATTCCATTACCAGTTATTTACCCCAAAGATACAAATGTTGTGGAAATAAGGGGCACATGCACCCCAATGTTCACAGTAGTAATGTCCACAATAGCCAAACTATGGAAGGAGCAGAGATGCCTTTCAACAGATGAATGGATGAAGAAGATGTGATCCATATATACAATGGAATATAACTCAGCCATCAGAAAGGATGAATACCCACCATTTGCATCGACATAGATGGAACTGGAGGGGGTTATGCTAAGTGAAATAAGTGAGGCAGAGGAAGACAATTATCATATGATTTTACTCATATGTGGAATATAAAGGATAACATGGAAGACCATTTCACCTGAAGTGGGTGAAATCAGAGAGGGAAACAAACCATGAGAGACTGTGGACTCCAGGAAACAAACAGAAAGTTTCAGAGGGAAGGGAGGTGGGGGATGGGGTAGCCAGGTGATGGGTATTAAGGAAGTCATGTGTTGTGATGAGCACTAAGTGTTACACACAACTACTCAATCACTAAAGACTGCATCAAAAACTAATGATATACTATATGATGGCTAACTGAACATAATAAAAACAAAATTTTTATTCCAAGACAGTAGGAAAGTCTCACCTCAGGATTGTTTCAGTATCATATCTACCTTACTTCTTGATAGAGTTCTGTTGGATATTTCACTGGTTTTCCTAATGGTCATAAGTACTTCATTGTGGCTAACAGATTTAATTCCCACTGTAATATTCACCATGATTAAAGTAATTCAGATTTCGGGTACCTGAGTGGATCAGAAGGTTAAGAATCTGACTGTTGATTTCAGCTTAGGTCATGATCTCAGGGTCATGAGATTGAGCCCTGCAGCAAGCTCCACACTTGGCCATGAAGTCTGCCTAAGATATACTCTTTCTCTAACTCTGCTCCTTCCTCTACCCTGCTTGTAGGGACATGCATGGGCACCCCCTCCTCCCAAAAGAAAACAGTGATTTGGGTTCTTACTTCCTTCTTGAACATTTTAGGTATCACCAATTGACAAAAAGTTTGAGGGGATCAAAGAATCCTACATGTTAGCATGTCAAAGGTGGGTTTTTTTTTTTTTTTTTTAAGATTTTATTTGAGGGTGGAAGAGAGCATGAAAGCAGGGTGAGGGGCAGAGGGAGAAGCAGATTCCCCACTGAGCAGGGAGCACAATGTAGGGCTCCATCCCAGGACTCTAGGATCATGACCTGAGCTGAAGGCAGATGCTTAACTGACAGAGTCACCCAGGGATCCAATCAAAGGTGTTTTAATGGCAAAGGAGCATCTGATTTACCTTTCTTGTCCACCAACTCCCACACACCCACAGTATGTTCTGATTCCTTCCACACTTCATTTTTTTTTAATATTTTTTTTAAAGATTTTATTTATTTATCAGAGAGAGAGGGGGGGAGAGAGTGAGCACAGGCAGACAGAATGGCAGGCAGAGGCAGAGGGAGAAGCAGGCTCCCTGCTGAGCAAGAAGCCCGATGTGGGACTCGATCCCAGGACGCTGGGATCATGACCCGAGCTGAAGGCAGCTGCTTAACCAACTGAGCCACCCAGGCGTCCCTCCTTCCACACTTCATAAACCTTATTCTCCTCCAAGAAATTTGTAAACCTGATATACGTGTCCTCCCTTTGCATTAAGCATGGCTAAGCTAAGTAGGCTTTTGAATTTTTGTTTGTAAAGAAAAAAATTTACTTTCTATAGACCTGGTTAACACTAATAAGTATTATAGAATGTGATGTTCCTAACATGAACAATACTATATTAACATATAAGCAGAAACCCTAGCGTTAATGAGTTTTTTAAAGGACCACCAAACCTGGAAGTTATTGCTTGTTGTCATTTGAATTACCTGCAGTTTTCATCCTAATTTTCAAAATTGTGTTAACATTTAGGTAGACCTAATATTTCATGTGTAAATTTAGAAATATAGGAAGATACAATGTCAAGAAGAAAAATAATTGATGATCTGGAGATGTTACATTCTTTATCAGCAGAAAGAGAAATTGGAGATAGCTATTTAATCTTTGAATATTATAACCAAACTAAGGACTTCCATCCTACATAAAATAAAGATGAATAGAGCAGAAGTCTTAGCAAGATATATTATGAATTAATAAAAATTCATAGTCAGATGACTGTCATTCTTTATTTCTATACATACAGAAGAAAAACATTTAAGCATTTTTTTCACCAGTGAGGTAAACTTCCAGAAACTCTTACCATTTTGTTTTATTTTATTTTATTTTTTTAAAGATTTTATTTATTTATTTGACAGAGATCACAAGTAGGCAGAGAGGCAGGCAGAGAGAGAGAGGAGGAAGCAGGCTCCCTGCCGAGCAGAGAGCCTGATGTGGGACTCGATACCAGGACCCTGAGATCATGACCTGAGCCGAAGGCAGCGGCTTAACCCACTGAGCCACCCAGGCGCCCCTTACCATTTTGTTTTAAAGAGTATAAATCATGAGGTGACTGCCTGCATATGAAAATGTCATGAAGGCCAAGTTTAGAATGAGCTGAGGCAAAATGCTACACATTTTATAAATTGTAAAAATAATTTACACTCCACACTATGCTTAACAGCATGAAAGGAGCTAACCAGCTAGTGCCTACATGGTTTTATATTAGCCTGGGTTCTCCAGAATATAGCCTGAGGCAAGGATGGAAGTGATTATGTTTATTAAGACAGCCAAGCAAGCAGCAAGGGTGAGTCAAGGAAGGATGTGTAGCAATGCAAGCTAATGCATGCATGCAATGGCTGCACCATTCCCTGAGTCCAGAAAAGGCTGCTTGGCAGGTCTGTCCAACTGGCATGCTAGGAACTCAGACGACATTCTGTAAAAAGAAATTCTACCTTGGAATGGTCCAGGGGAGGGAGATAGGGCAGGGAGTATGTCTATCATTTCTCCTCCATCTCCTGTTTCCCATGGGTCAAAGTTCACCCTGAGGCTTATCAAATCCTCCTCTCCATCCACTACTGGACTGAATTATCTGGACTCTAGGGGCCCACTCTGGATGTCAGATCCATATGCTCTAGTGGGCAGGTGAATCCAAGTCAGAAAGTAGGAAGAGGAGCCACTCAGCCTGAATGCACACACAGAGCCTAGAGGAGGCCAGTGTGTCAAGGGCAAGAGATTGGTTGGGCCCAGGGAGTAGAACCATGAGGGCTTAAAAAAAGATGCCTAGTACAGGAGGCTGAGGCAGGATGAAAGGCTGGAGGCCCCAGAAGCAGGAGGCACGGAGATAATCTGAAGAAGCACATGAGATTTGGGTCTGCTACAAATGTCCATCATATGAGTTTTCATTTTCTTTTTACATACTTGAAATATTTAATAATCAAAAATGAAGACAAGAAAAAAGTAGCTTCAAAGCCTAGGGGAACATGGACTCATGCTAAATAGGTCACATAAAGAGAACAAAGTTTTAACACTTACTTTACTTTCATTTTCTCCAACAAGGAGAATGGTTCAATTAATCACTTGAATGAGAGCATAGATGGTCTGCTGATCAAATCTGAAAAATTCAAGTTTCTGAAGATGTCATAGGAAAAATGAAAATAATTTTGTTCCAAAACGGTGTAACTACTTGTCAGAAGTAATATATAGATAGATTTTTTTACCTCAACTTTCCAATACCAAAGCCATACTCCAAAATATTCTGATTTGGAAATCCTGATAAGGCCAGGGAATCTGCATCTCAAATCAGTTCCCAGTCACCCGACTGTACAGTATTTGGTTCAAGTGGTTCACTGACTACAGCTAAAGGGAAAGTTGCATTAATGATCTTGAAGTCCCTAAGATCCTATGATTGATTAACTGCTGAGGACAGGAGGCACTGGCCTCCAGTGTGTCGTGTTAAAGCACTGACCTAGGAGCAGGTGACCTGGTTTTCAGCCCCAGCTCTTGCTCTCAGCAGCTATATACATTTGGTAAATTTATTTAACCTGCATTGATGAATTCATTTAACCTGGCAAAGACTGGATTGCTTTATCTGATGCTTAATGGCAGAATTTTGAGGATCAAAGTTTATGCAAATGTTAAGAACTGAAAAACAATTAAAGCGAGGGACTTGACATTTACTTTCACAGTGTAGATGGGTAGAAGTAAGAGACCCTGTTTCAACCAATCTCCTAAAGTGAGCTAATTATCTACCAGAACACTCTGAACACCCATGAAATCAGCCTGAGATGTAGGATTATACACTTCTGGATCCCTACAGAGGCAGAAGACTCCAGTGAAGAGAAGCATTCCAGGGTGCACCTTGCCTGGTTCATGGTTTATGTTCAGCTACATATCCCCTCAACCACCTCTCACCAAAATGACCAAAAGGACGAACACCCAACAGAGGAAAAATTCAGAGGACTGTGCCCTCTCCAACAGAATTATTGGATATGGACATAAACAGTGTGTTGGAAAGGGAATTTAGGGTAACAATTATCCAGGCAATGGCTAGGTTGCAGAAAACTATTAGTGACAACATAGAATCTCTAAGGGCAGAAGTGAATGCCTCCTGGGAAGAAGTTAAAAAATGCTATCAATGAGATCCAATCTAATCTAAATATTCTAACACCTAGGGTAGCTGAGACAAAAGATAGAATTAGTGATCTAGAGGACAAACAGAGAGAAAAAGCATCAGGAGGAGGCATGGAACAAACAGCTTAGAAGCCATGAAAATAGAATTAGGGAAATAAATGATGCTATGAAATGTTCCACCATCATAATTATTTGGATCCCTGAGGGGGTGGAGAAAGAGAGAAGCCTAGAAGATATAGCTGAACAAATTCTGGATGAATATTTTCTGAATTTGAGGAATGGAACCAGCATTCCTGTCCTAGAGGCAGAAAGAACACTTCTAGGTTCAACAAATCTAGAAAGACCTCAAGGCACCTGATCATGAGACTGACAAATCATAATTTTAGACAAGAGCTCCTGAGGAGAGCTAGAGGGAAGAGGTTCCTTACATACAGAGGAAGGTCCATCAGAATAACGTCAAACATCTCCACAGAAATCCGGCAAGCCAGAAAAGGGCTAACAAGACATATTCAGGGCACTAAATGATAAAAACATGCAGCCAAGAATACTTTATTCAGCAATGATGACATTTAAAATAGATGGAGAGATAAAGAGCTTATAAGACCTGCAAGGTTTAAAAGAGTATGTGACCACCAAGCTGGCACTACAGGAAATATTAAGGGGGGTTCTAGAAAAGAAAGAACCCAAGAGTGACATAGAACACAAATTTACAGAGACAATCTATAGAAACAAGGGCTTTACAGGCAATATGATATCAATAAAAACCTAACTTTCAATATTATCACTCTCAAGGTGAATGGCCCAAATGCTCCCATAAAATGGCACAGGGTTGCAGACTGGATATAATCATAGGACTCATCCATATGCTGTCTACAAGGGAAACATTTGGAACCTAAAGATACATCCAGACTGAAAGTGAAGGGATGGAGAAGCAGCTTTCATGCCAATGAGCCTCAAAAGAAAGCTGGGGTAGCAATTATCATATCAGATAAAAAGAGATTTTAAACTAAAGACTGTAGTTAGAGATAAAGGCATTACATCATTCTTAAAGGGTCTATCCACCAAGAAGATCTAAAAACTGTAAATATTTATGCCTCCAATATGGGAGAAGCCAATGGCATAAGCCAACTGTTAATCAAACTAAAGAGTCATATTGATATGAATACATTAAAAGTAGGGACCTTAACATGCCACTCTCAGTAACAGACAGATCATCCAAGCAGAAAATCAATACAGAAATAAGAGCTTTGAATGACACATTGGACCAAATGGACCTCACAGATATATACAGAACATTCCACCCTAAAACAATAGAATATGCATTCTTCTCAAGTGCACATGAAATCTTCCCCAGAATAGATCATATAATGTGTCAGAAATCAGGACTCAACTGATACCAAAAGACTGAGATTATTCCCTGCATATTCTTAGACCACAATGCTGTGAAACTGGACTCAACCACAAGAAAAAGTTTAGAAAGAATTCAAACACTTGGAAGCTAAAGACCACTTAAGCTTAAGAATGTTTGGATCAACCAGGAAATGAAAGAAGAACTTAAACAATTCATGGAAACCAATGAGAATGAAGACACATTGGTCCAAAACCTATGGGGTACAGCAAAGGCGGTCCTAAAGGAGAAATACATAGGCATCCAAGCCTCCTTCAAAAAAACTGAAAAATCCAGAATACACTGGATTTCTTTAAACCTTAAAGATTTGGAGAACCAACAACAAATCAAGCTAACCCCATGCACAAGAAGAGAAGTAATAAAGATTAAAGTAGAGATCAATGAGATAGAAACTAGAGATACAGTGGAACACAACAACCAAACTAGAAGCTGGTTCTGTGAAAGAATCAGTAAGATCAATAAACCATTGGCCAAACTAATCCAAAAGAAAAGAGAGGACCCCAATTAATAAAATTATGAATGAAAGGGGGAGAGGTCATGACTAACACCAAGTAAATAGAAACAATCCCTATGACCTACCATTGCACTCCAGGGTATTTACCCCAAAGATACAGATGTAGTGAAAAGAAGGGCCATCTGTACCCCAGTGTTTATAGCAGCAATGGCCATGGTCGCCAAACTGTGGAAAGAACCAAGATGCCCTTCAACAGATGAATGGATAGGGAAGATATGGTCCATATATACTATGGAGTATTATGCCTCCATCAGAAAGGATGAATACCCAACTTTTGTAGCAACATGGACGGGACTGGAAGAGATTATGGTGAGTGAAATAAGTCAAGCAGAGAGAGTCAATTATCATATGGTTTCACTTATTTGTGGAGCATAACAGAAAGCATTGAGGACATGGGAAGTTAGAGAGAAGGGGGTTGGGGTAAATTGGAAGGGGAGGTGAATCATGAGAGACTGTGGACTTTGAAAAACAATCTGAGGGGTTTGAAGTGGCGGGGGGTGGGAGGTCGGGGTACCAGGTGGTGGGTATTATAGAGGGCACGGATTGCATGGAGCACTGGGTGTGGTGAAAAAATAATGATACTGTTATGCTGAAAATAAATAAATTTTTAAAAAAAGAATCAGGAACTTATAGATACCCAACAAGAATCAGGAACTTATAGAAGTAAGCACATGATCAGATAATCTGCTAGTTTAGTTTATCTGAAAAAAATAAAGATTTTTTTGTTATAAGCAAAAAAAAAAAAAAATTATTATCAACAGTTATATGCCAATAAGTTAAGCAACCTAGAAGAAATGGATGTATTCCTGGAAACCTATAAACTTCCAAGACTGAATCAGCAAGAAATTGACAACCTGAATGGACCAATACCTAGTAAGGAGATTGAAGCAGTGATCAAAAACCTTGCAAAAAAACAAGAGCCCAGAACCTGACAGTTCCTTGGGGAACTCCACCAAACATTCAAAGAAGAAATAATACCTATTACCCTGAAGCTGTTTCAAAAAATAGAAACAGAAACAGAAGGAGAATATCCAAGCTCATTTTATGAAGCCAGCATTACCCTGATCCCCAAACCAGGCAAAGACCCCACCAAAAAGGAGACTTTCAGACCAATATACCTGATGAATACAGATGTCAAGATTCTCAAGATCCTGGCTAATAGAATCTAACAGTACATTAAAAAGATTATCCACCATGACGAAATGGGATTTATCCCTGGGATGCAAGGGCTTTGCAAATCAATCAATGGGATAGAACAAATCAATATTTGAACAAATATAGAACAAATTTATCCCTGGGATGCAAGGATTGATTCACAAATCAATCAATGTGATAGAATAAATCAATAAGAGAAGAAAAAAGAAACACATGGTCCTCTCAATTGATGCAGAAAAAGCATTTGACAAGATATAGCATCCATTCCTGATTAAAACAACTCAAATATAGGGATAGAGGGAACATTCCTCAGCTTCATAAAACCTATCTGTGAAAAGCCCACAGCGAATATCATCCTCAATGGGAAAAAGCTCACAGCCTTCCCTTTGAGATCAGGAACGTGACAAGGATGTTCACTCTCACCACTATTGTTCAACAAAGTACTATAAGTCTTTGCAATAGCAGTCAGACAACAAAAAGAAATAAAAGGTATTCAAATTGGCAAAGAAGAAGTCAAACTCTTTCTCTTCAGAGATGACATGATACTTTATATGGAAAACCCAAAGGACTCCACCCCAAAACTACTAGAACTCATACAGCAATTCAGGAATGTAGCAGGATACAAAATCAATGTACAGGAATCAGTTGCTTTCTTATACACTGACAATGAAAATATAGAAAGGGAAATTAGAGAATCGATTCCATTTACTATAGCACCAGAACCATAAATACCTGGGAATAAACCTAAGCAAAGAAGTAAAGGATCTGTACTCCAGAGGAACTAGAGAACACTCATTAAAGAAATTGAAGAAGACACAAAAGGATGGAAGACCATTCCATGCTCTTGGATCGGAAGAACAAACATTGTTAAAATATCTATACTGCCTAGAGCAATCTATACTTTCAATGCCATTCCGATCAAAATTCCACCAGTATTTTTCAAAGAGCTGGAGCAAATAATCCTAAAATTTGTATGGAATCAGAAGAGACCCCGAATCGCTAAGGAAATGTTGAAAAACAAAAATAAAACGGGGGACATCACATTACCTGATTTCAAGCTTTACTACAAAGCTGTGATCACCAAGACAGCATGGCACTGGCATAAAGACAGACACATAGACAAGCGGAACAGAGTAGAGAGCCCAGATATGGACCCTCAACTCTATGGGCAAATAATCTTTGACAAAGCAGGAAAAAATATACAGTGGAAAAAAGACTGTCTCTTCAATAAAAGGTGCTGGGAAAATTGTACAGCTATATGTAGAATGAAACTCGACCATTCTCTTACACCATACACAAAGATAACCTCGAAATGGATAAAAGACCTCAACGTGAGACAGGAATCCATCAGAATCCTAGAGGAGAACATCGGCAGTAACCTCTTTGCGACATCGGCCACAGCAACTTCTTTCAAGATATGTCTCCAAAGGCAAAGGAAACAAAAGTGAAAATGAACTTTTGGTACTTCATTAAGATCAAAAGCTTCTGCACAGCAAAGGAAACAGTCAACAACAAAACAAAGAGGTAACCCACAGAATGGGAGAAGATATTTGCAAATGACAGTATAGACAAAAGGCTGATATCCAGGATCTATAAAGAACTTCTCAAACTTAACACACACAAAACAGATAATCATGTCAAAAAATGGGCAGAGGATATGAACAGACACTTCTCCAATGAAGACATACAAATGGCTATCAGACACATGAAAAAATGTTCATCATCACTAGCCCTCAGGGAGATTCAAATTAAAACCACATTGAGATACCACCTTACACCAGTTAAAATGGCCAAAATTAGCAAGACAGGAAACAATGTGTGTTGGAGAGGATGTGGAGAAAGGGGAACCCTCTCACACTGTTGGTGGGAATGCAAGTTGGTGCAGCCACTTTGGAGAACAATGTGGAGATTCATCAAGAAATTAAAAATAGAACTTCCCTATGACCCTGCAATTGCACTACTGGGTATTTACCCCCAAAGATACAGATGTAGTGAAAAGAAGGGCCACCTGTACCCCAATGTTCATAGCAGCATTGGCCATGGTTGCCAAACTGTGGAAAGAACCAAGATGCCCTTCAGTGGACGAATGGATAAGGAAGATGTGGTCCATATACACTATGGAGTATTATGCCTCCATCAGAAAGGATGAATACCCAACTTTTGTAGCAACATGGACAGGACTGGAAGAGATTATGCTGAGTGAAAGAAGTCAAGCAGAAAGAGTCAGTTATCATATGGTTTCAGTTATTTGTGGAGCATAACAAATAACATGGAGGACATGGGAGATGGAGAGGAGAAGGGAGTTGAGGGAAATAGGAAGGGGATATGAACCATGAGAGACTATGAGCTCTGAAAAACAATCTGAGGGTTCTGAAGGGGTGGGGGGTGGGAGGTTGGGGGAGCCAGGTGGTGGGTATTATGGAGGGCACGTATTGCATGGAACACTGGGTGTGGTGCATAAACAATGAATTCTGTTACGCTGAAAATAAAAAAAAAAAATTGAAAAAAAATTCTACAATATCTTTATAGGAAAAAAAAAAGTTCCTTAAGGAGCACCTGGGTGGCTCAGTGGGTTAAAGCCTCTGCCTTCGGCTCAGGTCATGATCCCAGGGTTCTGGGATTAAGCCTCACATCGGGCTCTCTGCTTAGCAGGGAGTCTGCTTCCTCCTCTCTCTTTCTCTCTCTCTGCCTCTCTGCCAACTTGTGATCTCTGTCAAATAAACAAATAAAATCTTAAAAAAAAGTTCCTTAAAAGGTGGTTTTAGTGGTAAATTCCATCCAAGTGTGTCTTCCCTACTATTTCAAGTGTCCTTTCGTTCTAGTTACAATCATTCTTACATAAGAAGATCCTTTTTATGTTGTTCAAAAGATGGTCAGCAATGAAGTAACCATCTCCTTGACCTTGTGATTGTTATAACAGCAGGTAGGTGACTTAAGATGGCCCAACAGAAATAAGCTTGGGACTTTTATTTGATAGGGAACTTGACATATCCCCTTGACTACAAATCTATCACGCTAGATCTAAATGACAAGCATTGAGCTCTGACAGTTCAGACAGATGTTTTGCTACTGTGAGAGAATGCAGTCCAAGAATGATGCTGGCAGAAAGGGAAGGCGGAAAAGAAAGCACAGAGAAACAGAGCTATGTTCCTAGTGTCATTATGAACATCTAGCGTACAGCATCCCCTGAAGCCTGCCATACAGCCTTTCATTTATATAAAATACTAACATTTTCATTACTGCTTAAGATGGTTTGAAGTAATTTTGTTACTTGCAACAGGAAGTGTCGAACAAAACCTACATTAGGACCTATTTTAATCACTAAAACTTCAAATATTTTAATATATAATAAAGCAAACCCCCCCTCCATCCTCATTTATTATTCCTCCCCAAGCTCTTGATTTTTCTAATGCTTCAGTTCTTTTCAGGTAATACCTAAATAATTTTCACAAGTTCTAAAAAATTTTTATCAGGGCTTTAATTGCTACAATTATTGACTCATTTGTAGAAAACTGACATTCTTCTAGTTGTCAAACTAGAAACATGTTCAATGCTCTGTTTGTTTGTATCTCTTCAATCTGAGTGGCTTAAACAGAAATGTATTGTCTCAGTTCATTCTGAAATCACACTTCCCCTTCAGTCTGCCCCATACCTGCCCCATGCCTCTGCCCCAGCAAACACCATACTTGCAGTGTTCGCTAATGATCTTTGAAGCAACTTTACTATGTCAATGCAACTCTAACCTTTACATGCCATTCACCCTGGATCCGCATCTGGGTTGTATTTCCCTTCTTGATAAGGACACCTGTCATACTGGATTAGCACTGCTCCCTCTTGCCTGCCGCATAATGATCTCATTTTAACTTGATTACCTCTGTAACAACCCCATCTCTAAATAAGTCAACATTATGAGGTATTGGGGGTTAGGGTACCAATATGTCTTTTGTTAGAAAGACACAATTCAATCCCTAACAGTCCTGAAATGATTTTGGGTTTCTTTATACAGATTAGTATTTCTCAAACTGATGTTCAAGGATATAATCTTTGGTCTCCATGAATATGAGTTTAACTTTTTGATATTTCCAATTTCATATAAATCAATTACTTAAGGCAGTGCTGGTTACTTTCCCTTACTTGAAACAACACTACCACCTTGTCTAAGTTAAGGAGATGTTGCTAGGAGTCTGGGGAAGCCAACAGTAGTTAGGGTTCTGTGGGAAGAGAACCAGAGAGAGAGGAAAACTGCAGAAAGAGAGAGAAATCTCTGTGATGTGTGTAGGGTCCCCTCCAGTCTTTAGCTGGGTAATGACCAACAGAAGCCTGTAAGGAAAATACCTAAAGCCAGGAAAAAGAAACAAAACAACAACAACAACAAAACACCTGAAAGAATTTCCTCAGGCTGAAGGCAGAAGAGAGACAAGTCAGAAGAGGTTGTTAGAGTAAGACTGAAAGTGTGACAAGAACAGAAACCAGAGGTGTCTGTGTTAAAGATAGAATAGCTGGGACCAGAAATGCAGGTGACCTCTAGAAGCTGAGAATGACCTTGGCCAACAGCCAGCAGGGAAACAGGAGCTCTGACCTAGAGCAGCATGGAAGTAAATTCTGTCAAAGCCCTGAATGAGCTTGGAAGTATATTCATCCCCAGAGTCTCAAGAGAGGAACATAGCCCTGCCAACACCTGGAGTTCAACCCTTTAAAACACAAAGTTTAGAATCGGCTGAGTCACACAGTGTCCGGGCTTCTGACCTATAGAACTATGAGATAATAAGTAAGTGTTGCTTTAAGGTGCCAAATTTGTAGTAATTCGTTCTAATAACAGTGGAAAACAAATACCAGGACAGACACAGTAATGCAATGATACAGCATCTGAGATGACAGATATGTGGGATGGGATTAACAAAATTTGGAGTGCAAAAGAAAAGATGAGGAACTTGAAGAAATCACAATGAACACTACTGAAAGTAAATAATGGAGATAAAAAAGACTGAAAATAGAAACTTTACTTAAAAAATGAATAAAGCATGGGGCGCCTGGACGGCTCAGTCATTTAAGCCTCTCCCTCTGGCTTAGGTCACAATCTTAGGGCCCTGGAATGGAGCCCCTCGGGTTCCCTGCTCAGTGGGGACTCTGCCCCAGCTCTGCCCCTCACCACCCATCCCCCTCCACTGTGTGCTCTAATAACATCTTTAAAAAACCTAATAAAGCACGAAAAAGTATATGATCATCTCAACAGATGCAGAAAAATGATTTAACAAAATCCAACAGCCTTTCATGATGAAAACAAACAAGAAATAGAGAATTTCCTCAACTTGATAACATCTGCAAAAACCCCTCAACTAACATCATAATTAATGATGAAAGACAGAATGTTTCCCCCTAATATCAGGAACAAAATTGAAATGTCTATTCTCACCATTTCTATTCAACTTTTTATTAGAGGTCCTAGCCAGGGAAGGTAGGCAAGAAAAGTAATAAAAGGCATTCAGGGTGTGCCTGGGTAGCTCAGTTGGTTAAGTGTCCAACTCCTGGTTTCAACTCAGGTTGTGATCTCAGGGTCATGGGATCAAGTCTGTAGTCAGGCTCCATGTTCAGCAAGGAGTCTTCTTGGGATCCTCTGTCTTCTCCCTCTGCTCCCCACCAAGCTCTCTCATTTTTCCTCTAAAATAAATAAATCTTAGGGGAACCTGGGTGGCTCAGTGGGTTAAGCCTCTGCCTTCGGCTCAGGTCATAATCCCAGGGTCTTGGGATGGAGCCCCACATCAGGCTCTCTGCTTAGCAGGGAGCCTGCTTCCCCCTCCCTCTCTGCCTGCCCCTCTGCCTACTTGTGCTCTCTCTCTCCCTGTCAAATAAATAAATAATATCCTAAAAAAAAAAAAAAAAAAGGGCAACCAGACTGAAAAGGAAGAATTAAAACTATCCATATTCACAGTAGATAAACCTAGGGGATAGAGATGTATTTCCACCCACGCACACTTACATCTTCATCCACATTTATTTCTGTATTTCTACATATTGAAAACTATGAATTTACACAACATCTCCTACTTCAGTCCAAAGCCAGAGTTCATTCTAGAATCTCACCTTCCATATTTGTAAGTTTTTTCTCCAGCAGTTAAAAACCTGGGTCCCTTCATTCTGAATAGATTTATTAGATGGATACTTTATGTAACCAATTTCCCATTGCCACATCATCCTCCATTTGGTCCCTCTCCTTGCCTCAGATTCTGATATTTCCACCACACTGCTTGTGCCTATGTAGCCACTCCATGTCCAGTCACTGCTGCTACCAGCTTGGTCACTTTCCTCCAACCTAGACACCTTCCTCATCCCTCAAAAGCCCTCTCTCGCTGCTCCCATCCTCCCTCGACATCACTCTCACTCTCCCTTGAAGTTGTCATCTTCACTTCTTTGGAATGCCTACACCCCACACAGAGATGCTACCACTGCCCCCTCTTCCCCCAGATGCCCCACCTAATGGTTTTGAGGCTGAATTATTAAGGAAGGATAGATAGGAGGAAGGAAGGAAGGGTGGAGGGGTTCTTTGTCTTCCAACTATTCCTCACTTTCCTGCCAATTCATCAAAGCTGTGTAATAAGATGAATTTCCTACATAATGATATCTATAAAGATAATCGCATGCACACCATGAACCAGAAATTCCACTAGAGAATACCCAACTGTACATATGTGCACTTAAAAAACTTATACAATAGTTTTCACAGAAGCATTTTTTGTAATAGCTAAACACTGCAGAAAAATGTCCTTCAACAATTCAATAAACAAATCAATTCTACATTTATGTTCTATATTTGCATAATGGAATACTATACCTCAATGAAAATGAATGAACTACTACACATGGAATATGCATGCATCTCAGTTGAAAGAAGCTAGATCTAGAAACAATAAATACTGTATGATTCCCAACAGCAAAAATAACCTAAGATTTTAAAATCAACTTGGGAAGAGGAGAAGCTTTGTGACAGAGCGGACACAGGCTAGCTTTTAAAATGCAAGTAGGGTTACATTTCTTGATCTGGGTGGTTATTATACAGATGTGTTGACTTTGTGCTAATTAACTATGCAATCACTGGAGTATTTTTCTCTATGCATGACATGATTTAATAAAAATGTTTAGTTAGGGCACCTGGGTGGCTCAGTCAGCTAAGCATCTTCCTTCAGGTTAGGTCATGATCCCAGGGTCCTGGGAACGAGTCCTGTGTCCGGTTCCTTTCTCAGCCAGGAGTCTGCTGCTCCCTCTCCCTCCTGCTTGTGTTCTCCCTCTCGTGCTCTCTCTCAAATACATAAATATTTTTAAAATGTTACTTTAAACCAAAGTTGTTTTTTGTGTTTTATTCAGTGTTTTTATTTTTCCTAGGACAGATGATCAGGATAGCTACCCTACTTATACCACCAGATAGGAAATCCACCCCCATCTGTACTTTGTATGAGCACTTAGCACTTCACTGAAACATTTCTACAAAGACAAGGCAAGGTGTAATCAGAGCCAGGAAAAAGCTACTGAACAGAGCTAAAAACATGCAGCTTCTCCTAGCACTGAGTTCTAGGCTGGATGCTTGTCTCCCAGGGAATCACTACCAGAGTTGCTTAGCAAGGAGCAACAGGAAAGCAGTCCTTCAAAGCATGTTTGCTGGCCTCCAGACCCCATGTTCGGCTCCTAATATAACTGCCATCCAATTATGGTGCAGCAAGTAGAGACAATCTGACCACCTCCCTGAAAATGCACAAATGAACGTGGGGCAGGACGACTTCTTGCTGGGGTGGACATGGTAGAGATCACCTCTTTTGCATGACTCTGATTTTATTCTTTCTCAGTTGATGTTTTGAAACTTGTCTGAAGGTCTTCATTTCTGTCTCCTATGAGCATGGTTTCTTTTTCATCCCTGACTCTCAACCCCTTTAAAAAAAAAAAAAAAGACTGTGATGTCTGTCTGATTGTTGAATACTTTGGGGTTTATGTGTAAGGATGGGTTTTTGTAGGAACTTTAATACACATCTCCTCTAATAAGGTTTTTGTTTTTTTTTTAAGATTTTATTTATTTATTTGACAGAGAGATAGTGAGAGAGGGAACACAACTAAGGGGGAGGGAGGAGCAGGCTTCCTGCTGTGCAGGGAGCCTGATGTGGGGCTCCATCCCAGGACCCTGAGATCGCGACCTGAGCCGAAGGCAGATGCTTTTTTTTTTTTAATTTCTTTTCAGCGTAACAGAATTCACTTTTTATGCACCACACCCAGTGCTCCATGCACACCCAGTGCTCCATGCAATACGTGCCCTCCATAATACCCACCATCTGGTTCCCCCAATCTCCTACCTCTTGCCCCTTCAAAACCCTCAGATTGTTTTTCAGAGTCCACATTCTCTTATGGTTCATCTCCCCCTCCAATTTCCCTCAACTCCCTTCTCCTCTCCATCTCCCCATGTCCTCCGTGTTATTCCTTATTCTCCACTAATAAGTGAAACCATATGATAATAGACTCTCTAGGCTTGACTTACTTCACTCAGCATAATTTCTTCCAGTCCCATCCATGTTGATACAAAAGTTGGGTATTCATCCTTTCTGATGGAGGCATAATACTCCATAGTGTATATGGACCACATCTTCCCTATCCATTCGTCCACTGAAAGCAGATGCTTGATGGCTGAGTCACCCAGGCATCCCTCCTCTAATGAGTTTTCAAGCCTATCTTGAATGTAGGTACTAATTTTTGGCTTGGAAAATGAGAAGAGGAAGAGGCTAAGCTGCAAGTTCTATTTACTTTCTCTGTAGGTATTTGGATTATTGTGGTGTACATCCCATTGGATTAGCCACAGAAATCCCAAAGAAAGGATGTAGCTAACTTGTCTTTGTGGCTACTTAAAGTTATTAATACTACTAAACTCTCCTTTCAAACTGTATTTCACAGTCCTATTAGTTATAAGCAATAGAGCAGAAACCTTAAATATTTGGCATTAGGTAGCCCAGGATGTGAATCTAGGCATTGCCCTCCCCTTTATCCCTCCCCCCAACTTCATAATCCATTCATTCATTCATTCAGCAGATAGTTACTAAATACAACTGCTATTGTACTATGAACATAGGCGTGAATGAAACTGAATATGGCATATTTCCTCACCCTTTTAATCTCACTTTTCTCTACCATAGAATGAATACTGAACAATGTCTAACCTCACTTCACTGTCATGAGACTTAAATGAGATTAAGATGCTAATGCTACTATGTGCCTGAACAATGCTCAGTAAATATTAGTCTTTATCATATCTGTTAATAATCTGTATCCATGCTTCAAACAGATGGTAAATCAAATGCTCTGAATTCTCCATGCTGTTTTTGTTGACTGAGTGGTTTAGAATACTGAAAAATCTTACATGATTAGGGTTTCTGGTTACATTACAATAATCTTCACAATGGCATTGTAATAAACTGTGTGTGCATCAACTATTCTTCAATAGTTAAGAGAAAGTTTATGGTCTTTTTTTTCATTTACTTTATATTTGCTTACTGGAAGCTGAAAACCTCTAAAAGTTTCTCTTGTGTTCCTTAACTGGAATCCATCTTCCATGATTTTCATTTGAAATTCCCAGGTCAATTACAAAGCATTTTGTATTTTTAAAATTTTTAAAATCCTCTTGATAAGAATTTATTAACTACATTTATAAACATGTTGGCAGTCTGGTTTTATGTAGAATCCTCCCAGAGCCTTTCTCTCTCTCTCTCTCTCTCTCACACATACACAGATCAATCTTACCCTATTATTATCAAGCTTAGCCTGAGCTTTTTGCCATGTCTCCAATTCCAGAAGAGCAAAGGTTAAATTTCTCAATTATTATTGAAGCAGGAGAATAAAATCATGGCTTCTTTTATCCTTAATCATTTTTATTGAGTAACAGCTAGATGGATCCATAGCTTGCAGCTAAATCCCTCATTCATATAACTATGCCCTTAGCATAACCTTCTTGTCCATATCGCTTGCAGCTTCTAAAATAAACTTCCTAAATTGCCTTTGTTTCTTAAGGTCTTGACCTTGCCTATCCCTTTCTCAACATTTTATCTTCTCTCTTCACTGCCTGTACTGTCTAAGGATGATTAATCTCACAAATATTCTTTCCTAGTTTCTGCCCTACCTCCAACATTCTGCCTCCAACACTTACATACCTGCTTCACTCAGTCCTTCTCGGGATGAATCACCCTTCTGACTCTCTTTCTCCACAGTGTCATCTGGGTCATTGACTTTCTTCAGCTATCCATTGTCTCAGGTTAGAAAGAGCATAGACAAATGCCATAAGGTCTGTTTTCCCAGAAATTGTAACACACTTGAAAATTTTCTTCAGGCTTTAGACTGACTCTTTTCAGGTAAATACCCTACTACCTTGCGCTAATGTCAGGCTCTCTTCCTGAAAACATCCTCAGAATGAGAAATCACAGCTAGTGAAAACTGCAACCACATGTTTGTAGTTTATATAGTTAAGTAGCTCACTTTTCTGTGGGCTGGAGGATTGTTGTTTTTCCTCAGGGCAATGCATCGTGTTCTTTCATTAACTTAGATGGTGAAGGTCATGTTTTCTCTATAGATCTGAATGTAAACCACCTCCTTCCAGTTACCACGAGTGTGACTTTTAACCAGAGTGGAGTAATTGATTTCTGAAGACACTCTGGCCTTTACATATTTGCCTGTCTTACTGAGTGTAATTCATCATGTTTTTCAAATACATGATTAGCCACAATGTGATAAGTATATAAATCAACTCCCTGCCCTCTAGAGTCTTGTGCATTTAAATTTAGACTCTAAATTACTTTTGTTATGCTGAGGAAATATAAAAATGCTCTATCTGAATCACATGTGAGCCACTTCTGAAGCAGACAATGGTTTTCTGCATTGCCAGAGGAAAATATTTTCCCAAATACATTCTGTTTGGTAAGGAAGCATTCATTTTCTCTGAACCTCCATCATCTTGGGTTTGAAGTCCCCTCATTCTCTACTCTAAACGGTATCAGAGTCAGTGGCAGAACCTTTCCAGGCAGCCGCTAGCTTCCACAGGACAGTGTTAAAGCGGTGTCATGCTTTAAGCAAACTCCTGATGCTTTATGGGGGGGGGGGGGCATTTCATTGCTGCTTGACTCCATGACATGCCTGCTTCCCCAAATCAATACTCCTCTTAAATGTGCGCTATGGTATTTTAAAACACAAGTTCAAATCATTTTGGAGGATTTTACAATATTTCTTTGAAATAATTGACAGCACCCAGACTGTCATTAAATAGTGCTGAGAATCAACTAATTTTCCTTCTAAACTTCAGATCAAAATGAGGGGCACCAGATAAAGGATTTGAAAAAGGGCTGTATCATTTGAAATCACATTGGAAGTAGAACATTAAAAGGGCTGAAGGTACAAATTCCAGTCTGATCTCTAGTGCACACCTCCCTTCCTTGTGCATCCACACCAGGCATCTGCTGGCACTGGGCTGCTACTTCCTACAACACCTTGCCTGGATCATGCCACAGACCTGTTGCTTCCTGCTCTGGGCTTTTCTCCCTTGGCAGCATAACAAGCCTGAGGTTTCTATCACCTGTGAGGTTATAGGTGATACACCTGCTACCCCGAAGTACAACCTGAAGAGTTAAGTCCTATTGATGAGCGAGCCTTCTGCTTGAAGGCAAAGCACAAGCTGACACCCGTAACCTCCCCACATTGCTCCACTCCTCGGTGGGACATGTGTGACATTCATCCAGAAATCTCCCAACCATCTTAACGTTAATACCTTGCTAGAGGGGAAAACAACCTTAACTTGGCAATGGCAAGACCTTTGGTATCTTACAGGTTGGTCCTCTTTAACATATGGAAGTTCTTTTGAAACCCCCTTTCCTTACTTCTCCCAACTTCTAAATATATCATCACTGCTCAAGACACTGGCACAGCAGTTCCTTTTGCCCACGGGTCTTTTCCCCTGCTTTAATAAACTACCATTTTGCACCAAAGACACCTTAAGAATTTTTTCTTGGTTGTTGGCTCCAGCCTCACCCCACCTATATTCCAAAACCACATCACTATAACCAGGGATAGGGAACCAAGGTCAGTGGGTAAATGCTGCCTCCTACTTCCCTGGAAAAGACATTCAAAGCCACAGATCGGAATGATCCTCAGGAAATGCAAGTGTTGCCAAAGGCTGAAATCAGATTCGTGAGTCTGATGCACAGTAAACCAATCGCTGAATTACTGGGTTGGAAGCAGAGAAAGCTTTATTACCAGGACAGCGTAATGAGAAGGCAAGGGATCGATCCCAAATGTGCTTTGCCCTGTTGAGCCTAGGAACAGTTTATATATGATCAGCAAAGCATGTGGAGGTCAGGGCAGGATCTACACAGACCTCAAAACTTGTCCAGGTTATAAGTTGTTGTTGGCATCCTAGCACCATCTGGGACTTCTGGTTTGTCACATGTTAACCTCATGCCTGATATCTGTTTTGCAAGCCAGACATTATCAACCAGCATCCTAACCCTGGTCCCTGTTCTTAACTTCAAGAAAAAGAACAAAAGGACAAGGTTAATACTTCTTGCAAGAAGGTAGAGAAATGCGCCCAGGTGCAGCAAATGAAGTTACGGGAGGGAGGGCCTAGTAAAGGTTTAAGGGAATGAAGAAATGTATCTGAGTTCAGAAGGATGGAGTCCCTGTGCATTGGAACAGTGGTTAACTTGGCAACATGCCCTAGCATTGGTTTTCACTCCTTCCCTTACTGAAAGTGTAACCCCTCTCCGTCTCTCACTTTTGTCCTGCCAACATGGAAACTACTTGCCCTGAAGACTTTGTCTGTTTTCACCTCAGAGGAACCCTGGCTAAAACACCAATGGTTGACCCAGTTCAAAAACAGCTCATTTAGATCAACTGTGGAGTTTGGCCTTCTCTTCCTACCAAGTCTCTCCTTTGGAGAGCAAGGGGAAGGACACAACTAGTTATCAACAGAGGATTCATAAGACCACCCAGTTACAGAGACAAGTTAGGGAACAAAAGATTCACAATCTAATCATACTCTCCTGAAGGAAAGCAAATCAGTAATTAGGATAAAATCTCCAGAGAGGGTGCGGGGAGAAGGGAAATGACTTTAGCAAATGCATATTTAATGACTTAGCAAGATAAGATAATTAGGCATAGTTGACTGAACTGTGGGCAGGAGGGGGGATGGAGGGAGGGGGGGATGGAAAGGCTGTCACAATTGAGAAATCAAAGCTCATTTATAATGTAATTAAGTCTCAAGTGCTACTGTGGCCCAAAGAGATTTAACTTTTTAGGAATTTTAATCTTTGACTCAACTTTTGAAAAGCTGGTTATATCTAAGCCTTAAAGTGAGTCAGCCATGAACAACACAGAGAAGCATGTAGACAACCTGTTGCACTGGGAGGTGGGCATTCAACAGCAGAAGCGAGACCCTCTGAATATCAGACTCTTGATTTGGGCTCAGGTCATACCTCAAGGTTGTGGGATCTGGCCCTGCATCAGGCTCTGTGCTGGGCATGGAGGCTGCTTGGGATTCTCTCTCCTTCTGCACTGTACCGCGCACCATCCTGCCCCCCCCCACCCCGCCATATCATGTGCTCTTGATTTCCAAAAAAATGGAGAGAGAGGAAGGGAATTTGAGGCAGGCTCTCTGCTAAATGCCTGAAGTGCATTCCCTATTCAACTCCTTCTATAGCAACCCTTGGAAGTAAGTATCCCTAACCCTATTGCACAAACAAGCTGAGGGGCAACTGGAATGCTCCAAATTTGAGACTTCGGGACTTGGGTCCCAGGGTGTGCCCAGCACACACTGACTATAGCTTGACTTTATTTCTTGCTGAAAGGGGAGGAGGATATGAAGGTAACATTGATGTTTTTTATATTCCTTTTGTAAATGGCATATAGGTTGTATATAAATTGGGTGAAATGTCTTTAAACCCACAGACTGAGGTGGGATTGTGGCACTGAATTTCCTACAGGGAGAAAATAAATGCACTGCTCAAGGTTGGCCAACCATTCACCTTCCCCTGGCAATCACAGATTTTATGGAAAACTAAAGAATTAATGTTCTAGTTTTCTTCACAGAGCCTGCTGAGTTTACTTTGAGTTTGTGTCAATTCCTGTGAGATGAATCAAGTCAGAAGCACTAGATATAAAGTTTCTGGATCTACTGAGTTTGTGGACCTGAAAGTGGGGGATGCCCCAGTTCTTTCAGTAATTCCAGGCCTGGTCAGCTGGCCATAGCCAGTCAGGCCCTGAGTCCAGGCAGAGCTTAGCCAAGGCTGTGAAAGTAGCTGAGCAGTGGTGTGGGGGAAGCCCTAACCAGCAGGAAGGACTCTGACAGAGTTATCACCACTTTAAATTATAAGTCCACATCAGTCACATATCAATAAACCCATGAGGAAACTATTTATTCAAAAACTATTTAGGAAATGGTATCTATATACTGGTTGCTATATATACACAGATTGGTATTAATAATGAAAAAAATAACAGGTAAAATCTATATAGTGTATACTGTGTGCCAGGTACTATTCTATATATATATTTCTAAATATATTCTATTCTATACACACAAAAAATATATATTCTAAATACATGTGATCTACATATATGCAATCTATATTATATACACATATTCAAAATATGTATTTTAAATATCTGTATTCTAAATACACATATTCTATTTAATATATAATCTAAACCTATATAATCTATATATGCTCCAAATATGTAAGCTATAACATAATCTATATATATGTTATATGTATTAGTATATATAATCTATATATGCTCGATATATCTTAAACATATATATTCTAAATATATATCATATATAATCTATATATGCTTTAAATATATATTCTAAATATATGCACAATCTATACATATTCTAAATATAAATATATTCTAAATTTATTTATTTACTTCTCACAATAACCCTATCATTTTACAGACAAGGAAACCAAGACAAAGAGAGGTGAGTAGCTCAACAGAGAGTAAGACATCCTGAAAGAGTTCACTGGGCAAAGAACACACGGACCAAGAAACCACCCAATAATAGGATAATGCTTATAGAAACATACAGGAAGTGTGGTAGGAAGAGACTATGGTATGATTTACACCATCTGGGGGAGCTGGGAAGGTTGTCAGGCCAGTGACATCGGTGTAGCTCTTGAAAAATGAAAACCAGCTTTCAGAAAAGGACAGATAGGCCATAAGAGAAAGAGGTCATACAATCTACAGCAGCTTCATTCATTACTGAAAACAACTGAGATGTCCTCCAGTAGGTGAATGGGTAAATATAAATGGTGGTCCATCCAGACATGGAATATTATTCAGCAATAAAAAGAAATGAGCTACTAAACCATGAGAAATTATAGAGGAAACTTTAATGCAGATTACTAGGGGTTTGGGGAGAGAGGGGAATAAACAGATGGAGCACAGAGAATTTTTAGGGCAGTGGAACTATTCTGTGGGGTACTGTAATGGTGGATATACAACATCAGGCATTTGTAGATAATGTACAATATCCTAAAGAGTGAACTGTAACATAAACTATGGACTGTGGTTAATAATAATGTAGTACTACTGTTGGTTCATCAATTGTGATAAATGTACCATATTAATACAAGATGTTAATAATGGGAAATTGTTGGGGTGGGAAAAGGGAATATAGGATAACCCTCCATATTTCCTGTCAATTTTCTATAAACCTAAAACTTCTCTTAAAAAAATGAACCCTGGAAACACCTGTGTGGCTCAGTCAGTTAAGCGTCTGCCTCTGCTCAAGTCCTGTATTGGGTTCCTCGCTCAGTAGGAAGCCTGCTTCTCCCTCGGCCTGCTGCTCTGCTTCTCTTGGACAAATAAATAAATAAAATCTTTTAAAAAATGAACTCTGTTAATAGAGGGGGGGGAGGACAAAAAGCAAGTAATACAGTGCTACAGAAAGAGGGCATCAAATCTTCAGTGTACTTTCAAAAACCTAAATTAAACTTTTGAGAACAGATGCAACATTAAAGCCATGAGTAAGTTACAACTTACTTTAAGAGCTAATCTTCTTTCTTGTCATTGTTGGCTTCAAGGTGTGAAGAAAATGAAGATTCCTTTGGCTGCAAGTAAAATAAACCTAAATTAGAGTCCTTCAAGGAAAGGAAAAGTATTAACTGTTTACAAGGGTGTCACTTCTGGGGCCGGTGAATCAGAGGTACAAAGAAGTCACTTTAATGCTTCTCTCTTCTTACTTACTTTCTCTCTCTCCCTTCCCCCATTTATTTTAGTTGGTTGAGTGCAGGATGCTTGGTTTCTGCTCAGGGCCTGATCTCCCAGCTGTGAGTCTGCTCCACCCTCAGCAGCAAAGTCAGCTTGAGAGCCTCTCCCTCTGCCCCTCCTCCCACTCACATGTGTGCATGTGCGCACACGTTCTCTGTCTCAAATAACATAAAATCTTTAAAAAAAAAAAAAAAAAAGACAAGATTCAACTTCAGGATTCCTCAGTTTCCTTCCAGTTTATTTCTCAGTTTCTTTCCCTTTCTGCCCTGTGAGGATTATTCCTGCCCATCCAGGTAACCCTCCAGTTATAAGAATAAAGGGAGGAGAGGCAGTAGGACCCTCATTAATCCACTTTTTTTATTGTGCTAGGACCAAACACTGTGCTTCTAACGCTTTAAGACCATTTTTTGAGGGTCATCTTGACAGAGCAAACAATGGAATCCCTGTTGGCATGGGTATCAAATCTCACAGTTTTAAATCTGGGGCTTCCACGACAGAGATAAATGGGTCAAAAACAAAAAACAAAAAAGTACCCGTGTTTTCATTTTTTCCCTTATGCATCTGTAGATTTTCTTGCTGATCCCCAAAATCATGGACCAGGCCACAGCTTAGGAAATAGAGTCTGCCTAGTTAAGAAAGTGATGGCTGAGGGGCGTCTGGGTGGCTCAGTGGGTTAAAGCTCTGCCTTTGGCTCAGCTCGTGATCCTGGGGTCCTGGGATCAAGCCCCACATCAGGCTCCCTGCTCTCTGCCTGCCTCTCTGTCTACTTGTAATCTCTGTCAAATAAATAAATAAAATCTTAAAAAAAAAACAAAAACATCTATGCATGCCAGAAATATACACAATATTCCTGAGCTGGAAGGAAACTGAGGAATCCTAAGTTGAATCTTGTCTTTTTTTTTTTTTTTAAGATTTATGTTGAGACAGACAGAGAACGTGTGTGCACATGCACACGTGGGAGTGGGAGGAGGTGCAGAGGGAGAGGCTCTCAAGCCGACTTTGCTGCTGAGGGTGGAGCAGACTCAGTGGGGAGATCAGGCCCTGAGCAGAAACCAAGCATCCTGCAGTCAACCAACTAAGCCACCCAGGTGCCCCTTGTCAGTTGTAACCATCAGAAAAACAAAGCCATGAAAGGCTACTGTGTGAGGCCACATGGCTTGTTTCTGACAAAATTTCATGTTTTTTCTGAAGGTTTATTAAAAACAAAAGCCAAAAACAAAATCAAAGAAAAACCTTATCATTGTTTACTTTTAGTAAAAGCAAAACTAAACAGAATGATTAAATTACTTTTAAGTCTAATTTAACTTTTTCCAGACCTGGCCAGCTTAAGGGGCCTACAGTAAGTTATAGTCCAAATCTGTTGTCATTTACACCTGCATGAATAATGTAGGGCCTCTATTTTCTAAAATATCATACTCCTACCCAAGTATTTCTGATCCATGCTCTCTCCTGTCTTCTGCTTCCCACCCACCTGGGGAGCTGCTTTGCAACTGCCTTGTCTGCACACTGAGGGAGTTTTGACGTCTGTGCCAAGGCCACTGTTTAAGGACTGGTCCCAAAGCACTGCTGGCCTTTGGTGGTTCCTGAGTAACTAAAGCCATATTGGAGAGACAGAGGTCATCAGGGCATCCCAGGGACAAGGCTCGGCTGGGCAGGAGAGAGCTGAGTCTAAGACCAAAGTGGGGGGAGTGGAAGGGGCGTGTTGCGTATTTTGTAAGCAATGAATAGCAAACACTTAAAAAGGAGAGGAAGAAATCAAATTTGTGTTTTGGGAATGCCACTTCAGCTATAAGGATAGTTATGCAGGCAGGAGGGATAGACTGTGAACCAGGGCAGGACTAATGGGATACTGAGACTAACCAGATAAAGAGGGTCAGATAGCCGAGCCCTGGGTTTCTGTCCTAGGAAATGGAGGCATGTTGGTGCCACCAAGAGTGGAAACATCCAAAGAAGAGGGTCAGAACAGGGCAATTTTGGTCTAATTGCTTGTGGCGTTTTTTTGTGTGTTTGTATTAATGGACATTTGCTTGACTGGAGTTGTGATTTCGTACTGTGACTTCTTTTCCCCATTAAAGATTGCTTTTAATAAAATAACATGTGCTAGTATTTTGTTTTCTCATAAACATTTATCTTTCACTTATTATTTGTCAAATAAGTCAGGAGGCTTTTGAGGCCACTCCTGGGTTTTGAACATGACTGGGCTAAAGGAGGCTGCTTACCTTCCTGTTTGCTGAGGGGAGGGTGTGCTTACAGTGTATGAATGCTGAAACACATCGGATTTTGATTAAAGGCTGCCTAGACGTCAATAGGAACTGGATCACTAATGACGAGCATTCTCCTGGTGGCATCCACTCATTCGTCAGCGAGCACCTGTGTGAAGCTGCTTTACCAGCAGCTGTGCTTGGACACTTAAAACAGACTGACAGCACCTGTTTTCCAATTTCCATCAGGTCATTTACAGGGCAGCGGGGGCACTGCCCCCTGAGGACTAACTGCTGCCGGATCAGCGCTGTGATGCAAGCTTATCAAACATTCATGCTTCCAGTCATCAGCTGTCCATCGATTACCAGTGCTGGTCAAACCTGCGCCGCTGAGACAGTAAGACAATGCTATGGTCCCTGTCCTTGTCATTCCGTCCACCCTGCTTAGGAGTCATTTGGTACTGCCAGCTTCTTCCTTCTCTCACTTTGCCTCAGTGGAAATGGATTCAGCCAGTGCAGTAATTGGCTTGCACTTTCAAACAGGACAATGAATAAAACAAGCATTTGCCCCATGGGAACTCAGCCTGGGTTCCAGGATTTGACTCCTATCTCTCCGTACCAGATCCTGCCCCAGGTAACCTTGAGACTGCCTGCTTTCCCCCTCTGTCTGTTCTTCACTCAGTGGAAGTTTGTTTGTTGTCCTTTTGTTTGAAAGTAGGAAATATTTATGTAAATTGGTTTCAGTCATGTAAAGAAGATTTAATTGGTCACTTAAAGAGTCTAATCTTTTTCAATTCAGAAATTGGAACTGGATTATTCCTGTCTGGACCCAAACAGCCTCCTCTGAGGAGCACTAACTGAAGTGAGTGCTAATCCCTTTTTTGGTAAGACACCCCAGAGCTAGGAGTTCCATCTTTTCCTACTGCGCTCATCCACCCTCAGGGAACTGTGTCGTCCCCTTTACTTGCAGATGGGAGAAAGGACTAAAATTTCATTTCCCATTCCTCCCCTTGAGGGCAAAAGAGAAGGAAATAATAGGATTGCACGCTGAAAGGAAAACCCTAATTCTAAACAATTCCATTCATTCGCCTAGGACTATGTACTTGGTCCCTCCAGGACTGGGAGGCTGGGAGGGGGGAGGTCTGTGAGGAGCCTGGGCTCTAGCCAGACTGGGAAGGAAGCAATCTGGGCGCATATCTTAAGTTTGGGAATTGACAGTCTGAAAACTGAGTCCTTTTACTTCTGTTTGGAGCTTTGTATTTTATTACCCGCCTTTAATTTTAAAGTACTGCTTCTTTGGGAGCACCTGGGTGACTCTGTGGGTTGAGCCACCCGCTCTTGGTATCAGCTCAGGTCATGATCTCAGGGTTCTGAGACCAGCCGCTGCGCCCCCCACACCCCCGCCATCCTCGTATTTACGCTCCTGTTCCGCAGGAAGTCGGCCTGAGAGTCTCTCTCCCTCTACCCCTCCCCCCACTGTCACGTGCTGTCTCACATATTTAAATAAATCTTTTAAAAAGTACTTTTATTAAGCATCTAAACCCAACTTTCTTACATATTGGTTTTTTTGGTTTGTTTGTTTGTTTAGTTTTTTGTTTGTTTTTTTTTTATAAAATAGGCAGCCCACATACCCAGCAATTCCACTTGGGAGAAATTCATCCAAGGGCCTAAACAAGAACTTCAGTTGCCTCCATTTTGACCTCAGACGGTATTTTCTAGGTGAGTCATTTTTTCTTTCCAGCTTACCTTTTAATGGAAGCGAAAGACGCGAGTCCTCCATGCTGGCTGCCTCAACAAACGCCAGGAGAAGTTCTGAAGAGACTGAGGAGGGAATGGAGGGACGACTAAGTACGGAGCGGCAGAACCGGAAGTTCCGTGCGCAGGCGCAGTAGATAGACCCTACCTTGTGGGTCCCCTCAGTTCGTTAAATCTCCACGGTGGGGGGCGATTTTAACTTTACAACGTGGGACACAGCTTGTCAAAAGGTTAGCGCTGGGGTCCACCTCGGAGCAGACTGGTTTGGTTCTGTCTTTGCCCGGCTTCGTGGTGGAAGCCCCTATGGTAAGCTTCTTGCCTTCCACGTTCCCGCAAGCTGTGTTACTCCGCGGCACGCTTTCCTCTGTCAGGGAGTCCTGGGGTTCCAGTCAGGATCGAGGGGACACCCCTGGCCAGCCGGCTCTGTCTCATACCCATTGACTTTTTGACTTTTGTACCACCTCCTTTTTTTTTTTTTAAGATTTTATTTATTTGACAAACAGAGATCACAAGTAGGTAAAGAGGCAGGCAGAGAGAGAGGAGGAAGCAGGCTCCCCACTCCCCACGAAACAGAGAGCCCGATGTGGGGCTCGATCCCTGGACCCTGAGATCATGACCTGAGCCGAAGGCAGAGGCTTTAACCCACTGAGCCACCCAGGCGCCCCCTGTCCCACCTCCTTCTTATATAAACCTAGAAGTATTTTCAGCACTTTGGAGACAGTCTTTGAGCCGTGAGTCCCATGTCTTCCTGATGTGGGGTGCAAGCTAAAGGTCAAGAAATAATTTTGAGACATTGTCAGGGGTGATTTTATTAAAGCATGAGGACAGGCCCCGTGGGCAGAAAGAGCTGCGCTGGGACTGTGAAGGGTTACTGATTATGTACTTCTTAATTAGTCGGGGTTAGGGGTAGGGAAGGTCTCTAAGGAGTTGGTGCTTATTAGAAGCAAGGTCTCTGGGACCTTGGAGGGCTAGTTGTTTTAGGATAGGTTGCTTTTATTGTTGTCGAGTAAAACCTTAGTTATGAGATCTTTCAGATGGGTGTCAGTGGGCTATATGTTTGTCAGATGACTTGCTAACGTATTTTGGGGGAGGAAGGTTATGTTTATCAGAGTGAAGTGACTCTAGAGCAAAGCTATAGTGGTAGAACATTAGGTTCTACCACTTAACATTAGGTTAGGTAGAACATCAAGCCCTTGAGGGAGCAGTAGGAGTTACAATCTGTGTGCCTCAGGAATCCTGTCTGGAGCCTATGAGCTGCAATATGGTCTCGACTTTGTTTCTTTTTCTCCCATTATTCCCAGTGTTGGCCTCATGGAAAGAAGCCCCCCCCCCGCCCCTTTTTTAAAAGAATTTTATTTATTTATTT
This sequence comes from Mustela putorius furo, assembly GCF_011764305.1. Lineage (NCBI taxonomy): Eukaryota > Metazoa > Chordata > Mammalia > Carnivora > Mustelidae > Mustela > Mustela putorius. The sequence goes on from NW_025421577.1 coordinate 1,533,315, forward strand.
CACAGAGAGAGGCAGAAGTAGGGGGAGTGAGAGAGGGAGAAGCAGGCCTGTCGCTGAGCAGGAAGCCTGATGTGGAACTTGATCCCAGGACCTGGGATCATGACCTGGACCTGAAGGCAGATGCTTAATGACTGAGCCACCCAGATGTCCCAATAAGTTCCTATTTTGCGTCACTACCACTCATCTCGGCCTTTGGATTTTATCAGTGGTGGGTGGCTGAAGCTGGTCTTTTTGGGACCCCTGGAGCCAGGTGCTCCTGCCCCCTTGTACCCCAGTTACAGAATAATTAGAATAGGGCACGAAAAATATATGTAGAGGGCATGCATCTCTGAATTGTTTATAATATAAAAAAATGGGCCATGGCATAAATATGTATTAAATGATGATTCAAAAAAGTCTGGTGTAGACATACATTGGAATACAACTGCATTGTTTACAGCGATGTCTATTACTTCCTTTAAAGTATTTTGCCATAGGCAGTGTTTTAAATGTTACACCCCAGAGGGGTGCCCTGCTGGCTAAGTCAGTGGAGCATGCAACTCTTTTTTTTTTTTTTTTAAAGATTTTATTTATTTATTTGACAGACAGAGATCACAAGTAGGCAGAGAGGCAGGCAGAGAGAGAGAGGATGAAAAGCAGGCTTCCAGCTGAGCAGAGAGCCTGATGCAGGCCTCTATCCCAGGACCCTGGGATCATGACCTGAGCTGAAGGCAGAGGCTTTAACCCACTGAACCACCCAGGCGCCCCAAGGAGCATGCAACTCTTGATTGTGGGTTGTGGGTTTCAACCCTCTGTTGAGCGTAGCAATCACTTAAAAAACAAACAAACAAAAACTTAAAAAAAAAAAAAAAAACAAGCTACACCCTGGATATATTCCCTCGGAATATATTCCCTTGGAAATTTGAACCCTAGAGGGATAGTCAGCTAACCTTCCAATCAGGAAGCTCCCACTTAGTGTGACCACAGCCAGGGATCCTTGCTCCCATTGCTTCCTCAGCCCCACAGACTTAGCTAATTGCCCTAATGATTGTTAGAGATGGGCCTCATTGGTGAAATCAGTGGTATTTATGATCATGGGTTGAATTCATTATTTGAAATACCCCCTAACTTCACCTTAAGAGGGTGTAAGAATTTAGCAAGGCCAGCGGCCCACACCTAAAGGGGTGAAACATTGAAGCTTGATTCTAAAAAATCCAGTAGCTTATTCAAGCTGGCCTTTCAACAGTGCTCCATTTCAGTCTGGATTCTGGTTTCTGTTGCCCAGGCTGACTGGATTCTAGGACATTCTGTATTGCTGGACTGAAGCTTTCATTCAAGATTAACTGAATCAACACGAGTCTGCTGCTTGGTGAGTCACAGAAACAATACGAAGGAAACTTTATTTGCCCAAATAAGTAGATTACTGGGAATAAATTCCAAAGCTGGGAGTTCCCAGCAAAGGTGGATGGGTTCTTTTTATTTAGTGTTAGAATGAATATTCGGGAAGGGAGCCTTGTCATCATAGGTAGAACCACATAAAGGTGCACATGGGCCTTAAGGTAACATGCTTTGTACAGACATTGCATGTAATGTAAATGAGACTGAGGCTCTTCCTTGGGTGGATATTTTAGTAGTATAATGAGGTAAGGGTAACTGGGTCACCCTGGATCACTCCCTGGTCTATCTGTGTAGGCACGAGGCAAGAGTTTTGCTCACACTGATCTGGCTGGTCTTCCTCTGGGCAGTCACTATATGGGGTGCTATGCCCATTGGGTCCTTTGCCTGAGTTAGAAGCTAATGTGGAAAGAAGAGGTTACGGGGAAAAGTGGCACAAAGGTTAGTGGGTATAAGTAGGTGAGCAGTAAATGTCAGGTCTTGGGGTCTAGCTCATGACAAAGATGGTAAAAGAAAAAAAAAAAGAAAAAAAAAGAAAGAAACCCACAGAGTTGGGCTTTCACCTAGCTTGTGGTACAGATGACATTGCCCATCTGTGTATGTGTGTGGGGATAAACTTGGGCTGAGCCTTGCTTTCATTTGTGGTAGGAAGTAACTAACTCTCAATTACCTAAATGTTCTGTGGCTACTATTATCTACCAAAAGAACCTAAGATTTATACATGGACAGATTGGCTAAGGTCGGTTTGCCACACCATTTAATATAATCAGATTTACATACATTAACATTGAGATGTCCATGATGTATTGGTGTATTTATTCTTATTCTTATTTTGCTGTACAATAGCAGCACAGAAGACAGAAGCAATATCTTCTTCATGACCTCACCTTAGAATTCATACCCTGTCTTTCCAACATACTCTGTTGGTTAGAAGCCAGTCACAAAGCCTGACCCCCATTCAAGGGAAGGAGTAAGGCTCTACTCTTAATGGGAGAAATTTCAAAGAAATATTTTAAACCAACTACAGGGATGGGGACCATAGAAGGGAAACACAGAACATGAATTATAATTCTATTTTGGTAAAAAGAAAAATAATATATAAGAATTTTGCAAGAGAATGCATTCAAGGGTGATGTTTGCTATCTTTTTACTTTATATGTTTCTAAACGTTTAATGCACACCTCTACTTTTAGTCATGAAAAGGAGTAAAGGATTTCTATTTTTATTAAACTTATGTAATATATAAATATTTTGTAAAGAATTCAGACAATATATAGTGATAGAGTGAAAAGTGAAATTCCTCAGCATTTCTGCAATGATTAGAAATGCTGCCTTTTTTTATATACAAAATTCACTGGTATAAATGGTTTTCTTTCAGCTCTCTGGTCCATTGACCATTCTAGAACCATTTTCATGGTGTTTGAAGATTGATAGCTTTACCATATGCTTCAGCAACTATTGGTACATCGGGCTGTTTGTTGCCTCCCCCTGACATTGATCATGCCTTTTCTTCTGTTTGGAATGTCCTCCTTTGTCTCCTTCTAAGTCCCTAGCCCTCACTGTCCCTCCTACTCCAGCTATTCACCAGTTTAACCCTCAGCTTTTTAAGCCATTACATTTTGGGTCCCTGCATGTGGTCCCTGCAAGTACCCTTCCTTGTTTCTATCTCTGTGTTACATTTACTTCAGTAAGTTATTCCCTAGACTGTGAGTTCTGATCCTTAGTACCTCTCTCACACAGTGCCTGACAAGAGAGTGTTTTTTTTTTTTAAGATTTTATTTATTATTTATGAGAAAGAGCACACAAGTGAGCATAGGGGGAATAGCAGAGGAAAAGGGAGAAGCAGACTCCCCGCTGAGGAGGGACCCTGATGCAGGGGCTCAACCTCAGAACCCTGGGATCATTACCTGAGCCAAAGGCAGATGCTTAACCAATTGAGCCACCCAGACCCACTGAAAGAACGTTTAAGAGAATGTCTTCGAACAATGAATTTTACTTTGGCTTACATGAAGGAGTGTATCCCTCATTCTCACCAAGGAAAGTACCAGGTGGGTGGGAAACCAAAACAATCTTTGGCATCCTCCCACAATAAAGTCAAAAGAGACTTTGGGTATATAAGTTAAGAGTTTGCTCTCCTATGATTATCTGATCTGTAGGATGGAAGCATACTATAAATATTCAGCAGGTTTTGCTATTTTTGCCTTGTCTAAATATTTAACAGCTTATGGTATATTTGAGGCGTATTTGTCTTAAACCAAAAGGACATTTGTTACCACAGATAACTACAAGTCCACAGAGAGGTTGATTGCATGGCTCAGTAATGTCCTCAGGAATGCTGGTAGTTTTCCCTAACCTCACTCTGTCCCCTTAGGCTAAGCCTGTGAAAGTAGAGAAAAAGCACATAGACCTCAGCAGTGCCAGCTATCAGAGCTGCACAGACAAGTTACCTGGAGGAAGAGGAGAGTATCCCTGATAGCTCTCCCCTAGGAGGGAGGACTCTTTTCCAAATTCCCTCAGCAGGAATTCTCCAGTTTCAGAGCCGTGGTATGTTCATGCATTCTCTCCAGAACCAGCTCCTATTAATAAAGGAGGCGGGATGACTCTTAGATCAAGGAGGCCACTTCCTCAAGCACAGGTGGGGTCAGTTTCACCTAAGAATATGAAGATTTGGGGTGAGGTAGATGCAAATGACTATTCTGTCAGGAAGGAGGGATGGAAGTGGGGTCCTGGAGAACGCATTACTTTTGCTCATTTTCTTAGGTACAGCTGTATTTCTGTACTGAAAGTGTAATATTTAATAAGCATCCCATGGTGATGTAGTGATGATGTCAATACTATGAACCTCTACCATTTTTGTGGGTGATGTGCACTGTGCTAAGCTGACTAAACATATTCGATTTAATCCTCATTTTCTGTATATGAATGTCATCTGACTTTCTGATCTTCCCAAAGCGAACTTTGGAGCTTCCTGCCAGTAGCCATTTTTGAACAGGGATTTGAAGGCAGAGAGGAAGAGTATGCTGCAGTCAGAGCGGGTTCATGGGTGAAGTTTCCAGCAAGTGATCTGACAGAGGGAGCTGAATCCTCAGGGGCCAGGAAGGACAAGGAACACATTTAGGTGAAGGTGGTTATGTGTATTTGGAGGGTCTTGAAGGTCCTGCTGGGGACTGATAGAAGAGGCACTTTTTTTTTTTTTTTTTTTTAAGATTTTATTTATTTCTGAGAGAGAGTGGGAGAGTGGGAGGAGGAGTAGAGGGAGAGGGACAAGCAGACTCCCCACTGAGCACTGTGTCTGACATGGGGCTTGATCTCAGGGTCCTGAGATCATGACCAGAGCTAAAACCAAGATTCGGACACTCAATGAACTGAGCCACCCAGGAACCCCTAAGAAGAGGTACTTTTGAAACCAATTACTGAGATCCTCAAAGTCTTGGTAGGAGTTGAACTGTATAAATTAAAAGTCAAGGTATCTCATATTAGTGACGTAAGCAACAGGTTGTTTGAATGGCCTGTTGATGGAGATAAGAATGTGGAAATAGCTATCCAAATACACTAACGAACAAAATACACTTACTAGCAGAAGGGCTGATGGGAGAAGCTCTTTTACTGAGCCTCAAGGTGGGGAGTGCAGACACCTAGGCCACCGGCTTCTATTTGTAAATCCTGTGCAAGCACCTAAACAGAGGTATGGAGCCAAGGCTTACATGGATTCCTGCAATTTGATACTTCCAAATTAAATTGGAGAAAATAAAGAGAACTATCAGAATGAGGAAGAATATAGGAAAGTGTTACAGTAGAAAGGACATGCTCTTTGGAACTGGGAAAATTCAAATCCAAATTTCGATTACCAAGTAGATTAATGAGTGCTCTGGGTTTCAGTTTCTGAAGCTGCATTGAAGCTGGAAAGTAATAAAGCAGAAATTCGGAAAGCTTTTTGAGGGGGGATATACAGACATACCCTGCGAAATTAGGGATTTGATTGGTTCCTTCTTTAGTTCCTAACCTCTTAGAACCAGAAGAGTGTTGATCCCTGGGTCAGCCTGCTTGGTGCTGTGGTGTAGGTCATGGACAACATTAATTCACTATTCATTCTTGAAATATTCATTGCAGATCTACTATAAACCATGCTCTTCTATGTAGCCCCAGCTTACAAAACTCAGAAATCTCTCTTTTTGTTTTAAGGTATTGCCTATTTCATAGATTATTGTGAGCATTAAATAAAATCATCCGTGGAAATTGCTTACACAGTATTTGGCATGTTGTATATGCTAAAAAATGATAATTGTTATTTTATGCTTTCTAAACATTTGCTTCAGGGGTTAAAATGCACAAATTAATATTTTCATTTCAACTCCATCTGTTTCATAGAATAACCTTTGACTTGGATAAGTTCATCAGGGTGGACTCATGATTAATTCTGCATCTCATTTTGTTTTTAATCTTACCCAGTGCATCGTTAACACGAAATAAACATTTATTGCAGTTGTCATATTTAAATCACACAGTTTTTATGCTCTGTCCACTTCTCCATTAGTTACTTGTACTATATTGTTTATCAGACCTCAGCGGGTGAGTACTTCCACTGTGCTACCACATTCCAGATTTTATTTTTCTTCTGTGGCCAGAGGTGGTTTCTGAGGTAACAGATATTGAAAGAAAGAAAGAGAGAGAGGACAAACAAAGGAACAGGTTAAAGTGAGAATTTAGGAAGTTATAATGTTGCCAGTGGGGTGAGATGAGGGGAAGGACTCATTCATAGGAAACACAGAACATTAAGTCAGTTGGCCCCAAACCAAGGGCACAGAGTCATCCCGGAGGTGTCTCAGGGCTTTGGTGTCATCTTACGGAGGCCACTCCAATAGATTATATTAAGCTTGTCTGTATGGTAATTGCAAAAAGGGTTGACTCATCGAATTTAAATGTGACTTTGACAGAGGGCTTCTTCCCTGGCCTTCATTACGGACAGGCTTATTTATGAACACTTCCCCATCACTTGTCTCTGCAGCTTCCTGGGTAACAGCAAATGCCAGAAACAGCATGCTTGTAGGTAGAAACCATTTGAAGGAGACAAGGAAGATAATGTGCAAAGTACTAGCAGGAGCATGGAGCCTGATCTAACAGCCTAATGCAGAATACAATGCAAGCACACAAAAGCACCATTGACCCTGGCCTCTGCCTTCTGCACACCCAGGATTTACTTTAGAGTGCTCAGCAAAAAAGCCAACACAACCACCTTCTTCCCACTGTGGTCAAGGAAAAATGATCTCGTGAAAATTGTTTTCCTCTATGCAGAGTGCTTGATTAGGCCTGTGAAAGGAAACAGAGGGAACAGATACTGCGATGTCCTTCAGGACTCCTGAGGGGCGGGCATGCATGCCTTCCTGTGCCAGCATGTCCTTATTTTTTGGAGACTATAGGCCTTTTGGACAAGAGTCAGCTAACATATACCATAGGAAAAAACAGTAACAACTATGTATAGGAGGGTTTTCACCATTGTGAAAACTGAAACACACATGCATGTGAGACTTGTTTCAGGACTGACATGCAGGATACGTTTGAAGACCATTGTTTTCAGGAAGAGCAACTGGAGGTAGAGGATGGTGGGAGTTCTGTTCTTTTCATTTGGCTTTTGTATACAATTTGAATTATTTAGAATCATACACTTTAATATTTTTTTTTGGTAGGATTATGGGTGCTGTCATTGTCTTTATGCTTTGTTATATTTAAAAATAGTTTACAAATGTTGCATTATAGTTAAGAGACAAAAAGACGGGTAATAGGTGTTGGTGAGGATATGGAGAAATGGGGGCCTCGTACGCTCCTGGTAGGACTATAAAATGGTGTAGCCACTTTGGAAAATACTCGCAAAGCTCCTAAAATATTAAACGTAGAGCTACCATGATCCCCAGAATCTACTCCTAGGTCTAGATCGAAGAGAAATAAAAACATCTGTATGCACAAGAACTTGTACATGAATGTTCATAGCAGCATTATTCCTAATGGTCAAAGATGAAAATCCAAATGCCCATCAACTAGGAAATGAAACAAAGAATACTATCTAGCCGTAAAAAGAACTGAAGTATTGACACATGCTATAACATAAATCAACCTTGAAAATGTTACACTGGTGCTCAGCTAGCAGGAGCTGCTGACCACCCGCAGGCGCCTGCGTAACAATAAAAGAACCTCTTGCTGATTGCATCCAGTGGCAGTGTTGGATTCTTGGGTAAGGGGATCCGCGGGTCTTTCATTTGGAGGTCCCACCGAGATCATCGGACTCCTGCCCACGGATCCAACTGACTCCCACCGGGAGGTAAGCTGGCCAGCATTTAAATTTTAAGAACTGTGTGTTTTTTGTCTCCTGTCTCGTGTTCTCGTGTTCTTGTTTGTCTCTAGTCTTGTGAGGCCTCTGTTTGACCTATACTGCAGGTAGCGGTATAGTGTTTATACAACAGCGCGCGTTGTTTTAAAAGTTTAAATAAAAAAAAAAAATTAAAAAAAAAAAAGAAAAAAGAAAATGTTACACTAATGAAAGAAGCCAGTCACAAAGGGCCATAGGGCCATATATTATATGATTTCATTTATGCGAGATATTCCCAAATTGACAAATCTCTAAAGACAAACAGTAGATTAGTGGATGTCAGGGGCTGAGGAATGGAGAGACAGGGGAGTGACTGCTAATGGTATTTCTTTTCTTTCTTTCTTTTTTTTTTTTTTTTAAAGATTTTATTTATTTATTTGAGAGAGAGCATGATTGAGGAGAAGGTCAGAGGGAGAAGCAGACTCCCCATGGAGCTGTGAGCCTCATGCGGGACTCGATCCCAGGACTCTGGGATCATGACCTGAGCCGAAGGCAGTCGTCCAACCAACTGAGCCACCCAGGTGTCCCTGCTAATGGTATTTCTTTTGGGCTGATGAAGATGTTCTAAAATGGAGTATAATGGTGGTTGCACAACTTTGAATATACTAAAAACCATGGAAGTATACATTTTAAATTGTATAGAATGTGAACTGTGTTTCAATAAATCTATTAAATTATATGAGAACCAAAGACTAGGTTTCTGAAGAGAAAAAGCTATAGTTGCCATTGGATTTGTAATTTTTCTTTGTGGCATTTTTATGCTTTGGCCAAGTACTTTTTCTTGAAGGGAAAAAATGAGTTGTGGGTGTTTTAATAGGATATCAAAGTCTGTGGGTTATCTAATCATCAAAAGATTAAGACACTGGAGTTTGTTCAAAGGGACAATCCTTTGTTATCCTGAAGCATTTTCCATTCCTGTGAACCATGAAGACTCAGGGAGTTAGGTATTTGCTAACAGAACTAGACGGTGCCCATGTCCTAAAAGGCCAGTCTGGTCAGGAATTCCTGTCTTAGGGAGTGACTATATTCTGGATAAATTCAGCCATTCTCTGTGGATTTTCTAGGCACCTTTAAATCTGGTTGAATTATGTCATAGTTGTTGTGATTCACTCAGCAAATGTTCCCTGAGCTCCCAGGCTGTGCCAGTCCCTTTGTCCCGGACAAGGACAAGGGAATTTTTAGGATGAGAGTCTGACTTTGAGGAGGTCTGAGTAGCACAACCAGCTGGGAAGGCAACTAGCAACAGGAATCAGACCTCCCAATAGCTGTGTTGTCGGTCTCAGGGCACTTTCTGGGTGCGCCCTTTTCCACTGTGAGGAAATAGTGACCAGTAGACAATGGGTTTCTCTCCTTAGGTTGGTGCTTGTCTCCTCACCCACTCCTTGCCAGCACCCCTAGGGTTATCCTGAAGAACACAATAAGGCCAAATAATCATGAGGGTAAGAGAACAGATTCTTCTTTGAAAACTAAACTCCTAGGTATTTTTGACCCACAGAAAATAAAGTCAGCATCCTGAGAGAGCCCTGCTTATGGATGGACGAGGGGATGAATTACCAGATAGGCACAGGGGAGGAACAGCCGGTAAACATGCAGCAGTAGCTATTACAATCCAGCTCTTACTCTAATATTGAGATTAAAAGTTAAAACCTGATTGGTCTATTTCATTTTGTCTATATCATTGAAGCCTAAATCTTTAGCTGATCACCATCAATCTTTTTACAGTTAGCACTCTGCCTTCTGCTTCCTCCCCTCCCAATCTGTCTGAGAGACTTCACTGGATTTGGCCATTTCTTGTCACCTAACTCAGCTATTGGGAGTGCTGGGGAAGGTGATATATTTCTCTTTGTCATGGTATTCAGTCCTTTCCATAACAGCAAAGATAAAAGAGTACTTGTTGGAAAAAGTGGGAAGAGAAGAGGTTGTTGAGTGGCTTCTAATTTCTGCTCCCCTTGGCCTATGGCTATTGCAATAAGACTTGCTCAGACTTTTATTGAAAAACAAGGCTTTGCCTCTTAAAAGGCAGAAGTGTGCTGTGGTGTAGGACAAAAGCACATTGCCAGCTCACAGCATGAAAATCCTGAGTGAGGAATTAGGGAAGTCAAATTTCCAAGGGATAGCCAGGAATCAAGACCAACAAAAATGACCAAAGGAGATTCAGAAAAGTCCAAGAGCTAAGAATTTAAATCCAGAAGGAAAGAAATAATTTAGTCCTTATTTCAGATATGAGAAAGTCAAGTCTGTAGAGGTTAAATGTTTTACCAACAGTCATGTAGCTAGTATCCTGGTCTGAATATTTTGGGTGAAGTTGGGGGCAGCAGGGGCTGACAATCTCTTAGAATGGTCACTGTGATAGCAGGTTCAATTTCTGGTTCTCTGTTATTTCTCCTGTTCTCAGACCATCTAAGTTCTCTGTAATTGTAATAGATCACTCTAATTTCAATTCCCAATACAAAAGGGAATTTTGTTGAACATGAAGATCAAAAAAAAAAAGTTTCAATATGTAGTGCTCAAATCAAGATATTATTTCCCATCATCTGCCAACTGTTTTGGGTTTTCTTAGATTTGTCCTAGGAGGAAATTCTATTTCTCTGGAAAGTGACAGAATGATGGAATCTTAACACTTAGGTCCTTAAGTGGTCAATGATCAGCAGATTTCCATCCTTCTTGACTGAAACTGTTACTTTTTATCTCTCAATATTACAGGTATTATGAATCTAAGATATTTCATAGGCTTATTTTAAATCTCCCTTGCTTATGGGCTGATTAGACATAGGGAGCAACAACCTCCCAGCTTGCTAACACTGAGGACATAGCAGTCTAATTGGATCTGCCAATACCAAGGTGCATAGTGTCAGAAAACAGAGTGATGATGGAAGGGACCCTTGTAGTCAGGACTAGGTACAGCCTAAAGAGGAGTAGCAGACACTGGACTATAGCAGATCTTACCTCTGAAAATAGGTGCCTCGCCTTAAGGGATATAGAGCAATTAGAACTCTTTTACATAGTTAATAGCGAGCCTGAGCGTAAAAAGTGAAATACTTTGGAAAACAGTTTGGCAGTTGCTTATGAAGTATACATTTCCCCAGGACTGAGCAGTTCAACTCTTTCACATCCAAGATCACATAGCTCCACATAAGTAAGGGATATTAGTTACCTCTTGTGCGTTAAAAAAAAGTCACCCCAGAAACGTAATGTCTTGTAAAAGTAATAATCAGTTCTTTTTCATGGTTGTGTAGAATCAGCTCAGCTGGGTGGTTCCAGTGCAAGGTATTTTTTATAAGGCTGTGGGCCAGAGGATTCTCTTCCAAGGAGGCACTCACATGGCTGTTTTCTGGTGAGAGGCCACAGGGCTGCTTCAGCATCCTTATTGTGGCAGGACAACTGACTTCTCCATAGACAAGGCAGAAGCTTCACAGTCTTTTATAACCTATGCCCCAGCCCATCATCACTTTTTTTTTTTTTTTAAAGATTTTATTTATTTATTTATTTGACAGAGAGAAATCACAAGTAGATGGAGAGGCAGACAGAGAGAGACAGAGGGAAGCAGGCTCCCCACTGAGCAGAGAGCCCGATGCGGGACTCGATCCCAGCACCCTGAGATCATGACCTGAGCCGAAGGCAGCGGCTTAAACCACTGAGCCACCCAGGCGCCCCCATCATCACTTTTACTATGTTCTATTGTCACAGGGCCATTTTGGTTCAGAGGAAAAGATTGCATACGTTTGTTGTACACTAGGAAGGAAGCTGGTTACCAGTATTTAATAACTCCAAACTGGAAACCACTCAAATACCCATCAATAAGAAAAAAAAAAGAGGAGTTTTCTTTTTTATATATTTTATATTAAATATTTTATTTGAAAGAGATCATGATCGGAGGGGAAGGGTAGAGGGAGAAGCAGACTCCTCACTGAGCAGGGAGCGTGATGCAGGACTCAATCCCAGGACCCCAGGATCATGACCTGAGCCAAAGGCAGACACTTAACCGACTGAGCACTCATGTACCCTAAGCTATTTTTGAATGATCTTGTTTGAGGGAGAGGGGAGAGAAAGCAAACACAAACAGGTGCAGGAGCATGGGGAAAGGGACAAGCAGACTGTGAGGAGTATAGAGCCTGATGGGGGCCTCAGTCTCATGATCCTTAGATCATGACCTGAACCAAAAATTCAAGAGTCAATGCTCAACTGACTGAACCACCCACGCACCCCTAAACTGATATTTTTAATGTAAGGTAGTACATGAAAGAACAGTTGACACATGTAATGTAGATCTCAGACACTAAGGAGTCTGAACAGAAGTGTATGTATGGTTCCATTTACATAAAGTTCAAGAACAAGTAAAACCAACCTCTGGTGATAAGACAGCATCTCTAGAAAATGTTCACCAGGAATAAAAATGAAGAAACTTCCTGGGATTGCTTCATTTATTTTATCTTTTGATTAGGGTGGTGGTTAGACAAATATGTATTAGTAGGCTCTCTACAACATTGGTATGCCTTATATGCTTCATTGTATGTATATTAGGACTAGAGAAGTTAAGGAAAAAAAAATCCAGGAACTGTTAAACACCTGATCTTTCTGTATATGACTAGGCCATTTACTTTCTTCCACCCTGGCAGTGAACAGATGGACCTGGGACAAGGGATTCCTGGAATTTAGGAGTTATAAGACTCTTCCAGTCTACTTTGAATGAGTAGATCCATATAAATGTGGAAGAAATGTGAGCACTCGTAGTTTGTGGTCAAAGTTGGTGCTTCTTGGTCTTCAGTTACACAGAGCTTCCAATTGGCTTTTATACCATGTGAATGGACAAGATTGATACTTGAAGACATTATCAAGAAAAAAAGGTCTGAGAAGACAATTCAGGATAAATCAGATTTGTATTTGAAAAGTCAGAATATACTATGTTTTTAAATCTCAAAATATGTGCCTAAACAAAAGACAGATCAAGGAAATAGACAATTTAAGAACATTTCATCTGGAAATGAACTAGGGGGATAGAGACAAGGCAGAAGGGGGATAAAGCAGAAACAAGGATTTTTACTTGAGTTATTAGTCATGTACTCTGTATTAAAATTTTCTATCAACAAATCACAGATAGAAGACCAGAGAATGGTGATAGAGAATATTCTAAGTTCTAAAGCATATGGAATAGTCAAATACAGGAGTTCAGAAGTCAGAGTAATGGGCTGGAATAACCTTCCAGAATAACCTGGAGGTCAACAGAACAATATCTTCAAAATAGAGAATAGGCCACTCATCTGTAATTTGGTACCTAGCTAAACTGTCAAGAGCTAGCTTGGGGGAGGGGCAAGAAGAAAGATGCTCTCAGGCATCCAGGTTCTTAAAGTTTGCCTTCTATGCCATTCTTTCTCAAATGGATATCCAAAAAAAAAAAAAGTATATGGTGCCAGAGCTAAGTAACAAACTGAAACATGAGCTAAGATTCATCTGAGAGAAAGGGAAGCCATCAAAGGGAAATCTTAGGCTGATAGCTGTGTAACAGGCCTAGGGAGCTACTTAGAGAAGACTCTGCAAGATAAATTAGTGATAGGCACACAAGGGAATAAACAAAATGAGCAATTATTTTATCCAGGAAAAACCCATAATATACAAGAGCTAGAAATCAGTTTAATTAAGTTTGGAGTATATTGTGAAGGTAGGGAAGAGTCTGGGTGACAATATAAGCTTCTAAGAAGTTACCAGAAAAAGCTTATTAAAATTAGACAAATGCCAAAAAGTAGTATAAGTTTGAGAATGTTTAAGAATTATCTCCTCTGGGAATAATAAAGTTTCCAATTTAGCTAAGAGACTGTATTTATAAGCTATTCAAGTAATGGTTCCAACTGATACTTCACTTTAGAGCTATGATTTAACTTTAAGGTAAGTAGATTTAGCCAGCGGCTTTTCTATTCAAAGGTACACTATAATAATTTCTCCTTGCAATATTCCTTTTTCCCTGTTGAGCAGTCTAAGTTCCAATAAGGATTCCATGGTTAGAAAAGCAGAAACACCCTAGATACATAGAAATATGTTCTGTAGAGCTCTATTCCTGTAAGATTTTCTGAAAGAAAGTTTCCACAGTCACATATGTTTGGGAAATAGTTTTTAGCTCCCTTTGGAGGCTAACAACGCATTAATATAATCAATCTGAGAAACCTGGCTGGAGATAACCTGGCAAGTTCTAGGTCAAGGCTTAAGCTCCTTGATTTATTTCCTTGATTGGATCTAGTTTAAATATAGAGGTTACCACCTTTCCAAAAGAAAAAAAAGTGGGGGACACCTGGGTGGCTCAGTCAATTAAGCATCCAACTCTTGGTTTTGGCTCATGTCATGATCTCAGTGTCAAGCCCAAGTTGGGCTTGAGCTCAGTCAACACTGAGTCTATAGAACTCCACACACTGGCTTTGTTTTACTGGGATAAGCCAAGAACTCATGACCTTATTCACTTAGTTTTCTCACAGGCAGAGCAGGACTGGACTTGGCAATTCCTTCTCCTCATTCTCTTGATTTTTTCCCCCCTTATTTACCGTCATAATTTGTCTGCCCTTGTTGCTGGGACATCTTTCATGGTTTATGTTGCTTTTCTTCCCATGCTAGTATAATGCCTGTCACATAGGATGTCTAGTACATATTTGAATTTAGTGACTTCACTCATGCTGTAGCTCCTTGCTGAAGTAGCTCCTAGCCAGATGTGTGTGGCTAGTATAAGAATTTTTAATTAAGAGGGATGCCTGGGTGGCTGAGTTGGTTAGGCAACTGCCTTTGGCTCCGGTCATGATCCCAGGGTCCTGGGATCGAGCCCCACCTCGGGCTCCCTGCTCAGTGGGAAGCCTGCTTCTCCCTCTCTCTCTGCTGCTGTGCCTGCTTGTGCTCTCTTACTCTGTCAAATAAAGATCTTTTAAAAAAAAAAGAATTTTAATTAAGAAAAAAGAATTTTAATTAAATTTGGAAATACCTACTTTGTTCAGCTATGAGAAAACTTAATGTTTGGAACAATTTGGGTACATGAATCTGTTTTTTCACCTGTAGATATTAGGAGATGTAAAAATATGGTACTTCCAATTTTTAACCTGCAAATTGAAATGTGCTGCAAATATACATGGGTATAAAAATATCAAATTCTGCTTTACTGAAGTGATAAATTACATGTAAGTTTTTAATTTTTTAAAGATTAATTAGAGAGAGAGAGAGGTCACAAGTAGGCAGAGAGGCAGGCGGGGGGGGGGGGGGAGCAGGGCTCCCCGCTGAGCAGAGAGCCCAATGTGGCGCTCGATCCCAGGACCCTGGGATCATGACCTGAGCTGAAGGCAGAGGCTTTAACCCACTGAGCCACCCAGGCATCCCTAATTTATTTTAATTGTACTTAACCTAATACATCTATTCATGATTGCCCAGGTAACCTACTTTTATACTTGGTTACTGAGCAAGTTAACCACTATCACCACTGCAATCCAAGACCACTGTTCTTCCTCTTTAGCAAAAAGGAGAGTCTGTCATTAGTTCCAGACCTTTGTTCTAGGCATCTGTTTTAGGAGCCTCCCTCAAGCAAGTGTCAGGCAAACAGGCAAGCTGCAGAAAAACTTTGGTCAAGCTGAATCTCTGTCCCACTGGAAATTGGTCCTATGGAAGAACTGAGTATTTTTCAGTAGAATATGGAGTTAAGAACACAATATCTGAAATTAGACTTGAATTCATGGTCCAGTCTTGCCATTAGTTGACTAAGTGATACTGGGGAAGTTTGGCTCTATAGATGTTCCAAATCCTGGAAATTCGGGATTTACCTTTTTAGGTTTTCATAAAGCTCAAGTATGTTATCAAGCATCTAGGATCATTCCTGTCACATAAAAGGCATATAGTGTCCTTGTCAGTTAAGTAAATATTCATTCCCTGCTTAAAGCAGTATGAAGTGGAGGTAACTTGCCTACAAAGCAGGTATTTAAGTACCAAGATTAATGCCCTTAACTTTGCTGAAATATAAGGCAACCTAAAAGTTACTCCCTGAAGACAAATGGTGAAACAAAATTTCCCCAGGATTAATTTCAGAACTCCGCCATGATCAGAGTACAGAGTACCAAAGTATGACCAACAGTGTTAGTTACTAGAGAGCTGAACAGAATATTTACTTTAAGTCACCATGTGTTTCTTTTAATCTTAAGGACTCTTAAACTAGGGAATTGCTGGTATGGCTCAAAACTAAGCCTCTTCTGATCAAACCCCTTCAAGCTGACCAATCCATGATCAGATACTTCTTTTAGTCATTGTTTTTGACATTGGTTTTCAATGTGATGCTTAGAATATCATCCTCACCTCAGAAATGGTTAGAAATATAAGTTTTTAAGCCTTAGCTCAGACCTGCTTAAAATCTGGGGGTGGGACCAGTAATCAATTTCATCAGCCCCCTTTGATCCTGATGTACACTGAAGTTGGAGAACCAGTGTCTATAAGATACCAGACTAGCTCTAGGCTAGTTCTACCTTAGTTTGATGGATTTTGTGGAAGAGTTTTGTTTTATACTCCTCTTAAACTTGTAGCCTTCTCTGTATTTAGTTTATGACCTAACTTGTCAACCAACTATGAACTACTGAAGTGTTCCATTCAGAAATTAGAAGGACTGAAGGAGAGGCCCAGGGTATCATGGTTGTTATTCTGTTGTCATGCAAAATACTGCCCCAAGCTGGAAAGAGGAGATGCCAACAGCAGGTTATTTACTTTCTTTCAATTGAGAAGCTGGGCACAGTCTGATAGTTCAGTCTTGTTTTATTAACACAACTGGAATAATTCATCTCCATTTTCTGATAGCCAAGTAGGACACTAACAAGGCTCCAATGATTAAGGTCCCAGAAAGGCCTGCCATCCACAGAGCTTGGGAATCTACAGGAGAACCTGTGGGGTAAAAAGGTAGGTTAATGTATGCCAAGACCAAGTGATTCTATACCCTTTATATATATAAGTAGTTTTGGCTTGACTATTAGTTCACGTAAGGGGCTTCCAATAGCTGCTTAAGTCTCTGCCCACTCACTTGGTTTTTTATGGAGCTTTTCTGAGGAGTCCTTAGTGGCTTGGAGTAGGATCATGGGACCCTTGCTAGAAATGCTAGCAGTATGGTTATGAAAATGGATGTTGGAGTTTCTTCTTCCTGTCGAGAAAGGAGAGCTAGGGATTAGTTAGAATTCTTTGTACATGGATGGGAAGGAGAGAGTTAGGTCCTTCAATGGGCACAGCTCTGTTCCATGTCTTAAGTGTCTTAATAGAAACTCAAAGAAGTCCAAGAGTTTGTATCTAACACTGCTACCTTGTTTTCACCAGAATTTGATAATAGAATTATATTTGACTTTCCCCAAACTGCTATTCTTCTGTAAGAGGTATTTGGTCAGTAATAGTTTAATACCAAGACCTTTTCCTAAGCTACAAAGGTAGCTAAGACAGTAACAGAGCAAAGCTGTTTGAATCTCATTTCTATTCCCAGTTATAGGACCTTGGAAAAGTCAGTCTAAGTTTTAGAAGGGTATCTGTTTCTTTCAGAAGCATAGACATTTTAGAAAGGTGTAGAATATAGGTCAGAGTTAGGTTCTAAATATTTAATGCAGTATTTCATAACTATTATTGAGGTGTAAGTATACAAGGCCTACCCATACCAACAAGGGACTTAAAGCTTTAAGGGTCATGATTCCCAATGAATTCAGGAGCTAGACAGGTAAAAGTGGACCAGGTAGGAGTACACATACGTTATTGGAGGACTGGGTCTGACCAACTAGGACACCTACTCTGTCTGCAGTCATATGCTAACTATAGATCTTTAGGCCGTGTTGCTAGACAGGCCTATAAGCAGTTGTCAATGGCTTGGTTTTTGAGCTGGCCAGATAAAAGTTTTGTTCGACTGAGCCATGTGTAGGTCTTGGGCCAGTCTGATTCCTCAATTAGCTTTTTCCATATACATTTTGACTAAGGCTGAGACTTGAGGATTTATAGCTTATATTTAAGAGGCCTGGAATTCTAGAAAGCTTGTTATCTGTTCTGCTGCATCCTAAAAATTCCTAAAGTGGACTCATTAATAAGAGGATTCTTTACTTGGAATCATTTGCCTGTAGGCTAAAGAAGGTTAGCTGTGGGACTCAAGAGGATTTCAGGTCTGTCCTCCATTGTGGACAGCTTGACTACTCACTCCTGGCAACAGGACAGGTTATCATACAGGATGGTGTCCCAGCAGGCTGGCAGATGGACGCACTACAGTGTAGGTATACCTGGGAGCCAACAGAATAGAGATCATTGTACAGAACCACATCACAAGTCTTCCAACTTAACTCCCCGGGAAGAAGTTGAAAGTTGCTATATCCTGACATCCCAAGCAGATACTACAATAACACTAAAGAACTGGAGTCCAGTAGGCAAATGTCATTCATGCCATTGGACCAGCGATGGTGCTGAGGGAGTACCCAGCCACAATTAAGGAGCAGCCCTGGCCAAAGAGTGGTAGGATGTGGAAATAGTTAGGAGTTGAAGGGTTCGGAGCCCTGCTGAGGAGCACAGAGGGAAGCATCATACCAATCCTCCGAGTGCCTTCTTTGTCACTGAGTCCACAAAGCTGAAGGTGAAAATGCTGAAACGCTGGTAGTGAGATGGAAATGGAGGATCCAGGGCTTTCTGGACAGGGATCAGCTGCGTCTGATAGTTGTCTCCAGCGTAGGGGCACCTAAGCAAAGATAACCGACAGTCAGGAGAGGCTTCTCCTAAGGGACTCCAGCCCAAGTGCACAGAAGACCTCCTTACCCTTTCACCAGCATGGGCCACTGGCGCTGATGTTGGGGGTTTAGGCTGGGTGTGGCCCAACAGTGCTGGAGGAACAGCCCCAGGTAGGGGTCTGTTCTGTGGCGGATAGACACCTCCACGTAAATGGGATCCCGAAGCAGCTTCACCACTGGGTAGTCACTGGCAGTGTAATAGGATTCATAGTGCTTATCTGTAAGAGGCCAAAAGGAGTTGAAGCAATAAAACCAGAATTAGGAACTTCTATATTGCCTGAGACCGAGCATATACAGATGAATACCTCCAGCAGGTCTTATTACTGGGCTATATCTCTTAATGCTCAGAGAAGAGCGAGGGCTCGAGACCATAGGCCGGATGCTCCTGCCAAGTGGTTCTTACCTTTGGCAATCTTGAGTTCCAGAGTAAGGGGTCCAGCCTGGGTTTCAGGAAGGGGTGGTGGGAGCGTAAAAATCTGGACATTAACCTGGGAGGCATTGCTGCTGATCAAGTAGCTGCAGCTAACTTGAAGCCTAAAAAAACACAAGAGCTTTGTTAGCTAGTGTGGGTAGTAGGATGGGCCAGGCCACCCTTCAGTTTTTAAAGGTTTTAGGAACCATTACATGCGAGGTACTGGACAAGTTTGTAAACCTAAGGGGTGTGGTTCCTGAGCTTATAGAAGCTAGATCTTAGTTGGGGAGAGCAATATGTAGACAGGATCATGGTCCGTGTGGTACTGCGAGAAAGAGGTGCTTTCTGTAGAAAGGGTAGTCCGGGAAGAGCTTGCAGGGGGTGGTCTTGAAGGAAGATAAGTAATGGAGGTAAGAGGAAGGAGAGAAACAGCAGACAGAACAGAGAATGGAGACGAGTTTGTCCTTTTAGGGAATCTTCAAGGGACTTCAGTCTGAGGTTGGGGAATAGGGAGTGAGGGATGGAGGGTATTCGGGGGGTTTGCACTGGAGAGGGAAGTAGGAGGTATTTTATGCAGGTGCTTCAGGTTCCGTTCATGTCAAGTTTAAGCTGTGACAAGACAATGAGGCAGCTTTAAGTGTGCCATTTTCTCTGAGGCATTGAGGGGATTCTTTCTGTTCCAGAAAGACTATGGAGGGAAAAGGCCAAATTGAGGGTCCAGATAACTGAAATAGGAGTCTGGGGGAGTTTGATGGCAGTGATTCAGGATGACTTGGTCAAATAATGGTCCTGGAGATTGGACAACCAAGGCAGGAGACAGGTTCTCCTGTTATGAAAAGAGGTTTTGTGGATTCCTATTTTATGGAAGAGAAGGCATTCTGGTTAAGCAAGATCAGGTTAACTAACACCTTTACCTGAAAATACTGTCACGGGTGATAGAACCATGGCTCCAAGCTCTCACATCTCTAGTTGCGACCAGCTCATTTTCATATACTACCCAGTCTCCAATGATCTAGACGTATGGGGAAAGAAATCTTATCATTCCTGTTAGCTAGGTGCCATTTTATTCAGAACTTGATCTCCCCTAGCAGTTAGCAGTGCTAGGCTATTTTAGGCTGCATTTTCTGCTCCTTGAACAGAGCAGAAGCAGGTGACAACTTGGGACATGATCACTTCACCTTTCCTCAGGATAAGGCAATAGGGCTTGTAGTACTCAAATGAGGCAGCCAGGAACAGGACCAGATAATGTTAGCCAACCTCCCTGCTTACTTCTCTGGGGCGATGTGGCAAGAAGAACCTATTCCTGGTTCCTCCCATCCAGGGCTTGGTAGAAGTCCTGGGCCCTTGAGCACAGCTGGGATCTTAGCTGAACGTCCAGGGGTGGTTTTGGCTTTCTCAGTGGTGAATATTCTTCTGTCCTAAAGACCATCATACGCACCATGCCGCAGTCAGCTGTCTCCTTCATGGCTAAGATATTCCATCTCTCCCTCCAGTCACTAGGGCATCTCTATCTGACTTCTAGAACTGGGAACAGAGCCAAAGGTCAACTGCTCTTACCCGTCTTGTGGTACCACAGGAATTTAATGGAAACCAAAAGGTGGCAAAGGTGTGTGTTGTCATCACAGGGGTGCATTCATGGTCATTCCTGAAGGCCAAGCGCACAGAATTTAAGAGCAGTGGGGGTGAGGTCACCTTCCGAGACACGACAATGGAGAAGTGGCCATCTTGGGTACAGTGGGACGTCACTGAAAAACCAGAGTGGCTGTGCTGAAAACAGGCCATACCTCCCGTTTTGAGCCAGATAGATAGAGAGTTTTGATTCCTCCCCTAAGAGGCTGGCAGTCCCAACTAATGGACTCTGTGCAAGTTCAGCTGTCCAGAGCTTAACTGACGCCCTGAACGAGCACCTGGATGGAGCCCCTGGATTTGAGTGTTGCCTCCACTGCTTTCTGAACAAACTTCAGCCAAGCATCTACACTCCTGGCTCTTGCTTCACTTATAAAATGGGCTTAATAGTACTTGCTTTGTTCTACTGGTCAGTATTCAGAGCTTAGAATAGAGTGTGGATTTTACATGTTTTGCATTAGAAAAACAGACTCTGATTTGGGACTCACAGGAAGCAGTCTGAAAGGGGGTTCTCAAGACACTTAACCTGTTCCCAAGCTGGCTGATTGTCTTACATTTCTGTCAACTAGTTATTTTTGCAAGTAGACTTAGCTTCTTGAGTTCATTGAATATTTGGTTTCTGGGCCCCTGGGTGGCTCAGTGGTTAAGCGTCTGCCTTTCGGTTAGGTCACGATCCCGAGGTCCTATGATCGAGACCTGCATTGGGCTCCCTGCTTGGCAGGAAGCCTGCTTCTCCCTCTCCTACTCCCTCTGCTTGTGTTCCCCCTCTTGCTGTCTCTGTCAAATAAACAGATAAAATATTTTAAAGAAAAAAAATATATTTGGTTTCTAGGAGAATTGACAAGGCAAGGCTGTAGAAAGTGATCAGTTAGGGTCAATATTCTAGGATACCCTCTGCTTATACACTAACTTCTGGTCATCTTTAACATTTGTCTTCTGGGGGTCGAGGGAAGAGGGAAGATCACTCTTCTCTGGATTTAATTGCAAGTTACTGGTACTTTTCTTTAGCTGGTTTCAGAGATGCACTAACTCACCTGTGTTTCCATAGTAACAGGAATTAGCCTCCAAATTGTAGCAGCAACCAACCTTCTCACAATCTCTTTGACTGATAGATGAAGGAGCACATGGCAGCCTGTCCCACACTGGGACAGAATCACACAGGTCAGCGTTTGGAGCATCTAGGGCTACATTTTGAAGAGGAGAGTAACAAGCTAGATAACAAAGCTAGATAACAAAGTTGGGTCTTAAGGAAAAAAAAAATCATTTCATTACTAAGTATTAGCATTCCCACAGATGTCTAGATGATCAGGGTAGCTCTGTATTACATGCTAGCAATAAGTTTCAGAAAGTTAAATAAATATTAAGTCCCCTGAAATTAAAGGAGCTCCTTTTTCCTTCAAGCAAAGAATTCTTCCTTCTGTAGAGGTGCTTCTCCATCTTCCTGTACTGTGAGTTAACGGGCGATCTTTTTGAAATGTGAGGTCTGGTACAGTAGGTTTGATACGGGGATTGGGATTCTGCATTCTACCTCTTTGGATTATATTTTGGGTACAAGGTAGGGGAAAAGAGGGAACTGCAAGTTTGAATCCCTTAGGACTTAAAGGTAGGGCTTTCAGAGCACAAGACAAGATTTGCTGAAGCTGAGTCACACTTCCTACTAATTCCCCAGTTAAGTGATCAAGTAGCCTCCAGCTGAAAGGGCTTAGCCCTATTTTCCGGGCACAGTTGATTCTCGGAGACATTTGCCAAGTATCCTTAATAGCTTTAGATCCTTCCCTGCGCTTCTCAAGACTGAGGAGTTCCTGGTCTTAGGCTAATTCTTGTTTGAATCCCAGCTCTGGAGCTCCCCAAGAGCTCCCCAGTGAGGGGCAGCAATAGCACATACAGTACTGGTTAGGACTGGGGAGGGGACAGTGCTCTGCCCTCTGTGGTGCCTGGCACCAAGTAATCTAGTCACTCAAGTAGTAATTCTCTTAAGGACCTCATGTGCAGGGGAGCTGGAGGACAGTCCTTCATGTCACTGTCATGGCACAGCACAGGTAGAAGAGCCCAAGAGCACCTTCCAGGCAGCTCAGCACCACCCAGACCCTGAGAGTTTCCAGCCCTTACCTGGGGGATCCACAGGACACTTAAGCAGCTTTGTCTTTGTAACCGTGCTGCGTCCAGTCACATCTGCTCCTTCAACTCCAAGTAGCATGATATAGTGGGGATCCTGGGGAGTCACCCCTGATGGTGGTGCAGGGGTTCGCAGCATTTGTGGCGATTGGGTGGTCCTTACCCACTCGGTGACATAGCAGCCGCTGTAAGAGGCTTCTAGCACCATGGAGCTGCCTGGGCCTTCCCTTAGCCGGGTTCCACAGCCAGAGTCATTCTGCAGCCTGTGTGGCAGCCCGTGGTTGTCTGGAGGGCAGGCAGGAGCGAAAAGCACAGGGGTTAGTGGCCACAGTCCTCAGTGCTAGGAAAGGATAGCCCGCTTTGCTGTCAGACCTCAAGGGGCAACAACAAGAAGAGAGACAGACTCTGGGAAGGGAAGTTATATTTTAGAGGATTCAGTCTATAGGAGAGGCTGCAGAGTTTACTAAAAGGGGAAAGTGTTAGGAAGGCAAACTAAAGGGCTAAGCTGAGTGAGTCATCAAACTTACCCCAGGCTATCAGAGTAGGAGCTGCTGTCCCCTGGCTCAGGTTTATGGTGAACTGAAGACTTTGTAGCCCACAATGGAGTTCACCAGGATAATCTGGTGCCTCCGGCTTCTGGTGGCCACTTAAAGCAAGAGACAAGAGTAAACAGAGCAAGATGGATTGCAGCATCCACATAGCGCCGCTAGGAGCCCCCACTGGCCGTAAGACCGGCCTAAACTCCCAAGAACCAGAGCTCCCCATGCTCCGTGAGGTTCTTTATATACAAAAGGAACTGACTTCAGGTGCACGCGTGTGTGATATGCAGGTGGACCTCCTTTGGGAAGGGTGATTCTTCCAGCTTCATTCACTTTGGGCCATGGTCTACAGCTGCATTACTTTAAACATTGCCATTGCAATCCAGGCAATTCCGAGCTTAGGAAAAATGTGGTACCTTTCAGCTAAAAGAGGCTTCCCCAGAGTTGCTCAAGGTAGCACTTATTCTAGTAGCTTATTGACTTTAGAAGACCATACGCTCGAATTTTGCACATTTGGGTAGGAATGTGAACTCTGTCATCTACGAACCCTGCAATCTGGCTCAGTTACAACCTTTTGGAAACTCAGGTTTCTCTTCTGTAAAATGGGAATAATATCTCCCTTTAATAGTGTTCTTGAGGGTTAAGTAAGGTGTTCTAGGTGTTAAGTAAGGTGTTCCAAGAACTGTGTGCCAAATACTTAGGCAAAGAGTGCTCAGTAAACACTGTTGGGGCCTTTTGGGATCCCCTGTTACCTTCATGGTTCTAAGCTTTGCAAAATTGGAAAATTGGAGCTTGGCTTGAAATTCCACAGAAATTTAACCTTGATTAAAAAAAAAAAAAAGTGGATTTAGAACCTTTCCCTGGTCCTAAGAGTTCACCACTAGAGTCTTGACAAATTCCAAAGCTTTTATTTGCCATAGTTATCCTATTGGTCTCCTATCTAGGACATACGTAGAAATGTGGATCATAACATGGATTCCCTAAAGGAATTTGGCCTCTTAAGGAAATTTCAAAATCTCTCATCACTTATCTCTGTTTTAGACATATTTTCATAAATATGTGCAAGTTTCTTTTTCTTTCTTCTTCTTCTTCTTTTTAATGTGGGAGTTACTTATTTGCTTGGTTTCCACATTGTTGTTTTCCTTCTTACAAGGCTTATGGTTCACATGTTCTGGCCACTATATGGGTCATAGCATCAGACCAGGCAGATTCTAGAGCTATTCTAAGAGTCTGAGGAATGGATGGATATGCTCCTTACTGGAGAGGCAGGAACATGAAAACTGGCTTCCACGGTCTTTCCCCAAAATGGTCTTCTGATTATATTTAGCCCAATATTTATCATACATATCCCAAGTCAACAAAAGTTTTAGCCGAAGCACTGAGAATGTATGTACAGGTATCTCTAATTCTTGTCAACTACTAGATGTGAGCAAATAAGCATATATCTTCCCGGGAAATTGGATGACCCATTTAACCACATGGTAACAGAAAACACTGAAGGAACGCTGGACTCAGCCTTCCTGGGTGGAATGTGGCTTCCTGATATCTTTTGTCTGTACTGGATTTGGCCACTGGCCTGACACAACCCATATATTTTCTCAGGGGACTTACCATGTTGGATTGTAAGGGCCTTTTATTTACTTTTCATTGCATCCTCAATGCCTTATACCGTGTGTACTCCCTGCTCACTGAGTAAAGAATGAATCCATGAATTTGCATTCGTTAGTGGCGATGTCCTAAGTCTGTCCCCCTTGAAAATGTGGCTTTAACTCATAACCTTTAGCTGTTTTTCCTTCAGGTCACTCTATATGTGATTACAGGTATAAGAAAGAAGGTGAAGCGTGTTGTGTCTCAGTAGCTTACAGGCCAGTTTCCCCACTAGACTTACGGACGCTGTTCTCTAAAGCAGTGAAAGATCAAGGAGAGTTGCCCTTTTTGCTAATGCTTGGGGGCAGCGTAGCATCACGGTTATTTGGATTTTGGCAATGAATGAAGCTGGGTACAAATTCTAAGTCATTACTTCCTAGCCCTGTGACCTCTGCCAGTGAGGTACAACTTTTCCATCTGTGAAGTGGGGATAGTAACACCTGCCTCATATGTGAGGTATTAGTATAATCAACAGGTATTGTTCAATGAAATAAGATGACGTGTGTACAATGTCTTTTACAAAACTTGCTGCATAACTGCTACTTGTCAGTGTCAGGAATGTCAACAAGACCAGTCCACCTACTGGAGACAGAAAGGTGAAGCAGGTGCCAAGCAGAGGCCTCCTTGGATCGGTGGGGAGTCTGAGGAACAGCCTATCCTGGTGGTATTGCATTCTCTAGGGAGGTTGTGTGTTTACAGAGTTAAAAAACAAAATTGGGTGGAGATATCTGGAGGTCTACCTGGCCTATACCAGGCTACCTGGGTCTACCCAGGTGTATACCAGTCCTTCTGATGCCACAGAAGATGAAGGATGAGTTCCCAGGAGACTATGCCAGCAGGGCTCTGGGATTAGGTGACTCATGCTCCCTCAATCCTGTGCTAAATCCTCCGAAGACATATTCATTCAACTGCACCACTCAGTTTCAGGAGAGAAGGTGCACTGATAGCGTGTGATCCACCTTGAGGAGCCCCAAGTTTAACTGATAAGATATCCTATCCCCTCTTGAAATTTGGAAGGATAGATGCTGTTTTATGTTAGAATCACTCGATCACTTAAAAATAATTTTTGTGGAATTACATACAGAATACAAATCAGCATAACTTGTAGAGACTTACTGAAAGCCCTGTAATCAAGGTAATATTCCTTTGATCCATATTTTACAGGCATATTTAGGGATCTACCTTGTGTCAAGTACCAGAGTACTGGAGAGTCTCATACAGGAGGCTAAACTGCTTGTAATGGTTAATTTTATGTGTCACCTTGGCCGTGGCATGGAGTGCCCAGATTAAATATTATTTCTGAGTGTGTCTGAGAAGGTGTTTTTGGATGGCATTAGCATTTGAATCTGTGGGCTGGGAAGATTGCCCTTCATAAATATGTGAGCCAATTCCTCATAATAAATCTCTATAGAGAGATATATAAGCATGTGTGTGTGTGTATACACACACACATATATATGTGTGTATATATATATATATATATATATATTTATATACATATATATAGCTTTCTGTTTCTATGGAGAACCTTGACTAAGATCCTGCCAGTTCCTCTTTCACTGGTCTGCCACTGGGGATCCCGCTAAGAGGGGAGGACAGGGTAGTTTCCACCCCTGGGACAAGACAAACTGATTTCCAGAATCCTTACTCAATTAGGGTATATATATATATTTTTTTTTTAAAGATTTTTATTTATTTATTTGACAGAAATCACAAGTAGATGGAGAGGCAGGCAGAGAGAGAGAGGGAAGCAGGCTCTCTGCTGAGCAGAGAGCCCGATGCGGGACTCGATCCCAGGACTCAGCGGCTTAACCCACTGAGCCACCCAGGCGCCCTCAATTAGGGTATATTTTTCCTGAGTCACATTTGACTATTTCAATTTAAACTAGAAAACAAGGGTATCACTAGTTTACTAATGTTCCCTTTTTTGGAATGCGGGCACACGCAGTGATTTCCGTAGAGATGGTTGCATTTTGATAGTACAAGGGTTATTATAAAGCTTTCTGGCCGTTCCTCAGGATAGGCATTTACAGTGTTTCCCTTGCCGTGACTGGAGTGTGTCCTCCTCACTGGAGGGTGAGGTATGGGGTAAACAAAGCCTCAGGAAACCCTCTTCAAGTCTGATAAAGCAATAATCAAAATTACCCCCCAAATATAGAGGAGCGATGAGACCATTTTGTGTGCTAATCAGTAATTAGGGAGCAGTGAGGGAGTAGTACCCAGCTGTTCTCGGCATGTGGTGGAAATTAGGACACTTCTCTTCTGAAGGAAGATGTCAAACTTAATTTACTTTAAGTACTTACAAGGTTTTTCTTTTCAATAAGCAAGAATGAAATGTAAGCCTGACTCAGTTTTGAGATTTTGAGTCCCCTTGCTGGGTCTCTCCTTTTGACTTCCTGTCTCCATCCTGGGCCACACAACACCCCTCCCTAGTGCCCACTCTGCTCTGAGGTTATCTGACCCCTCCACTCTATCCCTTTCTTTGCCACCGGGACCAATGGCTACCTGTAGGGGGAAATATCCTTCCCCCTTCACCCACAGGTAGACCTAGCTGCGTAGCTTTTTGGACTTTGGGAAGAATATATATATTGGTGTTCCTCTCTTTGAAGTGGAAGGGGTGTTTAATAAAGAGGTAGGAGAGTAAGTTGCAAAAAAAAAAAAAAAGCTGAAATTAAGGACTCTGGGGTAGGGATTTACAGATGCAGTTGCTCTTTCTGATTCATATAGGGGGTCAATTGAAATGATGCCCTCCCTCCTTAATTATGCTCATCTACTTAAGGGAAAGGCACCATTCATATTGGATTAAGGCCTTCACTAATGATCTGATTTTAACTTCATTACCTCTGTAAGACCCTATCTTTAACATGTCTTTGTTAGGCATATTTCTACTCAAAACATCTTGCAAAACATTGTAAAGCTGCATCAGCCAAACCAATCTTTGTTTGGACCTTTTTTTTTTCTTTATATTTGGAAGACATGAGAACTATGTGCATGTGAATGCCTTTGTTTCTCCACTTTCATAATTTTTATTTCCTTGTTAAAATTCCTTTTAAAAAATTCCCAAACTTGGCTGCCTGGGTGACTCAGTCATTAAGCAACTGCTTTCAGCTCAGGTCATGATCCCAGGGTCTTGGAATCAAGTCCCGGATCAGGAAGCCTGCTTCTCCCTCTCCTGCTATGCTTGTGTTCTCTCTCTTGCTGTGTCTCTGTCAAATAAATAAATAAAATCTTAAAAAAATAAATTCCCAAGCTTGCTTTGGCAAAACGGAAGGGATATTTTTTATGTTTATTATTTAAAGTTTCTATTTTTATTTATTTATTTATTTTAGAGTGGAAGGGAGGGAAGGGGCAGAGGGAGAGGGAGAGAAACTCTGAAGTAGACTTCATGCTGAGCATGGAGCCCATTGTGGGGCTAAATCTCATGACCCTGAGATCATGACCTGAGCCAAAATCAAGAGTTGGTTGCTTAACTGACTGAACCACCCGGGTATCCCATAAAGTTTTAAATTTTAATTTTAGTTGGTTAACATACAGTGTAATATCAGTATGAGGTGTATAATACAGTGATTCAACAATTCCATATATCACCTGGAGCTCACCACGAGTGGACGCTTTATTCCCTATCACTTAATTCACCCACTCCCCCGCTTCCCCTCTGGTAACCATCAGTTCTGTATAATTAAGAATCTGCTTCTTGGTTTGTCTTTCTTTTTTTTCCCTTTGCTCCCTTGTTTCCTCACTTCCACATATGAATGACATCATATTGTATTTGTCTTTCTTTGACTGACTTATTTCACTTAGCATGATACTCTCTAGCTCCACCCACATTGTTGCAAATGGCAAGATTTCATTCTTTTTATGGCTGAGTAATATTCCATCATCTATTTATCATTTCTTTATACATTTATCAGTTGATGAACACTTGCGCTGTTTCCATAATTTCATTATTATAGATAATACTGCTGAAAGCATTAGGGTGCAGGTATCCCTTTGAAATACTATTTTTGTATTCTTTTGTGTTCATAGGGTAGTTCCATTTTTAGCTTTTTGGGAAACCTCCATACTATTTTCCAGCGTGATAGCACCAGCTTACATTCCCACCAGCAGTGCAAGAGGGTTCCCCTTTCTCCACATCCTTGACAACACCAGCTGTTTCTTATGTTGTTGATTTTAGTCATTTTTGTAGCTGTAAGGTACTATCTCATTGTGGTTTTGATTTACATTTCCCTGATGACTGGTGATGTTGAGCATCTTTTCATGTGTCTGTTGGCCATCTGGATGTCTTTTTTGGAAAAATGCCTATCCATATCTTCTGCCCATTTTTTAGTTGGGCTATTCACTTCTTGTGTGTTGAGTTTTATATGTTCTTTATATTTCAGATTCTAACCCTTTGCTGGATATGTCACTTGCAAATATCTTTTCCCATTCTGTAGGTTACCTTTTAGTTTTGTTGTTTCCTTTGCAAAAGCTTTTTAATTGATGTAGTCCCCGTAGTTTATTTTTGCTTTTGTTTTCCTTGCCTCAGGAGGCATGGCTAGTTAGAAGGTGCTGTGGCTGCTATGATTTTAGGTCACACAACTAGGTGTTTAATCTATTTTGAATTTATTTTTGTGTATGGTGAAAGAATGTGGTCCAGTTCTATTCTTTTGCACGTTTCTGTCCAGTTTTCCTAACACCATTTATTGAAGATAATTTTTTCCCATTGGACATTCTTTCCTGTTTTGTCAAAGATTTATTGACCATACAGTTGTAGGTTCATTTATGGGTTTTCTATTCTGTTCTATTGGTCTTTCTTTTTTAGTGCTGGTACCATACTGTATTGACTACTGCAGCTTCATAGTATTACTTGAAGTCCAGACTTATGAAGCCTCCAGCTTTGTTTCTTTTTCTTTTCTTTTCTTTTCTTTCTTTCTTTCTTTCTTTCTTTCTTTCTTTCTTTCTTTTTTTTTTTCTTTTCTTTTCTTTTTTTTCCCAAAGACTGCTTTGTCTATTTGGGGCTTTTTTGTGGTTCCATATGAATTTTAGGGTGGGTTTTCTAGTTCTTTGAAAAATCTGTTGGTATTTCGATAGGGATTGCATTAAATGTGTAGATTGCTTTGGGCGATATGGGCATTTTAACAATACTTGTTTTTCACATCCATGAGCATGGAATGCCTTTCTGTTTGTCTGTATCAACTTCAATTTCTTCCATCAGTGTTTTATAGTTTTCAGAGTACAGGGCTTTTACCTCTTTGGCTTGGTTTATTCCTAGGTATTTTATTATTCTTTGAGCTATTGTAAATGGGATTGTTGTCTTAATTTCTCTTTCTGCTGCTTCATTACTGGTGTATAGAAATGCAGCAGATTTCTGTACATTGATTTTGTATCCTGGAATTTTACTGAATTTGTTTATCAGTTCTAGCAGTTTTGGGGTGGACTTTTTGGGTTTTCCATATATAGTACTTTCCATTTGCAAATAGTGAAAGTTATACTTCTTACCATTTGGATGCCTTTTATTTCTTTTTGTTATCTGATTGTTGTGGCTAGGACTGCTAGTTCTATGTTGAGTAAAAGTGGTGGGAGTGGACATCCTCATCTTGTTTCTAATCTTGGGGGAAAATTTTCAGGTTTTCCCTGTTAAAGATGATGTTATCTGTGAATTTTTCATAAATAGCCTTTATTATATTGACATATATTCCCTCCAAATCTATTTTGTTGAGGTTTTTTTTTTTTTATCATGAATAGCTTTGTACTTTGTTAAATGCCTTTTCTGCATCTACTGAGATGATCATATGGTTCTTATCCTTTCTCTTACTAATCTGATATGTCACGTTGAATGATTTGTGGATCCTTTGAAGCCCAGGAATAAATCCCATTTGATCATGGTGAATGATTTTTTTTTTAATGTATTGCTGCATTCTGATTGGTAGTATTTTGTTGAGGATTTTTGCATCTATGTTCATCAGGGATATTGGCCCATAATTCTCTTTTTTTGTGGTGTCTTTATTTGGTTTTAGTATCAGGG
This sequence comes from Mustela putorius furo, assembly GCF_011764305.1. Taxonomy (NCBI): domain Eukaryota; kingdom Metazoa; phylum Chordata; class Mammalia; order Carnivora; family Mustelidae; genus Mustela; species Mustela putorius. The sequence continues at coordinate 1,564,132 of NW_025421577.1, forward strand.
TAATGCTGCCCTCATAGAATGAATTTGCAAGTTTTCCTTCTAAATGAAAGGATTTTTTTTTTTTAAACTAAAGGATCTTGAAGTTCTTTTTTTTTTAGAAGAAAGGGATCTGTAATGCGTACCATGGCTGAGTTGGTTGGTACCAATTGGCTGCTTTGGTTTAGAAAGCAGGGCAGACCTGGTGAGCCAGGGCAGCTGAAGGTTAGAAAATTTAGGAGGAAAGGTGCAGCCCACTTGGAAGCCATGCCCACTTTGGGCATTGCAGTTGTTCTTAGCTGATTGGAGTTTACAAATGTTGTGTCTGATGCGATCTTATATACTTAGGTTTCTTACATTCTACCCCAGCTTGTAACCAGGATATAACCTTGCTTTTCTAGCCAGGTGCCTTTACATACATAGTTTCCTCTTCATGAGCTGACTATGATCTGGTCTCTGTTGGACCAGTTCCCCACTTTCACTTTAAGCAAACATTCTCCAAAGACTCATCCCTGGACCAACAGTGTATGCCTCAGCTGAGGACGTATCACAAGTGTATATCTGGGTGCCTAACTCCAGACCTGGTGAATCAGAAGCTCTGGTGTGGGCACCAGTATTGTATGGGTAAGTCTCCTAGGTAGTTGTGATGCATATTCAAGTTTGGGAAGCAGGCCTTGGGGTAGTGTACCTTGTGGCAGGACCAGAGTCCAGCTCCTCTTCTCCATGAGGTGTTTCCTAGTCCCCAGACTGGAGGTCATTACCTCTTGATTTGGTTTTCAGTGCTCTCTCTGTTCCTCTTGGAACCATTATGATCTAGTATTCTATTTCCCCTCCTGGAGGATAAGGTCCTTGAAGGCTGTATCATACTCACCTTTGAATTCCCCACATAATTTTCCCATGTGCTCGGACAGTATTTTTGAGACAAATGAACTTTGAGTATTTATTTATATCTGTATGTATTTATTTCAACTCTGAATATTTAAATCGTTTGCATAATGTTTCTGAGGGAAGCTGGTTTTGCAGGATCTACTTCATAATTGCCATCAACCTGTATTTTGGGGCTTATCTCAGCATGTGAGTAGAAACTTCCTGTTATCTTCAGGCTAGGATTCAGGCTCCTTGGCATGGCCCCCAAGCCCTCCCCAACTGTGCCCCTGCCCACAGGTCCAGGGTAGCCTCTTTCCTGTCCGTGGCTGGACAAATAGAATTGCTGTGAGTTTTCCCAAAACTACTCTGACCTCTCCAACCCTGAGCTGTGACCTGTGCTGTTTTTTTAATTCTGGAACACCTCTCTGGCCTTATCTGCTTGTTTGCTCCTGCTTGGCTTATTTTAACTTATGTCATTGCATTTAAAAAATATATATTTATTTACTTGAAAGAGAGAAAGAGAACACAAATGGGGGGAGGGGCAGAGGCAGAGGGAGAGAAAATCTTAAGGAGCCTCTCCTCTGAATGTGGACCCCAACACAGGGCTCAATCCCAAGACCATGAGATCATGACCTGAGCTGAAGTCGAGAGTAGGATGCTCAAGCAACTGATCCACCAGGCGCCTCATCATTGTATCTTATTCTTTCAAATGTCTGGCTATGGTATCACCCCCTCTGGAAATTCTTCTCTGGCCACTGCCCCCCCGGGCCAGGTTGGGGACTGTATCCTGGGACACCTCTGTGCCTTGTGCTCTTACAGCCCTTCTCAATGCATCTTAATTATTACTTCTTCTGTCTGGGGCCTTCTCAGCCACAGGGTCTTTGAGTGTAGGCTGTGTTCTTTCTACTTTAGTGTCTTCAACACAGCAAGGCCTCAATAAATAATTCCAGAATGGACAGATAATGTTCTGGGAATGAGTCTTAAAAGAAATTTAACTAACCCATTGAATGCCCTCCTACCCTCTTGCATCTGGCCTGCATTCCACACTGCTGAGTAGCAGTCCTATTTGCATTCAGTTAAACAGAGTTGGTTTTTGTTTTTGTTTTACTTTCTTTACAACCTTCCCTGGAAGTGGGACTAGTTAAAATGATTTTGCCAAAACATATTTGAGCATATTCAAAAATATATCTTGGAGAAGAGTGGCTGCTAACTGGGTTCATTTCACTGTGAACAAATAATCAATGAAAGCATGAGATTTTTTGTTAAGATCTTTTTATCCAACCTGAACACAAATAACTCAAATCATATAGTTAGTGAATGTTCTGGGAATCAATGATGTTAATTCATGGGGCGCCTGGGTGGCATCCAACTCTGGGTTTCGGTTCAGGACATGATCTCTGGGTTGTGAGATCAAGCCCTGAGTCAGGCTCCATGCTCGGCTGGGTATGGAACCTGCTTAAGACTCTCTCTCTCCCTCTCTGCCTCTGTCCCTCCTGCTCTCTTGTACATGCACTCTCTCTCCAAAAAAAAAAAAAAAAAAAAAGTTAATTCCACTCTATGTAAAAACAACAACTAACATTCACTGAATGTGAATAACTAACATTCTGGATCATATATTTTCCTAGATCCTGGGGATGGAACTCGTTTTTCTTCTGCCCTCATTTTCTGGTTCTCTCTTGCATTGGGCATATCCCTGCCACATACTATGCTAGACTCAGGGGGTCTAGTGGTAAATAGGAGGTACTCAGTCTCATGGAATTTACAGATGAGATGCTTTCTGAACAACAGTTAATCACACATGGATTCTTTTTTTTTTTTTTTTCCACACGTGGATTCTTATGCCTAGCCCAGTATCTGGCAATGGATACTTGAAGAATGAATAAATGAATAAAACTATAAAATAATGGATAAGCCAATTTCAAATATTTTTATACATTACAGTTAAGAACAAGCAGCCTCTGGTTTTATTAGGCCATGTGGTCTGGGGGCTGTCCTTTCTGACAAGGTGCCAAGTATTGCAGAGAATGCCTCCAATATTCATCTTTTCCTTGTATTTCTCATTCTCCTCCCTTTCCTTTCTTCCTTCATGTGGCAGAATTTGAGCTAGAAAACATAGTCAAGATTGCTTTTTTATTTTCCCCTCAAACTTCAAACCCCTCATTTTACAAAGCCATCTGATTTCCTTGATGCCAATAAAATTTTAAGTAAGATTCCTCCAAATTCATCAGGGGCCTATGAACAATGAGCTTTTGGGCTGATGTCACTGACTGGGGGGCCTGTAGGTTCTGAAGGCTACCCCTTTGAGTCTCCCCTAGAAACTGAAACTCACCTGGTGTCCTCTGATGAAGGACACACAATCCATCCTCACCCCATTCTTAGTGATACTTTGCACAGCTTTATCACAAAATTTCTCCAGAACTGATGAAAATCGTTGCAAGGACAAATTGAGGTAACAGCTGGAGAGAGATTGCTTGTGGATCAGAGATGCAAATTGGCTACGGCATTGGGTAATAAATGATTCCAATCTGTGTAAGAGGCTGGGGTCATGCTTATTACGGCCCCAAGCACCCACACTAGTGAGAGCTAGACTCTGGCAGGGATTTATCATGGAGTATATTAAAAATGTCATTAGTGAAAAATTAATATTATAAAACATTTTAGAAGGGTTGAAGCAATCATCTCACTTTAATAACACAGGACAGTTCCCATAAATACCCTTTATTTTTTCCTCAAGCAGAAAATGAGGAACATGCCAGGATTATCAGATCTCACCCTCTCTTTCCAAATTGCAAACTCAGACTGTTGATCATTTCGTTTCTTTCTTCTTAAATTGGATCGTGTTGTTGGTTTGTTGTGTGATAGGTCATGCCTGTATTTAAAAATACAGAAGACTTGTGGCCTTTGGAGGTAAAGAAATTGCTTCTCATCAGTTGAAAATCATGTTTTGAAGATGAATTTTTAGGGAGCTTTTCTCTTGCAATAAGTACTGAGCTGTGTGTATATAGTATCCTGTTCGGGACTTTAGAGGGGGAAAAAGAAGACATTTTGATGAAACTCATAGCTTAATAGGAAAAGCCTTAGGAATTGGGGGACTTTATTTCCACCCTTGGAATCCTAGCACTTCTACAGAGTAGCCAGGAAATGATCTCACTGGCCTCATTTAAACTTTCTCCTTGATTTAGCATCTGCTGTTGACCTTCAGCAATGTAGGGATTAGGAGTGCTGACCCCCTCCAGAGTTGAAAATCCATGTGTAAATTTTGATTCCCTCAAAACTATTGGCTATTTTTGACCAGAAACCTTACCGATAACATAAACAATTAATACATATCTTGTATGTTTCCTACTGTATTCTTAAATAAAGTAAGCTAGAGAGAATAAAATGTTAGGAAAATCTTAGGAGAAAATACATATACAGTACTATGCTGTATTTATAAAAAATCCAGTCTACCTGCATATAAGTGGACCCAAACCTGTGTTGTTCAAGGGACAACTGTATGATATGCTATAATTGTGGTAGGAATTGAAAGAAATGATAGTAATTTAAAAAAAACTCAAAGGAACAAATCTGAATTTTTAAACAGTAAAGAAAATCTCAGACTTATGTACTATTAGAGCTGGAAGCAATTTTAAAGATCTTATTTTTAATCTAAGAAAATGGAATATCTTTGGTTTTGCTCAGAGTCATTAGGAGTAGTTGAGAATTGGAACAAGAAACTAAGACTTTTGATTAAATAGAATAAGAGTTCAGAACTCAGATGGGAACCAAGGCAAACCCAGTGAAGCAATAAATAAATAATGCAGAAAAATTCTAAAACAATAACACAAGACATTATATAACCAAGGGAAAAATGTGTAGTACTAGCCGAAGGAGTGAGGACTTCATAGCAGAGCAAGGCCAATGACATTGGAATGGAAGCTGTCCAGAGGTGGAATTTGAGTTCTTGTTGAGGATGGTCTTATAGGAAGGGGTAGATGGCAAAGAAAGAGGTTAGTCTAGATGTGATGAGTAGTGCCCAGTGAAAATTCAATGACTAAAGAAAGCCATGAAGGAACACTTACTAGAACAAGGAATCAACAGGATGTAGAAGTGGGAGACAGTGAAGGTTCATGCCAGGAGATAAATTTGACAGGAGATGCCTCTTTAGCTCCTCTCATGTGCCTTGCATTGATAGCAAATGTACGGGGTGAGTAATTTAGATCTGGAGATGTTTATATTTGAATGTCAGACCTGGAATCAGAATCCAGCTCTCTTAAACCTAAGTCTAAGGACTTTTCTGTGGAAATAAATACCTTCTTCCAGTTGTGTCCTCTGGTGGTGCATACGTATTCATTTTCCTCTGTGTTTTTAAAAAAAACATGGATTCTTGCTTGCCAAGTTAGATAAAGAATCTGGATTATATCTCAGCTTGGGAAGCCATCAGTTAATTAGGAAGAAAAAAAAAAAAGAAATTTAAAAGGGAAACACTAAGATGATAGTGATGATGATGGTGTTGTGGATAGCCAGAAGAGGTCAGTGCAGGAGAGAATTAGGAATAAATACTATCAAAATAAAAACTGAGAGACAGTCTGGGTAGGGGAGGTAATTCTTCAAGCCTCCTATTTTATCTACATAATAATAATACCTTTCCCTGTAAGGAATTCACTTTGGTTAGAAATTCCAAGTTTTTTTCCCAAGTGATCAGGGTGATTGCTCATGCTTCCCCTATCCCATCTGTGGCCTTCTTCTCTGCTGCTAAATGATGTGGCAAATTGACATTTCTGTAACAGCACAGGGGAAAAAAAACCCCACAACAACCAACAACCCATTTTTGATTTATGCACTGCATTTTCATGCTCTGGGGCATAGATAATTTAGCAGAGGCTTGAAATGAGGGAGAAAGCATTCAAAGTCATGCGGGGATTTGATAATACCATTGGATTCAGAGTTACTTGTATGACTTTGGAAAAAAATTCTCCAAACCTTCTTTATTTCCAAACAGAGGTTATTAATCTATGGGTGTGCAAGTGACCCCTTGACAGTAAGTAAAAACCTTAGAGTGTGGGATATTGGCTGAGTATTCACTAATGCGACCAGGCATTGAATGCCATTCTTTTTTTTTTTTAATAATATTTTATTTATTTATTTGACAGAGATCACAAGTAGGCAGAGGGACAGGCAGATGGGAGGGGGATGCAGGCTCCCCGCTGAGCAGAGAGCCTGATGTGGGGCTCGATCCTAGGACCCTGAGATCATGACCTGAGCCGAAGGCAGATGGCTCAACCCACTGAACCACCCAGGTGCCCCTTGAATGACATTCTAATTAAACATCCCAAAGGGAGCAGAAGCTATTGCAACAGCCTGTCTTCTAGGGAAGGAAAAAAAAATTTGGCCTGGGATTAAGAAGGCCTGGGTCCTAGTTCCAGCAGATTATTCCATGTACAGTGTCTTCATCCTTGGACTTGCTTCCGAGGGTTCTCATGTCAGAGTTGTGAGTTCACAAATTGCTGAATGCATGACAAGCTAGTTGTGGGATCTTGTACATTTGCTTGTCTGGGTGTCAGTTTCCTCTGCTGGGAAATAAAAGCATCCTTGTTGATCATCTTTCCTTCACTAAAATCCTATGACTTGGACCTTGTGAGACTAGAGCTTATTTTATTTATCATTTTGACTCATCTGATAAAAATGCTAGCTGTGGCCTGTGATGTATGAATTGAAAAGTCTTCCTAACAGTTTTGTTCATGATGAAAATTCTGTTTAAGGCAACCTCTATATTTTTAGATTATATGTAAATAGTTATGAATTGTTAGGCATAGGAGATCATACCGAGACCAGTGAAATAAAATATTATTTGAAAAATGAACAGTTTTCCATTAAATTTGTCAGGGCACATTACCTTGATCCATTCAGCTTTATTTATTTATTTATTTATTTATTTTTATTATTTATTTGACAGACAGAGATCACAAGTAGGCAGAGAGGCAGGCAGAGAGAGAGAGAGAGGGAAACAGGCTCCCCGCTGAGCAGAGAGCCCTATGTGGGACTCGATCCCAGGACCCAGAGATCATGACCTGAGCTGAAGGCAGCGGCTTAACCCACTGAGCCACCCAGGCGCCCCGATTCAGCTTTATTTCTAATTCTAAAAATTAGTCCAAATGAGGGATTTTACCACCATTGAGTTACCTAGTAAGATAAAGGTAATAAAAGAAAAGCTTTGTCTGACATAAGAGCTTAAGAAATCCATATCAAGTCCATTGGTGAATGGTGGGATGTGGGCTCAGTATGCTTTATGTTATTTTTATGTATCACTATGGATGCATGGGGATGCCCTACTAGAAATTACATTTGTACCTTTTTTTTTCCCCTCTTCTGAAAGAAAATCCAGGAAAGTGCTTTAGAACCCCAGTAGGGAAAATGTTAATTTCTCCAGCCTGGGTGTTGGCCCTCCTGGAATCCCTGCCAGAGCTCCCCTGGAAAGGGTAGGAGTTCTTGGGGTATTGAAGAAGCTTCTTTTAGATGGGTATTGCTGAGCAGTAACCCTGCCTCTGTAGAAAAGTAAGTGTATGTTGATTCCTTGTATTTTTGTATTTAGAAAGAGAGGCTGGGAGCCCCCAAAGTGTGGGTTCCTAGGAAGTGGGGGGAGGGCTGTGGCCAAAGAAGAAGAGTTTGCTGTGGTTTTGGACCAGTGAGAGGAGAGGTGAGTGAGCACATCAGAACCAGCCCTGAGTCCACAAGAGAAAACCAGTTGGTCCTCAAGGAGGTGGCTACGTGTGGCAACGGGAAGATCCAAACCTGAAATTCTGCAGCCTCAGGTGCACACTGGGTTATTGAAGGAGAGGGTGACTCTACTGTAGAGAGCCTCTAGGCAGGTGGCCATTCCCTAGAGGCTCAGCTCCTGCTGTTGCTATGGGCACAGGACATACCTGCCACAGGGGTAGAACCTTCAGGGGGTGGTGAGTAGGCTCTGGCGCTAGTCCTGCTTCAGTGATGAGATCTCTGCCCTCCCTCCAACCCTCACCCCTACCAGTATTAGGACTGCTGAAGTACCCGGACAATTCTGGAGGTGAGGGGCATCTCAGTGGTAGACAATAGATATGCTGTTAATGGAACAGATCAGGGCTTGAATCATTACTTTCAGAAATGACCCATGGCAGCTGGAGTTGATAGAAAAATTCATAATATTTTTTATAAGCAATATGTACACATTTAGAAGATGTGGAAAATGCAAAGTAGGAAAAGAAAGAAAATCATTCAAGCTCCCAATCCCAATGATAATCCCTGTCAAAATTTTGGTGTGGCTGTCCTCCTAAGAAAAGAATATTTTAACAAGGAAACTGCGAGTCTTTAGGGGAGACCAATTCTACATCTTTTGATGGGAACATCCTCAGACAGGGAAGCCTGCCAGGTTTTTCAAGCACCTAGGTTTGGTTTTCATCATGGACTAAAAAGTTTGGTGAGGGAATTTATTTTGTTCTCTGCTGAGCCTTAGCAGCTAGAACAGAGACTGGCTCACAGTTGGTGCTCAAATATGTTTGAAGAATGAATGAGTGAATGAATGAATCAATGAGTGGACTTTGGCTAGGGTTATCAGATTCAACAAATAAATATACAGCATACCCAGTAAATGTGAATTTCTAATAAATGAATACTTTTAAAAGTATAACTAAATGTTGCATGGACATACTTATATTACAAATTATTTGTTGTTTATCTGAAATCCAAACTTAAGTGAATGCCCTATATTTGCTCTAGCATCTTTTTTTTTAAAAAATATTTTATTTATTTATTTGACAGTGAGAGATCACAAGTAGGCAGAGAGGCGGGCAGAGAGAGAGGAAGGGAAGCAGGCTATCTGCTGAGCAGAAAGCCCGATGTGGGGCTCAATCCCAGGACCCTGAGATCATGACCTGAACCGAAGGCAGCGGCTCAACCCACTGAGCCACCCAGGCGCCCCTAGCATCTTTTTTTATGAGGTTCGGTATTCCTGTTGGATTTCTTGCTGCTTTGTTATTGAGAGATTTAAGTTATCTTTCCTAGGAAAGGGGAGATGGATGACTGGCATGTGACTTTCAGAAAGCAGAGGAGGTTTGTCATAGTCTCTTCACCCAAGTATGTCCTTTACTCATATGCCTACCAGCCTCTCAGACAGTGAAAACTTTGCAACTGAAAACTTTGTGACACACCTTTGCTGCCGATTCCTGAGGGAATCCTGCCTTGGGAACCAATGGAGTAAATCTGATTATTTTCTATTGCACATCAGTCAAAACAAGTGAAGTTGGTACTTCTTTCACCCTAGGTTATGAGGCGAGTCTACTTTACAGGGAAAAGATGAAAGTATGCCCATGAGAAATTTCATGCTCTGTTCTGTTAATAATTCAGGAGAAACAAGTAAAATTTAGGGGTGGATAGCCTATGCTAAGAAAATACCTTTCCAGAGCTACTTAAAATATGCCAGATTGGCTTAATTTCCTACAACCTTAACTACCCTACACATTCTTCCTTGGGTACCCATGAATGACAGCTCTCTCAGGGTGCTCTCTTGGATCTACTTCTCTTTTCATTTTAGCTGAGCTCATCTGATCCCACAGTTTTAATTGATTAATCATAAATCTGACATCCCTAATTCAGACATTTATCTAGTAGATATGTGGGGAATGCCAGCTAAGTATGAGCAAAATGCTGAGGGATAACTTTAAAAACTGTTTTTTAGAGAAGACAGATAATCAAGTATTCCAAAAATAAATATGTAAAACTTATGATAAAGGCAAATGAAGAAAAAAATGGAGAGTGCTATTAGACTGGCCAAGAATACTAAAGAAGGTTTGGGTGGCTGGTGTGGAGAAAGAAGAGGAGGGTGCTATGAAGACATGTCTGGGTTAGATCACATGGAGCCTTGGAGAACACATCACATATTTTGTTCTTTGGCATGAGAACAATGGGAGTTCCATTATGAAGTTCTGAGCTAGAGAATGGAATAAGCAGATTGCAGTTTGAAAAGCTGAGCCTTAGCAGCTAGAACAGAGACTGCCTGTTCATCACTCTGGCTGTGGTGTGAAGAAAAGATTGAAGGTCCATTTTGGATATGGGCAGGGCCAGTTAGAAAGCTTGAACTGTAGTCCAGGTAAGATAAGATGGTAGTTTGGTTTAGGGTGGTAGTGGTAGAGACAGAGTAAAGAACGGAAACTAGGTAAGTAGTAACTGGCAGAGTTGGAAGAAGGGGGTGTGGTGTCAAGACTGGCTCTTAGGTTTCTGATGTGCATAGCCTGATGGTGTTAGTTGCCATTCACTAAGATATGGAAGACTAGAAGGAGACTGGGTTTTTTGGAAGGTCCTAAGTTTGGTTTGGGACATGCTGAATTTAATGTGCCTTTAGGGCTTTGTATGGTAATGTTGAGTAGGCAGTTGGGTGTATTGGCATTGGAACTCCAAGGAAAGGTCTGGGTTACATACTTAAATTGGAACTTGTTGACATCTGGTTGATGTTTGAAGCCATGAGATCACCTAAACAAAGGGTATAAAGTGAAAACAGAGTGCATACCTATGTCTAATTCCTGAGGAGCCCCCTCTTATTTAAAAGGTATTCAGAGAAGGATGAATTAACCAAGGAGATTGGAGAATAGCCAGAGGAAGCTAAAAGTGTATATAGTTCCATCAGAGCTGGTAGAAGAGAACCTTTTAAGAAGGACGGCTGATGGTGTTTCTTGAAAGGTTAAGTGAGATGAAGACTGAACAATTTAATGGGTTTATTGTCATTGCAGTCACTGACAGCCTCTGGAGAGTTGTTTTGATACAGAAAGACATGAAAGATATATGGAAAAGAATTGAGTTTGGGGAGGTGAGAAATAGAGATTGTGATTAACACAGAATTATCTTGACATTTCAGTGTCAAGGAGAAGAGATAGGGCAGTGACTTGAAGAGTAAGTGGTAAAGGTAGAAGAAATTTTATTTTAAGATGGAAGAGACTTAAGACTGTTTAAAAATGTTGAAAATAGAACTGCCCTATGACCCAGCAATTGCACTACTGGGTATTTACCCTAAAGATACAAACGTAGTGATCCAAAGGGGCACGTGCACCCGAATGTTTATAGCAGCAATGTCCACAATAGCCAAACTATGGAAAGAACCTAGATGTCCATCAACAGATGAATGGATCAAGAAGATGTGGTATATATACACAATGGAATACTATGCAGCCATCAAAAGAAATGAAATCTTGCCATTTGCGACAACATGGATGGAACTAGAGCGTATCATGCTTAGCGAAATAAGTCAAGCAGAGAAAGACAACTATCATATGATCTCCCTGATATGAGGAAGTGGTGATGCAACATGGGGGCTTAAGTGGGTAGGAGAAGAATCAATGAAACAAGATGGGATTGGGAGGGAGACAAACCATAAGTGACTCTTAATCTCACAAAACAAACTGGGGGTTGCTGGGGGGAGGGGGGTTGGGAGAAGGTGGGTGGGGTTATGGACATTGGGGAGGGTATGTGCTTTGGTGAGTGCTGTGAAGTGTGTAAACCTGGCGATTCACAGACCTGTACCCCTGGGGATAAAAATATATGTTTATAAAAAATAAAAAATTAAAAAAAAAACCTGATAGAATGTAATCATTAACTAGAAAGGAAAGAATAAATGTAGGATAAGAAGAAGTCATTGATAGTGGAAGGAAGAATCCAGCTAAGGGAAAAGGAAATAGGCCCAGAGCATAAGCTGAGGAACTGACCTTACATTGCTGAAGGGGCATAGCAAGAGGGAGAAGCAGACATGTTTCACTTTCAAAACCTGTATAGCTCTGTTATCAGAAAGCTGAGATCTCTATTCTCCTGAAGTAGGAGGTGAAGCTCTTCATCTACTGAGAGGAAACAAAACTGGGCAGTACTGGTTCCTAAATGAACCAATTGGGTAGTATCGTTCCCAGTAGAATGCCAACAGTGTTTACCATGAGCATCCAATCAGAAGGATAAATTGGAACTCACACCAAAGTTGAGTCCATTTGTTGGATGATTAGAACAGAAACAGTGTAAATGCACCTTTTGTAAAACTTTCTCGGACATGCACACCATTAGTGTCTATGGGATGCCTGGATGGCTCAGCCAGTTAAGCGTCTGCCTTCAGCTCAGGTAATGATCTCCGGGTTCTGGGATCGAGTCCTGAATCAGGCTCCTTGCTCAGCAGGGAGCCCGATTCTTCCTCTGCCTGCCACTCCTCCTGTGCTCTCTCTTTCCTGCTCTCTCTCTGACAAATAAATAGGTAACAGCTTTTTAAAAATATTTAAAAAACGCAAATAATCTGTTTCTATAAGTAATGTATCTAGTACAAAAAATAAGAATTTCCCTCAAGTATAATTAATTTTGTCACAAAGGTAAAAAAACTAGATTGGAAAAGTTACTTGCATTATATAAGGTGATGAGTGTGTAAAAAGTGCCTTCACTTGCTTCACTTTTATATGCTTAAAGCTGATTAGTAGTTGTTATCAACCAAAACTCTTTTCTGAAACCACTGAATTGGAATTAACTTGACAATGGCATAAGAGATGTTAAGAATGTGAGTGACCAATGTTAATGAACAAAATATAACTCATTTTGAGCTTATTCTTAAAACTATGTCTTTTTTTAAAAAGTATAAAGAAAGGTAATTATACATACCAATGTTTGAGGGAAAAATAAAAGTTGAACTGTTCATTGAATAAGAATAAAGTATCCAGAAAGGTTAGTTTTTCTTGTACTCTGAATTAAATGAAGCAGGAATTATATCAGAATGGTTTTTTCCTCCTCATTTAACAATTTTCCATTCATGCAGAATATGTATATTAAAATTTTAAAGCTACTATGGCCATTTGCATTAATGTGAATTCTCTGAAGTTAAATTGGGGGCTAAAAAATCTTTTGTGAACCTTGTGCAAACTCACGTTATTACAGAATTACTTCTTGGCCAATAGAACAATTCCATAAAGACTTTTCAACTAGTTTGCTAAGATCCATGAGCCAGTTCTTTTCTCCAACATTCTGGTGGTTTTTGTTTGTTGGTTGGTTTGTTTGTTTGAATTTTATTTTATTTAAATGTAATCAGTTAGCATATAGTGTATCATTAGTTTCAGAGGTAGAGTTCAGTTTTTCATCAGTTGCATAGAACACCCAGTTCTCATTAAATCATATGCCCTCCTTAATGCCCATCACCCGGCTACCCCATCCCATCCCCCCACCCACTTCCCTCCAGCAATTCTCTTTCTTAGAGTTTAGAGTTTCTTATGGTTCGCCTCCCTCTCTGATTTCATCTTATTTTGTTTTTACCTCCCTTCCCCAATAATCCTCTGCTTTTTTCTTAAACTCCACATATCAGTGAAATCATATAACAATTGTCTTTCTCTGATTGACTTATTTCACTTAGTGTAATACCCTCTCTTTCTATCCACATCATAGCAACTTGTAAGATTTTGGTTTTTTCTTTTCTTTTTTTAAATAATTTTTAATAAACATATATATTTTTTTAATTTATTTTTTACTTTCAGCATAACAGTATTCATTATTTTTGCACCACACCCAGTGCTCCATGCAATCTGTGCCCTCTACAATACCCACCACCTGGTACCCCGACCTCCCACCCCCTGCCCCTTCAAAACCCTCAGATTGGTTTTCAAAGTCCATAGTCTCTCATGGTTCACCTCCCCTTCCAATTTCCCCCAACTCCCTTCTCTCTATCTCCCCATGTCCTCCATGCTATTTGTTATGCTCCACAAATAAGTGAAACCATGTGATAATTGACTCTCTCTGCTTGACTTATTTCACTCAGCATAATCTCTTCCAGTCCCATCCATGTTGCTACAAAATTGAGTATTCATCCTTTCTGATGGAGGCATAATACTCCATAGTGTATATGGACCACATCTTCCTTATCCATTCGTCCGTTGAAGGGCATCTTGGTTCTTTCCACAGTTTGGCGACCGTGGCCATTGCTGCTATAAACATTGGGGTACAGATGGCCCTTCTTTTCACTACATCTGTATCTTTGGGGTAAATACCCAGTAGTGCAATGGCAGGGTCATAGGGAAGTTCTATTTTTAATTTCTTGAGGAATCTCCACATTGTTCTGCAAAGAGGCTGCACCAACTTGCATTCCCACCAACAGTGTGAGAGGGTTCCCCTTTCTCCACATCCTCTCCAACACATGTTGTTTCCTGTCTTGCTAATTTTGGCCATTCTAACTGGTGTAAGGTGGTACACCAGTCAATGTAGTTTTAATTTGAATCTCCCTGATGGCTAGTGATGATGAACATTTTTTCATGTGTCTGATAGCCATTTGTATGTCTTCATTGGAGAAGTGTCTGTTCATATCTTCTGCCCATTTTTGATATGATTGTCTGTTTTGTATGTGTTGAGTTTGAAGAGTTCATTATAGATCCTGGATATCAACCTTTTGTCTGTACTGTCATTTGCAAATATCTTCTCCCATTCCGTGGGTTGCCTCTTTGTTTTCTTGACTGTTTCCTTTGCTGTGCAGAAGCTTTTGATTTTGATGAAGTCCCAAAAGTTCATTTTCACTTTTGTTTCCTTTGCCTTTGGAGAGATATCTTGAAAGAAGTTGCTGTGGCTGATATCGAAGAGATTGCTGCCTATGTTCTCCTCTAGGATTCTGATGGATTCCTCTCTCACATTGAGGTCTTTTATCCATTTTGAGGTTATCTTTGTGTATGGTGTAAGAGAATGGTTGAGTTTCATTCTTCTATATATAGCTGCCCAGTTTTCCCAGCACCATTTATTGAAGAGACTGTCTTTTTTCCACTGTATATTTTTTCCTGTTTTGTCGAAGATTATTTGACCATAGAGTTGAGGGCCCATATCTGGGCTCTCTACTCTGTTCCACTGGTCTATGTGTCTGTTTTTATGCCAGTACCAGGCTGTCTTGGTGATCACAGCTTTGTAGTAAAGCTTGAAATCAAGTAACGTGATGCCCCCCGTTTTATTTTTGTTTTTCAACATTTCCTTAGTGATTCGGGGTCTCTTCTGATTCCATACAAATTTTAGGATTATTTGCTCCAGCTCTTTGAAGAATACCAGTGGAATTTTGATCAGAATAGACTCTTTCTATGAAGCCTGCATTACCCTGATCCCCAAACCAGGCAAAGACCCTACCAAAAAGGAGAATTTCAGACCAATATCACTGATGAATATGGATGCTAAGATTCTCAACAAGATCCTAGCAAACAGGATCCAACAGCACATTAAAAAGATTATCCACCATGACCAGGTGGGATTCATCCCTGGGCTACAAGGATGGTTCAACATTCTCAAATCAATCAATGTGATAGAACAATTAATAAGAGAAGAGAGAAGAACCACATGGTCCTCTCAATTGATGGAGAAAAAATATTTGATAAAATCCGGCATCCGTTCCTGATTAAAATGCTTCAAAGTATAGGGATAGAGGGAACATTCCTGAACTTCATAAAATCTATCTATGAAAGACCCATGACAAATATCATCCTCAATGGGAAAAAGTTTGCATCCTTCCCGTTGAGATCAGGAACACAACAAGGATGCCCACTCTCACCACTCTTGTTCAACATAGTATTAGAAGTCCTAGCAACAGCAATCAGACAACAAAGAGAAATAAAAGGTATCCAAATTGGCAATGAAGAAGTCAAACTCTCTCTCTTCACAGATGACATGATTCTTTATATGGAAACCCCAAAAGACTCCACCCCCAAACTACTGGAACTCATACAACAATTCAGCAACGTGGCAGGATACAAAGTCAATGTACAGAAATCAGTGGCTTTCTTATACACTAACAATGAAAATACACAAACGGAAAATAGAGAATCGATTCCATTTACTATAGCACCAAGAACCATAAGATACCTGGGAATAAACCTAAGCAAAGAGGTAAAGGATCTGTACTCAAGGAACTACAGAACACTCATGAAAGAAATTAAAGAAGACACAAAAAGATGGAAGCCCATTCCATGCTCTTGGATCAGAAGAATAAACATTTTTAAAATGTCTATACTGCCTAGAGCAATCGATACTTTTATTTTATTTTTTTTTAATTTTTTATTTTTTATAAACATATATTTTTATCCCCAGGGGTACAGGTCTGTGAATCACCAGGTTCACACACTTCACAGCACTCACCAAATCACATACCCTCCCCAATGTCCATAATCCCACCCCCTTCTCCCAAACCCCCTCCCCCCGGCAACCCTCAGTTTGTTTTGTGAGATTAAGAGTCACTTATGGTTTGTCTCCCTCCCAATCCCATCTCGTTTCATTTATTCTTCTTCTACCCACTTAAGCCTCCATGTTGTATCACCACTTCCTCATATCAGGGAGATCATATGATAGTTGTCTTTCTCTGCTTGACTTATTTCGCTAAGCATGATACGCTATAGTTCCATCCATGTTGTCGCAAATGGCAAGATTTCATTTCTTTTGATGGCTGCATAGTATTCCATTGTGTATATATACCACATCTTCTTGATCCATTCATCTGTTGATGGACATCTAGGTTCTTTCCATAGTTTGGCTATTGTGGACATTGCTGCTATAAACATTCGGGTGCATGTGCCCCTTTGGATCACTACATTTGTATCTTTAGGGTAAATACCCAATAGTGCAATTGCTGGGTCATAGGGCAGTTCTATTTTCAACATTTTGAGGAACCTCCATGCTGTTTTCCAGAGTGGCTGCACCAGCTTGCATTCCCACCAACAGTGTAGGAGGGTTCCCCTTTCTCTGCATCCTCGCCAGCATCTGTCATTTCCTGACTTGTTGATTTTAGCCATTCTGACTGGTGTGAGGTGATATCTCATTGTGGTTTTGATTTGTATTTCCCTGATGCCGAGTGATATGGAGCACTTTTTCATGTGTCTGTTGGCCATCTGGATGTCTTCTTTGCAGAAATGTCTGTTCATGTCCTCTGCCCATTTCTTGATTGGATTATTTGTTCTTTGGGTGTTGAGTTTGCTAAGTTCTTTATAGATTCTGGACACTAGTCCTTTATCTGATATGTCGTTTGCAAATATCTTCTCCCATTCTGTCAGTTGTCTTTTGATTTTGTTAACTGTTTCCTTTGCTGTGCAAAAGCTTTTGATCTTGATGAAATCCCAGTAGTTCATTTTTTCCCTTGCTTCCCTTGCCTTTTGCATTGTTCCTAGGAAGATGTTGCTGCGGCAGAGGTCGAAGAGGTTGCTGCCCGTGTTCTCCTCAAGGATTTTGATGGATTCCTTTCGTACATTGAGGTCCTTCATCCATTTTGAGTCTATTTTTGTGTGTGGTGTAAGGGAATGGTCCAATTTCATTTTTCTGCATGTGGCTGTCCAATTTTCCCAGCACCATTTATTGAAAAGGCTGTCTTTTTTCCATTGGACATTCTTTCCTGCTTTGTCGAAGATTAGTTGACCATAGATTTGAAGGTCTATTTCTGCGCTCTCTATTCTGTTCCATTGATCTATGTGTCTGTTTTTGTGCCAGTACCATGCTGTCTTGATGATGACAGCTTTGTAATAGAGCCTGAAGTCCGGAATTGTGATGCCACCAACGTTGGCTTTCTTTTTCAATATCCCTTTGGATATTCGAGGTCTTTTCTGGTTCCATATAAATTTTAGCATTGTTTGTTCCATTTCTTTGAAAAAGATGGATGGTACTTTGATAGGAATTGCATTAAATGTGTAGATTGCTTTAGGTAGCATAGACATTTCACAATATTTATTCTTCCAATCCAGGAGCATGGAACATTTTTCCATTTCTTTGTGTCTTCCTCAATTTCTTTCATGAGTACTTTATAGTTTTCTGAGTATAGATTCTGTGTCTCTTTGGTTAGGTTTATTCCTAGGTATCTTATGGTTTTGGGTGCAATTGTAAATGGGATTGACTCCTTAATATCTCTTTCTTCTGTCTTGCTGTTGGTGTAGAGAAATGCAACTGATTTCTGTGCATTGATTTTATATCCTGACACTTTACTAAATTCCTGTATAAGTTCTAGCAGTTTTGGAGTGGAGTCTTTTGGGTTTTCCACATATAGTATCATATCATCTGCGAAGAGTGATAATTTGACTTCTTCTTTGCCGATTTGGATGCCTTTAATTTCCTTTTGTTGTCTGATTGCTGAGGCTAGGACCTCTAGTACGATGTTGAATAGCAGTGGTGATAATGGACATCCCTGCCGTGTTCCTGACCTTAGCGGAAAAGCTTTCAGTTTTTTCTCCATTGAGAATGATATTTGCGGTGGGTTTTTCATAGATGGCTTTGATGATATTGAGGTATGTGCCCTCTATCCCTACACTTTGAAGAGTTTTGATCAGGAAGGGATGCTGTACTTTGTCAAATGCTTTTTCAGGATCTATTGAGAGTATCATATGGTTCTTGTTCTTACTTTTATTGATGTGTTGTATCACATTGACTGATTTGCGGATGTTGAACCAACCTTGCAGCCCTGGAATAAATCCCACTTGGTCGTGGTGAATAATCCTTTTAATGTACTGTTGAATCCTATTGGCTAGTATTTTGTTGAGTATTTTCGCATCTGTGTTCATCAAGGATATCGGTCTATAACTCTCTTTTTTGGTGGGATCCTTGTCTGGTTTTGGGATCAAGGTGATGCTGGCCTCATAAAATGAGTTTGGAAGTTTTCCTTCCATTTCTATTTTTTGGAACAGTTTCAGGAGAATAGGAATTAGTTCTTTAAATGTTTTGTAGAATTCCCCCGGGAAGCCGTCTGGCCCTGGGCTTTTGTTTGTTTGGAGATTTTTAATGACTGTTTCAATCTCCTTACTGGTTATGGGTCTGTTCAGGCTTTCTATTTCTTCCTGGCTCAGTTGTGGTAGTTTATATGTTTCTAGGAATGCATCCATTTCTTCCAGATTGTCAAATTTATTGCCGTAGAGTTGCTCATAGTATGTTCTTATAATAGTTTGTATTTCTTTGGTGTTAGTTGTGATCTCTCCTCTTTCATTCATGATTTTATTTATTTGGGTCCTTTCTCTTTTCTTTTTGATAAGTCGGGCCAGGGGTTTATCAATTTTATTAATTCTTTCAAAGAACCAGTTCCTAGTTTCGTTGATCTGTTCTATTGTTTTTTTGGTTTCTATTTCATTGATTTCTGCTCTGATCTTTATGATTTCTCTTCTCCTGCTGGGCTTAGGGTTTCTTTCTTGTTCTTTCTCCAGCTCCTTTAGGTGTAGGGTTAGGTTGTGTACCTGAGACCTTTCTTGTTTCTTGAGAAAGGCTTGTACCGCTATATATTTTCCTCTCAGGACTGCCTTTGTTGTGTCCCACAGATTTTGAACCGTTGTATTTTCATTATCATTTGTTTCCATGATTTTTTTCAATTCTTCTTTAATTTCCCGGTTGACCCATTCATTCTTTAGAAGGATACTGTTTAGTCTCCATGTATTTGGGTTCTTTCCAAACTTCCTTTTGTGGTTGAGTTCTAGCTTTAGAGCATTGTGGTCTGAAAATATGCAGGGAATGATCCCAATCTTTTGATACCGGTTGAGTCCTGATTTAGGACCGAGGATGTGATCTATTCTGGAGAATGTTCCATGTGCACTAGAGAAGAATGTGTATTCTGTTGCTTTGGGATGAAATATTCTGAATATATCTGTGATGTCCATCTGGTCCAGTGTGTCGTTTAAGGCCTTTATTTCCTTGCTGATCTTTTGCTTGGATGACCTGTCCATTTCAGTGAGGGGAGTGTTAAAGTCCCCTACTATTATTGTATGATTGTTGATGTGTTTCTTTGATTTTGTTATTAATTGGTTTATATAGTTGGCTGCTCCCACATTGGGGGCATAGATATTTAAAATTGTTAAATCTTCTTGTTGGACAGACCCTTTGAGTATGATATAGTGTCCTTCCTCATCTCTTATTATAGTCTTTGGCTTAAAATCTAATTGATCTGATATAAGGATTGCCACTCCTGCTTTCTTCTGATGTCCATTAGCATGGTAAATTCTTTTCCACCCCCTCACTTTAAATCTGGAGGTGTCTTCGGGCTTAAAATGAGTTTCTTGGAGGCAACATATAGATGGGTTTTGTTTTTTTATCCATTCTGATACGCTGTGTCTTTTGACTGGGGCATTTAGCCCATTCACATTCAGGGTAACTATTGAGAGATATGAATTTAGTGCCATTGTATTGCCTGTAAGGTGACTGTTACTGTATATGGTCTCTGTTCCTTTCTGATCTACCACATGTAGGCTCTCTCTTTGCTTAGAGGACCCCTTTCAATATTTCCTGTAGAGCTGGTTTGGTATTTGCAAATTCTTTCAGTTGTTGTTTGTCCTGGAAGCTTTTAATCTCTCCTTCTATTTTCAATGATAGCCTAGCTGGATATAGTATTCTTGGCTGCATGTTTTTCTCGTTTAGTGCTCTGAAAATATCATGCCAGCTCTTTCTGGCCTGCCAGGTCTCTGTGGATAAGTCAGCTGCCAATCTAATATTTTTACCATTGTATGTTACAGACTTCTTTTCCCGGGCTGCTTTCAGGATTTTCTCTTTGTCATTGAGACTTGTAACTTTTACTATTAGGTGACAGGGTGTGGGCCTATTCTTATTGATTTTGAGGGGCGTTCTCTGAACCTCCTGAATTTTGATGCTCGTTCCCTTTGCCATATTGGGGAAATTCTCCCCAATAATTCTCTCCAGTATACCTTCTGCTCCCCTCTCACTTTCTTCTTCTTCTGGAATCCCAATTATTCTAATGTTGTTTCGTCTTATGGTGTCACTTATCTCTCGAATTCTCCCCTCGTGGTCCAGTAGCTGTTTGTCCCTCTTTTGCTCAGCTTCTTTATTCTCTGTCATTTGGTCTTCTATATCACTAATTCTTTCTTCTGCCTCATTTATCCTAGCAGTGAGAGCCTCCATTTTTGATTGCACCTCATTAATAGCTTTTTTGATTTCACCTTGGTTAGATTTTAGTTCTTTCATTTCTCCAGAAAGGGCTTTTATATCTCTCGAGAGGGTTTCTCTAATATCTTCCATGCCTTTTTCGAGCCCGGCTAGAACCTTGAGAATTGTCATTCTGAACTCTAGATCTGACATATTACCGATGTCTGTATTGATTAGGTCCCTAGCCTTCGGTACTGCCTCTTGTTCTTTTTTTTGGTTGAATTTTTACGTCTTGTCATTTTGTCCAGATAAGAGTAAATGAAGGGGCAAGTAAAATACTAAAAGGGTGGCAACAACCCCAGGAAAATATGCTTTAACCAAATTAGAAGAGATCCAAAATCGTGAGTGGGGATAAAGGGGATAAAAAGAGGTTCAAAAAGGAAGAAAGAAAAAAAAAACAAAAAAAAAAAAAAGAAAAGAAAAGAAAAGAATTTTTTAAAAAAGAATACACCTAAGAAAAATGTAAAAAAGAAAAATATATATATTAGATAAACTAGTATAAAATCGTTAAAAAAGAAAAAGGTAACAGTTAAAAAAAAAATTTTACCCGAAGGCGAGAAAAAAAAAAAATGAAAAAGAAAAAATTAAATTAACTGCAAGACTAAAAAAAATCACAGGAAAAAAGCCATGAGTTCCATGCTTGGCTTTCTCCTCCTCTGGAATTCTGCTGCTCTCCTTGGTATTGAAACCGCACTCCTTAGTAGGTGAACTTGGTCTTGGCTGGATTTCTTGTTGATCTTCTGGGGGAGGGGCCTGTTGTAGTGATTCTCAAGTGTCTTTGCCCCAGGCGGAATTACACCGCCCTTGCCCGGGGCTGGGGTGAGTAATCCGCCCGGGTTTGCTTTCAGGAGCTTTTGTTCCCTGAGCGCTTTCCGTAGAGTTCCAGAGGACGGGAATACAAATGGCGGCCTCCTGGTCTCCGGCCCGGAGGAGCCGAGAGCCCAGGGCCGCACTCCTCAGTGCGCGCTCAGAGAACCGCGCCCAGTTACTCCCGTCTGCCTGACCTCCGGCCGCGCTACCAGCTCACCGAGCCTGCGACCGGTTCAAGGTAACACGGAGCTGTGAGCTTACTGTCGGCTCTGTCTCTGTAGCCGGCTTTCCCGTTCCAATACCTGCAAGCTCTGCGACACTCAGACACCCCCGATCCTTCTGTGACCCTGCGGGACCTGGCCACGCTGACCCCGCGTGGGCTTCGCCCCGGTTTAGCCTCTGGAGCGATGTCCCTCAGCGGAACAGACTTTTAAAAGTCCTGATTTTGTGCGCGGTTGCTCCGCCGCTTGCCGGGAGCCGGCCCCTCCCCCCGGGGTCTATCTTCCCGTCGCTTTGGATTCACTTCTCCGCCGGTCCTACCTTTCAGAAAGTGGTTGTTTTTCTGTTTCCAGAATTGCTGTTCTTCTCTTCGATCTGCCGATGGATTTTCAGGTGTTTGCAATCTTTAGATAAGCTATCTAGCTGATCTCCGGCTAGCTGAAGCAGTCTCAGCTTGCTACTTCTCCGCCATCTTGACTCCTCCTATACTTTTAATGTTTGTTTTTTTTTTGTTGTTTTGTTTTTTTTAAAGATTTTATTTATTTATTTGACAGAGAGAAATTACAAGTACACTGAGAGGCAGGCAGAGAAAGAGAGAAGGAAGCAGGCTCCCCGCTGAGCAGAGAGCCCGATGTGGGGCTCGATCCCAGGACCCTGAGATCATGACCTGAGCCGAAGGCAGCGGCTTAACCCACTGAGCCACCCAGGTGCCCAAGGTTTGGGTTTTTTTTTAAGGCTTTTATGAGGGTCTTTCAGTCATATGTGTGTGTGAATTTGTGTTAATCATGCTACCAGAGGCTTTTTTTTTTTTTTTTTTTTAGCTGCTGAGAAACAAGTATGAATCTTCGCAATTGGGACCACATCAAATAAGATGAGTGTGGTAGAAGTGTGCTGAAATTAGTAACAGTGTGATATAGAGTTAAGCATGTAGAACGTTGTTAGAATGAGAGAGCTTTCACCACATGTGATCACCAAGGTTCTTCGAATAATCATTTATTGAGCACATACTGAATTCTGGGACCTGTGCTATAGGCCAGGGAAGATGAACATGTATTTTGCTTTTAAACGTCTAGGATAACCAGTAGATAGCTTGGAAGAACAGATGGCTCATGAAATCCTGATAATTTGAGAAGACACAAAGCGGGAAATGATGTTAGCTCAATTTGTTAAGCAAATCATCGAGTGGCAGAAACTCGGGAAATTCAGTCCCCTGTTCCTTCACAAGGAAATATGGAAATTTCCTTCTGTTTTCCTTCTCTAAAAAGTTGCACAGTCCTCTTCCTCACCTCCAGAATCTCCTTTAGTTCTTACTTCTTTTTGAAGTCTTCCCTGGATGGTGGGATGAGGTACTAACTTCATTTGTGTGTCCCACACCAGTCCAGACACAACCTTCACCTTCCCTCCTCCATCACCACGTTTCCCCTTCAGATTGATGGGCTTGTCTAATCCTTTGTTCAGTTCATACATTTCATCAATGGTTAGTTATCTGTGCTTTCTTTTTTGAACTTGAGAGCTGTGTCTGAGTGTGAGCGCCACGCTCTTCTGTTTTTGTTTGTATGGCCTTCAGTGTGTGATCATGAGATAGGCAATAGTTGATATTTAATATTGATTTGAGGCTAACATTCTGAATAGGGCTCAGAACAGTACTAATGGGCCACAATTTGTAGCCACTTACTACTTTTTAGGCACTATGCTAAGCGCTCTTTATGTATGAACTCATTTAATTATTCTGACAATCCTGTGAGAGAATTAGCTCCACTCTGCAGATGATAACAAAACTGAGGCTATACAACTAAAA
Organism: Mustela putorius furo; assembly: GCF_011764305.1. Classification (NCBI taxonomy): domain Eukaryota; kingdom Metazoa; phylum Chordata; class Mammalia; order Carnivora; family Mustelidae; genus Mustela; species Mustela putorius. The sequence goes on from NW_025421577.1 coordinate 1,587,671, forward strand.
TTGAAAAACCTTAGGTTTGAGTCCAAGTTTTCCTGACTGATCTTGAATGTATAGCCACTAAATATGTGGTTATTAGCATGATGGGCAAGGGCAGAGACTCAGGGGTCAGGCCATCTGGATCTGTCTCTCTAGCAACTAACTGTATGACTCCAGTTCCTTAAACTCAGTTTCCCTATCTGCAAAAAGGGGATAATAATATAACTTGTTATATGGAGACTTTTACAAGAGATAAATGAGTTCGTAGCTATAATAGAATTCCTTAAGTAGTTCCTGTCACATAGTAAGTGCTAGTCAGCATATCATTACTATCAATCTTGTTGTTTAGCTTTTCTGATGCTAAAGTGGTAAAAACAGAAGTCAGAAGCAAATCTATAATGTTCTTACCAGTGTGTTCTGAAATTACGTGGTGCATATAGTAGTGGGACAATGATATTCTTTTTTTTTTTTTTTTAAAGATTCGTTTATTTATTTTAAAGAGAGAGAGAGCACAAGTGGGAGGGGCAGAGGGAGAGAATCTTCTGAAGCAGACTCCATGCTGAGTGTGGGACTTGATCTCATGACCCTGAGATCACAACCTGAGCCAGAACCAAGAATCAGATGCTTAACTGAGGGAGACTCCCAGGCGCCGCAGAACAATAGGTTATTAATGCAGGTTTGATGAAAGTGTTGAAGGGATGAGCAGATTGAGTGAAATGAAAGAGCTGTGTCCCTGTCTTGTATAGGCTATGATGGAAGTCTTTGGCACAGTGATATTTTATCAAAGTAAAGAAGGAATCAGAACCCAGGAGCCCTTCAAGAGTCACACATGTAGAAGCCGTAGAGAGGAATCCAAAATACTTGTGCTATTTGTCCTACTCTGCAGCTTAATTCTGTACAGAGAAGCCAGAAGAGATTTCTGGTACACATGTTGAATGCCACATGAAACAGCACTTATGGGCATAACTGACTGGGTTGAGGGTAAGTTCTGGACCCAAAGGAAGTCAGTACTTTACAGACTGGGCTTCAGGAAGACCAGCAGCCTGTGAGAACTCCTACCTACTATGAGTGTCGTGTCTGTCAGAGATAGCTTCTATGTGGAGTGACAGCCCCGCACATCTCCTCTTACTCAGAATCTGAGTGTAAACACTTCAGAGAGAGACACTCAGACAGACAAGGGAGAATGCAAACATCCACTAGGAGTCAGGAGAGCCCATGTTGAAGCAGAAGCCATGAGCTAGAAGGAGGAGGAAACAGAAATACCATGGGCAGGCAGAGCCGTGGTGGAGGGAGGTGAAGCCCACACAGGCTGAAACCATGGATCAGATCACTCCAGGGATAGTTTCAGAAAAAAATTTGTTTTGTGGATCTCTGTCTGACATTGCAGGCCTTCCAGAGGCCTGACTGAACTTGGAGTTGGATTTCTGTGGCTCATTAATTTATTGAGTATCAGTACTGCCAGTCTTTCCACCCACGGTGACAGACCTTGATCTTGAGTCTGTGCATTGTGATCTGTGGTTCCTAACACCCAGATAGGCTCCTTCTAAACAAAAGGACTGTTGCAATTTCCATGTGTTCCCCCACCCCCTTTCTGGGACTATGCTTAAAAGTATGTTATTGCAATGACTTCTGGGACCAATAAGCCAGAGATAGGCCAAACATCACAAGTGAAGGTCACAGTCAGTCCTTGCTTCAGACACCAGCCACAAGCTCAGGGGTCCCCAGGACTCCTGTACTTCTAACCAACTGGCTACAAGTTCAGGGGTTCCCACTACCTTCTCAGATTCCATAATTCACTAGAATGACTTCTAGAACTCAGGAAAAAGCTATGTTTAATGACTACAGTTTTATTATGGAAGAAAGGATACAAATCAACACCAGCCAGGATGAGGTCTGAGGGGATCCCAAATGTGGAACTTCTGTGTCCTTTTTTTGTGAAGTCAGGATGTATCACCTTCCCGGCACATTGTTAGGTAAGAATATGCACAGAGTATCATTAACCAGGGAAGCTCACTGGAGCTTTGCTTGCGGAACTGTTACTCCAGTTTCATCATTGAAGCCTGATGGATTGAATCAGTGACAATGTAATAGAACACAGTCTCCAGCCTTCCTCCCCTCTGGATATCGGGCTGATATCACATGGCTCAGAACCCTCACTGCCCTAACATGGTGGGTCTTTCTGCTGGGGCCACCCCCCTTCTGACTCTTACATTAATACGAACTATCCAGCCCACAACTAGCCTCCATGATAGTGTGAGTTATCGGGGCATACCCTAAAAACAAAGACATCCCCTTCATTGGGTTACTTCTAAAGATTCAGAGACTTCCTCCCAGGATCTGGGGGACAAACGGCAGCCAAATTCTTTATAACAGTTCTCTCATGCTCCTTTTCTGTATTTTTTAAATCCCTCTTTCATATTTTTGTCTTCAGTCTCTCTGAGCTTCAATTTTTAAATAATTATTTCCCATGTCTTCCCACTAATTCCCAATTTTTTCCTTGACTGTGGCATAATGTACTTTTTAATTCCTCCACCTGTGATTTAATTTCAAAAAATATATTTTGCTTCTAATAGTTATATTTAGTTCTTTTTTTATATCCACCTATTCATTTTTTTATAGCTTCGTCATTCTCAGTCTTTCCTCCACTTTTATTTTATTTTAATTACTTTATTATTTAATGTTTCATATATGGTCACTCTCTGTCCTCTATTTAATAATTTTGTTGACTATGGGTTCTAGGGGGGCTCTAAATGTATTATCAGTTGTTTGTCACCATCAGATCTGTTTCTGTGAAGATTTGGGGCTCTTTGGTTACAAGTTTTTGTTTCATTAACCCTTATCTGTGGGGATCATGAAGGCTTAAGTTGAGAGCCCACCAGACCTTTGCTCCTTGCCCTACCATTTGCACCCCTGGTTGGGAGAGAGTATAAGTAACAGCTTTATTTTCTATACTGCTCTTCCTACTATGACATTAAAGAATAATATGAATTAAACACACAAGTTTACAATATTTTAAAACCTTAAGAATCCATCTCAAGAAATTCAATGAAAAACATACAGAGTAAGGGATGTGATGAATTTCAATTAAAGATCAGAGAAATTGGGGGTGCCTGGGTGGCTCAGTGGGTTAAGCCGCTGCCTTCGGCTCAGGTCATGATCTCAGGGTCCTGGGATCGAGTCCCGCATCGGGCTCTCTGCTCAGCGGGGAGTCTGCTTCCTCCTCTCTCTTTCTGCCTGCCTCTCTGCCTACTTGTGATCTCTCTCTGTCAAATAAATAAATAAAATCTTAAAAAAAAAAAAAGATCAGAGAAATTGTTCTTCCTTCTGAGCTGGGCCTTTGTAAGGTGTGTGAATGTGGTGTAGGGGAGGGGAGGCTGAGGAGGAGGGGATGCCTCTATCCCAGATCAAGGGAGCAGACCTGTTCATGAGCTGGCTGTACTCCGCTGTTCAGACCATGATAGTTATGGGCAGTGTCTATAGCATAGGCCACCAGAGATACAGTGAGAGCACTGAGTACATAGGGTAGTCTCGCTTGTTGGAGGTGGAAAGGGAACTGCTCTGAGTTGATGTACCTGTCTTGCGCCTTAATAGCCAATACATTTTTCCCATGACCTTGAGAAAGCCATTGCCTGTCCCCCAAGAATTCCTCAGTATCCTCCTCCCTTAAAAAGATAATACAACCACTTCCATTATTATTTGCTTTTCAGTACCTCACAGGGTTTTTTCATTCTGCAAAAGCAAATGTGATGACAGGTAAAGATGGCTCTGAAAAAATAGAATTCTTATTAATTCATTGGGGAAAATTCCATCTTTGACATCACATGATTGATTCCTTTGGGTTTAAGGGTTAAATGTTAACTTCCAGATGTTGATGTCAATGTCAACTTGTTAAAGCCTCAGCCCAAATACCTTTGCTCAGTTAGCCTCTACAGGGTTCTATCAGTTGGCATAAGGCCCAGTGGGCACTCATTCAGGCAGGCATGCAGGAAAGTTGTCCTGAACCTTGAAGGTAGGAAGACGGGGGTGTGAAGACCTGGCTGTGAACATTAAGAGAGGTGGGTCCAAGCACCTGCTTCACCACCTCGCCTTTGCTTAGCCCTTGATGCCAACATCCCTTACCCAAATCTACAGTTCAAAAATAAATGGAGTAACAACTCTTTCTGCTTACCATGCTTCTGTCTCATTCCTTACTTGTCTGCTTATTTAGTTTCATTGGCTTTTAGTCAGAAATGCGTCTGTAAAATATTTGGAAGAGAAAATGAAGTAGAGCACTGAGAGTTCAAAGGGACAGAATATAAATAATGAATATGATTTCTGTGGTCAGTTATTTCTTGTTGCTTTGTTTCTTTATCAAAGGCATATTTTCAGAGGCCTGAGAGAGCCCTCCTTGTGGTCCTTAGGAGCTTTGTTACCAGGGAAATGAAAACTAGGCCAAATATATAAATGATACCCATTTGCAGAATCCTAATGGAAACAGAAACGGGCAACAATGAACATGCCACTCTCGCGGGCTCATTTTTCCCTGATAAACAGGCTTTAATTTAAGACTCATCCTTATTATAATATTAATTGCTCAAGTAAGATTTGCAAATTTACATAAACATTAGTTAAAATTGATTAGACAAGCCTTTAGAATGGGCAGATTTTCCCCCCATTTAATTAAGCAGCAAAAATGCCAAACTAATTATTAAACGACCTAATGGAAAGGTCAAAGGATTTATGTCACAAATTTAATACTTTCAGATATCTCCCCTCTAAGAACTCATTCTTGAGATTATTTTGTACAAACATCTATAAGATGTTTTTCTTTGCAAAAGGGCTTTCTGTTCGTATCAGTGGAATCTGTTCTTTCAAAGTCTGAGGGAAGGCTCCAGAAAGCAAGAGTTACAGAGAGACTTCTTATTTTTCCAGGTTTTTGGGGAACATTGCAACTGATACTGTTAACATAGGATGAGTCCATGCCATTCTGACTATGCCAACAAGGAAGAAAATTGGGATTAAAACAATAAAGAAAAAAAAAAGAAATGAAGCACTTCATATGCCCGGAACTGACACTAAGGGATTGTGTTTTCTCTGACATAAGCACCTTGCAGCACTCTGTTGTTGGAAAGGGAATTTCCAATGATTACTTTGAAATGACCCAGAAGATGTTTTTCACCACCATTAAATCTATTTTTACTGTGGCAGTAACACAAGATAAGCTGAGACAAGACAATATAGCATGGCACTACACAATGAACTACTACTTCGGTTGTAGAGTGCATATTTTAGCCTAAAATGCAGACTGCTGGAATCCCATTAGCTTATGTGAAAAAAGCAGAAAGACTGTATTCTGGGTTAGGACACCCCCCCCCAAAAAAAAGGATTTTAAGTTGGTTCTTCAAAATGGAATTATCCTGCTAGCAGTTTCGTGGGGATGTCGAGGCTAGCAACAGAAAAAGAAGAGAGAAACCACTAAGGAAACAAAATATTAGCTCGTGTTTACAAATACATGATGGTTGTTTGTATAAAATGGTGTTGCCTGGTGCTGAAGAATGTTGTGGGACTTTTCAGACCCAGAGGACATTTTGGGGAGCAGAAGAGACATTGGTTGGGAGCCACTCACTCTCTGGCCTGATGCATGCACCAAACCCTGTTCCAGTGCGCGATCAGTGAGTGATGTGGTAGCGGGGAGGGTGTTCATGTGTCTGCGTTCTGCAGAGAGACAACTGGCACTGATTGTCTGGAACCTCTGACAGGTTATTTAACCTGAGTCTCAGTTTTCTTATCTTTCAAATTGAGATAATAGTACATACTTTATAGGTTTGTTGTATATATGAAATGATGCATGTATAAAATACTTAGAATACAGACCTGTATAATGATGATGATTCTAGTTATTGTAATCATCATCTCTCTTCATCTTGGACAGAGTTATTGCTTCTTTCTGAGTACTAAGGAACAAGAGTGGGTGGTATTGATAAGGCAGATGATTCTAGGTAATAAGGAGTGGGTGAATAACGCATCATTGAAATCTGGTCTTTTTGCTACAAGGCATTTCTGGACAAATATTATGAAGCATTATCTTGAGTTGATTGTAATTTCCCAGGGGAACACTATTATAATTTAATTCTATAAATGTGAATTGAGCACCATTATGTCCCAGGCATTGTGCATGGCTTGGCACGGTAGAAGTAGAAGTAAGAGGATGGTTTCCACCCCTGTTCCTACCCCTCATCCCCAGATTCACAGTCGAATGAGAACAGGCCATCCAGAAACTAGTAACCTGAATACAGGTAAGATTCTGGCCAGTGGGATCAACAGCCTGGGGCTAGTTTGAGTCAGTCTCCCTGGGTTTGAATCCCAGCTCTACCTCTTATGACCAGGTATCTTCCTAAAATTTCCATACCTGTTTTTTTCACTTGTAAAATTGGGATTAATAAAACCATCATTATGTGGGATATTGGTAAGAGTAAATGAGGTGATCTCTGTGTTGGTTTGTGGCCCTCTCTGGAACTGCCAGAGTGAAATCTGAATCTACCGTCTATACAAGAAGGGCAGGCAGAGACCAAAGAAAGAGGCAGGTGGTCCAGGTGGCAGTTTTAATAAGCAAGTGAACTTATATATAAGGCTTGTCTTGGATGGCAGAAAGACAAATGGATTCCTATACCCATCTGCCAAATCTTAAAAGTTTGTAAAGAGGCCTTGACTAGGTTTAGTCATGAATAACGTGTCGGTTTTATCAACACCACATCACTTTCTCAAGGCTGTGTCCTTGGATCAGCCTCTGTGAGTGGGAAAGGCAGGAGATACCCACATTTCAAGGACAGGGGAGGAGAAGAGGCATCTCTGAGTGCCTGGGTCCACTTCATGGGTCATTAGACATGTGACTTTCCCCAATGCTCTGTCGTGTTTAGCATCAGAGCCTGCCACATGGTAAACCCGCAGTATGTTAGATTTACCATTTTTACGCATTTTATGCAATTGGAACACAGAGAAAATACCCATACATTACGATGGAGGGAATGAAGAAAGTTCTGTTAGTGGTGTTGCTGTTGTTTTTTAAGTTAGCTATAGTAGGACTTTGATTAGTGGAGGAAGATGGAACAAAAGACAGGGAGGAAAGGAGGGAGAAAGAAAGAGAGAGGGAGAGGGAATGAGACAGAAAGAGAAAGAAAGAGAAAAGAAGGGAATGAGAAGGAATAACAGGCAGAGGAACTTTCCAGAATGGAGAGTGCCCTGACTATCCAGGGAACAGCAAGTATGTTAGAAGCTGGACTGGAAGGGCTGAGCCGCTCTGTAGTTTAGGTCAGAATACAAAGACCTCCCTCAAACAAACAAACAAACAAACAAAAAACCCGCAAAGACCTCCCTCAGTGTCTACACTAAAATTGTTTTCCTGTCCAGGGACTCAATTGCAATAAAGGAGAGCTTTGTGCTGGGCAAGAGAACGATAGCACAACTAAAAACCTATGATTGTTTAAAATGACAAAATGCAGGTCCAAGTCTTATAACATGGGTCAGAATAGACATTGATTATGTAAGAGGACATCAAATATTTGGATGAACTGAAGAGGCAAATGAACACCAGCAACAACTAGAACTAACACTAGTGCTGATATTGATAAAGCTTCATGAGAGTTTGGTCTATGTATTTACAAGGACTTTGCTGAGTATGATTTGCGCATGTGTAAAAAGTGACCTTTGACATTTTAATGTCAGAATTCATAACATTCCTTTGATTTGAGGTCTATCCTCAAAGATGAGATCTCCAATCACTTGCTTAAAAGTAGCCACTACAGACTGGAATCGATGGATCATATGAAAATTCCATTTTGAGTAAGCGACTCATTACCTCCTAAGGTGGCCATCCCATTTTTCACCCCCAGCAGCAATGCATGATGGTTCCAATATCTTCATATCTCACCAGCATTGGTAATTGTCTATTTTTTTTTTTTTATTATATCCATCCTCGTGGGTATGCAGGGGTATCTCATTATGGTGCTGATTTACATTTCCCTTATGGCTAAAGATGTTGAATGTCTTTTCATGGACTTATTGATCATTTCCATGTCTTGGAGAAATGTCTATACAAGCCTTTTGCCCATTTTAAAATTGTGTCATTTGTCTTTTTATGGTGAGGTAGTAAGATATTTTTAAAATGTATTGTAGATATAAGTCCCTGAAGTGACATGTGATTTGAAAATGTTTTGTCCCACTTCGTGAGTTCTTTTCAGTTTTGTTGGTGCTGTCATTTGAAGCAAAACAGGTTTTCAGTATTGATGATGTCAGATTTATCTTTTTTTCTTTCCCTTCCCTTCCCCCCCTTCCTTCTGGCCTTCCTTCCTCCCTCTTTTCCTCCTTCCTTGCCCCCTTTCCTCTCTCTCTCCCTCATGCCTCCTTCTCTTATCCTCTCTCTTTCTTTCTTTTGTCACTTGTGCTTTTGATGTCCTATCTAGAAAATCATTGCCTAATCCACAGTCACAGAGTTATGCCTCTGTTTTTTTCTAAGTAGTTTATAGTTCTAGCTCTTAGATTTAGGTCTACATAAAGTTGAGTTAATTTTTGTATATAATGAGGTAGGAGGCCAACTTCATTCTTTTGTATGTGAATATCCAGTTGTCCCAGTACCTTTTGTTGAAAAGAATTATCTTGGTACTGTTGTCAAAAGTTAGTTGATCATATGTGAACTTTTATTTTGGTCTCTCTATTCTTTTCCATAGATCTCTATCTCTACCCTATGCCAGTACCATATGGTCTTGATTATGATCTTTGTTGTACGGTTTCAGACTAATAAATGTGAGTTCTCTTACTTTGTTCTTTTTCAAATTTGTTTTGGCTACTTGAGTCCCTTGCATTTCTACATGAATTTTAGGACTAGCTTGTCAGTTTATGTGAAAAAACAAGCTTAAACTTTGACAGAGATTGTATTGAATCTACAGATCAATTTGGAAAATATTACTGGGCGCCTGGGTGGCTCAGTGGGTTAAGCCGCTGCCTTCGGCTCAGGTCATGATCTCAGGGTCCTGGGATCGAGTCCCGCATCGGGCTCTCTGCTCAGCGGGGAGCCTGCTTCCCTCTCTCTCTCTCTGCCTGCCTCTCTAACTACTTGTGATTTCTCTGTCAAAAAAAAAAAAAAAAAAAAAAAAAAAAAAAAAAAAAAAAAAAAAAGGAAATATTACTATCTTTACAATGTTGAATCTCTCAGACCATGAAATTTATTCTTAAATATTATATTCTTTTGAATATTTTTGTAAATGGAATTATTTTTCTTGGATTATTTTTCTTAGTATTTTGGATCTTTCAATGCTATTCTATATAAATTCAACTTATTTTTGTAAATTGATCTTATAGTCTATAATCTTGTTGAACTTGCTTATTTTCTCTGGTAGTTTTCAAAACACATTTCTTAGAATTATCAATATTTAAGATTACGCCATCTGTAAATATAGTTTTACTTCTTCCTTTCCAATTTGGATGCCTTTTATTTCTTTTTCCTTATCCAATTGCCCTGGCAAAAATCAATTAGGTGTAGTTTTGACAAGATCCATCTTTATATCTGCTAACATCTATTTACTTTCATCTTCAGTATTTCATTTTTCTAGCCTTTTTTTTTTTTAGCTGATGTCCTTCAGATTACATGAATATATGTTAGTCAAGCTGCGGAAAGGTAACCCTGCCAGAGATTTCCATGCATCTGGGACAAATGGAATGCCAATTTGTTTCCTTTTCCCTTTCCCTTTCTACTTTGAAGATTAGATAGAAAAGCAAGTCAAGAACAGCTAGTTTGTACTACGTGCAAGGCACTAAACTGAGAGATACAGATTGATTATCTTATTTCAGTGTCAGTAAGTCAATGAAGATGTTATAACTATCTCCATTTAATAAGGAAAACTAAGTTTAGAATTGTCAATTAGTTTGTTTCAAAGATGTAGCTTGGAAATTGTGGCTGCATAAGTGGAAAATTGATGGACGAGGGAAAACAATTATATCACCTAAGAGGAATCTTCTATTTGAAATCTGTAGCTATCGATGTACATACATCTATTTTTAAAAATACATGCATCATGTCATTATTGTGGGATAGTGTTGTCCTTAAAAACAGGGATTTCTGCATGAATTGAGTACTAAAAAGTGGATTGTGAGGAAAATAAAAAGTGTGACATTGCCTATAAGTTCAATAAAGCTCTTCAAATGTCTTGAAGAACTTTATTGTCTCTATCCTATTTGAGTTATCTGATCTTCATATAGATCTTGTGCCTATTTTGCTAGATTTATGCTTAAAATATTTCAATTTTGGTGCTAATATAAATAGCATATTTATTTTTAATTTCAAATTCCAATTGTTCATTGCTGGTATACAAAAGGTGATTGACTTTTTGTATATTAGTATTGTATCCTGCCACCTTGATATGATCACTTACTCCAATTCTTTGTTTTGTTGTTGATTCTTTGGGATCTTCTATGTAGACAATCATATCATCTGAGAATAGAGACAGTTCTATTTCTTCCTTCCCAATCTGTATACCTTTTATTTTCTACTCTTACTACATTAACTAAGACTTGTGGTGCAATGTTGAATACAAGGGATGAGAAGGGAAATCATTGCCTTTTTCCTGATCTTAGTGGAAAAACAAAACAGTTTCTCTCTATTAAATATATTAGCTATAAGTTTTTCTGTAGATATGCTTTATCAAGTTGAGGAAGTTAACCCCTATTCCAAGTTTTCTGTGAGAGTTTTTTTTTTTTTCCCTATCATATATTGGTGTTAGATTTTGTCAAATGCTTTTCCTGCTTCTATTAATATGATAATGTAAATTTTCTTCTTTAGCTTGTTGATGTGATAGATTAATTGTTACCATTTGATCATAGTATATAATTCTCTGTATACATTGTTGGATTTGATTTGCTAGTATTTTGTTGAGGAGTTTTGGATCTATGTTCAGAAGACATATTGGTCTGTCATTTTCCTTTCTTGTAATGTCTTTATCTACTTTTAGTATTAGATAATGTTGGCCTCATAGAATGAATAAAATATTCATTCTGCTTTTATTTTCTGGAAGAGATTGTAGAGAATTGTTATTGTTTCTTCCTAAAATATTTGGTAGAATTCACCAAGGAAACTGTCTGGCCCTGATCCTTTCTATTTTAGAAGATGATTAATTAGTGTTCCAATTTCTTTAATAGATATAGGTCAATTTCACATTACCTCTTCATTCTTGTATGAGTTTTGACAGATTGAATCTTTCAAGGAATTGATCCATTTCATCCAAGTTATCAAACTTGGGGGGCAGAGGTTATTTGTAATATTTCCCTATTATCCTTTTAATGTTCATGGGATCAATAGTGAGAGCCCCTCTTACATTTTATAATAGAAGGAAAGACATTTTAGAATATGAAAATCATGAACTTTATAGTAGGATATTCCATTTTAAATAATAATGAAGTATCAGTTCTCCAATCAACAAATATTTACTGAGCTCTTATAATATTACCAGAAATGGCTTTAACATTGCACTGAATGAATTGATGTTCCTGTATTCACTGTGGCCACTTTCTTTCCATTGGGAAAGAGGGACAGTAAGGGATACCTTTATATTGAATTTTTTAAAAGTCCATCAAAATTGAGATCTTGACCATGTATCACTCACTATGCTAAACCCCGCTGCACATTTTATTTCAAACTTGGGATAACCTTGTGAAATATGTAGCACTTCTGACAAAAATTAAACATAGATGAAGTAAGTAATGCCGTAGGTCTCAGTCACAGATTGAAAAAGTCAAAATTTTAACCAAATCTGATTTCAGAGCTCTGATCTGACCCTGAAAGTTCTGAAGTTCATATCAGTTATTCAGATGTTAACATTAGATATTATAAGTAACAAAATTATGGTTTTTTTCTGAGAAAGACCTCTTCAGCTTTTCCTTATAAATGAAATTCTAAGATTTTTCAAGTAGAAAATACTTAGAACTTTTCAAGAAGCTTTAATTTTGTGTAATAATTGATTAGATCTATTATTTAGAATGATTAGAGCTGTGGGAGCACTCTGCAAATCCTTTGAAATTGATTAAAAAAATGTGCTGTTATCTGATAGCAGTCATCAGTTTGCTACATCATTTCAAAGTTCTCTGTTATTTTCTGTGACATTTCTCAGCTTACCTAGAGAATGCAAGCTGTTATAACAGCTTCTTTTATCAGCCATCTCCAGTGGCTCAACCAACTGAGACTTGTATAATGTTTTTGGAATCCATGTGGACCTTACCAAAGATGGACTGTTTGGAAGATAATAGTGTTGATGTCTAGTCTCTTGTTAAGATCAACACTTACTGGGTGATATTTTTATATTAATAAAAGAAGCTAGCTTAATGCTAAATCTTTGTTCTTTGAAAGAGTAAAGAGGGTTTTCTTACAACTAGAGTAACCACAGGTAGGGAGTTATCAACTGGTATTCTTTAATATGAAAATTCAATGATAAACCCACTTGAAAAATTAAGTTTATTTGGGGCACTTGGGTGGCTCAGTCAGTTAAGTGTCTGCATTGGCTCCAGTCAGGATCTGGAGTCCTGGGTTCAAGCCCCAAATAAGGCTCCCTTCTCGATGGGGAGCCCGCTTCTTCTCCCTCTGCCCCTCCCCCTGCTTGTGCTCTCTAACTCTTCTCTCTCTCTCAAATAAATAAAATCTTTAAAAAATTATATTTATTATTTGTATCCTATTATCCAAATTTGTACCTTCTCATTATATATTTATAATTCTATGTGATTTCACATTGACTTAAGTATCTTTACAAGCATTCAATAGTTTTAAAAAATATGTGTTTTATTTTAAAATTTTGTGTTGGCTTGCAATGAAATAATATTGCTCAGAAGACCGCTGTTTTTTTTAAGGTTTTATTTATTTATTTGACAGGGAGAGAGAAAGCACAAGGAGAGAGAGTGGCAGGCAGAGGGAGAGGGAGAAGCAGGCTCTCTGCAAAGCAGGGAGCCACATGTGGGCCTTGATCCCAGGAATCTGGGATCATGACCTGGGCTGAAGGCAAGATGCTTAACTGTCTGAGCCACCCAGACACCCCAGAATACCACCACTTTATGACATCTATTTTGTACACTAAATACAGGAATAAGAGTGTTTTTTTTTTTAAATTGGCAAGTTAAGGAATATAAGTAAAACATAGGTGACAACTTTCTGAAAATCCTCAGAATCCCACCAAATAGACTGCAGCCTGATTAACTTATATGTATGATGATACAAGTTTCTAGACCTACTGTTACACTGGTGGGACCAGAAGTATTGGTTTCTAGGGATTTCCAATTTATAAAGTGTTCTGTAATAAACCTATTACACTGTTGGCATGTGTTTGTGAAAGCTGGAAAAATATTATTACTGATCTTCAAATGCCTACTGCATTTTCCCTACACTTTTTCTTTCTTTTATCTTCCTGTAGGTGAAACAGGATGAGTATCTTAAGTTGTACCTGATCCCTGATGGTGAACTATATTTTTTGTTGACATCTGGAGAATCACTTTCTTAAATCATGATAAAAGAGCAGCATGATGAGGATCACAAAGTCTGAGGCCAGGTAGCCACACACAATCCCAGCTGTACCACCTACTACTTACATAATTGCAAGCAAATCACTTAACCCTGTGTTCCTTGGTTTCTTCACCCAGATTGGGGATGATAGTATTATCCACATCAGACCTCTACAAAATAGTTGATAGATACTAGAATTTATCACAAACATTAGTATTTATTCTCAACACATCATTAGAATTTAGTCCATGTCCCTGCTTCAGCTGACAGAAAATTCTGTTTCTCTGGGATCACAGAGTAGGGTGGGATTATGATTGTGCCTCATTCTATTGAGATTTTTAAAGCCAGTTCACTAAAATGTTTCGGCATTTACTTTAAAGATTTTTATTTATTTATTTGATAGACAGAGAGAGATCACAAGTAGGCAGAAGGCAGGCAGAGAGAGAGGGGGAAGCAGGCTCCCCGCTGCAGCATTTACTTTATAGGAGGTCATGAAGGATCCAATATTTTAGAAAATTAGTTTCATATAATTTTTGAATCAGGAGACTAAAATATTTTCAGAGTTATTAAATGTAAGTTGAAAAATATAGTATTGGACTTCTTGAAAATCCAAGACTACCTCTGAAAGACATGGTAACTTTTTCTTCACTTGCTCGGGAAAAAATGTACCAAACTCCATTGTTTCTAGGCAGGTAATTTAAGATAAGGGAATGTGATGGTTCCCAAGGAATTGGGATCAAAACAAATAATCTGTGCTCGTACAATAAGTGCTGGTGGATCCACTTTGGATGTTGTTTCTCGGGAGCTGAGTGAAGTGGGTTTAGGAAATTAGGAAACAGGGCTCAGACTTGCCTGTTCTAATCTTGAACCCTCTAAGTGACTGCAGAAGCACAAATTCCTCATTCCGAGTGAATGTTTAACCATAGATCCATCCAAAGTAAACTTCTCTCTAGTTCCCTTTGCTTTGATTTATCTAGTTGGTGTTTCTAAAAGCATCAGGTTAAAATCACTCTTCCATAGTAGTTTATATAGCTTCTGGCATCAAATATAATCTCTGTTCTTCTTGCCCCAAGAGTCACTTCTGGATAAAGTACTGCAAAAGTGATATTTAGGCTATAGAAGTTTCAGGAAAGCACCTTGATGATTTCCAGCTATGAAAATTATATGCTTCATGTGAGACCTTATTTTCTGCTTTGGCAGGAGAAATCCTGAAATAGTATGGGGACAGAAGTTAAAATATTACAGGCTTGGCTACCCTGTATCACCCAGGAAAGGGTAACAGCAGCTTTTCGTGCCTTATAGTATTTGGGGGAAAACAGAATAGCATCTTAAATAAAGTTTAAAGTCATACAAAGTGAAACTCTGGTAGAGATAACTCAGGCAAGAGATGTTTGTTGCATATTTACTATGTGTAGACTAGAAGCTGTAGCATATGGGAACAGGTAAATATACCATTTTAATTTCATGATAACCCTAAGGAATAGAAAGGCTCTGTGCCTTGGAGAGGTGAGAATGGAGTAGATTAATCATAAGCATTAAAGAAATAGAAGAGACATGAAGGCTTTACAATTCAGATAAATTATATCTAGTTGATGAATTCTAAGCTGTGCCTCAACGAGAAGATGGGACTTTATTTTGCTTTTAAAGGATGTAAATATTTTGACTAGAGGAGCAGAGGGGGTGTGGCCTGAGATGAGAGCAAGAACGAGAATAAATTCTAGGTCCGTGGTGTAAACAATGAAAGATTTCAGAGGTAGAAGAACCCTAGCTGCATTCAGTGGATGTTGAGTGACGGATTTGGCTGGAGCCCTGTTTTAATAAAGGTGAAGGTGAAAATTCTGGAGAGGGCATCTTGGGAGAGGGCGATTTAAGTCCTTAAGGCACTGAGCTTTTGGATGGTTTGGCAGGGGTGGTTCTTAAATATTCTCAGGAATGAAGTAAATTTGGGAAGTTAGGGGATGTGGATTTGAAATGTCTGGTCTCATCTTGAACTCTGTAAGTGGAAGAGCTTTTTAGGATGATTAACTTGTGTGCATGATAGATTAGAGAGAGTGGCAGAGGGGAATGCCAGGATGAGTCTGGACAAGTTTGGTATGGTGGCGGTTGCTAACTTGCGCACCCCAACATCCATTATCCCCTTGCTGCCTAGGACCCAGGAACAGAAGGCTGTTTTTCCCCTGAGGAGAGCTAAGATAAAGTTGTCAGCCTTCTCGCAGTTCGCTGTGGCACATACCTGAGTTCTGTCTGGTGAAATGTAAGCAGAAGTATGTGCGGATGTCCAGGAAGGAGCAGGCTCACTGTTTATTACTTCCTCCCATTGGCTTAGAAGAGCCATGTGACAGCAGGAGCACCACCCACTGTCCTGGACCGCAGCGTGCTCTGGCTCCTGCAGACGGTAGACAGCAGACAGGTGCGGGGATGGTGGAGCAGAAAGGAGGGTTGGTATGCAGTCTCTGGTCACCTCCTGGAGCTGCCCCACCAGCCCGCATGCCTAATGCAGGACTTTTTTTTTTTTTTTTTAAGTGGAAATGGGGAATAAACTATTATCTTATTTAGGCCATCTTTAGTTGGAGTTTTTCTGTTTTAGGAAACCAAACTTGATCCTAAGAAAGTGGTTTGTAACAGAAGGAAAAGAAGTGGTATATGCAAAAAAAAAATTATTCATTACTGTTAGTTGGAGGAGTGGCAGATTGGCAAACTGGTGGTCTCCTCCAGCTGCCTGAGTTGCCCAGCCCGTTCCTTGGTACTCCATCTGAGGCAATTTTTGGACTCAATCTGTTTATTTATAAGACAATGACTATTCTTGATTTAAGTGTTTGGAGCCTTTCCCCTTCTAAAAATTGTATTTATCTAATATTCCTTTTATTCTAGAGGAAGAGAATTGATATCAGCGGAGCATTTACTATGTGCCAAATGGCATGATATATTTTACATATTTTATCTTTTAAAATTCTCATAAAAGCCTATGGAGGGAGTTATGAACTCTGTTTTCCAAAAGAGAAACTGACAATTAGTGCAGACACTGTTTACAAAGCTATTGACTGAGGTGGGGTCCAGACCATGGCCTGCAGGAACTCACAGTCCATAACTTTCCATCACAGCAATGAATTTGAAGGGCTCAAAATATCCATGTGATGTCATAGTCAAGTGGGAAATACGGTATGCTTGTATACATGTGTGTGCAATATAGTTATAAAATACGATCAATTTTTCACATCAAAGTTTTGCTTCTGAGTTCTCTCTTTTAAAAAAAGTATTACAAATCATAAGCAGTTGTCATGTCAGCTTCATCTGATAGAATCAGTGTAAATTAAATGTTGATATTTTACAGTAGACACACTTCTCAAAATAAATATTTTTCAAATTAATAAAGTTTAAAGAAACATTTCATTTAAGGCAGAATGTCCCTGAAGCACTAAGCCAAACCCTGCATTTCATAATCGCCCATTGGAGCATGTGACTTTTGGGTGTCTGGCTTGTTCATGAGTTACTAACTGTCTTTTTGGAGGGGGGAAGGGAGGTGAATCTCCTTTTCCCCACTCATCTATAAGGCAGCCTTCTCACTCTGCTTCTGCATCTGCAGAGACACCTTCTTATGCTCACTGATTTAATAGCAATCAAATACCATAATAGGCATTTTGTGTTTCTCCTGTTATTACTATGCATGTATAGCTGTGTTCCCACATGCACTGAAGACACATGGGATAGAGAAGGCTTTCCTTTTTGCAAATTTGGGAATGAGATAATATATGAACAGGGAAGCAGGCCATTTCTTTTTAAGAATGATTCTGCTTTTTACAATCAACGAATCTTTTTTTTTTTTTTTTTTAACTTGGAGACAGATAGGATTGAAAATGTTTTATGATTCATGGTGTGCTTAAAATGTTAGCAGACTGCCAGAAAGCTGCAGGATACATCAAGATTTTAAGTAGCCCCCCCCCAACCCCGCCCGCCAACTTCCTTTATGCTGCTAGGGGTAAGACATGGGAGTGGAGATTGCTCGAATGTTTTGAGGTTCTGTAGCCAGGAGCGAGGCAGTGAAATATATTTCAATGGGAATTGGAATTAAGATGTTTCCTTGGTCATTCTTTGTAAAAAATTTATGATTATTCTGCCAGAAGTGCACATTTAAAAATCTTTTATGTATAATAAATTGCTTGTCATGAAGTGTGAAGAACTATAGGAAGTGTAAACATGTCAGTATTTCATAGATGCATATTAATGCTGGACACAACCTTTGTTCACATGTTTAGGCAAAATGGGAGATTCTTGATTTGCTATTAGCTTAGCTTATGCGGAAAGCAGTTAATGGTAATTTCTCTTATTTAAAAAAAAAAAAAGCTCTTTATTTCTCTTCATTTGGCTGTTGGAAGCATCTGAGGGCCACAATGATAAGAGTATATAATTTTGGGCTGATTTAGACTTCTTTGCATGCAGCTCACTTTCTGCATGGTAGCACTTTATTCTGCCTAAGAAAATTTTTGCAGATTTCCCATGTGTCAGAAGGGGACAAACAAAATTCCTACTTTTCTCCCTGGGTGTGTTTGGCGGAGGCCAGGAGAAAGAAAAAAGGAAGGGGCAGCTGCCTTACACACCATCCACATGTACAAGAGAGTGGCCTCTAGATACCCAGATGCTCACTTCAAATAAATGATGCAGGGTCTGGGTCACAAATTGGGCTGGCCAATTTATTTTCAGATTTGTTTTTCTTTTCTCCTTGTTTTTAGTACATTTCAGGAAAAGAATGTTCCATTTGATACCTGATTAAACATAAAATTGCTATTTTTTTTAGATTGCCTATTATCAAAGGTAGGTATTAAGCTAGCTGTTTAAGTGTCTGAAATTATTCAGGTTGTATAAGCACTGTGGTTTTGTGGCCATTCACTGTTCTTAAAATTAGAAGACATAAAAGGGCCCATTCTGTGGAGACTGGAATAGATCTGGGGCAAGGGGTACTGGTAGGTATTCAGGGACAGACTTTTAAATTGCTAACTGTGTACATATTACCTGGAAAAAAAGAGAACTTTTTAAAAGTTTTGAGTATGTTAATTTTGCTCTCAGCTGAGTTCCTGCTTCCTTGTTTGAGGGAGTTCTGGTCATGGCATATGCAATATATGATTTTCCACCAAATAGTTATAAAATAAATTTATGAAAGTTGTTACCAAGGATAGTGAGCTGCTCTATGAAAGAAGGATTCTACAGTTTAAGAACTTAGGTGAAATGCTTGGTTTGTGTTCTCCCTTTGGGATTTACAATATAAATTCTCACAGAAGTCTTTTAATAAACAAAAGTGTTTAACCTGGGAATTACCATGGAAGAATGCTTTTCTAAATAGTATTTAGATGGCTCACAGAACTTTTTTTGGAAATCCTGGTGGAAGATATTGTAATTTGATCTCTTGTGCTGGGGCTACTTGTAGAGTTTACCCAACTGTTGATGGAGCGAGCCATCGTGGTGAGGAGCCCATTCCAATGGCAAGATTCTCATGCCCCAGTAATTAGCTTGCTCCATTAAGTTCTTTCCGTTTGTTGTTACTGTTTTCAGCTCTTTAGGACCTAGGGACTAGGTCACTATTATTGCTCTGTAACAAAATCCCTGATACCCCAATAATTTTAGAAATACGATCATTTTCTTTGAGCCCGTGTGCTCTTGCGACCAGGACTCTGGGGTGGGGGTGGGGGACACTGGGTATGCTGATGGATTACTAAGGGATTGCCTGCCACTTGCATGTCTGCTCATTGCTTGCTGGTTAGACTCCAGTAATAGCCTGGATTCCTTCTCTTTGCACAAAATCCTGGCTATTGGGTGTCATTCATTTAACAAATGATGCATTTAACAAATTCATTCATTTAACAAATGCCTACTTTATCCCAGACATTTTTCTTGACTCTGGGTACAGCAGAGAACATATCAGATAGAACTTTGTTCTAATGGAGCTGATATTGAGGGCAGCAGACAACAAACACATAAGTAAGTAAATAATGATGTGTTATGAATAGATGTAAAAATAGAGGAAGAGGGTTGAAAACCTACAGTGACAGAATGCATTGCTGTTTTAGATGGCTAACCAAATCTTCCTGAGAATCTCTTCTAAGGATCTAGTTCTGCGCTCTAGATCTGTTTCTCTGGTGATCGGGTAAGGGTAAAAAATACCAACTATGTTATTAAGCAAACTTACGATACAAATGATGCTGTATTGGTAGATTGCATCAGTATCTGATGGGGGTGACATGCTTTGGGCTTTTCTGACTCCATGAGTCTTACAGCCAAGCATATTGGTTTCGGGGACACAGTAAGATACGCACATTAATTTATTATCAGAGTTATTGGCTCCTGTGGGACAGGAAGCTTTTATGCCTGGTCAGCGCCCACACCACCCTAGTGGTTCTCTTCTCCCTACCCTGGTGTGGCCTGTGACAAGGGACTTCCTGTAACATTGCCCACTGATGTAGAGAAATACCTGAGACTATGGCTTGGCCCACTCAAATTGGTTTCTGTCACATAGCCTTCTCAAAAAACTGGTGTCACAGTGGCTTCAGCTCTCTTCTAAGACTGCATGTTTCATTTAACCTCCAAAGGTCTCCTGGTGGGCATAGCAGAAGGGGCGGTGCTGATGAGCAGAAGAGGAAATGGGAAAGTGAGCAGGGGGAAAAGCATTTTAACCAGGGAACAGCAAGACAGGTTTACCATGATTGAAGAAAAGCAAGAAGACTAGTGTAACCTGAGCAAAGATTCCAGAAAATTTCCATACTCATGATTTCATTCCTGTGACTAAACTTTTGGAGAAGTAGGTATGGTCAAGAGAGAGCCTTCCAAAGGCAGCATTCTCCAAGTTCCATTGGGAATCACCAGTTTTTGTTTGTTCTAATGTTCATTCACGATTTTTAAAAATGCATTTTTATGTTGTTTTGAAGCAACTAAACTGCAAATTGTTTTATAATGTATACACCTGATTTCGTGCTTTTATTTTAAGTATCACATCCCCTTATAGCTACACATTTTTCCCAATGTGGGAAATTGGGGGAGAGATCACTGCCTCTTCTATTACCTTCTCTTTCTGCAACTTTCCCCTCTTCCCTGTGTGTTTAATATAACCGACACAATCCCAGGTAAGATAAGCATCATTGTCTGCCATTCTCAGATGCAAAAGTAAATGACACAACTGACAGCATAAGGTGGTAGAGCGGAAATGTGAACACTGGTCATTTAACAGTTTTTTCTGCTACCCCCTGGCGGTTGGATTTTTGACTAATGAGGTTTGTATCTGATGGCCTTGCTCTTTTACAATAGTCTGTAGGTAAATTTCTTGTCTTTGAATCTTCCTGCGGTTCCCCTCTGCCTCCCAAAGAGCCAGTCCCTGCCCTGAATCTCTTATTTGGACCCCTAACAGCCATCTGCCTTGCTCTGGCTGTTTCTGGTTGTGGTCTCAACTGTTCCACTTCCACTTCCATTTTTCGTACCTGACAGTTGGTAAGCCATCATCGGCAAGGATCACCTCCTTCTGATGCTTTATCAGTCGGCCATTGGTGGAATTCTGTGAGTTGGTGTATTCCAACAGAAGGTATATTTCTAGGCAACGGAGGGAGAAGTTTTGTGGTCTTCCCCTTTCCCATTCCAAATTTGATCTCTTGATGTGTATCTCTGAAGAACTCTTAGGAAACTAAGGTTGCTACAAGTAACGTGGTTTGACTAGAAGAACTGAAATCCAGCTGAGGGTTCAGAGGCAGCAACAACAATTGGCAGTGGAGAGTTGTTGGTGAGGGGAGACTATGGCTGACTGAGAGAAGGAACAGCAGCTCCACTACAGGAAAGCCAGACCCAGACTGTAGCCAGGAGCCAGCAACTAAAGAAGATGGACTATCCGGACTTGAAAATGGAATAAGAAGCTGGGCAGAAGGGAGGATAACAGAAGAATCAAAAAGGGAAGATGGAAGCTTTTATGGAAATGCC
Source organism: Mustela putorius furo (assembly GCF_011764305.1). Taxonomy (NCBI): domain Eukaryota; kingdom Metazoa; phylum Chordata; class Mammalia; order Carnivora; family Mustelidae; genus Mustela; species Mustela putorius. The sequence continues at coordinate 1,609,107 of NW_025421577.1, forward strand.
ATCTAATAGAAATACAGAGCAAGCCACGAATAAGAGCCGCACTTGTGTTTAAAATTTCCAGTAGTCATGTCACAAAAAAGTAAAAAGAAACACATGAAACTAATTTTAACAATGTATATAATTTTTATTTGATTTATTAATTTTTTTAGTATAGGTACAAATTAGGTTTCTTTATATTTTTTTAATTTAAAATCAATCAGTTAACATAGAGTGTATTATTAGTTTCAGAGGTAGAGTTTAGTGATTCACCAGTTGCATATAACAGAGTTCATTATATCCCATACCCTCCTTAATGCCCATCACTCAGTTACTCCATCCCCCCACCTACCTCCCCTCTAGCAACCCTCGGTTTGTTTCCTGTGGTTAATTGTCTCTTATAGGGAGGCTGCTGGGTGGCTCAGTGGGTTAAAGCCTCTGCCTTCAGCTCAGGTTGTGGTCTCAGGGTCCTGGGATTGGATCCTGGGATCAGGTCCCGCATCGGGCTCTGCTCGGCAGGGAGCCTGCTTCCACCTCTCTCTCTGCCTGCCTCTCCACCTACTTGTGATCTCTGTCTGTCAAATAAATAAATAAAATCTTTAAAAAAATAAAGAGTCTCTTATAGTTTATCTCCCTCTGATTTTGTCTTAGTTTATTTTTCCCTTCCTTCCCCTATGTTTTTTTGTTTATTAAATTGCACATATGAGTGAAATCATATGGTATTTTTCTTTGACTTATTTTGCTCAACATAGTTTGAGCAAAATAGTTTGCTCTGCATAGTTACAAATGGTAAGATTTCATTCTTTTTGATGGCTGAGTAATATTCCATTATATATATATATATATATATATATATATATATATATATATATATATATATATCACATCTTCTTCATCCATTCAGCTGTTATTGGAGATTGGAGATCTGAGCTTTTTCCATAGTTTGGCTATTGTGGTCATTGCTGCTATAAAGGTGCATGTTCCTCTTGGAATCACTCTGTATCCTTTGGATAAATACCTACTAGTATAATTTCTGGGTCATAAGGTAGCTCTATTTTTAACTTTTTGAGGAACCTCCATACTGTTTTCCATAGTAGCTGTACCATTTGCATTCCCACCAGACAAAGCCATAGTATCCAAAAATGTATAAAGAGCTTATCAAACTCAACATCCAAAAAACAAATAATCCAATCAAGAAATGGGAAGATGACATGAATAGACATTTCTCCAAAGAAGACATACAGAGGCCAACAGACACATGAAAAAATGCTCAACAGCACTCAGCATCAGGGAAATCCAAATCAAAACCACAACAAGATACCACCTCACACCTGTCAGAATGGCTAAAATTAACAAGTCAGGAAACAACAGAAGTTGGTGATGATGCAGAGAAAGGGGAACCCTCTTATACTCATGGTCAGGATGCAAACTGTGTGTGTGTGTGTGTATATATATATATATATATATATTTAATCTTTTTTAAAAAAGTGATCTCTATGCCCAATGTGGGACTCAAAGTCACAATCCTGAGATCAAGAATTGTATGCTCCCTCCAACTTAGCCAGTCAGGTGTCCCAACAATATGTTTTATTTAACTCAGTTATATCCAAAATATTATGATATTACTATGTGACCAACATAAAACATTATTAATGAGATACATTCTTCCTTTCTCTCTTTCTCATACCATGTCTTCAAAATCTAGAGAGTATTTTATAGTTACAGCACATTTCAGTTAGAACTAGCTCTTAGTTCATGTGGATAGTGCTATCATATCAGACAGGAAGAGACAGTGAAGCAGAGATGGTTGGGAGGGTAAATGAAGGAGGGAGTCTAGGTGCTTAGAGGCCCAGAGAAGCCCCTACTGGCAGCTGGACTCTTGATAAGGTGACATCTTGAAAATCATTCTTTAACTAGGACTTTGAGTTTTCTAATTTATTATGTAAAAATTATAATTTTACTTATGTTTATTTAAAATTTTTATTCTAAAATGTATTATTAGAAAACTTTAATAGGTATGGGTAGGGATTATAGACTGAGATGGAAATTTTCTTGGAGACAAGATGCTGAATTTCAAGGATTGAAATTTGTTTTCAACTCCTGAATGAACTGTGATCAATTGGTTGAAGCTACCCAGAGCCCTGTGTTGAGGAGGATTCTGAGGTTATGTCTTTTCTCAGCAGGGAAGAGCACTGTGCTTATCTGCCAGGCAGCTGGCACATATTTGCCATTCCTGATATGGTAGAAAGATATCCAGGTTCTGGAGACCTTGGGGAATGATTCATGAGTTGTTGAACATTACCGAGCTCAGCTTTCTTCATTTGTAAGGTAGGAACAATTGTCAGTGCTATTTAGGATATCAATAAATGCTGGTTTCCTTCTCAGTTTCTGTTTTGTTATTTAATCTATACTGGTTGAGGGACCTATTTGTACTTGGTATTGTTCTGTTAATCTGGGGATTATGATATGCCAAACTCTGTCCTTACCCATAAGGATCCAGGTTAAAGAAATTATTACATATTAAATAGTGAATAGTCCACTGTAGTATATACTTAAATGCGTCATTATGGTTCAGACTGTGTGTTATTACTGTTAAAAGGAAAGAAAAGTAGAGTCAGGGAAATCTTTGTGAAGGATGCAGATCTTGCATTGAACAGATACATAATCATTCACAACATTTGCAAGAAATAGACTATTTTTTAAAAAGATTTTATTTATTTATTTGAGAGAGAGAGAGCATGAGAAGAGAGAGGTCAGCGGGAGAAGCAGACTCCCTGCCGAGCAGAGGAGCCTGATGTGGGACTCGATCCTATGACTATAGGATCATGACCTGAGCCGAAGGCAGTCGCTTAACCAACTGAGCCACCCAGGCACCCCTAGAAATAGACTATTTTAAAGGACACAGACTGAGAACTGTCCAATTAATTCCCAAAGTGAATTCTTAAGCCTTTCAATTCAAACCCTGCCAATCAGTGATCACAGTTTGGAGATGTAGCTTATGTTGAGTTAGTGAAATTAGTATTATATTTTGTGGTCTCTTGTGGCTATCATAGTGTCTTGTTTCATAAAGTTGTTAATGTTCAGGAGTCAAGGCAGAAACTTTCTTTTTATTGTGTCTTAAATTTATGGATGCTGTGTGAGGGCTGAGGAATGGTTCCAGTAACAGTTGTCTCCCCTGATTATATTCTCTAGTGGAGATTCCATGGAAGGGGAGAGACCAGAGCCGTGGTTGAGCCATTTCGCATTTCACCCGCTTCAGTGCCTTCGTCTTTAATTCCAAATCATTTTATTTCCTGCGGCCAAAACGAGTCTTTGAACTTTGCAGTCTTTAATCAGAAGATTCATTATTCCAGAAACATGCCTAGTTTTATGATTAAAATAAGTCAGGCTGCACACATTTCATTTTTCCTGTAAGAACCTAGCAGCAGGCAGTAAAGAATCTGTCAAAGGTTTGCTTTTAACAAATATGGAGGCCGGCTACTTGGAGCCCTGAAGCTGTTGGAGGGAGTCCAGACTTAATGGATTTATGCATTAAACTTTCTTTCCTTTTTTTTTTAAGTGCAGAGAGATTTTAGGGGAACTTTGGAATTCTGCTTTTCTAAAAGCTCCTCTCCCTAGATCGGTTGTTTTCTACTGAAAGTAGAGTTTCATAATCCGGCACCTGTATTTACTTTGTGATGTGCTTGTTATTTTCCTATTCTTTTCTCTTCTTATAGGTTCCCTGAAAAATGAAATGGATTTCACAACCACTGAGGGGCTGTGGCCTGTAGTCTGAAGTCTGGGTCTTGTCTAGGTGCAATGGCTTTCAAAGGATATGCAGTCCTTGTCTTTAGTGGGGAACCTGGATCAAAATTTACTGGTCAAAATTCACCACTAGTTGGCAGCAAAGGAGCATTATAGCTTCTTACCCATAAAGGTAGGGGTTTGGATAGGCCTTGAGAAGGAAAATCAAGATAGGATTGTTGCTTGGTCCAAAGTCTCAAACCTTTGGTAGTGCTATAGATTTCAGTTTTCAAAAGGTCAGAAAGAATTTCTGCCGAAGGTACCTGTTTCAAATTACATCATACAATATCTTATTAAGCATATTTTCGAACTATTTCTTCAATTAGCTGATTTTTATGACCTATCACTAAGGGGAAAAAATCAGCTAATGTAATAGTATATATAGTGTGATCCTGTTTTGTGGAACATTAGCATATATGTATAGGAAAATATTTGTATTGTGTATATGTGTATATGTATGTGTGTACATCTGTATGTATGCATACATAAATGTATATATGAGACTAATGGGATGTAGATTTTATTATTGCCTTTTTTCTAATGAGGAACATTATTACTAAAATGCAGATATTTACATGTTACTTTAACTCCACAAACTAGTCTCAAGCTTTTAGTGCCCTCTGACACTCTGTGAGGAATACAAAAGTGCCTAAGTGGTCTAGATGGTGCCATGTCATGCTTTCAAGAGAGCCTACAGCAAGCACAGGGAAAAAAACAGAGTTGTAGTCCTGCTTTGAGATGTGACTGGTTTTGGCTTGTGCAAAATATGGACCTCAGCCCTGAAGGAGCAGGAGGCTGGCTGAGGACAAAGCAAAGGCTGGCGCCTTGCATCCCCCCTTCACCCGCTCCCCTCCATATGTGTAGCATTCCTCAGGCACCCCTGACTGCCATAAAACGATAAATAGTTAACTTGCAGAGATCACAGTCCTGCAAGGTAGGCGTCTCCCTTGGTTTGCAAATGTCCTTGAGATTTACAACAAAGAAGTTACCTTATCAATAGCCCAATTTCCAGGGACACAGAACTCAGTTCCTCAAGCCCTAATGTCACCCTCCCCTCCATGAAAACGGAAGGAGGCGGAGGTAGAAGGAAAAGTAAATAAAGTTCAATTTCTTCTAAACCTAAATCTCATTAACAAGGATGCTTGATAGCAGGAATGTAACATTCCACCAGGAGACTCCCAATTGTCTTTACTTGATAAGTAACTAGGCCTTCAATATCCTGATAGTGCTTTTTTCCGCATGCGTGGGCTAACCGGCCAGTTCTGCTTCTGTAAGATTGCTTTGTCTGCTTTCGAGCGGGGTCCCCTGACCCAATTCACTGACGCCAAGTATGCCTGTTCAAACTGTCAATCAGTCAGCTCAGCCCCACCCGAAACTTGTTTGTACCTGTCTATAAAAACCCTGCACCAACCCAGCTCTGGACCTCTCGGCGTTATCGGCAACGAGCGGCGCAGAGGTCCAGGTTCGAACCTGCAATAAACGACCCTTGCTGATTGGCTTTGACTCACGTCTCTGGTGGTCTTTTAAGGTGGGGGTAATATTCAATTGGCATTTCAAGCCCCCTTCCCGACCTATCTTAGCATTAGTGAGAAATTGATCCTTTCCTATATGGTACCCTGGTGCTCACCAGCAGAAAGGCTGTTGGTGCTTGGGCATTTTATCTTAGTCACAGACGTAGGTGAAACCAAGTGGCACACGTGGGGTCAAACCTTGACCTTGGCTCATTAGCATCTTGTACCACTAACAGATTTAATAGCTGATATGAAATTTGTGAGTCGGTGGGAACATTCTGTGTACGAATTAGCACAGCTCACTGATCTTCATTCTTGCTTCAGTATTAGACTTTGGGAAGTTGTTCAGTGGAACCACTCAATTCAAAACACCAAACGGTTTGACAAGGTTATTATAATCTATAAACTAGACTTAGTTAAATTTTAACACACTTAATCTATTTTTCCCTCTAGTTTTTAGATGCAACATCTTATCACATTAGCTTCAGATGATTGGCACAGCAAACAGCTGCTAATTTATTCGTGTCGTGTCACTATCTATTTAGAGAGACTTTAACATACAGCTGTTGACACAATACAAGTCAGCACCTCTATTGAAACTATGAGACTGTGACTTCACAGTATCTCTCCAGGGAATCGCTCACACTATGCCCTTGATGTAACGCGCCATATTGGTTCCTTGGGTGTAGTTAGGGTTTATTTTGCCAATTTGTATGTAGAAATCACATAACATCCTGGTCCATGTGAGCAGAGTAATAACAAGTACTAATGATTCCCGGGCACTTTGCTGAGTGCAAGCAGTTGATGGAAGTGCTTTAGGAAAGCGGCAATGTGTGGACCTGGAATGACATGCACCTTTTCCGGGGCTGCCTTGTGACAATAGGGGTGTCTCATCTTTCAGCTCCCATGGTGCGACAGATCTCCATGTAATTAATGTTACTCTTCTCTGTTTGGACTAAGGTGGTACCTGCTTTCTCAATAGCGATGACCTTGGCATCTTTATGACTATGCCTGCAAGCTTTGCATCGACCTGAACTTGCTTTAGGAAGCCATTGGCATTTCTCCCTGTCCTGTGTGTGAGGCCATGCTCTGGAGAGCCTCTGGGCCGAGACCGCTTGCCAGTGACCACCAGCAAGCTTCACTTCAGCTGTTCCCAGTGTCTCTACTGCCACAACTTAACCATCTACTGATGTATTTTTTCAATTTTTACTTTTGGAAGTTGATAGCAAAAGCACGCTTTATCCGGTCATAAAATATAAATGAGCGTACACATGTTAGCATCAGAGAAATATAACATAAAGTGGGAATTATAATTATGAGGAGTATTTTTTCTCCCAGAAATCTCTAACCTTTTCAGTTTTGAACCACTTTGGAGTCTAATAATAACTAAAGAACTTCTTGCCAAAAAAAAAAAAAATGTGCACACACCCACATACACGGCAATTGTTGCCAACAAATCTACATTTTTTTTTTTTTTAGATTTTATTTATTTATTTGACAGACAGCGATCACAAGTAGGGTCTTCGTGCATTCTCTGAAGTCGAAGCATGAACCAATAGTAGTGCACTTGGACCCATGTTAAGACCTTGCTTAAGACCTGCTTTTGTTTGTAGGACATTAACTGAGGTGAGGAGACTTGTCAGAGAGAGTACATGTCCTATACCAACATTCGTCAGCATGTGGGCTTCTTGGTGCTAAGAAGGACTGATCTTTCATGTGAAGGAGTATATGCAGTGACCCAGACCCAGATCAAAGGTGAATAGGTGTTATTTTCTGAATTGGGGGCAGATATCTTAGCGATTGGCCTTGGTGATTTATTTGCTGAATTGAGACACTTATGAACCTCAATGGAGGCGATCAGTGGTCAGAAAGAACTAAATACTTAATATTGTAACCTTTCTTCCTCTGTTTCTTAATACACCACAGCTTTTTCTTTCTCCATGATTACTGATTTCCCTAAGTCATCTGGAAGACATTTCAATTGCAAGTTTTCCAAAATACAGCCTCTCCTTTGGGAGGAGAAACTTTTACTTACTATTCTCTCCTTCCCCACATATTGTAGAATAGGTATAAAGTAACAGGTATTGGGGTGGCAAAAGGATTACTAGCTTTACTACCAGACAGAATACGTTTTTTTTTTTAAAAGATTTTATTTATTTATTTGACAGAGAGAGATCACAAGTAGGCAGAGAGGCAAGCAGAGAGAGAGAGAGAGAGAGAGAGGAAGAAGCAGGCTCCCTGCCGAGCAGAGAGCCCGATGATGCGGTACTCGATCCCAGGACCCTGAGCTGAAGGCAGAGGCTTAACCCACTGAGCCACCCAGGCGCCCCCAGAATAAGTTTTAAAACCCGACCTTGCCACGTAGTAGCTGTGTGTGATTTTGGTCAATGTCATAGAATAGCTCTGAACCTTACGAAGTAACATATATAAACAAGTATGTAGTTAGTCTCCAGGGTCCAATACACAATAGCTTTCCAGCCTTCCTTGTCTTTCTGAACCCTTCTGCTTTGAAGGCATAGGACAATTCACCAATGTCAGGGGAAAAGGACTGAGGAATTCATTTGTTCATCTGTTCATTCATTAATCTGTTCCTTCAGTTCTGCAAACAGTTTTTGAGTCCTTACAGGTGTTAGGTACTAAACAGAAGGGAATAAGTTATGGTTTCTTTTCTCAAAGGAATTATAGCCTGGGGGCATATTCACAAGTGATTAACCCTAGTTGGCATGTAATTGATTCCCTAAATCCCCCACTGGGTTGAATCTCTTAACTAAGCCCTTTCCCTCTGGAAAGGTCCTTACTCCATTTTTAATAGCTAGGGTTTAAGACAGAAGGAACAGGGGGAAAAGGAATTGACAGATCCATTGTGATCAGATGGAAGGCTTGAAGCGAAAACATGGCCTGTATTCTGCCCTGTAGTCTGATCAATGACTAAAACAACAGCTAATCAATTAAAAAGTCAAATGATTAGTTTAGTCTAATCACGTATGGATCTAAATAATGGGTAAGTTGAGTTTGCATTTAGTCTCAAAGCTTACTTCATATAAAAGTGCATGTCTGTGGTGAGAAATATGTAAATAGCGACCATTAATGACTTTGGTTCTCAAAATTCTTCTGGTTTTGAGTCATTCCTTTTGTGTGGATGGCTCCCTGGTAAGCATTTAGATACAAGTAAAAGAACATTAATTTGGCCCTCAGGGTTTGCCTTTTAGTGCTTCGTTAGGCATTTAACTTCAAAGAAATTATATATGTTCCAGGGAGAGTAGAGTACATTATTTTTAAAGACTTTAGTTGTTACTCTGTATATTTTTTTTCTTAAAAAAGGCTCACATCTAGTAGTTTCTAATTTTCAAATGTTAATAAACTCAATTCCAATTCCTTGCATTTGAAATGAGAAAATTATAAAAACCCTCCAGTTGCCCCAGAGAATGTGAAGTTTAAAATGTCAATGGAAATTAATGGAGATGGTTTGATTTTTAATTGTGGTAAAGCAAAAAAACATCTGGTATCTCAAAAAAAATTAAGAAGAAAGAAAAAGCCCTCTAGATTTTGGTGTTTAGAAGCTCTTAGAGAAATTGTGACTATTGATGAGAGTTTCACTAATTTTTTTTGAAACATTGTGAAACAGAGTACAAGAATCAACATTGTGGTTTTTTTCCCCTATGATATTCTCCCTATAAAGAAGAAGCTTGTAATGTAAAGGAAATCTATGCATGTAACTATAATATGGTTATAACATCATCAGATTTTCATTATTGAACACAATAAGGAGGCAATAAGAAGGAAAATAAACGTTCAAGAATTTGTGACTATTTTTGAGCTCTGAAAAAAAAATGCTTACCATTTCTTCATTTCTAGTTTAGTCCTTTTCTTCACTAGAGTATACAATTTCTTTTTCTTCAATGGCTGTCCTTTAGGGTGAAGTCTCAAAGCTCAGTTTCTGGGAATTTTTTTCTCACTAATGTCTGATGGAGTTCTCACGACATTCCTCTCCAGGACTCTTTTCTTCCTGAGATAACAGAATGGTTTGCTATCTAGGAAAACACATCATTTTTGCTGAGAAAAGGACAGAACTTCTATACTTGGCAAGGGAAAACAATGTAAAATTCTAGGATTTTTCCTGATGAGGCCAATTTAAAGGGAGGGCATTTATCCTAAATGCAAACAGTTGACATTGCCAGTAAACATGATAGATTTCTCCTGCTGTTATTACTGTTGCTACTGTTTGAACAAAAGTTGTTCTGGTCACTATCCATCTTCTTTATTTAGAAAAAAGGATCCAATAGCTATGTACTAAGATTTGAAGCACCCTACTAGAGAAACTAGTTTGGGGCTAGGTCATTTTGGCCACATGGGGAGGCTGACAGATTCATAGTAACTCCAACCAAAAGTGCTCCTATGAGTCTAAAAGATTTTTACAAATCTATATAGTCAAGATTGACTTTCTTGATTTATGGTAGGGTTATATCTCAAGAAATTCATTTTAAGTTCAAAGTATCATAAATCAAAAATGCATTTAATGCATCTAACTTACCAAATGCCATAGATTAAGCCTGGCCTACCTTAAATGTACTCAGAACACTTTTTTTTTTTTTTTTTTTTTTTTTTTTTTTTTTTTTTTTTAGGAAGCAGGCTCCCTGCTGAGCAGAGAGCCCGATGCGGGACTCGATCCCAGGACTCTGAGATCATGACCTGAGCCGAAGGCAGCGGCTTAACCCACTGAGCCACCCAGGCGCCCTCAGAACACTTCTAATAGCCTGCAGTTGGGCAAAATCATCTAACAGAAAGTGTACTTGTTTAAAAATTTGGAGAGAGAGGGAGTGCAAGCCAAGGGAGAGGTAGCGAGAGAGGGAAAGGAAGAAAGAGATCATCAAGCAGCCTCCATGCCGAGTGTGGAGTCCAATCCCAGCTGAAATCGAAAGTCAGACACTCAGCAGACTGAACCATCCACGCACCCTCAGAAGGTATATTTTAATAAAGTGTTGATTACTTTATATAATTTCTTGAATACTGTACTGAAAGGGAAAAACAGAACAGCCTTGTGGGTGCAAAATGGTGGTGTATGTATTGGTTGTCAGCCTTGTGATTTATGGAAGCCTGGGAGCTATGTGGGTTGCCACTGCCCAGCATCATGGGAGAACATCAGACCACCTATCTCATGGTAAGTGTTCCTGCCACAAAACAAACAAACCAACAAAGAAACAAAGGGCCACAAGGAAACTTTGGGAGCTGCTGGATATATCTATTACCTTAATTATGATGATGGCATCCTGGGCGTTTGCATCATGTCCAAGGTCATCAAATTGTACACATTAAATACATGCAGTTCTTTTATATCAATCACAAACTTAATAAAACTGTTGAAATGTTAAGTAAGAGAAGTAAGGTACTACTACTATGGACAGCAGCAGCAGCAGCAATAGTAGAGAAAAGAAAATTGAGAACATAAATGGCACCCTTCAACACACTCCAAAGATGAAAGTCAATATAATTCAGTGGGAGCAAGAAAAACACCAATACTCATTTTAGAGAAGAAACTATGTCTGTTTGTAAAATCTCCGCAGTGAGTACTTGGTTTAGGAGAGGGAACCCCAGGAGGTGTGTAGAGTTGATCAGCACGTGGCTCTGGGAGATTTCTCTTCTGAGGCTTCAGAGGAAGGATGTGTTTTGGAAGAGAAAGAGAAATTGGTGGATGAGGAACCAGAGAGATTGCTAGTTCCATTCCTTCCTGCAAATGTAGGTTATCAGTACCTCTAAAACATTTCTTGTGGAGCTGATGATGGTGACCACCAGCCCAGATGTGAGTGGTGTGGAGGGGAGAGAGGAAGGGGGAGCTCATGGACTCCAGGTGGAACTCCTGGTGAGTGGTTTTGACTTCAATGGTTTTGAATTCAGGTCAACTCTCAGAAGTTACCTCAAGGGTAGCTAACATCTCTGGCTTACATGACAAACCCAACTCACATCTTGCCCCCAAATACCATTTTCCACTTCTGCCAGGAGCTTCACAATATCTTCATCACTTTCTTCTCTTGCTTCAGGTCTAGCCAGTGCTTGAGCCCTGGCAAATTTCTTATTCAACTATCAGCAGAAGTTATACATAATATCCCCAAACCAGGCATTTCTAACCCTGACATTTTTTTCCTTGCCAATTTAAATTGGTTTCTGGGGAGTCTGGACTACATTTAACATTTAAAGTTATTAAATACAGCCCACTCATGATCTTACTAGCATCCAAGCTATTTAAAAAATATCACTGTCATTTCATGCAGAATTGTAGATACCCCGTCCACTATTTGTTTAGGACAAACAGTGTCATTTTAATGGGCTAGTCATTAATCTTGCCTTCAGGGAAGGTTTAGTTTTACTTACATATGCTACTAGGAGAAAAAACGAGGTTATGCAGGTTAGGGGTGATTGATGAGGGAGTTTCATGGGCAAAGGGATCCCCAGTAGAATAACCTGAGTTCTACACAGGGGTTCAATGTCAACCCAAGGTTGTTTTTAGACTAAACAACAGCCCTGGTTTTCATCAGTTGTTGAATCCTTTTATTATTGTTGTTTGCTTGTTCTGGCAGGAGATATTCTGCTGGTTGTCTGGGCTTTGTTTCCTGCCTTTGTTTTAATCAGGTCTCCTAGAGAAGGGAAAGGATTAGGAGATTCTAAGGCAGTGAATTAAATGACTCTTGTTCCACAGGTTCACTGCTAAGGGAAAAGGCAACAGTAATGGAACCAGATTCCATGTCTTTCCTATCTGCTAGTATCCTTGAAAATATTTCCAAGGAATTTGTCATTGGGATGTTGATGACTCTCCCATACCTTCTTGTTATTTAGAAAACTTAAAAGTCTTGTATTAACTAAAATTGTCTATTCTTTTAAAAATACATGCTAAGGGATGATCTTGATCAATGTAAACTGATTCAGTTATTCTGCCCAATTAATTTGGGTTTAGATCTTCTAGTTTGGACATTTATTATAATCAGATTCATTATGAGACAAGTGATGGTGCCAAAAGCAGGGAAAAATGGTGGAATGGAGAATAGAAGATAGTAGGAAACATGCTAAATTAATAAGAGCATGGAGTTGATGGGGCAGGATCAGCATTGTCCATGAAAGGGATAACCACCTGTCCAGGAAGACATATGGGGCTGCGTAAACACTGGTGTGGTCACACCGTGGAGCAGGGGTCAAAGACAAGAAGAGGGGAGGCATTGACAGGGCTGTGACAACAGGTGGGTCTGAGATAAACAAATCACATCTTGGTGAGGAGAGCAGCTGGGCTAATCTTATCCAAGGCCTCTATCCAAGCTGGGAACTGGGGACATTTGTGAGTCTAAAGACTCAAAGAACAGGCAACTGGTGAACACTCAGGCAGGCAGATGAGCAGCTTAACAGCTTAACAGTTTCACAGAAACAATAGCCTGGTTTTTGGAGATGCCAGGCAGTCTCAGGCAATGAGGCAAATGTGCATTAGGGGAGAATGGAGGTACCAGTTCACTAGTGCTATCTACTAGACATGGCAGTGTGTCATGTTCCCTCTTGGCTTGCCTGTCTCCCCTGCACTACACTTTCTTGAGAGCAAGGTTGTCTTATTCTCCTTTGTCTCTACCTCTCAGGTACCATTCTTAGCATGGGTATATATTTAGGAAATTTAATTAAATGGATTCAAGCATGGACTATTTCAGGGGCACAACCTGGCAGCTTCAAGAACCAGAAGTCCCGTATCAGGGGCAGGTGGGACTCACTGTTGGCCATGTGCATAATTACCCTAGGGCTATGTCAACACTAGGGTCAAAGTTGGGCCTACACTCTACTTCCAGATGTGTGGTGGAGAACCCCTTAATAGGATTTGGAGAGTAATGGCAGTGGGAATCTGGTCATTAAGTACATAGATTTTTTTTTTATTTGGGGGGGGTGACTATCTCAGAAGGAATAAAAAGCATCCCAAAACTTAGTGACTTGAAAGAACATTTACTATTTCTCATGATTCTGTGAATTCCTCCAGCGATTCTTCCAGTGTGGGCTGGCCTGGCAGGGGCTGGGTGGTCTGCAGTGGCCTCACCCACATGTGTGATGTTTGGCAGACTGTTGATCTGGGAAGAACCTCTGATAAGACAGTTTATCTCTGTTCTAAGTGTCTTGTATCCTTCTGCAGCCTACTTTGGACTTTGCACTTGGCTATCTCAAAGTTCCAAGTCTCTGCTTGCATTTCCTATTGTCCCATTGGCTGAGGCAAGATAAAGACCAAGTCCAGACTTAGGGGAGGAGCAATCAGTCCAATCCTTGATGGGAGAAACTGCAAACATCACACTGCAAAGAAAAGAATATGGGAGAATGGGAAGCACATGGGGCCATCTTTGTAATCTACTGCAATCATTTTCCAGATACTGTGTTTCCAGATATTTATGTTTCCATTCTATAGGATTATAAAGGAAGAAAAAGAAGAGCAAAGAAGTGGGGACATTAAAGCAAAGCAAATACTCTTTTGGTGGGAGGCAAATTAATAATCCACAAAAATATATTTGCCATAGAGGGACAGGCATGGTTTTTGAATCTTCTCTTTGCTAAATAACAGATTTGTGTTAATCTGTGAACCATTTTTGTAATTATGGGTTAATCACCTTGTGTCTGTCAGGCTTTTCCAGTGTAAAGTTACTTCTTTCCATTGTCATACTCTGTTCTTTGGAATTGCGTCACTAAGACCTGCTTACACTCAAGAGGACAGGAATTAAGGCCCACCTTTTATGGGAACACTATCTACATATATTATATGGAATTCTGCTATAATGAAAACTTGTCCCCTTTTCTTATTTTTTAAAAATATTTATTTATTTACTTATTTTAGAGAGATGCAGAGAGAGAGTGAAACAGAGTGAGTAGTGGGGAGAGGGAGAGAAGCTTCAAGCAGACTCCATGCTGAGTGCAGAGTCCCTACATGGGGCTCAGTCCCCATGACCATGGGATCATGACCTGAGCCAAAAATCAGTCTTTGGAGGCTTAACTGACTGAGCCACCCAGGCACTCTTCCTTATTTTTTAGATGTCTTTTGGGTGTTACTAATGTCCCCCTTCTCATTCCTGATACTAATTATTGGTGCTTTCTATCTTTTTCTTGATTAGTCCTGTTGGGGTTTATGCATTTTATAAATACTTTCAAAGAAACTACTTTTAGATTTTTCCCTGTTTTATGTTCGTTTTCCATTTCAACTTATTTTCTTTCTTGTTTTCCTAATTCTACAGTCCTTACTTGTAATTTGCTATTTATTTTGTAGTTTTTTGAGATTTATTATGAGTACATTTTTTTTCAGTCTTTCTTCTTTGCAATATATTTATTCAAGGTTACAACTTTTCCATAAGTATGGGTTCAGCTGCAGGCCACAGTTTTGATATGTGTCCTTTTTACCTTAGCATTTAGTTGGAAATATTTTCTGATTTTCATTGTGATTTTTCCTTTGACCCATGAATTATTTGAGCTCATTACTTTCTAAGTATTTGGAAATTTTCTAGCTTTTTATTAATGTTTCCTAGCTTCTTCTGCTATGGCTGAAAAATATAATCTATGAGATTTCAATATTCTGAAATTTTTTGAGATTTGCTTCAGTCCTAGTCAGTGGCCAGTTTCAGCAAATGTTCCATGTGCAGGTTAATAGAGCATGTATTTTACACCCATTGGTTGTTCTGCCCTGTGTTTGCCAGTCATGTTAAGTTGTCAGTTGTGTTGTTCAGTTTTTATGTGTCCCATCTGATTTATTGTTATCAGTCATTGAGAGAGTCATGTTAACATCTCTATAAATGTAGCTTTTTCCATTTCTTGGGGTTTTGATATGTTTGACTTTATATATCTGTAGGCTATGTTATTAGGTGAGTATCAATTTCAGATTGTTACATTTTTATTTAGCAATGACCTCTTATCTTTAGGAAATGTGCCTTTTTTTTTTTTTTTGAAATGTACCTTTTTAACCTAGTTATTGTGCCTTCCTTTCAAGTCCATAGGTCTCAATGTTAGTAGGGTCCATATCAGCTTTCTTTTGGTGAGTGTTCACATAATATACCCCTGGCTTGTTTCTGCTTTTAAACTTTCTGAGTCTCTCTTGCTTGCAGTATATAGTGGGATTGAAAAAATATCTTGTCTAAGAGTCTTTTTAATTGGGGCACTTAAACATTTATATTTAAAAACATATGGTGCATTTGGGTTTATATATATTATATATTATTTCTTTTCTCTTTGTCCCATCTGTTTTTATTCTTCTTCCCCCTCGTTTCTTGACTAATTTTTATTTATTTATTTATTTATTTTTAAAGACTTTATTTTTAACTCATCTCTATATCCAACGTGGGGCTGGAACTCACATGTGATCCCCAAATCAAGAGTTGTACATTCTACCTACTACCAGCACCCATTCTACATTGTACCAGCCCAGCACCCCTTGACTTATTTTTAGATTAACCAAATTTTTAAAAATTATTCCATTTTCCCCTTTATTTGCTTTATAATAAAGCAAATATGCTTTTGTTATATTTCTAATGGTTCCAACAGGAAATAAAATACATATCTCCTTAAGCATTTTAGGTCCTTTTTGGAACTATATATGGTACACTCATAGGTAGGGTGATAAAAAACTTATTGTCAAACCTATAGCAGAGAGGGCACTCTTCATTTTTAAAAAAGATTTGTTTATCTGAGAGAGAGAGGAGAGAGGGACAGAAGGAGAGGGAGAATCCTCAAGCAGACTTCCCTCTGAGCACAGACCCTAATTTGGGGCTTGATCCCAGGATCCTGAGACCATGACCCAAAACAAAATCAAGAGTCCACCACTAAACTGACTGAGCTACCCAGGTCTCCCGGCACTCTTCATTTTTGAAAGTGAGAGGGAAACTATTTGTGGTCATGTTGGAACAACAGCTATAAACCAGGTCTGTCATGGGCCAACTTTTTCCCAGGTCATTCTCTGAACAGGACACCCATTGTTAAAGACACCATATAAAATCACCGAGCACTTATTTTAACCGAGTGCTAGTTCTAGGTGTTGGAGAATCAAGTAAAATATGGTTTTTCCTTGTAGTTTTTTGTATTATGCTTTTCTACCTTCAAGTCCATTTATCTGAGTCTTTTCCTCACACCCATAAAACAAGTGCATGTGTTAGATGAGCAGGGAGAGAAAGGAGTATTAGTGTAGACAGAGCATAGAAGGTGGGCAGAGGGTCAGAGGATAAGGAACCCCAATCTGCATCTTGTGAGCAGATAGAAAATAAGGATGAGAAGAAATGCACTGAAGACAGGAGAAAGTTTTTATAGGCTGAGGTAGATGTTATCTAGAAGGAAAAACAAAACAAGTTACGGGAGAGGGAAGAGTTGAGGAGGCTCCTGGGGCGGGGAGAGGGGAAGGCTGAGACTAAGATTAAGATCCTTTAGGGAAGAGAGAGATGGATATCAGCATGCTGAGGAAGCTCTACTGTCTGTTTAAACACAGATGATGCCCTCCATTTGGAGCGATACACAGCAGGAAGACTGTATCTTTGTCTTTGGAAATACTGTTTTCCTTCCCCAAATCATTATTTGAGCCAGTCGGTTATGAGAGATGCTTTATTCATTACACTGGGGATAGCAAATAAGCTGTATCCATTTACAAAACTCTTATCTGCCTCAGGAAACATAAAGAACTTGTGATCAATGTTCAGTGTAAACAGATTGGGAAGGAGGCCCTGAGCGATGTGATGTGTTTTCAGAGTTGTAAACTGTCAGTGAATTTTTATTGTGTGTGGGGTGTCTGTGTGTGTGTGTGTGTGTGTGTGTGTAAGTGTGTGCTGGGTTTCTTTTTTTTTTTTAGCTCTTTCATTCCCTATATGTTCGTAGTACTAAAGAATTCATAATAGCAGCAGTTTTCATGTGTTCAATAACATTATGAAAAACCCTCTTAGCTAAATTAGATAAAACTCAAGTTATCAACCTTCTACATCCACCCTGAGTCCCACCTCGCACCAGCCAGAAGGCCAAGGACTATCGTCTCCCCACATGTTCTATCAGAGAAGTTGCTTTTGAGAAAATGCACTTTCACAAAAGTGCCCAATTTAAATTGGCTTTTCTTCTCCCCCAGAAAAAGAAAAAAAGAAAAAAACAGCTTTTGTCAGGTTTTAGAAAAATGCAATAGTCTGAATCAAATAAAATGGCTTTGAATCAGTTCCTAAGAGATATATCCGCTGCTTCAATTCAGGCCAACTGATAATCTCACCTGAAGCGGGAGAGATGGCGAGGGCAGAGCTAGATTGTTCTACTCTGCTTCCAGGCACAGCATTCCCTGGGAGGGTCCTGTGAGGGTTGGTGTGGGAGGTTTATACTGATGCCTGCAGGATTAGAGGGTCCCATAGGACCAGCCAAGAGGGTCTCTGGTTACACAGGATAGAAGTCACAGGATAGAAGTCAAATGTGAACCAGCAGGAGGTGAGAGCACCTTATTCAGGGTATAGAGAGAGTGCAGGTAGAGATGGAGACTTAGAAAGGAAAGGAGGGAGTCTTTGTGTGGGGTCTGGGGTTTTTAGTGAGGGTCATTGTCTGGTGTATGTGTCTCCTCAGGCATCCAGGAGCCATGAGAACAAAGATGGGTGTTATTCTTTGGATCCAGGGGTCTTGCTGTGGAGATGACTAGCTCTGGTGGTCTGTAATATACGTATGGTAACTTCTTCAGGTCGCTCTCACCTGGTCCTTCCTTAGATTTTATCTATTCTGGAGAAATCACTGACTCCTTGTCCCTCATGGGGAGGACATACACAATTCGCCTTACGCAGCATGTATAAAGTGGGGGTGTATGTTCTAGCAAGAACAGAAGCAAGGAAAGGAGCAAAGAGCAGGTTTTTGTGGAATGCTTCTGTTTCCCTATCTCAGTACTGCTAAGTTTCTCTCTGCATTCTGATAAAATCATTCCTGTTTCCTTTCATCTGCATTAAAATCACTGAAATCTTAGTCACCTCAGAAACATTGCCATGTAAACGGAAAGACAGAAACTCGAGTTGTCTGCATTTTCCTCTTCAGTTTGTCTCTAAATGCAGCTGTGTCACAGAGAGCAGAGTGTAGGGAGAAGGGGAGAGAATGGGATAGGGCAGATGGTCTGTCAAAGGATATGGATGCCAAGCTATAAAAATTATAAAGCATATTTTTTCATGACAGTATTAATTCCTTGACAGAATCCATGAGCCTTGATGTTGGCAGCTGTGAAAGTCCCTCTGGGGCTGTCACATGAGCGGCTGTTACCAAGAAGGCCCAACTTGTCTCCCCTTCTCTTTCCTGATGGACACGCATAGGGTTCTGGTAAGTAACCTGTGGCTTCAGAGACCAGCGTCCTTTTCACCTTGGCAACTAAGCCCTCCCACAAGATTTCTCAGCTACAAAACAAGGTCTAGCTAAAGTGTGACACAGGCTCAAAAAGTTCCAAAATTTCCTGCTTTCTTGAAATAATTTTAAAGTGATTGTGACTTGCGTGTGTCTGTGTGTATGTTTCTGTGTATTCTTTGGTTCTTCAAACAATATGAGCTTATATGTATTGACAGTTTTGTGGGTAAAGAAAAATCGGACAAAGACATAACTTGAGAATTTAGTTTTGAAATTCCATGCTATTTCTAGCTTCTGAGGGACACTTATCAGTAACATTTGTGATAATATTACTTTGACATCGTGCAGGACTTACATAGGAGAAAAGATTACATGGGTCACTTTTCTATAACGGAGTTCTTTCTTGAGGATCCTACATTTTGCTTGGATACTCTGGCTGTTAGACAAGTGTGCTGTAAATTAAATGTTTTATTACAAGCATTGCATATTGTGAGGTAAGAGAATGCTAACATTTTAGTCCTTGTAAAGTTATAATTTTGGTTACAAATGATAAATCTCAACTCCAACTTTGAAAAAGGGATGCATTTGCTGTAAGCATATTTGGACATTTCGTATATTTGAATGAAGGGTTGAACGACGATGTCATGAAGTGTTGAGATACAGATGGACTTTCAGAGTATCTGACACCAGAGGTCTGAACACCCCCAGAAAGTTCTGTCACCAGTATTTTTTTCTGTTTCTCTCAGTTTGCTTAGTTCTCACTCACTGAACCAGTTTCCTACAGATGATCTTTTCTTAGAGACACTGAGGACCTGGAATGGGACAGCAGAGGGCACAAAGATGGTACCCCTGGTCTCCCTGTGTTCTGAAGAGGACTGTAGTCTGCCCTGAAATGTGTGTGTAATAGGAAGCCTGCCACTCTGGTCACACCTATGAAAAGAAGGTAAAGGAAGACTGGGGATGAATTCCAGTCTGTTGTCTCCATGGTGTGCCCTGGGGTGGACACAGCTGTTTTCCCCATGTGTTTCAGTCCTGTGGGACCATGACTATAAGCCTCGCTGGCCACCAGAGCCAGGCAGTCCACTGAAGTGCCTGGATAACAGCCCCCCAAATTGGGGCACCATAGGAGCATACGAACTCCCTTGTTGGGGATACCAGCAATCTGGAGTCAGGTAGCAAGAAGGTGTGAAAACAGCTTCTGCGGGCTTCAGGCTTTTGAGAGTCTCTCGGGAAACCCCTGCATGTGTGTTCGGTTAGATGCCTGCCCCTCAGGCCCAAGTTTTAAGATAAGTCAGCAGGCCTCTTTCACAGAAGAATTGGGAGCTTTTCAGTTGGCTGCCTCTGTGCTGAGTCCTGGTGGGTGAGTCTGTGGAAACTCTGTAAGAACTATTTCTTAGGGTTCCTGGGTGGCTCAGGCAGTTAGTCTGACTCTTGATCTCAACTCAGATCTTGATCTTTGGGTCATGAGTTCAAGCCCTGGGTTGGGCTCCATGCTGGGCCTGGAGCCTATTTTAAAACAAAAACAAAAACAAAACCCCCACACAGAACTGTTCCTCGTTTCAGTATACCATTGTGGATCTCGTGGACAGAAGCACTATTGGTTTTCAAAGCTGGGTGTTTTGGAGTCTCATTTCTCAATTACAGATCTTAAAATTGGGATATCAGATATGGGATTCAAACCCTTCACTCTTTAGGGAGAAGCTCAGAGTTGTGAGTTCCCTTCCAGGTGTGGGTTACTGCACCAGGGGTGTGATGTTTCCATAGAAGGAGATGAGTTCAGAATCCTTTTATGTTATCATTTTGAACAGGACTAATGTATCTGATTTTAAGTGCTGGAGAAAGTAATCATTAATGGAATGAAAAAAATAGGTAGAAATTCTAAGTTACTTGTGGATTATTGCCCCAACAACAACTATTTATTTATTTATCAAATAAATTTAGGCCAATTATATCAAATGATATATTGGCAAAGAAGGTCAGGCAACCAAATAACAAAAACAGGAAAAAATAATATGAAATAAGATAATAATAAAATCACCTAAAGAAGACCAAATGTGAATTCTTCAACTGAAGGAAGAATTGATAGGCTAGTTAATAGGAGCTAAGATTACCTACACCCACTGTTATGGATCCAATACTAGGATAAACAAGCCTGTGGGGATAGAGTTATATCCGTCCATGAGATAATGTAGAACAGTTTTCTTTTTCTTTTGTGTCTCCTTTCATTCCAAATAAATTCACCTTAATTTGGGTGTCCTGGGGTCTTGTCTTTTTCTCTTCCTCTTTTTTTCATCCCTACCCATAGCCCCCTCAATCCTGCCCCCAGGGTCTTGGCTTTGTCCTCAGTGCAGGACCACCTACATAATTTGTGGAGCCCAGTGAAAACAAAAATGCAAGTCCCCTAATAAAGATAGTAAGAATTTCAAGTTACTGATAGCAGAGGCATTTATGTTAAACACAGGGTCCATCTGAGTCGGGACCCAGTGTGATTGTGTGGGTAGCTTGCCCAAGAAGCCAGACCTGCTTCCAGGTTCTGAGCACTTTTCCTACTCCATCCTTGAGGAGAACTGGTAGGATCATCCCATGCCTCTGGCTCTCTGAGACCAACCCAGGTGGGAGACAACTCCCTAACACTGGCCACCTCTCCTCCTGCGACCCACTTGAATTATTATGCTTGACTCTGTCTCCCAACAAAAGAACCACCTCCTCACTGGGCTTGAGGGAGGAAGAAAAGAAATATTTAGGTGAAGTCATAATTCTGTTTTACTGAAAACTGTAAGATGGGAGGCTAGATCACATAGGATTTTAAGCAGTATAGTCTCCATTTCCTGGGGGTAATTAAATGAGCCCCTGGAGGAGGAGTCAAGTTCACTTTGATGATGTTGTGTTTGGCTGTTACAATGAGATGTTGTTGAGTCGCAGCAGGTGTTCATTGAGGTGAAGAAAGAGTACCTTTCAGGTTTATAAAATAATTTTATGTCAATTCCTTTATCACTGACTAGAGATATTCCATAAAACCAATCACAACACCTGATAACTTTATTTATCTTGTACACACTTCACACATGAAAAGCTCAGTTATTTAAGCCCATCACAGAGAAACTTTGCCAGCAGTGCCTCAGAGTAACTAATCAACTATCAAAGTCTGTGCTAACACTGCCACGCTGTAGTTGTTGGTTGTGTAGCAATCAGCATCCTTCACATTCAGTAGATGAAGTGCTTGATGGCTGTTCTGTGTGTTGAATCACAAAGCAGCACACTGTTTTGCCCTTGAGGTCCCAGACAATTTTCCCTTCCTCCAGGATTTCCAGCCATGCGGACTGATTGTCCAGGAAGTGTACCACAGAGTCACAGGTGGGACTGGTTTCTGTGGCAGACAAATTGTTTACAGGTCAATCCTGGTGTGCAAACAGTGCAATGTAATGTAAAAACGTGAACATTAGAGTTCTAGGACATTGGCTCTGCCAGTTAACTTCCTTTTCCCCTCTTGTTTGGGAATTTGACAAAAATTTAAATATCTTAGCAAATTCTAAAATAAAATAGCAAAAATCTCCTGCCCCCATCCTAGTCACGTGGCACAGAGATGATCCTCTTAATTACTTATTGGTTTAGTTCTTCTGGTTTCCTCCAGGATCCTAAGTGTTATTATTATACATTTAGGTATCTGTTCATCAATTATAAATGTTATCTGTTGATTACCCCACAAAACTTCTCTCCCTGATTGTTACTCATTTTATTATTTATATTAGTTCTTTGGTCTGATAAGCTTCTTGCCTATCCAATGGAATCATGGCAGTAAATACCATATAGACTTGCTGTAAGAATTAAATGAGGTGATTCATGTAAATATTTAGCACATTTAGTGCCTGGTACAAACCCGAGTATGCAAGTAAATATCAGTGCTGTGCCCACTCGTGACCTGTCTGTCCTGAGGCCCATCCTCACTCTCCCTTTGAGGCTCAGTCACCCTTTTCAGTCTGTGCTCCCAGAGCTATGTGTCTGCCAGTTTCTAGCTGGAGAGAGAAGCCAGCGAGAAGCCAGGTGTTTCTCCTCCCCTGTTTCTAAGTCAGGTGCACTTTTGACAGTTCTGTCTTTCCATGGCTTCAACCCCAAAGATGATGTATCTGTGCTTTTAGATTCTTCTGGTAAGGAGACCCGCAGGTTCCAATAGCACCACCTCATCTTTGTGTGGATGGCAGTGACCTCCCGAGATTGCTAATTTGTGGTCTGATTATTCCTTGTTTGGCTGTCCGGACACTTCTGTCCCCTCTGAAACCAAGTCCCCTGTATTAAATGCCCTCGTTATTAAGAAGCTCAGATGGTTTTGTTTCTCTAGTTGGAGGCTGACTGTTAAGGTGTTACAGGTAGAAGCCTCTTCTCTAGTTTTTGTTTCATTTGGAGAAGCTTCCACGTGTATAGCGTTCAGGGGGTCTTATCCCCAAGGGGGACGGGTGACGAGTCTGATTGGTGACTTTGTGAAGAGGGAGAGTGATACATAGTTCATTCATCTCCTTCCCTTCTCTTAGTTCTTTGGGGCCAGCCAACCTGTAGAGAGCGTACATTTTGCTCTGCTCTCTGGGAAGAGGGGCTGGCCCCAGGGAGTGGTCCTGGCAACCTTCCTGATTCTGGGTTGTAGTACAGCCAGGCCCATGGGTGCTGGAGACCTAACTCAGGTTTCCCAGTTGCTTTTTTATTCATAAAGTTAATATTTTGCTCTCTTGTCAGACTGACTCCATACTGGTTCCATAATCAGGCAGAAACCGAGGTTAGCACTTGTTCAGCCTCCACACACAAGGCATGTTAGCTATCATTTTATTATAGTGGTGATGGCGACAGAAAGACTCAGCCTCAGCCTACTGCACCCTTCCAGGGCACTAGCCCCCTTCCATGACATACAGGTTCCACTTGAGAGCACGGAGCTGAGGGGAAGGTGGGCTGGGGCAGCCCCACAGCAGAGGAGAGAGGGAAACGGATACTCACAAGAGAGACACTAGCCCTCCCCTAGATAATCATTCAATTGCTTTAGAAGACAGGCTCCCAGGAGTTGGGTGTGATCCGCTGTGCCGGGTGATTTGCAGGTATGGTGAGGTTTCTGGGTGGTCTGACAAAGCTGTTCCTTAGATTTATCTCCAGTGAATCGTGCTGCTCTGTCATTCTTTCCACTCCCACCTCCATGCCTGAATATTCAGGCTCTCGGAGCCTCCCTTTCACTCTGCTTTATCAGTTCTTCTTTAGTTTGAGAAACGGCAACAAATCTCTCCTCCACAATCTCTCTCTCCTTTCGTGGCCTGATTATAAATGTATTCCCTTTTGTTCTTTGCTTTCATTTCGAAGACTTTAGAAGGGATAGAAACTAAATGCATGTTCTTGGTATACAATCTCGAACCTGAAGCCTTCACTGAAACTTCCAGAATCTCACATTTCTTTCTGAGATGTAGAGAAAATCATACTGAACTTTTTAAAAAAGGACTCAGGGGTACTCTTTCTGCTTATTAGGAACTCAGTAAATGACAACTTTCCTTCTTATTATGTATGTGGTGCAGTTGGTGGTTTGGATCACTTTGGTGGTAATAAAAGCAACACTCAAGTGAGCTTTCATTATATGGGGACCGTTAGGACTATTCTCAGATATTCTAGAGAGTCTGGCTTTCTCTACTTGCAGGCTCCTGGGAACACCACACTCCATCACCCTTTCCCGCCCCCATGCTTGCAGTTAGAGGTGTCCAGAGCACTTATTTTAGCCAACTGAATGTGCTTGGGAGATATGTTTGCTCATATTGCAAATGTGTTCTCAAGCTCTCTTAACCCTTGTCTTGGTGGCCAGAATATATCAAGGTAGTGGCTGCTGGATTTTCCTGATCCCTAGAAAGATGATTGGACCCAAGCTGACTCTCAGCTATAGTTTAGGAAAAAAATTAACCTTTGTGGTTTTAAACCTCTGAGTTTTGGGGGAATATTTGTTACTCAACATAATGCTGCCTATTCTAAATGATTCATATTACATCAAACCCTTCCTCCCCATTCTGAGTCTCCCTCCTTTTGCAAATGTCCCTCTTCGTTCTCAGTGTTAAGTTTCACTTTCCTCTTACTGACTTATATTCCAGGCACAGACTTAATTATCACCCTGCTTTACAAGTTGGGTACTAGGTTTTAAGCGTGGGTGTGACTAAAATTCTTATAATTTCCAATGCTTTAAACAATGATGACAATATCGGCAGCTTTCTGAGACGCTGTTTTGTAACAGAAAAAGTATGATTTTGAAATTAGACCAGAGTTTTACTCCCAGACCTACCAGTGGCTGTATTATCTTATGCATCTTTTTTTCATCTCTCCAAAACTTAATTTCATCATCTGAATGAAATAAGGATAGTAATATTTCACCCCTAAGGACTAGACCCTTTATTTTGGAAAGCACAGCCTCTTCGCATTCTCATTGTGCACAGGCATCTTCATCTAAATTAGTGTTATTTCTGACTGTCATTGTGAGCAGACACTGAAGTCATATATTGCATTGAAGGTGCTCCAAAAGGTCTTGTCCTAAAATCCCATCCCTCTCAGCAAGCTAGAGGCATGTCACGGTCACCACGTTTTTGAGATAGGGTCAGCATTCTAAGATGCCTTGTGCGTATTTGGAAAAGAGGATAATCTGGTCATTTGCTCCCAGGTTGTAGGGATGGTTGTTCTTTCCTCCTGGTTATATGATGAGGCAAGAGAAGCGGACTGTTCTACTGATGGAGGTAAATCAACCCAGAAAACATCCTGTTACACCCTAGCCCAGAATCATAGGTATCCACCTGCCTTAACACTCAAGTAATCACACGCAGAACAAAGATGTATTTGAGAGTGACTTGCTATGGCCTCTCTTGTACTGGTTGTGGACTGGGTCACGGCTTTGGTAAGGCTCTGTCTCCCTCTTGATTGACCCTGGTTCTCTAGGATTTGCATCTGAGAACTTGAAAGATTTTCCAGAATCCTTTCCCACCGTGGGCCACTAAATTTCATCTTGGTCTCATGAAACCACTGAAAACCCCATTCTGCTTTTCAAATGGTTTTTGCTAAGGAATCCATTGTGCCACCCCACTTACCCCTAGATATGGCAGTTGGCAAGGGGAGAAAGTGGGCTGCTGAACTTGGACTGTTGGAATCTCTGCCAGAGCCTCCCTGACTATAGACCTCTTGAGGGGGCCAAGCCCTGATTCTGACCCTTGTGTCTGTGCTCCCAACTGGCAATTGCTTTGCAGGAGAAGCAGCTGCGGAGTCAACTCTTCCCAGTGTCCACATTTTCCCTTAACTCTCTACTTGTCCTGGCACCTCCCTACTGCCTTCACACGTATCAACTCTGTACATTATGTGTTTTTCACTCTTCATTTTTAACTCTGGCTTTTCTATTTATTCTCAGTGGGAGGCTGGTCTGTCCTAAATTACCGCTTCCCACCAGAAGAGTTACACTTTTGCTTTTCCTATGTCTCTTTCATTTTGACCTAGTCACATTCTGCGTGTCTAATTTTGCAATTACTTATAGTACTTAGAAGTATGTGTTGATAATCTTTGGAAAATTGGAATCTTTGGATCCATTTTTGGAACTTTGGACTTTTGCAATCTCAATAATGTAGCTTATAGATTCCATATCTGATATTTCCAATTGTTCTTGATGATCTTTTTTTAAAAAAAGATTTTATTTATTTATTTATTTGAGAGAGAGCGAGCTCAAGCTGGGAGGAAAGGCAGAGGGAGAGAGAGGGGGAGAAGCAGACTCCCCAGTAAGCAGGGGGCCTGATGCACTTAATTCCAGGACCCTGAGATCATGACACTTAACCAACTGAGCCACCCAGGCACCCCTCTTGATAATCTTTACACACACACACACACACACACACACAAACACACATACATTTGGTATGCATACATGGTGATCTGTCCATCTGTCTTTCTATATATATAGTTCTCTTAATGTGAAATATAGTATTACACATTACGGCTGTACTCCAATTCTTTTAATACTTTATCTTTTGATTGATATCAGGGTGATTTCATTTTCTTAAAATTTTATTTATTTTAGAATTATAAACAAGGATAAAGCACTATAAGATTGGTAGTGTACTAAAATTTTTTTCAAGTTTTATTTATTTTAGAGCAAGAATGAGAGCACGAGTAGGAGGGGCAGAAGGAGAGGGAGAGGAGAGAGAATCTCAAGCAGACTGTGCACTGAGCACGGAGCCCTCTGTGGGCTCTGTCTCATGACCCTGACCCTGACCCTGACCCTGACCCTCTCAGAACCTGAGAGGAAACCAAGAGTCAGAGACTTAACTGACTGCATTATCCAGGTGCCCTGCTGGTGTGTTAAAATTTTTAATAAATATTCTAAATTTCATTACACCATGTTAAAAAATAAAAATGAAAGATCATTTACTTTCAAAATTACATCACATGGTAGCAGCAACAAGGGAAAAGGATGAGGTCCCTAAGAGGTCTAATTACATTTTCTGGTTTTCTCTTCATGAGACACAGATAATTCCAACTACTGAATAAAGACTGAACTACTGTTCTTGTTTTTACTGAAAGGATTAGTTGGAGGAGAAATGAATTAGACTTTGCTTATGAAGAAATGCGATGATGATGTGAAATAGACATTTAATTGACGACCTTGAATCATGAGAGGTGATAAGGAATATCAGTTATATTTTACCTGGACCATAGAGATCTGTTTTATATACTCCTAACATTTTCTTCTAAGTTTTGTCTTTATAGCTACTTTGGGTTATATTTTATCAATAGTTATTACTTAAATGGATTGGATATTAAAGGTAAATGATGTTTTAGATTTATGTGCTTTGTCCTTAGATCATGTATCAAAAGAGTCACCATTTTTACTGGACAGTTATAACTAAATTTTTTTTAAAAGATTTTATTTATTTATTTGTTAGAGAGAGGGAGAGAGAGAGAGAGCATGAGCACAGGCAGGCAGAATGGCAGGCAGAGGCAGAGGGAGAAGCAGGCTCCCCACTGAGCAAGGAGCCCGATGTGGGACTCGATCCCAGGACTCTGGGATCATGACCCGAGCTGAAGGCAGCCGCTTAGCCAACTGAGCCACCCAGGCGTCCCATAACTAAATATTTGTAAAGATGTATTTATTTATTTGAAATAGAGTAAGAGTGCAAGCTTGGGAAGGGCAGAGGGGAGAGGAAGAGGAAGAGAATCTCAGGCAGACTCCCCATTGAGTGTGGGGATTGACCTCAAGATCTCAGAACCCTGATATCATGACCTGAGCCAAAACCAAGAGTCAGTCACTTAATTGACTGAGCCACCCAGGTGCCCACAGTTATAATTGAATTTGACCAAAATATCAGAGAGTGGGAAGGGAGAGAGAAAATGAGATAGAGAAAATGAAGGAAAGAGGGGTAGAAGAAGGAGCAAGAGACCGAGAGATGGATTTGACTCTATATAGATCACAGGTGAGAATGGAAACCTTTCTTACTGTTGTAATCATGAGGATGTCATTCTCTGTGTCCAGCATTAGAAGGCATAAGAAATTCCTTAGACTCATTGCTTGATTGTGAAAGCATAGCTTTTTAAATTGATAGAAGAAAGTCCTAGTAGGTTACATGTCTATGGAACATGCCAATTCACTTGGCACTATGTATACAAAGTTTTCTTGAATGCTACATGTGCTGTTTCCTTCCCCAGATAATTATAAAATTGATCATCATGTATTTCAAATCAATGAACTTCTTTTGAAAGTATTCTTTAGTAGGTCAGTATAAAAGGGAAAGCTAGTAATAGTACACCCATTGATAGGACACTCTAAAATAGAATGCATAAGGTCAGCATTATCTTCTTAGGGAAAAACCTGTGTGTAATGCTTAATATGTCTTTTTGCAGTAGCAAAAGTAGTTAACTTCAAAGGAACTTTTGAAAATAATAAAACCATACCCTCTTTTCTTTCCTTCATCCAGTCCCTCTGCCTTTCACTTATTTTTCACAAAGGGTATATTTCTTTCTAGAAAGTACTTTAGTTACTTTAAAGTACTAGAAAGTACTTTAGCTTATTTTATTTAAAAAATAAAAAATAAAATAGCTAAAGTAATTTTATTTTTTAAAAAAGATGTTATTGATTTATTTGACAGAGAGAGATCACAAGTAGGCAGAGAGAAAGAGGTGGGGAAGCAGGCTCCCTGCTGAGCAGAGAGCCCGATGCGGGACTGGATCTAGGACCCTGAGATCATAACATGAGCTGAAGGCAGAGGCTTAAACACTGAGCCACTCAGCCCCAGTTATTTTATACTAATAAATGTTAATATGAAATTATTGAGCCTGAAACCAAACTTGGTAATTTTATTTACATTTTGTTCATTTTGATCCCTTTTTCCCTAAAACTATAAAGGGTTTTAGGTAAGGTAAAAGTAAAATATTTTGGTTTTACTGGTAATAATAGGAAATGATGAAACTGAAAAGATTGAAACTAGAAGGCGAAGGAAGGAATAGAGTGATAGAAAAAAGGGACAGGAGTCCTTTGGTTCAAAATGACATGCTGAAAAACTTCTGGAATTAATAGGCCATTATAACAAGGTGGTAGGATACAGGATTAATATATGAAAGTCAATTGCTTTCCTAAATAGCAAAAATGAAAATGTAGAATTGAGATTAAAAAAGTTTACATTAGAACCTTCCAAAATGAGGCACTTAATTATAAATCTAACAAGATATGTACAAAATCTATAAGAGGAAAACTAATAAAACTCTAATGGAAGAAATCTAAAAAATAAATAAATGGGGAGATAGTCCATGTTTGTGAATAGGAAAACTCAATAGTCTCAAGATGTCAGTTCTTTCCAACTTGATCTATTGATACATTGCAATCCTAATCAAAATCCCCCCCAAATTATTTTATGAGTATTGACAAATGGATTCTAAAATTTTTATGGAAAGGCAAAAGTCCCAAAATAACCAACATAAGATTGAAGGGGCAAAACAAAACGAGAGCCTCAGGTTTTACTCTACAGTTACTGTAAACTAATTGAGACATTTTTGTATTGGCAAAAAAAAAAAAAAAAAAATTAGATATGCCAGTGGAACAGAATAGAGAATCTGGAAATAGACCTACATAAATATAGTCAAAGACTTCTTTTGACAAAACAGCAAAGGCAATACAATGGAGAAAAGACAATCTTTCTAATATATGGTACTAGAATGACTGGATATCCACAAGCAGGAAAAAATTATATATATAGACAGACTTCACACCCTTCACAAAAACTAACTCAAAATGGACCGTAGTTCTAAATACAAAGGGCAAAACTATAAAATTCCTAGAAGATAACACAAGTGAAAATTTATGTGATGCATTGATAGGCCTTTTTATTTTATTTTATTTTTTTAAAGATTTTATTTATTTATTTGACAGACAGATATCACAAGCAGGCAGAGGCAGGCAGAGAGAGGAGGAAGCAGGCTCTGTGCCAAGCAGAGAGCCTGATTTGGGGCTCAATCCCAGGACCCTGGGATCATGACCTAAGCCCAAGGCAGAAGCTCCAACCCACTGAGCCACCCAGGTGCCCCGAGTAGGCCTTTTTAGATAAAACACCAAACACATCCACAAAAGAGAGATGGGTTGAGCGGTACTCCATTAAAATTAAAAGTGGCTCCGCAAAAAAGAATATCAAGAGAATAGGAGACAAGACGTAGCCTGGGAGAAAATATTTGCAAAGGACACACCTGGTAAAGATTGTTATCCAAAATATATAAAGAATTCTTAAAGCTCAACTATAAGAGAACACATAGATCAGCTGAAAAATGGGCCGAGGAGCTCAACAGACACCTTACCAAAAAGGACATGGAGATGGCAAATAAGTATATGGAAAGTATATGGACATCCTATGTGATCAGCGAAATGTAAATTAAGGCAATAAGCTACCATCAGAATGGCCAAAATCTAGAACACTGACAACATCACACCCTGGTGAGAATGTGGAACAACAGGAACTCTCCTTAATTGCTAGAGGCAATGTGAAATGTTACAGCCATTTTGAAATACAGTGACAATTTCTTTAAAGAAAAACTCTTACCATATGATCTAGCAGTTGTGCTCCTGGGTATTTATACAAAGTAGATGAAAACTTACATCCACAGAAAGCCTGCATATGGACACTTGTAGTAGCTTTAATTATAATTATTAAATCTTAGAAGCAATGAATATGTCCTTTAGTAGAGGAATGGGTGAATGAACTGTGGGAAATGCACACAATGGAATATTATTCAGTGCTAAAAGAAGTGTGCTGTCTAGCTATGAAGAGATATGGAGGAAACTTAAATGCATATTACCAAATGAAAGAAACCCATCTGAAAAGGCTTCACAGTGAATAACTCCAACTGTAGGACTTTCTGGGAAAAGGCAAAACCATGGAGTCAATAAAAAGATCGAGGGGGTGCCTTAGTGGCTCAGTTGGTTGTGTCTGACTTAGGCTCAGGTGGTGATTTTGGAATCTTTGGATAGAGCCTGGTGTTAGGCTCCCTACTTACTGCAGAGTCGGCTTCTCCCTTTCCCTATAACTCCTCGCCCCTCCACTGCCATGATCTTTCTGTCTGTCTCTCAAATAAATAGATAAAGTCTTTTTAAAAAGGTGGGGGAGCTCAGTGGTTGCAGGTGTGTATTTTTATATATGGTGGGGGGAGATGAACAGCAGAACACAGAGGAATTTTAGGGTAGTAAATATATTCTATATGACATCATAATGATGAATTTATGTCAATATACTTCTGTCCCAAACCATAGAATTACGA
Source organism: Mustela putorius furo (assembly GCF_011764305.1). NCBI lineage: Eukaryota > Metazoa > Chordata > Mammalia > Carnivora > Mustelidae > Mustela > Mustela putorius. Next base: position 1,640,471 of record NW_025421577.1, read on the forward strand.
TACCAAGAGTGAATTCTAAGGTAAACTATGAACTTTGGTTGACTATCATATGTCAGTGTAGGTTCATCCTTTATTTAAAAAAAAAAATACCATTCTGAGAACACTGTTGGTAATGGGAGAGACTATGCATGTGTTGAGATAGGGTGTATATGAGAATTTTCTGTACCTTCCTCTCCGTTTTGTTGTAAACTTACACATACTCTTAAAAAGTCCGAGAAACAAACTGAGGGTTTTGGAGGGGAGAAGAGTGGGGGGTTAGGTGAGCCTGGTGGTGGGTGTTAAGGAGGGCACGTAGTGTATGGAGCACTGGGTGTGGTGCATAAACAATGAATCTTGGAACACTGAAAAAATAAAATAAAATTTTAAAAAAATACCAAAAAAAGAAAAAAGTCAGGTTAAGAACAGCTGTGACTCTCCTTCCTTCTTAAGCAAACAATAAAATGATTTAAGAATGGAATGACCCATGTAGTGAAGTGGATGAGTGGTAGATTATAAATTTCTGGAAGGCTGAGGCAGATGGAAGCTTGTTGGAAGAGAGAAAGCAAAGAAACTGCTGCCAAGAACACAGAGGATGGGGAATAGAATAAAAGAGAAAGCTGCCCAGGGAATGGTGAAAGGCTCTGGGTCAAGACAGGGTGGAGACCAGGGAGGCTGAGAAGTGTAAGGAAACACGGCCACCATGTTGCTCTGTAAACACATAACTGGAGAACTCCATTATCTTACTAAATTCAATGATGTGTCTTGGGAAAATAAGAGCAGCTAAATAAAGTTGGTACATGAACGCCAAATAAAGTTCTCCTCCTTCAAACATCTAGAGCCCACAGTATAAAGACACACTCTGTGTCCAGGGATATACAGCTCCGACCTGACTTCTTCAGGGAAGGCAGACTACCCAGGAAGTAGGCTTTCTGCATGCTTATGGTTCATTGTTTGCTCTTTCTACCTGCTCACAAATCATGAGCAAACAGTGTATGGTGTTCTCTTCAGAGAAACGCCTCTGGTTGTTGGATCTAGAATATTATTGGAGTGATGTCACTCAAACCTGTAGATTTCTCAGGGTTACAGGGTGAATCTGTGTAAAATCTGCTAGAAATTGAGACTTTTTCTTTTCAATAATAAAGTTACTAATCAGTTTTTGTGGAAAATATACAATTCATTGAAATAGCACTACATAAAATAACTCTGCCTTTATCCTGAGGATAAAGCTAATCAAGTAATGCAAATTAGCTTAACTAAAGAATATTGGTATCAAAATCTTCATGCTAAGCTATTCACTGATATTACCATTGGGAAAATTTTCTGAAAGCTCCAACATGATGAGATAATGTCACTAATAATAATGTGACAGCATGGGATTAATTGTAGTTAGGCAATAAGAGTGAAATGTAAATGTTAAATTTATAATATGTGCGTTATGACATCAGTGACAAAATTCTGTGCATAGTGATTTTACAGCTGTTTTAAAGCATTTCCTAACATTAAATATGGCTAATTCTCTGGAAATCCAACTAATGCAATATTTTTGTAATGGAGGTAGTAGTTTGAAAATTATTTAATTTTTTTTCCTTTTTCCGCTATCATTAGTTCAAGAACCTGTAGGGGAATGATACTCGTTTTCTGGCTCTTATAAATAGGATTTACTATAAGAACATAAGATCGAGGGACAGGCATTCCTGGGCGAGAACTGATTTTCTAAATTCCTTTATCCCTGCCTCAGCATCTCACCATCCAAGGGGGGGGGTCCTACACTTAGGGTCCTCTATAAGAGTTGTGTGGATAACTCATTTTTTATCTCACAGCTTTTGCATCACAGAAGTGGATTGATTTATTTTTGGAAAGTCATTGGTATGCAATCGCTGTTCAATGACAAAACAGAACAGTTGACCCTTGAACAACATGGGTTTGAACTTTACAGGTCCCCTTATACTTGGATTCTTTTCAGTAAATACAGAACAGTATTATAAATCTATTTTCTCTCCCTAATGGTTTTCTTAATAATATTTCCCTTTCTATAGCTTATTTTGTTGCAGGAATACAGTATATAATACATAAAACATACCAAAAAAGGTGTTAATCAATTGGTAATTCATCAGGAAGATGTTTAGTCAACAGTAAGATATTCATAGTTAAATTTGGGGGGAATTCAAAAGTTATGGTTGGATTTTTGAGAGCATGTGGGTTGGTGCCCTTAACCCCCACATTGTTCCAGGGCCAACTGCAGTTGGTAATTAGTTACAGTGCTTTGCTATACATGAATCACAATAAACATCATCAACTTATGTTGTCCAGAAAATTGTAGGTCTTTCTAGACTTCCCAGCATTGAGTTTCTACCAGTTGCTCAAGGTGAAGAAGATTAAAGACAAAGTTTGACTTTTGGGCTTTCATAATGAGAGTGTAAATTGTGACCCCCTAAGATTGTCTGTGGAGGATTTTAATTGGATTCTAATCACAGTTGAGAACTTCATGTTAATTTAACTTACAAAAGGAAATGCAGCCCTAATTATGAAGATCTAAAAGCTAGCAGTTCCTCATTTAAGCCATGTTAATAGAATTATCTTTACTGGCTTATCATCAGGATCCCCTTTTCAAATTATAGCTGAATTCCATTAGTTTCTCTTTTCCTCTTTTCCTGCCTCTCCTTTCAGAATCAAGCTGTGGGCTTATTGCCCATCAACCATTCACCTACAGGTTTTAACATCAATTTTTGCCTTAATCAGTAATTTCCTTAGAATTTGAAAAAAAAAAGATACCATTTCTTTTTTTTCCCACCTTAAATATATAGAGTTTTTGTCAGTCATACTTCAGTAAAGCTCTATTTAATAAATCAATGAAGATTTTGTATTATTGAAATAATACAAAGGCATAGACATGAAAAATGATATCATTTCTTAGACATTTAACTGGAATTCTTTTAAAGAGGTTTTGCTGGTTAACAGGGGCCTTTGGTTATCCTGAAATTCAGTTCTTACTGAATAACTGCCTTCTTCTTTCCCTTCAATTGCCAATTTTCAGGTTGAGGGGTTGATTTAATAAATAGGCTTTTGAATAGAGAAAGAATAGATTTTTCTGGCCTTTGTGAGTGGACATAGATGAAATGTGTTCTCCTCCTCTTCCTTCTCATGTTCATGTCATTATATAGCACCTGGGTGCGTCTTTGGGCTGGACACCATGTCACACTGACACAACATTAGAAGTTTCTTTGCCTCCGGACCCACCCAGATGTCCTAAGTCCATCTCTGGTCTTCCCTGTCTTAGGCACAAAATCAGCACTTTGTCCAAAAAAGTTCATCCTGTCAATGTGAATGTTTTAGAAAAATCTGCATGAAGGAAGCTCATTGCTGCTGGGGTGGCATTGCTTGGGTACCATTTCATGGAATGTAGTCAGAAAAGAGATAGTTTGGAAATCATAAGCTCATACTGATAATTTTTTTAAATTTATTTTTTATTTTCAGCATAACAGTATTCATTATTTTTGCACCACACCCAGTGCTCCATGCAATCTATAATACCCACCACCTGGTACCCCGACCTCCCACCCCCCGCCCCTTCAAAACCCTCAGATTGGTTTTCAGAGTTCATAGTCCATAGTTCACCTCCCCTTCCAATTTCCCCCAACTCCCTTCTCCTCTCTATCTCCCCATGTCCTCCACGCTGTTTGTTATGCTCCACAAATAAGTGAAACCATATGATAGTTGATTCTCTCTGCTTGACTTATTTCACTCAGCATAATCTCTTCCAGTCCCGTCCATGTTGCTACAAAAGTTGAGTATTTGTCCTTTCTGATGGAGGCATAATACTCCATAGTGTATATGGACCACATCTTCCTTATCCATTCGTCCATTGAAGGGCATCTTGGTTCTCTCTACAGATAATTTTGTTTCACTTGAGTATTATAGCATTTTAATTCTTTGATTTCTCAGTTATGCCTTTTCGCCTAAGCTGAAAATCTTGTTTTTGACATTAGCCAAATTACTTATTTTCCTTGTTTTCATAATGTAAAAGAATAGTATCAAAATAACAAGATATTATTACTAACAATAACTCTACAAGATTTACTCTAGTAAAACACCAGTGAAATTTGAAATTTCTGGATCGTTCTTTTCAATCCTACACAACATCCCTCTAACTATGTATACGGTCTTAAAAAAACCTCTCTATTATTAACCATTAGATATATGATTACATTGATTTGTTTTGAGTTGTCTTTAATTTTTAGTTTTTTTATAAAGGTAACTTCTGGCATTTTTTTATTTTGAAATAATTTTAGACTTACAGAAGAAATTTAAAAATAGTGCAAAGAATTCCCATATATCCTTCACCCCAATTCCTCATCTGAGTTTCTCATATTAGAAACTCATCACTTTTGCTTTATTATTTTGAGAATTCTTTCTACACATATGTTTAGACATTTCCCCCCTCGATCCATACAAGATGTAATGCCCCTTTACCACTAAATATTTCACATTGTTTCCTAAGAAGGACATTCTCATTCTGGCTCCATGTTCGCTTGTTGACTCCATCGTATTGTTCTTTCTTCTGTGACTTCCTCATTGTTTTCTTACCTCCATGGTCTGAACATTTTTGAAAAGTACAGACCAGGGGCACCTGGGTTGCTCAGTGGTTGGACCTCTGCCTTCGGCTCAGGTCATGATCTCAGGGTCCTGGGATCAAGCCCCGCATTAGGCTCTCTGCTCAGCAGGGAACCTATTTCCTCCTCTATCTCTGCCTGCCTCTCTGCCTATGTGATCTCTGTCTGAAAAATAAATAAATAAAATCTTAAAAAAAAAAAAAAAAGAAAGAGAGAAGAACAGGCCACTTATTTTGTGGAGCATCCTTCACTTTGGGTGTGTGTGATGTTTCCTCATGATCTGATTCATGTTATGTATTAAACAAAATTCAGGAGTACCATACAAGTGCCATGGTGTCCTTCCAGTATATGGATGCTATCAGAAGGAACATGGTGGTTTTTGTCTCATCACAGTTAATGCTAACTTTACTTGGTAAGGGTTAAGTTTGCTGGGTTTCTGTACTACACACTAATAACTTTTTCTCTGGTGATTAATAAACACATTGCAAAGAGATATGTCTAAATGTCCTATTTATCATAGAATTTTTTCACTACTTTTAGCAAATATTGGTGATTCTTGTCTAAAATAATTATTTATTGGTTGCTTGATAATGAGTTTATAATTTTACCATTCTCTCTACATTAGTTAGCATTCTGTTATAAGGAAGATATTTTTCTCTTCCTTTCTCCCTTCTTCCCTTCTTTCCTCCCCCTCTGTCTCTCTCTCTCTTTCTTTCTTTCTTCAGTTTGTAATACTGTGTTGTCACCATTACTTATTTTGCTGCTCATATTGTCCCAGACCGGTTAATGGGAGCTCGTTCATACTGATATTTGTGACCCTCTGCAAACCCCTGTTACTTTTTTAGCACTTTTAATATTAGTTTTTCTGCATATCTTTGTTTGGGACCTGTTCCTCTTACATCACATGTAATTGGATCTTACTTTGAGAACCGAAAGGAAAATATTTTTCTTTTAACGGGTTAAGTTCTGCCCATTGATATTTATTGATATGACTGAATCATATTGTCTCAGTTCTGTCTTATATTTTATGTTAGAGATATTATGGTATATTTGGTATGTTTTTTGGTGTGATTTATTTTCTGTGATATTTTATTTTAAGAATTCTTTGGGTATTCAGGAGAGATTGTATTTTTGTTTTAGTGATTATCTTTGTACTTATACAGTTTTTAATGCCCCTGGTCCCATATCTTTTCATTTCATCTTCTAATATGATTTATAAGTCTTTCATACAATGTTTAACTCCCTTCTCTTGTCTATACAATAAGCAATAACTTTTTCCTGCTTCTTTCTACTTGTTAAAATTTGCTTTATTTCTATTTAACAGAGCATACAACACATGACATGTTACTTACAATATAGAACTTACTGTTCCTACTTTATCTCTACTTTATAATCTTAAATAAACTTCCTTCAGTTTGTTTTGATGTACAGACAGGTTTGGAATCCATTCAATCTTCTCCAAGCTGAAACTAAATGATTATTCAGCTCTTTATGGACATAAGCTTTGAATAAGATCATTTGCCTCCTGTGTATCTAGTTATACAATAATCTACCTTATATCTTGTCCCATACAGGTTATAAAGGACTTATTGCCAGGCAAAAAGGGAGTAAAGAGAAAAGTTGAAGGTACATTGTCTATGTGAATGAAGTAGGTTTTAAGAAATAGATCTCAGTGAAGAAACTGAGAGTTTATATAATATTATAACCTAACGTGGATTCATACATCTTGGAGTCTTAGTTACGTGTATATTGATAAGGGGGGGAAAGACAGAACAGATAATTATTGAGCAGTTATGATCTGCCATAGGTGCTGGACTATAAGGATGAGAAAGACATACAATATTCATGGCTTAATGAATCCTTATTCTAACGAAGAGCCAGACAACATAATTAAATAAATAAATATTGTTTGTAAACACATACACCATCATTATAAGAACAAATATGGAGGAGGAACAAGTAATAGGACACACTGGAAAAGGAGAGACAAAAATAATTGGTGGGAAATAGAACCTATTTAGATCTTAAAATCATTTGAACTCCTTTCAACATAAAATCTGAAGTAGCCATAGTGTTACAGTTTACTTGCAGAAAATATTCTTCTTAAACATGTATTAATTTTTTGCTGATGTTTATTGATTATTAATTGTACAGCAATCATCTTTATTTGATCCCATTTAGTTTATGTTTTTTATTCACCAATAAAAGTCTTTATCATTTTAGATATTACACATGAAGAAGGTAGCAATTCATCACAAAACTAGCCAGGATGTGGAAAACAAACACATTTGTTTCTCTTTCTACTACTTGAATGTGCTCATAAGAAATCATATTGAGAATCTTAATTGTCCTTTCTTTATGAAAGATTAGAATGATTTAATATGATCACACTTACCGTGCCTAATAGCAATGGGTAAAGCTCTGAACGGCTAAGGATAAAGAAGAATGAATTTAATTTCATGAATTTAAGGCTGGCTCTTTGTTTTCAATAACTTACTGGTGATACAATATGACTGATATTCAGTCATATTGAGCTTTTGGTTTTATTGAAATTATTGATGTAGCATGTAGCAAAACCCAGGCAGGAAAAAAAAAAAAAAAAGCCTAATGAAGGCAGAATTCTCTTAGGATTGCCACTTACCTTGACTGTTATGATATAGTAGATGTACTGAATTCAGGCATTGATATATTTTGTAACATTATTTATAAGATGTTCTTTAACTTGGAATCTTATGAACATTATATATGATTTAATGTGAATGGCTAAATCAAACTCTGTAGTAATAAAATATAAATTTTTTTACAAAATGGATTATAAAAGAGTGGATTCTAACCAGACTAGGTCCATGTTTTTGAGGAAAATCAGAAGGAATTATAATTTATGATTTTCTTTCAGGCATGTGTAAGGCTAATGACATTTCAATACATATACAACTGTCAAAAATAGCAAGTGTGGGGCATCTTATTTATAAATGCATAATTGGAAGAAGAAAGAACATCTATAATTATATTCCTAGAAACAACTTTGTTAATATTTTGTATAATATTTTGTTATACTGTTATCCAGTTTTTTAAAATAGTTAAGATGGCTATTATGGAGGGCACTTATTGCATGGAGCATTGGGTGTGGTGCATAAACAATGAAATCTGTTACACTGAAAAGAAATTAAATTTAAAAATTTAAAAAATATAATTTGAGCTTTTGTCATTTCATTTACTTATTTATTTTTTAAGATTTATTTAGGAGAAAGATTTATTTAGGAGATTTATTTAGGAGAGAGCAAGTGGGGGAAGGGCAGAGGGAGAGAGTCTTCAAGCACACTCCCTGCTGTGGGCGGAGCCTGGACTAGACTAGGGGGTAGATCTCAGGACTCTGAGATCACAATCTGAACTAAAATCAAGAGTTGCATGCTAATCCAACTGAGCAACCCAGTGCCCGTGAACTTTTGTAATTTTAATTTAGTGTCACACAAGAAACCTTTCCTCATGTTTATCGTATTTATATTTTGAATGGAGTTTCTTAAAGTTGCTACATTATCTCTTTATAACTATTCTTCCCATGAAAAATATTAACTTGAAAAACAGAAGCTAAGTTCAGGAGAAATATAGGTGACAAACAGTCTCTGGTGTACAATATTGGTAAACAAAACCCAAGAATTAATTGCAATAAAAATTTGTCTGTGTTGAAAATTAGAGAGAAAAGGAGCTTACTAACAGAACAGAACTCAAGGGCCTATGACATACAAGGTCATTTTGAGTCGTGTCTAAAGCAATATTAAATGGCTTTTGCAACATCTTATCCTTTAATATCAAAGGTATATTGGTTGTACCATCTTGGTAAAAACGTCTGATACTATATGACACAAATAAACAGGATTAACTTTCATAATCTCCTGGATATGATTTCATGATAAAATGCTTATGTAGATGACAAAGGTGTAGAAAAGAAGTCAATGAATTTATGTATTTTTTCAATCTATTGTTGTCACTGCATTGAATTCCTACTATTAAATCTGACTTCAAGGAACTGCAGAATATTCAAGAACAGGACAAAATCAACATTCAGGGATGTAAGATCTTTGGCAGAGCTTTTTAATGAATGAGATACCATCTAATTGCCTGTTCCTTAGCTGTTCATCTCTTGAAGTTCACGTTGCATAGTTTTCTGCTGTGGCCTAAAAACAACTCTAATATGGGACTCAATCTTGTCAGCTAACTGTACAAGGCAAAAACATAACAACTCTGCTCTTGTTAAGACCTGAGATTATCATCAAATTGAACAGGGAGATAAGATTGTTTTGTTAAATGAGAGAAGAAAGAAAATCAAGCCCCAGGAGAGAAGAGGTGTTGGAAATTGTTTTTGTGAAGAACAGAATCACTCCAGTTAACTGGAGAGAATTAGTGCTTCTGGTAAAGACATGTGCAGCTGGAACCTGGAGAATGAAGGCCCTTGGGCAACCCTAGGAACCAGCTTTTCCCTCCTGGCCCATCTGTCACCCTCTGGGTGTCTCTTTTATTTTCTTCTCCAAGTTGAATATTAACTCAACTGTAGTCCACATCTTTTCAGCTTCTGTATACCTTCCCCTTGGGAATGTATTTGGCTCACTAGGGTCCCAGCTTGCTCTTTGGCATCCTTTTACCTTTGATTTCCAACTGCCTTCATCTCTTTAGTTCCCAATTCCCTCTTCCTGTGAGAGTAACATGAAAGGCAAAAATCACATTTTAAAGACTGGCTATGCAGATGGTAGGTTTATTGGCCATTCTGTGATTTGGCTATGCTTGGGTCAGGTGACAGACATAAACATCATTATGTCTTTGGGGCTGTGGTGGGCTGTCTGTATTACTAGAGATATGGGCAAGCAAACCTGTAAAATGAGGTGCATTGTGTTTACCACATGTGCAAAAAGAATGATATCATGGTCAAATTGATTGATTTTGTACTGGGCAGTGGACAGACATTCATTGCCTCCCAGTGATCCCCATTTCCTGATATTCACACCGTTGTATAATTTCTTCCCCTTGAATGTGGGTGGGGCTGATAATTTTTTTCAAACAATAGAATATAGCAAAGGTGAAGCGATGTCACGTCTGTTGCTGCAATATACAATAAAAAAATTGTCTTGCTCACAGACTCACTTTAGGGCCTCTCTCTTTCTTGCCTGCTTTGATGAAGGAACTAGCCATGTTGGGGGTTTTCGATGATAAGGAATTGTGGATGGACCCTAGAATCTGAGGGCCATCTCCAGTACAGCCTGCAATAAGCCACAGCCCTTGGTTCTGTAGCTTCAAAGAAACAAAATCCTCCAGTGATCCGAGTGAGAAGTAGGTGGACTGTTTCCCAGGTGAGGCACGAGATGACTGACTGATTACTGCCTTGCAGAGAACCCAGCAGGACTGTCCCTGGACTGCTGACCCATGGAGACTATGATATAGTACATGTGTGTTACTTTACACTGCAGAATTTGTGGTCATTTGTTATGCAGCTACAGACAAGGAATACACACTGCTTCCTGGTTTAAAAGGCAGCAGAGCTGACATAATTGGGATGCTAAAAACTTCAGAATCAGAGCCATCATAGAAGAGCCATGTTTCCTCTGCTTTTTCCACCATTTGTAACCTAATGTAACCTCTGTTACTCTCCATTTGACTCTCCTATCTACCTCCCACACTGCTCTCTACCCATTTAGGCTGACCCATTGCCATCTGAGTTCAGGTTCCATTTAGGTTATGGGGACCCCAGCAGATGATGTACTGGCTGAGAGGAGAGGGAGCCACTTCCTTCTTTGATTTCCTCCTGCCAGGTCTTAGCACCTATTCCAAAAATCACGGTCTTCTGAGGTCACTCATTCTTTTTTTTTTTTTTTTTAAAGATTTTATTTATTTATTTATTTGTTTGTTTGTTTGACAGATAGAGATCACAAGTAGGCAGAGAGGCAGGCAGAGAGAGATAGAGAGAGAGAGGAGGAAGCAGGCTCCCTGCTGAGCAGAGAGCCCAATATGGGGTTTGATCCCAGGACCCCGGGATCACGACCCAAGCTGAAGGCAGAGGCTTTAACCCACTGAGCCAGGTTAAGTGAGCCAGGTGCCCCCAGCTCACTCATTCTAACCAACAATCTCTTTTTGTCCCTTTTGCCTCTTCAGGCCTGGGGGTGGTGATGGCTGCCCCTGTTCTCAGCTCCATAGTACTGGTTCATACCTTGATGCTTTCCCCAAACCCTTGATTCCTTCTTTGTAAATAGTCCCCCTATTAAAGTAACATCAAATTATCCACTTCAAGGGTGCTGTTTTCTGGTAAATAATACAATTTTTTCCATATAACCTTGCCCAGCACTAAAAGTGGATGTTTCTTTAAGTAGATTCTGATTTGGAAGAAGGAGCTTTCTAAGGGAAGGAAGATGAGGGGGAGTACTGGTACTCAGTGCCTGCCCAGCTTGACAGCTATGTGTGAGTGGGGCATGTCAGGGGGTGAACCAGAAACATCTTCCTGGGGATCGTGCTTTGCACACTGTAGGCCACGGGTGGAGAGCATGATGGGCTTCGGTTGTCATTGAAACCTGTGTGGAGAGCACTCCATTCTTTCCTAAAGAACACTGAACACAGGCTGACGAGGATTAGGAAGAGAAACTGAAATATCTTCTTCTCCAGAGACACAACCCCATTTCTGGACAGGCTGAGGTACAGGGCTGCATGGAGGATTCTTTGATTCATTTTTTTTCTCAGAGGTTTGGAACCAAATGCTAAAATGGCTGAATGCCACACATGGCATTCTATTTCAGATGTGTATGACACACAAGATGCGTCTGGGAACTCAACATGATATTTAGATTTTAAAAGAATCTGGCTTTTTCTTAAGTTCACAAAAGGTGGGAACGAGAGCAAGTCCAATTTAGAGGAGCTTTCTGATGCCTTGGGAAGAGAGTATTTCCCTCCAGTGTAGTACAGCTATGGGATTTGAATAAACTGGGAGAATGCCATGTTGATGGAATAAAATATTTAGGGAAGCAGATGGGCTGGGAAGGTGTATATGCCCCTGCCCCCCCCCCTTAACTTCCCACACCCCGCTCCCAATCAAGGCTTCTGCTTAACCTTGATTATAGAATACTGGAGCCGAGATGGACCTAAGGGATTGACTAATCATCATTTATTCATCTTCCAGATGAGGAAACTAAGCCATTGCAAATTACATGGATTCATCTTAACTCACATGCTGTGTGTGAGTTTGGTTAAGCCTAATTTTCTATATCTGAGCAGATTCTTCTCCATCAGAATGAACTGGACCTTTACATAGAAATGCACACTCAGAAGTTACAGATGAAACTCAAACTAGCTTTAGGCCACTTTCTATGTTTTCTGTAAATCTGTAAGGGAAGAAAGGAGAGGGTCCTTAGCTAATGAGGAGAGTAAAATGTCATAGTGATCACTCTCCAGGCAGGTTACACAGGCCACAGCAGTATTACAGAGATTATCAAAGTGACCCAGGGGGTCCTGAGGGAATCTGGGCCTTCCCATCCCATTCAGGGAACAGTAACTGCTCAGCCTTAATACCATATTTTGTCTTTGGGTGGATGGTGATTGGGCTTTATTTATGTGTTCCTTTGAGAATCGTCTTGAGTCTCTCTAAACCTGGCATGACCTTCAGGACCAGGCTGCCCCAGGAAAAGTAATTCATCAATAATTTCTAAATATGCTGACAAAGTCTTGTCATACACCTAGATTTTAAACACTGTGTTTTGGTTCAAATTGCTAAATTATAATAGTTATTGGAGCAAGTTTTATATTTAATACTAATACTAACATCTAATTAGTTTTGAAGACCAAAGAGAAAAGATTTGTTACAGAGTGGTAATTTTATGTGAGGCTTGGAACTTCTCCCTCCTGAATAAGTTGCCCCAGAAGTACTTGCTCAAGATGTAGCCCCAACACACTCCCCCTCATACACACAGACACACACATATACATACTCCCTCTCACACATAGACACTCCCCCTCACATGCACACACACATATACACACTCCCCCTCACAAACACAGATGCATTTACGCACTCCCCCTGACAGACACATATATATACACACTTTCCCTCACACATACACTCCCCCCCCCACACATTTACACACTCCCCCTTACATGCAGACACACACATACCCTCACATAGAGATACATATTCTCTCACACATACACACTCCCTCTCACACACCCAGACACACACATATACACACTCCCCCTTACACACACTGACACATACATTTACACACTTCCCCTCACATGTACACACACACTCTCCCCTCACAGAGACACATATTCCCTCTCACATACACACACTTATACACATACTCCCTCTCACACACAAAAGTACTACACACTCCCTCTCACACACACAGACACATGCATATACACACTCCCCCTCACATACACACACACACACACACACACACACACACACACTCAAGCACTCTCCCATTCCCCCAAACCCCTCTCACACACAGCCAAACTAACACATCCTTGGACTCACACTTTGGTGCTCCCTTCTCAGTGCAATGTTCTATCTGGTACATGAGAAAAATGTAATATGGTAAAAATACTTTCTTCTAGGCCCAAGCTAAATTTTCGGATAAGATGGATTATTAGTTGCTTATCTCAGTCTACAGCCTGATCTGTGTAAGGAATAGAACTGTCTTGATATTGAAAAATCAGTTAAATTTTATTATGACTGTCCATGTCAGTAATCAGAGTCAGTTCAGGGGAGAACTTTCCTCTGGTGCTCCTTGTGTCCTGGGCATCAGGGGCAGGGGGTTTTTCTCTATCTTTGTCTGTCCAAGCAACCTCTTTCACATCTGTCATCCTCCCAGGTCTGCCATTCTCCTGGGTCACATCTGTGTCATCCTTTATACCTAATCACAAGTCCTCTTCTACTGAGCCTCTCTGCTACTTCAGGGACCCCCTCAGGGCACCTAGTTGTCCTTATGCCACTTCCCTCCACACTGAGGCACAGGAAATTTAGTGTGGCTATCTTAGGACCAAGATGCTTACATTCTCCACATTGCTGTATTTCTTCCAGAGCATTTCTCTTGGGAATAAGCTCATATATTCCTGAAAGCTTTCAGGATTTCTGTCAGACCCTACATTCCAGAAGCAGGTGTTGGTCCCTTCTCAGACCCCAGTCAGATCTAAGCTCTCCTTGCTCCTCCTTTCCCCATTCTCTCTGCTGCTGTGCCCCAACTTGTGGACTTTTTTAGTCTTGGGACATGGAAGTCCTGTCCAGATGCATCAGATATTCTCCGAAATCTATTGTTTATGCTCACATTGTCTTACCAGATTTTAGGCCTCTCTGTTTTGTCATCCATCTTTTGAGTTGGTGAACGTGTGTTGCTTAGATGCCCTGGGGAAAGAGCCAGAGGTAAAAGGCAATACCAAGAACAGAAATCCTTGATAGTATTTAAAAAATGTAATACCACCACAGAGGTATTACCAAAACATTTTATTTTGAAAAGTTCAGACTCTCAACTAAAAACAAAATAGTGTACACTAAAAAATGAGGCTTACAGAACTTCTAGAGTTGGACATTTCAATATTTTAAACTGGGACACTGACTTGAGGTGATGCCATTACTTTTATTTCAACCTGAGTGTTCAATAGGCACTTTAGACTCATAGCCCAAAAAGTTTATTTTTGTTCTCCCCTCAACAAAAGGGGGAAAGGCAGAGGCAGAGATTCTTCCATTAAACCCCTTGTGTAAGTATCTCCAGGTATTGGGAAGGATGTGGAGAAAGGGGAACCCCCTTTTACTGTTGGTGAGAATGCAAACTGGTGCAGACACTCTGGAAAGCAGTATGGAGGTTCCTCAAACATTTAAAAATAGAATTATCTTATGATCCAGAATTGCACTGCTAGGTTTTTGCTTAGATGATATAAAAAAAATACAGACTTGAAGGGATATACGCACCCTGGTGTTGATAGCAGCATTATCTCAATAACCAGATTATGGAGAGAGCCCAAGTGTCCATCAGCTGATGAGTGAATAAAGAAGAGGGGACACATATACGATGGAATACTCCTCAGCCATAAATAAGAGTGAAATCTTGCCACTTGCCATGACATGGATGGAGCTAGAGGGTATTATGCTAAATGAAATAGGTGAGCCAAAGAAGGACAAATACCCTATGATTTCACTCATATGTGGAATTTAAAAAACAAAATAAATGATCATGGGGGAAAAGAGAGAGAAGTAAGCCAAAAAACAGGCTCACTACAGAGAACAAACTGATGGTTACCAGAAGGGAGGTAGGTGGGAAATAGATGATGGGGGTTAAGGAGGGCACTTGTGAGGGCTCTTGTGATGAGCACCGGGTGCCAAATCAATGAATTGTACACTTGAAACTAATATTATTCTGTATGTTAAATAGATGGAATTTAAATAAAAACTTAAGAAAAAAAAAGCTCCATCTCAAGTCCTGCTTCTGGGGAGTCCAAAGTAAGACACAGATGGACAGTCATAGGATAAGGGAGTCTAATCCTGAGTGGGGGTCAGACGATCCTTCAGGTGTCGCTGGTATCCACCACGAGAGCAGTAGCTGTCACTCTGGGTAAGCATCGAGTAGACATTCTTTGGGCTAAAACATGAAGTCCTGAGGGACATGAGCTTTAGGTAATGAGTAAATGAAAGGGGGAAAGGGACAGGAGACTTGCACAGTCAAGTCCAGAATAAGGAGGAATGTCACAAGGTCTAGGGAGGAGAGAATTTTATATGAAGTTTCAATTTACTCATTTAAAACAGAGGAGTTAAGAGGTGCCTGGGTGGCTCAGTCAGTTAAGCGTCTACCTTTGGCTTAGGTCATGATCACAGGGTCCTGGGTCCTAGCCCCACATCAGGCTCCCTGCTCAGTGGGGAGCCTGCTTCCCCCTCTCCTGCTGCTGCTCCCCCTGCTACTTCCCCTGCTTGTGCTCTCTCTCTCACACTCTCTCTCCCTCTCTCTGTCAAATAAATAAATAAAAATCTTTAAAAAATGGAATTTAAGAAATAAGAATTGATATGACTATTTGACAGGTGGGATGTCACTGGTGATGGTTGTCTGAGTGGTTTCAGTGGAAAGGTAGAGTGCACAAGAACCAAATTGCTGCCAGTTGCATGAGAACTCAGGGAGTGGATACAGTGAGTGCAGACAGCGGGAGCCTTTAGTTACTTCTAATTTTTACAGCATTAGAGAGACTTGGGAGCCAGAGGAAAGAGAACCAGAAGAGGATGAGAACTGAAAAGAGAACAATGAGACGTGAATGGTTGTGGGATCAGAGGGGATCATAGACGCTAGCGTCAGGACTGTATTCTCCCCACTGAGCTGGGTCTAGCAGTCTCCTGGATATCATATTTTTTAAATATTTTTCATCCATTTCTCCATCCACTCGCCCATTCATTCATTCATCAAACATGTTAAGTACCTGTCATATGTCATTTTAAGCATACTTTTTAAAAAAAGATTTATTTGAGAGAGAGAGGGAGAGAGAGACAGAGTGTGTGTGTGTGTGTGTGTGTGTGTGTGTGCATGAGTGAGGGGAAGGGCAGAGACAGAGAATTCCTCAAGCCCAATGCAGGGCTCCATCTCACGACCCATGAGATCATGACCAGAGCTGAAACCAAGATTCCAGTGCTTAACTGACAGCCACCAAGGTGCCCCAGCATACATTTTTTTTTTTTAAGTCAAGGTCCCAGTCCTGCAGAAGTTCATAACCTAGTCATTAGACTTTAGTGCAAAAATAGAAGCATAATCTCAAAGCAGTGCTGTAAGAAAGGGTGGAAAGTGCTGCAGAAGTGCAGGGGTGAGGCCAGTGATTCTGATGGCGGATGACAAAATAACTTGCAAAGGAGATGAAGTTTGACCCAGGAATTGAAGGGTGAGTTTTAAATGTTGTTTGGGCTTGAGAAGTCAGTGTGTGGATATGTGAACTGGGCCCCATGAGTATGATTAATTAGTTTGTTAAGAAGTCCATATTCTGTGTCAGGCATTCATCTTTCCCCTTGATATCTCAAGTACAAACTCTATTTGGATGTTACTTTTAATAAATGCTTTCTCGAAAAATATCTATTACCAAGAACAGTAGAGAGAAGGTAAGAGAAGGAGAAAATAAGTAATTTTTCTTCTGGCAAGAGATTTTACAGTATTGTTTTCTTGGGTGGAGTAGGAAACCTGGCCTATTAATACTTTTGAATGTTTTTTTTTTTAAAGATTTTATTTATTTATTTGACAGAGAGAGATCACAAGTAGGGGGAGAGACAGGCAGAGAGAGAGGAAGGGAAGCAGGCTCCTTGCTGAGCAGAGAGCCCGATGTGGACAAGGACCCTGAGATCATGACCTGAGCCGAAGGCAGTGGCTTAACCCACTGAGCCACCCAGGTGCCCTATTAATACTTTTGAACTAAGTGGACACCTTTCCGTGTTGCCTTCAGTAAACAACAGACAGATCTGTAAAATACTCAAGCAACTGACTGCCCCGCTCAGGCATGCCTTCTCTAATCCTTTCTTCCTGTGAAAATCCCACTTGTGCTGAAAACTCCATCAAGTTTCAGATCTTCCTTAAAGGCATTTCTGAAGTTACTCTCTCATTTCTGCTTCTACCAGAACTTACTTTCATTGTCATTAACTCAGGATGTTTATGTGCTTATGTTAAGACATCCTTCTACTGTGTCCGTTAAATGTGTTGATTGGCTCCTTAATGGGTTGGGTGTGAGTAGTAGTGTCTTTAAGACAGGCATTAGGGGCAGCTGGGTGGCTCAGTCAGTTGAGTGTCAGACTCCTGGTTCTGGCTCAGGTCATGATCTTGGGGTCAAGGGCTTGAGCCCCGAGATGAGCTCTGTGTTGGGCTCACGTTCAGCATGGGTACTGCTTAGGTTTTTCTCTCCCTCTCCCTCTGCTCTATACCCTATGCGTGTGCTCTCTCTTAACAAACAAATCTTTTTAAAGAAGCAGGCATTAAACACATATTAATTAGAGACTCAGATATTATTTACTTGGGTATCAGATTATAAACATTTCCTTTCCAGTGATTTGGCATGACTTAATTCTGTTAAAAAGCAATAGCCAAATAAGAGAAGCAGCCAAGGTCCATTTTGTGTGTTGTGTGTGTGTGTGTGTGTGAGAGAGAGAGAGAGAGAGAGAGAGAGAGGCAGAGAAGGAGGCAGATGGAGAGAGAGAACCATTTCCCTGGTGATTTCTTTCTTCCCTACTCCACCTTTTCTGTTCTTAGCTACTAATTATTGCCATCAGCTAAGGGATGAGAAGAGCCAACAATTTAAGAAGCGGTCACTTTGTATTGGTTGGAATATGAAAGAGGAAAAAAAAATTAAGATTTAGTTCTTATTTCTTCATCTCTAGTACATTTGTTTCTCAAATTCAGTGTGCATAAAAATCACCTAAGGTGCATATAAACATGCAGTGCCTTTGGGAGCCTCTTGGGTATTCTTATTCTTAGTGTGGAATTGAAGTCCTAGAATTTGAATTTTTAAAAAATGTTTCAGGGAGGGGTACCTGAGGGGCTCAGTCGGTTAAGCATCCTGAGACTCTTGATTTCAGCTCAGGTCATGATCTCAGTGTCCTGAGATCGAGTCCCAAGTCAGGTTCCAGTCTTAGCAGGGTGGCTTTTTGAGATTTTCTCTCTCTCCCTCTGCTCCTCTCCTACATGTTCTCTCTGTCTCTCAAATAAATAAACAAATCTTTAAAGAAAGGAAAGAAAGAAGGAAGTCAGTCTCAGGAATTCTGAGTGTTCAGTCCAGAGTCCAACCTTGGTGGAAACAGCTTCATCTGTTTCTTACTTCTTCTGAAAGAAGCCCAAAGTGGACCTCAAACCCAGGGGATCAGGGAGGCTGAGTAACATGGACCTCAATTCCAAAATTCAGAAATTTTATTCTTGAAGTTTGAAAGGAAATGGAATCCTAAATGTAAATATTATTTTTCAGCATTTTACCAGTCCAGCAGTATTCTTTTTATCTATGGTCATAGCTTAATCTCCAGTTGGTAGAAAAGAGTGTGCAGAATCTTGGCTACAGGAGATGAAGTGAGCTTGACATTGTTTGTAAAAAGGCAATTGAGACATTGCTTAAGATTGTGAGAAGCACCAGTCTGTTTTATTCAATGTGCATTACTCTGAACTGCCAATTTCTAGTTGGGAAGGGAGAGAAACAAACCAACAAACAAAATCACCATTAAAGGAAATTATGTTAAATGGAATTTTAAGAGCATACCCATTCCTAGCAACATCTTCATTATTTCAATCTCACAAAATTGTTTTTTGAGTCATCAGGGAAGAAAGGTCATGTGCCTGAACAGTGAAAGCCATCTTTCATTGAAATACATTTCTAATAATCAGACTTTACAACTAGAAACATTTTTAGTGTGTTTCTGAAACCAGCTCAGATCATGTTTAACGGTAAAATGATGCAGTGTAATTCTGGAAATGACTTTTCAACAACTCAGAATCTTTTTATGCTGTTTCATTTAAAAAAGTCACAGAAAATATTATTTCTTTTCCTTAAGTATCTTTCTTAAAAGAAACGTTTGAAGGAAACTTAGCATGCACAGTATCGAGAAGTTCATCTAATACATTGTCAGTGGAGAGTCAGTGAAGAGGAACTGATGAGGGCCCATCAAGGAAAGATTCCCTAAGTTGGGGAAAGTAGGGGAACAGGGCTTGTTTACAAGTGAAAAAAAGACCCATATGGAAGCAAAGACACTTCACCAAGTAGTTTAGAGCTCTGCGCTACGGAGCCGTCTTCCTGGGCATGGTGTTAGAGAATGTGTGTGTTGACACAAACTCATAGATTCACTTAAGTCCATGACATTTGATTTCAGGAGACCACAGAGAGAAGCAGTGAAAGATCTGTAGCTTGTGCAGAAGATAGCTATCACAGATAAAGGAATATCTCTCACTGACATGAGTCCCGAATTACCAAAAGATACAAAGAGCCATTAAAAATTTTCTCCTTTCCGTAAATCTTCCCAATTTATCGAACACGTGGCATGTTCCAGATTCAAATGCAATTGCCAGGAAACCAGGCTTTGTTGTCTTAGCACTTGACCTCCCAGTGCCTGGAACAGTGTGTGGAAAACTCTAATTGCCCTGTAAATATTTAAGCCCTTGAAATAATTGGTGAACGCAGAACTCCATGCTGTGGAGGGGAAAAAAAGAGGTCGGTGGCATATAGTTCTTATCTCTGTGAAGCTTACTGCTCTTATTTTTAGGGACTGGAGCAATTGAAGGGTAGATTATTTTTGAAAAGTGCACTCATGGTTTTAATAGAGTCCCTGCAGTTGTCAGTGTGCTCGTGGCTTACCCATGGGATAAGCCCATTTCTTCCTTTCCGCCACTCTGCAGCCCACTAGCATCTATCCTTGCTTAATGAGGAGCTACTGAAAATGAGATTAGGGTCCAGAATGTATTTGTTGGAGATGCTCAAATAGGCCCTGTGTATTTTAATGTGCATTTTAAACTCTTATTAAATTCAGAATAAGAATCAATGTTGGGGAAGAAATCATACTAATAACACAAATTTCCTTCTCTTCTCATAGGCAGTGATGTTGCCCTGCAGGTATTTCTGTTGGGTAAAACAATTTCTTTTCTCATAAAAAACCAAGAACTCACTTATACAATTGAGCAATCACACTTTGCTATGCAAATGGCAGTCTACGCAGTAAGTGAGTGAGTGAGTGAGTGAGTGTGTACCATATATTAGAAATACTCCTGTTATAATGAAGCCTAACAAATCATAGTGGGATAATGAGAGCCTGCTTTAGTAGAAGTAAACACTCTTAATATCTGAATACTAACTATTATTACTGCTGGACCATAGCCTATATTTATGCTATATTTAGAAAAGGATTCATATGTTTTGTTCTTACAGGGTTTCTTGCCAGTATTCCTGTCAGATCTCATTAATTCTTATGCATCCGTAAAAGCTGGGTTTGCTTTAGATAATGGAGGGAAAGCCAATGTGGGAGAAAGAGAAATAATTCTCACAAAATTAAGAGTAGCCTCATCTTCCCTTTAGCTTGGAGCAGAAACCAGTTGGCAACAGTGGAGGCTGGGCAGATTGTATGGTTTAAAGTGGGAAGAGCCATTTTTATAAGTTATAATAAGAAACACATAATGTAAAATTTACCACCTTACGCATTTCTAAGTGTACGTTTCAGTGGCATTACATACGTTCACACTGTGGCGTGACCATCACCCCTGTCCATCTCCAGAACACTTCTCATCTTGCATAACTGAAACTCAGTCCCCATTAAACAACAGCTCCCCATTCTCTTGTCCCTGCAGCCTCTGGCCACCACCATTCTACTTTCCGTCTCTATGAATTTGACTCTTCTTGGTACTTCATTACATGATTA
This sequence comes from Mustela putorius furo, assembly GCF_011764305.1. NCBI lineage: Eukaryota > Metazoa > Chordata > Mammalia > Carnivora > Mustelidae > Mustela > Mustela putorius. Next base: position 1,661,432 of record NW_025421577.1, read on the forward strand.
CAAGTGGAATCATAGGGTATCTGTCTTTTTGTGACTGGCTTATTTCTCTTAGTATAATGCCCTCAAGATTCATCCATGTTGTAACCTATATCAGAATGTCCTTCTTTTTTAAGGCTGAGTAATATTCCATTATATGTGTACATGGCATTTTATTTATTTGTCTGTTAATGGACAGTCAGTTTGCTTCTACCCTTTGCCTCTTGAATAATACTGCTACAAACATGAGTATACCAACATCTGTTCCAGTCCTGTAATTAATTCAGAGGTGGAATTGCTGGATCATATGGCAATTATATTTTTAATATTTTGAGGAACTGCCATCCTGTTTTCCATAGGAGGAGCTCTTCAGAGAAACTCAAAAATATCTAATAACCATGAAAACTTTCCTTTCCTCTTTTTCCTTTTTCCAAATTTAAAACTACCTTTATTTGTGGTTGGTCAGACTTTGATCAATCAGTAGAATTGTGAGATTGTACAGGAGGTACAAAAATATGCCATTTAACTTAATTGCCCTCATATCATCAAGCTTTAAAAATACACATAAAAGTTCTACAGTCTTACAGTTTATAAAATATGAAGCTAAACAGAGGATTTTAGGCTCCACAAAAAGCATTGCATCATACAATGAACACATACCCATTAAGCAATGATCTGTCCACAGAGAAGACACAGTGGTAGAGCATTTATTTAAAGATCACTTAAAAGTGAACATTTTTACCCACACCAAAATATCACTCTTTAACAACAAAACTGCTGGAAGGAGTCCATCCTGTGGAAGGACACAGTGAAACTTCTTCCCCAGTTTTAAAATGACCAGAGGTGTCACCCACAACAAATCCGATAGGCTTTTTAAGCAGGTTACAGTTGTAACTGGATACATTTCAGATTAAACATTAAATAAACATAAATAGGTTAAATAAATATGTCACTGCAAAAAGAACACTAAGTAGGCTTCCCCTTCATTCTTAGAAAGAGACACGAACTGGCCTACAAATGGTTGGTTTGTTTCACTGGAGTTATTTCTATTCATTTTGTCTGGAGTGGGTCTGCACGCCTCCTTATTCCCCCATCTGAGGAACTCTGTTACATTTCAGACGAGATCGGGCATGTTCAGGGTGGTATGGTCATAGACTCTATTACATTTCAAATGAAAAATGAAAGCTGGTTTATGGGCTGCTATGGAAAATGCTAGTTTCCAGGTAGTATTCTTGATAAGAGGGTAAAAAAATGACAGGGAGTAAAGTTTATTTATTGCTATAATGTCATGTCACCTTTTATAAAAATACCTGAGTATTGAATACCTACTGTGTGCCACCGGCTTTGTAAATATGGAATAATGGAATTTGTTTTGTGTTTTAAAATTAATATCTTTGATTCACTTATTTTTTTAAAAGATTTATTTATTTATTTGAGAGAGAGAGAGAAAACAATTATGGGAGGGGTAGAGGGGAGAGAGAATCTCAAGCAGACTCCGTGCTGAGCTCAGAGCCTGATGTGGGCTTGATCTCATGACCCTAATATCATGACCTGAGCCAAAACCAAGAGTTGGAAGGTTAACTGACTGATCCACCCAGGTGCCCCTTGATTCACTTATTTTATGTTTATTTCCATAAAAATCATACTTACAAATAATGTCTGAGCTTACAAAGAAAAAACCATGCTCATATAATATACTATCATAATTTCTAAGTTCTCATGTTACAATATGTTATAGTAAGATCAAAGAGGCCACAATTAGTAGGTTAATTTTCAAGATATATATGAGAAAGCACACCTTTTTGTTGACAAAATGTGTATTTCGAATGCTGTTCTAATTTCTTCTATGACTCATAAGTTATTTATCTGAATTGTTGATTTCCAGTTGAACTTCATTTGGCTGGATAATGTGAACTGTTAGATACTAATTCTTTGAAATTTGTTGAAACTTCTTTCATGTCCTAAAACATTGTTCTCAATGGAGATAATCTTGATTTCTTGTCATTTTGGCAGTTAACACTTTTTTCTCCTCTACTCCCTGATTCATTGTAGGTGTAATAATTGAAAACTTAATGTGAAGATCTAATTTCTTCCTTGTAACATTTGTGCGGCCAAGATTTTGTCTTCTGTGCTCTGAGTGGTTGTGTGGTGGTAAATGTCTGCACATCAGGCTTCTGGCTTTGTCATATCTCCTGGGACAGCTGTGGGTTCATTGCTAACTCACTACTGGATTTTCAGCCCCTCTTCATTTTTGGTCCCTGAGTTGTGTCTTATATTCTTGGAAGCTGAACTATGTATTTAAAGGACACTCGTTGAAATATTATCTATCATCTAGATGTTTTCCAGCAGGAAGGATTATCAGAATATCTATTCTACCATATTTCTGGAAATAGATTCTTATTCTCCTAAACAAAGGGTTGACTCAATGTTTTGCACCATCAAAAGTAGTTATGAGTAGTTTTGTCTTTCCTCATTTCTTTTTTTCTTTTTTAAATATTTTATTTATTTATTTGACAGAGATCACAAGTAGGCAGAGAGGCAGGCAGAGAGAGAGGGGGAAGCAGGCTCCTTACCAAACAGAGAGCCTGATTCAGGGTTCGATCCCAGGACCCTGGGATCATGACCTGAGCCTAAGGCAGAAGCTTTAACCCACTGAGCCACCCAGGCGCCCCTCTCCTCATTTCTTACTGATAATGATTGCTTATGGTTTGAACCATCATTTTATCCAAGGTAAAATTCATGTAATACTGAGTTTATGATAATGTTACTTCATTTGGTTTTATGTTACCTAATGTCACATTACTTAATCTTCATGCTAATTCTTAAATATACCAATGTCATCATGAATTTTATTCTATTATCTTCTCTTCTCTTATGTTATCTTATCATGGTAAGTGTACTCTTTAATCCCCATCTCCCCACTTCCCTCCCTTCTGGTGGCCATCAATTTGTTCTCCATAGGTAAGAGTCTGTTAAAAAAAAAAAAAAAAAAAAAAGAATGTCTCTCTTTGTTTCCTTTGGTCATTTGTTATGTTTCCTAAATTCCACATACACATGGATCATATGGCATTTGTCTTTCTCTGACGTATTTCACTCACCATTATACTCTCTAGCTCCATGTTATTACAAATGGCAAGATTGTATTCTTTATTAGGGCTAATATTCATACACACACACACATCACATCTTCTTTATCCATTCATCCATTAATAGACACTTGGGCTGCTTCTCTAGTTCAACTATTATAAATGACGCTGCAATAAACATGTACATGAATCCCTTTGAATTAGAGTTTTTGTATTTTGGGGGTAAATACCCAGTAGTGTGATTACTGGATTATAAGGTAGTTCTATTTTTAATTTTTAGAGAAACCTCTGTATCGCTTATCACAATGACTGTACCAGTTTACATTTCTATGAACAGTGCAAGAGGGTTCCTTTTTCTCTATCCTCACCAACACTTGTTTCCTATATTTTTAATTGTAGCCATTCTGACAGGTGCTATCTTCTTGTAGTTTTGATTTTCATTTCCCTGATTATCATGATGTTGAGCATCTTTTCATATGTCTCTTTTGACCACCTAGTTATCTTCTTTGGGAAAATGTCTGTTAATGTCTTCTGCCCATTTTTAATTGGATTGTGTTTTGGGGGGTTGAATAATCTGTTTTTTATATATTTTGGACACTAACCATTTATGAAATATGTCAATTACAAATATCTTCTCCCATTCTGTACATTGCCTTTTAGTTTTATTTATTGTTTCCTTTGCTTTGCAGAAGCTTTTTTTTAATTTTTAAAAAATTATTTATTTTTTATAAACATATTGCAGAAGCTTTTTATTTTGATGTAGTCTCAATAGTTTATTTTATTATTTCCCTTGCCTCAGGAGACATGTCTAGAAAAATGTTGCTACAACTGATCTCAGATGGATAACTGCCTATGCTCTCTTATAGGATTTTTATGGTTTCAGGTATTGCATTTAGGTCTTTAACACATTTTTGTGTAGTGAAATAAAGTTGTCCAGTTTATTTCTTTTGCATGGGGCTGTCCAGTTCTCCCAACACCATTTATTGAAGAGATTGCCTTTTTCCCATTGTGTATTCATTCCTCCTTTATCAAGGATTAATTGGCCATATGGTTGTGGGTTTATTTCTGGGTTTTCTATTCTTTGCCATTGATCTATGTGTTTATTTTTATGTCAGTATCATTCTATTTTGATTACTACTGCTTTATAATATAACTTGACATATGGAATTATAATACCCTCCAGGTTTTTTTTTTATGATTGCTTTAGCTATTCAAGGTCTTTTGTGGTTCCATACAAATTTTAGGATTATTTGTCCTGCATTATTTTTATTTGAGTTGTGAGAAATAAGGTGCTGCCCCAATATCCATAAGCAGCAAAACCAAAGTGGATCCCATGTATATCTGCATTCAAACACTATGTTGTCTTGTTCTTCAGTGTGGTCGCACCTTTCCATCTCAGTTTTGTGCCACAAACATTTATTAAATGTCTATGATATGGGAGCTATCATTTATTGTGTTTCTATGATTGTGTGTGGTGCTGGGGGATAAAGATATATTAGAAACAGTCATTACTGTAAAAAAAACAAAAAACAGAACTTTAAAACAATTTGGTAAATATCCAGAGATAAACATAGATCCTAGGATTGATATATCAACACCCCCTCCCTTTTTTTAAGTAAGCTCCACACCCAGAGTGGAGCCCAGCATGGGGCTCAAACACATGACCCTGAGATCAAGACCTGAGCTGAGATCAAGAGTCAGACACTTTACTGACTAAGCCACCCAGATGCCCCAAGAATATCAGACTCTTAATTATGCCAGATCACTGCCACTCCCAATGCCCCTTTGTAAGTTACATCTTTTGGCTACATTGTCTTTTACAGATAAATATGACTAAGGAAAACAGAATTCCAGTTCCCCATAGAACAGTATTTCTCTACATGATGTCTACAGTGGTTGGATACTTGTGTTTACACAGAGTGGTGGTCATGTATCTAGAAGTGATAGTTGACACTATGGAAAGTTTAGATTAGAATGATGAGAACTGAAGATAGAACTTTGGGCAATGCCTAATCATTAAGGAAAGGAAAAAGAACAGCCTTTGAAAAGATGACCAAGATATGAGAAAAACCGGGAGCTGGTATCTTAGAAATCAGTTATGGAAGGAATAGTCAAGAGTGTCAGAGCAGATGAGCTTTTGACAAGGGGATTCAGCTTGTACTGAGAGAGTAGGAGAACAGGAGAAATGGAATGGAAGAAGATGCAGGTCAGGTTGTCTGCAGGTGTCAAAAGAAGGAAATACATTATCGTTGGAGGAGTGAGTCTGTTACATAGTCATGATTAAGGTTTTGATTTCCAGTGATACATCTGTTTACCTTGTGCTATAGTATGTGGATTTGGAATGAAACCCAGATCTCGTGCTCCAACTAGGCACACATACCTACCATATGTCCCTTTTCCTTATTTAATTCTGTTTTTGTTTCACTGTCATGACTGCTAGAATTGTGTGAGTGTGTGTGTGTGTGTGTGTTATTACATCCAACTAGAGACAGCTTGTAACCTAGGTGGTGTTCTATTTAACAGCCTGTTTTCCTCATGCTACGTGAAAGCATATTTTCTAAAAACAAATTGATTTTTTTTGGCCCAAAAGTTGTTCATTTTGTAATCTCCAGGTTTTTTCCTGTTACATTGTGAAAATGAAATAAATTAAATTCTGTCTGTAATTTCTTTCTTTCATTCTTTTTTTTTTTAAACTTCTATAATGCTACTCTGGTTTTATGTTGGCTAATCTCATGTTATTTAATCTTCATGCTAACTCTAAGATATACACAGCATGATTTTTATTTGAGTTGAGAGAAACAAGGCGTTGTCCCAGTTCCCCTAAGCAGTGGATCCCATATATATTTGAATTCGTGCACTATGTTTCATTGCTTTTCAAAGTGCTTGACATCTTTATATTTCAGGTTTGTTCCATAAACATTTATTTAAGTTTCTCTGATATGTGAGTTGTCATTTATTATGTTTATTTGACAGTGCTAGGCGCTGGGTGATAAAGATATATTAGACTTGTTATATGTTAACTGGAATTAAGATAAAAACTTTAAAAATATATATTAAAAATAATTTAGCATGCCTCTATTTTCCTCTGTAGACATGCAAGACAAAGATGTCAGCCATTTATATGAATACACATGGATTCTGGAAAAACCTTTCCTTAAACTTTAGTTTTCTATTTAAACTTTCTGTAAGTCAGTTCTGCTATTCAGCTCATCTGTTGCTTTCTTAAAACATTTTGGCCATCATATATTTAATTTCCAAAACCAATATTTTTTCTTTATATCAACTTCTTTGGATTTTTGAATAAAGATGTGTCTTGGCTTTCCCTGAGAATACAAATTAATGTTATTTTTATGTTTTCTTCTGTTTACTCTGTTAACTCTGAATCTTTTAGTTATTTTCCTTGGCTTTGGGGCCTCTCTTGCAGTTCTTGATTTTCCTCAATTGTTTGGGCATATTTGAGTGACTATTGGCATTTCTCATTGGCCATTTTTGTTTGCTTATCATGGAATGTAGATTTCTGGTGATGGGAGCCTCCTTGTAATTGTGTAGGAAGCCTGGCAAGGATTTGAAGTCAGAAGCACAGGTACAGAAGGCTTATCTTCTAGATTTGGGTGCTCCGACCTCCTGTCTCCTCTGAACTGTGACAGTTCCCCTGTCTTCCTTTATCTCTCCTGTGACAGGTTAGAAGAGTACTTGGAAGCTGGACATGTCTGATGTTCTCCTTGTGACTACACTGGGGCTATGAACAGTTGTCTTTGTACAGCTAAAGAGCCCTTTTCTGTTTTCTGCTTCTCTACCAGCTGGCTAGTGTGGGGCTTTATCTTTTCCTGATTGTAATTCTTAAGAACCCAAGCTTTATATTTTAAGTTACTTGCCTCAGGGGACTCATTATTATTTTTTTAACATGCAAATCAGTGAGAATATCCTTTGTGTTGGTGCAGGACACTAAATTTTGATAGTGTAGAAGTCAGAAATGAGATGATTTAGTCATTAGGGAGAAGTCCACATTTCACTGACTGTCTGATAAAGCAAGATGTTAAATAGCCCCTGTATATTCTCACCATCAGTGACCATTGGGCAGTTATGATTATAAGGTAGGTTATTTATGATACAGAAGTTGCTTTCCTTACCCAAATATGATTTTCCAAGCCTTTGAAACAGTCCATAAACCACCTGATAATTTGCTTCAAAGAATTTTCTGTAGAAAATGTAATTTAAAGAGAAAACAATCGTTAAACCCAAATCTCTCTCAACCTGATAGACAAGATACAGTTTATTTCCAGTGAAGTAATCTGAGTTAAACCAAAATACCATTTTCCAATGTTCACAGTAACTTGATTCAGCATCTTGAATGCAAATGGATTAGAGTGATAGAAGGGAAATAAGGCAATAAATTTAGGTTTTTGAAGAAGATATAAACTATGCACAGGCAACAACTTATGGATTCAGAGCCAAATTGATTACTTTTTGATATAGTAATCAAGTAGCATAGCTTAGCTTTTTGACAGCTCTTTTTCTCCTTTCTCCATGCGAACCTGAAAATTTATTTTTATATTTATGCAAGGAAATCACACAAAAATACAAGCTGCAATTTGATCCTAGTCCTGATAATGTTAGGTGAGCAAGCAGTTTCCAGAGTGTCAGTTGAGGTAGATGGGTTACTGGGATATCTAGTTGTTGTGGTTGTTTCTGTAATATAATGATAGGGGCAACTTTATTACATTGTGGAGCAGAAGGTACAAGCCCACTTGATCTTTACTTGAATGACACAGAAAGGGTGGTGAACTTCAATTACTAAAAGAAACACAGGGTTCTCTCCAGGCTTTGTTTCTCACTGAGTCCTGGGACTGGGATAGCCACTTTCCTTGTGGGTTTGGAAGACTGGGCAGGAGACCCTGCTCTTCTATGGTGAGAACTATAGCGCCTCTCTGGCATTCTACCTGCCTAAATGGGGTTGTGGGTCTCTATACACAGTAAATTCGACTTGTAGTCATGTAGATAACTTGTAGTCTTGACATTTTCCCAAATAGTGCAGAATGTCTAAGTAACACAGCCATTGAGTGGCAATCTATCACATAGATGCAGACACTAGAAAAGTAAAAGGTTTATTATGGTGCTCATACATCAGCTTTAGACTCTGAGAATTTTCCATAATCAGAATAGCTAAGGGTTATGGGTGCTGTGATCCATAGTGGATCCCCTAAAGGCCAGAATCAATGCTGATGTTGTCAGGGATGTAGCAGCTAAGAGCACTGTGTCAGCAATTCCTTGAGACTTCTGTTGAATTAAGGTGTGTGTGTGCGTGTGCATGTGCATATGTGCATTTAAGGACGGGGATGAAAGTTTAATAATTAGCTATATTTAGAGGGATGGTGATAAGGTGAGAAGGCTATATCTAGGCCAAAGAATACTCATCCCAGAAGTTCTTACTTAGAGGAAGTTGTGTGCATCCTGTTGCTGTCCCTTAACAAAACCAATATGGTTACTTGTTGGACGTCTTGTGGACTAGAGTTGGCTTTATGCAGACAGTGCAGAAGCTCTTGGAAATAATAGATAAGGAAGGAAGCCAAAGATAGAGAACAGGGGAGGGAGTGGGAGGAAAAGTTTCCTGTAGATGTGTGGGGGGAAAAAAACAGAAGGAAAAATATTGGCTATAAAACCTCAAAAGGAAGCTATTCTTAGCCGTTTTCCAGGTAATTCCAATATACTAATCTGTGTCTACATTTAATTTGCATGTGTAGCTCTAGGTTTTAAGCCTTTCCTAGGAAGAAATTGAAGGTCTGAATGTAAAGCTTGGGTAAAAAAATTAGTAATAATAACAAAATAAAAATAAAAAATTTGAAAGACCATGTTATCTGATGGAGAGCTAAATGGGATGGTGTAATGTAGTTTAGGTATGTAAACATGTGGGTGCTAGTCCCTATATTGGCAGCTTATGAAAAATCCATCTCTGGTAAGTGTTATACTTTCTGTTCCTTAAACTTTGCTTTTCCCGCTTTTGGCTGAAATTAAATTTTTGGACCTTATATGTTAGTTAATTTTGAGGGGCTTGTTTTGGGATCTCCTCTGTTATTAACATGGAGCACCGTAACTGGTCTTTAATTGTTGGTCAAATTCCACCTCTGTGAGTGGCCAAATACTTTAGGCAATGGCTTTGTGAGTCTCGGAAGCATGCAATAGCAAGTGGTACTAAAGCACACGTAGAATCCGAGAAAACCAATGAAATCACTGTCTAATTCTAATGTTTTTTCTTTCAAGTGTTAAAGATATTTTCTTTTCAGTCCTCCTAAGTTGGTAAAATTCAGAATTTCAAAATAATAAATGCCTCTAGGAACAACAGTGGGAAACTGTCCCACGTTCCAGCTATTGGGCAAGGGTGGAAATGTACTCTCTGGGAGGAGACAGATCTGAAAATAAATGGTGACATGCAATGTGACGAGTTAAAATGTTTCAGGAACCTAGAAGAGGAATCCAGCAGCCTGTGGAGGTAAAGAGGACGACGCTAGTGAGAGTCTGAATGCTGAATGAACAAAGGGGAAAGGGCATTTGAGACCGAGAACATGGAAATTTCCTTGGATGAATGGCAATGGAGTTGCTGTGGCTAAAAGAAGTTGCAGCAAGGGGAAGAAGTAGGCAGTGAGAATGGAAAGGAAGACTGGGGCCAGTTTCCAAGATGTCTAAGGAGTCTGTGCTCTGTTGTGTAGGTGGTGAGGCAGTGAGACATTGGTGCCTGTTAGAGGTACAACTGTGCAAACAGGGTTGGGTCAGAGGAAGGAAATATCAAAGACAGGAATGCCGGTTGGGAGACTGTGGCTGTAACATGGTTAAGAAACAATGGTATCTTGAAGCAGGGGAATGGTTGTGCAAATAGGAAGAAATGGATGAATAACACTTTGAGGTAAAAGAGCCAAACTTGGTAAAGGTAGGTGAATGATAAGAAAAGAAGAGTAAAAATTAAGTATGAATTCCTTTTTTTTTAACCATTAGTAATTTGATGAAATAAAAAAAATAATAGATGACAAATATCTTGATTTTTTAAAAAAGTATATACTCTCCTTACAGAGAGTAAGAAAGTGAGGCTCATTAATGTAAAATGATAAAAATAGCTGAGTGTAGGTGATGGGTAGAGGAGAGCTTATTGTTCTATTTTCCACTGTAGTTTAGATATCTTTTCTAAATTGCAAAGTTGCTGATGATTTGAGCTATTGATGTGTTTAAACCACACGGAACTAAGGGGTCCGTGGCAGAGGATGACAAGACATTGCGGTGTTCCTTCCAGCTCTCCTCTTGCCAGTGCCAGAACCCGGCCACTCGGTGTATTTTCTAAACAGACTGATCAAGAGAAAGCAGATTCAACACCTAGGTTTCAATTAACAATTCACATAACTTCACAATTAGACTATTTTGATCACACATTAAAAATCATGACAACTTCCACATACCCAGTACAGACTCATCCCCAATGATTATATTTTCACAAGATCTTTCTGGGCTTGTTTGGCCCTTCCTAATTCTATCTTGTGTCTCATCAAGATATTCCCACCTATATCCAAATAATCAAAGACACATGATCAAACTCTTGACATAGCTTTGTTTTACTCTTTAGTATTCTACTGTAAACTGCCAGTTTTTTAAATAGGCTGGCATAAATAATTCCTGCAGCTGAAATGTAATGAGTTCTGAAAATAGAAGTATCTCAAAATGTGAAGCCTTGACACTTCCATGTTTTTGAAACTTGTATACAATGATAGTTTGTTTTATATCTAACTTAGTTTATTTACAAGTCACATTAAGGGGTGTGTGTGTGTGTGTGTGTGTGTATAATATATACAAAACTATATATACAAATAAATAATATATACAAAAAAGTCTTTGGAGGTATAGATATATTTATATATAGATATATAGATATATTTATATCTATACCTCCAAAGACTTTTTTTTTTAAGATTTTTTTTCATTGTGGCAGGGAGACACAGAAGGAGAGGGAGAGAATCTCAAGCAGACCGTGCACTGAGCGCAGAGCCTGGTGTGGGGCTCAATGGATCTCTTGACACTGAGACCATGACCTGAGCCGAAACCAAGAGTCAGATCCTTAACTAACTGAGCCACCCAGGTACCCCCAAATCCAAAAACTTTTATCTTGGTTTTAATATGTCCACAAAATGTGTTATAATTACACTGTATTTTTTTAAGTTTTTCTTGTATGCCTACTTTAATGTAGGAGTGAGATTTTTGGCTTTTTGGTAACCTGAGATTAGGATCATGTAGTATTTACTTGTAGCTCCCACTTCAACTTCTTTCCCACCCTCAAAGTTGGTGTTCTGCATATGATAGAAAGCAATGAGCCTATAGAATTCACCCAAGTTACCAGCTAGGATGTTATCAGCTAGGATGGCTGAACAAAGATGAATATGATTGAATGTCCTAATCAAATAAAATAGCAACAATGCAGGTTTGGACCATTTCTCATGCTACCCATAATTAGATATAAATAATAAGTCATTCAGAGAGATGCTGGTGATTTTTATTTCATTCCTATAACTGAAACAAGTGGAAGTGAGATTTCTTAGGAGGTAGTATTTTTTTCTCCCTTCTTTTTTCCCTCCTTTTTTAACCTTTTCCATTCTTCTAGTTTAAAAAAATAACTTCTATTCACAGTTTTCATTTTGAGTAGTTGGACTGCTAACGTGGGCATCCATCTTTTGTTTGGGGGTGACTCCTACTTCTTTTTGGTCCCGCACTGTCCATTGATATTGACCCAGAGCCTTGGCATCGGTTCTGTGAATAGACTGAAGTTACTTCAATCCTCATTTCTATTGATGTATTAAGCATGATAGTTGCTGGAGAAAGGATGAGAAAAATAGCAGAGGAGCCCAGGGGTCTTCTGAGAATGGTTGTTATTGAACAGTTTGGGTCACTGTTGCACTATTGCAACAGTGTGACTCACTTTGAGTCATGTTGAGTAAATTGGAATGGCTCCATCCAACACTGGTTGTTGAGAAAGGACAAAAGGGACTTGAGAACAAATACTCCACTTGAGATGGAGAGGGTGTGACAGGAAGGATAGCTGTATTTGGCCCATGCCTCTGACATAGGTCTAGACTGTCGTATGTGTCTTGTGTGGCTCAAGGCTAGACTCCTCCTGCATCAGTCTCGTCACTATGGGCATGATTCTGGGACAGTGATTGCTGTGTCAAACTTGGCAGTCTAATGTAGAAAACGTTTGTGAGTTTTCATTTTGTGCTTTCATCCTGTTTTGATTGAAGTTAGAAAAAATCTTAACCATTATCAGACATCAGATGTGAGCTGAAAGTATGGATTTTCTACCCTCCTCTTTGCAGAGATATTTACATAGGGAGCTGCTTTTATGTCCACACTCCTGTTTCTCTGACCTCCCTTGAGAAATTCCTGTAGCTTACTATTATGGAGACCCCAGATAAAATGAGATTGGTTAATTTAATGAACTCATTATTTAAGGAGCCCACAGTGGGTATTGTTGGTTCTTTCCCCATCATCTGCCTAATTTTCTCTTGAGGAATTCACTCACTCCCATTTGATTATGTGGTTTGAGTGGCCTTGAAGTAGTCTTCAAGCTCCAGGGCTTGATCTTTTCTCCTTTTCCTCCTTCTCTTTCTTCTTTCATTTCTTCTTCTTTTTTTTTCTTTTTCTTTCAGGGTTAGATCTTGATTGGCTTCAGAAAATTGAGATACCACAACCCCCAGATCACAGTGGCTGGGTCAGAGATAGGCACATAATCTACCCAGAGCCAGTGAGATTTTAGGACACAATCTCTGAGGCAGTATCCCCACCGCCCCGCACTGTGAAATCAATCAAAAGAGACTTTCCTTTTCCCAGTGCGTAAGAATGAATAAAGCTGGCTCTGGAGATAGGCAGCCACCAGGGACTATAAGAAGAGAGTCTACTTAAGGTCCAAAAGCAATGACATTGACCCCAAAAAGGACAGTGGGACCCTGGATCCTTGCCAGATTTAAACTCTGTCATAAGTATTGAAATAATTCTTTTTTAAAAAAGAATATTTATTTATTTATTTGACAGACAGAGATCACAAGTAGGCAGAGAGGCAGGCAGAGAGAGAGGAGGAAGCAAGCTCATTGCTGAGCAGAGGGCCCGATGCAGGACTCAATCTCAGGACCCTGGGATCATGACCTGAGCCAAAGACAGAGGCTTAACCCACTGAGCCACCTAGGCACCCCATTGAAGTACTTTTCTATTCAAACCATTGTTTAAGCCCATTTTAATTGGATTATGAGTAAATCGAATAATAAACACAAAATGTTTCCTAGGCTCAAGAAAATAACCCTTCACAGAGTTTTACTAGTGATAATAACATTTAAGAAAAAGGAGAATCATAGTCACAAGGAATGTAATCAATATATGCATAGGTCAGAGTTGGGAAAAAAGGGGAAAATATTTTCAGATAGTACATTTGTGCAAAGTGAGCAGCTTACCTTGCCTCTCGTGGGGTCAGCATATGGTTGTACTTTTCCAGAGTTCATATAAAACATACTCTTGAGATAATTATACCTTTGTTGTTAGAATGAAGGACCAGAGAGCAGAGTTGTGAGAAATAATTGAGGATTTGGGTATCTTGGTTTGCTGAGGACAGGGTGTCCTGAGTAGGAACTGAAGCAATACTGACCATGAAAAAATGATAGGTCTACTGCCAATTAGCTTTTCACTTTATGTACCATTTTGGGATATATTTAGTTCCTGTCAGTATTTAGTTCTGAGTTATCAAGTGCCTGAAGATACAGTAAGAAAATCCAGGGTGGTGAAGTGAGAGGTTGGGGACCAGATTCTGAAGTATGGTACCCTCATAGAAGTACAGATGAAGATATCCTGTCTGCCCTCCTGAGAGTGTTATTTTGACTCTGGGTTTTATGACTCTGTTTAGAAACCAAGGTATGCTTTGCAGAGCAGAGTAAAAATAGAAATTTGTGTGTTTCAACTACAAGGTATGAATTATGACCTCATAGGCATGAACCCTTAATTTAAATTGTGGTAGATATGACATATAATGCTATCTCATTAATTTAGAAGTTATTAATCTTGTGAATCTCTCCAGAGATCATCAGAATTGAGACAATACAGACACAAAAAAGAAAAAGAAAATTTCTTTTCTCTTTGGAAAATAGAACAGTTTGACATGGTAAATACTATTTATAAATAAGTAATAAAAACTTTTAGTGGAAAATTACATATCTAGAATTATATTCTCCTATTCCAACTGTCAAGGCACATCTCTCTGGTTTAATTTTAAAATTCATTGAAAGTACTGCTTCCTTAGCTTAGGCATTACCATCTGGAATAAAGTTTGTTCTGGTATGGAATAAAAGGAAAACTTTTTTATTGTTGAAGAGTTAGACTGAAGATTGCTAATTCTAGAGTTTCATTCTTGAGAGAAAGAAGAAATGAAGGCTTGAGTTTTTCATGATAAAGCAGTTATTTTCAAGTCTGGTATTTAAAGTTCTCAGTATATACTTCCTAACTTTCCGTTTTACTCTATAATAAAAGTAGTACATTCATGTTGAGATTTTCTAAGCAATAAGAATTCCCTCACAAGATATATGGATATCCGTGGGGCCAGAGAATTTTACAACTGGAGTCTTAACCTCCACCTAATGGGACCAGCCATTCTTTATATCTCCATTGAGAACATACAGGAAAGGCTCTTTCAAGTGTCGTTCATGGTGCACTTGCATCAGTGAACTGGGGAGACTTCCTTTCTGGCTGGGTTGTCGGAAGCCACAAGAGACTATTGCTTCTACCCTGAAAATAATAAACCAGATTAGCAGCAAGCTATAAAATCATAGTTTTAAAAAAATCCATCAGAGGACTGAGGATAAAAATGGACTTACATGAACTAAAATCCAGGGAGCTATTAAGTCTTCTGGGAGCTAAGAGACACATTATTCCTTTCATGCCTGGCAGAGTGCTGGGATTGCGAAGAATGTACCATGGACAGGGGCAGGGAGAAAACAGTAGAAATTTGAGCAAGTTTTTAATATATATGTTTGGACTGACAAGAGAAATCAGAATACTGAGGAAAAGCAGCCACCGGAACCTGTAGAACCTGCACACACTCACTATTTCTTTCTTGTTACCCCTCACTTAGTGGGTATGGATGCCAAATGCCAGAGACAGGCAGGGGCACTGAGATAGAATCTTTTCAGAGACTTTGAGGAGACCACCATAGATGCAGAGAGGATAAATAAGAGAACATTATGGACAACCTTATGCAATACGTTCAACAAATTAGATCAAGGACTTAACTAAGAAAATCAATAGGCAAATAAGTCCCAGACCCAGAAGACATAATCAGAATCCACACATATGATGTAATAATC
Source organism: Mustela putorius furo (assembly GCF_011764305.1). Lineage (NCBI taxonomy): Eukaryota > Metazoa > Chordata > Mammalia > Carnivora > Mustelidae > Mustela > Mustela putorius. Next base: position 1,676,865 of record NW_025421577.1, read on the forward strand.
ATATCTAGATATATTTAGAATTCCTATACACACAAGGCAAAAAAGCTAATACAAAGATGGGCAGAAGTCTTCAACAGACACTTTCCAAAAGAAGAGAATATAATGGACAATAAATACAAGCAAAGGTACTCAAATTATGGTTATCAGAAAACACAAATTAAACTATAATGAAGTACCATTTTATACATATTTCTATGGCCAAAATGAAAAAGACTGCTAATATAGAATATTGGGGAAAATATAGACCAGTCTTGTATATTAGTACTATTGGGATAAAATTACATAATTAGTTAGGAAAAATATTTGAAAGTATAAAGTTTAAAAAAAAAAAAGCATCTACCTAGGACTCAACAATTCTACTCCTAGGTGTTTAAACCAAGATACATGAAAAACATATGTCCACAAAAAGACTTACACACAAATACGAATAGTAGTCTTTTTCACAATAGCCTCAAATTGGAAATGTCCATGACTAGAGAACAATAAATGAATTGACAGTACATTCATGTCACAAAATGTCACTCAGCTACAAAAACAAACACACCAGCGTGCCTGGGTGGCTTAGTCAGTTGGGTGTCTACCTTTAGATATGGTCATGATCTCAGGGTCCTGGGATGGAGCCCCTTGTAAGGCTCTCTGCTCAGCAAGGAGCCTGCCTCTCTCTCTCTCTCTCTGCCTGCTGCTCCCCCTGCTTGTGCACTCTTCCTCTCTGTCAAATAAATAAATAAAATCTTTTTTTTTTTTTAAAGAAACATACCAATGATAGATGCTACTACATGGATGTCTTTCACAAACATCGTGAGACACACAAGATGGAATATATTGTATGATTCCATTTATAGGAAGTTTCAAAACAGTAAAATCCAATCTCTGGTTTTTCCCACTCTCCTCGATGTGGGAAAACTGAACTGAGAAGAGTATCAGGAAGTTGCTGAGAGGATTAAAATGTTCTATATCTTGTTTGGAATGGTGGTTTCACCAACTGTCAAAACTCATCAAACCAAACATATAACATCTGTGCGTGTTATTGTTCTACATAAATTATATCTTAATTGAAAAAATGGTATCATTGAAGAGTTTGTTTACAATGCAGATTCTTAGGCCCCACTCCAGAGAGACTAAATTAGAATCTTTGGGAATAATTCAAATGAATATGAAATTCTAAAAAGTGTCCCAAAGGTATTTGACATAAAGCAGAACACTCTCTTAGATGAATATATATAGAAATGGAGAGAGACTTCTTTTTTGAGACTTACTTATTTTAGAGAGAGAGTGTGTGGCAGGGAGAGGCAGAGGGTGAGGAAGAGAGAGGCTTAAGCCTACTGCGTGCTGACCACAGAGGCTGTTGCACGTCTTGATCTCAGGACCCCCGACTGGAACTGAAACTAAGAGTTCCTGCTTAACTGATTGTGCCATAGGCTACCTCTAAAGGGATTTTTTTTTTTTTTTTTTTTTAGATTTTATTTATTTGAGAGAGAGAGTACAAGCCAGGGAGTGAGGCAGAGAGTCAGGGAGAAGCAGGCTCCCTGCTAAGCAGGGAACCCCACACAGGGCTTGATCCCAGGACCTTGGGTCACGGCCCAAGCCGAAGGCAGATGCTTAACCAACTGACCCACCCAGGCACCCCAGAGGGACTTTTTCTTAAGTAGACTTAGAAAGAGACTTATTTTTGTATAACGCTGGATGATAACCAGTGACAACTGTTAGGAATTTCTTAACTCTTCCTCTGCCAGAGAGAGGAGTATATTCCAAGGCACACAGGATCTATTACCTTGAGGAACCAGGAATAGGAATAGGAATAGGAATGAATGGTAGTTTTGTGGGACTGAAGTGCTCTAAGGTAGTAGATTTAAGTCACACCACTCTGGGTTAAATCTTGTGGGCTGGACTGGGACTTAATCAACATCATCTTAATTGCTAGCTTGAGACAATATATTCCCAGTTCTCAGCAATTGACTTACAAATGAACTTGGGAAACACAGCCAGTTTATTAAATGGAGGGCAGCTCCTGCTGGGGGAAAAAATCCTTATTTACATGACAATTGAGAATGGGCGGGAAGAACAGGATACGGAGTATAGATTTGTGAAGTGAGAAAAATTAGTCCACTGCAGTTTTGTAAGCTAAAACCCATCAATGGCAGTAACAATGTTCGGCTAATACTAAGTAAACTCTCCTTATGAACTCTCTTTCCCCTTGTGACAAGAAAGAAAAAAGCTTCCCAGACCTTAGTGAAGTGGATAAACCTCCAAATAATTGCAGTTTGATTCCTTTCTGTTCTCAGGCATAAAACATGCAATGGGTAATGGGTAGAGACCTTTGGCCAAGCTATGAACCTAAGAACTTGCTGTTCAGGTTTTCCCTTCCACAGGAATTTCCAGCCTTTGGTTTGCCTTAAAGAATTTCACACAGAAAACTAGCCTCATCTAGTACTGTAGGAACATGGGGCTATGCTCAGACCTCAGTGAGCCAAACTTTAAGGAAGAGACAAGAATATTTCAGGAATTCTCTTCCTGAGAAGGGGAAATGATATGACTGTGGTTGGCGGTGGTTATAAGTCCAGTAACCCCCCCAGATCACTCTCCATACTGTTCCAGAGGATGTTCCAAGCCACATGGCTCACCTGTCATGTACCGGCAGGTTCTAGAGACTGGGACTGTGAATTCTGGGCTCAAACCCCAGCACTACTACTTACTAGCTCTGTAACTTTGGGCATGTCATTTAACACCTTTCTCTACCCCCCTCCTCAGTTTCCTCTCTATAAAACTGATTTAATGCTGAGTACTACAAAAGGCTGGGAAAAAGTTCTGGAAAGTTCCTTCCACATAGGAGTTGTTCAAAAGACAAAGATGTTGACCCTTACCTCCTAAACACAGTGTTGATGGCACTTCCTTATTTGGCCTACATCCATCCTCAGCCCATCGCTTGCTCCCTAAGAGTCCTACCTGAGCTACAGATGATTCCTGAATATTCTAGGGTGCTTCAGTACTCCAAGTCTCCGATCCTGCCTTCTTCCCTTTGTGTTTCTTTGGAACCGTGAGGAGACATTTGATTAGAGCATCTGCTTTATGGCACTCATTTGTCTGCCTGCCTCTCTATCCTAGATGAGTTCCATGGAACAGGGGCCCTCTGAAAGTCGATTTAGTCCAGACTCAGACCCCAGTATGACATATTAGTGGCAACAGGAGTAGTTGAAGTAATAGTGGCAGCCATAGTAGTAATGGTAGTTACAGAAATACTGTGCCATGAAGAGCAAACCATGACAATGAACACTTCTTACTAGTGATAAGCTCTTTACTTACATTATCTCATATAATTATCGCAATAACTTTATGTGGCATTAATTATAAGTGTCCTCTTCTACAAATGAGGAAATGAGACAAAGAGGTCCGGTATTTTGTGCGGTGTTGCCCCCTTCAGTAAACAGAAGCTCTGGGACTTGTCCATGGCTGGTTCAGACCTCATGCTCCCAGTCCTTGGTGTGTACTGTCTCTAGTACTCATTGAAAGTACTCATTGTAGTGGTAGGGGATGAGGGGGTCAGTTGTGGGTAGACTGCCAAACCCTTTCCCCTTAAAACTGGCATTTAGAGCCAGTTTGGAAAACATTGGTGAACCATCTCTTCAGGTATATATCTTAAATAGATGAGGAAAATATGTGAGTGACCCATTTATGACAGTGATTCAAAAATGTTAGATTGCTGACCCAAGGTTAAGTCACTGGTAGAGTTCATATTCACCTGTAGCAATGGCGGTATCATTGTTTACAAATGATAAATTCTGATGTACAGATTTTCATTGTCCCACCAATGAGCATAGTGACAAAGCTGGACATACATCTTGTCTTCTGTGAACGTACTCTGCTTTCTGTTTCTGTGAAGGGTTGGTAAACCTGTAGCTGTGTGGGACCCAATCAATCTTTGGGAGGCTTCAGGCTCACCCGAGGTCAAGACCACAGAGTAGATGTTAGAAGTCACCTTGGAAGGTGTTCATTACTTGATTTGTGACATCACCAACCATATCCTGTTGCTGCAGTTTAAAGGTCATTTACAGCAAGCAGTGAGGCTAGATTCCATTTGACCCCGAATATTGTGAAGAATTATGGAAACTAGACATTGATGCGAGGGAATATCGAGAGACAGCACCAGGAGAGAAATGGCAGAGGTCATTCAGAGATGCCTTGCATTTATAGTCTTGCTAGGTTTCCCTTATTGTTCAAGTCAGGAGGATAGCAGTCCCAGTCCCCGGCTGGCCATGGTTTGTAGCTCATGTAGTTTCTACCATGTATTCAAGACATTTTGATAGTTTTTCTCCCTCTTAATTTTCTCCCTATAGATTGTATATTTAATTAGCTAACTTCTAATAATTCTGTCTCCTGTATTTCTATCTCCTATGTATTTATACACATACACATGTGTGTAAATAATTTTACAAATTTTGGATTTTATTGTATAAAAATAAAGATATATACGTGTGTGTGTGTGTGTATTTCTTTTTCTTTGACAGCATATTCAGACCACAACTGATCGTCTAACGGATGTTTTACTTATTGAAAACACTCAAAATATTTCACAACACTAACTGTGTGCCATTACAGGCAAGGAGTCTAAAATGAAGAAGTCTGTCTGAGGTCTCTTACTTCCCTTTTATCCAAACTTGGTGTTAGAATTGACTCCAAGTTGTGGCAAAGGTTCCCCTCCTCCGCTCTCACCTCCCTCTCTGAGTGTATCCCAGTACTTCAGCTGTGTTCCTTTGAGGAATGCTAATCCTGGTCCTTGCTTCCATCCACTTCATCTGAAAGTAACTCAAATTTGATTTTCCCTGCATTAGCAAATTGAATTACCAAAGCTCATCACATTTATTCTGTGATTATTTTTGAAGGTTCCAGGGTTCTCCTTTTCTCATTGACTAAGTTTTGCACTGTTAGTTTTTACTGTAGCATCAATTTCCAATTTTTTATCTATTCTTCCCTTTCCCAGCTCGTGAGTTTTATTCAATGCTCTAGTGTCATGGGGAGGTCAGATAAAGGAAGAAGAGAGCCCTAGACTGAAGACAGGAAGAATCAAGAGAAAATGTTAATATGGTTTAACTGTTTCTTACTCGACTAATTTCTCTCCTTTGAGGTTGGTCGTCCCTTTGTTCTGCTGCATTTCATTGGCCAGTTGATTTAAGTGAAAACAACTTTTATCAGAGGGTAAAGAAAAATAGAAATGTTTTCATGAATGATACCCCATGCTTAGTATCACAATTCAAAGGGCAGTCAAATAGCTCACTGAAAAACAAGTAGTGGCCTTCTACTACTACTGTACACTACAGTGTGCCTGGGATTGTGCTGCAGCTGGAGCACGGAGTGAGGGAAACCTGCTTTTCCCTGACTCCAGGGACTAGTGAAACGAACAGGTAACACAAGGGCAATGGTGCAGTATGAGTGCAGGCAGGAGGGGAGCACAGGTGTTATGGAAGATGAGGGTTATCTGACCAAGCACCAGGATTTCAGAATAACGGTGTTATGATGATGGTGAATATAAACTCTTCTTGGACAGTCATGTTATTATCCATCAATGTATAGGATCTTTATATATAAATAAAGGTACACAGGGGTGCCTGGGGGCTCAATCATTTAAGCATCTGACTCAAGTCATGATCTCAGGGTCGTGGGATTGAGCCCTACACCGGGCACTGCATACAGCACAGAGTCTGTTTAAGATTCTCTCTCTCTCTCTCTCTCTCTCCCTTTGCCCCTCCCCCTGCTTGCTCTCTCAAACCCACAGATATATCTTTAAAAAAAAGTACACCAAGATGGTGTGCATAGAATGGATAGTTTTCTAGCCAAAGTGTTTGAATTTTGCTCCTTCATTCATATGTCCATTCTTTCTTGTTTATTTCTTATTTTTTGCACATAATTGCAACTCTTTAGATGTGGGGACTAGATATTTATTTCATACAAGAGCCATGAGACAGCCACCCAAAAAGGACTGTTTATTTTTGAAAATGCACTGGGAATTAATGACTCCATGTCATTACCTTAATCTACTCAGAATTCCTTCAGCTAAGAGTATCCTGCTTATACTTTTCTGGGAACTATCATCTTAGAAATTAGTTTTGTTACACAACAAACCAGCTCAGAACTTGGTAGTTTATTTTTTTAAGGTTATTATTATTATTATTATTTTCTTTTATTTATTTTCAGCATAACAGTATTCATTATTTTTGTACCACACCCAGTGCTCCATTCAATCCGCGCCCTCTTTAATACCTGCCACCTGGTTCCCCCAACCTCCCACCCCCCCGCCCCTTCAGAACCCTCATATTGTTTTTCAGAGTCCATAGTCTCTCATGGTTCACCTCCCCTTCCAATTTCCCCCAACTCCCTCTCCTCTCTAACTCCCCATGTCCTCCATGCTATTTGTTATGCTACACAAATAAGTGAAACTATATGATAATTGACACTCTCTGCTTGACTTATTTCACTCAGCATAATCTCTTCCAGTCCCATCCATGTTGCTACAAAAGTTGGGTATTCATCCTTTCTGATGGAGGCATAATACTCCATAGTGTATATGGACCACATCTTCCTTATCCATTCATCCGTTGAAGGGCATCTTGGTTCTTTCCACAGTTTGGCGACCGTGGCCATTGCTGCTATAAACATTGGGGCACAGATGGCCCTTCTTTTCCTTCTTTTCACGACATCTGTATCTTTGGGGTAAATACCCAGTAGTGCAATAGCAGGGTCATAGGGAAGCTCTATTTTTAATTTCTTGAGGAATCTCCACACTGTTCTCCAAAGTGACTGCACCAACTTGCATTCCCACCAACAGTGTGAGAGGGTTCCCCTTTCTCCACATCCCCTCCAACACATGTTGTTTCCTGTCTTGCTAATTTTGGCCATTCTAACTGGTGTAAGGTGGTATCTCAATGTAGTTTTAATTTGAATCTCCCTGATGGCTAGTGATGATGAACATTTTTTCATGTGTCTGATAGAAGAGTCTGTTCATATCTTCTGCCCATTTTTTGATATGATTATCTGTTTTGTGTGTGTTGAGTTTGAGGAGTTCTTTATAGATCCTGGATATCAGCCTTTTGTCTGTACTGTCATTTGCAAATATCTTCTCCCATTCCGTGGGTTGCCTCTTTGTTTTCTTGACTGTTTCCTTTGCTGTGCAGAAGATTAAGGTTATTATTATTATTTTTTAAAGATTTTATCTATTTCTTTGAGAGAGTGTGTGAACCAGGGGGTGGGGTAGAGAGAGAGGGAGATACAGGCTCCCTGCTGAGCCGGCAGCCTGACTTAGGGCTCAATCCCAGGACCCTGGGATCCTGACCTGAGAGGAAGGCAGAAGCGAAACCAACAGAGCCACCCAGGTGCCTCTGAACTTGGTGGTAGTTTATGACAACAAATTTTTCTTTTATGCTCAGGGACCCACACAGCAGCTTCTTCTTGTCTGGACTTAACTCTAGGTTCCAAAGTGCTGGTTGGGTCCAGGACTTCTCCACCTGCCTCTCCTTTTGGGGTCCTTGCAAGGGGGAGCTGCTGTTTCAGGCCCGCTCTTCTCGGCCAGTGAGGTGGGGATATATGGGACATCCGGGAGAAGCATGACAGTGGCAGGGAGGGAAGGAGGAATCCCGGAGAAATAATATTACCTATCCTAGGAATAACGAAGCTAGAAGAGAACAGCGTATGTATGTGTTGAGTGTGGCAGTGTGTGCAGTGAAGCACTGGAGGCGTGATCAAGAAATAATGATGATACTTTTCAGTAAAATCCGAGTACATACCTGGAGGAATGTTTACATCCATGTGGATATGTAAAGTGAATGAATGGTCTTTTTTTGGTAGATAGGTGTTGCTGAGTATAGCTTGCCCAGTGACCAACATCGAAATTATGTCTTCCTGGGACGCCTGGTGGCTCAGTCAGTATCTGCCTTCCGCTCAAGTCATGATCCCGGGGTCCTGGGAGCTGAGTCCCGCATCAGGCTTTTTGCTCAGTGGGGAGTCTGCTTCTCCATCTACCTGCTGTTGCCCCTGCTCATGACCTCTCTTTCTGACAAATAAATAAATAAAATCTTAAAAAGAGAAAAGAAAATGTCTTCCTCCTACTTATGTGAGCCATGTTATCACCTGTTTTTTAGTAACAATAACTTAACAAGATTTGCAGCAACACAGTTAAGGGTTAAATAAAAGCTGTAATTCCAAAATGCTATCAAATGATGCCTGAAATTTATGATGAAAACTTCAAATAAGACAGTAGCAACCAAAGAAATAGAATGAGAGCAAAAATTTATATTATTTCGCCTCCCTGGAAAGACTTCCCGTGTCCCCTTCAATGTAGTTTTCAACTAAACAGCAATTACAGCTTATTTTTTAACTTCCAGAAGGGACTGTTTGAATTGTAGGTCTTTCTGAGCTTGTTAGAGTCCTTTGTTCAGCTTAAATTTGAGAATCAGCAGGATATAATAGTCTGTGTGTCTGATGGAGGATCTTTATTTTGTCACTCAGTCTTCAGTAACTTAACACTGTTTCCACATTAGTAAAAGAAGGAGAAGGTTTCTGCCTAAGTAGTGTATTATAATTTTGCCATGTGTCTTTGTGGCACTATGAAGTTATTAAAACTGGTGTCCAGATAACCCCAGCAGTTACAGTTTTTAACTTCCATGGAAGAAACCTCATGATAAATGTTTTGATCTTTTTAACTTGCTTTGAATGGTGTAAATAATTCTGAGTACCAAGACAACCTTTAAAAACTACAGTAAGAGATGTTTACAAGATCAAACTATTTTATCTGCTAGGTCATGTCTATTTACCATCAAAACAGGCTCAGTGTGGGAGGAAAGAATCCTTTCCTTCTTTCTTGTGCCTCTTGGAAAGATTGGAAGTTGTTTATTTTATTTCAAATAACTAATTTACATTAGTACTGTTCATTATTATTCAGTGCACTTAGACTAGAAGCAATCAATTTCATTTAAAATGGTATTATTATTACATTTTATACTATTATTCATTAATATCCTGAAATTAAAAAGCAAAGAAGCAGAAAAAAAATAATCTATAATTCTACCCCCAAGAGTACTTGGTAACATTTCAGAGTATAAACTCCCAGATGTTGTTCTGTGCCCATGTTTAGAAGACTTTATCTGTTTATAGGTGCAGATATATTTACAAAATACTAACCTGCTATCTGTGCTGTTTTATAATCCATTGTATTCACCCAATCACATGTAAAGCACAAACATTTTCCTTATCAGTGACCATGTTTCCAAAGTAATGCTTTTGATATATTCTAGCAGTTCCATTCTTCAGATATACTTAAGTAACTGGAAAATTTGTTTTTTCTTTGCTCTTCTATGATGTACACTGTGCATATCTCTAACAGCTAAATATTTGCAAACATCCTTATTTATTTTACTTGGATAAATCATTGGTGGTTGAATTAGTACCTTTATTATAGTCTAATTCATATATATATGTTTTCATCTTGTCCAGAATTTTCTAATCTGTTACATTGCTCTCTCAGTCTATTTCTATGCTGGTTCCTCACTCTTTTAACTATTATCAATATTATATTATCAGTACACAATTTTTAAAGGTGGTTTTCTCTCAGTGTTACCAGATTCCTCAGCCTTACCCAATAAATTAATTTATGTCAGAAAACCCATAGGATCAAGGATATTTATTTCTAATGTTTAAACTGTTTTGTTGTTATTTTAGTTAATGATTCATTAGTCAGTGCCCCCCACAAAAGTGGGTAATGGCTAATCATCAAACTCTACATGCTGTTTTTCTTCACGAACTCCTTTAAATTTTCTTTCCTCTTTCTGCCCTCAAGGGTCATTTCGCAGTTGTCTACATTTTGATCCAGTTCTGAAGCTCATTTGTTACCAGTTGTGCTTACAGAGATGTGATTTCCTCCTTCCCCTCATCCATATTGCTTTCTCATTTCTACTATTTATGCTGCTATGTCTCTCTTCATTTCAGTGAAGTCAAGTTCAGAGGAGGATAGAATAGTAGACTTCCAATGGAGGAACTAACTGGCAGAAGACCCAGGGACAGGAAAGAACGCTTTCTAGGAGACTATAAACAACACAGTTTATGCAGAGTACATAGTGCATATTATATAGAATTGCAGAGAGATATAGATGCAAAATGAAGAGATTTTCCTTTAAGTCCCCTCCCCCGTCAGATCCCGTTTCTTGAAATCTGTCTCAGTGATACACTGGCAATGACAAATGTATATAGCTATCTGCTGAAGCATTGTTTTAAAGCACAGAATTGGAAGTGGCTGCAATGCTGATCAAAAGCAGATTGGTTGAGTGAGAAAATGGCATATCTGTATAATTGAGAAATATTCAGCTATAAAAGGGAATGAATGATGTCCAAGATCTGTTTTGTTTAAAGATTTATTTATTTTTGAAAGAGAGAGAGCAGGGAAGAGGGGTGGAGGGAGAAAAGAGAGAACATTTCAAGCAGACCCCCTGCTGTGCACGGAGGCCAGTATGGGGCTAAATATCACGATCCTGAGATCGTGGCCCCAGCTGAAACCAAGAGTCAGATAGGTGCCCAACAGACTGAGCCACCCAGGCACTCCAAAGATCTATTTTTAAGTAAAGACAGCAATGTGCAGGGGCCCATGGCTGGCTCAGTCTATTAAGCAGCTGCCTTCAGCTCAGGTCATGATCCCAGGGTCCTGTGATAGAGCCCTACATTGGGCTTACTGCTCAGTGGAGAGCCCTTCTCCCTCTCCCTCTGCCTGCTACTCATCCTACTTGTGTTCTCTCTCTCTCTCTGTCAAAATAACTAAAATCTTAAAAAAAAAATAAAAAAGACAGCAATGTGCAGAGTATTTATAGAAAGCATCTTTTTACACAATAAGAAAGTACACCTGTCTATTTACCTACCTACATATTAAAGAAGTATAAAACTAAAGTTAACATGTTAAGCTATGGGAAGGAACAGAACAGAAAGGAAAGTTTGGAAATGACATTTGTGTACATGTTCCTGGTATATAATTTTAACTTTGAAGTTACGTGAAAGCTTTATATAAAAAAAATCAAATCAAACCTAAATTAAAAAAAGCAATCCATTTTTTGGTTTGTTTTTTGTTTTTGTTTGTTTGTTTTTGTTTGAGAGAGGGAGGGAGAGATTGAGCATGTCCAGGGCAGGTGGAGATAGAGGGAGAGAGAGAATCCCAAATAGGTTCCATGCCCAGTGCAAGCACAATGTGGGGCTCGATCTCACAACCCTGAGATCATGACCTGGGCCAAAATCAAGAGTTGGACACATAACCAGCTGAGCCACCCAGGTGCCCTGAAAGGAATCCTTTTTATTTCTGGATCAGATCATGAAGAAGTAATAGATTTAATACCTACTTTCACAATGTAAACAATTATAAAAGTGGAGAAAATGTATGAAGTAGTTACTTACAGGTACTGAAAAACAGACAGGGTATGGCTGACAGCTGCCATCTTGGAGGATAAGGGAGACACATGAGATGGGATCCACATTCACTCCAGCTTTCTACCTGCAGCAGTTTCCATAATGCAGCAGTGGGCAGTAGAACCTAAGCAGAGACCAGTGGGTGTCACTGAATTAGGAAAAAATAGATTGGAGCTCAGGGATTCCCAGGTTGCTAGAATTTTTGAGACAGGATATAGAAGGGAGAGCTCTGCAGAGTAAAAGTTCCAAAAATCCACATGAGTGTCCTTTGGAACTTTTTTTTCTTTTTTTCCTTAAGATTTCATTTATTTATTTTGAGAGAGAGAGAGAGCATGCAGATTAGTAGAGGTAGAGGGAGAGAGAGAATCTCAAGCAGTCTCCATGACGCAGGGCTCGACACAGGGTTCAGTCTCATGACCCTGAATTCATGACTTGATCTGAAATCAAGATTTGGACGCTTAGCTGGCTGAGCCACCCAGGCACCCCCTTTGGAATTTTAGACTGAATACTAATTTCATGTGTATCATGCAATTCCAGAAGATTGGTCTGAGAAGAGTTACTGGAAGATGGTGAGCTAAACAGGATATAAGAGGTTACGCAATGCTTGGGACATGAGAATTCAGGGCAGTCAGAGTAAAGAAACCATGCTGAATATCCCAAACATATGTTTGAGATCACGGAAAGTTTATGCCTAAGGAGTAGGTTTACTCTCAAGTCAAGCTGTCTGGTTCAAAATGGTAGCCTCTAGTCAGAGGTGTTTATTTAAATTTAAATGAAGTAAAATGAAACAAAATAAAAAATTGTTATTCAGTCATAGTAGCCACATTTTAAAACACTCAATGGCCACATGTTACTAGTGCCTATACTATTAAAGAGTGAAGATACATTTCCATCATCATAGAAATTTTTGATGGATATCATTGATTTAGAATAATGGTCACTTTAGACCTGTCTTTTCAAAGTGTAAAACCAAGTATTGAACAAAATACACCGTTCCATCAGTAATGAGCTGTCTTCTAGAAGAAAACACAATACTTTTTAATGGAAGAAGAAAACATCCAGACTTTCAACAATGTAGCACCTACAATATATAGTATCTAATGAAAAAATTAAATTGTGTATGCTAGAATTAGGAGAAAGGACTTAAAAATAACTATTGCAAATATATTCAAGGGTTTAAGTGAAAGTATGGATTTTCAATGCGAATATAGTGACTACAAATGGGATCCCAGCTGAGAGATTAAAATTATAAAAAATAAACAAATGGGAATTCTAGAAATAAAGAATTCACTAAGTGGGTTTAATGACAGGTCTGGCCCAGTGGAATAAAATAAATTAACATGAAGACGAGATGTTAGAAACTCACTGAAGCTAAACCACAGAGAGGAAAATACTGGGGAAAAAACAAAACAAAACAGAGACTCAGTGACTTGATCAAATACCATGTTTAACATACATGTTATTAGGGTTCCAGGGATAAAAAAGACAGAAGGAAATTATAGCAGAAAAAAAAATTGAAGAAAATTTTTCTGAAAAATTACTAAATTTGATGAAAACAATAAGCTCACACACCTAAGAAGCTCAGTTAACCAGAGATAGGATAAATACAAAGACAAACACACCAGGTTACATTATAGTCAAATTTCTAAAAACCAGAGATAAAAAGAAAATCAAAATTACCTAGAGAAAAAAAAATTATATACAGTAAAACAATGAAAGAATGATGACTGATACATAATAAGAAACAATATTTAAGAGGGGAGACAATTCATTTTATACCTATAAAGTGGAAAATAGAGGGGCAACTGGGTTTCTCAGTGGGTTAAGGGTCTGCCTTCGTCTCAGGTTATCATCCCAGGGTCCTGGGAATGAGTCCCGCTGTGCTCTCTCTCTCTCTCTCTCAAATAAATAAATATGATCTTTAAAATGGAAAACAGAAACCACAAAAACCCTGTCCATTTAAATTTTATATAAAGGAAGAAAGAGTCTTTAGACAACACAAGTTAATGGACTTCTATACGTCAGAACATCTTTTCTAAAGGGGACTTTTGGGCCTTCTGATGCAGCCTTTTGTGTTGGACAGTTGTGTTTTAATTGTCACATATTGGACCTTATCTTAATATAATGTAATCTAATATGTCTTCCCTGATGTATGAAGATAACAAAAAATGCACTTGAGTCTTTCTTTGATCAAGCAAAGAAGCCTCATGCCTTTAATAGTTCCTCATGTGACCTGGTTCTAAAGCCTTCAACATTCTAGCTATTTTCCTCTGGATGGGCTTTCATTTGTTCACATCCTTAACATACTTGTAGTCCCAGAAATCGATTCCATTCTCCAAGTACCATCTAACCAGGACCTTCCTTACAAATTCTGCAAAATAATGCTCTATAATAATCTGTTACAGCAGCATTATTTTGTATAATTTGCAACTACATATATGTAATTATATACATAATATAATTTATTTGTATGAACGAGTAGTCAACTAAACCCCCTTAGTCTTTTCAAATGTAGTTTTGCCAAGACCTTTTTGCTCCATCCTGTTTTCTGAATTGCTTTTAGATGTCCTAAGTGCTAAATCTGAAACTGATTCTTCTACATTTCAGTCTTATAAAATGTAGCCCTCTTGTTGTGATCTGCATCTCTGTGTTTTCCAGGAAGTTTCAACTTTATTGTATCCCAAGTAAGGGATGAAGTTTCGTTTTGTTTTTAATGTACATTTCCTACTTTTCCACAGAAGTGATTTCTTTTTCTATTTTTTATATGGTATCAATGAAGAGTGTCGGTTTTAGGATATATAGACCAGATGCCTGTCCCGAGGTTAAGACATGAGGAATTATTTTAGGAGTCTTGATCTGTCCAGTTAATTGAGGAAAACAGATTTCCTTTAAACTGTGACCAACACTATCAAAGTTGATGAAATTAAAGGCTTCAGAAACAATGTTTTCTGGAAACCCAGGGCTTCACTGGAACACCCGTCAGCTGCATCTGAATGAAAAGGAATTAAAGAGCCAAGACATTCTTTCCTAGATCCATTTCCCTTTTTTCTTTTACTCTGAGACTGTTAACTTGCTGGCTTAGCTCTGTTTGAACTGCTGTTGAAAGCGCGCTCATCCGACAAAGGCATTTTTGTATTCACTGTACAGATTTTTAAAAAGAGATTGATTTTTTTTCCCCCAAAGGTGAGAAACAAAAACCACAAAGTCTCTGCAGGGACTGCCCTGCTGTGGGTAGTCTTTATGGCAGCAGGCTTTTCAGTAACTCACTGTCAGGTTACCTCACACCTGTCAGCTGAAAAGCTCCACGGTTCCTTCTGAGCCCACAGTCATTACCCAGCATGCTGTGGGGCCCCCATCCTGTCTCTGGAGAGCGGCTCTGGAAAGAATCCGCTACCTGGGCTTCAGGGCAGCCATACGATCCTTAGGAGGAGTGGTGAAAGGAACATCAAAAGTTGTTCCCAAAAGTACTCTTCACTGAAAAACAGTGCCAAGGAACTAGTAGGGTGCCCGACTGAATAAAATTGGAAAGTAATGTACTCTCCAAGGCTAAAACTCAGTATCACAGGCTGAGTTTAGACTTTGTGGCTTGGAGGCAGCACGTACGACATATAAATCCTTATGTTCTGTGAATGTTCGATTAACACAAGGATGGAATTTTAAAATAGCCTTCTTTTAAGATAAATTTAACATACAGTGAAAAGCCCAGATCTTTTTAATATTGTAGTTAAATATACATAAGATGTACCATTGGAACCAATTTTAGGTATATGATTTTTTGGCATTAAGCACATTCACATTGTTGGAAATGCATAGATCTGAAGTGTACAACTTGCTGGGTTTTGCTAAATGCGCATTATCTGGGAAAACAGGATCTCTCTTTATTGTAGTATATGTTATGTTAGTTTCAGGTGCATAAAGTAGTGATTCCACAGTTCTACACAGGATGAAATGCTTGCCTAATCTACATGACAAAACCAACCACCAAACAAAAAACAGGAAGCACTTATAAATACAGAGAACAAACCAGTGATGGCCAGAGGGGGAAGGGTGGGGGTTGCATGAAATAAATGAAGGGCATTAAGAGGTACAAACTTTGCATTATAAAATAAGTCACGGGGATGAAAAGTCCAGCATAGGTAATATAGTCCGTAATATTGTAATAACCTTGTATGGTGACAGATGGTAACTACACTTATTGTGGAAACCAGTATCTCTTTCGAGATATTCACATTTTTATCACCCTAGGAAGTTCCCTTATGTCCCTCAAGGGTAAAATTCAAATAAGAACGTATTTTTCTATTAAATGCTCTTTTTCACTAAAAAAGTCTCATAAATATAAAAAATAACAGGAAAAATTACTAGGATAAGTGTTGATACACTGAATCTTTAAGTGGACCAATGACACAGCGTGAGACAAAATTGAAAAGAAATGAGGTTTTTACAGCTGTAGTGCAGCTAGAAATTTCTTTTATGGTAATAGAAAGATTTTGAGGGTGCTATCCACCCCTATCTCCCACCCAAGTTTTTTTTTTTTTTAAAGATTTTTTAATGTATTCATTTGAGAGAGAGTGCACAAGCAAGGGGGGCAGCAGGCAGAGAGAGAGAGAGAGAGAGACAGAGAGGAAGTAGGAGGCTGCCTGTGGAGCAGGGAGCCTGATGCTGGACTTGATCCCGGGACCCTGGGCTCATGACCCAAAAGGATGACAGACACTTAACCAAATGAGTCACCCAGGTACCCCTGACCTTGTGGTTTCAATAGGGATCATGGAAACACTAAAATAGTTGTGACAGACCCCACTTCTCATTATTAATTAAGCAGGATCAATAGATGCCCATGGGTTAGGTGGGGCCTTACAAAAACATAATGAGTGTGCTGGGGAGGTAGGGATTGAGCTATTAGGGCCAAGGAACCATTTATGGAACTGATGACCCCTCAGGAAGGGAGTTGTTCCTATCTGTGTCATCTGGTGAGGACAGCTTTGGAAGCTTGGGGAAATGTTGGGGATAGGGCATGCTGGAAAATGCAGCCAACCAAGGCCAGTGGTGATTATGTAAGCTGGGTCCTTCCTTTGGATAGCCACAGCTGTGGTGGATATTGTGGCTGTCTCTGGGCCTTTCAAGAGGCAGGATCTGCCCAGCCTGGATAGACGCCTCCTACTACCCAGTTGTGCCATACTGCGTTTCCATCTCGCCCCAGTGCTTTCCTGGCTGCTGACTTGTAGATAGTGTAGACCATGGAATCCTGTTTACTGCTACCGTAATCTGGCCTGGTCTTCAGGGCTGCAGCTACTAGATGGCCCCACTGAAGGGATATAAGCTGCCCTAGGGTACCCATCCTTGAGAAGCAGCCTTCCACAGGAAGCAGGTGATTCAGGGTACACTGACTGAGTGAAGATAAAAGAGGCCTATCTCTGCCACCATGTTCACCAACCAAATTTGCAAAAATACCAGAGTGATTACAAGTAGGAATTGGGTCAAAATTACCACCCTGGCAAGTTTTAACATCAGGAGAGTAAAACGTTGGCTTCTAAGTGATAAGAAAAAGATGTTTTCATCACTGGCATTTAGTAAATCAAGTGTCCATCATTCCAGGTGACTCCCTGTTCCAGCGTGCCCATGCGGAGGCCAGCAACCCCAGGGGTTCACTGTGGGGATAGATAGACTAGGAGAGTGGATGCAGTACCTGTCTACTCTTTTATCATGGAGGCGTACCTCTGTGTGAGGGAGTTCCAAGGACAGCGAGACTGGCTCCCGCTGGTGCCGGTAGGGGCTCCTGGTGCAGCATGCTGGGCTGCCCCCTGAAGCCCTAGTGGACTGCATAGAGCTGCGGGGGGTCTGGCCTACATGACAGGTGTTGGCTTTGTAGGGGCCCGTGCTCGCTATGGAGCGGCTGCACTGGGGGCTCTCAGTGGTTTCCCCATGACCCTTTGTGCCCCTGGTCAGCCACATGGTTCATTTTCTGCCTCATTGTTCAAACTAAAGTTTGTGAGAGCAGCACAGCTGAATGCCTTTCTTTGCCAATGGCTGAGGGAGTTTCTCTGACTTACTGGCAGCCACGCCTCACTTTCAGGGTGTCCATATCCCAGGAGGAAGCATGGGTCAGGACTGGGCAGCCAGAAATATTCAGTGTAAAATTGTGGTGCCCAGCCACCTGTCCACTGGCAAAATGGACATCAGGGTATTACTAAATGTATCCCCAGGGGAGGTGAATGATGGAAGTTCTCTTCTCCTCAGCGACTACTTCCTTTGATGAGTGTGAAAGATAGCTTCTGAAAGCTTTGGCTTTGAGTTATGCTGTTATTTTTGGCCATCAGCTTGGTTTCAGCAAAGAGCAGTGGATAGTCCAAACAAACATGATGGTTGGTACAGAACACCAGAGAAATTTTCTTGAAAGAAAGTATTCTGTCTCATTATTTTTTTTTTAATATTTTATTTATTTGAAAGAGAGAGAGAGCATGAGTGGCAATTGGTGGGGAGGGACAGAGGGAGAGGGAGAAGCATCCTCACCACTGAGCAGGGAGCCCAATGTGAGGCTAGATCCAAGGATCCTGAGATCATGACCCAAGTTGAAGGCAGATGCTTAACTGACTGAGTCACCCGGGCGTCCCTCTGTCTCATTCTTAAAAAGAAAAAGAAAATTCCAGAATTAAAGGTCATTTTCCAATATATTTGAATGAAACCGAGTGGGGCAGATAAGTTACCCTTACTACATCTTACTGTCAGTCCTCAGAATGAAGGGATGGGCATGGAACTATATTATAAGTGCTACTTTATTATTTTTTTTTCCCATTTTCATGGCCTCTACTTTGGGGACTATGGGACTGACTGTCTCGATCTGAGAAAATGGCAGATTCTGGGCAGGTTCCCAGGGTCACCAGCAACTTAAAATCCCCCACCATCTGGGTTCACTTGAGAAAATCCTCTTGTGCTTCAGAGTGAGGGGTAATGGCAGGGTGGGAAGGGGGCTGATTAGTGTGGACTTTTGGGGGATGTGAAGTTGATTGGGGATGGGCCATGATGATTGTTTTGATGCGTTAGCTTGGCTAGACTGCAGTCCCCAGTTTCTCAGTCCAACACTAATATCTAGGTTTTATTGTGATGGGATTTTTCAGATGGAATCAAAATCTCTAATCAGCTGACTTGAACTAAAAGAGATGGTTCTGGATAATCTAAGTGGGCCTGCCCTTACCAGTTGGAAGACCTTACAAAGAGGGCTAAGGTATCCCCAAAACAGAGAAGGAATTCCTCCTTTGCACAATAGCTTCCACTTGTACATGGACTTCCAGCTTCCCTCCCTGACCATTTGACCTATGGCTATGATGAAGTATTCCAACTATTACCTCCAGCTGGAGTCTAAATTGACTCAATCTAAGTAACATTTGCAGATACACAATGATATAAATATTGCCCATTGCAAAGTTCTGGGATGAGTTTGGAGCCTTAAAAAAAGGAGTATGGTCCTCTGTAACCAAACTCCTGACAGTGGGTGAAGACAATCCCACATCTCCCACAGGTTCCTGGCTTGTTTCTTTTTCATTATCATGTATTTCCTCAAGGTGAATTCTAGTGATGCTGCTTTTTGTTTCTCATTTTGTGTTGTTTTTTTTCCTTCTTCTTCTTATTTATTTATTTTTTGTAGCTCTGAAATTAAGGTTTTAGGTGTGGCAGAGTTCCAAACTGACATCTAACAAGTAAATGCAAAGACCTGGGGTGGTGTAGTGGGCTATAAAATGGGCAATTATCTAAAGAAATAGAGCTGAAATAACTGAGAGTAACTTTGTTGTGGGATCCTGAGAGAGAAGTAAGCAAAATTTGTCATAGCTCTCGCTCTTCCTAACAAACACAAGTGAAAAGAAGAAGAGAAGCAGCTTTGGTGATACACCTCAACTGTACCAAGTACCCTATTGTATGTATGGAGTCTACCTCCTACTTCAGGATTACGTGTATGTTTTCTGAGAGCTTGTAGAAGTCAGTATTTAGGTCCGATTGACCTTTGATTTCAGACCCTACCTCCCCGCATCTTCCCACCCCCACCCCTATCCTTATCCCTTGTCTGTCTGAGAATTTGTTACTCTGAGTTGTACAAAGTGGTCACAGGACAGGACACTGTACCCAAGACAACAGACTATGTCCCACTAACTACATTCTAAAAACGTTGTTGCATTCTTAACAAAAAACAATGTTTCTTCTAAAACATACCTCATTTTTGGAAATAAGCTCTTTCAAACACAATAGCAATATGATACCTAACAATTTCTTTACCTGTATAAGGAAATAGCATTTGGGGTTATTCTTTATAAAGATAGGATAGAATAATTTATGGTAGGAATAAAGTTGCTGTTGCAAAATCATTTAAAACTTGATTTTAGTTTTCAAATTTAATCAGAGATATTGCAATTACTACAGCTCAGGAGGAAAAAAAAGAAGGACCTTTAAGAGACTCTTCTTGCTAAAATTGTGATTACAAATAAATAAATAAGCACACTTGAATTGATAACAAGGTTTTGAGATATTCAAAACAGGCTTATCTCAAAATAGGCTCTTGAGATATTTAAAAATAGGCTTACCCCATTAAGATTATTACAGTCAGAGGCATATTCGAAAAAAAGTTTGGGAAAATGGATTTCTTGCACACTGTCATCAAATATTCATAGATAAAATAATTATGTGGAATGATAAAGGGATGATGGAAATTGAAGAGGGCTGACAATAAAGGAAACTGGACCAGATGATTATTCAAACTTTGTAAGAGGGATATTTCTCAGGGTTGGCATGAGGCTTAGACATGAGAATGGGAGCTTCTCTTTTTTAAGATTTCATTTATCTATTTATTTAGGATTTTATTTATTTATTTGACAGAGATCACAAGTAGCAGAGAAGCAGGCAGGGAAGGCTCTTTGCTGAGCAGACAGCCCGATGTGGGCCTCGATCCCAGGACCCCGAGATGATGACCTAAGCCAAAGGCAGAGGCTTAACCCACTGAGCCACCCAGGTGCCCCTATTTTATTAATTTTTTAAAAGATTTTATTTTTTTATTTGTCAGAGAGACAGGGTGAGAGAGAGATCACAAGCAGTGGGGAGTAGCAGGCAGAGGGAGAAGCAGGCTGCCCACTGAGCCAGGAGCCTGATGCGGGACTCAACCCTGGGACCCTGGAATCATGACCTGAGCTGATGTCAGACACTTACCCGACTCAGCCACCCAGGCACCTCTGGGAGCATCTTCTTTTGTAGCTTCTTCTAATTCTTGCCCCATTACTTGGCTGTGGTGGAATTAACTCCAAAATGGGTTTGCATCCTAGTCTTATTGCTGCTCTGTGGTTAGCAGTGTTCTCTGCAGCCTCTGTAATGCCTAGCCTAGTTCAGGATAAGCAAGGCCAACAGATCAGATGGTGTGTGAGAAGGATGCCATTCCTTGCTAAAGGCCCCAGCATGCAGACATTTGAATTTTTGTGGTTTTATGGCTAATTCTGATGGGAAGGAGGAGGATTTGTGAAACTAACAAACTTCATTTATACGTGAGTATTTGTGGTAGAATGTAGGAAATCCATTTCCAAAGGGACTCTGTAGAAAGTTCTTCCTATATGTTTCTATTTCCTAGTGCCTTCCCTGGGTGTCTGCTCCTTAGTCTCATTTGCCAGTTCTCTTATGACCCCACATTTTGATACCATCAAGGCTTGGTGAGTGAGCCTGGCATCCCCCTCACTGAAAAAGGCCTCCACACCAAATGATATAAAAGATCTCTGGCTTGCCCATGGAGTGGTTACTGTGTGAATACTTCCTGATCTAGACACCCGAGGGAAACCTACCTGAGTCAGTGCAGTTGTGGAGTAGGAATTCCTTTTCTGAATTGGCCAAGATCCCTATTAAGCTACAGAGAAATAGATTTATTCTTTATATCGTGTTATATCTTGTAACGTGTAGATATATTCATAAATCTATAAAGTATGAATATATTCTAGGTTGTATATATACACAAATCACTGTATGTAAGTAATGACCTAGTAACTAGGTTTTATTATTTACTAGACAATCAGCTGTGGATATGTGAGGATAATCCACACAAATATGCCTAAAAAAGGATATTAATCATAATGAATGCAAACATGGTTTAAAAAAATCTGTCCCAGGTTTAGTACCTACCAAGAGATAACTCTTCACAAAATTTTACCGGATGTTTAATAGTAAAAGAAGTATGGGCCAAAACGTTTTCCTTGATCTTTCAGCAACATAATATGGATTATCTTGTGTACATTAAGTACCACCATTGTTTCTAGGAACAAAAAGTTTTCATATAGAATAACAATATCTGTACCCAAGGTGCCAGGGAAACAAAGGGCTAATGGTGCCTTAAATACTAGAGCGTAGAAGACCCAGAGTCTGAGGGCATCACTGGGAAGGCCACTTAGTCCAAACAAGGTCTGAATGCATTCAAGTGAGTTGATGTTTGAACGATGTCCCTCTGTTCTCTTTCTGAGGCACGGAAGTCTTGGGTCCCACTCCTGGGGAGTTCTAGTTTAGTCAGTGCAGTGTTTGTGTTAAAGAGCAACATGAATAAATGCACAGTAAAGTGTTAGTAGTTGATCATGGCTTCATGTCATCTGTTTATGCCTTTTCATAGAGAGCCAGAGATCCTGTGTCTAGTTACTATAGCTAACACATTAATAGTTAATGATGAACTTTCAATCTCCCCTAGCGCAGTGAGTTAATTTAGGTAAACTGTGTTGTCTTAGCTCCTTCAAATTACAGAGACTCTTGGCAGATCATGCTGCCTCTTCTTGCACGTTTCTTCTCTCTTTAGCGGCTACATGCTCCCCCAATCCCCTCCCTCACCCCCCATAGAATTTTAGGAAATTTCCAGTTCTCTGAGATGGATCTTAAAATCTCCTGAGCTCAGATAAGATTAGCTTTTAAAACTGATTCAAAAAACAGCCAGCAGGGTCCCCTGGGTGGTTCAGTAAGTTAAGCATCTGCTGTTGGCTCAGGTCATAATCTCAGGGTCCTGGAATTGAGTCCCACATCAGGCTTTCTGTTCAGTGGGGATCCTGCTTCTCTCTCCCTCTGCAGCTCCCCTTGCTCATGCACTCTCTCTCTCAAATAAATAAATAAATTTTTTTTTTTTTTAAAGCAGCCAACAGATGTCCAAGGAAACAAGGAGTTTCAAAAAACATTATTTTCAAACTTTTAAAAATTTTTTATTTTATTCTATTTTTTTCAAGTGTTCCAAAATTCATTGTTTATGCACCACACCCAATGCCCCGTGCAATACGTGCCCCCCTTAATACGCACCACCAGCCTCACCCAGCGCCTTAACCCCTTCCCCTACAAAACCCTCAGTTTGCTTCTCAGAGTCCATAGTCTCTTATGGTTCGTCTCCCCCTCCAATTTCCCCCAATTCACTTCTCTCCATCTCCCCATGTCCTCTGTGTTATTCCTTATGTTCCACAAGTAAGTGAAATCATATGATAATTGACACTCTCTGCTTGACTTATTTCATTCAGCATAATCTCCTCCAGTCCCATGCATGTTGATACAGAAGTTGGGTATTCATCCTTTCTGATGAGGGCATAATATCTATAGTATTTTAAAAATAATTATAGCGAAGTTTCCATTTGTTCTTCAACCACCCCTCTCTGTCAAATTAATATCTTATGTCACTGTAGCACAATGATTAAAACCAGGAAGTCAACATGGATACAGTAGCATAAACACAATCATAGACCTTATTCAAATTTCACCAGTTTTTTCACTAATATCCTTTTTCTGTTCTGGGATCCAGTATAGGATAACACATTGAATTTCATTGTCGTTGGTCTTTAGTCTTTTCTAATGTCTGACAGTTCCTCAGTCTTTCCTTGTCTTTCATGACGTTGCCGCTGTTAAAGAGTGTTGTTGTCAACAAGTCAGAATGTCGGTTGTTTTGTAGAATGTCCTTCAAATTGTGTTCGTCTGGTGTCTTGAAATTTGATTGAGGTTAGACATTTTTGTCACAAATGCCACAGAAATGATGCTGTACTGTTAGTACATTGTATCAGGGGTACCTGAGGTCTGTATGTCCTATTGCCATTGATATTAACCTGAGTCATTTGATTAAAGTGGTGTCTGTTAGATTTCCTTATTGTAAAGTTTCTCTTTTCCTTTTGTAATTAATAAGCATCTTGAGGGAGATACTTGGATACTATGCAGATATCCTAGTTCTCCTTGTCGTGATACCTCTAATTCCAGTCCCAAACCACAGGTTTATTTCTAGCCTTCCCTTATTCTTTGTTTACAGGAAATATGTTCCCTAGCTTTGTTTCTTTAGTCATGAGAAACTTGGCTTTCATTATTTCATATACTTACTTATTGGTTTAATCCTAATATAAACATAAAATGGTTTCAGAATTGCTAACCAATACCCCTAGGAGAAACAAAATTACTAATTAGATTACAGTTTTTGAATAGACTTGTTTTTGTCTATAGCCTCATAAAATATCTAATCAAAATATTGTTTTCTAAAGTTAGGTTAGTTCTTTTTCTCTCTCACTCCCTTTCGTGTGATTAAAATATTCATTTACTTAGGCTTATTCGTTATTGCTGACATTTCACTTGGAAATACCAACATTCTGGCTGGTTTTAATTGTTCACCTATTTTGTAGTATATGAAACATGAGGTTCTAAGAGTCAGAGCTGTACGAAAATATATGTTCTGAGAATCGTCACTACCTGTTCTTATTTCTTCCTTCTTTCTATTCCCTTAGCTCACACCCTCTGCTAACCTCTCTTTTCATGAAGTTTCAGGTTTATCCTTCCTGTGTCTCTTCTCACAAATGAACAGATCCATGTTTATGGGCTCATATTAATTTTTTTCTCACTTGAAGGATAGCCTACAGTCTGTAATATTTTGGACATGGCTTTTTTTACCTGACAGTATGTCACAGAATCATTCTGTATCAATTCATAAAGATCTTCCTCATTCTTTTCTGACAAGTGTATAGTATTCCATCATGGGATGGGCTGTACTGGATTCAGTTGCTCTTCTACATGTGGACATTTAGGTTGTTCCCATCATTTTGCAGTTACAAATAACACTGCAATGAATAAATATGTTCATATATTTTGATATGGTTGGAGGCATAGCTTCAGGAATTGATTCTTAGAACCAGGATTGACAGATTGAAAGGTGAATGCCTGCTTCTTTATAGAATGTCCAGTGGAATGTTTTATCATACTTGTAAATTGTTCCAATCTAGTAGGTAAGAAATGGTATCTCAGTATTGTATTAATGTATTATTTCTCTAATTATGAGCAACTTTGAGCCTTTCTATTTAAATATTTGAGGGCCAGTTTTATATCTTTTTGTGGTGAACTGTTGATTCCTATCTTTTTTGAAAATTGCATGTTTCAAAAGAACAGTTTAAGGAATGCTTAAGAAGAGTGGTTTTGAGTTAGTCTTTACTCCAGTCCCATATGTAACATTGGTTACTTCAAAGATGAAGGAAATTTCACTTTCAAAACAAATCAGTATATAGCGTTGGTTATAAATGTATTTTATGCGTATGGTAATATAATGACAGTGTCATCCTCAGACTCAGAAAAGTGAGGCCCCTGTTTTTGAGTCATATATTTTTCCAGGCTCAGCGTAGGCCCTCTTCCGGCCATGCCCATCTTCTTGGAGTAGGAATTCCATGGGGCAAGAAGGACAAGCCACTCAGAACCGGCAGATCCCTTCTAGACTATGCATGGAACACTTCAAGTCCATGCCCCAATTGTCTCGAATATAGCTACGAGGGCGGGCCCGGATCAGCCTATACCGGAAGCGAGCCTCCTAAGTGGAGACCATGCTTGGTCCCAAGGGGCTGGGGACCGGGAGGCAGACTGTGATTAGATGTGCAGCAGTGGTGTGCACACATTTGTACATAAGGTCTCTCACACTGTGGGGTGGAGCTTGGAGTGGGAAGCTGGCTGCAACCTGGAGCCCTCACACTTGTATCCGTCTGCAGGCCTTATAAATGTTAGCAGTAGTTCCATGTGTTGAAACAGTCTTTCAGTAATACTGTTTAAAAAAATTCTTTGTTCAATTACTTAAGAAAATTAATAAGACATCTGCATGTCCCAAAGTGTGAAACATGTGGGATAAAATAACAACCATTTGCAAAAATTGCAGGGAGGCAGTGTCTTTAGGGAAAGCCAGGTTTTAACGAGAGCAAGAACGTTGACAAGAATGTTGAGAGCAGAAGATGAAGAGAAAGCAGGTTTTGTGATCACCTACGTCTAATTCCAGAGGGATGGGATGGCATGGGATCCAGGAGGGATGGGATATGGGGTAAAATAAGTCAAGAATACATTTGAAAGGTGAGCATAATGTAAGAAATGAATTATGAATTTGGAGTGCTGGGCTTCTGCCTCCCCCACCCTTCCCTTCTTTCTTCCCTCCCTCCATTCCTTCCTTTTTTAAGAGAGAGAAGCAGACAGAGACTGCAAGGGGCAGAGGGAGAGGGAGAATCTTAAGCAGGCTCCATGTCCAGCTGAAAGCCTGACATGGGGCTTAATCTCACA
This sequence comes from Mustela putorius furo, assembly GCF_011764305.1. NCBI lineage: Eukaryota > Metazoa > Chordata > Mammalia > Carnivora > Mustelidae > Mustela > Mustela putorius. The sequence continues at coordinate 1,702,827 of NW_025421577.1, forward strand.
ACCCTGAGATTATGACCTGAGCTGAAATCAAGAGTCAGATGCTTAACTGACTGAGCAACCCAGATGCTTCAGAATGCTGGGCTTCCTATGGTGATTTTTAAATAACTGTTGAGATATAAATCACTCATCACAACACTTACCCATTTAAAATACAGAGTTCAGTGGTTTGTCCTACCTTGTATTCACAGAATGGTACAATCACTAACACAATCTAACTTGAGAACACTTTTATCACCCAAAAGACGTCCAGGACCCCTTAGTGCTCACTCCCCATTCTTCTCCCCTCTAGTGAATTAGTTAATTTATGGTAGTTTTCAACTGCAGAGCTCTGTGCATGCCTCATGATTTCTTGTTGAAACCCGGACATTTTAGATAGGAAGTTGCAACAACTCCGTTATCAGCGAATCCCCCTTGCCTTCCCCCCAGAGTTTGTTTTTGTTTGCTGGCTGTTTGTTTTTCTTAATTTTATTGTTGCTGCTCATTTCTTTATGGATCTTCCTAAACTAATTCTGTGGATTCTGCATTCTTTGTAGTACAATATATAGCGTGCATTCTCCATTAATTTTTTTTTTAATTCATGTAATTATCTTCATGCCTGGCTTCCTAGGGGTCATCAGAGATCAGCCAGTGATTGGCACATCTCCTTAAATGCCTTGCCCATGTTTCTCCCAGCATATCTGAAGGTGTTCCATATGAGAAAGCAACCTTCAAATTTCAAGCAGTACACAAGACAGTTTTAGCTCTCACTACCTGCTTTGACAGGACTTTTATGCCCGCCAAGGGGTGACTACAGCCTTTCCTGGGTATCCATACAGCCTTGCATAATGGAAACAGCCTTCAGGCTCACAGGAGTATATTGGAGCTTCTTCAAGTTCCTTCTGCTCTTTTTATTTTCTAGGGTATCCTTGTAAATTCACGGCCTGGCTCTTGTTTGCACCAAATGACATCCCAGCCAAAAGCATCTGTGATGTTGTCAGTAGACTCCTGTTGCTCTGTGAACACCATGGAGGTAGGGACTTTGTATTTCTGCTGAGCTGGGTTCTGAGTTAAGTCAAATAACCAAGTTTCCTAGGAACAGAGATTTTCTAGGTGTCTAGAAGGTTGGATAAGACACTGAACTTCAGCTTTTCTTAGAGCTCCAGGAATGGGCAGCTCTCTGCTATCTGTGAGACCACTGAGTTTTCATGAGGCTGCTGAGCCACTGGACAGCACAAAGAGGAGTGAAGGGAGTAATTACATGTGAAAATGTTGCAGACCCCACGGTCTTACTGAGGGTCAGTGGTTTCTCTTGCATACATAATTTTGTTTTTCTGTGGCTTTGAGTAATTTTCAGATTTCTGAAATGGTTCATTTCAGTTTTTTTCAGCATTTTCATAGTTTTTGTAAGAGAGTGATCTACCAAGATCCTCACACTCCCAATCTGGAAATGGATCTTTCCTACGGTAATTGACAGGGGCAGGCAAAAATGACATTAGGAGATAAGTCTCAGTAATCCCCAGATTAAAAAAAAATGTGGGAGAGTCTCCAAGTGTCAAGAGAATGGAGAGGAACCTTCTCAATGGCTGGATGAGCTCTGGGGGGTGGGGGGTAGTGTTGTCTCCATTTGACTCCACTTGGTGAAGTTATGGAGTCTTACAGATGAAAACATCTCTAGAGCGGGGTGGGAGGGATGAGGTGGCTGAATGATGGATGCTGGGGAGGGTGTGTGTTGTGGTGAGTGCTGTGTGCTGTGTGGGACTGATGAATCATAGACCTGTAGCCCTGAAAGAAATAAATAATATAATATATGTTAAAAAAATAATAAAGTATCAAGATAAAAAAAATCTCTAAGAAAATTCTGAAAGGAGGACTGGGAATTATTTGCACAGTTTAAAGTTCCATGGATGTGGCAGGGCTTTCTGGGTAAATCCACAAAACCCACCTTAGCTTTTAATATGCTTTTATTTGGGGTGGTAGCAACATGAAAGACAGAGATGCCTGCAGTGTCCTACTCGGTGTAACCCTAATCTGGTGTTAATATATTAGGGGGCTGTAGCATCTGGAGAAAAGATTTACAGTTGGCAGAGGTGTGTTCCTGGTCGACTGGCAGAGGCCTCCCGTGTTTTAGTATACAGTCCTGTGTGTGGCTGAAGCTACTCTAAGTAGAAAGGGGTTTATATTTGGTGTCTAGATAAGTTGTCTGAAATCTTACAATGAGTGATCACGTATCTGGTATTGGCTAAGGATGCATTTGATTTGATAATCAGGGAAACTGTACTGGGGATATTTGATTGTGGTTAAGCATATTTTGTGTTGACAGAATCACACATGGAAAGGGCAAATGGCTTTGTTAAAGCTGGAGAAGCCTCCTTCCCTTAAAACATGAAGTGGATGGTGTGCTGGGTGGCTCAGTCAGTTAAGCATCTGCTTTCAGCTCCGGTCATGATCCAGGGGTGCTGGGATTGAACCCTGTGAGGTAAGGCTCCCTGCTCAACAGGGAGCCTGCTTCTCCCTCTCCCTCAGCCCCTCCCTCCCTGCTCATGGTTATTCTCTCTCTCTCTCTCTCAAAAAAAAAAAATAAATAAATAAAGTGGATTAAGGTATTGATTTGTTCTCCCAGATCGACTGTAACAAAGTAGGCTCCTCTTTACTTCGTTGTGAACTGTATCCAAGCCTAAAGCATTCCCCACATTGTCATGTTTCTCCTTCTCCCCTCTGTTTTGAATTTGGGTTAGATGCCAATTGTGCTTTGGAATATAGAGTCATACATCAAGTTCTTTGCAGTGGTTAAAATATTTCATCAATTTATGGCTAATGAAAAATAGGGGCCTTTATTCCATAGGGCATTTTTCATCTTAGGAAAAAAAAATCTCAATAAAATTATTGTAAAATTAAGTGCCAGTGATATTAAAATGACCCAACTAAGTGGCTGGGTGAAATCAAATTCACTTGAAATCAAATTCACTCTTAGGCAGAAAGAAATTTTACTGTTAGAAACTGAGAGAGCTTTGGTATTTAACATAAGAAAAGAGCTTTAGAAGAAACACAGAATTTCAGGAAGAAAGAGTGTCTTACCCTTACAGGCAATAAGAATATTGACAAACAGAAAGGAGCGACTGGTATGCTCCTAACAGGAAGAGATGGGCCTTATTTGTGGTAGAGTTGGAAGAGGTCCCTGGCTGATCTCTTAAAGGGAATAAAGGGATGAGAGAGGTAGATACCAGAGGCATCTCCCATGAATAGAGAGAAATAACATCAGTGTAGGTTTCTGCCATTACTAAAATGGCCCACATTACCCAAAGCCTGGAAAATTCAAAGATGAAGGGGAAGCAGGACAAGAGCACACTTCAGAGGACACAACACCCTGCACTGAGCCCCAGAAGGGACCAGCCTCTGAAGCATCAAGACCTGTGCTTCATGGCAGGCGTGTGTTGAAGGTGACTCTCTTGCAGGATCAAACATGAGGACCAAAAAGAACATTCTCTTAGGCACAGCCTTCGTAGGTTTACAGAAACCAGAGCAAGAGGCTTGGACCACAAGGTAAATATGCCTTTGTTAGGGTTCTGGTTGGGACATAAATACACAAGAAAGGGCTAGGCTGTAGGAATTGGGCTATTCTTCTCACAGTAGAGCTTTTCAAGTAGACTTCTGACCCATACAGTTTTGTGACACTAGAGAGCCATGGTTCAAGGTGACACAGAAATAAAGGTAACTTGAATATGCGTGCTGTGTCCCGTGATAAACACAGGGTCACTCTGGTGACCTGGCTTCTTCCATTTAGCAGTTAGAGTCAGTTGCATTTCAAAAGGCAGGGGCATGTTGAATGCCACCCTCTGACAAAGGAGAAACCATGTACAGGAGGATATTCACCCCCCCACCCCAGGTTATAGGAAATTTTAATCACAGTTTCCTAATGGGAGGTTCCTTCCATTTCTATTTTAATTCACAGATTTTAGAGCAAACATTGATAGAGTGATTGATAGCTAGTGAGAGTAAGAGTCATTTTTGTGTAAGAGTCATGTTTCTTTCATTTCATAATTTTTTCTTGTTCTTCCAGATAACACTAAATTTCTCTATGGTGTTTATGTCTCTAGATTATGAAGATTATGGGTTTATCGGGATAATTTTGGCTAGAAGTAAAAGGCCACAACTCAACAGACATTGTCTCCTACAAATATACTTTTTCTCAGAAATAAGACATCTGACAGGATAGTTCTCAAAGTCGGTGGATACAGCAGCTCACTGATGTAACCAAGAGCCCCAATTCCCTCCGTCTTTCTGTTTCCCAATGCAGTGGATTTGTACTATGATATAGCAAAGCTGAGAGTGTATTTCTGGGAATTCCCTTCCCTCTATAGTTCCGCAGTGAAAGGTGAGGCAGCAACCACTTGGTTGCGAATATGCTGTGGTTGATCACACCTGTTGTCTCTGATCTGCTGACCCGAGTCCTCAGGGGAAGGGCAGCAGTTAAGTCAGCAGCTTCTCCAGCACAAATCGTCTCCTTCTTCAGCTTTGCTGAGTCTCTGGGTAGATGTGTATGGCTCTTTGGTGATGGGTACCATCTTCTATAGGTTACCTGCGTGCAGCCTCAGGCTCCGGTGCTGTTAGAGACAGATTTTAATTTGTTTTCATGGATCCTGCTGTGTCTTTGATTAGCCTCTCTTCACATTCAGCTTTTCATCTTATTGATTTTTATTTTTTAAGATTTTATTTATTTATTTGAGAAAGAGAGAGCAGGAATGGGGCATGGGGAGAGGCAGAGGGAGATGAGTAGGCTGAGCAGGGGGCCCCTGGATGTGATGTGGGGCTCTATTCCAGGATCATGAAATCAGGACCCTAGCCAAACACAGATGCTTAGCTGACTGAGCTTTTCTTCTTAACTGCCTACCCTGATAACCTGCACTGATTTCACACCCGTGACCAGGTGCAAAGGAAATAGACCTCTTGCAAAGATTTCTTCACTTACTTTTTGATGATCCCTTAACCATTCCCTTCTGGATAGTTTTCTCCCCTAGCCTCTCCTAGAACTGTAGATGATTGAATCTAGATTATTCTGTAGCTCATATCAGTTTTGCTTCTCTGAATGAACCTTTACTGATAAAACCATTATCAGTGTCATGATTGGCTCCCCTCGTGGTTGCAAGTTGGCTGGTTCAGAATCAGGTGTCACATACAGACATGATAATATACAGTGGGGCAGGTATGAGTGGTTGGGATTCATGTCCCCTAAAGCACTTGGCTTCACAGGGAAGGCTGGACACTGGAACAAAGTCAGGGACGTGCCAACAAGAAGGAAGGAGTTAACAGCTGTTGGGCAGGCTACCAGTGGAGTTGCTGGTGTTTTATAAAGGCTATGAAATTGGAGCTTGTACTTGAAAGCTCTATGTGTCCTTTGGATTCTGAAATTTTGCAAATACAAGATACATGAGAGGTTTGGAATTGGATTCTGAAAAAGCTACATCACTTCCAGCAGAAGATGGCATGGGCTGCTGAGGGTGATAAAGCAGGAAAGCAAATCAGCCAGGCATTTGACTAAGGATGTTTGGGCTCACATGAAGAAATAGAGAAATTGGCCAGAGAAGATTTTATAACTTTAATTTTGGGGGGAATTTAATTTCTTCAGTGTGATAAGTTATTTTGCTTAGGGATATTTCCCTCTTCATTTTGTAAAAACAAAATGAAACTTCCATATTTGAATTTTCATTTGTAGGAACTTAAGATCAGGAGTTAATAGTTTTTTAATTTTGGAAACATCTGGTGCTTGGATTGTCTTGTGTTTATAGTCATTTTTGGTGAATTATGTTAGGTAACATAGCTAGGTATGCTTTAAGAAGGAAATAGAATATGAAATAGAATATGAATTGAACTTTAAGACTAGTTGACTGTGTAGCCTTCAGATTAACTTAATTACCATCTTCTCCTAACCTATAGCTGAAGAGCTTCTAAGCCAATATTGAACTCTCATCTCACTTGTCCCAGGAGGTGCACACAGAGAACTATAGCCCTGGAGACAATCCCAAGGGTCAGGCAGATCTTCTATAGCTTCTCCCTTGAGAGGAAGCTGTTCTCATGGTTGGCCATAGGCTTGGCTCTTACACATTAGGATATGGATCTGACAGTAGGAAATGTACACATTCCTATACCTCTGAGATTTGCCCTTCTTTTTCCACCTCTTCCTTCTGAAAGGAGGAGAATTAGCTAATGTGTTTTATTATTTAAAGACAAAGGATGGTAATAATAACAAAAAGTATGACCATTTGATAAAGATTCCCTCTGATAATGGAAGTGATGAAGCTTATAGATCAAAAAGGAAGAGAAGTCAAATAAAAATGTGAAGATTACATAGAACAGAAAAAGTGTGTATTTTTTTTATTTTTGTGCCATACTTCAAACCAGGCCATGTTTAATTAACAATGTTTATATTATGATGATTTTATAGTTGAATGAAGTTGTGGGTGCCTGTTTGGGGCACAGTGGGATAACTCAAAATCTCTGTGGCTTCAGCCATAAAGGTTTATTTTTTGCTTGTGACACAATCCAGTGTGGATCAGGGTGAGTGGCATTCTGCATTCTGCAGTCATGTGAGGTTCAAGGTTGTTCCAGCCATTGGCTCTACCATGTTTAGTGGCCTCTTCCATTGGATATAGGTGATGTAGAGAAAGAAAGGCCTCAGAGGACTGCATGGTAGTTGCTATAGTTGGGCCAGAAGTGTTATAAATGATTTCTGCTCTCATCCTATCAGCCAGAATGGCTTCTATGGATGTCTCTGTCTGCTGTGGAGGCTAGAAACTCTAGTGTAGCTATGTAAGGAAGAAGAGGGAATGAGTCTGATGAGTGTTATAGGTTGAATTATGTTCCCTAAATTGTAGCTCAGAATGTGACCTTACTTGGAAATAGAGTAAAAGCAGATACTATTAGTTAAGATGAGGCTATAATGGAGTAGGGTATGTCCTTAATCTAATATCATCATTGTCCTAATAAGAAGAGGAGAGCCACACTGGGAGAAGATAGCCAATGGGTGACAAAGTCGAGATTGGAGTGATGATACTTCTATAATTATCCATCTAGGATTGACAGCAAATATCACAGGCTAGAAAAGGCAAAGTTGGATATTTCTCTATAGGTTTCAATGGAAGAAACTCTTGATATGAGCCTCTAGACTCTAGAACTGTTAGACACTGTATTTCTGGTTCTTAAGCCACCCATTTGTGGTAATTTGTGATAGCAGCCCTAGGACATTAATAAAATTAGCACCTAGGAAACTCTGACAATTAATTTTGCTTTTCCTTTGTCAGTGTGTTCCAAGAATTATTTAAACATAGGTGATAGGAGAGACAATGGTCATAATAACCCCAAGACAGGAGTAGTTAGTACTGGGAAAGAGCTTTATCTCCTCACCTTCTGCACAGGTACACGGACCCTCTGCCATGTTCCCCCTAACATGTCACTAAGGGCTCATGAGACCCAAGTGAGACTCACCTGGGCTCTGTCTGCTATCCAGGTTTGTGACCATAAAGAATTCTGTGTGTGGAAAATGTATAGAACCAATATCATAAGAACAGGGGCAACACATTCTGTGTATACTAAGCAAATACAGTTGACAATGAAAACAAAAATAATACAAAACTTCCTAATACCCTCCTGAGAGTCCCTGCTCCTGAGTTGTGTTACAATGAAAAAACACACTTGAGTCCTTTGCTCACAGGAACTAATTAGGAATGTTTTATGAGTATAATACTTAACCAAAACCATAATAGAAAATTCTGAATAGTTTTAAACAACTATTTTACTTTTTTTCTGAGAGAAAAAAAGCCTATGGGTCCCTATATACTTTTAAAAAATAACATATACTTATTTGAAAAGTTTAAACTTTAAGATTACTTATCAAATTATGTATATCCCATTCTTAAAAACTTATCATTATACATATGATTTTAGCCACTATCCTCATAAAACAGAGAAATCTCATAATGTCATTTAATGAGCACTGATTATTGTTCTATACAAGGAATTCTTCATGCATAATATTTCCTGGAAAATTCCTTTGATCAATATGAACTTTCTGGTCATGGTATGATTTAGCATTGATAAATTGAAGAACATTAGTTTATTAACAAAATACACTAAACCTTTCTTATTTTTTTGTCCAGTAGAATATGTTTTTTAAAGGTCTTTTTACACTTAAAAAAAAAAAAAGATTTTATTTATTTCAGAGAGAGAGAGAGAGCAAGCACAGGCAGGGGGAAAGGGGGTCCAGAAGGAGAAGCAGACTCTCTGCTGAGCAAGGAGCCCGACATGGGGCACGATCCCAGGACTCTGGGGTCATGAGCTAAGCCAAAGGCAGACACTTAACTTACTGAGCCACCCAGGTGCCCATCTACTGGAGTATTTTATACGGAGAGCAAAAGTCATTCTTATGAACATTTTCTTTATTTCTGTGAAGCTGTCTGATTATTTATTCTGAACTATAAAGAAGGATCTAATTTTAATGTTAAGAGTATTAAATGCTGGATGAATAAAAGAAAGTGAAAAACCAGTCTATAAATCTTTATTTTAATATCCAGATATTAATTTGAATTCTTAATATTTTATTCAAGAAATTATAGTAATTCCAGGATGCCTGGGTGGCCCAATAGGTTATTCATCTGACTCTTGATCTCAGCTCTGGTCTTGATCTCACAGTCTTGAGTTCAAGCCCTGCATTGGGCTCTAAGCTGGATATGGAGCCTACTTAAAAAATATATATATCTATATATCTATATATAGATATAGATAGATAGATGGATAGATAGCAATTCCAGTAAATCTAGAATGGAAATGTATGCATACAATATTAATATTAACAAATAATATTGTTAATCAGCTAGTCTACAACATGACTGGTTGCAACAAAGACACTCCCATGATCCCTGCTCTTACGGAGTAAATATTGGTGCCACCTGTATGTCCCCTGGGGATGGCATGGGTGCTGCTCTGTTTGACAGGCTTCATCTTTCCCAGGCCATTATAACAAAGTTTTTGCTTCTTCCCATTCCTTCCCGAGAACTTCTCTTTCTTCAAAACCCAGTAAGCACTCTGGGAAAATAAACAAGGAAATGACTGCAAAGATATAGTGAAAGGGAAACATTATCAGGAAAAGAAGTAAGTCAATCCATACTATGTCTATAATCCTGCCATTAATCCAATGATTTGCACATACTTAATGTCATTAATAGTTTCCTGTATGTTCAATATTATAATATACATTCATTTAAGGCAAATTTCCTATACATTTAAAAAAATGGGGTGTCTGGGTGGCTCAGTTGTTTGGCATCTGCCTTCAGCTCAGGTCAAGATCCCAAGTCCTGGGATCGAGCCCTGCAATGGGCTCCCTGCTCGGCTGGGAGCCTGCTTCCCCCTTTTCCTCTCCATCTTCTTGTGTTCCCTCTCTTGCTGCCTCTCTCTCTGTCAAATAAATAAAATCTTAAAAAAAAAATTATTAGTGCTTAAAAAGTTCTAGAGAACCCAGCATATATATGGATGTGTACATGTATTTTGTCACTGAACTTTTTTCTACTTATTTCCTCCTGTAAAATGGTTGAAAATACTCTGAAGCAATAAAGTTTTCAGGGTGCCTGGGTGGCTCAGTAGGTTAAGCGTCAGACTTTTTTTTAAAGATTTTATTCATTTATGAGAGAGAGAGCACAAGTGAGGGGAGGAGCAGAGAGACAAATAGAGCCCCCGAGCTGAAGTCAGATGCCCAACCAGCTGAGCCACATAGGCACCTCTGTGTCAGACTCTGGATTTCTGCTCAAGTCTTGATCTCAGGGTCATGGGATGGAGGCAGGAGTGGGGCTGTGTGCTCAGTGGGGAGTCTGCTGAAGATGATTTCTCTCTCTCCCTCTGACCCCCCGCAACTCACTTGCATGCTTTCTAGATAAACAAATAAATAAGTAAATAAATAAAATCTAAAAACAAAACAAACAACCCCCCCCCCCAAATCTTGAAAGTTCTTTTCTCTTCATATTCCGAAAGCACTTAGCGCAAAGTGTTCTATGTGGCAGCCTCTCAGTATCTTTGCTGAGTGAATGATATGCTCGCAACCTGGTAGGCTTTAAAAAAATGTTTGTCGAATTGCATTACAACACTGCAAGGTTCTAGATTCTCTGGAAATCAGCTTATCCCTGCCCTACTTCCTTGGCTGTGATATTGGCACATATCACAATATGATATGAAATATGTCTTTATTGTTAAATTGCAATAAACACTTTATTGAAATCTCACTGGCAGTAAGCATTCACAGATAAAATACCCAATTGTTATGAGTCTCCCTGGAGTTGATCTTAACCAAGATACTTTCCATCATTTCAACAAAACTTAATGGCTTTAAATATTTTCACTTATGCTCCTTAGCATAAATAAAAATCATTCCAGAAGATGGTTTCTCCCCAGCTTAATTCTTTGTGCAATGAAGGATTTATTCCTCTATACCATGGTCCATGGAATTTTTCCCTATATCACCTCAAATCGGAAGGCTTGTTTTGTTTTTATATATAATAAATTATTTAAGAAAAAATTTCTCCTTTATTGTATCAGAATGTGTTCATTATAATAGAGATTTTTCTCTAGTTCATGGTGGAGGTTTGGTTATATAATAATAAGGAAAAGTGTGTCAGTCTTTATTTGCATGGATTTATTCTTTGCTGTGAGAGAAACTAGTGTTCAGCATATATATACTTATATCCTTCATAAGAGATAATTTTTATATCTCTGCAAAGCCCCAACTAAATAGGTTCTAAATGTGAGAACTACAGGACCATACCATAAAGAAAACTGTGTGACTTTTCAGCTCTCTTGCTTTTCCTCTGCAGAAAAGAATAGGGCTACTGGGTACAGTGAAATGATGTGACACTTTTGCAACAAAACTAGTGACTTAATAGAGAGAAAGCACTAATTATTTAAAAATGTGTGAAATTATAGAATTTTTCTAAATTTTATTTATTTGAGAGCAAGAGAGCCATAGAACACAAGCAGGGGGAGCAGAGGGAGAGGGAAAAGCAGTCTCCCCACTGAGCAGCAAGCCCCATGCAGGGCTCAATTCCAGGACCCTGGGATCGTGACCTGAGCCAAAGGCAGACACTACCCGACTGAGCCACCCAGAACTTTTGAATTAGAGTATCCCTTGGCATTCTTCTAGTCTAATCTCATTTTAGTAGATGGGGAAAATATTACCCAGCTGCAAATAGGCAGCTCATGAATTTGAGAATAAAAAGAGGTTTAAGGAAGATAATATGTATGTGAACTGCCTAGCCTCAGGTATCTAGTTCTTCCAGGAGTGAAGGTGGTGTGACGTTGGGGAAGAGATAGTTTAGAACCATAAGAAACTTCCAGGACAACTACTTTGAAGGAGAACAGATAGAGAGAAAAGTTGGCTGCAGTGGGAAAACAGACTTTTTTTTTTAAAGATTTTATTCATTCACTTGACAGCGAACACAAGTAGGCAGAGAGGCAGGCAGAGAGAGAAGGGGAAGCAGGCTCCCTGCAGAGCAGAGAGCCTGACTCAGGACTCGATCCGAGGACCCTGGGATCATGACTTGAGCCAAAGGCAGAGGCTTTAACCCACTGAGCCACCCAGGCGCCCCAATAGACATCTTCTTGCTGAGTGCTTGGGGCTGACTGAAAGAGGTTCCTGCTTCTAGTTACGGTGGTTTCCTGTTTGTTCAACCATGTGGAAGAGATGAAGATATTTAAATTGAGTTTAAATTAAAATTAATTTAAAAGAAAATTAAATTCACCTTGATGGGAAAATATCTCCACTTTTAACAGAAGTCAAACACTTGCGGGTTTTTTTTTTTTTAAGACTTTATTTATTTATTTGACAGAGTGAAAGATCACAAGTAAGCAGAGAGGCAGGCAGAGAGAGAGAGGGAACCAGAAAGCCCAATGTGGGGTTCCAACCCAGTACCCTGAGATCATGACCTGCGGCAAAGGCAGTGGCTTAACCCACTGAGCCACCCAGGAGCCCCTTGTTTTGTTTTTTTAAGAACTAAATCTAGCTGTCTCTGAAAATGGCAGGCTTATGTATACTGACATCACTATCTTTTGAAGGCACATCTTGCCTGATGTGTGTGTACTCTGGGTCTCAAAGTTTTGACTGAAATTTTAAGTTGTGACCCATCTGATCAATGAACACCTGTTGTACACTCTGAAGGTAGCATGGAATGGTCTAGCTGGGGACAGAAGTGCTGCAATCCACCCACCCCTCCTAAAAATTCTGGCTAACATTTGTAATTTATGTTTACCTTCTTAGGTATATGTCCCCAAGGACCTGCTCACACACATCCATAAGGAAAACAGTTGCGGAATTGTGTGTGGTAGTAGGGAGGAGAGCCTACATCCCAGAAAATGGTGCTGAATGAGAAAAAAAATCAGAACGAGTCTGTAGTAAAATGTGCATAAATCAAATGTATACACCAAGTCCGCATATTTTACAAATTTATTTATTCCTATTAAATATATGAGGCATGTACCTCTGAGGGAGGTTTGGGAGACGTGAACGAATGAACAATGAATGACAAAAAATATTCTCAGGCAAGGAGCACATCTTGCATGAATGCACGGAGATTATCTGAGATGACTTTAGGAATTGGGTTTATTATAACTTTCGTATCTGAGGTCGCAAGAAAGAACAGAGAGGGAAAGAGGGGAGGTGGGAGAAAAAGGAAGAAAGAAAGTTCTGTAATAACACATAAATGTAGTCTTTGCAGAATGAGATGAATTGCAAGATTCCAAACATACCCCGTGGGATTTTACAGTTTACTGAACAGTTCACAAGGAGGTGCTATATACTCATTGTCTTTGCTCCCTTGCTCTTGTCTTCCTGTCTCCGTCACATAAAAGAAATGACAAATAATCCTCCATCAATCATTACTGAGATGGAAAGGAAAGCATGTAAGGGAAATATGTGAGTCCAAAGTTGAGCTTTTTCTTGAGAAATAAGTTTTGTCATTTGCAGATACACTGATATTCTGGATGTGCTGTTACATTTTCTAATTCACTAAAAATTCTGGCTAACATTTGTCATTTATGACATCTAAAGAGTATGTTTACCTTATTAGAGAGCGTGTCCATGTACAGCTCAGAATTAGAATAACTGGAAACCAGACGTCAGCTTGTTTAGAAATGTTTAAAACACAGGCTACATACTTGCAAGCTCCAACCTCACAAAATGAAAACCAGGGGAGGAAATTGTTTGGAAAATTCATGTAGAAAACGTTCTGGCAGATGTCGTGCCCGGTCCTTATTCCCCTTCAGAGCAAAGACATTGGTTTCCCTGTGGCTGGGAGATTATTGAAATCACAATGAATACTTTATTCCAGTCTTACTAACAGTATTCAGGGAGAAAGTACCTAATACCCGAATAGTTAAAACCCAGTTGCTCAGAGTCTCTCAGCTGAGTTCCTCTTGAGGCCTTGCCTTAGCTAGAGGGAGCTGCTTGTCCCCAGTGAGGTGCCCCTCCCTGGATCCGCCCGCATCCAAATGCCTGGTTCTTGAGGGCCAGGTCCCCAGGCCTCAGGGAAGAGCAACTGGGAGGGGCCTTCCCAGCCCAGAGTTTACTATGGGATGGATCTGCTGAGGTCTCTGTGGACACCAGGCATCCCAGTTTAGCTTCCTCCTCTGCCCAATCTCTACCCCCCCCCCCCCAGGTGTATGTAGATCCTGAGCACCTGCCCCATTACAGCTCCTGCACCTGATTTTTCTCTGGAAGTCTGTTTCTCCGGGGACCCCAAACTGAGATAGCAAGAGAAGGACTTCCAAGTGAAGACAAACACTTGAGATGACATGGTGTCCTTTTACCAACACGTAACACTCACCACCTTCAGTCTGCAAAGTAATAATAATCACAACCATAACATTGATTCCATTCATAATAGAGTGCCTTCTTTGTGTCAGATTCCATATGAAACAACGGAATTACAGAGACCAGTAAGACATGGCTCTTGGCCTGGAGAACCTTGGGACAAGTGAATTTCTGGACAATTGTTAAAACTGAAATTTCCTTTTATCTGTATATATATGTTTTTCATTTGACTTTTCTTACTTAGTCACAAGAATGTTGAGACAGTATCTGGAATATACTAGTAGTTTTACAACCACCTTTTAAAGACTGGAATCAGTGGAGAAGATAATAGGAAAATTTTGTATTTATATTGCCTGGAGTAGAAAAATCTAGCATTTATTTATTTTTGCCACCCATGACATGCTTTCAGATTACTTTTCCTTCAATAAGGCTCTGTCAGCTTAGGTTGCTAAGACCCAGGCAGATCTTCCAGGGAGAAAAATATCTACCAGGGATGAATAATTCAGAGGTGATCAAGGTTGAAATATTTGTATCAGGTTTTCTTCCTAATATTTAGCATTTTGAATGCAGCATATTCCAGAAGAGAATTCTATTGACTTTCCTAAGACTTCTCAAGAAAAATTGTTAATGAAAGTATCTCTCTGGGAAATAAAGAGGCAGAAGACCTTATGGAATTTATAATCAATCTGGTTGAAAGGAAAAAAGAAGATATAACCTAGAAAATTCAGAATACAGTTAAGAAACAGTACATGATAACTGATATATTATTATATGTATACTTATATATAATATGTAAGGTATAGTTCTATATTGAAAGTGTTAACTTTTTCAATATATATAAGGTCAAATATAGAATGAGGTCAGGTTATTAATTGAATATTTAATAAATCAATTAATCCCAGAAATCCCTGGGAAAGGGTGTAGGACAAAATCGTTCTCACTTCAGAAACTACAGGTGATGAAGGGGATGGTCGACGTGGCTGAGATAACTGGTCATTACAGTTGAAGGGACCCAGGGTATCAGACGGTGCAGTGGGGGCAGGGAGGAGTCTCTGAAATGCGGGAGTTCACTGGCATGCTTCAGAGGACTCCCTTTCCTATGGCAGCCATGACAACCAAGGACACAGGCCCCTCAGGAGTGGAGATTTTAGTCATCCTACTCTGCAAGGGACAAGGACCACCTGGAGTTTCTGCTGGCAGCAGAGGAACATGGAATGTGTAGGCGAAAAGCAATAACTTTTTAAATACTATGACCATATGCCTGGTTTCAGAAACAAGGCCTAGAGCAGTATGAGTACTTCTTCCTTCCCCTTGCTGTGAAGATATTTGCATATATATTAACAGTTCTTTTTTTTTTTAATCTTCCTTCTGTCTAACATGAGATACATTGATATAGATAATCTTACATTGAAGATATCAGATACCAGAAAGGGAGTGATGAGTGTAGGAGCCACTTGGGCAATAAAAGTTACTTTTTTTTTTCACCTAAATTATTATTTTTTTATTAATTTTTTATTTTTTATAAACATATATTTTTATCCCCAGGGGTACAAGTCTGTGAATCACCAGGTTTACACACTTCACAGCACTCACCCAAGCACATACCCTCCCCAATGTCCATAATCCCACCCCCTTCTCCCAACCCCCTCCCCCCAGCAACCCTCAGTTTGTTTTGTGAGATTAAGAGTCACTTATGGTTTGTCTCCCTCCCAATCCCATCTTGTTTCATTGATTCTTCTCCTACCCACTTAAGCCCCCATGTTGCATCACCACTTCCTCATATCAGGGAGATCATATGATAGTTGTCTTTCTCTGCTTGACTTATTTCGCTAAGCATGATACGCTCTAGTTCCATCCATGTTGTCGCAAATGGCAAGATTTCATTTCTTTTGATGGCTGCATAGTATTCCATTGTGTATATATACCACATCTTCTTGATCCATTCATCTGTTGATGGACATCTAGGTTCTTTCCATAGTTTGGCTATTGTGGACATTGCTGCTATAAACATTCGGGTGCACGTGCCCCTTTGGATCACTACGTTTGTATCTTTAGGGTAAATACCCAATAGTGCAATTGCTGGGTCCTATCAAAGTACCATCCATCTTTTTCAAAGAAATGGAACAAATAATGCTAAAATTTATATGGAACCAGAAAAGACCTTGAATAGCCAAAGGGATATTGAAAAAGAAAGCCAACGTTGGTGGCATCACAATTCCGGACTTCAAGCTCTAAAAGTTACTTAAGAAACAGCAGGGGCAAGGACAGTCAGACCCCACTCTGTTCCCCGAAAGCAGGAAACAAATCTTCCACACTGGTCCATGATAAACCACTTACTGTAATAAATGTAGTTCAATTCTATACATCTTCAGGCATCCCTACACAAATGTATCACGATGAAGAAATATGGGTGACTTGCGATACCTTACATAAAATAAAACTATTAGTAAATTTCAGAAAGTAGAAATTCATCTGTCCCTTGAAATACCCACATGCCCTTTTTATAAAGGCATAGCAAATGGTTTATAAAATGTGAGTTTATTTCCCTCTTGCCACCCCAGTCCACCCCCAAGCTGCTACAAAGAAGACCCAGCTGGTCCAGAGCAGGAAGGGGCATCACATTACACAGGGCATCACGTTTTCACAGGGCTTTTTAGGGAGATAACAGGGAATGATAAACCGCAGGCAGTAGTGGTCCAGCCCTCCACATGGCCATTGCTGGACAAAACAGATGCTCCCTCACAGGTGTACACATCTGCAGGGGAAAGCACTGAAGTTTCAGAGGTGGACATGTGTGCCTTATTTCCCATTTCTAGTGTCTAAGGGAATGACGTGGCCTTTCATTTGCCGAAAGCAAGGCTTGTATTCTGGTAGCCCCATGTTAATTCTTTCACATATTTCTTCATCGTGATACATTTGTGTAGGGATGCCTGAAAATGTATAGAATTGAACTACATTTATTACAGTAAGTGGTTTATCATGGACCAGTGTGGAAGAATACCAATACCAGAATGACAAAGACAGGTTGTCTGCTTTAACCACAGCCATTGAGGACAGACAGACAAGACCTCCTTAATACACAGGAGGCTTCTCAGTTTGTGACTCCCGGGCTAGGAAGGTCAGCTGCTTTTCCATTCAATCTAATGCTTCTGGGTTCCTACTAAAAATAAATCATGAAAAGCACAGGAAAGTTGTTTACTGAAGGGAAGTCTTAAAGAAGAGGAAAGAAGTGAATGTAGAAATTGTGAAGTTATATAGACCACTCTTTGAATGTAATTAACTGTCTTTCCAGAACTTGACAGCAATATAAGACAATATAAAACACAGCTACTTGCCAACTGGTTCAGATGATACTTCAATACCAGATGCACTTTTAGTCCCGTACATGAAACGTTTGGATGTTATTTGTGTCTATATGAATTGAAGCCACTAATACTCTTCTAGAGCAGTAACTGCACACCAGGAAGGACAAGACAAACATTAATCAAGGAATAGAGTTTCCCCAAGCTTGCAGAATGGAAAGTCTGTTTACACATCGTTTCCATACGCCTGAATGGGCTTCTTCACCAGAAGAGATGGAATAAGACATGGAGAGGTATGGAAAGGTTTCTGGAGGGGGAGAAGGATGCCCCCCACATCCCTGCATTTAGTCTTCTGCCTGTTCTACTTTGTCACATGCTTCTCCTGCTCTGTCTGGTGTCAGGGTTGTCTCTAAGAGACTGCATGAGGAGGGTGCTGTTTGTCATGACATCCTTTGGTGTATAAGTTCTCGGAAGGCCTCCTAGAAGGCTGTTTTAGTCCATGTGTATAGGTAAGCTCCGGGTTATTAAGGAGCTCCTAGTAAAATACAGAAAAATGAAGAGCCAGCCCCAGGCAGAATGGTGTGTGGGTGGCTTCTCTTTCTGACTTATATCAAATGCCTATGGTAAATTTCTTGGGAATTATCTGTCATTTGTTTTTCATCATCACCACATGCAACTTCAGCTACGTACTGGGAGTAATCTTCTTCTACTTTTAGATGCAGGACATTCCTCTGTGTTAGTAGCATTGGCTACTCAGTACCCAAGGATTCCAGATGGGGTGCAGATAGATCTCAGTAAAGATGATGATGGCACTTTATTTCAATAGTCCTTAATCAGCTGTACCTTCTCAATAAGGGTGGCCATCCTCTGCTCGAGAGACCCTCCAGGTTCACCTGCCCCTTCCTGCTCTGGACCAGCTGGGTCTTCTTTGTAGCAGCTTGGGGGTGGACTGGGGTGGCAAGAGGGAAGCACCCAGGGCAGGGCACCATCAAGATGGGGTGAACCCTCTGCCAGAGCCCACCATTCTGGTCTACTTTTGGCTCTATGGGAGGATCCTTCCTTCTCAGACCTGGTGTTTTTTAAGCCATTTGAAATTGTTTCATGAGTGTCTTCCAGATAGTGAAAAGCCAAGCTGAGGATAGAGGATCAAATTAGGTAGTAAATGTGTATGAATAAGAAAAAAATTAGTATGTAAATTGTACCAAAACCCTATTTAAATGAATGTGCTTAGGAATGAAAATCCAATATATGTGAATATTTTTATATATATTGCACATACTGAATTTTTGTGTGTACATATATATATATACACACATTTACCTGTATCAATATACATATATTACACACACCAACAGAAGGGCTCTGAGTGATGACCCAAAGAAGAAATTTTAAGTTGTTCTCAGGAAGCATGGCCTCAAAATAATTCTGTAGCGTAAAAGCTTAATAAAATATGTGGTATCATGAATAAGGCCACTGAAACAATTCAGAAGAAAATGATTTAATTCTAAAAGTAAAGTTTGCAACATCCTAGAATGCTGTGCATTTGCTATTAATTGAGCAAATACTATATGCTCCGTGCTCTTCTAAGGGCTGAGGTAGAGCAGTCAACAAAGCAGACCAAATCCCAGCTCTCCTGGAGCGTAGGTTCTAGTGAGAAGAGAGAGGGGACAAATGAGCAAGTGTGTGATACAGTGTGAAGTGGTGATGTGCCCAAGGTAGCCAGTGAAGTGAGTGTTAATTCCCTACATGTGGTTAAACTTTAAACAGGCTTCTTCCAGACGCTGGGCCCCTGACCTCCTTTGTTTTGGAACATTGACTTTTCAAAGTGTAAATTGTACACTGCCTCTTTGAGTTGTATAAATCTTTAACCAGCCTCTTGCCTGTTTTACTAGCCACAACTTCCTTTCTCAAGGACCTGAGAGCCATCCTTCGAAATGAGATTGTCCAGGCAGACAGTACCCCTAAATCTCAGTCTCTGTGGGACAGAGGAAGCTTCACTGGGGTGGCCGCCTTGCTCCAGCTTGTAAAACCCACTTCCTGTTGCAAAGTGGAAGTTTTACTTTTCCTCTGGGTGAAGCCAATTAGCAAATACAGATGGCCTCAGGTCTCCCCGACCCAGCTCTAAGAAACTCTCCTGACCTCTGTTTCTGAGGAGATGCCATCTGGACTTGGTCTGTGTTCTCTCTCCTATCTCTGGAAATAGTCTCAGAATAAAATGAACTTCTGATTGCTCATTTTGTTTGGTGCAATTTTTCTTTAGCAAATAGATGATACCAGGTAAGGGAGTTTGCTAGGTCAGGGTGTGTGTGTGTGTTTAAAGATTTTATTTATTTGAGAGAGAGAGAGAAAGCATGAAAGAGGAGAAGAGGGAGAGGGAAAAGCAGACTCCCCGCTGAGCAGGAAGCCCCAGGCAGGGCTCGATATTGGGACCCTGAGATCAGGACCTGAGCCAAAGGCAGGAAGGCAGATGCTTAACTGGCTGAACCCCCCAGGGATCCCTAAGGGTGTGTGTTTTTTTCTAAGAAGGTGATCAGAATAAAACCCTTTGATGGGTGCTATTTGGGCAGAGGATTAGATGCTGAGAGTGAGTGAGCTGTGTGGATCTGCAGTAGGCAGTATTTTGTACACAGGGGATTATCTGCAGGTGCTTCTGGAGGTGGCAATGAAGCCCCTATGGCAGCACAGAATGAAGGAGGAAGACAGTGGCCGGCCTTAAGTGGTGGAGAGCCAGTTCCCATGATGCCTTGCATGCCCTTGGAAAGACTTCAGCTTATATTTTGAAAGGGGTAGAAAGCTCTCAGAGGAAGGTTTGGGATAGAGGAGTTTAAAGGGATCTGGCATAGGCTCACATGTAGCTGCCGCCCTGAAGAAAACAAAACGAGACTTCAGGGAAGCAGGGGCAGCAACCGGGAAGCCAGTCTGGAGCTGTTGCAGTGATGTGGGCAGGCGTGATGATGTCTTAGACAAGGGTGGAAGTCCTGGTGATAGAGAGAAGGGGCGGTGGGTGGAGAGATTCCGAAGGTGGAGAGGAGGCTTGGCCACAGAACTGGGTGTGGGGTCCAAGAGAAGGAGCCAACTCAAGGACTACTCCCAGGTGTGGCCTGAGCACACGCAGGAATGGCATAATCAAGGTAACACCCCCAGAAGGGCTGGTCCCGGGTTAGGCCCTTCCCAAGAGTCACCTTCTTGGGCTCTTTCAACATGCCTGTGGATTGTCTTATTTTTAGCGCTTTGAGAGGGGGAAAGAGAATTCCAGAGACTGTGAGTCATTCTCTCGAGACTGCACAGCTAACTATAAATGGCTGCCTTCATTTGGGCTTCCCAGAGAACGGAGCCTGGGACAGGACGTAGGTGCAGGTGGTTTATTTGGGCAACAACTGAGACCAAGGAGAGGTGTGAGGGATTGGGGAGAGTAAGGGTGGGTCAGGAAGAGCCAACGTAAGGGCTTGTTACTGAATTTGTGGGCTCTGATGTCTCCTCAAGACCTCTAGAACGCCTCCATGAAGTGTCTGCTGGAGGGATGGAAGGGGGATCATTCGTCCATCCCCGTGGCTCCATTCCTCACTTCTGAACTTTGCCTGCATGTAATTCTAGAGTTCATTGTCCATGCCTGTCTGTCTGGAGAATCCCAGGGCAGGAAAAGAAGATTCTCAGCACCGTGCTAAGATCTTGATATATGTTCTCATTTAGTTTTCACAGAACCCAGGGTGTTCTATCTCACTCTGTGTCTCATCTGTTTATATCTATCTATCTATCTATCTATCTATCTATCTATCTATCCATCTACCTATCTATCTATCATCTATCCAACTGTCACTATCTATCATCTATCTTTGTGTCTATCTGAACCTGAGACCAGTGAAACTAAGCAATGCTCACTTTCACCATCAGACCCACTGTTCAGGCCTCTACATAGTCCCACATTGCCTTGCAATCAGGGCAGGATAACAGGTTATAATCAGCGAATCTGGCTGCCAAGGGTAGCTCACCTTCACCTCAGGATGGACACCTTGTTTCGCATGTACCCTGCCTGGATCCTTAGAGTTGACAGGGGACAGTGTAGATTGGGGAAATCAAGGTGATGACCTGTTGGTGTGGGGGTTGTTAGGAGCTCCATTCTGGGACCCCCGGGGTGGCTCAGTGTGTTAACTTTCCTACTCTCAGTGTCGGCTCAGGTCATGATCCCATGGTCCTGAGATCAAGACCCACGTCAGGCTCCAAAGTCAGTGAGGAGTCTGCTCCAGATGCTCTCCCTCTGCTCCTCCCCCTGCACTTGCATGTGCTCTCTCTCTCTCTCAAGAGCAACAACAAAGAGCTCCATTCATTCTGAATCTCTCTGAGGTATCACCTTGGCAGGTCACCTTCACCTTGAGCTCCCAGTTTCCCCACCAATAAATGAGGGGTTAGGGGATGACCTGCAGGATCCTTGTGATTCCAATATTCTGTACTTCCTTAGCAGTTGTAATACGTGTGCAATCCTAACCAATATATCTTTGTAGTGACAAAGAGGAAACTCCCAAGCTTTAAACAAAACTGGGTATTTTCTGAGTACTCTTCTCTGTGTAGGGTGCTGTATTCCTGGGGAAATCCATGCATAATCATGTGACTGTTTCCAGTTGGTTCTGTAAATTCACCTCCTTGAAAGCAAAGCCTCTAACAGCTTTACCTCCTGTATTGTGAAAGTAACAAAAGCAATTGGGATGATGCCAGAATTCTTAAATGCTGATTATAATCAGTATTTGGGTACACACTTCTTTAGCTGGAGCCAACATTTTGTCTTAAAATTAATGATGCAAACCTCCAGCCAGAAAGCAAGCATAGAAAATATTCCTTCTTTTCTCTCCCATCTCACTCAGCTGTAATCTCTGTAATTATTTTTGTGATTCTGAACATTAATCTGTTGTATCAGAGACTAGAGGTCAGGATAGCGAAACAGTACACCATTTTCATAAAGATTATCAGACAAAACTGCAGTGGGTTCACACACAACGGCTTTTAGTATTTTGGCATGATAACGATTATAATATATTATTTTCAGTTAGCACCTTCAGCCAAGACATTGTCATCACCCAAGCAGGTTGAATCTGTGGGCTATTGAGTGTAAAATATGTTGTACTAAAAGCTTGGAGGAATGTTAATTTCTTCAGTTTAATTTCTAAAAGACAGCTCGGACATTTACTTGACAGGGGAGATTGCTAAATCCAGTCAAGCAAGAAACAATTATGTGTGTTTTAAAATGCGGAGGAAAGATGGATCAATTATCTCTTTGTTATTCCTCATGGTCCTGCACTGACTGCCACTCAGGATTCAGAAGTTCATTCCGTCCGCGTGAAGAGGGCATAATCTATCCTTATAACTGATGCCTTTGCTCCATTTCTTTTCCCATCAAGATTTCGTGTGAAAACCTGCTCCACCTGCCACTTGTCAGGGCCAACATAAAATTGTAATTAACTGTCAAGTATTGGTGAAAAGGGAGTGAATGCATGTTTCCCTTAAAATATTCAGAGATTTCAAGAGGTAAGCTCTGTGATTTCCAGTATAGAGATGGGGCCGGACAGTGCTCTGACCAGAATGGTTTTTGGTCTCGGTGCCAAAAGCACTTTGGAGCAGAGGAGGAGGGAGACCCTCTCTGGACCTGGCCTTAAAATATTTGGGACCAGAACTTAATATTTCCTCTCAATAACTATAATATTGGAAAAAGGTGTTTTGCGCTAAAGGGTGAAAATTTTCCAAATGTGGGGTTTCTTTCTCTTCCTGGGGATTGATGACGGAATGGTTGTACAACAATGTGAAAGGTTTAATTTCACTGAATTGTACACTTAAAAATGATTAAAATGGTACATTTTATATTAGGCATATTTTACCATAATAAAAAACATTTCTCTCTACCTTTTTCCAAACAACAAAATAATGCAGCAATATATGAAAACTGAGTTAGATTAAACCTATTTGAAATGCAAGAGATGGAAATTTTTATCCATTTAAAGTTAAAACTTGTCATTATGGACTATATTTTATGTAGTATCTTGCTTTTTTGTAATTACAGTATTGATTTCTCTTCCATTGTTATGCTTTTATGCTGTGTGGTGTTTTTTTTTTGTTTTGTTTTTTATAGATTTTATTTATCTGACAGACAGAGATCACAAGTAGGCAGAGAGGCAGGCAGAGAGGAGGAAGCAGGCTCCCTGCTGAGCAGAGAGCCCGATGCGGGGTTCCATCCCAGGACCCTGAGATCATGAACTGAGCCGAAGGCAGAGGCTTTAAGCCACTGAGCTACCAAGGCACCCCTATGCTGTGTGTTATTATAAGGATTAAAACCCTAACAAATTTTCTTCTTCTTCTTCTTTCTTTCTTTTTTTTTTTTTTGAGAAGAACCTAACACTTGTTTCTTGGAAAGAAGGAAAGCCCCTGAGAAACACTTTTCTGGTTCTTATTCCAAAGGAGTGGATATGGATTGTGGGGATGGGCAAAATAAAGATTAAAATCCTGATATGACTGTAAACTGTAGGATGAATTCAGGCATCTTTTAAGTAACTGCTTAAGCTGATGAAGATTCCTGAGAAATGCAAGAGGACCAACTTTGGGTAGGGATTTGAATATTTTGTTGATATTTTAAAACTACCGTAGTGTCAGTTTGGGGCATCATTTTTTATTCAGTCAGAAGAAAATACTAAAATTTATTTGCTAATATTAATGATGTATTTTTCATGTTTGTTTTGTCAGCGCGTATCACTTAGATCTTGGCAACCCAAAGGAGAAATGCTTACAGTATCACCAGATAGAGAGCGAATTCTTCTTCCTAATTGTAGAGTCAGTCATTTCCATCCAGAGTCAAATTGTTTTCACATTGAGATTCATGGTCTTTTATTTTTGAATTTGGAGCAGAAATCTGTGGTCTGATCAGTGTGTTGTCTTCGTCTGGAAACCTTGTCTTCTCTGGGAAATGTGTTCTCTCTTCAGTTTATGTTCTTCTGAGTCTTCATTCCCCAGCTACAGTGGACTGGCCCAGAAGCAGATGTCTGTCCTGATTTTTCCTATGGCTCATTGGCTCATGTTGGGCAACTGCCCCAGGAACACTTCTGTGGGAGTAGGAGAGTCTGTTTTTCCATGGGATGGGATGCGTAGGGATGGAAATGAATATGTGTAAAGTGTCCTTATGACCTGTAAGTCACTGGTTTCAGCCACCCTGAGACAGTTGTCCATCTCCTCATTGAGGCCACACTATTCTGTCAGTTATAACCCAGTTTCCTTCCATCACATTCCTGTTTGTGAAAGCAGTATTTCAGTTGACTTGGCTCTGGCACTTGCAAGTAGCAGTCTTGACTAATCCAAAGGCAAACCCTCTTCAGACAAGTAAATGAATTTTGGAATCAGAGTCTCTTTTGTACCATGAGTAGAAATCCTCGGAAAATCAACATTTCTTATTTGTACATCCTTTGGGCAGATATCTAAATGCATAGTGCCAACATCTCTTATTGGAGGAAGCCCACCTTTTGGTCTTGTGGGCAGGATAGCAGGGGTGGTGAGGGTTTCAGCCCCTGCTGTTTGGGTTTCTAAGAATGGCAACAAGAATAAGTTACGTAAAGTTAATTTTAAAACAGGCAGAAAAGAAGTTTTATATTTTGACACAATCTCTCCGGGTCTATTAAGTCCTAGGATTTTTTTTTTTCCTGGTCGAGATTTAGGAATAAAAGCAAAGGCATTTTTATAGCCCCAGCATGTTAAAAATGTTCCAGTTTTTGAACAGCTAAAAGGCAAGTAATGTTATATTTTTCAACCCCTGTCACTTTAAGATGAATGTTCTTAGGATAAGTAGTGATTTTCACTCTAGAAAGAAAAGACCTCTTTTCCCTTGACCAAAAAAGAAAAAACAAAACAAAACAAAAAAACCTTCGAAGATAATTTTAAGTCTGTAGAAAGGAGGTTACACACTATAAGTTTCTTATATGCCTTCAAAGTTTGGGCATAAAGATTTGACCCTGTGAGATATTTAATTGAAAGAGATGAACAAATATCAACAAATAAATCCAATATTTAAAAAAAAAACCACACACACAACTTTTCTTAGCAGTACATGGGAACAACAGTATCTCATTGTGCCTACCAATTACATAGGTTCCTTCTCATAAAAGCTACCATAGAAGGGTTTCTTTCCTCAAAAATCTGCTATGCTCTGAGACATGACCTGGGTACATTGGCCACCACTGTCCGGATGGGGGACTTGGACCCACGGTTGCACAGGCATGCTAAGACGAAGCACGGGATGTTTGGTGTGGGAAAACTTCCAGTAGTATGCTCTCTGTTGGAAAGAGACTGATGATCTATGTCAGGTCTCCTTTCCTTGGGATTTGGAATATGAGACCCAAGAGCACATAGCAGTTCAGCACAGTGAGATTGAAGCTGTTGTAGCTTCAGGTCTGCTAGGAGAGGACACACGGGGATAAGCTGGGTCATGGGAATGGAGGAGTGACTCTGGTTGGGAGCAGAGTGTGTGGGCTCCTGGCTCTGGCTATATCCTGACTGATTTTCCTGTGATGCATAACACCAGTGAGCCCAACTCAAAAGAAGGTTTCCTCACTTCCCTGAATATTCTTATACTAAGTCCATTTAACATTAAGGTGTCTTGAACAAGTCTATGCCATAGATTCTGATAGACGCTGGCCAAGAAAATAATGCACATAGTTTATAACCAGCCACTTCCTAGCATGCTTCTAGAGGCAGAGAAATAGCAAACATCAGTGAAATCTATTATCTTCAATGAAAATTAATAATAAATAGCAAATATATGGATAATACTCTATTGCAGGCACTATTCTAAAGATACAAATTTATTTACTCCTGATAACCCATCCCTATGAGGGAGGTACTACTATTGCCCTGATTTCATACATGAGGAAATTTGACCACAGAGGAGTTGAGTGACTTGCACAAAGTCACACAGTTGGCCAGTGGTGGGGGTTAGCCCAATACAGGGCTCAACCCAATGACCTGAGATCACGACCAGAGCCCAAATCAAGAGATGGACGCTTAACCGACTGAGCCCCCCAGGTACCCCAAGATGTTAACCTTTTCTTTTTTACCTTTTTTTTTTTTTTAAGATTTTATTTATTTATTTGACACACAAAGATCACAAGTAGGCAGACAGGCAGGCAGAGAGAGAGAGGTGGAAGCAGGCCCCCTGCTGAGCAGAGAGGCTGACTCGGGGTTCGATCCCAGGACCCTGAGATCAGATCTGACCTGAGCCGAAGGCAGAGGCTTAACTCACTGAGCCACCCAGGTGCCCCATGTTAACCTTTTCTTAAGTAATGCAACTCAACTAAGAAAAAATGACTCAACTAAAGAAAAAGAATGTGTTTCAAGTTTCTAAAGTCCTCATGCCCTGAGGACTGTTAGGTCACAGATTTGGACACTTAGAGGTAAAAGAAGTATTGAAGATTTAATGTAAAAGAAAATTCATGGTGAGTATGAACCCTCCTGTCCTCCCAAAGATGGGTCTGATGCTCTTCCCTGGTTCTTATTAGCACTTTTTGATCACCCTAATTAAAGTGCTTGGCACCTCTTACTGTAACTACTCTCTCTGTGTTGGCTCTTGAGATGGACTTGTGGAACATGCAGGGATTGTAATCATGTTTTTCTTGTCTGACTGAATGGAGTTGGTGGTTAAAAAAAAGGAGAAGAAAGTTAGATTTCTTGTACCCCTGAATTTGTGACTGAGATTTGAGTCCACTGCCTGTGGTGAACAATGTGAGATTTCTCAAAGTACACACATGTGGCATTTTTCTGAGCCCCAGATTAAACACAGCCCAGTAGTAGAGTTGGGTGCCAAGTCACTTGGAGCAGTAACTTTGATGTGGTAGGAAATGGTGTGTAGCAGGGAGGGAGCATTCAAAACTTACAGCCATTGTGTGCTCCCTTCCATAGGAAACATTAAGATGTCCTGAGCTTCTTGGGGCTGTGGAAAGGGATGCCTGCTTGGTTTTCCCATTTTTCTTTCTTCTGCTTTCACCTAAATGGACTGGGGTAAGTCTGGGGTCTTGATACCTTCTTGGAAAACACTCTGTCCTCTCTGCTCCCTGAGTTCCAAGACTATCTAAGCTTCTATCTATTCCTCCATGCTGGGAGGAATGGGCACAACTCAGGGAGAAACTGTTATCTACAGAGTAGACATTCCCTGTCTTTCTTTTTAGCAGAAAGCTAATTTATTTGGGAAAACAATGTATCCAGCTAGAATATTACATTTCTTAACTCCTCCACTCCATACTCCTACCTAGAGGTGGCAATGAGATATAAGTAGAAAAGTCCTTGGATAAGACTTGTGGGGAAGTATGCAAAGACAACTGACTTACCTGGGAGGCTTTCCCCTTTTTGGAATGCAGAGGTGATGCCTGGAATGTTAGCAACATTCTGTGCTTGTGAGGCGAACTTGAATGGAAGCCAAAAACTAGGGATGGCAGAAGGATGAAGCAGCCTAGGCCCCAGATGGAGCTGCCCTAATAACCCTCTATTGCCTACTACTACTATTTTTTCACAAGAAAGAGGAAACTTATATTCACAGGGTCACTTTACCTTGGTCTCCGTCTCTTGCAGGAAGATAGAGGTCCTTGTTTTATTTCCACATCAGTGGAACTAGATGTTCCACATCAGTGGAACACTAGATCAAGGTTCTAGTTCACGGTTCATCAAGGTTCTAGTTCCACATCAGTGGAACACTAGATCAAGGCAGACTGAATGAAATTAGGGCCTACCATTAGAGAATTAACTACATAATTAGTGAGATCTGCTCCTTTGGACATCAGACACCCCTAAATCTTGTAGCCCTGCTTTTTACTTACTCTTTGTCACCCAGTTGCTGGGACCTGTTCCTATTCAGAGAGGCCCATCCCTTTCATTTCTTCCCTCTCTTCTCTATCTGGTCCTCATGAATGGAAATGAACTGAAAATACCTTAACATACAAATGCATTTTCTGCAGAAATCCATCCAAGCCCTTATTGGGTCATTTACATAATTTTGCATACTTAATCAGAATACTTCTGTTCAAGTCACAACATTTGCATTTGGATTAATTCACAAGTGCTTGGGATTCCCCGTGGACAGTAATTAAACAGTTGACTTACTTCTCAGTGATCAGGAGGCTCTGCCAAACGGTCCTTCCCAGAATAGGAGAGTCTACACCCAACCCTGTAAAATCCAATTTTCACCCTTATGCTCTTGGAAGCAAATGCTGGTCATTTAAAAATAAAAGTTGCATTTCTTTCTAGCTGGCCAGCCTTCAGTAATAATGAAGTGCAGTCTTAGAGCACCCCTCCACACAAATATCTCGGGGGTGGGAAGTCCCAAGGCATTTTTATTGGGCAAAGAATGGAAAATGGGAATATCTGTGTGCATTGATCAAATAATACAGATTTAAAATGACAGACCATCACTTTGATAAATTTGGTGAAGGATATAATTATATTCCATTATATGAGAAAGAATAATTCCTTGTTATGCATGGCCATTGAGAACCTACCCCACTATCGCTTCTCTGCGGCACAAAAACTCAACTACCAATTCATCTCCTACAGGTTTTTTTATTCAGTGAACTCTTTTTTATATTTCTCCCCGATAAAATGTAGTCTCTGCATAAAAAAATTTTTTCACATTGATTCCAGCCAAGATCCAAGAGGAGGTGAAGGAGAGGATAACACAAGTAATTCATTTCAACATTAATAATATAAAGGGAGCCCATTGTTTTATACACTAAGAAAATTAAAAACAGTCTTCACTGAACTTGGTTCACCACTGAAACCTGCATCACACTGGAACAATAAACGTAAAATCTCTTAATGACAAGTAGAGGGAAAGAAAAAAAAACAACCTAAATTCTTTCTAATTTGCATTCAGTACAGAAGCGTAGTATGCGAAGAAACAATAACACTGGCAAAAATACCCTGTTAGGCAGCTTTCTTTTATTTAAAATTTTCAAACTTAAGATGCTGTTAAAATTGAATTCAAAAATGTGACTATGAACTATCTCTAAAGACGAGGAAGTTACCTCAAACATGACCCAAGCTACAATGAAAAAAGGGAAAAGAATGAATGTTAATTTTATTTCTTTTGTAGGCCAGGCTTTTTGCCTTAGTTATTCCATTCAATTTTTCAGCAGTTGCATGAAAGGAATGACATACTTGTCACTATCATGCATGTGAAGACAATGAAGCTGAATTAGAGAGTTTTTCCAAGTGCGCATAGCCGGTAAGTGGAAGAGGTTGGTATTAAAACTATGCTGCTCAGATTCTGTAGCTCTTTTCACCATTATGTGTTCTGCCATTTTCCTATCTTGAAGGGAACGTTATTGTGTAAGTTCAAATAATTTTACAAGGTGATCTTGTGCAGACCGGTCCTCATAGACAGAGGGCAAGGAGAAACCAAAGAAAGAGAAGGATCACTCCAGACTGGTAGGTGGCAGTTTTAATAAGTAAGAGAACTTTAATAGGAGGCTTGTCCTGGGTGGCTGCAACATGAGTCGATTCCACATCCACACTCCAAAACCTTAGAACTTTATACAAAGGCCTTCACGGAGCTCAGTCATGCATTCAGTCCAGGCGGTCTCAAGACATCACCCTTGAATCAGCTCTGGCTCTGAGAACAGAGAGCAGAATGTATGTATACCAAGGACAGGAGAGCAGGTAAGGAGCCTCTGATTGCTTGGCTCCAACTCATGGGTCAGCTGGTGGTCATGTCCTCTCAATGACTTCTTCCAATGGATGTAAATTCTCTTAGGCTAATGCATAATCCAAGAAATTAGAGGCAAAAACAGAGAATATTGAAGGCTTCCCATTCCTAATGTAACTCAGCAGTTGATTCTAGGTGGAGCACAGGGTTCTAGAACATGGCATAAGGCACAGTGACCTCCGTCAGCTAGACACAGAAAGCTAGCTTTCTCGCACAAATCACAGAAGTATGTAAAGCCAAAAATAATGGTTGCAACTTCTGAAACAGGTGGCCCTACCTGTCAGACTGGTTGGACTTTCCAAACTGTGTTCCCATGTGTATTAGGGTTCTCCAGAGAAACAGACCCCATAGGAGATAAATACTTCTCATGGGGTTGTTTACACCATCTTATAGGAAATTTCTTGGCTTTTAGATCATTCTGAGAAGCAGAGAAAATAGAAATTCCATTCAGAGGAGGCAGCATGTGGCACCACTGGACTGTGGCAATGAGCAGGTCAGTCAATAGCACGTCGCGGGCTGTGGGTGTTTTCTTGTAGTTCTTTTTTTGCATCAAAACAGCTGAAGTAAACTGTGAGCTGAATCACTTTTTGGTTGTTGTCAGGATGGACATGTTTTGATATATACTGATGTTTTAGATCTAATTTCAGAATTAGACCTAGTTTCCTCTTTTGAAGAGATAAATTTTTTAATGCTGATTTTCTCTAGGTAAAAACCACACAAGATACTAAAATGTGTGTTTTTACAGAGTCAACTTGAGAGGTAGCTGTTGTATGTTAAGTGTAAATAATACATTTTACCAAGTCCAAATCTCAGGAGTTTTTTTTAGATGCTTTTAATTTAACATTCTACTTCATTTTCATCTTATGGCCCCCATTTGGGCCAGATGCCTGACTTTAATCTCCTTAGATTGAGTTCTAATCTGGATTTTAAGTTTCAGGAGATCTCTGTTTCACCAGGTATGGACTAGGTGCTGGAAGTAGGGGTGAGGTGGGGAGAGATGAAGGTGCACTTGGTTTTTGGTATCATCTGGCCAATCAGGTATCAGATGAGGTGACCATCTCCTTATCTAAGATCTGTGTACCAATCAGTTGAGCTGCTGTCTCTTCCTCTTCTGAGTTACTTCAGGGCACTTACGCTGAGTCTGTTTGGAAGACTAGTCACAGAGATCTCCCAGATTACCTAATCTGTCCCTCACCAGATAGTTCGTATGGCCATTTATTTTTGAAATCATGCCTGGGATGCTTGGGGTCTATCTGGGAAATGAACATAGTTTGTCTTTGTTTGATCTGACAAACGTATTTAAGAGATACTTTAAAAACATTTTTTTTTTTTTAGTTTAGAAAAAATTTCAAGCTTCCAAAAAAAAAAAAAAATTGCAAGAGTAGTACAAAGTACCCTGTATACTCTACCCAGTTTCACTAATTTTTAATATCTTGTCACACTTGCTTTATCTTTCTCCCTCTATAAAAACATATTTTTTCAATCATTTGAAAGTAGGTTGCTTGGATCATATCACTTTACCCCACAATTTCAGTATTGTGTATTGCAGAAGAAGAATATTCTCTTACATCTCCATAATTTAGCTATTAAACTCACAAACTTTAACACTGATGCAAAACTTTAATCTACAGTCCATATTCTGATTTGTCAATATTTTATTTTCATCAGTTGTCCCAATTATGTCCTTCATAGTACTTTTTTTTCCTTTCCTGGGATCATGTATTGCATTCAGGTGTCATTTATGCTTACTACCATTTAATCTAGAACAATTAATCAGTTTTCCTTTGGTTCTCATGTTAAGGGTATTTGTGAAAAATAGAGTGTTGCATCCCTCTATCCTTTGGTTCTCATGTTATGGTTATTTGTGAAAAATAGAGGGTTGCATCCCTCTATCTGAGATTCTACAAAGTACCCTCATGATTCAATGGTCTGTCTGTGTTTGCCTAGAATCCTGCATGGCTGACATTGGGCCCTACTGGGTGTCACATCTGGAGAATCATGGTTTTCATGTGGCCCTTGTTAGAGATGATAATTCTGAACATATGTTTAAGATTTTGTGCTATTTCCCCATGACATCATTCTTCTTCTTCTTTCCGTAATTAATATGTGTATTTCAAGGAACTATTTTGAGATTATATAATATTCTGTTTCTGATCACACCTACCCTCCCACCTATTGATGATGCTTGCCCGAATCAGTTTTAACCATGACACTTGCAAATGGGGATTTTTTGATCCATTAATCTTTTTTCTAAGTCGATATACTAGAGCAAAAGAGAGCTTTCCTGTGTATCTATCATCTACATATCTGTCTGTCTGTCTATAATCTGTATCCTCAGTAGAGACTCATGGATCATCATTTTATACGTTCTTGATGTCCCATTTATTTTGTTGATCAAATTGCCCTACATTTGGCCAGCAAGAGCCTCAAGCTTGTTTCTGTATCTTTTTGACATATTTCTTTCAATTTGGGGGCACTTTTAAAATTTGTGGCATAAGATATTCCATTCTTTTTTTACACCTTCCTTGAACCAGCCCTGTAATCAGGGAAAAACGTTTCCAAGGATGCTTCTTCTTTTTCATTAAGAATGATACCTAGAGGGATGCCTGAGTGGCTCAGTCAGTTAAACATCTGCCTTCCGCTCAGGTCATGATGTCAGGGACCTGGGATCGAGTCCCACAATGGACTTCCTGCTTGGTGGGGAGCCTGCTTCTCCCTCTGCCTGCCACTCTCTTTCTCTCTCTGACAGATAAAATAAATAAAGTCTTAAAAAAAAGAAGAAGAATGATATTTGGAAACCAGGGTCTGCAGTATACTCTTCGCTTCTAGTATCTTACAAAGAACAGTTAGACACACACACACACACAGAACTGTGAACTAGGAAGTGTTTTTGCTCACCTAATCCTTTGCCGTAAGTGTGACTGCTTTTCTTCCACAGTGAAACCTTGACTTTCAATGACATTAATACATTTACTCAATCTTCTAGTACACACAAAACAGTCTCAGAAGTGTCATTCCTACACTACTCCAGAACATAAACAAACCAATCAAGATTTGTTTGCAGCTCTTTATTCCTCTTTAGATGAGGGTAGATAGAGTCAAAACACAAAGTCCAGAAGTTACTTCGATTGAATCTGTGGTTCTTCCCTCAGGGTAGTCATTTATTTCCTTGAAATAATGCATCTCATTATGAGTTCCACCTATTCTTGTTGACCTAATATTATTTTTATATGTTGAACATAAATATGATTCAAAAAAGCAAAACCACACCAAAAATGCACTTAGAAAAGGATTTCTCTGTTTTCCAGGCTTCATGCTATTTTCTTTTTATCCCCAATACCATAGATTAAACCAATTGCATTATTTTCTAGTTTATCTGCATTTCTTTTGAAAAGTGAAAAAGAAAAAGACCATGTATGCTTTTTTTGCTTTTCTTTTTTTTTTTTTTTTTTTTTTTTTTTGAGAGAGAGAAGGACAGCAAGAGAGGGAACACAAGCAGGGAGAGTGGGAGAAGGAGAAGCAGGCTTCCCACTGAGCAGGGAGCTCGACATGGGACCTTGATCTCAGGACCCTGGCCAATCCCAGGACTCTGGGATCATGACGTGAGCTAAAGGTAGATGCTTAACAACTGAGCCATCCAGGTGCCACCCACGAATGCTCTCTTATTTTCCCTTTCATTTTCATATATATCTTAAAATCTTCAGGCTGTGAGTCATAGTTAATAAGAGCCTCTAACAAAGATCACTTAGCTCTGGTTACCACAATGATATCCTATATATCCTGGAAATCACTCTCATCATCTCATCATTTCATGAAGATATTTCTTATTCTTTTTTCACAGTTGCACAGTATTCTAACCATCATGTTTTCCCCTTTAGGTAGTTTCCAGTATTTTATAATTTCAGAGAATGCTGCAGTGAATCTCCTATTGCTCAGGTATTTCTGTATTGTTGGAAATATCATTTCAGTGTAAATTCTTAGAGGAAGAACCAGGTCTCCTTGGGGAAATGCCTGACTTTGGGCTTGGAGCAGGGAAGATTTGAAATAATTTGGATATCTTGTGACAGAAAGTAAGAAAGTGCCCTGAGAGTGAGGGAACTACGTCAGGAAGACCCAGAAGTGAGCCCAAATGAGTTCCCCCTGGCCCCATCTGGATCAATTGGAGTTTCTAATAAATAAGCGTCCAAGGGTAAATGTGAGCATAGTTCTGTTCCATGTTGACAAATTCTTGTCACAAAGGCTGTGTTGTGTTGGGTTGTAGTCCCACAAGCAAGGCGTGACAACGTGTGCTTCTCCTCTCTTTGACAGCAGATGGTATCATTGGGATTTTGAATTTTTGTCAGTTTGATGATGAGAATCGCACTATAGTTTTAATTTGCATTTCTATTACTCTCTAAGAGTTCGAACACCTTCTCATAGGTATTTTTACATTGTTTTTGTTTAATGTTTTAGTCTGTTTCCCAATTTTCTCTAGAATTTGTGGTCTCTGTTTTCTTAATTTTTGAAGTGTCGTTCTTTGTGCAGTAGGATATGAGTCATTTACCTGTCATATGTGTTGCAAGTATTTTCTTCCAATTTGTCATTTGGCTTTTGACCTTGCTTATGTCCTTTTTAAAAAGATTTTAGCCAAAATAAAGTACTTAAAACTTTTTATATAGTAAATTTATCAATATTTTTTCTCTCCTTTTTTTTTTTTTTTTTCATATCTAGAGTTTCTGTTATCATTAGAAAACCTTCTTCCACTCTCAGGTCGTAGAGAAATTCACTCATGTTTTCTTCCAAAAATACATGCCCCCTGTATTACGTTTAGATTGCTGAGGGATTGGGGCCTACCGGGAGAGTTCTTTTTTTCTCCATTGCATTGCATTAGCTTGTTTTATAATCCTCTTCCAATTTGCTTTCTAACATCTGCATTCTTACTGACAGTCGTCATTTCCCTTTTATCCCAGCATGATTTTCATTTCCTATTTGTGTCAAGGTTGGGGTCTAGAAAGAGCTCCATGGGTCTACCTTCCCCATCTCGCCATTTAGGGCCTAGAGCAGTATAGTTGCTACAAACCAATAAAAATGTAATGTGAGTCAGGTAGTGTGTACATTTATGCTCTGTGCTAACCACATAACACCAAAAGTCAAAAGAAACAGGCAAAATCAATTTTAATAGTGTATTTAATGTAACCCAACATATCCAAAGATTATCATGTAGTACACACAGATCTGCTTATCCTGCTTAACTCTGCTTATCCTCATGGAAGATACTGTAGGTCAGAGCAGTTTATCTAGTGTCGGAGGCAGGCCCCTGGCCAGGGCGGCCTCTGCCATTAAAAGATGGCGCTTGGCTAGTTGCCAGGTTAGGATTGCCTCGTAAGACTAAGCGGAATGCCCAAAGAGGAAGTAAACAGCATTGGTTGCTAGCGGAGTTCGTTTAGGTGCACAGCCTGATTCGCTTCCTCCTGTACCCTGCTCGCTGATTGGTCATATAAGCGTATATAAGTGTGTAGACTTGCAGAAATAAGGAGAGAGAAGATGCATCCGAACTGGGGCTTCTTGTCGTCCTTGCCGGCCGAGGGCGATAATCTAGCATCAGGAACTTAGGACACTTGGTCCAGAAGGAAGATTTTAAATGATGGTTTGTCAATTCTGTGACAATTTTGGAATCCCTTGAAGGCATAAAGGCATAGTACTCCAAATAAGGGGCAAAGATCATACATGTGGGTTCCTTTTTTTTTTTTTTTTCTCTTGCAAGTGTTCTTAGGAGTCTTCACGGAGATAGTTGGGACAGTTGTTTATGTGTAAGCAGAAGCTTTTGTACATGCCTGATGGTGTGTGTGCTGACAACATCATGAGCACATATTAAGATTACACAAACCTGATTGGTTTTGGGTACCTTGAATATTCAGAAAGGTCGTGTCCACTAGAAAGGAATCATAACGTGGGGGAAAAGGAGGAGTCATATTTAAATCAATCCTAAAGTTTTTAGAGAGATGACTGGGTATCATTTTCCATGTGGGTCAATTTCAGAACATCTACTTCTTCAAAAACAGTTGACTAGTCATTCTTAACTGACATAACAAGATTCCAGAATGAAGATTGTGTGCTGATACTGAGCAGTGTTTGTCCTTTGGCCACTCTGTAGTCCAGGACACACTTAGAAAATGGACCATGGGTAATAAAATCACTGTAATATAGAATATCACAAATTGGAGGACAGAAAAAACAAAACAAAAAACCTCTTGCTGATAAATTCTAAAGGAAGTTCTAAGGCTCACAGAGTATTCTGTCTTTTGGGAATTAATAAAAGCTAAGGACACTGAGAAAGCTGCACATAAGCACATCTACACAATATTTGGTCACCGTTTCAGGGTCAACTGAAGACTAAGTGTTCAGGAACCCCAGGATGGGATGGGGGTAGGGCACTGATCCAGTGTTGTATCTTACTTAGAGCAAAATGTAACTGTAGTCTTTTGGCCTAAAAGAGAGACAGCAAACTTCTAAGGTCAGAAAGAAATAGCCATCTTTACTTTTAGCAATTAAGGAACTAAGATCAGAATCTTGAGTCAACTTTTTTATTAAATACCCCTTCTGCCCAACAGTGTGAGGGGAAAGCTATAAAGAAGAGAAATAAATACTTCTCACCCTCAAGGAAGAAAGCAGAGAATATGATAACATAGTCTGAAATCAAATATGAACATAGCATAGATTTACAATTAGACCAGACTGCAACATTATTTTTGTTTGTTTACTTTTATTTTTTGCAAATAATAAAAATAGTATTTTTAATGCTAAAAATTGAAATTTTAAGTATTTTAAGTACTAAGTATTCTTAATTTGTTTTACATAGAATATATGGAGAGGGCTTACATGGTATTACTTCTGATTTTCCATAAATAAATTGATAATCAAGGATCCTAAATTCACAGTGACGTTTTGCTAAAGCAGCCACCATTTAAAACTTACTTGCCTAGTTCCTAATGCTGTTGCAGAAAAGTTGCTTTATAGTCCGGAAGGAGCAGCAGCAGGTGAGCAGTCAGCTTTCCAAAGCTGTCTCCGAAAGGATGCTGTGTCTTTGGGCTAAGATATTCTGGGAATAAAAGCCTATTGACTTTGGCTGAACCTGATGAAACAATGTGACTGCTGACTGCAGCATGAACTTCTCAGAACGTCCAACGTTAGTGCTTGTGTTGCAAAGAAAGGCATTTTGTTTCGTTTTCTGACAGCTATGGATCCTGGAGAGTTGGTCTCCTGGGTCACTCGTGCTGAATGCAAAGTGAAAGTATTTTCTCTTTCCTCCTGGAACTTTACACAAATAAAAAATAGTGTTACAGACTACAGTCCCAGACAACCCAAACTCCAGCTCTAGTTACTTTGCATTTTCATAGAATGGCAATTCCCCGGAGAGACGTGGAGCACACTTGTCTTTTGTTAGAGCAGAGATCTTAAAAAACACCATCTGTGGAGAGAAGATACTGTTTGGCAACATAAGGACAAAGAGTCCGGAGATACAGTTCAGTTCAAACTCTATCGCTGGCTGCGTGGCCTTGGGCAAGTCTTTCATCCTAGAGGATGCTACTGTGTGCAGATTTAGTGGGAGGGTGAATGATTAAGGGGTCAGAGAGGTGTTCTGAACAGTGACGGATACAAAGTAAATATTAGCTAAATTAGACTATTTCTGGGGAGGCCTGGGTGGCTCACTTGGTTAGGTGTCTGCTTTGTCTCAAATCATGATCCCAGGACCCTAGGATCAGGCCCCACATTGGTGGGGGTGGGGGCGGGCCAGGCTCCCTGCTCAGCAGGGATTTGGCTTCTCTGTCTGCCCCTCCCCCTGCTCATCTTCTTTCTCTGTCTCTCTCTCTCCCAAATAAATAAATAAAATCTTTTTTAAAGGAGAAGAATATTTCTGGGGATGCTTGGGTGACTCAGTTGGTTAAGTGTCTGCCTTTGGCTCAGGTCATGATCCCATGGTGCTGGGACTGAGTCCTGCATAAGGTTCCTTGCTCAGTGGGGAGCCTGCTTCTTCCTCTGCCTGTTGCCCCCCCCCCCACTTCTGCTCTCTCTCTGACAAATAAATAAATGAAATCTTAAAAAAATAAAAAAAATAAAAAAAGAGTATTTCTGGAATTTCTCTTTCCCTTCTAGTGAACCATAAGAATAGCAATGCCTCCATAGTAATATGGAAATAAAAGAAAAAAATACAATAGCACCATAGTTGTTTAGATCTGCCTAGCATTGATAGGATGGAAATAGCCACAAAGGGTTTTCCCCAGTCTCGTGCTCCTTCTTCCAGAGAGGCTGCCTTTCCTTCTTCCAGAGAGGCTGCCTTTGCTGGTGGCAGCACCCATCAGCAGTAGCTGAAATAAGCTACAGTAACCCCAGGCCGGGAAGTGTCAGCTCTCCATGGCAGAGCGGCACAGGGGACAATCGGGAAGGGTCGGGCTGGAGAAGACATCAAGGCAACGGGCCAGGGCATGGGCTGGAATGAGGCGGTCCAAGAAGGGCAGAAGCAAAGGGACAAGTGATCTGAGAACTGAGTGGCTGGGTATGGGACCCTGGGTTGAGTTCCCCTGGGGCGACACTCAAAATTTTGCAAGTCTGGAGTGACGTTTGTGATGATTTGTGATGAAGGTGCACGTTTGCTTCTATGGGATGCGATGGAAGGAGACAGATGAGGTTAGAGAGCTTCAGTACCCCTCGCTGCACTGCGCCCCCACTTCCCTGCACTACATTACCCTGGGGGATAGGACGCCCTCCTGCCAGGTGCTTGGCAGAGATTTTAGCAATATTGGGACTATTGGACATTGTTCTTAACTGCACCTTTTTTTCTTTTCGGCTTTATTTCATCTCATCTCTCCTTTTCTTCTTGCTTGGAGGAATTCACATGTTTAGATAAACTATTACAGGTAAAATGATCATCCCTGCAAATGGCCTGCTCCTTAAACAGGAACTCTATAAATATTTTTGTATCCTGTTAATAGCTTTCTTGAGTGCTTACTCTATATTAGGCACTGCATGAAGTCCATTATTTACAGTAAACAAGCCATTTAATCCACATGGAACCTTATGATTGTATCTGTTGACGTGGTGATTTCTACAGAGGAGGATAATATAAGATTGCATGAGATGTAGTCCGTGAAAGGCAAAGCTGGGATGTGAATCCCTGTGGCCTCCGAGGCCGCCGAGGCTCAAAGCCACCCTAACCTGCTTGGCTCCAGTCTGGGGCTTCTTGTGTCTCCCACAACAGCAAACCAGCCAGCTGGAGCAAAGCCCTTTTTCAAGGGATTTTACTAAATCCCTGCATTGTAGCAGGCTGTAGATTCAGAAAACACCTTGTTTCCCCACCACTTTTTTTTTTCCTATTAAAGATTTATTTATTTATTTTGAGAGAGAGAGAGAGTGAGAGAGAGAGAAGTTCAAGTGGACTACCCCTGAGTGCAGAGCCCCACAGGGGGTCCATCTCAAGACCCAGGGATCATGGCCTGAGCTGAAACCAAGAGTCAGACGCTCAACTGAAAGAGCCACCCAGGTGCCCTGCTTCTCCATCACTTTTAATCCCACTCTCTGAATGCATCACACACCCTTACTCTCCCTGTTTTCCATTTTTATACATCATTAGTGTCTAAAGTCCACCTATGCTCCCTTCCCCATGCAGGCTTTTGGGCTTTCTTTTCGACTCTATTGTTAGGACTCTGCCCCCTTGTGACCCCATGCTGGTTTTCTCACTTGTGTCCCCTCTGTAGACTTTGTCTTGTTGGCTCTTTGGGATTTGCTTCAGTCTGCTTGATCTCTCCACTCCAGGACTTGATCTACTTTCCTCAAGCAAGCCTCAGACCCTTCAGCTTGACCCTAGAAGTGAACCCCATATCTATCTCCCTTTCCTGATAGCATCTTTTTCAGAAAAGCCACCATTTCTTATGCAATCAGTTTTATTATTTCATAATTAGGAGGTTTGGGGTTGTTATAGAATCCACTAGTTAGGAAATGCATAGTGCTTGTACATGAAACGAGACTGTGTACATCTTGCACTTTTACTTTTTAGAGGCATGTATGGTGGATTTTTGTTCTGCTGCCTAATATTTTGTATGGTCTTGGGCATATTGCTTATACCCTCTAAGCCTGCATGTAAAACGGCAGAAAAAAGTCCTACCACACAGGGATCTTGCAAAGATAAAATAATGCATTTAAAGCACTTAGCACAGGACCTCACTAATTATACACCATCAACAAACATTTACTGTTGTCAATATTAATATTAAAAATTTCTGGCTTTATCTGACTTTCTTATAAGCCAGAGTTTCCCAGTCCCAATGACCTTAGTCCTTACAAACACATACACATGAGCCTCTACAGGAAATACTGATGTGAAGCAGCATTTTACCTTTTGGCATAAACCATGATAGACAAATTATTTGGACCTCTGATCCTGAGGAAAGTTAAAAAAATCTGTGAAATCTTCTACCTTATATCAGAATCTTTCTAAGTAATAAACTTCATTTCTCTCTATTGTGTGGGTTCCTATGAGTGGGAGGGGAGTGTTTTTGAAATCCTATCATCTCAGTTAGTTTCTGAAGAATATTTTCATAAAAATGAATCTTCAAAGATTCTCCACTAGCATATAGCTCAAGTTAAAAATTTAAGAGGTGGGAGGGGAAGACATTGAAAAGGGACCATAGTGATTAGTCAAATCCATTCTGTTCTGAATTTTTTTTTTTTAAACAAAGCTCATTTTTGAGATAAAGGAAATAAACTTAAGGTAAGAAGACAAAGAGGTGACTCTTCAGGTAGATAACTTATATATGGAGATAGATGGATAGATGTTGCAGAGAAGGGGTTGGGGGGGAAAGAGGGGAGAGATAGAGAGAGGGGAAGACAGAGCTTCTAAAGTAGAATCCTATAGTAACTTCCTGAGTGTATCAGACGCTTTTCCATGTGATGTACGAGCACTGCATCTGACTCTGTAATGCTCTTTTCATTCTTTTTCTGACTTTGAAAAGTCTAATTCTATACCCTATGTATTGCAGGGAATGGATGATGGAATAAAACAAGAGTCTATAACACTAATTGAAGGCAGACCTGTGTACATGTTCAACTTTCAGATTATTTTTTGAATAGAAATACTAATACCCAAACATTTCTACTGTAGAGTTAGGTAGTAACTGATCATTTGTGAAAACCTTTGTAAGCTTTATCACATAGATAACAGCTCTATCCCTTTCCTTCTGGAATGAGCCAGCCTCCTTCCTTCCTTCCCTCTTCTTTTCTTTTTTCTTTTTCTTTCTTTCTTTCTTTCTTTTTCTCTTTTTTTTCTTTCTTTCTTCCTTTTTCTTTCTTTCTTTTCCTTCCTTCCTTCCCCCTTTCTTTTTTTCTTTCTCTTGTTCTTGCCTTCCTTCCTTTCTTCCTCTCCCTTTCTCTCCTTTCCCATCCCAGACATACGCCACTTTCTCCAGACCCCATGGCATCAGTCATGCTTCCCCCACCTTTTTTAGAATGTCTTTCAATCCTTGCCCATTTATCCAAGACTCTTCTTTTGAGACTCAATTCAAATTCTTGTTCTACAATATTGTCATTCTCTCCCTAACTCCAAACTCCATAACATTTAATATCTGAACCATATGAGTCATGTCATTTTTAAGAGCCCATGCTCTTCATTTGCTCTTAAATTCTGGCTTGAGTAACCCTGGATTAGGCTGATCATGCATTATGCATCCCACTGGTGATTATATGATTATTTTGTATGTTGAGTACAATGTTTAGTCTCCCCAACTAGATCATCATCTACTCAGAAGTAGTGACTACATCTTGTGTCCTTCTAGCAGTGCATACTCCGGCTTCCTCAGCTTTTCTTTTGTTTAGCAGGCTGGTAGACTTCAAAACACCCCCCAAAAGCCCAAGTTAGTGAAGTGTATAGGGCTTCAATTCACTATTTTGTTTGTTGGTTTCTTTTTGTTATTTATGCACCACTTGTCTCTGTTGGAATCTAATCTCTCAGAAACACTGTTAAATAGCCAACACATCTTGGAAGAATGGCTAGCATTGACTATATGGGCTGGGACACACCTGGCTTGTGTCTTAGGAGACAGACTGACATACAATTGATTTCCCCTCTATTACTTCTTAGATCTGCAATCCTGGGTTTAATCTTCTTAAGCCCTGTTTACTCAGCTATAAAACGAGGATTTTAATTGTAACAATTTCAGAAGGCTACTTGGGATCTTTCAGTAAGGGTTCTGTGAAGAATAAATGACATAGTACATGAAACATGCCAACAGTAGTAAGAGCTTACTACCACCCAGGCATGGTTCTCAGTGCATGCTGTTCATATCCTAGCTCATGAGAGGTTAGCAGAGTTTACTACAGCAGAGGTTAATGTAGATGGAGTCACACATCTAGGAGGTGGTGGAGTGTGGACTTGGATGTAAGCATTGCACTCTAGAATGTGCGCTTTTAATCACTGTGTGCTCAATATAACTGTGACTCAAACCTTGAAAGCATTGGAAATGTTACCTTCTACTCTTGTTGCAGAAAGTATAAATCCCCTCAAAACAAAATGAAATGAAAGATTTATATCAAAATATTGATGATTAAGGAGGACAGAGGATCTTTTTTTGCTCAGTTTAAGTAAGTTAAAGATAGACAACTTTTTTTTTTTTTTAAGATTTTATTTATTTGAGAGGGAGAAAACATGAGCAATGGGGAGGAGCAGAGGGAGAGGGAGAAGCAAACTCCCCACTGACCCGGGAGCCTGGTACCCCAAGATCATGACTTGAGCCAAAGGCAGATTCTTAACTGATTGAGCCACCCAGGTTCCTCAAGATATAAAACCTCTTAACTGGGAAGACCATGAGAGCAGCATGGGAGACTCTGCCTTGCTCTTGCCTGGCAGCAAGAGAGGCTCACTTTGGTTGAAGTCATTTTATTTACCTCATAAGTAATGACAGCTTAGTAAGGAAGGCTTTACTCTTTGCTTATCAAGGTAAACTTGGCTGTAGTGTTCTTTGAGGCCAGGCAAAGGTTGAAGAGCTAATTCTTTTTCTGTTAAAAATAACCTTGTTCTCACAACTTTAAAGAGGTGATCCTCCCTGGGCTTAGTTATGAAGGTCCAAAGCTAATCTTGAGCCAAGTTTGAAAACTGTGTCTTTATTTGATAAATAGCTCCTGTGCTCACCAACAATGCCTTGCTGCCTGTGAGCTTGCTAATATGTAGACTTCCAACTACTGACTTTAACCCATTAAGTTTTGCTTTTGTAAATTCCCTAGCAATTTTTTGGGGGAAAAGTGTTAACAGATAACAGTGTTGAAGTTTATCAACTTGAAAGGCTCGTTTCCATTGCTTATGGTGACCAGGTGCTCAGGGGAACCTCAGATGGACAACCATCTCTGGGGAAGATGGGAACAAACCCTGGGCTGCATCCACTCTGAGTTCCGTACCATGGTGCAGCCCTCATTTGAACATAAAGCTATTTACTCTTCATTATTAAGGGATTTCTTTCAAACAGACATTTGAAATAAATGTCTTAGGACTGTCCCTCTATCTTTAGTTACAGCCTTATTTTTTCCTCTCTATTTTTTCTCCTTGGCTCCTCTGATCTGTTCTTTCTCATGGCACCCAGTGTACATGCCGTCAGCTAAGGAAGCCTCTCAGCTTCATGCTTCATGCTCTGGGCTCCACCTTCCCTTCTACCACCGAAACGTACCTGTCACACTCTCTTCCCTGGGAACATCACCTTCTGCTGGCAAATCTGACAAGCTGATAAGGATTTGAGGTTATTAAGTGATAGCACCTAAGAGCTCACTCTTCCCAATGAACATATTTACATGTTAATGGTGGCCTGGTGGTGGGTATTATAGAGGACACTTATTGGTGGGTATTATAGAGGACACATTTTAAAATAGAGCACTGGGTGTGGTGCATAAACAATGAACTCTGGAACACCGAAAAGAAATTTTTTAAAAAAGTGATTAGTATGCAAATTTCTGAAGAGTATCAAGGGACAGGAGGTGGGGGAAGCTATTTGAAGCACAACATTCAAAATTTTAGTAGAGATTATCTTCCTAAGGACAACCTTTAGGGTGGGTCAGAAGCTCTGAGGAAGTCCAGATGTATCTCAGAACTGGTGTTCTTCATTATAATTCCTCCTTCCCCTGCACCCAACCCCAGGGGTAACTACCCATTTGAAACCACTCTCCTGGCTCCAATTAAACATGGTGGTCATACGTTAACTTCTCCCAAACAGGTCTTCAGTAACTGATAAGGGGAGACCCCCCAAATTACAGAAAATAAAAACAATTTATATAGTTATTATTTTTTTTTCCAAAATAGAGGATTCCTGTACTAAGAATCTATATTATTATATGCTATTCCTAAAGGACTTGGTGACACTTGGCAGGCATCTTGCTTAGTAGGATAGACATGCTTGGTCCTTCCCAATCTTCCCTTGCTACCTCATAAATGCTCCTGTGGCCCTTGCCAATGGAGTGGGCATAGGTCGACTTGATTGAACCAGGTGACTCCTCTTTCTCCTGGCCCTAAGTGACTGGATCAAGGACAAACAATGACCCAAGGATGCCTTTCAAAAGAATTTGCATAAGAAGTAGGAATTAAAGACAGCTGGTGTTGTACACTGGAATCACATGGTGGCATAGAGTTGTGGTCAGAGCTGAGGTCATGGAAACTAAAAGTCAG
The DNA here is from genome assembly GCF_011764305.1 of Mustela putorius furo. Lineage (NCBI taxonomy): Eukaryota > Metazoa > Chordata > Mammalia > Carnivora > Mustelidae > Mustela > Mustela putorius. The sequence continues at coordinate 1,747,337 of NW_025421577.1, forward strand.
GAACAAATCAATGTCAGATAGAAGCAGGTATAATAAAATAGCTAACATTTTTCAGGTACTTACTATGTGCTGTGTAACTTATTTTTATCCTCATGACAATTCATTTCATCCCCATAACCATCTTACAGGGCAAGTGTTGTTATCTCCATCATTAGAGTCTTCGAATGATTTTCCTAAGGCCACACATACACACAGATACACATACACAAGTAAGACTCACCAGAACTTCAAATCCAAGTAACCTCTGGTTCCAAAGAGAGCTCTAGAATCTTCTAGACTACGTTGCCCTTCTGAGCCTTCATGGAGTGCCAACGACAGCAATAACAACAAAAAAGAGGACTTGTTCAATGAGGGATAGGGAGGAGCTGGACTGAGCAGATCAATTAGAAATTTATTGTAATGGTTCACATGAAAAATGATGAGAGCAGGAAGACAGAGATGGATGAGGAGACATCATTTTGTAGATAAAATAAATAAGAGCTAGTGATGAAGTAGTTACAGGAGGAAAAAGAAAAGAGGTTAAACATCATTAGGAGTTTCACATCTTGGGGGACTAAGTGAATGGGCTTATTAATTACACAAAATAGCTTTGAACACTGATTATATGCCATGAAGGAGAATGAGAGATGAAGTCTCTGCCAGAAGGAATTTCCCTTCTAGCAGGGGGTTCAGATGGTCCATAAATTCATACATGAAATAATTTCAGATGGTGACAGAATGCCAAGTCATTCAAACCAATGATGGGAAGAAAGTTGCAGTAAGAAGGATACAAAAGCTGCTTTAGGTGGGATGGTCAGGGATAGCCTGTTCTCAAGGTAACATTTGAGAGGAGACTAAAAAGTAGAGAAGCGGTGAATTGTGTGGAGGTCTGAGGAAATACATTTCAGACAAGGATGGGAGTGCTATGAGAGGGAGAGAGGCAGGTACATTTAAGGATCCCCAAGAAGGCCAGTGTGGTTGGAATACCATGAGTGAAGGAGAGTTAGCAGCACCTTCCATCAGTGAGTGATGCAGCAGCCAGATAATGTGGAGTCCTGTAAGCTTGAGTAAAGGTTGAGTAGCAATACAGTGGAAGAATTGAAGTAGGAGAAAGACACAACTTGACTTATGTTGTGGAAAAATCACTCTGGTTGTGTTGGTGAGGGGCAGATTGCAGAAAGATCCAACTGGGAGCAGACAGACTATTTTATTGGCCATTTGTAGAGATGAGTGTGGTTTAGGCCAGGTATGAGGAAGTGTGACACTGGAATATACTTTGAAGGGGAGCTGAGGGAACTGGTCAGTGCATGGGATGTTGGGGACATGGGAACATCAAAAGAGAAGAATGCGGAGTGAAATCAAGGTTGGCTCTTAGATTTTTTGTCTAAGCAATGGACAGAATGATAGTGCCATGCACTGAGTCAAGGAAGTAGTTTTGGGGGGAGAAAATCAAGAGTTCTCTTTTGCCTATCAGATCTCTGAAGAGTAGCAGAGTATGTCACCCCCAAATAAGGCACTTTGACAGAAGGGTTATTGTGAGCTGGAGGCAAGTGAGATGAAGGAGATATAAGAAAAGCTCTCTTCATCCTACTATTTGCTTAAAGGCAGGACATACATTTTAAAAAGGTGTTCTTCTCCCCTCTACCAGGAAGGGACAACTTAATCCCCAAAATGACTTTAGACACTATCAGCCTGGTGAAGGCACGAAATGAATCTATGCAACAGGCTTTACTAACTAGCCTTTATCTCCTGCCTTTGGAAGTCTAAAACTGCTCTCCTTTGTCCCATCTTTTCTTCATAAATGTATTGTTCTTTGTTGAAGATGATATATACATTGGAATTCTAAGCCTCTTCAGGAGTTGTTTGTTTCTTTCCTGGGTATCCCCTATGTGTATATAAGGCACACATGTTAATCTATCTGTGTTTCTCTTGTTAATCTTTTATTAAAAGAGTCCCAGCCAAGAACCTGGAAAGGTAGAAGGAAAATTATTTTTCCTCCCTACATGTCTAAACAAGTAGGCGGTTGGATATGTCAGGGTATTTCTGAGAAAGATGCAGGCTGGGAAACCCCTATGTAAGTCATTGGAATACAGTTGGAAGTTCAAGTCCAGAAGATGAATGAGTCCTGAATTTAGAGATGGAGAACAGAGGCTCCATTGACCCCTGGGTCATTCCAGAATTTAGAAGTCTGGAAGAGGAGGGAGTATGGCATAGAGCTTGAGAAGGAAGCAGCCAGAGAAGCAGTTTCTGAGAAATGAGTAAGAGGGAATAGGGAAATTAAACACCAGCCAGAGTAATGGTTAAATCTCACACTAGATTTAAAGTTTTCAATGACAACCCCCTAACAATAGGCTGATAACCAGAGCATAATTTTTCACAATTACTAAGGTGTGAAAATATTGTAGTGTGACATGCCCGTTCTTTCACAGTGAACGTTGTGACAGTCATGAAATCACACCGAAAAGGCATTGGCTCCCGCACATCCTACAGAGCTTTCTCTCTTGTGTGGAGGGAACACAGCTTCCAGGTGTCATCTATGAGACCTAGGCTTTCTGTTGCCACACATGGGATTCTCAGTTACAGAAGGAGGGAGAAAGACAGAAGAAACTAGTATTTTTGAGCCAGGCATTATGCTATGTACTTATGTATTTTATCTCACTTTTACCCTTCAACGAGCCCATGAGGGAGGTATTTTGACCCTATTTTTATGCAGTAGGAACTCTGTGCTCAGAGAAATTAAGCAAATTATCCAAGGTCAAAAATTTATCATGGCAGAGCTGGCATTAATATCCATCACTCTGATTCTTGGCCCACTTTTATTAACACATCATGTTACTTTTAAATGTACTTATCTCACAAGGCCCATTTTTCAGTACTTTTGCCTTGATGAATGAGAGAGATAAAAATATTTCATTTATTAGCAGTCCAGTATGGAGTTTTGTTTTTCCAACCAAATATTCCTCAGGAGGCATTCACTTCTCTGGAATAAGGCCTTTGGGTCTGGGATAATTTTGTGAGTGAGTTTTATAAAAATGTGCCTCAATTAAAGTAGGCTTGAGTCTCAATTTAATTATTTCTGCTAAAACACTGAAGAACTCTGAAGCTGTCACTATAAAACACTCTCTTTCCCACTTTAATGCTATTCTTTGCCTCTCACTGCATTTTGACAGGAGTGGGTCTATTTTAAAGTAACCAACCTAAAATTTTAACAAAACCACTGTGTTCTGAGGGAAATTGTTAATTTGAAAACCGAAGTTCATCTTGAAAAACTCTGAAAGATACTTCGTAATAATTTCGCATAAAACAAAAATTAGAAGCCTCTTATGGGAACTGTGAAATGAGATTTCCTTTTGTAACAGAGCAAGGACCAAACGGTATCCAAGATTATTGCACCGCACTCCTGATGCTAGAGAAGTAACAACCTCTCGGGTCATGGTAAGAATGTGGGGACTCATGAGCATGTTAATTAAAATCACTTATGTAAGTCTTTGAAATTCTGAAAGGCAAGGATGGAGGCTAGAAATCATCTAAGAAAGTTGTTCCAACTTAGAAATCATGCAAGCAAGCAAAGGATGGTTGTTGAGTAAAAGCCTGGGTGGTGGGAATTCCAGAGGGAGAAGTGAAGGGCAGGGCATGAACCAGAAGCCAAATGTTGATAAGACGGAATTTGCATCCAAGATGGCAGCAACCATATTTGACTTTTTTTTTTTCACTGCCTTATATTCCTGACACAGCAGGAATTCAATAAAGAGTTGTTGCATGAATGATGGAGGAAAGCAGTTCTTTTGAGTAAATATATTAATATATCTAAAAATACATTCAATTCAGAGAGAAAAATGTAGCTTTTTCAAACCATTAAAAGCATTTTCAAACTCAATAAGTGATCGGACTTGAGTTTCAAGTGCTGTATCATGTGGCTCAGCTGTGTGGGGGGCACCAAACTGTGTGGGGGGCGCCAAACACTCTGTTTTCCTATTTCAGGGCACATCTCCGGTTAATGTGAGGATAGGGAGGGAAGGATTGCAAAAAGACATAGAGACAGAGAGTAGTTGCCAAGTTCTGAATGCAAGTGGACTGAAAGACCTAAAGGGGAGGTAGATCATATGACCTTGCCTTTACATTTACAGCCAAAGAGACCTTTATCAGAGATACTAATATACTGAAATTATATTTAGAAATATTACAGAATAAAAATCTGTTGAATAGGAAAGATTTTAAGTAATGCTTTTTTTTTTTCATTTGAAAATTAATTATTTCTGGTCTAGTTTAAAGATCCCTTAGGATTTTCAGAAATCACAAAAAAACTTTTTCCTTCTTTCCTGCTAGGTTCTTGGGTTGGTCTAATAACTAAATCCACATAAGACAGTATCAGGGCAAAGGGCAGGCTACCCAGAGCATACCACAAGGGCATATTGATTATTTTGAATTGAAGCTTCTTGGGAAATAGCCTGTACAAGGACACTCGGACCCTCCCCTGTCTCTCTGAAAGCGTGAAATAAACCTACCATGTGGATTTGTCAAAATGGCATATTTTGAGGTGATGTATTCTTCTCCTCTTCAGGAAAAACTTCAAAATGTATACATAACCATGGCTTACCTTGGAAAGAAAAAATAATGCTAATGAGCATTTCAGAATTAAATTATTCTTCAGAACAATTTATTAATTGTTAAATAAAATTTATTTAACAATTTATTAATTGTTAAATAAAATGCTTCAGAGCATTTTATTTAATTTCCTTTTTTTAATGATGAGATTTTGACAGTAGCCATCTTACTATTTTTTTTAAAGGTTTATTTATTTATTTGAAAGAGAGAGAGAGAGGGCATGGGTAGGGAGGGGCAGAGGAAGAGGGAGAGACAATCTTAAGCAGACTCCATGCTGAGCACAGAGCCCAATTCAGGGCTATATCTCAAGACTCCAAAATCATGACATGAGCCAAAACCAAGAGTCGGATGTTTAATTAACTGAGCCACCCAGGTGCCCCAGTTGCTATCTTACTATTTTAATATCATTTCAGTTTTCACAGTTGGCCTACAAAATACCAAGAAATGATATTTAAAATCAGTAACTATTTATCTACTATCATGAAAATCAGGAACTAAATTAAGTGCTAAATCATTATTCCAATTGATGCTGCAGATAAATGTTAATATTTGATTTTGTTGGAAGAGGTAATTGGAAAGGACATGACCTACAGTTGACCCAGTGGAAGGCTCCTCACCCCTCACCTGTCCTTGAAATGTGCCTTTTACCCCCATTTTCCCAGGGGGAGCTGATCCAAGGACAGCCTTGAGAGAGTGAGATGTTGTGGAGATCATCTGGATAACAGAGCTGACTAAACACCTTTAAAAAGGCTTCTGGAAGGCAGGTGTCTTCTCTCTTAAGTTCCCTTAAATATCAAACTTGCTACCTGTGGATCTGAAGACGTCTGCTTCTCGTCTCATCTCTCCTTGCCCTTTGTGTGTGGGAGACAGTCTGTGAACCAACAACTTTATGCCCAATAATAAAGAAAGTTGTTTTTGATGCTGTTGGACCTTATGCATTGGTTTTCAAGTCCTCTGAGCAAACTCCCTGACTTGTCAAGATCTGTTTTCTTAGGTTCCATTTCTTTTCTTTTTCTTTCTTTCTTTTTTTTTTTTTTTAAGATTTTACTTATTTATTTGACAGATAGAGATCACAAGTAGGCAGAGCAGCAGGCAGAGAGGGGGAAGCAGGCTCCCTGTTGAGCAAAGAGCCTGATGCAGGGCTCTATCTCAGGACCCTGAGATCATGACCTGAGCTGAAGGCAGAGGCTTAACCCATTGAACCACCCAGGTGCCTCTGTTCCATTTCTATACATCTTATTCTTTCCTAGCTAACAACAATCCTAGAGGAACCATCAGGTAGAGTTCATAGAAATGGCATGCCTACCTGGAAAAATGGCATTTTTGCGAGGCTCTTTCAAACCCAAAGCAAAAATGATTGAATGGTGTTTTGTTTGTTTCTTTGTTTTTCAGGAACTATAAATGGGTTCCATCTCTGTCACTCTAAGATTCTATCCCAGTACGAATGAAACCTGTGTTCTCTGGGCTCCCTTTAACACAGAAAATGATGACTAGCATCACTTTTATAAAAGAAGTAAGTCTCATGATGGGAAGTGGACAGTCAGGGAGAGATTTTTGAGCAGGAAGGCTTACCTACGAATTCTTAGGCACTTTTTGGCAAAGAGATCCATAAAGATGGATGTGAACACAAGTAAATAAATCTATACTTTTATTTTAAAGTTCACATCACAACTTGGTGACAAAAGATGATAGATTGGGGTCTGCAAGAAAATTCATCAACACTATCAACTTGCCTCATTTTACTCACATGCCACATTGTCGGTCTGCTCTCTGAAGAAAAAGTACTAGATTGATGATTCTTTGAAACTAAACATTTTAAGTGAATGTATTTCAGAAAGGAAATACCAATGTCTGACCAATATGAGAACCTTCATTACCTTAGTTCATAGTGACCTTCTAGAGCGTGAAAGCCAATTATTTTCCATGATTCCCTTAAATACCATTATGGAGGGAGTACTTTATTCCTTCACATCCCTAGATTGATTCAACTTTGACCAATATTTCAAGACCTGTACTTTTATTTCTTTCTACTGCCTATTCCACATAGCTGAATCTCAATGTACCTCCCACCAGGGACCCAGAGAGCCAGCTAGCTTTCCTGGACTTGAAATCAGGTAAAGTGCTCCTAAATTGGGAGATGTTAGCCACAGGGCATTGACTTCTAGTTAGGTGAATATGTTCTGGGGATCTAATGTACACTAGGGTGATTATAGTTAATAATACGGTATTATATACTTGGAAGTTGCTGGGAGAGCAGATCATAAATGTTCTCACCACAAAACAGGGATGATAATTATGTCAGGTAATGGAGATGTTAACTAATGTTATGGTGTTAATCATTTTTCAATATCCAAATGTAGCAGATTAGCACCTTGGACACTTTCAACTTACATAATATCACATGTCAGTTGTATCTCAAGAAAGCTGGAAAAAAGTAAAATATTCCTAACTAATGATTCTGTTGGTCAGAGACATTTCTGTTTCTCAATCTTGTACTATATTTCAGAAACTCTAACACAACATGCAAAACATTTTTTCAATTTGTAGCTCTTTGAAATCCGTTTTGTTTGTTTGGTTTATTTTTTTTATAAACAATAGCATCTGCGATTTGATGGAATATGGTATCTTATTTTATGAATGCTATTATGTTCTATTTATTTCTGGATTTACAGTGTTGACCTTAAACTCTTAAAGTTCATTTTTTTTGGAATGTAGATTTCTGTTCATTGCTTCAGTTCCTAAACCTGACTGTCTACTTATCACCTCCTATTAATAAATTTGAAATTCATTTTTTTTTAAACCACCTGCTTGAAACTTAACTCTTTGGTCTGTGCGTATTTTGCACCCATGGGGGAAGTGAACTTTGTGCTCTAGAGTCCTAGCTACATTCCTCCTGCCTCAATTCCCAAATATAGAAATGCCTTGATTAAATGTCCAGTGATGGTCAGGGATGGATGTGCAGACCTGAACAAAATTTAGGAATTTAGGAATTTCGTGTCACTTAGATATGTACTGTAGAGTATAGGTTATATGTGCAGAATTAAAATAATCCTATATATACAAGGGTTGCTTCATGGATAAATATAAATACAGATGTAGATGTATTTTAATATATTTAGGGGCTCTTGATTAACAGGTGCATTTCTAGGTAATGTTTTTAGCAAAACAGTCAAAACAGTCATTTGTAAAGCAGACACAAATAGGCTGCATTGAAAATTTTCACTTTCATTAAGAAGGTGATTTATCCTTTTCAAAATGCTCTTATACTCATTAACTCCTTTTACCCTTAGCCATTACACTGAGTCACATATCAGCACGGCCCACACCATAGAGGAGCAAATTGCTCTGTAGGAGATGCTGAGTGCTTTGGCCAAGGCTATCTGGCCGTTGGGAGGAAGACTGTGCTATCAGAACTTGGCCTTATGGCATGTCACCCAGGAGCAACACTGCTCAGATGCCCCAGATATTCTCAGAAAGGACTCATAGAATTCACAAAAATGACTAGAGAGTGCAACCTAAATAGGCCTAGACATTTTTCCTTAATAAAAAAAAAAAAAAAAAAAAAAAAAAAAAAAAAAAGTCCCATTTGGGCACCTGGATGGCTTAATCGATTAAGCATTCAACTCTTGATTCCAGCTCAGGTCATGATCCCAGGGCCCTGGGATCAAGCCCCAAGTTGGGCTTTGAGCTCAGTGGACAGTCTGTTTAAGGATTCTCTTTCTTCCTCTCCCTCTTTCCATGCATAGCATGCTCTCTCCCTCAAATAAAGAAATAAATCTTAAAAAAAAAAAAAAAGTCCCATTAAGTAGTTAGTACCCTAGATTTTAATGAATGGTGCTTTGCTATTTCAGACCACTATTGTATTTACAGATATATTGTCACTGTTCAGGGCTGCCTGGGTAAATATTCAGTCAAGCAGTCGATTCTTGATCTCAGTCCAGGTCTTGATCTCAGGGTGGGGAGTTCAAGCCATGTTGGGCTCCACACTAGGTGTGGAACCTACTTTAAAAAAAAAAAAAGTCATTGTTCAGTCTGAAAGGACATGCATTTTTTCAAGCCTGCCTTAGACTTCCTGTCTTTGCACTGGACCCTTCCCTTCCTCATTCAAACTGAAATAGAGTTGATTTTTATAAATTGAATACATGTTCCCAAGTGTGTCGGTCTCTCGCCAACCCTCTAGGGAGCCATCCCAGCTGCTAGTAGCTGCACTGAGGGAAAGGAGGGAATACAAAGAGCTCTATAATGCAGTTACAATTGTTGCCCAAACTAAGAAACAGTTCTTGCTTCTAGAAGGGGTTAGTATTATGACAAAGACAAACAGAACGTTTTGCTTGTTGGGAAAAAAAAAAAAAAAGATAAAATAAACTAACATATATCGGGGCAGAGGGTTGCTTTAGTGAAATGGGTCCATTTTAGTGAAATGGGTCAAGGAACTCTTGTGCTATTTACTTTATTCTCTTATGTTGAGATAGTGTGACCTATTCTGTATTATTTATGTAGGGGACCCTTTATCGATAACCCCCTCTTTTTACTAGTAATATAGTCCTTAAAAAATGATAGCATGACTGTGTAATAGAAGCTGTTTCCAAACATAGCTAATGAGCTCAGCTTAGCAACATCTAATGAATGATGCTGGTAAGTACAGGTGATCTAAGTGAATTTCTCAGCTTATCACTCAGCTGGCATTTGAGTGCTTTGCCCATGTTCCTACATGCTCTGCTTATGTCATCAGGGAGAGCTACCTTTGGAAGGGAAGCCACATTTTTTTTGAGTTAGCACATGAATTTCAGAAGTTATATGATCTCAGACTGTTAATCTGATCATAGGATAATAAAGCACTTCCCGTCTCAGAATCGGGTGAATGAATAAAATAAGCTATAGGTCTCAGAATTTCTGACTTTTAACTTTGGTTATGAAATCTACTTTCTCTACATATTCTCTGCCCTTATTCATATTTTATCCCTTTCAACATTGTAATTGTAAGATATAGTGTTAAACTATCACATTCTTCACATCAGTCAGCCTAGTCGGCAAACAGGTATTGTGATGCCCAGGTCTTGGTGGAATTCCAAAAGAATTTAGATACAAAATGGTTTTAAATTTCAACCCAGGGGGCACCCGGATGGTTCAGTCAGTTAAGCGGATAACTCTGGGTTCAGGTTGTGATCTCACAGTTGTGTGATTGCTCAGGGCAGAGTATGCTTGAGATTCTCCCTCTGTTCCTCACCTCTCTCATGCTTGCTTTCTCTCTCTAAAATAAAATAAAGAAAATCTTAAAAGAAAACTTCAATACAGAAATAAAGCACATTAATTTAGCAAAATTATACTGTATCTAGTTTCCTTTTTCCTTCCTTCCTTCTTTCTTTACAATTTATTTGTGTGCACTTCCCTTTATACCAGCCAGGGCAATCAGATAGTAGTCAAAGGGTTATAAATACCTACTAGGGTAAAAGTAACTAACTAGGGAGAGCAAGGTCACAGATAGTAGGGAAGAGAGGAGCCACAGAATAATCAGATTTAAACACTGGCTTTATAGGGCAGGTTCAACTAAACACGAATATTTAAATTGAAAAGCAGGGCTTCTCAGCATTTTATTTCTATGCACTAATACAAGACTTGCAAATGATGAAATTACATGCACGATGAGCATGAATAACTTCCATTACTATCAGGGGCTAATATCTACCCTCAATTAACATGTGTGATTCTCTCAGGAAGTAATGTGCTAATCTTTGCCCTCAGATAATCAGGTCAATTTTGTGAATGAATATCTAAGGGCAACGTTTGAACCCGTTTTTAAACTTTAATTGGAAAGGTATAATATATAAAAATGGAAAAGGAGTTAAGATATTAACAAATCAAAAGGTTCAGCTTTTGATAAAAGATTTCTGATTGTAGAGCTATTGCATTAATTACATTTACAGGATTATATGCTAACATGTCAACTTGAAATGTTAAGCGGTAAATTCACGAAGATAGAATAATTGTCTTCACTGATTCCTCCCTAAGCCACCATTCCCAAAATATCACAGCATTGTCAATACCTTGAAAAAGATATTGTTCTAGTGTAGTGATTAGGAAGTGGAAGTAGAATGAGACCAGGTGCAAGGTATAAATTTAAATATGAAATCAACTCAATGGCTCATGTTGATCTGAAACATTCTGGAAAATGTATTTGTCCTTGAAAAAATAATTTATGTAGATCTCTGGGATTGAAAAATTCTACCTCCCTTTCAAATGTGCCGGAGTTGGAAATACTCTTTGAGTATCTGAGTTTTCTGATATAAATTATTCATGCTGAGATTAATAATTTATTATGTCTATAAATATTACTCATTCTAGATTAAGAAACATCTTATTCTGTCTGAATTATTGCTTACATTTGAAGGGCTGAAAGTGACACTTAACCAGTGGTCTGCTATATTAGAATCAGAACATCCACATGAAAATTTGGTCTTTCAATTATCTTGTCTACATGGCAATACCAAACCACACCAAACTATTAAGAAACAATTAAATAATGATTGATGCTTAAATTTTCATCTTGACATTATTTATCTTTAAATAGACAGTTTTTTATTAGCTATGTTTTCATTATATTTATTCTGTATGTGTGTCATTTTGATCAGTAGACATTATCTCTATCATTTGCCCATTCTAATTTTCTGTGGAAATAATCAAATCTATTTCATGAGAATAAGACTTTTTATTTTCACTTATCTTCTTGGCTTAAATTTTCTTGAAATGGGACTATCGGGGAAAAAAAAGTCTTCTAAATGCTTACAAGTATATTATTGTTAAATAAATATAAATGTAACAATATAGATCATATTAAAGTATTATTTTTATGTAACATGCATCTTTATTAGAGAAAAGCGATTAGGTATTTGTAAAATCTCACATGAGGAAAAACGCCCTCTAAGTGTGAAATAGAAAACTATTTCTATTCTATTCTGTTCTACAAAACAGTAATGTTCTGTTTGTCAGAAGGCTTATCCAGTTGTGCAGGTGATAAATCACATTATTAAGTGATGTATATGCCTGTGACCAGCACAAGGGCACTAGATGAAGGTACTGAGGTGGTTCTTTCTTATTTCCAGTGCATCAGTCTAATCTGGGAATGAGAAGAACACTTCTCTGGTCCCTCAGTCATGGTGTAATACATTCATTAGATATAGTGTCCTGGCAGAAACATTTAAGATCCCAGTACTCTTTATACAAGTGATCCCTCTCACCCGCAATTTGGGCAGAAAACAGATGGTATTCGCAAATTGTTACTGTTGTCTTTGTTCTTAAATTCACACTAAGATCTGTTTGTAACTCTTGCAGAAAAATAAGTACATTTATTAGAACAAAGGGAACATACAACACTTGCTTGTCGTTTGGGATTCTGAACACTGACTAATTTCCATATTAGTACATGTATCTGTAGCCTAAGTGCAGTAGCAAACACCTCACATATCTCGGAGACTTAACAATAGAAAATAATGCAATGTTTATTGTTTTCTCAAGTTTCCATCCAGTGTAAGTGGTTGGAGCAGCAGGGAGGCTCTGCTCTTTGCAGGTTTCTTTGTCATTATCACTAGGGTTGCTGTGGATGAAGAACAGAGGATTTTAATGAACTGGATCCAGATGCACGCCCAGCTCTTTTGCTCGCACACCGCTAGCTAGACTCTAGTCCCACAGTGATCCCATTTGCAAGCCAAGCTGAACGTGTAGCCTGACTGTAGAACCATGCTCTGAAGAAAAGGAAATAGGTTTCTTAAACTTTTAACCAGGTGCTGCCATCATTTACCGTTCTAATGACCAAATCTCTCATTCTTTCCACACAATCAACATCTCTTTAAGAGAGACAAACTAGAGGGCACCTGGGTGGCTCAGTCTGTTAAGCATCAGTTTTTAACTTGGGTCATGATCCCAGAGTCCTGGGATCAAACTCCACATTGGACTCCCTGCTCAGCTCTTCCTCGTTTTATCTCTCTCTCAAATAAATAAAATCTTTTAAAAAGAGAAAAAAAGGAGACAAAGTAGACTGTCACCAATAACTTTATTCAGGTCAATGTCTATGTACAGCAGAGACCGCTTCATCAGATAACAGATGTGACTCCTTTATGAGTGTACAAAACCAAAAAATTAAGATACCAGTATTCCCCCTTCTGCACCCCAAAACTTTTCAATAGTGGGTAACACATGTATAGGATGGTTATAATAAAAACTCTCATTCTAAAGATGCAGTGGTCCCCAGTACTCCTGGAATCCTGTGAATCCAAGAGATGGGTCTTTTTGGGTCTTGGGAGCATTGTTCTTACTGGTTACTGGTTCAGTTCTTAGGGAGAAACACTTTCTTTCCTTCTTCCCTCCCTTCCTTCCTTCCTTGTTCTTATTGTCTGGTTGGTTGTTTTGCCCTGGCTGCTGCCTTTGCCTGGGGGGTGGAGTGAAGTTTTATCTTGCCGGTTGTCATCTGGCCACCACATCTGGGCATTGGCACGTGTTCCCTCTTAGGGACTGCATAGGTTTTGGAGTTTATTTACCATTTGTGGAAGGTTGGAGCCCATGGGATATTTTAGCTCTTGAATAGTCTTAAGTTTTTGTTTTTGTTTTGTTTTGTTTGGGTCCAGCATTCCTTTAAAATGGAATTTCCTGAGCAAACTTAGAAGGCTTCTGATATATTCCCTTCTAGACAGTTACATTCTTAATAAGCGCAGCTATGTCAGTTTCCAAACCCAGCCTTCCCACTGGCTCGCCTCCCTGCATCCCTGTCTTCTGCTTTCCCTTCCTTCCTCTTTCTTTTATCTCCCGCCTCTCCTTTGTGTAGTCTGTTTTCTTTGCCTTTACTTCTTCCCCAAACCTAACAGTGGCTACGCCAAGGCTATCGGGCCTGAACAGAAGGTCTACATCCTTAAGCCAGCCTTTGCTTGAGTTTAGCCAGGCTCTACCAGGTCTTCGCCTCTGAAAGTCTTTTAAAATCCTATCTTTTACTGTGAAATTCAGAAGTAGTTGGCTTTTCCAAACCTTTAAATATCCAAAATTCTGGACTCTTATTCTATGTTACATCTGAGTATAACTTGTCTAATCTTCCCTGAACTTATCTTTTTCTCAAAAGGCTTAGCCAAACACAGCCAGAAGTAGAGTAGGGACTATGGCATATAACCTTCCACGGTACCATGGATGATAATTTTGCTGTCTGACAATACAGAGCTCAGACCACCATTTTTTTGAACCTCCCAACATTTTAGAGCCTATCTGTGTTGTCCAGACAGCACTCTCCTTCAAGTGAAGTAAAACATTTGGACTGGGGATCTCTCCAGCACCTTCTTGCTCTGAAGCGGTTGCCCAGCCGTAGGCAAGACCCCTTTCCTGGCATGCCAAGAGTGGGGTTTTCAGAAACACATTCACTTCAAAATCCAAAAGAAGATAAGCAGAAAGCTGAAATCTTTGTAGTATCATCTGAATCTATTTTCAAAATTATCTAGAGTAGAGAATAAAGGGTCGATAGAAAAATCTTTTTGATTCACCTCATTCTTCCATCACTTAAAATGTCTTTTTTGATGAAGTCCCAGAACCTAAGTCAGGTTTGGTGGGGTGAGGAGGTTCGGAGCCGACGACTAAAGAAAGAATTCTTAAGACGTCGTTGGTGCAAAAGGTGATTTATTAGAGCACGGGGACAGGGCCCGTGGGCAGGCAGAGATGCAGCTGCCCCGGGTTGTTAGGAGTGGTTGGTTATATACACAGGAGTTGGGTAGGTGAGGACAAAGGGGTGTTCAGAAGGGCTATTGGGGCAAAGAATACTATCAGGATATTGAAGGCTTAGTTGCTATCAAGTAAAGACAATTGGAAGTCTGGTGGAATGTTACATTCCTGCTATCAAGCATCCTTGTTAATGAGATTTAGGTTTAGAAGAAATTTAACTTTATTTACTTTTCCTTCTACTTCCACCTCCTTCGGTTTTTTATGGAGGGGAGGGTGACATTAGGCTTGAGGAACTGAGTTCTGTGTCTTTGGAAATTGGGCTATTGATAAGGTAACTTCTTTGTTGTAATCTCAAGGACATTTGCAAACCAAGGGAGACTCCTGTCTTGCAGGATTGTGATCTCATCAAGTTAACTATTTATCATTTTATGGCAGTCAGGGGTGCCTGAGGAATGCTACACATATGGAGGGGAGCGGATGAAGGGGGGGGTGCAAGGCGCCAGCTCTTGCTTTTTCCTCAGCCAGCCTCCTGCTCCCTCATCATTTTTCATTGCTTATTATTTTTTTATTTTTAAAAAAGATTTATTTATTTGACAGAGAGAGAGAGAGAAAGCACAAGGGGTTTGGGGTAGGGAGAAGCAGGCTGCTTGCTGAGCGGGGACCCCGACGCAGGACTCCATCTGAGGACCCTGGGATCATGGCTTGAGCCAAAGGCAGATGCTTCACTGACTGAGCCACCTTGGTGCCCCATCCATTGCTTGTTTTAGAAGAAACAAAGGAAATATGATTCAGGGAAGGGAATTACACATGACTATGTCAAACCTTAAAGCACATCAATGGAAGTAAGAAAGGAAGAAAGAAAAGAAAGAAAGTTAAAAAAAGAAAGAATTTTTTTTTTTTTTTTAGCAAAGCTCCATTTCCTGAACAAGTTGAGATTGAACTGCTCAATTAACTAGGAGATTAAATGTTTTGGGAAGAAAAGGAATAGTTCTCTAACTTAAAAATTGGCAGAGCATTTAGTTCCCGCAGAATACACAATGGGGCCATGTGAGCAGACCCTAGGAAGAGATTATGATGTGGAAGAACATTAGTAACAACCAGTAAAAAACACCGTAGCTAAATGCAGTGGAGTGCAGATCCTGACGCAGCCCCGTACTACCACTAGCAATCACTAGGGAGTTACTGAACTTCTCTGTGCTTCAGTTTTCCCATTCATAGTATGGGGCTGATAAGGAGCATGCATTTCATAGGGTTGTATGGAGATTAAATGAGTTAATATTAGTGAAGCATTTAGATCAGTGCCTGACATGCAGTAAGCACCTTATGTGTTTTTAAATTAGTGGAGTCAGTTGGAGACTGAGCCAAAATGAGAATTTCTGCACTGTCTTATCACTACAATTCACGAATGAAACAGAAGTCAGGGAAGCAGCAAAAACAAACAGCCCAGAAATCCCAGATGGCGAGCAGAGAGAGATGGAGGAGCCACTCTCAGCTTACATCAGAACTAAGGGAGGCAGGAGCAAGCTGACCCTGGTGCTCTGAGGCAGACCAAGCTCCCAGCTGTCCCCGGGACCCAGTGTGCCCATAAGTGGTCCTCTTCCACCATTCAGCAACTGGGCCTCCCACCCTTGCAACATGCTGGGAGGCAGTCACGGGACCAGCTCACATCACCAGGCTTTGCACCAGCCAAGAAGAAAATGACCAAAGAAGAGTGAAGCCGTCAGTCAGAATGTGGGGAGGGGACACAAAGCAGAGTCTAGGTGAAAAGTTTGGAATATATTAAAACAAAGTAAAACAGGATGCTTATTTTTAGAACTTCAGAGCTCTTAATTTACTAATGTATATTGCACATCTCTAAGAGAAGGGTATATGGTAAGCCGTGTTTTTTAAAATATATTTGACCATAAAACCCTTTTTAAAATTGACTATGTTGTGACATAGAAAACATATTTTGGAAATGCTGTCATAATCAATATGTCCTTCTGTAAATATAATGATTTATTTTCAAATTTATAAAATTCTATTAAAGCATGATTTCAATCAAATGTCGATTCAGTTGTCACAATTAAATGATAAAGTTTAGTGCAAAATAATTTATATTTAAAGAGAGCCCCCAACATTATTAAAACAAGAGTCACCCTGGAAGATTTTCTCATTATCTGCTACATTTGAGTAGGCTTTGTGAACTTTTCATGCCAAGCTACTGTTGTTAAAACTAACAAAATACCATTTTTCTTCACAAAGTTGTAGATTGTTTGATGTGTTTGTACCAGTCTACAAACCTCTTTTGTTCTTAAAATAATGTACCCTTTAGCAGTAAAAATTTAAGAATTTGATTGATATTTTAATAGTACACTTGAGAAAGTTTGATCTTGTAAACAATTCTGTTTTCACTTGTGACTCATTGAAAGCACGTCTATTTGACATAATCCTGAAGGAGAATTGATGTTACTCACAAAAAAGTGAATTACATGGATGCAAATTACTGTTGTAAGGTTGTATGCAAATTACATAGAATTGTATATATAGCTTTTCTCTTCTGTTTAATGTGATTTTGTAAAGAATCAACTATATTTTACAGTGAATTAGTATTGTGGTTTTTCTACATATTTGCATGCTTATTTTATATCATTATTTTCTCATAAATTACTTGTAATAATTTTTAAAACAATAATGCTGGTGAAGGTATGAATAGCAGATTTCTCCTGCTTGTTGTTGGGTGGAAATGTAAGATGGTACAGTTTGCATGGAGGACAGTTTGACAAATATACATAAAATGTACATAAATACACATACAAATATACATAAAAAATACCCACACACTTCAGCCCATTAATAGTTAAATAGTTATTTGGGGAGAATAACTAATAGTCTAATACTATGAAATAGACTAAATGAATTCTAGAACGTTTGTATGTTGAAACACTAGATATGTAGATTGGGTTGTTATATAGTTATTTAAGTAATTATGCAGATTGTGTGTTTTTACATGTAAAGATTATAAGATCTCTATGATCTATTCCTAACTGGTAATAGCAGGATCAGTCTGTGAAAACACATATACATAGCCCACATCCAGCACCGTCACCAAAATAGTAATAGTAGCTTACCAAACTGAAGTTGTTTGGATGGCTGTACAGTATTGTTGCTTTGATCATCTTCTATAATTTTTCCATGACGAACTTGGGTTATTTATGTGAAGACCAAATGAACAAATTATTATTTTAGGAAGAAAAATAAATCTTTTATAAAATTGTTTGTTTGATAGCCCTTTGCAAATAAAGCTTCCAGAGATGTGTGTTTTTAGTCAATAATTAGAGATTCATTATTCTCATATTCTTAGGTGAACTTTTCTTATAACAGTGATTATGCTTTATAGAAAGTGAGATTTTGACATCAAAAAATGTACTCCTGCTTATGCTTGTGTGTTTCCTGGACTATGAATTATTCAATTTGCCCATCCTTCCATGTGATAAATGATTTTTAAATGGGTGATGTCCTTCTTTAAGGAGAAATTTTTGATAAAGAGGAGGTTTGGATCTCAGTCTAAGTGGTGGGAGTTTCTTCTTAGCACTTATTCTTTTTTTTCCTCTTTAAGATCTTATTTATTTATTTATTTGACAGAGAGAGAGAGAGGGAGAGATCATAAATAGGCAGAGAGGCGGGCAGAGAGAGAGGAGAAGCAAGCTCCCCACTGAGCAGAGAGCCCGATGCAGTCCCAGGACCCTGAGATCATGACCTGAGTCGAAGGCAGAGGCTTAACCCACTGAGCCACCCAGGTGCTCCAATTAGCACTTATTCTTGCTGGTCTTCCAAGAACATTGATTCTTTTTCACCTCCTAATATAAATTTTCAAATGTGGAGATTGTGATCTTGCCATATGACATGAAATTGGCTCCTGGCCCACTGTAAACATGCAGTAGATGCTTTGAAATGATTATAGATTCAATAGTTTTTGATTGATGACCCACATCTTAAAGTAATCAGGGATTGTATTAGCCCCTGAGAGATCTGCCATAAAGGGTGGAATGCCTTTGATGGTCATAGTCTTCCTGTAGACAAAAGTCTTCTGAGGTTAGAAGACTGTGCTAGGCATTACAGCAAAAGTTAGAGTTTATTTCCCTTCTTTCTTTATCACACTCATTTTAGACATAAGTAACCTGAAGTTCAGAGCATTACATGTTCCTAATACACAGATACGGGGTGAGAAAAGCTGGGTTGCTAAGCGTTAAATTTGGTTCTTCATTGGATTTGTTCTCTGCCTTCTTGGTGTACCCTTTCCATTGATGTTTTTCCATTCCAATAATCCAGTGTCCATATATTATATTATGTGTTTTTTTCTCCTGGAGGACTTTCTCCTGACTTTAATTTCCTTATATCCATCTGACTCTAGACATGCCTGCTTTGTTATCAACTAAACTTCTCATTTCCCCATTCTTCTTAATCCTTAATCATGATGCATGGGCACTATGGGCAAATAGTTTCCACACACAGAAACTTAATAAGCACCCTGATTCCCTCCTCATCCTTGATAACTCTGTAATCCGTTGCCACATCATATCAATTCTATGTTACAAATATATCTTCCAAACCCATCCCTTCCCTTTTGTCCCCATTAGGAGACAGCATTTGCTATAATCCAGTAATCTTATTGTTATTTATATATTCTGCATACAAGCCTTTTATCAATCAATATATGATTTGCAAACATTTTCTTCCAGCCTGTGGCTAGTATTTCTATTTTTTAAATGACATCTTTTGAAGTGCAATAGGTTTTAATTTTTATGAACTCCAGGTTATCAGTGTTTTCCTTTATAGGTCATGCTTTTAGTTCTGTGGCTTTGCCTAACCCAAGGTTGCAAAGATTTTCTCTGTTTCTTCCAAAGCTTGTATAATTTCATTCATACATTTAAATCTGTGGTCCATTTTGAGTTGTTACTATTGTCATTCTCTCTGTGTGTGAGTTAAATATTTTTGCATGTGGATATCCAATCATCTCAACACCATTTGTTGAAAAGACTTGTTCCCCCATTGCATTATCTTCATACCATTGTTAAATATAAATTAACCACCACGAATATAGAGAACTGTCAATTTTGTTGTCTGTGCCTCTCGTGGTACCTATATGACATTGTCTTCATTACTGTAGCATTGAAGTAAGATTTGAGATCAGATAAAGGTCTCTGATTTTTTTCTTTTTCAAAATTGTTCTAGCTGTAGTAGTTCCTTTGAATTTTCTTTTAAATTGTTGTATCAACTTGTCAATTCCTCTAAAAAAGTGATGTTGGATTTTGATGGGGGTTGTGTTGAATTTATGGATCAATTTGTAGGGAATTGCTATATTAACAATATGAGTCTTCCATTCCATAAACATGGAATGTCCCCTCTTTCATTGTGAGTTTCCTTAATTATTTCAGCAAAATTTTGTGCTTTTCAATGAACAAATCCTACAATCATTTTGTTAAATTTATTTAACGACTTTATTATTTTTGGTCCTATTGTGAATAAAATTTTTTTCTTGAATTAGTTTTGGATGTTTGAGATGCTAGTGTATAGAGATATAATATTTTAGTGTAGTTATCTTGTATCCTGTGAGCTTGCAAAACTCATTTATTAGTTCAATAGGTTTTTATGGATTCCTTGGTGTTTTCTACATTAGGATTATGTTATCTGTGCATAAAACCAGTTTTATATCTTTCTTTTCAATCTAGATGATTTAAAATTTTTTTTCTTATTGTAATGGTTATACATTCCAGTACAAAGTGGAATGGAAATAAAAGAAGTCATTACCTTATTATTGCCTTGGGAGAGAGCATTCAGTCTCTTACTATTTAGTATGAAGTTCCCTGTGGGTTTTCTTAGGTTAAAGAAGTTACCTTCTATTCCTGATTTTTGGGAGTTTGTTTAAAAAGTCATCAGTGATGTTAGATTTTTTTTCTTTATTTTATTTACTTATTCAGAATTTATTGATTTGATGGGGGTGGAGAGTGGTGAGGGAGGCAGAGCAGAGCAGGGAGAGGAAAAGGGAAAGAATCTGAAGCTGACTTCTTGCTAAGTGCAGAGCCTGACACAGGGCTGTCTCATGACTGTGAGATGATGACCTGAGCAGAAACCAAGACTTGGATGCTCAACTATCTGAACCACCCAGTCTCCCCCATGTTAGATTTTTAAAAATGAGTTTTCTGCATCTAGTCAGATGATCATTGCTTTTGTCCCTTTTGTATTTATTTTCTGTGTATTGCATTAGTTGAGTTTTACATGTTAAGCCAGTTTTATATTTATGGGATAAATCCCACTAAGTCATGATATATGATCCTTTTTGGTTTTACTGCTTTATGTGTGCTAATATTTTATTAAGGGTATTTATAAATGTCATGAGTGATATTCATCCTTGGTTTATTTGTTATGTTTTATCTAGCTTTGCTATCAGGATAATACTAGCTTTATATATTGAGTATGAAAATATTCCTTCTTCTTCTGCTTTTTAAAAGAGTTTGTGAGTTATTGGTATTGTTCCTTACTTACATGTTTGATAGAATTTACTAGTCAAGCCATCTGGGCCTGGACTTCTCTTTGTGGGAAGATTTTTAGTTACTAAATTAAAAACTTTAATTGTTAAAAGTCTATTCTATTTATTCCTGAATTTATTTTGGTAATTTGTGTCTTTAAAAAAAAAAAAAAAAAAATATATATATATATATATATATATATATATATATTTTAATTTGACAGACAGAGATCACAGGTAGGCAGAGAGGCAGGCAGAGAGAGAGGAAGGGAAGCAGGCTCCCTGCTGAGCAGAGAGCCTGATGCTGGGCTCGATCCCACACGATCTGAGCCGAAGGCAGAGGCTTTAACCCACTGAGCCACCCTGGTACCCAGTGTCTTTTTTTAAATCAATTTTTGTGTTTCTTCTAAATTGTCCATTTGTTTGCATAAAGTTGTTCTTACTATTTCCATACATCAATGGCTTTATATGGAGCTTATCCCACATCACAGGTCATGATCTTGGGGTCGTGAGATCGAGCCCCACATCAGGCTCCATGCTCAGCACAGAGTCTGCTTGTCCCTCTCCATCTGCTCTTCCCCCTACTGGTGTGAGCTCTTTCTCTCTAAATAAAATCTTAAAGCAAACAAAAATACCTTCATTTTCTGAAGTAGGCTTTTAAAGTTAAAAATTTCCATTTAATCACTGCTTTAACTTCATTTCATATATATATATATATATATTTTTTTTTTTTTGACCCATGGGTTATCTAGAAGACTACTGTTTATATTCCAAACATTTAGTGAGTTGTTAGTTCGCTCTGTTTTGATTTCTAATTTAGTTCTGTTGTTACTGGAAAACATACTTTATATGATTTGAATTCTTTGAAATTTATTGTTTCATGACTTGGTATGCGGTATATTCTAGAAAAAAATTTTCATCGTGTAGTCATTGGGTTAAGTGTTCGATATATGTCAGTTATGTGGTTTATGTCATCTGGATCTTTGCTCATTTTCTACCAAGTTGTTTTATTTATTTTTAACCCTGACTTCCTAAGGGTCGCCCCATGTCTGGATAGCTGGTTGTCGGCCGGCGATTAGGCAGAGGTTGTGTTCAGATAGCTGAAGCCGGGAATGCTTCTGTCCTCTGCCAGTGGATTTATGTGTGGGCAAGGGAGTGCATTCAAAGTTCAGTCTATTTTCAAGCATGCCCAGCTTTTACTTTCCTTTGGGTTCTTTTGTTTCTTCTCTACATTTGTGTAATCTTAGGGTAAACCAGAAAAATGTGGACACCTTGGTTCCCTTTTGGTCTCTGCTGTGTAGCCTGCTTTATCCAGGAATAAACCTACCCCAGCTATAACTGAAACATCAAGATAATAGAGTCATTGGCCCTTTTTTCCTACCCACCATCAAGACTGTCACTTTCACAGACAGTAGAAGATGCCAGGCATAGGCATCTTCTTCTCTACTGGGTGAGACCCTTCTATTGGGTTGACCAGTGCAGCAAAGCCACTGGTCCCAGTGGCCTGTTCAACTCTGGCAGAACCTCCGTGCTAACTAAGCGGGGGCTTGGTGGGAGACTGTAGCATGAATGCTAGAGCCTTCCAGTAATCTCACCTGAAGTCCAGCAGTTCTCAAGCATATGCTCTTTTCAGATTGCTGTACGTCTTTGGTCCATTTCTGCAGCACCAAAATGGTGCTTCTGTTAATTTTTCTCAGCTTTATAGTTGCTCTTGGGGGAGAGGATTTGTTGACCTCCTTCCTCAGCCATAACCAGAAATCAGAGTGCTCTTTAATTTGAAGACAAAACATGAACAAGGAAGAGGCAGGATTTTCTCTCCCTCTAACTTCTTAGGGCTGTGGCAAGGGGTCGTGTGTCTGTAGCAGGAACGGTGTTTGCCAGAAATTAAGGAGAGAACAGATGGAAAAATAAAAATTATGAGTTCAAGATCGCACACCTATTTGAAGTGTAGGTGCATGAAGGATACAAAGAGATGCTACTGATGTATAATTCATGGGCCTCTATGTAAATGACTATGCAAAATGCTTAGAGAAGGCAAGGAAGGGATTCTTGCAAATGATAGTGCTCCTAGGCTGTCACTTGCATGACTAGTTCTTGTCAAGTGGGAAAAAGAAAACATCCCAAATGCCCGACTCTTAAAGATTTTATATTCCAGGCACAGAAGTCTGTGACCTTGGGCTCCCTCTTACATTTTTCTCTGTGACTCTTTCTACATCTTTCAAATGGGAATATGATTATATTAATAGAGGTGATGTCAGTCTGCCTAAAGTTAATGTTGGGAAAGCATTTTTAAGACCCTAGAAAAAAATAGGTCTCAAGTTATAGACTTCAGAGGATGTGTTATTTAAACTGGCATTTTTAGATGCTTCTCAGTTTCTAATTTCAATATCCAAAATAAACATCCAAACCCTTACCACTACTTCTGTCCAAAAAATGGAATACTATGTAATAAATTAAAATGTAATGCCATAGCTACAGTTAGTATAAAAATACACATTTATATTTGTTTATCATTTATAGATGGACCAAAATAAATGTGGTAGGGTGTGGGTGTGGGGCTCTGGGGATGGGAGTGATGAAAGACGGAAGGAGGATCTCAGCTTTCCTTACTACATCCCCTCCAGCCCTCATCAAAAGGAATCGAGTCTTTTCTGATGTTTCATGAGTTCCAAGGGGTACATTCGACCTGTCGTGAACTTCAGTGAAGTTCTTTTCTCTAAAGTTACTCTCTTCTCAGATGAAAACTATAATTACTTACAGGTAGAATTCTCTTGAGGGTATGGCTTTGGGTGAGGGGAAAATGAGAAGGGCAATTTCCTTTGCAGCAGGAAGGACATTTAAAAGATTATAAATAGATATAGATCTATAAAGAGATTTACTATCAGGAATTGCTCATATAAGTATAAAGCCTGAGAAGTCCAAGATCTGCAATTGTCAAATTAGGGACTCAGGAGAGCTGATGATGTAATTTCAGTCTAATCTGAGTCTGTAATTAGGATAAGACTGATATCCTAGTTCAGAGACAGTCAGGCGGAGAGAAAGAATTCTTTCTCACTTCGTCTTTTATTCTACTCTGGTCTTCAATGGATTGGATGAAGTCCATCCATACTGGGGAAGGCGATCTGCTTTATGTAATGATTCCAGTATTAATCTCATCTAGAAACACCCTCAGACACACCCAGAAATAGTATTTGAAATCTGGGCACCCTGTGATCCTGTCATGTTGACACATAATATTAATTACCACACTATTTCCTGAGTATCAAGGGACCCCCTCCCCAGAGACAGTCATAACCAGATAATTTTCTGACCACTTCCATTATGGGTACCTCTCATAGACTGAAGGCTGTGGCACCCACCAAGGCATAGAGATTCTATTAATTATCCATTGCTATGTAACAAATTACCAAAAACTCGGAGACCTAAAACACCACATACATATTATCTCATGGTCTATTGTTCAGGAGTCCAGACACAGTTTATCTGGATCCTCTGTTTTGGGTCTCCCACAGAGCTGTAGTTAAGATGTCAGCCATACCTGAGGCCTCATCTGAAGAGCCCCATTGGGGAACTGCCTGCTTCCACAATCACCTGGTATTTGGTGGGATTTGTTGTTTTCAGTTGTTGCACTGGGGTCCTTGTTCCTTGATTTCTTTGGCCATAAGCTACCAACAGTTTCTTGCCACATGTCCTCTCCAACATGACCTCTTGCTTCATTAAACCATGCAAGCCAAGAGGGCAATAGAAAGTCTGCTAGCAGACAGATATGGTAGTTTTGTGTTATCTAATCACGGAAGGGACATCATCACTTTTTAAATATTCCATTGGTTGGAAGGATATCACAAGTCCCAGTCACAATCAAGGACAGCAGATAAGGCTAGGGCATGAATACCAGGAGATAGGGTCATTGGGGGACAGCTTGGACTCCAACTCTGTGATGTTATGACTTATAATAAGAAATACATATTTGGTCTTCACTCCTGGTCCTGGCACAGAGCTCCCAGAACTCTTAGAATTTCCCAAGTGATAAGAG
This sequence comes from Mustela putorius furo, assembly GCF_011764305.1. Taxonomy (NCBI): domain Eukaryota; kingdom Metazoa; phylum Chordata; class Mammalia; order Carnivora; family Mustelidae; genus Mustela; species Mustela putorius. Next base: position 1,772,152 of record NW_025421577.1, read on the forward strand.
AGGTAAAGATTCATTTTGTTGTTTGTAACAAATCCCTATCAACCACACCTGTGTTTATGTTAATGAGAGGACTTTGGGATGGGGGCTGGCTGCCCTGGGAACCAACCAGGGCATTAGAAAGTTGGCATTTTCAGCCCCCAAATTCTGGGGAGGTAAGAAGGGCTGGGGATTGAGTTTAGTCATTGATAGCCAATAAACTAATCAATCATGCCTATGTAATGAAGCCTCTCTAAAAATCCCTAAAGTGTGGGACTCAGAGAGCTTCCAGCATGATGAATGCATTGAGGTGCCGGGAGGGTGGTGCACCCAGAGGGGGCTGGGAAGTTCCAAGTCCCCAAACCCTTCCCCAAACCTTGCCCTATGCATCTCTCCTATCTGGCTGTTCCTGAGTTATATCCTTTTGTAATAAGTTGACAATAGCAACAAAATTAAGTTCTTTGAGCCATTCTAGCAAATCATCAAACCTAAGGAGGGGGTTGTAGCAACCTCTGATTTATATAGTTTGGTCAGAAACAACAGGTGACAACCTAGACTTGAAATGAGAGTTGGGGGTGGGGAGCAGGGAAGAGAGGGCAGTCCTGTGCCACTGAGCCTTTATCCTGTGGAATCTGTGCTAACTCCAGGTAAGTAGTGTCATAACCAAGGTACATTTGTTGAATACCCAGTGAGTGCTGAAGAGTTGAAAATTTCTTAGTGTGGACATACTGCTACATGCTTGATGAACAGAAGTGTAGAGTTGTAGTAGAGGAGAAACATGGGAGAGTTTTTCCTCTTAAACTCCCATACTCTGTCAGGAAGGACCAAGGAAAATCATCAGCTCTGCTTCTACCTCATGACACTACAACTCCTAAAGTATGTTTTGTGTTTTCTGGTAGCTTCTCCCATCTGCCATGGGCTGGGATGCCTCACATTCCAGCTCCTCCCAACCTTTTCATCTTGCTGGGTTCCCCCTTACACTTTCATTTAGCTTACCCCCTCATCTCAAACCAAACCCCTTCAGATTGTTAATGATTTTTCTGTGTCTTGCACAAAGGAACACATTTGCCTCAAGGTACATGCTCTCAGGGGGAGTGGTGAGACTGTGTCTGTATATTTTTTTTTTTAATTTTATTTTTATTTATTTATTTTTTAAAAAGATTTTATTTATTTATTTGACAGAGAGAGAGATCACAAATAGGCAGAGAGACAGACAGAGAGAGAGATGAGGAGAAGCAGGCTCCCTGCTGAGCAGAGAGCCCTATGCAGGACTCGATCCCAGAACTCTGGGATCATGACCTGAGACGAAGGCAGAGGCTTTAACCCACTGAGCCACCCAGGCGCCCCGAGACTGTGTCTGTATTGACGTCAGGCCTCCCTCTTCTGAGTGGGCAGAAGGCTTACTGTCCGCATTTAGCTTCTGACTTTTCTAGGGTACTGCCAGGGAGGCCAGATTTTGTTTGCATGTGCAAATCCACAACTCTGGTTCTGAATTCCTGTTTGTCCTGCCTGGAGGGCTTGATTACCCTCCTCATAATTTGTGAAACTTCTCTTGGAGGCATCTCACTCAGAGCAGCTGGGTGCCCTTCACATCACCCACCTTTGGTGGTGCTGGAGGGTACCTATGCTTGGCAAGTGGCTCCCATGAGCCAGAGTCTCACAAATATCCCCCATCTTTGTTCTGGACTTCTCCGATAATTTCATCAACTGCTGCGTATCGGTAGGTGTTGACTACTCCCATCGGCAGCATCTTTCTGAGGCAGCCATGATTATACGGATTGTGCACCAAGACTCTGAGGACTTTTAACCCATTAAGTTGAAGAAATGAGTATTTGTCATCAGTGTATTTGACTCAAGTATGGCATTAATCTGTAGGTCATTTCTCATGACTCTAAGACATGCTTTCGTGTTTACTGATTTGTTTACAGTGGAAATACATTTGCTTCAATCTATTTAATCTTTGCATTGACAGGGGAAATCGGTGTTTTCCTAAATATTTACAATAATTCTTAAAAACGACGTGGAACACCATTCTTATTCAAAGTCAAATATTGATTACTCACTAAATACAAATTGCTGTGTTGACTGATGTGAGCAACACAAAAAGGAATAGCTCTTTGTGTTATGGTTACAATTAGTTGTATCCATACAATTAGTTGTATGGTAAAAAACACACTCATAGTAAAAAAAAAAAAGTTCACCCTGTAAGTTCAGGTTGCCTCCCTTGGTAACCCAACCTTCTTTGACAACCGGTCTCCCTGCAACATGAATCTGTATGTATCCATTCTTTCTTCATCCTTAGAGCTGAATCCAGTGGATTCCTTCTAGAAAACAGAATAACTCAGTATAATCAGATTGAGAATATTAGCAGAGGCAAAAAGAAACCAAAGACCACGCCTACGGAGGGGGGGGGCCAATGGGTTCTTTCCCTCCCCATTATCTTCTCTCAGCCCAACAAATGCTGAAGAAATCTGACGTGGAATGAATGTCTTTGATATGGCAGGGGGTAAGCACTGTCACACTGCCCCCCCCCCCGCAATTTCCATTACAAAAATTACAATTTTGATTCACAAAAATCATGTATAGGATGCATTTTACTGAAAATTCAAAATGGGACTCAAATCAGTGATACTCTCTCCACTGACGTTTGTGCATCAGCTGGGTCCTTCTTTGTCCTCTTGAACAGGCGGCTTCTTTTCATTAGATGCTCTCAGTCGTTTGGGAGGAGCAGAATCATTTTTGTTGTGTAGACATTGATTTCTGTGTTAGGAAAATTCTCTGAGAGCCATAGGGTGAGAGCCAGTCGCAGCCTTCAAGGCATATTGTTCAGGCACAGCTGGTATGTGTGCACAGAGGGGTCATAGGGAGATGTTGTGCAGATGTCGTTCCCTCTGACCTTTAGAGAAGTCTTACATTGCTTTGTTGAGCGGAGCTGCAAATGTAGAATAGGGCTGGTTATTGCTCACGAAAACTGTGAAATAATAGAGCCAAGTGCTTGTTGGTATCTCCTTTAGAAGAGGAAGAAACATTTGGAAGGGTCAAGTGAGTAAAGAAAAACGCAACATTTAATGAAAAGAGGCCGTTTCAGGCATAATTTCATGTGGATTTTCATATCTGCAGCGCTCTCTTTAGAGATTGGAGTTCCCTGATGGAAGGATTATATATCCCCTTTGGGGGACCAGAAATCAGGCATCTCAAAAGGAAAATCAAATGACTTTTCATCTTGCAGTTGAAAATCCTTTGTTAGGAACCAGGGTCTTTAGAAGTGCCTTTCTCTGAATTAATTTTCATTTTCCAAAAACATGTGCAGGTGTCTGAGTCAGACCGAGAGAAAGCAGGTGTGGGGAAAAATAATTACCTGGCACCTCTCCGCACTTAATCTCATCTCAGAAGGATACCTGCAGAAGCCATTTGATAAAATTGTTTCTCAGGCCCAAGATGAAAGGTTAGGAGAGGTGAAAATCCATGATTTGATTTTTTTGTGCTCTTATCTCTCTTCTTTTTTTCCCCCTGTAACAATAGAACTTCAGTTATCAAAGGGCTTTCAAGTTTGAAAAGACAGCTGCTTTGGAAAAGCAAAACATTGGCTCTAGCAAATGAACATGAAAATGCTAGGCATCAGCTCCCACTTGCCAGAGGGAGTCAATATTGTAATTGCTTCTTTCAGAAGCCTCACCTGTTGGAGTGCCAGCCAGAGAAATACCTGAGCTGGGGTATTACTAAGGACTAAGGACCATCGTCGATCTAAGGCATTCATTTAGAATCTGTGTTGTTCAATAAGGGGAAAAAAGGAAAGAACATTCTTAAAATACCATGCTGGGATATATTGCTACATGATAAACCAAAAGCGAAGTTAGACAACCTAAGGACCAATGTTAAGAAAACGTTATGTGGTAGGCAAAACCTTGCTAATAGGGAGCTTACTTAGTATTATGACTTTATATAATCTTACCAGGCACATCTCTGCCAACAATGTGTTTACTGGGTTATTTTTCAGGGCTTTGATCCATCCTTGTGTTGATGATATAGATCAAAAGATCCGTGATCATGCAACCACTGTTCCTTTCTGATTTCACTTTACAGAGATTAGTGACTGCTCGGGAACCTGGCCCCCCTCTTGCAGGCTCCTCACTTCTTGCAAGTGAATCACTGAGTCATGGCCGAATTGCACGAATAGTGCAGGAATTTGCAGAACATTTAACAGGTTTACTGCAGATGAGCTAAGCATTCTAATTTGATAATGAGGCCTCTAAAAAAATTATATACGAGACAACATCCAGCCTCTTTTGTGTCTAACTTCATCGCTGGTGCATACTCTGTGCCAGCCTATGGCACTTTTCTCTCTTAGCATTTGCTCCTGTGGTTCTCCTCTGCTCACAATGCCCCAAGCTGTAGTCACATTCTCAATTATTAAAAATTTAAGGCAGTGTAAGCTGCCTTCGGCTCAGGTCATGATCTCGGGGTCCTGGGATCAAGTTCTGCATCGGGCTTTCTGCTCAGCAGGGAGCCTGCTTCCCTCTCTCTCGGCCTGCCTCTCTCTCTACTGTGATCGCTCTCTGTCAAATAAATAAATAAAATCTTTAAAAAAAAAAAATTTAAGGCTTAGCATTTGTATCAACTCCTTCAAAAGGCAGTCCCTGTTTTTTTCAGGCCTGGGGCTTTGTGCTTCTTCTCTGCCTCTTAGCCTCTTGTACTCTCCACCACCAGGACACTAATGCAGTTACCTGTTTGCCTCTGTTTCCCTAGCTTTCAAGTTGGTCTTTCGAAGAAAAGCAGACATAACGTTACTCGTGTTTTTGTACTATGTCTGGGCAGCTAACACACAATAGGCACTCCATAATCATTTGTTAAAAGAAAGACTAAGGTGCCTGGGTGGCTCAGTCAGTTACGTGTCTGCCTTTGACTCAGGTCATGATCCAGGGTCCTGGGATGGAACCCCACATCAGGCTCCCTGATCAGTAGGGAAGTCTACCATTTCTTCTCTATCTGCCTCTCACCACCCCCGCTCATGCCCTCTCTCCCTCTGTCAAATAAATAAATAAAATCTTAAAAAAAAAAAAAAGTTCTGTTAAATCTGAAAACAATTAAAAAGTTATCACTGGAGGGTACCTGGTTGAGCATCTGCTTTCAGCTTAGGTCATGATATCAGGGTCCTGGGATCGAGCCCCACATGAGGCTCCCTGCTCTGCAGTGAGTCTGCTTCTCTCTCTCCCTCTCCCTCGGCCCTGCCCCCCCACTTGTGCTCACTCTCTCTCTTTCAAATAAATAAATATATAAATATATACATATATATTTTATGAGCTATGTGACTGGTATTTATTTATTGTTCCTCTAGTATTTGGTTACTTTTCAAGAGGCTAACATTTTAATCCGTTTCTTTTAGTCCCCATAACTACACAACTTGAATATATGATCTTCAGTTGAACTATAATATTTAGAAATTCATTGATATTTCACTTTAAAAGATGACTCATTTCATCAGAAGTTTTTCAAATAAATACATTTTTAAAAACTCTTTAAAAAGTTATCACTGGAAAGCTATTATAATAGATATTAATAACAATAATAAAACTTTGTAACATGACAAACTTAGCCATTTCTTATAAAACAATATAAAGCAATACTTTTATATCTTTAATATGTTAATAACAATATTTTTATTGTGAATTAATTTTTTTTCTGTTTTAAGGTTTTACTCTGATATTATTCTATTAAAATATATGCTGCTTAATTAAAAAAATTTTTCTTCTTTTCACATCATAAACTAAATCCTCAAATATTACCTATGATTGGAGATAATAATGATAACATCTAATTAGGGAGTAGCTTTGTTCAAGCAAATTTGTAAGAAATAGATTCCTCTAAATGATTCCACCAAGTTAAAAGTATTCTGTCTACCCTATGAGAAGGAATGACTTGTTTGCTTGGCATACATCCCAATTTGATGTTCTACTTCAGTAACTACAGCCCTGAAGAACTTAAAAGAAGTAGCCATGCTATTTCTAGATATACAGCAGTCTACTTTGTGATCTCAAGTAATTAAAACACAGAGTGAAACCTTTCAAGCGAAAGAAGCTAAATGTATGGTAGCTTTTTGTGAAATAAAAAGGAAATAGAAAAGCAAACAAGACTGCTCAATTGATAAGATGTCAGCAAAACAGTTCATTAGAATGTGAAAGGTATAGTCAGCATTTTTTTTTAACTGCATACCATACTACTTTTACCTTTACTCTTTCATTTCATTTTGGATTAAATTGGTCAGAGAGGTGATGTCATGCAGACATATATGTGAGAGATCATCTTTCCTCCTGGCCTCAGGAATTTTGTGGAATGGCTTCAGCGATGGTAGCACACTTTTCTTTCTGTTTCTCACTCACTCGTCATTCAAGGAGGGAATCAGCAGCATCAGCTTTGTCTTTTCTTCTGACTCTTACTAGATCTGCCTGACTGTAAAGGGTGTACAGTCTGAATGTGGTGATTTGAATAAAAAAATGACCTACTTCTCTGCCTGTCCCTCTATCCATGTCCTTGCAATGTAACGTTCCATCTCTTCCCCTCAAGAGGTGAAGTCTATTTTCCCACTCCCTGGATGTAGGCTGGTTTTGTGACTTGCCTAGGTTAGCAGAATACAGTAGAAGTAAAAATATGCCCTGTTATCTTTGTTCTCTGTGAACCCTCACTGTGTGATAAAAGTGAGCCCAGACAGGGCTGCTGGGGGATAGGATTTGCCCCAGTGGAGGGCACCCTAAACCAGCCTACTTCCGTCCGACTGACCAGTCAGCTAGCCTTGGCTATATGGGTGAGCCCCGCCAAGTTAAGCAGAACTTTTGGCCACCCCACAGACTTGTGAATACAGATAAATGTTTCTTGCATAGGTCACTAAGATTCTGTAGTTATGTGTTACCCATCAGTGAGGAGACAGTAGAAAACAGAGACATCCTGTGTGTTTTCTCAATTGGCTGCAAACTCAGAGAGAGCAGAAATAATGTGATGAATTGATGCCCTTAAAACCCATGTCCAGACAATATTGTTATGGAAAGAAGTATTTTGCATGAATTCCATAAATTATATAATGTGTAGTCATGTATTGTCATTTAAACATATAATTATTATCTTAAGTTATAACAGCTGGCCTATCTACTACAATGTTTGGTTCAATTGTATCCAAAATTTAAAAAAAAATTTCCAGTAGACAGCAGAAATCTTATTGAATAATTGGCTAATTTATAAATTGGTAATATATATCCGTAAGTGCTTTTGAACTCATCATGAGGAAAGTGGTTCCTCCCATTTGTTGATGTATCCCTGGTAACCGATGAAAATCTGACCCATTTTAGGAAGAATTACCCTAAGTCACACATTTGTTTGTATTTATTTTTTAGATCACTTGGTAATATAGTTTTTTGTTTTTTGTTTTTTATTTTTCCCAGAGATACAGTGTATTTTGCATCATTCATTTATTCAGTCCATCAGCATTTATCCAGCATCTGCCGGGGGCAGGCTACTACTATTGTTAGCTAAGGAACATGGCAGTGAACTATATATACAAAGTCATGGCCTTTACGGAGTTTATATTCTGGTGAGATCAGTAGACAATGAACAAATCTTACAAATAAAATGATTTGAAGGAAAGAAACAAGATAAATTTAGAGTGTAATGGAGAGGGATAGCCACTTTAGAAAAGGTGGTCAGGGTAGACTCTGCGAGGAAGCCATATGTGAGCAGAGACCAGAATGAAGGGAGAAGGTGAGCCACCCCATTATCTGGGGGGAAATGTGCTTCAGCCAGCGGGAACCACAATGTAAAGAAACTAGTACTTTCACAAAGAACATATGCAGAGATGGTTTTCTTCTTACAAACTCAAATTGTTGCTCCCGTGATATATCTGACTCTTTGGGAGGAATAAGAGAGAAGCAAAATGGTGGCATGAGAAATAAGAGGAGAAACTGGGAGAGGTCTACTAGGTACTCATTCAAAAAAGAGCATATCAAACCCTCAAGGGAAAAAAAAGAAAATAGTTACCTAGGTATTTGCTTATCTACAATCATTGGTAAAGAGCATTTATTACTCAGAGCTATTCATATTGCAGAATTGTGATCGAGTGGTTGCCTATCATGGGATAAAAGCTGTCTATTGATTTTTAACCAATCCTTTGCACAACTTCTTTGATAAAGTTCAACTATCATTAAAGACTATCATTGCCCATTCTATAGACCAATATGTTCTATCTAGTTTCTTCAACTCAGACATAGTCTTTGTATTAATAAATTCATTGCTAGATAAATAAGTCAAATAATTAACAAGTAATCCTCTGTTGACATTAGAGTGGCAATACTAACCTGAGTATACTAACCTTCTCTTTATCTGAGATACTGAGTTGAATAGGTATCCCACAAAATTCATATCCGATGTCTAATGACAATGTGTGAATGTGACCTTATAGTCACAGTAAGTCTTTAGGGTCAAATGAGGTCTCTGTGATGTAATCAACTTAAGAAGAGGTCCCCCTGGACTTGAGTGGACCCTAAATCCATGATATGGATTGTCCTTCAGAGTCCCCAGAGGGACCATGGCCCCACTGATAACTTGATGTTGCACTTTGAGCCCTCAGAACTGCAGGAAATAAATTTCTGTTGTTTGAAGCCACCAAGTTTGTGGTGGTATTTTACAGCAGCTCTAAGAAACAAATATACCTGTAATTAAATTGTGGGGATACTCTCTTCCTTCTGGTTAGGTGATAGTGACTGTGCTTAGTTAATGGTTTTTAGAGCATGATAATATGATTAAATGCACTGAAAACTGAAGTCATTTTGAATGAAATATAGCATTTCATGAAAGAATTAGAAACATGGTAGGATGTTTCAGAGTCATCATGAAGATGATGTAAATTTTCTGAATTTATGTTAAGTTTTGCTGTAAATAAACTGAAAGTAAAATGTTCTATAAAGCAGTAAAGAGTTATAGTTTGGAAGGTTCATTTGTTTAACAGAAGCTTATTGAATCAGGCATAGCGCTGAGTGCTGAGATAAACAAATAAATATTTTTTAGTTCAATCTTTGCACATATACTTCGGTGTACTTCGATAATTCTCTGAATATTTCCTAGTTGTTTAGAGATATTTGTAGATTTCATAATACAACTGGCTACCACTTGCCTTTCCCCCATTCTCCATGGGTAATTAAGGAATGAAGTAGAATGTCAATGAATATGCTGCCTCAAGAATGTCATGGCTAATTTTATCCCAGATGTTGTGACCCACATGTCAAAGGCATTTAAGAGTGGGGTAGGAAATAAAACTTTAGGCAGAGCCAGAGAGTAATTAATGCCGTGGTGTATGTCCTACCATGTCTGGTGAGGATATTAAAGACCTTTGGTTAAGTCAAAGGTTTGACTAATGTTCAGAGTTTTCCTGTTGGCTCTATAGTCCAAGCTAACAATATAGACCATTTGTCATTGTCGACATCTGAGGCAGCATTTGAAAATGTCCCCGACAGCAGCAGCAATCCCCAGCAATAATTCTAATGTCTCTACATTTTCAGTTTCTCATGTCTCAGCCTCTCCTCTCAGAATACTTTTCAGAATACTTCAGCGGCAGGGAGCGGAGGTTGTGTGTACCAGGCTTAGGGCGGGGTTTGAATTTTACTAGGGCTCACGAAGATTTTTCTGTTTTGCTGTAAAGTGGACGGGTTGACATGATGATGGTGAGATGCCTAAATTATAACCATAACCGCTATTTCTGCTTCTGTACCTTCGCTTGTTAACCCATGAGGAGATGGAAAATTACCAGCAAACTTTCTATAGGCACTTTGTAACCACACAACCGCCAACCAGAATCGAACCTAGCAGAGTGGCCGCTCCCGGACCCCCTCCCGGCTCTGGGCCGAGAGATAATATCCATCTGGCGCCAGAGAAACCCCCACCCAGAACTGGACGTGACAAAGTGACTGCTCCCGGACCCCCACCCAGCTTTGGGTACAAGAGATAATTACCATCTGGGACCCCGCGGCTTGACGGGGAGACCCCGGCCAATCCTGAGGTGACACATACCCTAGCGGTGCCAACCAAGCAGTTTGAAGAATGACAGCCCTTTGACCTAACCAATAATCTGTTCCCAGCCTTTTCCGGCTCTGTAGCGCGCCAGTCATATGAGAGAGTTGCTCTTTGATTTTCCCACGGCATGTAGTGATTTGTTATGAGATACTATAATGTATGCTAAGTCCTGCCTCCCCAAAAATAGTGTATAAAAAGTGCTGTGATCCTGAGCTCAGGACCTCTTAGCGTCACCGGCAACGAGTGCGCAGAGGTCCGGATTCGAACTCGTAATAAACGACACTTGCGGTTTGGCTTTGACTCTGGACTCTGGTGGTCGTCTTTGGGGGGTCTCGGAATTCGGGCACAACATTGGATCAATGGCAGCTACCATTATTTCCATGCTTTCCACATATCATGAGATCCTCGAGACTGAGGGTCCTGCATTGTTAATCTTTGTATACAATAGCATCCTAGTTCAATGCTTAACCCACGCCAGGAATTCAATATGTGTAAGTTGAATTAAAATGCAATATACATGATCGAAGTTAGATATAAAAGAAACTTTTTGTTTTGGATGAATTCTGCTCATTTTTGGGCTGAGTTATTGATGAAGTTCTAGAACCTAGGTGAGGTTTGGTGGGCTGAGGTCCGGAGCCCATGACCAAGAAGAAAGAATTCTTGAGACATCTTTGGTGCAAAATGGTGGTTTATTAAAGCGCAGGGACAGGACCCATGGGCAGGAAGAGCTCCTGCCCCAAGTTGTGAGGGATGGCAGGTTAGGTACCCTGGGGTTGGGGGAAGGTGAGGGGAAGGAAGGTTTCAATGGAGTTTTCATATGCTAAAGAGGGCCTACAAGGTGCCAGGATATCCAGGGCCTAACTGAGGCCTTGCCCTTGCCGCTTGATCAATGTTGTCTTTAGACCAGCCATTAACATTAAGATAGTTGGGAGACTTTTTGCTGGGATGTCACAATCCTGCTATCAGTCGTCTTTGTTAGTGAGATTTAGGACATTTGTAAGCCAAGGGAGACTCCTATCTAGCAGGATTGTGAGCTCTGCAAGTTAACTATTTGCTTATTGTTCATGGCAGTCAGGGCTGCCTAAAGGATGCTACACATAGACTGAGGGGGACTGAGGGGGAGCGGATGGAGAGGGGGGTGCAAGGCGCCAGCTTTTGCTTTGTCTTCAGCATTATCATGGAGGAGAGTAGAACATTCTTTTTTTTTTTTTTTTTTTTAAGCTTTTAGAAATAGGAGATTTCTATTGTGCTTAGATGCTCAGGGACATTTTAACCTCTTCACCAAGTAAGGCTGCAAATCTGTTTTAGGATTCCATGTAATAGAGCATTGGGGCCATTTGGTAATGTCTGTAGGAATGGAGTTTAAAGAACCGGAGCTCCTGTGCTACCCAGGTTTGGCCATTAAGGCACATTTGGCACCAACCTATTTTGCCCTTTTGCTTTTTTTAAAGAAAAAAAATTGCAAGAGTGATTGCTTACCTGAGAAGTTGAAAAAAAAAATTCTAGAATTGGGTGGAAGAAATGGGAACATAGGAATGTTTAATATTCATTATGTCTTTTGAAGACTGTGGGAAGGCAGGTTGTTTTCAAGGGAATTAGGACCCAAACATAGATCTGTGTACTCTGTGTGTAGGCACATACTGAAAGTGGCTTTTTTCTACCTCTAAATAAATGGAGTTTAGGAGATAGAGAGATTTGGTCTCTGCTTTTACCAGGCAACAGCTATATATTTCAAGTTTTGAGATCATCAATGCTTGTCCTTGGGGCTGACATCCCAAGCAAAGTGGTGTCTTTAATGATGAACTCTATAGCTGTAGAGGTAATAATTAGCCCATTGAAATATGTTCAATGGGCTTTTTCAAATGTGTTTTTATAAAATTTCCTGAAGTTCTGGCTTTTATACTGCCCCAAACCTTAAAAGAACAAGAAGGAAACACAAGGCAGAGCAAGGTATTCTGCATATCCACATATCTTTATTGTCTCTGCAGCCTACCTCTGTTCAAGCCAGCAGCAGAGCTCCCACTGTTTGTTTTCTAATTCTGTATGTTTGCAAGCTCTTGAAGAATTTTTTTTTCTGTTTACCTCTTTGATTGCTCTGAATAAGATAAAATGGATTCTGTTGAATGCCAACACTGTGTGATTCAATGGATAATAGAATATAATTCCCCCCTCCTTTTTTTCTTTCTTCTTCTTCTTCTTCTTCTTCTTTTTTTTTTTTACTTTGCTGATAATCATTCCTCTTAACTAAACATTGTAATTAGCATTCTGTGTTTCTTAACAGCTGTTTTCCCGCTAGTCATCTTAAAAACCATAAGAGAAAAACTTGTGTTTTTCTTCAAGTCATTTTTGTCTTCAGATCCCTGGGTTTAATTGTTTTTCTCATCTGCTGCGCTTTAGAAATAATTCTATTTTCATGTAATGCAACTTTAAATAATTTTTGAACAGAAATATTCCTTCAGTATTTGTTTTCCTTCCAGTTTTTTTGCTCTTTTATTTCAGCACATGAAGATAATCTTCTGGAAGATTTTCATTAAACAAATAAGTTCTATGATTTTTAACAGCTGCACCTGACTTGAAAATATTAAATTATGAGAATATAGATGAAAGTCATCATGTACTTACCAAGATTCTTTATAAAGACCATTCCATAGGTACTTTTACACAGTGTCTGTCTGCTGTATATTATTACTAGAGTCAGAGAATTCTAGAAAGATGTTATGATTTATCAAAATTCAAACTATTTAAGGCTTCATGGAACATACTTATTCCTAGAAATAGGTAAACCAGAATCAATTAAGAATTTCCGCAATATGATTTGATGCAGAAAACATTACTTCAGATAAATCTTTGCTGATTCTGTAGCCTAATGCAATGAGAGATCTATTTGGAATAGGCATCTAGTTTCATGCTTAAAGAAATTCATTTTATGCCATGGTTTACTTTGAGAAATGTTACAGATGAATGCATTGCACTATTCCTCAGCTTTTCTAGCTTTGCCTTGGTGTTCATGAATATTAATCACCTTACTTCCTCTTTGCCCAGTGATAGAAGTTACCAGAGGTCAGGCAGTGTGGAAGGTACATCAATGCCTAGTGGAATGTGGAAAGTGAACCACGGAATAACAATCCACAAGAGTACCCTTTCCTCTGAAAAAATAATGGCCTCTCAATTGTGTCCAGATTCGACTTTCTAGAATTTATATGTATATTATAATTGGAAATTTACATTATCATTTATAGATGAGTATTTCTTGGACCTTCTTCAGCTGCCTCCAATCACTTGAATTTGTTCTGCTTTCTAAGAAGCTTGGGTGCCTTAAATGTGATAAAAAAGCATTTGTGTGTTGGTGAAAGAATTCAAGAGCATAAAATGAATCAGAAAAACTGTAATATATTGCTTTAGGTAACAAATACTAAAAATAACAATTATATACATAAGACAAGCACCGTTTCATACTTTTAGACTCTTAGCTTAAATATTATTTGTAGGTTTTTTTTGTAGCTCATATTAAAATCCATGGACCTCGTTTAAAATAGTAAAGAACTATTGTGAAAAACCAATGTTTATAAAAATGTTAAACACATAAGGTGATTCTCTGATCTAGAAAGTTGGTAAAAACATTTTTTTAAAAAAGATTATTTATTTATTTGACAGAGAGAGATCACAAGTAGGCAGAGAGGCAGGCAGAGAGAGAGAGAGGAGGAAGCAGGCTCCCCGCTGAGCAGAGAGCCTGACGCGGGACTCGATCCCAGAACCCTGAGACCATGACCCGAGCCGAAGGCAGCGGCTTTACCCACTGAGCCACCCAGGCGCCCCGGTAAAAACATTTTTGAAAAAAACTAAGTAACCATCTTTCTCCAGTCCTATTTTCCAGGAGATATTTTTCAGCCTCTGAAGTTTGATCCATCTAATATATTGTCATTTAAATTACCACCTTAATAAACATATTCCCTGACTGACCCTATAAAAGCAGATTAAAATTGAGGGGGGATGGAAGGAAAAAATACAAAGAAAATGAAATAAGTCTTGAAATACTCCATTTGGACTTGGAGATTACTTGTATACATTATGATGCATTGTGTGTTCCATCAGAATTATCATGGAAAGGGGAGGGAATATTTAGCCTGATTCAGTTATCCTATACATTCTAAAGACAAGAATACAAATTCTGTCTATACCATTTCAAGTAGAAAAAATACATTCAAATCAGCTGCTAATGATTTTGCTCTCAATTATCCTTGTTTTTAAGAGTCACATGGTTCTGTTAGGGAAAAGTGCACCCAAGTTTGGAGTTGGGTGCCCAGGCTCACATCCTCTTGTCTTGGGCAAGCTGTCCAATTTTCTGGTCCTCTCTCAGCAAAATGGGCATAGCAAGAGTATTATACGAAGTAATTCATAGGGTTGTTTGTATTAAGTGACACTGAAATGTATGCAAGGGCATTCTGAACATTGTAAGACAATATTATTACTATACAAATATTTTATTATTACTGTATGTACTAAAACAATCTCCAAAGGCAATGCATCATAAAGAAACTACTAGAGAAATGATCATACTGATATTCAATCCTACTTCTCTTTAGGAATCTGAATTTTATAGTTGATGAGACAAAATGATTAAACAATTTATTTATAATTGTATGGTCACTTAATGGCAGAACCACGAGTGTTTTTCTTATATATTTAGTGAAAGAGCTTAGCTACAAAGAAGTGATGGTGTGCTACAAAAAGAAAATTCTAAGAAATCTTGATAATCTGGCACTAATGAAATAAAATTATTGTCAGATTTTTAAATAAATACCAAAAAAAGTTATGAGGAAGACCTCTTTTTAAAAAAATTTTAAAATTAACATATAATGTATTATTAGCCCCAGGGGTACAGGTATATGAATCGTCAGGTTTACACACTTCACAGCACTCACCATAACACTTACCTTCCCCAGTGTCCACCATCCAACCACTCTCTCCCTACCCCTGGTAACCCTCAGTTTGTTTTGTGAGATTAAGAGCCTCTTATTGTTTGTCTCCCTCTGGATCCCATCTTGTTTCATTTATACTTTTGAGGAAGACCTCTTGAAGTCCACACATTTTCATTCATCCATTTACTCAACTATTTAATGATAAGCTATATTACACCTAGCAGTGTGCTAGAGAATCAAATGTTAATAGTATACAATTCTGCCTTAAGGCACTCACTGTGCAGTGAATGTGCTCCTTCACTTTAACGTGTAAAGAACTGATAGTGAAAGGATATTTAGAAAACTTCCCTAAGACATTCTATATCCCTTTGGTCCAAAACTGACTGCAAAATATCTTTGCAATTAGACAGATCAGTAAGACAAGATCGCTGCCTGCAAGGAACTTGCAAACTAGAGGCACTAGAAAATTCATATTTTTGCTCATGTATTTTAGGCAGATTTTTTTCCAGTGGAGTCAGGGACATTTCTGCTAAACCAGGGGTACTGGAATAATGCATTTCCTTAATATTCTGCCTCAACATTTACTGTAATTTCTAGAGATAAATTCCACCACATTTCTGAATTGCATTTTTTCATTTGACTTTGTTTCCCAATGGAAATGGTGGGAGTAGACAGTGATTTGCTTTATGGCAGTGAGACAGGGTTTACTTCTGAACCCACTCCTCCAGCCTACATAAAGGAGAACTGTTTATAGCTCTTCTGGATATGAGCTTTTAGAAGATTTGAATTGAACATTGAGCCCTCCTGATTAAAAACATGAATGCCAATTTTTGTCAGCTGAGTTAATAAATGTGGGATCAGGGGTGAGAAATGTCTAACTAAACAAGAGGTCATTAGAGTGGAGATGGTTCTGATGCCTTGGTAGACTACGTGAGCAAACTAGAATTAAGCCAGAGTCAGTGCACTTGAATCTGAGAGAAATGAAACATAAGAACAACTAATCACAGCAGCCAACCAGGCTTTCTCAATTAAGTCAACTGTTTAAGCTGCAGACAAACAAAAATTTCTTTGCACTGTAAAAACCTCCTCTCTGTAAAAACCTCCCCTAGTTCTGGCTGATAGAAGACTCCTAACCCACATCAGGTTTGGCAGTGCCCAATTCAAATAGGTGTCTGTACACACATAAATTATGGAACATTTTAAAATCTTTCACTTTCTCTTTTAATGGTTGGCAATACGCATCCTGATAAATAATTGAAAATGAATATGATGTAAATTGGGCTATATCATTGATATTTCCTTTTCATTATGATTTTTTTCATTTGAACTTTTTAGGGAAGGTATGGCAAGTAAGGCAAAGATAATAAATGTAATTATACAAGGTGTTTTACCTAGAATGATTTAACTATCTTGTCAGGGACGTCTGGGTGGCTCAGGCAGTTTAGCATCTGCCTTTGGCTCAGGTCATGATCCCAGGATCCTGGATCGAGCCCAGCATTGGGCTCCCTGCCCAGTGGGAAACCTGCTTCTCCCTTTCCTTCTGCCCTCTGCTACTGCCTCCACCCATGCTCTCTCTTGTACTCTCAAGTGAATAAATAAAATCTTTTTTAAAAATTAAAAAATTAAGTATCTTGTCAAATAAGTGAAATATAATTTTTGTTTTTGGGCTATATACATATACATATATTTGTGTATATATATGTACATATGTACATACATATATGTGTATATCTATAAAAATGAATGACTCTTTTGAGTGATCAATCCTGATTTTTCTAGATTTCTGATGTCAAAATACTGTAGTCAAGGAGGGCTAGTATAACATTTTTCAAGAATCACATCAAGTGTGACCTTTGTGTTAAGTCTTCTCCAGCTCCCATAGGCAACTTGGTTGTTTTTGGCACATGGTCTGTTATAACAGTTAAATTTTCAAGTTTAAAGAATGACGCTGAAACAGTTTTGCAGCTCTGATACTCTGTATGTCAGTAACCCACAATATGAAATTTCATCCTTGTATTTTATAAGAAATGCCACCCCCCATTAGCTTACCAAACGTTCTCATTATTGATATGATTATCAATAACCTCTACTCTTTCAACCTCCTCTCACAGCCTTTTATTGCCAATTTTTTTTTTTTTTTTTTAAGTTACATGAACATCATCCTAACTTTCTCAGGACCACAAATACATTCTTCACACCATTTGCTAACCACCAGCAAAACTGGTCTCCAAATGAATTGCATACTGTCATATCATGTCATATGATGATATGGTATTTTGAAATATTAGGGACATGTATGTGTGTGTGTGTGTGTGTGTGTTCTCATTATTTCCTATTTCCTCTACCTTTTCCTGGTTTAAGAGTCTTTAAACCAAGTTTTGTGTACTTATGCTTCCAGGTGGCATTTTTTAATAGATAAATAAAAATGGAAGTCTTGATGATTTGATATTTACTTACTTTCAGATGGATTTTTAACGCACAAAGAAATTTTCTTGAGAGAAAAGGTGGTCAGAGTTTTGCTTGAAGACCCGAGGATTTTAATCTTTAATCTCCTCATCTTCATTTTATATAAAATGTCTCCTTTTTGATTAGTCTTCATCTCAACACACTCAACTGATAATTTTTTTCTTGATTTTTCTCCTTTGGGGCAAATCCTTTTAAAGAAAACATTTACTTCAAGACTTAAATTTAGGTTGTTGTCATTCTACTCTCAAGAGTGGTTCCATTTTAAGCTTACTTTGTTCTTATGGAGGAAAAGTTATCAAATCTAGGGAGGTGTTTTGAGGTATGTTGAGTGCCAGAACAGTGCTTCTTTATTTCTAGACTTCCTGAAGTCATGGAACACAATGTGGCCCTTAATTCATTTAACTCTAATTTATTTAATTCAATTCAATGGATGCTAGGTGCTGAGTGCTGTGTAAGGCACTGGGAATACAGTGATAACAATAAAAAAAAAATGGTCATTTGGAAGGTGTGTGCTCTCTGTAGATGTGTGGAAATTTCCTCAATACGCCATAACCCTGGATGGTATAAAGGTCAGTCCATGGTCTGGTTTCTCCCATTTTCACTTAAAGCAAGGAAAGCTTTTCTCCAGAGCTGAGTGGGCTAATGCCTCCAGTTCTGTTCTGCTTCTTTTCTCAAACCCAGTGTCCCTAGGAATATGCCTTAAGTAGATTACCTACATTCTTCTCAAAGCAGGTCTCAGAGTTCTTCTTTATTTAAGAGGGAGGCTTAAGCCCCTTGAAATGGAGGCTGCCTGTATTCTTTCTTTTTTCTTTTTCTTTTTTTACATTAAGTCTAGTGGTTTTCTTGGGCTTCATTGAGAAACTCTTATAGTTCTAGCTTTTGTTCTCCACCCCCCCTCCCCAGAATATTATTAATCATTTAATTTGTTGCTTTTTAAAAGCCCTTAGTGGTCAAACAGTTTATACTTGTTTTGGTATAAGTAGCGCAAAATTAATTAATTAATTAATTAATTAAAAGATGTTATTTATTTATTTGACAGACAGAGATCACAAGTAGGCAGAGACGCAGGCAGAGAGAGATGAAGGGAAGTAGGCTCCCTGTTGAGCAGAGAGCCTGACTAGGGGCTTGATCCCAAAACCCTGGGATTATGACCTGAGCCGAAGGCAGATGCTTTAACCCACTGAGCCACCCAGGCACTCCAGGAGTGCAAATTGAAATTGAGTGTGTGTGTGTGTGTGTGTATGTGTGTGTTTTTTTTTAATAAATTAGCACTGGATACTTTTTTTTTTTTTTTAAGATTTTATTTATTTATTTGTCAGAGAGAGACGGAGCAAGCACACAGGCAAACAGAGTGGCAGGCAGAGTCAGAGAGAGAAGCAGGCTCCCTGCTGGGTAAGGAGCCCGATGTGGGACTCGATCCCAGGACACTGGGATCATGACCTGAACTGAAGGCAGCCGCTTAACCAACTGAGCCACCCAGGCATCCCTTAAATTGTGTTTCTGTTTTTTGGTTTATCTTTGTCTGTTAGATGTCTAATTTGTGACTTTTATACTAGAAAAGGATATTTTATTCTGAAAAAGAATTTTTTCAGAAAGTTGGCTGTGCTTTAAAAATACATAAACACAGGGTGCCTGGGTGGCTCATTGGGTTAAGCCTCTGCCTTCAGCTCAGGTCATGATTTCAGGGTCCTGGGATCGAGCCCCACATCAGGCTCTCTGCTCGGCAGGGAGCCTGCTTCTCCCTCTCTCTCTCTGCCTGCGTCTCTGCCTACTTGTGATCTCTGTCTGTCAAATAAATAAATAAAATATTTAAAAAAATATGTAAACACATTAATGGATTTTATGTCCTTAGTTGACTAGATTTCACATCAGACACTATACTGTTGCCTACCATTGAACCATCACCAGTTTAATAAATTTGATCCTTCAAAATTAGTATTTTCTGTTCTCATAGTACTTTCCTGTTTGGGATTTTGAAACAAAATCATCTTTGTTCCCAGATTCACTGGTTTCATCTAAGAGTGTCCATCCCATATTATGTATTATATTCAACATTCACATATTATTTATAATATCTATGTCATACTCTAATATGTTTGATTTCAGAAATATTACATGGTTTGTACACACTTTGAAAAAATCTTCTTACATTTAAAGTCATCACCTGGAATAACGATATAATGCAGGAACAAAGACTGCTTGGAGAAATAAACCAGTCCTCCTACTATAACAAAATAAAACAAAGAAAGCTGAAAGAACGGAAAGTGAATTCAGAAAAGGTTATACTATAAGATCATTGTTGGAAGACACTGGGTAGATTGCTGGGTGAATACAAAAGACATCAAATAGAAGAGAAAAAACACTATAAAAGAATGAATAAAATTATCACTTTTGTTGATGAAATGGTTGCATCTTTAAAAATCCAGAAGACACTATTAAAAATCAAGCAGATTTAGTAAAGGAATTTGATAAGATGCCTGGATGCAAGATAACTACACATATCAAATAACTTTGCTCTTTTCACCAAGAATACCAATTCACCTGGAACTAAAATTATGCAAATAAATTTTTCCATAATAGTCTAACAATCATAATATAATTAAAAATCAAATAAACAAAAATATAAAAGCCTCAGTGAAGAAATATATGACATATAAAACGTATACATGTTAGTAAGTTCTTGCTGAATAATATTAACAGTAAGAACTAACAGAAATATATGCCAAATTCATACGTGAGAAGACAATATCTGAAAATGTCAATTCTCCTAAAAGTGATATAAAAACTCACTACAATTAGGGTTTGTATTCATTCCCCACTGCTGTATCACAAATTGCCTCTTTATCAGCTTAAAACACACTTACATTTATTGCTTCATTTAACGATTGTAGGTGAGGAGTCTGGCAAAGCTTAGTGAGGCTCTCTGGGTGAGTTTTTCACTCAGCTACTATTGACAGGTCAGTTGGGGCTGCGGTCTCAGCTGGGCAAATGTCCTGTCTTCATCTCATTTTGATTTTTGGCAGGATTCGTCTCCTGTGGCTGGGGGACTAAAGTCCCCTCTTCTGTCTTCATTTTTGTGTTTGTTTTCTTTTGCTAGTTGTTGGCCAAGGGGAAGATTTTGGGCAGCAGAGACCTTCCATAGCACCTTGCCATGTGGCTTTGTTCCCTGGGTTCTCTCAGTGAGGCAGCTTCCTCTTTCGTGGCCAGCGTGGGAGTCTAGTCAACTATATGTAAAGGCATAATCATGAGAGTGACATCTCATCACCTTTGACATGAAGCATAACCGAATCATAACAATATTCCAATACTTTGGCAAATTGTATTGGTTAGAAGCAAGTCACAGGTCCCACTTACACTAAATAAGAGGATGATGATACAGGATGTGAATATGGGGGGAACAGTCGGGGCTATTTGTCACACAGCTCAAAGAACACTTAAATTAAAATGATGCATCCTATTTTTAACATTCGTTGTTTTAATCACTAGCCTCACTGATGTAGCACAAATGAACTCAACCAGAATAAACGTCTGGCAGATTGTTTTAAAATTAAGGGCCTACCTATGGGGTACCTGGGTGTCTCAGTGGGTTAAGCTTCTGCATTTGGCTCAGGTCATAATACCAGGGTCCTGGGATCGAGCCTCCCATCCGGCTTCCTGCTCAGCAGGGAGCCTGCTTCCCACTCTCTCTGCCTGCCTCTCTGCCTACTTGTGATTTCTCTCTCTCTGTCAAATAAATAAATCAAATCTTAAAAGAGCATATCTATAAGGTATCTTTGTAACTTTTTTTCGGGTAAAATAAATGAGGAAGAAAGATTATCTTTAAGTTATAATGCAGAATCCTGATTTTCCATAATGTAAAAAAATTTTCTTTCTAATAAAACAATTTGGGTTTTGCTAAAAATTCATTAATTTCTTTAGTAAATTGAAATTTAAGCAATCATATTTTTTGGAACTCAAATATTCAAATATAGACAATGCGTACTGAATTCATTACCATGCAATTGATATAGACTTGTGGCTTAATTATTAAAATCTTTTTTTAAAATTATTTTTAATAATTTAATTATTTTAATAAATTTTTAATTATTTTTAATTATTAAAATCTGTTTTTGCTATTTATTAGTTAAATTTCATCTTGTAGTAAAATTAATTCTAGGGGCACCTGGGTGGCTCAGTGGGTTAAGCCTCTGCCTTCAGCTCAGGTCATGATCTCAGGGTCCTGGGATCAAGCCCCACATTGGGCTCTCTGCTCAGCGGGGAGCCTGCTCCCCCACCCCACACCTCTGCATGCCTCTTTGCCTACTTGTGCTCTCTCTCTGTCAAATTTTAAAAAAATCTTTAAAATTAATTCTAGCTAAGCTCTAATTTTTTAATATTATAAAACTCAAGTGAACTTGTTTCATGCTTCAAATAATGTGACTTGCAGAAAGTAACTAAAGTCTTTAAGAAATTAAATGTCAGGGGAAATTATTATGCTTAGTTTCATATTAAACAGATCCACTAAAAAATGCATGTTTTAAAAAAGGTGAAACTATGCACTATTTCACATCTCTTGTCATGTCTAGGAGCAAAGATTTTCATGGTGGCAAAATTTGCCTCTATTCCCCTCATTCCACAGTTTTCATTGATATGCAGAATCAATAAAATAATACTTTTGTCTCCTATTGCAAAGTCAGAATGTATATACGTAGAAAGCGTTAGATGGTGATTTTAAGGGATTATTATTGGTTTGTCTATACTGTTTCCAAATTAGTTACCTTGTATTTCACCTGTTCCTGGTGGATATCTGGACTGTTCTGTTACCAGACCAGAGTGGGTCTGCTCCTTGGTGAGTTAGACACAGAGACCACACCAGGTAGATTTGCCTCACAGAGTCATAGTTATCTGTTCCAATAAGGAGATTGTGGGGAATAAGTTCCCAAGCTATAACTCCTGAACAAGGGAGAGTAGGCTCCTTTTATTAGGGCTTGGGATGCATATTTAAGGAGGGGTTTTAATATTACAATGAGGCTGAGGCACATTCTGATTCATCTGCTCAGGTGTCTTCGTCCACTGTTTCATTCTGTTTCAGTAGTTTCTTCCTTAGTTCATTTCTAAAAGGTAAGATTGACAGTTAAGCACAAGTTTCTAGGTGTCTCCTGAGTTGGGAAGTCAGTTTGGAGTTCAGGGATGTCAGGCTGATAACAAAATCCGTCCTCTGGTTTTATTCTTCCTCCTCATTCCTTCACATCTCATGGGGTAAAGGTCCGTCTTCTGCAGCTACTTCCTGCTGGACATGGCTGTTGTCTTGGGGGTCAGCAGAGGAGCAGAACTGCTTCCCAGCTAGGCTGAGCCATGTTCGTATGTCCCGAGGTTTAGCCCCGAGGTGTTTGTGCCCTTGTGTTACTACCATCCGTAATTCTGTGGTCTCTTGCCCTTGGTCACAAGTTGGACCAAACAGTTAAATGCATGAAGTCCAAAAAGTAGTAAGAGTAGCAGGATTATCAGTGGTGCCAGAAAGGGGAGAAACCACATGATGTATGTAGTGCCCTTTTGATAGCATGCCCGACCTCACCGGGAGGTCCTCCTCTTTGCATACCTGCTGAAGGTATGCAGCCAAGCTGCCGGATCAAAGATTTCCTTAATATGTACTTTTACTGCACCTGAGGTATCAATCCAGGTATGACATGAAATATTAACTAATGTTCAGACAGTAACTTCTATTGACAAGTTGTCCATGGTCAGTCTAGTGTAAGGTCACTCTGGACCAGAGGATATGTACACAATCCTTTTTTGATCTATGGGTGCTAACAACACATCCAACAACTTTTCCGCCCATGCACCCTGCTCTGATACTACCTATTACTTGTGTTCACTAGGGATTTGTAGCTCCCAAGTGGTGCTTTAGTGTGCTACAGCTTTTGTCATCCTTATGACACAAACTACTCTCAGCAAAGTGTTCATTTTAATATCTGAAGAGCTAAATCTTTGTACCCTGCCTCCAGAACCTGGTGAGGACCAGAAAACTATCCATTCTGCCACATAGACTCAACCCTGTACAAACAGTGAGCTGTGGAATTCATTACTGAACCGTCACAGAGAAAACGATTTAACCCAGGCGCAGCAAACAATAAGACTGAAGAAACCAGAAAGCAGAGCTAGTGCTAAATAGGCTAAAATTGTTATCGGACAAATCTAGTACCCCTGCCCATCTTCGAGTGCCGCTGGAACAGAAGCTCTAGGTCAGTGAGTGTCTCACAGTTGTGTTTGTTGTGATCTAGTGTTGGTTGCACTTCTGGAGTTTCTGGTCTAAGTGCCTTTTTCAGCCCAGGATGGTGGGTCCATGACCCAGCTCTCTCTACTTTTAGAGAAGAATGTGTGGTTAAGGGTATTAGGTGGGGCCCTTTCCACTTAGTTGATCTCATGGTGAACCACTTTTACAAGATTTGAGGTTCACTCAATCCCCCAGGTTTATATGGGAGAAGCCTGATTTCAGTAGGCAGGAAGGCAAAAGTTACTATACTTGTTGAGTGCCTCCACTACTTGCAGACAGTATATGATAATTTATGATTAATATATATATGATTAGTAGCCAAACAAACTTTCAGATCTGGCAACAAGAAGGGAGTCAGAGCCTTTAGGAAAATGCCTCCCATAAGCCGTTTTGAAGGGGCTAAATTTTAGTTTATTCTTTGGGGCAGCTCTTATCCTGGTTGAGAATTACTGATAATAGTTCTAACCAATTTCCTGTGTTTCTTGGCACAATTTTGTGAGGGTCTTTTTCAGGGTTCTTTTAGCCTGTTCTGTCCTTCCAGAATACCAGTTCGGAGCAGGCAGTGGCGCCCATTCTTGGCAGCACATGACTCTGACCCTGATAATAGCCCAGTTCAGAGATTCCCTGTACCTCTCAGCTACCTGTTCTAGTATCTGCAGTCACTTCTAGGACAGGGTGTCTCCAGTTTATCCTTCTGAGCCTTATGCCTTTCCCCAATCTTGGCTCGGTAAGTCTTTACTATCTGTTGGCTCTAGGATGCTTTTAAGGGATTGCTTTTTAAACTAGGTCTAGTCTTTTAACTTGTTTTCAGCAGATATTATCAGTTCTATGTTCAAAATACATCCAGAATTCTACCCCTTCACCACACTCACTACCCCTCCCCTGCCCTCGCCATCTATCTGAAATGTAAACCTATCTCTCCAGACCTCTTCATTGGATGGGGTTTCACTTTCTAGATCTTTGTGACTAGAGTGCTTGATCACATGCTTTATCCCACTCAAACAGGTCGCTCTTGGGTCCGTCCCTGAAGCTTATTATAAAGGGATTTGCAATTAGCCCAAAGTTAGGAATCCAGATATGGCAAAATCCAGACAATCCCCCCAAACCCACACAATTGCTTGTTGGCCCTTAGTGAGGCTAACTGGCACGTTGCTATTTTCCTTTCTTATGGAAGACCTCTTTGTCTCCTAGACACCCAGGTGCCCCTCAGTAGTACCATTTTCTTTTTCTTTTCTTTTTTTAAAAAAGATTTTGTTGGGGTGCCTGGGTGGCTCAGTGGATTAAGCCTCTGCCTTCGGCTCAGGTCATGATCCCAGGATCCTGGGATCGAGTCCACATCGGGCTTTCTGCTCGGCAAGGAGCCTGCTTCCTCCTCTCTCTCTTTCAGCCTGCCTCTCTGCCTACTTATTTATTTATTTGACAGAAAGAAATCACAAGTAGGCAGAGAGGCAGGCAGAGAGGGGGCAGAGAAGCAGCCTTCCTGCTGAGGAGAGAGCCTGAATCGGGGCTCAATCCCAGGACCCTGAGATCACAACCTGAGCCGAAAGCAGAGGCTTAACCCACTGAGCCACCCAGGTGCCTCAGTACCATTTTCAATAAAGCATGAAACATATTTACTTACAGACCCAAATTTATCTATAGTTTTTCTGTAATGAGATAGAAGTAAGTAAACCTATGTTTAGTTATCAGTGATTCAATAATTCACTTAAATATGAATTCAACCTGTTTTATCATCCAACCCAGCAAAACCTTAAAGTTTTAGGTCACCACACATTTTGGAAGCTTTATAAATTCACCTATAGACCTTTTTATCTATTCAGTGTACTTGTTCTTAACAACTACCCAAACAAAATCAACCACCATCTTAAGTCATTTTTGCTCACAAGTTTGTAATAGGTACACCATGAATTGAGATTGAATAGAAGTTGATTATCTGATTGTATTTGATGTTGATAATTCCCAAAGACATGCCAGTGTTTGACCAACTTGAACATACTAGGGATTATCCCAGATCATTTGAATTTAAAAAACATTTGGGTTAATTCCGATCTTTGTGTTTTTTTTAATTTTATTTTTTGATCTTTGGGTTTTAGATTATCCAATCCTTACAAGTGCTTGCTTCAAACCTATTAAATAGAGTTCTTTTATGATATAATTTCAGCAATACCATCCAGAGGTTGAAATTACCAGATGGAGACTGACACAAACAAAAGCCTTTTAGTTGAGATTTGCATTTATTTTTTTTTTAATTAAAACTTTTTCAGTGTTCCAAAATTAATTGTTTATGTAGCACACCCAGTGCTCCATGCAATACGTGCCCTCCATAATATCCACCACCAGGCTCACCCAACCCTGCACCCTCCTCCCTTCCAAAACCCTCAGTTTGTTTCTCAGAGTCCACAGTCTCTCTTGGTTTGTCTCCTCCTCCGATTTGCATTTATTCTTGACAAGTAGCCTTACAGAAGCTGCAGGGTAGATTTTGAGCACAGATGCTTTTTCTAGATGCTTATCTTTTAAAAGGTCTTTTGGTCCCTGAGTGGGGGCCAGGGACACTCACCCACAATGTCTTCCTTTCTTCCCCTGGGTTGCCTCCTATGGACTAACGAGCTATTGCCAGAAGGGCAGCTTGCCTTTCCATTATCTTGTCCTCTCTTCTGTTCTCCACCACACCCTAAAGTTTATCTGTATTAGCTGAGCAGAATTAGTGTTAGGACCTATAGCCAGTGTTTGAAGTCCTCTGTGGATATCTGGAGCATTTTGAGATAAGAAATAATTAATAATAATAATATTATTATTATTATAAGTAATAATATTAATGACCACTTGACTCTTTTTGGTCTTGGGATCCCATTTCTATAGAGAAAAGAAAGAAAAGACAAGGTACACAAAGGTCAAGCCAACAAGGTAGAGATTCAGTCTCCTGAAAGCAGGACAACTGTTTCAGGCATCCTCAACAGACCAGATATCCAAACCAAATGCTGACCAGGTGGGACAGACATTTCTCCCTAGACTGGTCACTGTCTGATTGCCCCCATTTCACTGGGATAGAGCAACCAAGCCCCTGAATGGCCAAGTTGCATGGTCTTCCAACCCCTGGGGGTGTCTAGGTTCTACTCCAATGAGCATTCAGTCCCTCATAGTATTTCCTGAAGGGCCCTGCTCCTGACTGTTTCGCCACCTTGCCCAGACCTTGTGAGATGACTCAAAGTGGTAACACTTTAACAGCCATTTTGTGGGATGGGTGTCATATGCCTCCCTTGGGAGATCCTCTGAGCAAAAGGTCGGTGTGGTGCTGGGTCTCCCAGTAGGCTACAATGCCAATCTGGCATCCCAGGTGCCAAGAAGGGAGACTACCTGGAGGAGCCCACTCCTACCAGAATAGCTTGAATGGGCTAGCCCAGGTACCCAGTACTCTGACCACTAGAAACCAGGGGACTGGAGGGCAAACCCTCAGAAGGACAGCTATCCCATCTGGGTCACCAAGTTTGTTACTGGACCACAATGAGTCCAGTCCTTAATGATCTATGGACAGAGACCACACCAGGTTGAGTTGTCCCCCAAGGTCATTTTCACTTCTACAAGCAGGGAAATCACAGGGAAAGCAGATTCCTTTTACTAGGGTTTGAGATGAAGATTCAGAGGGGTCTTAGTACAGTACAGTATATATTATTGATTTTTGAGTTAATAATAAGATTTCTTTAATTCTCATGCAAAACACACCTCCAAATGTCTACCTCTATGTGTATTATAAATGACATGACATCTCATTCACACTTTTTATGGGTGTATTTGTGTGCTGATGCCATCTTACGATCATGTAGAATTTCATCCTTTTGGCAAGTCACATCTTATGGGTTGGTAGTCTCTTCCATTGAGTTATTTTATGGGCTAGCTGTTCAGCTCTATCTGTGGATTTTTTAAAGTATATCTTATTTATATTTTATATATATAAAAATATATAAATATATATAAAATAAATATATAATATATAAATATATAAAAATATATATAATAAATATATAAAAATATATATGTATATTTATAAAGTATACACATTTTTAAAAGTATAACATGTATAAACAAAATTCACAAATCATAAATGTGACAGATCAGTGATTTTTTACCTGGTGACACACACTCTATAATATAGATCAAGAAGTAGAACATAGCACTCGAGATCCATTCTTCCTGCTCTTGTTTCTATTTAAAATCACAGAATAGGAATCTTTTGTGTAAGGCTTCTTTCACTCAAAATTATGTTTGCAGGAATCATCCGCATCATTACCTACAGCAAGAATTTGTTCATTTTCCTTGCTTTAGTGTATTCTAGACAATTTATTTGGCCATTTTACTACTGATGTGTGTCTGGGTTATTTCCAGTTTGGAATCATTATGAAAACTGCTACTAATATATTTATGTACTTGACTTTGGGTGTTCGCATTTATGCATTTCTAGGTGTACTTATTCCCTGGCCCTGAGGGTGGAATTGCTGCATTTTAGGGTTGATGTATTATAAGTCCTCTTTCCCAGGTTACAATATAAACTCCTGCCACCAGTCTGTCAGTGTTTCACCACCTTTGCTAAGATGTGGTATTATTAAAATTGACCTAATTTTAATCATTTTGATGTGCGTTTAGTTGTAAGTCATGCTTTTATATGCATTTTTCTGGTGACTGATGAGATTAAGCATCTTTTTATATCTTTACTGGATATTTGCATATATATTGTAAAAGTTGTCAGTTAATGGGGCAACTGATGGCTCAGACAGTTGAGCATCTGACTCTTGATTTTGGCTCAGGTCATGATCTCAGTGTTGTGAGATTGAGCCCTGGAACAGGCTCTTCATTGAGCTTGGAGATTGCTTGAGATTCTCTCTCTCTCTCCCTCTGCCTCTTTCTCCTCCTTGAGGACATGCACGCAGTCTTAAAAAAAAATTTCAATACAAATATTTTGAGTACTTGTCATTCTTACTAAATTAAAAAAATATATATTCAGGATATGAATCTTTAGTAGAGTAGGTAGACAGCAACTCTGTTTACCAGTCAGTGACTTGTCTTTTCTCTCTATTGTTTTCTTTTGATAAACAGAGGTAATTAATTTTTTTTTTAAGATTTTTTTTTATTTATTTATTTGATAGACAGAGATCACAAGCAGGCAGAGAGGCAGGCAGAGAGAGAGAGAGGAGGAAGCAGGCTCCCTGCTGAGCAGAGAGCCCGACGTGGGGCTCGATCCCAGGACCCTGAGATCACGACCCGAGCCGAAGGCAGAGGCTTAACCCTCTGAGCCACCCAGGCGCCCCGTCAGAGGTAATTAATTTTTATATATAGATTAATTTTTTAGGTTTATTTAGGTTATAAGATTAATTTAGTAATGCTTTTTTTATGGTATGTTTAAGACATTGTACCTATCCCAAGGTCATGTAAATATTTCCTAATGCCTTCTTGCTGAAGGCCTTTTTTTTTTTTTTAAAGATTTTATTTATTTATTTTTCAGAGGGAGAGCGAGAGCGAGCACAGGCAGACAGAGTGGAAGGCAGAGTCAGAGGGAGAAGCAGACTCCCCGTGGAGCAAGGAGCCCGATGTGGGACTCGATCCCAGGATGCTGGGATCATGACCTGAGCCGAAGGCAGCTGCTTAACCAACTGAGCCACCCAGGCGTCCCATTTGAAGGCCTTTTACATTTAGGTTAACAGTTATATGAAATTGACTTTTGATTATGTTATGCGTTAAGAAATCAATTTTAAAATTTCCACCAAATATCCAATTAACATCCAATTAATTAATTAATTAATATCCACTTAATATCCAAATGACTCAGCTCCATTTATTGAATGTAAACTCCTATACTCACACGTTGGAATTGTCAATTTTATCATAAATCAGGTGTGCCTATAAGGTTTGGTTTGTTCTAAGATACTCAAGTCATTTAAAGTTGTTTAAAATATTACCTTATTAATTTCTATAGCTTTCAGTTATTCCTGATATCTGATATTGTAAATCCTCTGAATATGTTCTTTTTCAGTGTTTCCTTGGCTGTGTTTGGCCCTTTGAATTCTTGTAAGAATTTTAGAATGATCTTGTTAATTTCTACTTAAAAACTTGCCAGAATTTTTAATTGAGAAGTTGTCAAATCAATTTGGGCAAAAATCAATGTTTTTGCAATATTAAATCTAATCCATATATATAGAAGAGCCTCTCATTTATTTGAAACTTTAAATTTTTCTAGTTTTGCATACAGAGTTCTGTTGCATGCTACTTTAGAATGTTCTTAAGTATTTGATGTTTTTCATTCTATTGTCAATTATATAACTTAAAAAATTAATTTTTGTTTATTATTGGTATTTGGAAATTCAGTTGATTTTTATTCATTGGTTATATCATGTGATTGTGCTAAAACTATTTATTATGTTTAGTGTTTACTTCTATGATTTCTGGGGGTTTCTACATATAAAACACTTTAGAGCTCATGTCTTTTCTACAATCCATATACTCTTCTACTTTTATTTTCTTATTGAAATGTCTAGGGGTTCTTATTTAATGTTGATTAGAAGTATTAATAGTGGGACTCTGTCTTGTTCCTGATATCTGAAGGAATGTTCTATAACATTAAATATGAAATTTGCCTTATGTGTTGTAGATACATTTTTCAGTTTTAAGAAATTTGTTTAATCTATCCCTAGTTTGTTGGGTTTTTATTTAAAAAAATGTGTTAAATTTTATATTTTTCCCTTTCTGGATTTGATAAAAATTTTCTTATAGCAAAATAGCAATGCTGTAAGAAATAAGATTTTTACCTTTAGTGAATAAATGTCACGAATATATTGTCTAATGATTTCATATAAAAATAACCTGGAATAAGTCTCCTTTTGAGATGATATGTTATCCTTTTTATATATCTTATTGGATTCTATTTGCAAATATTTTGTTTAGGATTTTTGCCCTGGTGTTTATGAGAAAGATTGGCTTATAATCATTTTTTCTTCTAATATTTTTGTCAAATTTTGGAATTGAGGTTTCATTGGTTTCCTAAAACAAGTTAGTATTTTACTCTTTATATTCCCTGGAAGAGATTTTGTCAAACAAAATCTGGGGTGTCTGGGTGTCTCAGTTTATTAAGCACCTGCTTTTGGCTTGGGTCATGATCCCAGGGTCCTGGGACTGAACCTCACATTGGGCTCCCTACTCAGCTAGGAGTCTGCTTCTCCCTCTGCTTCTCGTTCCTGCTAGTGATCTCTCTCTGTCTCAAATAAATAAATAAAATCTTTTAAAAAATGGTCAAAATCTAGTGCATCTTTCTGAGTCTGGATTTTTGTGTGTATGTGAGAGAAAGTTTTTAATTATATATGCATTTAATTAACAGAAACACATGCACTTAACGTTTTCTATTCCCCTTGCATCAGATTTATTATGCTTTGCTTGTTATATCACATTTTCAAATTTGGGTTAACTACATCTATAATAACCTGTTATGCTTTTTCTGCCTGTATGGTCTAGAATGATTTCATTTCTGATAATGGTGATTTTTCTTTTTTCATTTTTTTTTTCTTGCCAGGGGTTTATCTACCTTTTCAGTCTGTTCAAAGAACTACCTTTAGGTTATGTTGATTTTCTCTATTGTTTTTTTCCATCATTGATATCTGCTTTTACATCTGTTATTTCTTTGATCTACATTCTTGCTTCTTGAAATGCATGCTTGAATCATTGCCTATACTTCTTTTCATGTTTCTATTATGTACATTTCAAGCTATAAATATTCTCATTATACAGTGGACAGCTACATCATACAAGTTTTGTCATACTGAAATCACTCCGTGATTTATCTTTCACCCATAAGATATACACAAATAGATGTCTAATTTCCAAACATCAGAACTTTCTTATAACTTATTGTTGCCTACATCCAGCTTAATTACATCATATATAATTGAAACCATATTTTATATGACTGAAATCATACAGATAATTATTTGTACCCCAGTACATGATGAATTTTGGTAAATGTTCCATGTGTACTTGAAAATAATATGTATTCTGCCATTCTTGGGTGTAATATTTTATTTTTATAATTAGTTCACGATTGCTTATAATGCTATTAGTATCTCAGATGCATTTTCCTTAGAGAAAATAAATGGTAGATAAAAACATACAGTAATAGCATCAATAACTGTATCACCACCATACAAATTATGCTATGTTCTGTCTGCTTGTGGGTCCCAAAGCAATTTAACAAAGTTCACAGAAAGTATCTTTTTCAAAATCTATTTTAGGAGGAGCTACTCCTGAATAGGATTGATCCTCTTATTCAGGTTTATAATCCAGAGCCCATCTTTGCAGGAATGGATACACTGTAATTCCCTAATTTGGGGCAGGAATTGACTGACACAGTAGGGATGACTGCTGGGGCCCGCTATTAAGTGGAAGAACTCAGGTTATACATGCTGAAGGAGACTTACCAATGGCTCAGTCCAAATCTCACACAAGATGAAGAAACTGAAGTCTTAAGTGCTCAGATCTCACTGTTACAGTGGGAAAAGCTGGACTAGAAGAAGACATCCTAATGTTCATTCCACGGATGGAGTCGAAAGCAGACAGAGAAGGGGGTAGTTATATAGATAAAAAAAATATGTAATATAGTCCTCGGCACAGAATATATTAGGCATTCAAAAAATGCCTCTCTTTCCCCCTCTGTCTTCTTTCCCATCCAAGGTGGTGTTTCTCTCACCTTCTATATGGAAAGGTAGACTAAAGTCACTTACCACAATTTCAGACTTCATGCTATCTATTTCTTTTTTTTTTTTTTAATTTTATTTATTTGACAGACAGAGATCACAAGTAGGCAAAGAGGCAGGCAAAGAGAGAGGAAGGGAAGCAGGTTCCCTGCTAAGCAGAGAGCCCGATGCGGGGCTCGATCCCAGGACCCCGAGATCATGACCTGAGCTGCAGGCAGAGGCTTTAACCCACTGAGCCACCCAGGTGCCCCATTCTATCTATTTCTTTGGGAATATACAAGTTCACTCTCATGGTCTGAAACCATAAATAGTTTGTCATTAAATAAAGGTGTGTCCAAAATGTAAAATAAATCCTGTAGAATTGACAAAACAACTATACAATCAGAAATAAATGTAGAGACTGAGTTTAGAAATTCTCTGCCACATACCAGGTTTAGAACTGCTTTTCTTGGAAAGTTTACATAGTCACATAGACAGAAAATTTGGCATATCATTCATTCACTTATTTTCCAGAGTCGTGCTGATAATTTCAATTTGTTTTAACTGCTGAGTTGAATTGATTAGTGTTTCTGATGCTTGAATAGGTTGCTAGCATGTAAGCAACAGGGAAGGAGATAAACAATGTTATGGATTGTTATGTCTTTGTATTTGATATATACTTAATTCTCTTTAATACTTTCCAAAGAAATCCTCACAGGTAATGCTTCTGTCCAAGTTTTATGCAAATAAATTACAACTATGGAATAAGTAAATATTTAATCCCTAAGTGCTTACAAAAAGGATTTTATTTTATTTTTTATTTTATTTTATTTTTTTAAAAGATTTTATTTATTTATTTGACAGACGGAGATCACAAGTAGGCAGAGAGGCAGGCAGAGAGAGAGAGGGAAGCAGGCTCCCTGCTGAGCAGAGAGCCCGATGCGGGACTCCATCCCAGGACCCTGAGATCATGACCTGAGCCGAAGGCAGCGGCTTAACCCACTGAGCCACCCAGGCGCCCACAAAAAGGATTTTAAAGAGTGTTATTTTATTTTTTTAAAGTTTTAATTTTAAAGTTTTAATTTTAAAGTTAATATACAGTGCTATATTGGTTTCAGGTATAAATATAGTGGTTCAGCAATTCCATACATTATGCTGTGCTCATCAGGACAAGTGCACTCCTTAATCCCCATCACCTATTTCACCCATCCCCACCACCACCTCTGGAGACCATCAGTTTGTTCTCTGTAGTTAAGAGTCTGTTTCTTGGTTTGTCTCTCTCATTTTTCCTTTTGTTCATTTGTTTCTTAAATACCACATATGAGTGAAATCATATAGCATTTGTCTTTCTCTGACTGACTTATTTCACTTGGCATTATATTTTTTCTATGCTAAGTAATATTTTAAGCTCTTTTTTAGTTTTCAAAGTTGAGTTACCTGTCATTTTATCTCTTTACTTTAACATTACTTTAATATTTAGGCTTATTTGAAATAAGTCGATCAGGAAAAGACAA
This sequence comes from Mustela putorius furo, assembly GCF_011764305.1. Lineage (NCBI taxonomy): Eukaryota > Metazoa > Chordata > Mammalia > Carnivora > Mustelidae > Mustela > Mustela putorius. The sequence continues at coordinate 1,806,038 of NW_025421577.1, forward strand.
ATACCATATGATTTCACTTATATGTGGAATTTAAGAAATGAAACAGATGGACAAAGGGGAAAAAACAGAGTTATAAAATGGACTTTTAGTGGTAGACAACAAACTGAGGATTGATGAAGGGAGGTGAGTGTGGGATGGACTAGTTGGGTGGTGGGCATTTGTAATGAGCACGGGGGTTATATGTAAGTGACGCGTTGCTAAATTCGACTCCTGAAACTGTTATTACTCTATAAATTACATAACTGGAGTTGAAATAAAAACTTGAAACTAAACTAAACTAAATAAATAAATAAAATTTAGGCGTATTGAAGAGGTAATGGTGGCCCTCCAGCCAGGTATTGCTGCTTGTGGTAGTGACTTCCTTTACATTCCTCCTTCCCTTTTCCTTATTTTCTCTGTCTACATTGCCCCCCATATTCGAAGTGGATTCTGGGGGAGTTATTATTCTGTGTCAAAATATGAAAAGAGGATTTAGAGGGCAATATCTAGTCTTTTCTATATCAGCAATAATTAGAATGGTACACTGCAACTGTGTGAAATAATAAGGAAAACAATCATAGCAAGAGAACTGAAAGGTCAGGATGCTTAAAAGGAGGAAAAAAGGAAGAATAGAGTAATTCTGCAGGCTAACTGACTTTTTGACTTTGGCAAGAAACTTACCCCTTCTGGACCCATTTTTTTGTTTATAAAGGAATTAGAATCAAAAATCCCAGGGACGCTTTTGACCATAGGAGTCTATGATTCTCAGCTGAATAATGAAAACCAACCAGTATTTGAGAGTATAATAGCTGAATTATACCAGAGAGCAAATGTCTTACTTATGGCATTTACCTTTAATCAGACCCTCAACTCTTTTGAGTAAATGCTCAAGTAGAACTAAAGTTAATCTCTAATATAATTTGATTCTATGTGAAATTCTCACTATTATCTGTTTTTCATTTTTATGACATACAAGCAAAAAGGAGAAAGAAGACAGATTTCTTACTCTCCATCCAGTCTCTGGAGAGACGGAAATGGAGGCATGGAAGACATTTTGATTAGCAAACATAGCACATGTCTCATATGCTAACTGGTCTACCCCCAGCATTTTGTGTTCACATTTCTCTAAAGTAAGAATTCAACATTAGGTATATATGTAGTAGACTGGAAATGAAACTCCCAAAGACATCAGATCCTAATCCCCAGAATCTGTAAATGTTACTTTATTGGAAAAAAGGTTGTTTCCACATATGAATAATTAAAGATCTTGAGATGGGGAAATTCCTTTGGATTTTGGATGGGCCCTAATGCCATCTCAAGTGTCCCTAGAAGAGAGAGGCGGGCTAGATTTTACAGACAGAATAAGAGAAGCTCATGTGAAGGTAGAGGCAGAGGGAGTGACTGACAAGTGCCACACTTCAAGAAAAGGAAAACTGACTCTGAGGGCAAAGCCTTGAGCCCAGATGGCGGAGCTGTTGATGGAAAGGGCAGAACTGTGAGCCACAGCGGATTTTCCTAGGATTTGAAACTTTATGGAACTTTCCTTACTGGATTTTGAAATTACGTGGAAATGATGACTCCTTTCTCCCTTCCATTTTCTCCCTTTGGGAATGGGAATTGCTCTGTTGTACTATATACGTGTTCCACTATTGCATTTTTGGAATGGGAAAACTTTGTTTCTAGCTTCAAGGGTCCATAGATGCAGAAAAGTACCCCATGATGGATCATACCTAGTCTTTCACCTATCCTTGGTTTAATAATTTAGATGGTATTTTAGACTTTGGAGCTGATGACAATTGGATGCACTTTTACTTGAGTTGATGATTTTGAGGGATGCTGGGATGGGGTGAATGCATTTTGTGTGGGAAATGCATGTGAATCTTTGGAAGCCAGATACTGGCTGTAAACTGTGGTAGGCTGAAAAATGAGCCCCTTAAAATATCAATGCCTAATCTATGGGAGGTAAATGTCATCCTATTTAGAAAAATGTCTATGCAAATGCAATTAAGATAAGGCTCTTGACATGGGGAGATTATCCTAGATTACCTGGGTGGGTTCTAAATGCCATTGTTAGTGTCCTCATAACAGAGAAGCAAAGAGAGATCTGACTACAGAAGAAAAGAAGGTTATGTGAAGTCAGAGCAGAGAGATTGTAAGATTGGAATGATGTGTCATAAAACAAGTAATGCTAGAAGCCATTAGAACTGAAAGAAATAAGGAACAGATTTTCTCCTAGAGCTTCTGGAAAGCGTGCAGCACTGCCTACACTTTAATTTTTGTCTATGGTACTTATTTCAAACTTCTGTCTTCCAGGAATGTGAGAGAATAAATTTCTGTTGTTTTAAGCCACCACGTTGGTGATAATTTGTTACAGCAGGCAGAAGAAACAACTAAAAGTGCATAAAGAGACAAGCGATTCAGTTAGGCTTAGACAGAGGATAAATGCTGAGATGTAATAGTCCCCCTAAGCTAATTTCCAGTCCCTAAGTCTTCACTAAGACCTCCAGGATACCTGGAACTAACTCAAAGGGAACAGTAAGAAGCAGGGTAGACTTGAATGACCCTTTCCAATTAGAAATGTCTTGTTGGTTTTGTTTTTAACAGTTCTGGTACTTTAGGGACCTCTGTGGAGTAGAAGACTTTAGGCAGTTCTGTGAGAAACAGTTGGTAGTGTGACAGTTGATGGGGTGCATGGGGGTGAGACTATGGGGAATAAGGTTTCTGAAGACCAGACTAGAAAGCTTTTTTTTTCCTTAAGTTTTTGGAAGTCAGAGTCTGACCTAAATTCTTAAAAAAATTATCAGAATAGATTTGCTGAATGTCTTTATGTGTCCAGGGCCACGTGAAATATATACACACAGATTTACATGGGCTGGAGCAAGTTTCTTATTTATTTACAAGCTGCAACAAGTAACCTAAATGTAGGCATGTAAATAATCATTTGCTGGTGCAGTAGAGACTGTTAGCTCTTTACCACAGAAGCAAAACAAATCACTTCTTCTTGGTCTAAGTGTGGATAGAGTACTACGCAATCTAGTAGTAGATTCAGTGCAGCATGACAGGGAAGAAAACTACTGAAAAAATAGTAAGAGAAGGGCCAACTGTGGGGTGAGGTATGGAGGAAATCAGCTCTGGGCCTCTCCCAGCTGTCTGGTTTTATCATCCTTTTAAGTGACTTGCCTCTTGTGAAAATATAAAACATTCATCCACTTGAGCTTCCTGGGGGTTTCAGTGAAGGAACCAGTGGGAAACATTTAAAGTAGTAGACAGCAAGTTTCAGTGAATCAGATCCAATTATCAGCAATTTCAGAGTGAAGGTAAGAATTGTTGAGAGAAGCACATCAAAGGGAAAATAGGAGTTTTCATCCATAGAAGAGGTATTGTGCACTTCCTAGAAATTTTTTAAAAAGCCAAAGGAACTGCTAAGTAAATAAAATTTCCATCCTCAAATCCAGAACTTCTCTCCTATCTCTATAACTGTGCTCTTCTTGATTTCTCCATATAATATCTGCTAATGGCATTACTATATTCTCAGTTGCCCAGACATGAATCTTAGAAGAAATTTAATTTTTATTTCTCCTAAACCTCTGATATCAAAGAAGCAATCTGTTCTTTGTAATGGTGACCCCATGCCAGACACATAGCTAGGATGTGTTCAGCACCGGTGCACACACGCACAGGCTGCCTGCCCTTGGCTTATCACTTTCATGTGACCTTCAACCCAAGCTCACTGTTTGATGGCTTTTTTTTTTTTTTTAAATTTTATTTATTTGACCAAGAGAGATCACAAGTAGACAGAGATGGGGAGAGAGAGTGAGGAGGAAGCAGGCTCCCTGCCCAGCAGAGAGCCCAATGTGGGACTCGATCCCAGGACCCTGAGATCATGACCTGAGCTGAAGGCAGAGGCTTAACCCACTGAGCCGCCCAGGCAGCCCCACTGTTTGATGGCTTCGCACACCAGTCTGTGGCTCATGCTGCCATTGGATGAAGCTAGCAAAGCCAGCTGTTGGTTATACTTAGTGATCCGAAGACATCCCTGACTCCCTTCTGCTTATTAATTGATGACTGAGCCTTTTGGTTAAACATTTAGGATCCTCCACCATCTGAATCTAATTGCCTCTTCCAGCTTCGTCATAATGGTTCCTAAAAATAAAGTTGATGTTGTACCAAATTTGAGAACTCTGAAGTTCAACCAAATTTTCTTTCTTATCTCTTTGCATTTCTTGTCACTTTACTCTAATTAAATGCTCTAATTTTCATGTAACCTTTGGAATTGTACTTTCTTAAGACCTAGTTTAGGTGCCATATCCTCCATGATAATTTTCTAAATTCCATTTATTTGAAAGAACAGTAAAGTCAGTGGGTTCTTAATTATTCTCACATTTGTAATCATTGCTTGTAAATTGTCTGAGCTCCTTTAATGCATTCTAACCTGTTTTGGGGCAACCCTTAGTCTTAATCATTTAAAATCCATCAATGAGCTTAATGGCTTGCACAAAAACTTAATAAATATTTGCTGAGAAAATTGGTTGTTGGATGAGTGAATGAGTAAATGTTTGAGTGAATTTAGTGAAAGCCAGTGTTTATGATTCTCAGATGCAATCAGGCATTGTAGTTGTATGTATGTGTGTTTGCATCTATGTGTGCAGGTGGATACACTATATACATATACATATACATGTAGTTGGATGTATACATATGTATCCACATACCTGTTTCTATATATAAAGAAATACATACAGGCCTACACACAAACCCATATATAGTTTTAAAGTGACACACATTGAAGAAATTCAGATTTGACAGATCTCATATTGCAGAACTCATATATTAAATATGACCTGTACTATATATATATGTAATCTTAAAATTTTAATTGAATTTGTTTTGATAAACAGTCTGTAAAACAAACACACACACATATTTAACATTTTATTCCTTTTCAGATGGTACCTTTTAAGCACTTCTATAGAGAATCACACCGAAGACATTGGAATTGAGGACCATTCTTCCCTGTGTCCTGCATTCTCACTTTTTCTTGATTAGGGGAATGGGACTTATTTATTAATCCCCACCCCCTTTTCTCCCTCTTTTGGAAAATGCAGCATTTGTAGAAAATAATGATGTAACAGAGAAGTAACTGAAGCTGAAACAGAACATATAACCCATTATGGCAGTAACAGTCTGGAGGTCTAATGCAGTCCTGATATAATAAATATCAGGAGATGGTTGTTTTTCCGCATCACACCAAATGCGAGGTTCACATTCTATAGGAATAGATGAACTTATAGCCTTGTCTATCTCCTTGCTGCTTTTCCATTCAGTTTACCATGTAGTGATTGTCTAATACAATGAGAAACAGGATATCTCCCACTGAGCAATGCCATGCTCTCACCCAGCTTTTTTCAAGGAGAAAATTGGACCAGAAAAGGTTATTAAAATGAAGTAGTACTATTATATATTGGAAAATGGTGGAGATATAGAATGTTTTTCAGCTACATTACATGAGTCTCAGTATAAAACCTCCAGCTTTCCACCCAGCAGAATGATTTACATGTATGACTCACTTTTCTAATGGTGTGTCCTATCTCCCTTTATCTGCTTGAAAACAGATGACCAAAAACAAGAAAACTGGTTATAACAGACAGTAAATACATGTCATAATTAGGGAAAGCAAGAAACACTGAAATAGCAAACAGACCGGGTTTACCCTTACTTTGAATTGTTATTTTGCAGAGACGCAAAAATAATTTTACATTCTTTAACATGGAGAAAGACTGTAAATAGTTCCCTCTTTTCTACCAAATCTCCTAGAGCCTGTGGAATTTTACAACCCATAAGGTATTTACATGCTCTGCTAATCTGATCCAAAACTAGGGCTTCAGTCCCTCAGGAAGCATTCATTAGCATTATAAATTAGCCCAGCTCTCAATTTATGTGTTGATTTACTTGTCTTTTAGCCTCTCTTTACTTTGAGAAGTAATTTGAAACCATTTACAATATAAACACACATATGGAAGTTAAACACGAGGACTGAAGTCAAGAAAATATGGAGGGGAAAAATGTAATAACATAAACACCAGGACATGCTAAATTTCACCACGAAATGGGGGTCCAAGTAAGGGATTATCTTCTTCTTGGAAGAGGCTGCCCCAAGGGAGAGGGGTCCGAAGACCTTAGGAGCCAATAGATTTTGGTAGAAGCTGAAACAAGCACATTGTAAGAGAAATTGCTATGATATTTTATTTTCTCTTTGTTCTTTCTGAGCATCTAGTTAATTCTTCTAATTGAAATATCCGACATGCCCAGTCTCAAGCGTGGTGAACCAAGGAAATAGTAGTGATAATGAGATGAAGTCAGCAACGTCTAGTCATCCTTCTCTTCCTGACTCCGGAACCTATTTTCAGATTAAAATCTGAAGGGTGTGGATTTCCTTATGTTGCTAGAGGCCACATTTCCCCTTAGGGAAAGAGACTACCACCAAGAGATCCCTAATGGCACATTTTTAGGTCTAAGCTTCCTGGTAACTAACACAGAGAAACATGACTTGCTGGAGAGTTTTCTTATCTGGGAAAATAAACAAATCCTACCACTTTAGAAGAGCAAACCTTTCCTTGGCACTACATTCTAAAAGGATTGACTTTATATTTTATTTACATTATACAAAAGATTTGAAATATCGAAGTTGACGAAATTTCCAACAGCAGGTTTGCTGGAGATGCAAGCATATTGTTTGATTTTTGTTTTAAACATAATAAAGCTTCAGGTTACAGTGTTAGATTATAATTTGCTAACCTCCTCTGCTCTGTGATTATTGGGGGTGTTGTTCACCACCTGATCCTAGAAGCATGTGATTCCTGGATACTTTAAACGGTCTTTCTCATCTTTCTCAAGAAATTCTGTCAACTCAACTTTGGGATATCCTATTTATAACCCTTAGAAGAAATCAATGGAAAATGAACATTTCTTTAATTTTAATAAGGAACACATATTTTAAAAAAAGAGTTGGAGAAAGTGAAAGAAAGACAGATGGGAAACAGGTTGTAGTAACATTTACATTCAAGTTTTTTGCTGACCCATGATAGCCCTTTCTTCAAGTCTGCTTTCTTTTCTTTTCTTTTTCTTTCCCCTGGGACGTCCTTTTGGTATGATACTCTCCTAGGATGATTAATAATAATAACAATAATAATAAAATTCCAAAGAGCTATGGATAATATAAATTTTGACTAAGTGTTGATTATTTCTGAATGAGGACTTCCCTATTACACTGGCTCTTTCCATCACTATTATCTGAAGCCCATTTAGATGAATATTCTTTCCTGAGAGTCCCTAACATGAGCTGCATTAAAATGTAACAGCTTCCCACCTCTCTAAGACTCTCCACAAGGTGAACATAAATAAAATCAATTTAAAGGGTAATCAGTGCAGTTTTACAGCTTAGGCTTTCCTTTGTGTCAAGCTTTTATTTCTTAAAGAACACGAATATCAAAGTGACCATATAATAATTATTTGGTAAGGGCCCAGATATTATGCTTTTGACATATCATGGGGTTAATGACAATGTTATACAAGAGGCGTCTAAAAAAAAAAACCAAATTTATGTCAGAGTTGGTTCCTCATCAACAGATCTCCTAATAAGTTTAGTTTTCCCTGAAGATAGTGAGCAGTAGGATACTAATTTCATACTAATTTTGATTTTGATTCCTCTCTATCATTAATTTATTCATCAGCAGTGACATGCCCTAAACTTCAGAGTGAATTCAGACCTCCAGAGAATGAATTAATTAGGCCAACAAAAAGGAGAGTATGTAAAGCTTAGTTTTATATCTCCTTTAAAATAGCAAATACTCATAATTAAACTCATTTATTTTAAGGATACTAGTATTATTTTTTACTTTATAGATAGATTTCAAGATGTGTTATTTAAAATATTGGAATAATTGTTGTTTCTTTATAAAATCCTCCCAATAAAAAGTAGTATTTATAGAGGTTATTGTCAGTGGCTATAATAAATAGCATTTTTCTTTTGTTCAATTTTTTTTTCTGCCAGGGGACAATGTATGACTTATGAATGGGTTTCAATATGACAAATTTGGGCACAGCTTTCTCTGTATATGTGTGTGTGTGTGTGTGTGTGTGTGCCTGTGTATAGTAAAGACTTTAATTTTATCCATGGAGTGCTTTGGCCTTTGCCTTTGATCACTGTTAGGTAATCTCTAAATATTTGGAATGTCATTCCTTGATGTGAGTGTTACAATTATGATTGAGAGTGGGGCTTGGCCATACCAGGTAGTCTAGGAATGTGATGTGGAGTAGGGGCTTTGGGTCACAGTTTCAACTTGACCTTTAAAGGGGCTGGAGATGGAGCTGAATCATGTGGACAGTCAACCATGCCTAAGTAATGGAGCCCCAATAAAGTCTCTGGACACCAAGACCTGGGTGAAACTTAGTTGGCATCATGATCATTGTCACTCAATGATGCTAGAAAAATAATGCTGCCCATGACTCCACTCTGAGAGGACAACTGGACATTCCACATTCATAATTTTCCTGGACTCTGCCCCATGTTCCTCTTCCTGTGACTGACATTAACCAGTATCCTTTAGCTGTGATAAACTATAACCATTAGTATAACCAGTTTATGGAGTCCTCCATTATTTACCAAAGACTGTGCTTAAAGATATATAATTTCACTCTAAAATAACCTTCAATTTAGACTAGGATGAGTATTGTTGAGGTACTTCTATTCTTACTTCAGCAAATGTCATAAACTAAAGGTTAAAAAGAATGGCTATTAAGAACTCATAACATTTCTCTTATAGCAATAATGCCTTCAGTTGAAGACATGAACATTGAGATTCCAGACATAATTTCAGGTAGATGAGAAGAGATATGAGATACCTCTGGTGTTTTGTGTATTTGTCAAGTATTCTTGATTCTTCTACTTCCAAGCACATGGCTTTATTTTTTTCTATGCCTGCTGGGGTAGTGAGGGGCACTGATCTGTCCTGGCTCTGGAGTTGCACATTCAGGAGTCTTGTGTCACTTAGTGGGAGCACTTAGTTACCAGGGAAACTCTGCAGCACTCTGTGTCCCTCTTAGGTATTGGCTGCTTCATCCCTGTAGGTCCCTGAGGAACTATAATGAGCAGTGCACCACTTTCCCCCTGCAGTAAACTGGAAGTGGAGAGAAGAACAAGGTGTTTAAGCCATGACACTTTTTGGCTGAGTGTAACCTAGCCTATCCTGACTCATAGTGTGGATGGGTGGGTGATAGGGAGGGTGGGTGGTATATTTAACTGCTCATAAAGTCCCACTTCCTCACCCAGGAAAGAGTAGTAGTGATCATTATCTGGTTATTGGGACTGGTGGAAGGATTAAGTCATCACAATGTATATGAAGTCCTTCATATGGAGCTCTTCGCACATTTAAGTTCTCAATCAATAGTCATCATCAGTGTGGCACAATTTGACATTATAGCAAGTCCTCCTGGATAGCTAGCATAGATAGTTTATACCATACATCTAATCATGCATTTCCAGATGAATTCATCATTGTTCATTGTCAAGTTATCAGTAAATTTTTAAATATTAATATTCAGCTAAGAAAGCAGTAGTAAGTCAGTCTGTTGAAAAAAGTCAGATATTCTGCACTTCATGGCTCGATTTATCCTTTGACTCATCCACATCTATTCCCCTATTCTCTGTGGAAAACAGCATGACAAAGTTGATTTTAGAAGCTTCAGGATGAGGCATTCAGATGCACCTCCCCAAATTAACAGTTTTGTGATGCTGGAAAGTTACTTAAACCTTTTGACCATTAGGCTCCTCGTTTAAAAAAAAAAATGGCTAACACAATTTGGCTGATTAACAATGTATTTTGAGGGACTAATAACATCTGTCCCTATATTTATCGAGATCTAATCTCTTTATCATCTAATGTAGGAAAGACATTAGGGTTCGAAGCTGGCAACCAAAGAAGAGTTCTTGAGATGTCTTTGGTGCAGAAAGGTGGTTTTATTAAAGCACAGGAACAGGACCCGTGGGCAGAAAGAGCTTCACTGGGGCCATGAGGAGTGGCACATTCTATACTTTCAAGTTGGGAGGGGGTTAGGGATGGTGTAAACCTCCCAGATATTTTGGAAACAAGGTTTCCAGGATCCTGAGGAGGCTAGCTATGGATGGGAAAGGTCATTTATTACTGTTCAGTAAAAACTGTCATGAGACCCTTCCGATGTATATCGGTGGGTCATATGCTTGGGGGATGACTGCCAACATGTATCTTGGGGGAGTAGAGATCAAGGAAGTTTCCAAAGGTATTTTTATATGTCAAAATAGACTTACATGGTCCTGGGGGTTGGGCTAAGATTGTCTTTTGCCCTTAGCAAAATATCAGCTTCCAGGCAGTTGAGTCCCTGGAAGAATATCACTCTGCCTGTTGTCAATGGGCTATAAGAAGTAAGGATACTTAGTAATTTTTCTTCTGCCTTTGTTTCCCACATCATCATCTACGTAGTAATGGGTATCTCCTTATTTTGCCAAGAACATCTCCTTTCTCCTGAAGGCAACAACTCATATCACTTTTGGGGAACCATTCCTCTCCCTAGTTCAAACAGAGGATTCTAGTGGGCTCTGCCAATCCCATGCCATTCCCATCTCTACCTCTTCCACCCAATCCTAGCCATAAAGATGGCATATTACCCAAGATTATGCAGTCTTTGCCTGAAATTTTTCACATGAGAACTGGTAATGGAACACTGTCTCTTTCTATGTGATGACAGAGTTAGAAAGATGAGCCAGGACCTGCCAGCAGCCAGGGTCCCAACTTCATGGGAAGAACTGGTCAGAGAATAAAGCCATCACCACAAGGCCAGGAAGAGAGATGGAGTGGCCTGATGATGCGTGTGTTTTCAATTTTGATTGTTCTTGAATTCTTGTGACTTCCCTAGCCTGATCTGTTTGTTTATGTGAACCAATACAATTCCTTTTTGTCTTAGCTAGTTTGTCAGTTTTAGTTTTGTTTAGCTGCTTTCATTTTTTGATCATTTTTTAAGGGCACTCTTTTTTAAAAAAAATTTTATTCATTTATTTGAGAGAGCATGTGTGTGAGCACATGCACATGAGTGTGGGGGAGGGGCAGAGGGAGAGGGATAAGCAGACTCCACACTGAACAAAGAACCCAATAGGGGACTCAGTGCCAGGACCCTGGGATCATGACTGGAGTCAAAGACAGACGCTTAACCAACTGACCCACCCAGGTGCCTCTTGATCATTTTTAACCAAATGAACCTTAATATGTTTTAGTCCCTAATGCATAATGGTTGCTCAGTACATTTTTTTTCCCTCTGTTTTTGTTCTTCTATCTACTTCATAATTTTACACAGAATAGCAGTTCCCAAAATATGGTACCCAAGACCCTTTCAGCTCAAGATCAAAACTGAGAGTTATTTGCTCTTTTTATTGTGTTGGCATTTGTACTGATGGTTCGAAAAAAATGGTGGTTAAAACTGCAGGTGCCTGAGACCAAATCAGGGCAAGGGCACCAAAGTTCACAAGGAATAATTGTGTCTTTTCCTTCACACACTTGCAACTTGCAGGGGGTAAAAAAACATTAAAATTAAAATTTTAAAAAGGAGTTAGCTAGTTTCATGTCATAATGTCCTTAGTGAAGCAGCAAAAATTACAAATTTTATTAAATCTTGACTCTTGAGTCATGCTTTTTGAACTTTCTGGATGATGAAATAGGAAGTACACAGTGAGTATTTCTGCTTCATACTTAAGTAGAGTGGTTTTCTTGAGGAAAAAACACTTGTAGGATTGAGCTGCAATTTCTCTTATTTTCTGGAACATGCTTTTTGTTGGAAGAATAACTGACAAACTAACTATAGGTATTCAGATTTGGCTTATTGCCTTAAGGACAATAACTGATAAAAATCCAAGCTTTCCAGCAAAAATTGGAATTCTGGAAAACTTTAATCCAGGACTGTGAATGTGACAGCTTCTCAATGTTAAAAGACCTTCAGGATGAGATTAGTGGTAATATAAGTGGATGTGATTTTTAGTATTGTATAATAAAATGTGTCAACATTTAGAAGATCTATGTGACTTATTGAACCAATAGTTTCTAGATCACCGAAGTACGCTGTTACAAAATCATCCATGGGTAAGGGGGTCATTCGCAGTGCAGGATGTATCAGCGGATTTTAATGTAACCAAGTATGATGTCTGTTAGTACAGTTTCAGATTTCTCATGGCAACAAACCTTTAAGAAAATGCCACTTGTAGAATTATTGTATAGAATTAAAGAAGAATATGTACAATTATCTTTAAAGACTATTAAAAATCTCATTCTTGGGGTGTGTGAGTGGTGCAGTTGAATTTCTGACTCTTCCTTTTGACTCAGGTCATGATCTCAAGGATGCAAGATCAAGTCCAGCTTTCAGCTCCATGCTCAGTGGGGAATCTGCTTGAGATTCTCTCTCCCTCTGCTTCTGTTCCCTGTGCCCCACTCTCACATGTTCTTTCTCTCTCTCAAATAAATAAATCTTTTTTAAAAAATAAAAAATAAAAATCTCTTTCTCTTTCCAGTTACCCATCTCTGCAAAGCCAAATTTTTTTTCATATACTTCAAGCAAAACACCATAGTGCAATTGGTTGAATGGGGAAGTAGATATAAAAATTGGGAGGGAGACAAACCACAAGAGACTCTTAATTTCACAAAACAAACTGAGGGTTGCCAGGGGGAAGAGGGTAGGAGAGGGTGGTTAGGTTATGGACATTGGGGAGGGTATATGCTATGGCAAGTGCTTTAACGTGTGTAAGCCTGATGATTCACAGACCTGTACCCCCAGGGGAAATAATATATTATACGTTAATAAAAATTAAAAAAGAAAAAAATGTAATGGTGATCTAATAACCCAGAAATTAAAGAAATTTTCAAAAATATAAAATAATAGTCATCCTTCTTACTGTTGTTTTATTGTTTAGAAAATAAAATTATTTTCATTAAATATTTATGTTAGCATGTTATGTGTCTTTTTAAATGAATTAATACATAAACATCTTTTAAATATCTCAGTTTGAATTTTAAGTATCATGAGTACAGATAGATAAAACCTACATACAAAAAGCTCTTTGGAATTCTCAGTAACATTTAAGAGTGTAAAGGTGTTCTGGGGTGCCTGGGTGGCTCAATGGGTTAAGCCTCTGCCTTCGGCTCAGGTCATGATCCCAGAATCTTGAGATTGAGCCCCGAATATGGCTCTCTGCTCAGCAGGGAGCCTGCTTCCCTTCCTCTCTCTCTGCCTGCCACTCTGCCTACTTGTGATCTCTGTCTGTCAAGTAAAAAAATAAATAAATCTTAAAAAAAAAAAAAGAGTCAAAAGGTGTTCTGAGACCACAGTGTTTGGGCAGCCCTGACCTTGAATGTCCCTTGTCTGTCTATTCATTCATTAGATGCACGTCTAGTACCTATAAATACATTTTGATACTTGCATATATTTGTTCCTTCCTGGAATAATGCTAGCTCACTTTTGTAGCTGGAAGAACTCTGATCCTGTAGCTGGAAGACTCAGTTAAAAGCTTGTTTTTCCAGATTCTACCCTATTTTCCTTCATAATTACTTATAGAAATGCATATGATCATGCTACAATTAAATATTTTCTGCATGTCTGATGGCCCACTATTCTGTGAGGGTTTGAAGACCAGGCATTCTCTTTTAATCACTGGTGCATGGGCACCTAGAAAAAGGTCCAGATCATCATGTGTACTCCCTATAAATTTTGTTCTTGAAGGCCTGAATTTTTAGGCTCAAGAGCTCCATCCTCTTTTGTTCCCCTGCCATAGAGCCCAGTTAATGACCATGATATTGGCAAAGTCATGTACTAACAAGCCAGATGCCAGGAATTGAGGCTCATGGCCAGGCTTCAAGGGGAAACCAATCACAAAAGGACAAATGCCATATTGTGGTTAGAGGGAATCTGGAGATCTTTAAAGATTTCCGACATTTCTCAGGTGCCCATCATAGGCAGCTTCCACTTTCCCTTCACAGATTTTACCCATGAAGTTAAAACAAACAGGAGTTATTCTGAAGCACTTGGTCCAGGTAATGAAAAGAAAACCGCCAACTGGCATGATCTGTTGGAAGCAACAGAGACACATGGCATGAGGGCTTTTCCAAAACTTTTCTAATTGGATGAAAATGGGAACATTTCTCAAGATTAATAAGAGTGTCAAATCATGTCCAGCTGGCAACCCCAGGATCGCACCGAGTGTTTAATCACACGACATGTGAGTGTCAAAACAATGTTAAGCAGCATCCTGGAAACTCTGTTTTGTGGCAGGCAGCTCTTCTCCCAGGATGCCAAGCCTCTTCTCACCTGTGATTGCTGACCATCACCTAAGGCTAAAACTGAGAATAAATAGCAATGCCTTTCTGTAGAAAGGCTTATCCAAACGAAGCAAACATTACTTAGAGCCACAAGCCAATCTGACATCTTCCATGCTGTTCCCATCTGCTTCAGATATTCATACTGGACAGTTTTCAAATGACAGCAGATGTCCCAGCTAGAAAAAAAAATTAATCAGCTGAAAAGTATGTCATTACCTAGCTAATTTTTTAGTTTCAGAAGCCAGAAACTGTATTGCTTTTGGTTATTGCTCTGATGCCTCAGTGTCAAACCAACTCTCTTGTAAAATGAAGTGGTGTTTGCTTAGCTAGCTACCTAGAATTTGTTATATGATGCATCTTTTAAACATAACTCTTCAGATGAGGAGGTTGCATAGAAATTTTGGTCTTTAAATAAGCTCGGGAGAAAATTCTTCAGATTCATAAAAATCCTGTGCAGTTGACAAAAGAAGGCAGTGCAGTGTCAACTGTAAAAGACTTGAAATTTTCATTTTTTTTTTTTAAATCACTGCTCGTGCTTAGTGATCAACCGCAGAAAACAGTCTTTCTGTTTATTTATGTTCATCCACCATTAGCCAATTTGTATTCTGTATAAAATTAAAGGGAACATCAATAGGCCAAGGTCACTTATCCTTCTACCTCACCTTGTTTTTTGCATCAGATTGGATAAGAAAGGTATATTGCAACAGTAGACCCCAAACCTACCTGAAGCATATACTCGGTCTTAATAACCTAATGTCAGATTATCACAGCTTTGTAACTAAGGAAGATTTTTAAATATCTACTAGTTTTCTATCAGCCTGTGGTCTGGGAACTGGCAGAGAAGACCACAATACTTTCCATCAAAATAGTGAAAACCTTAGAATTCATATTCTTTTCTTTTATATTTTGTTTATTTGAGAGAGAAAGATAGAGATAGTGACAGAGAGCACACGTGGGGAGGAGAGAGACAAACAGACTCCCTGCTGTGTGTGGATCCTGATACAGGGCTGGATCCCAGGATCCCAGGATCATGACCTGAGCTGAAGGCAGACACTTAACTAACTGAACCACCCAGGCACCCCTCCCTTCCCTTCTCTTCTCTTCCCTTCCCCCTTCCTCCCTTCCTTCCTTCCTTCCTTAGATTTACTTATTTTAGAGAGAGAGAGAGAGCATGGGTGTGAGAGGCAGAGGGAGAGGGGGAGAGAGTCTCAGGCAGACTCTGTGCTGAGCATGGAACCCAATGTGGGGCTCCATCTCATGACCCTGAAATCACGACCTGAGCTGAAAAGAGTCAGACACTTAAACGACTGCATCACCCACATGCTGCAACATATGTTCTTTTCAAGCGCTCATAAGAGTGTTTACTGATTTAGAATCGTATTTCGGGACATAAAAGTCTCAATAGATTGATAAGAATTGCAGACATATAAAATGTGTCCTTGGACCACAGCAGAATTAAACCATATTTTCTCCCAGGACTTTATGGTGTGGGGTTGTATGTTCAAGTCTTTAATCCGTTTTAAATTAACGTTAGTAAATGGTGTGAGATAGTGGCTTAGTTTCATTCTTTTGCATGTGGGTTTTTCTAACACCATTTACTAAAGAAACTGTCATTTGCCCATTGTCTATTCTTGGCTCCTTTGTTGTAAATGAATTGATCATATGTGTGTGGGTTTATTTCTAGGCTTTCTGTTCTATTCCATTGATCCATGTGTATGTTTATGCCAATATCATACTATAGCTTTGTAACATAGTATGAAATCAGGGAGTGTAATGTCTCCAGCTTCATTCTTCTTTCTCAAGATTGCTTTGGCACATGGGGTCATTTGAAGTTTCATGCTAATTTTAGGATTGTTTGTTGTTTACAGTAGTTTAAGAGTGATTCCTCAGTTTGTCATAGCCTTGCAGATCTCATGGCATGCACACCATTGCTCTTCAAAGCCAAGACATTTGAGGGGTTCATCTCAGGTGCTAGTCTTAATGTTGGGGCACCTAATGTGGGAGGAATGCTTTGTTCCTCAGGGAGGACCTCTGGGTTTTGAGTTTTCCCCAATGGTGAGTTACTGCAGTGGAGGTGGAATTTATGGACAGATTGTGTCTCAGCCTTTCTTACCTGCTCTAATGTGGTTTCCCTCTCATTTTCCTGATGAGAAGGATTTGCTCTGCCAATTTTAACAAAGGAAGAACTTTAATCTAGCCTAGTATTTGAAGTTTTGTCTAGGATTAGCAGCATAAAATCATTTGGGAGGTTGTTAGAGATGTGGAATCTTGCCCCATCCAGGCCTCCTAAAGTGGAATCTGTATTTTATCATGATGCCCTAGGACAGAGGTGAGAATCAGACCTGAGAATTGTTTGTAGTGACGGTGAGTAATTGACTGTGGTTCTCTGTAGATAGATAGGGCTCAGCCATACTTAGGAATGGACATACGTTTGGGCTTACCTGTTTCCTGCCCACAGAACATTTCCCAGCCTTCTGCCTTGCAAAATTCCCGAGAGAGTGGCTAGGTTCTGTTCTACTTTCTTGTTTTAAATTTCCTTATCTCTTTTAATATATTTAAAGTAATTTAAAATTGCTGGTCACTTTGCTTCAGAGACTCATTTGATAAAAAAGCAGAATAAATTACTCCCCATCCCAGAGATACACTTCTCCTTCTGGGATAAAATAGCTCACAAAGACATTGGTGGAGCAAAATCATTAAAAAAGAAAAAAAAGTCTGCAGGATTACAGATCTGAACAGAAGCAGACATATTAGAACAGATGGACCATGTGTTTTAAATAGAATTAAAATAACATAAAAGAGATTTATGCATCCAGCAATGAAAGAATACACACTTATTTAAGCACACATTGAACATTTATAGAAATTGATTATTGGGACTTAAAAAAATTCACAATACATTTAAAAATATAGATCTCATGCAGATGAAGATCTTTGGTATCAAGATCTTTGGCTATAAAATCATCAATTTAGAATTAAATAATAAAAAAGTTGCTTTAAAAACCTTGAATATTTTGAAACAAAAATAATAATAAAAAAAATCCTAATACATGGGTCTACGAAGAATTAAAAATATAAATTTAATCATTATTTAGAATTGAATGACTATGAAAGCTGTTTATCTCAAAAGGAAAGGTGTAAAATGGTATGATGTAGAAAATTACAGTTCTAAATACTTTATATATAAGACAGCCTCAAAATTAATGATCTCTGTACTTTTATTTTTAATTTTTAAAAATTTTTTATAAACATATAATGTATTTTTAGCCCCAGGGGTACAGGTCTGTGAATTGCCAGGTTTACACACTTCACAGCACTCACCTTAGCATATACCCTCCCCAATGTCCATAATCTCGCCATCCTCTCCAGACCCCCTCCCTCCAGCAACCCTCAGTTTGTTTTGTGAGATTAAGAGTTTCTTATGGTTTGTTTCACTCCCGATCTCCTCTTGTTTCATTTATTCTTTTCCTACCCCTCAAACCCCTCACGTTGCATCTCCATTTCCTCATATCAGGGAGATCATATAATAGTTGTCTTTCTCTGATTGACTTATTTCGCTAAGCATAATACCCTCTAGTTCCATCCACATCATCGCAAATGACAAGGTATCATTTCTTTTGATGGCTGCATAGTATTCCATTTTATATATACACCACATCTTCTTTATCCATTCATCTGTTGATGAACATCGAGGTTCTTTCCATAGTTTGGCTATTGTGGACATCGCTGCTATAAACATTCGGGTGCACATGCCCCTTCGGATCACTGCGTCTGTATCTTTAGGGTAAATACCCAACAGTGCAATTGCTGAGGCATAGGGTAGCTCTATTTTCAACTTTTTGAGGACCCTCCTTGATGTTTTCCAGAGTGGTTGCACCAGCTTGCATTCCCACCAGTGGTGTAGGAGGGTTCCCCTTTCTCTGCATCCTCGCCAGCATCTGTCATTTCCTGACTTGTTAATTTTAGCCATTCTGACTGGTGTGAGGTGGTATCTCATTGTGGTTTTGATTTGAATTTCCCTGATGCCGAGTGATGTAGAACATTTTTTACATGTCTGTTGGCAATCTGGATGTCTTCTTTGCAGAAATGTCTGTTCATGTTCTCTGCCCATTTCTTGATTGGATTATTTGTTCTTTGGGTGTTGAGTTTGCTTAGCTCTTTCTAGATTTTGGATACTAGCCCTTTTTCTGATATGTCATTTGCAAATATCTTCTCCCATTCTGTCAGTTGTCTTTTGGTTTTGTTAACTGTTTCCTTTGCTGTGCAAAAGCTTTTGATCTTGATGAAATCCCAAGAGTTCATTTTTGCCCTTGCTTCCTTTGCGTTTGGTGATGTGCCTAGGAAGAAGTTGCTGCAGCTGAGGTTGAAGAGGTTGCTGCCTGTGTTCTCCTCAAGGATTTTGATGGATTCCTATCTCACATTGAGGTCCTTCATCCATTTGGAGTCTATTTTTGTGTGTGGTGTAAGGAAATGGTCCAATGCCATTTTTCTGCATGTGGTTGTCCAATTTTCCCAACACCATTTGTTTAAAAGGCTGTGTTTTTTCCATTGGACATTCTTTCCTGCTTTGTCAAAGATTAGTTGACCATAGAGTTGAGGGTCTATTTCTGGGCTCTCTGTTCTGTTCCATGGATCTACGTGTCTGTTTTTGTGTCAGTACCATGTTGTCTTGATAAAGACAGCTTTGTAATAGAGCTTGAAGTCTGGAATTGTGATGCCACCAACCTTGGCTTTCTTTTTCAATATCCCTTTGGCTATTCAAGGTCTTTTCTGGTTCCATATAAGTTTTAGGATTATTTGTTCCATTCCTTTGAAAAAATGGATGGGAATTTGATAGGGATTGCATTACATGTGTAGATTGCTTTAGGTAGCACAGACATTTTCACAATATTTGTTCTTCCAATCCAGGAGCATGGAACATTTTTCCATTTCTTTGTGTGTTCCTCAATTTCTTTCATGAGTACTTTATAGTTTTCTGAGTATAGATTCTGTGCCTCTTTGGTTAGGTTTATTCCTAGGTGTCTTATGGTTTTGGGTGCAATTGTAAATGGGATTGACTCCTTAATTTCTCTTCCTTCTGTCTTGTTGTTAGTGTAAAGAAATGCAACTGATTTCTCTGCATTGATTTTATATCCTGACACTTTACTGAATTCTTGTACAAGTTCTAGCAGTTTTGGAGTGGAGTCTTTTGGGTTTTCCACATATAGTATCATATCATCTACAAAGAGTGATAGTTTGACTTCTTTCCCAATTTGGATGCCTTTAATTTCTTTTTGTTGTCTCATTGCTGAGGCTAGGACTTCTAGTACTATGTTGAATAGCAGTGGTGATAATGGATCCCTGGCGTGTTCCTGACCTTAATGGAAAAGCTTTCAGTTTTTCTCCATTGAGAATGATATTTGCAGTGGGTTTTTCATAAATGACTTTGATAATAGTGAGGTATGTGTCCACTATCCCTACATGTTGAAGAGTTTTGATCAAGAAGGGATGCTGTACTTTGTCAAATGCTTTTTCAGCATCTATTGAGAGTATCATATGATTTTTGTTCTTTCTTTTATTAATGTATTGTATCACATTGATTGATTTGTGGATGTTGAACCAACCTTGCAGCCCTGAAATAAATCCCACTTGGTGGTGGTGATTAATCATTTTAATGTACTGATGTACTGTTGGATCCTATTGGGTAATATTTTGGTGAGAATTTTCACATCTGTGTTGATCAAGGATATTGGTCTCTAATTCTCTTTTTTGATGGGATTCTTCTCTGGTTTTGGGGTCAAGGTGATGCTGGCCTCATAAAATGAGTTTGGAAGTTTTCCTTCTATTTCTATTTTTGGAACAGTTTCAGGAGAATAAGAATTAATTCTTCCTTAAATGTTTGGTAGAATTCCCCTGGGAAGCCATCTGGCCCCGGGCTTTTGTTTGTTTGGAGATTTTTGATGACTGTTTCAATCTCCTTACTGGTTATGGGTCTGTTCAGGTTTTCTATTTCTTCGTGGTTCCGTTTTGGTAGTTTATATGTCTCTAGCAATACATCCATTTCTTCTGGATTGTCAAATTTGCTGGCGTATAGTTGCTCATAATATGTTTTTATAATTGTTTGTATTTCTTTGGTGTTGGTTGTGATCTCTCCCCTTTCCTTCATGATTTTGTTTATTTGGGTCTTTTCTCTTTTCTTTTTGATAAGTCTGGCCAGGGGTTTATCAATCTTATTAATTCTTTCAAGGAACCAGCTTCTAGTTTCCTTGATTTGTTTATTGGTTTTTGTTGTTGTTGTTGTTTGTTTCTATTTCATTGATTTCTGTTCTGATCTCTATGATTTCTCTTCTTCTGCTGGGTTTAGGCTTTCTTTCTTGTTCTTTCTCCAGCTCCTTTAGGTGTAGGGTTAGGTTGTGTATTTGAGACCTTTCTTGGTTCTTGAGAAAGGCTTGTATCACTATATATTTTCTTCTCAGGACTGCCTTTCCTGTGTGCCACAGAGTTTGAACCATTGTGTTTTCATTATCATTTGTTTCCATGATTTTTTTTCCAATTCTTCCTTAATTTCCTGGTTGACCCATTCATTCTTTAGAAGGATGCTATTTAGTCTCCATGTATTTGGGTTCTTTCCAAATTTCCTCTTGTGGTTGAGTTCTAGCTTCAGAGGTAAAATATGCAGGTCTGAAAATATGCAGGGAATGATCCCAATCTTTTGATACCAGTTGAGACCTAATTTATGACCCAGGATGTGAACTGTTCTGGAGAAAGTTCCATGTGCACTAGAGAAGAATGTGTATTCTGTTGCTTTGGGATGGAATGTTCTGAATATATCTGTGCTATCCATCTGGTCCAGTGTGTCATTTAAGGCCTTTATTTCCTTGTTGATCTTTTGCTTGGATGATCTGTCCATTTCAGTGAGGCAGGTGTTAAATAAGTCCCCTTCTATTATTGTATTATTGTTGGTGTATTTCTTTGATTTTGTTATTAATTGGTTTATATAGTTGGCTGCTCCTATGTTGGGGCATAGATATTTAAAATTGTTAGATCTTCTTGTGGGACAGTTCCTTTGAGAATGATATAGTATCCTTCCTCATCTCTTATCCTAGTTTTTGGCTTTAAAATCTAATTGGTCTGCTATAAGGATTGCCACCCCAGCTTTCTTCTGATGTCCATTAGCATGGTAAATTGTTTTCCACCTCCTCACTTTAAATCTGGAGGTGACTTGAGTCTAAAATGAGTTTCTTGTAGGCAGCATATTGATGGGTTTTGTTTTTTTATCCATTCTGATACACTGTATCTTTTGATTGGGGCATTTAGCCCATTTACATTCAGGGTAACTATTTAGAGATAGGAATTTAGTGCCATTGTATTGTCTATAAGGTGACTGATACTGTATATTGTCTCTGTTCTTTCTGATCTACTACTTTCAGGCTCTCTCTTTGGTTAGAGGACCCCTTTCAATATTTCCTGTAGAGCTGGTTTGGTGTTTGCAAATTCTTTCAGTTTTTGTTTGTCCTGGAAGCTTTTAATCTTTCCTTCTATTTTC
This sequence comes from Mustela putorius furo, assembly GCF_011764305.1. NCBI lineage: Eukaryota > Metazoa > Chordata > Mammalia > Carnivora > Mustelidae > Mustela > Mustela putorius. The sequence goes on from NW_025421577.1 coordinate 1,827,929, forward strand.
AGTAATAGCCTAGCTGGATATAGTATTCTTGGCTGCATGTTTTTCTCGTTTAGTGCTCTGAATATATCATGCCAGTTCTTTCTGACCTGCCAGGTCTCTGTGGATAAGTCTGCTGCCAATCTAATATTTTTACCATTGTATGGTTACAGACTTCTTTTCCTGGGCTGCTTTCAGGATTTTATCTTTGTCACTAAGACTTGTAAATTTTACTATTAGATGATGGGGTGTGAACCTATTCTTATTGATTTTGAGGCAGATTTTCTGCACCTCCTGGATTTTGATGTTTGTTCCCTTTGCCATATTAGGGAAATTCTCTACAATAATTCTCTCCAATATACCTTCTGCTCCCCTCTCTCTTCTTCTTCTGGAATCCTAATTATTCTAATATTGTTTCATCTTATGGTGTCACTTATTTCTTGAATTTTCCCCTCTTCATCCACTATTTGTTTTTCTCCTTTTTGCTCAGCTTCTTTATTCTCTGTCATTTGGTCTTCTATATCACTAATTCTTTCTTCTGCCTCATTTATCCTAGCAGTAAGAGCCTCCATTCTTGATTGCACCTCATTAACAGCTTTTTAAATTTCAACTTGGTTAGATTTTAGTTCTTTTATTTCTCCAGAAAGGGTTTTTATCTCTCTGGAGAGGGTTTCTCTAATATCTTCCATGCCTTTTTCAAGCATGGCTAGAACCTTGAGAATCTTCTTTCTGAATTCTAGATCTGACATATTACCAATATCCTTATTGATTTGGTCCCTAGCCTTCGGTACTGCCTCTTGTTCTTTTTTTTGTGGTGAGTTTTTCCACCTTCTAATTTTGTCTAGATAAGAATATATGAAGGAGCAAATAAAATACTAAAAGGGTGCCAACGACCCCAGGAAAATGTGCTTTAACCAAATCAGAAGAGACCCCAAATTGTGGGAGGGAGAAGGGGGATAAAAAGAAGTTCAGAAAAAAAAAATTAAAAAAAGAAACCAAAAAGTATAAAAAAGAAAAAAATATATATGTATATATTAGACTGGTGACTAGAACAGGGTCATCCATTTAATTTTGGGAGTATTTTGGTCTCTCAGAAGAAACTACCTCCCAAAATTAAAAAAAAAAAACACAATGAAGGATGGAATATGCCTATAAAGATGAAGACAAAATTTCTTTACATTTCTAAAAAAAGAGTTGATTAAGTAAGTTGGTTGGTAGAATAAAGAAAAGGAAAGTGGAGAGAATTTGCTCAGACTGGAGACTAAAACAAGCTTGGAGCTAGATTTAGGGTATATTTTGATCTATTAGAAGAAGTTGTACCCCAAATTTTTTAGAAGAAAAAGCCCTATGTGTATACAAAAAATAAATTTAATACAATGAAGGATAAAATATGATTATAATAATGAAGCTTCAAAAAAGATTATTTTTTTAATGAAAGGTATTGTTAAGATAAACTAGTTAAAAAAAACATTAAAAGAGGAAAGGGTAAAAGTTAAAAAAATTAGCAGAAGTAAAAAATTTTTTTAAATTAATTAACTGCAAGACTAAAGAATCATGGGGAGAAAGCCCGGAATTCCATGCTTTGCTTTCTCCTCCTCTGGAATTCCACTGTTCTCCTTGGTTAGTGAACTTGATCTTGCCTGGATTTCTAGTTGATCTTCTGGGGGAGGGTCCTGTTGTAGTGATTCTCAAGTGTTTTTGCCCAAGTTGGAATTTTACTGTCCTTACCAGGGGCCGGGCTAAGTAATCTGCTTGGGTTCGCTTGTTCCCTGAATGCTTTCCGTAGAGTTCCGGAGGACGGGAATTAAAATGGTGGCCTCCCAATCTCTGGCCGGGAGGAGCCGAGAGCCTGGGGCCCCACTCCTCAGTGTGCCCTCAGAGAAACGCGCCCAATCGCTCCCATCTCCCTGGCCTCTGGCCTTGCTCTGAGCTCACCCAGCCTGGGACCGTTTCAAGGTAACCCTGAGCTGAGAGCTCACTCCTTGGCTCTGTCTCTGTAGCTGAGTTCCCTGCTCTAATACCTGCGAGCTCTGTGACACTCAGACACCCTGGTCCTTCTGTGACCCCGCAGGACCTGGGGCCACATTGACCCCGCATGGGCTTCACCGGAGTTTAGCCTCTGGAGCCATATCTGTCAGTGGAGGAGACTTTTAAAAGTCCTGATTTTGTGTTCCGTTGCTCTGCTGCTTGCCGGGAGCCAGCCCCTCCTGCCGTGGTCTATCTTTCCGTGGCTTTGGTTTCACTTCTCCGCCAGTCCTACCTTTCAGAAAGTGGTCGATTATCCATTTCTAGAATTGTTGCTCTTCTTCTCTTTGATCTCCTGTTGGATTTGTAGATGTTTGAAATGATTTGATAAGCTATCCAGCCAATCTCCTTCTACCTGATGTTGTCTCAGCCTGCTACTTCTCCACCATCTTGAATCCTCCCTGATCTCTGTCAATGTTTAAGTTTACATTGAAAACCCTAAGGAATACACAGATAAGTTATTTTAGACAGTAAGAGAGTTTGCAATAACAGCTGGACATAAGATTAATGCAGAGAGGCACATGGGTGGCTCACCTGGTTGAGCGTCTAACTTCTTGGGTCATGATCTCAGGGTCATGGGATCAGGTCCTGGGTTGGGTTCCATGCCTAGTGCGGAGTCAGCTTGGACTTCTCTCTTCTTCTCCTGCTTGCTCTCTAAGTAAATAAATAAATAAATAAAAATTTTCAAAAAGATTAATGTAGAAATAGTACTACATTTCTACATATCAGATGTAAATAACTAGGGAATGTAATAAAAGGAAGTGCACCATTTATGAGATGATCAGATTAGATATTCAATAATCAGGAATAAATATAACAGAGTATATGTAAGACCTATACTGGGGAAATTATAAAATCTCTATTGAGAGATACTGAGAAGAATAAATAGATGGGCAGGTATACCATGTTCACATTTAAGAAGACTTCATATTATGAAGTTGTCATTTCTTTCTAGATTGATCTTCAAATTTCATGCAGTGCTGAACAGGATTGATCAGGGAACTTAGAGATGATTCTAAAATGTCCAAGAAGTATGTACACATGTGTATGGATGTATGTGCACACATGTGTATATAGAAGGAGAACAGTTACTATGACTTTTTACAAAGCGACGGAAATATGACAGGTTTTTGTTCATGGAAAGCGAACTAACCAATAAGATATCAGAAACCAACTGACGTCTGTAGGTATAGATATTAGATTTAGGCGAAAGGTAATATGTCCAATGTGTGGTGAATGAATGAAGGGATATTTCAATAAATTTAGTTGTAAGAATAATTTATACGGAAAAATGTTGAAATTGGATTCCTACCACACGTTAAAACAACCACCTCCATATAGATTTAGGACTAAATCTAAAAAACATAACATTTGAACACTAAAAAATATTGTAAGTGAGTATTTTTAGGACTCAGGATATGGGTGTTGTCTTCAATAAGGCATGAAAACAATTTTCTATAGAAGAATTTACAAAACTTAAAATATTGAGACTAATCACTTTTGTTCACCAAACTATCAAAGATTAATTTTCAAATTAAAGAAATCTTAAAATTAAGTTACAAACCAGAAAAAGATATTCACAATACACATAACTAGATTAATATCAAGAATATATAAGCACAAATAGTCCATCAGAAAAATTGGCAAAGGGAATAAATAAATGAAGAGCAGTTCAAGACTACTGGTCATCAAGGTAATGTAATACAAAACCATGATTAAGTGGCATTTTATAACCATTCTATTGACAAAATGATACATTTTGTTTATACCAAGTGTAGCAGTCCACAGAACCTGCTATACTTTGCTAGTGGGAACAGTAAATAGAAGTTTAAACCCACTACGCAGCCACTATAAAAACATTTTTGGCATTTCCTTCAGAAGTCCATCATTTACATATGCAATGATTTAGCTGTTCAACATCTAGGTAAGGATCTAAGAGAAACTCGCATATGTTAATAGGAGATATATGTAAGAAAATTCATGGAAACATTCTTTTCATAAGAGCAGAAGCAATTCAGTTCTTCTTGGTGGGAAGATGGAAGCAGAAACGGTGTTACATTCCCACAATGAAATACACAGGCTGTCAACATGAATAAGCTACAATGAAACATAATGTGTGGTAAGGCTTAGTCCATAATAGTCAGTGGGAAGACTCCGAAAGGAGGAGGTAGAGAATGATACCAGTTTGTTTGTTTTAAAGATTTTGTTTATTTGACAGAGATCACAAGCAGGCAGAGATGCAGGCAGAGAGAGAGGGGGAAGCAGGCTCCCCGCTGAGCAGAGAGCCCAATGTGGGGCTCGACCCCAGGACCGTGAGATCACGACCTGAGCTGAAGGCAGAGGCTTAACCCACTGAGCCACCCAGGTGCCCTGAGAATGATACTGTTTTTATGAAGCTACAATTATGAAAAATATCCTCTTAACTCTCTATATAGACATGATCTAACTATATATCTAGAAAACAATGATGCTCTGATGAAATCATCTATGGGAAGTGCCGTCAGAAGCGAAAACAATGAAATGATAAGCATGGCATTCAGAATGAGGCTACATCAGATAGGAAGGTCAAATGTTTAGATATAGGTCAAGATCTTGGCATTGTCTTTTGGTTGGAGGCTTTAGGCATGTTTGTTATATTATTTAAAATAATGTAGTAAATAGCTAATTAATTAAAATAGGCACACGAATGGATTAACAATGAGACTGTATCATGGAAAAGGCTTATAATGAGTCTAACTTGATCCTAATCAAGGTCCAAAACAACAAGAAAAATAATCACCTTCAATTAGAATGAATCCACTGACAGTGAAAGTTTGAATGTCCAGGAAATTGTAGATATACTATAGGGTGAGATCCGTGAGAAGGCAAGAGAGCATTAGATGTTAAGTACAAGTGGGAGGATTAATCTTTTGTGGGATCAGTGCCATTCACTTTATTGACACGGAAGGGAGGGGGAATAAGATGTTCTTAGAATTGAGTAAGTTTGGCTGTTTGGTATATGAAGATACAGAAATTCCCACTACCAGACATTAGAAATTTAGGGTCTCCACTACACAATAAATTAGTTCTCAGTCACTGAGGGGGGAATAAGAGTGTTCTTTGGTTGGTTTGGGAAAACATGAGTGTCACCACTAAAGAAATGGCTTGAAGATACAGAAATTCCCACTACCAGAGATTAGAAATTTAGGGTCTCCACTACACAATAAATTAGTTCTCAGTCACTGAGGTGAATGGTGTAGTTTGTGCCTTTGGTTGGTTTGGGAAAACATGAGTGTCACCACTAAAGAAATGGCATTTCAGTGCATATACATACAAAAGCATACTTGATGGGAAAGAAAGGGTTTAAAATTAAGAAACATGCATATATACATTTTATTTTGGTTAAATTCAAACTTTTAGGAGGGGAATTATTTAAATTACCTATTGCAAAGAAAATCATTTGAACTAGGGTTTTTGAATATAAAATAGCGCACAAATATTTGCATATAAATTAAAGAGGTAAAAAATAAGATATTGAATGTGTATTTTATATATTAAAAAGGGAACAGCAAAGCTTCAGGCCATATGATTTTTACTTTCAAACTTTTATAAATATTTATATATTAAGGAAATAAGTTTATTTATAAAATTAAGACTTTTAAAAAAGTTAAATTACTTCAATCAGTATTCTCAGAATCAATCAGGCATTAAACCAGACATGCAGATTGAAAAGAAGGAGACAAAATTTTTTCAAGAAATGGTTTTAAAGAAGGCAAACACTTATTAACATATAAGATATCTTGGTGCTTATTTCAAAAAACTCCAACAGAGAATATAACAGTTTTACTTCATGTTATTAAAAAGTGTTTTCTCAAGATAAAACAAATTCTCTGTTACTTTGGGATATTTTGTTTATTCATTTGAAATGACAAAATGTCACAGCAGACTTAATTTAGGAGAATTTTATTCCTTATCATCTATTTTTGAGGTTCATTACAGATTATATCTAATCAAGATTATTGTGGGAAGAAAGGTGTCCTTATTGAATGACATCTAGGGTCTAGGCAAAATATACCCTAATGGCAAAATTCAGCCTGCTCTCTCTTTTGGAATACTCCAGTATTCAAGAATGATTTTCTAAAAATCAAAATAAAAGTAATATTCTGACATTCAGAGATTCAACTTCCATTGTCCGTAGAGGAACTTCTATGGGTACCGAGCAATCCCCACTGTTGATGGTTTTTGTTTTGCTACTAGAAAGTAGAGACAGAGACCATGTGATCAGCAAGGCCCCAAATATTTACTCTGTGGCCCTTTACTGAAAAAGTTTGCCTACCCTGGATCTAAGGGATTGGATGTCTACATATGGTACATAGAAAATGTTGTTATTATTATTTTTGTAAGAGAGATCATGAGCCTAGGAGCAGAGCGGCAGTGGGTAGGGAGGCAGAGGTTAGGGGGACAGGGTGGGGAAGAGGAGCAGAGGGAGAGTGGGAGATAGAGAATCCCAAGCGGGCTCCACACCCAGCCCGGAGCCCAAAGCAGGGCTGAATCTCCTGACCCTGAGGTTATAACCTGAGCCAAAATCAAGATTCAGATGCCTCACTGACTGAGGCCCTTAGGTTCCCTGAAAACATTAAATTTTCCATTGATATTTTCTCCATTTCAGAAGATAAGTTATCTTCTTACTTGTTTGAGGACTGCCCTTTATTCCCCTAAATGGCTGAGATTGATGGCAGGGTGTCTCACCCACCGTCATGCTTCAGACTTGATAACCACAGTTTTATACAAATACTTCCTCAATCAGTATCTCCATCCCAAATACATGTATCTGTTTTTAACCACCTTCCCTCTGCTCGTGTCACTACACAAATTCTTCCTCTCTTAGCTGTGATTATTACCACCCAAATGCAGCCTCAGTTAACAACTGCAAGTGTCTGTCAGGATCTGGCATGTCCTACCTCCTCCATCAAAGTCTTTCTTCAACAGCTAAGTTCACACCTCGATTTTTCTTTTTTCTTATCCTTTTATGACATCTGAAAAATAGAATTATAATCATGATCACACATTTCTTATGGGGGCTTTAACATACATGTGGTATCAGTTGCTGATTGTACCCTCCAGGTGTCCTGAAGATACTGTTCACTGCATTATAGTATTTTTTTTTTAACACGAAGTTCCTAGAATAAATATCTGACTCCAGACTGAAAATAGTTGTTTCTACTTATCAGTTCATCTGTTTTAGCCTTATGCACACTGTTAAGTACCCAGTTTTATTTCCTTTTTTGCTTTGAGTGCTAGAAAGTGTGTGAGTTCATCTTACATCTGTTCTTTGAGAACACTTCTGTTCTGACATCTATTCATTTTGACATATTAAAATACATATTAAATACCAAAATACATATACATATTAAAATATGTATAAACTACCATGTATCCTTGCTGGAAAAACATATTGTAAGTAAACAAAGCCTAAGTAAAAATAATACATTTATGGACTGCCAGTAATGTGCTAGACATTTTCTGTAGGTTGTGTATAATTTCTTTCTCTGATAATACTAATTATAGATGAATGGACAAACTCACAAACAAGTTTTTTGGGACCTAAAGCTTATTTAGGAACCCTTTTAATAAAAAGAATATGAAAAATATGCTACTCTTATAAACATCAAAAAACTCTGAACCATGTTATCCCTTTGATAGAAACCCACCCAGAACCTTGGAAGGAACAATTGCAAATGAGGCACCCTAAGTTTTATTGGCTCAAGGTCAGTCTGCCTCTGCATGTATGAATTGTTTATGCTGTGTGAGTCACTCTTTATATACACTATACCATGTCATGTTGGAATAAGCTTACAGGGAATTAAAATTATGATCGTCTGAGAGAACAGGATGGTTAACTTTATGTGTTCACCTGACTGGGCTAAGGAATGCCCAGAAAGCTGGTAGAACATGATTTCTAGATGTGTCCATAGGATGTCTCTTGAAAAGATTAGAATTTGAGTTGCTAAACTCAAAGGAAGGTCACTCAAAGGAAGGTAAGGAAGATCACCCTCTCAGTGCACATAGGCATCGTACAGTCTGTCCAGGGCCCGAACAGGACACAAAGGCAGAGGAAGGGTGAATTCTCTCCTCCTCTTGAGTTGGGATGTTCATCTTCTGCCCTTGGCCATCAGTGTTGCTGGTTCTCAGGCCTTTGGGTTTGCACGGGGGCAAGACCATCAGCTATCCCGGGCCTCCAGCTTGTAGACAGCAGACTGTGACTTCTCAGCCTCCATAATTCTGACCCAGTCCCTCATGATAAACCTTTCTGTATTTCTAAATATACTCTACTAATTCTGTTTCTCCAAATAATCCTCACTAATACAGAAAGGTCACTAATTTTTCAAGGTCAAAAGATTAATAGGTGTATATTCGAACACTGATCTGTTTGAATCTGAAGCCCATCTAGTAAAACTTCATGTTTTGAGGATCTTACATACCAGGAATTCTGCTAAGCATGGGGATGCTGTGACAAACCAGACAGATGGTATCCCTGATCTTATAGAGCTTCTTGTGCTATTATTTCTATGAGAGGAGCTGGTCATTCAACTACTGTTATCTTCCTTAATCTTCATGTTAAAAAAAGTAACAGGTTTACTATCTTGGTCTGAGGACAATACAGAAAGTAAGGTTAAAGATTTTAGAATCAAACCTCATGTCTTTCCAACTGGTTTTCACTTCCTTTCCTCACTTGGGGAGCTCTTAGCCCAAGCTTCTTGTAAGACAGTAGGTTAAGATGTGTAAAGAAATCTGGAAGGTTAAGAAACTCACATTCCTGGATCTGCATCCCAGACCACTAGCTCAGATTTCAGGAGATGGAGGTGAATTTGAAACCAACCTCTGAGGTGCCCAATGCATGCAGACCCCATTCCACAGTCAGAAGAGCACAGCTTAAAAAAAAAAAAAAAAAAAAAAAAAAAAAAAAAAAAAAAAAGAGCACAGTTTAAAGATAAAAATGAGATCACAATTATTCTGATATTTCAGAGTCAAAACCCAAAGTCTATTATTTACATTTAAAATTATTAACTGATCTGATCTTATAAAGAGGTTGTGGAAAGCTTCCATTCCTCTCCTTCTTTCTCTGTGTTTCCTCTCCCTTCATTTGCTCAGCGCCATTCTGTCCTTGACACCCTTCTGCTGTCACTCATCGTATCTTGGCATTCTCAGGGATCCACCCTCAATTCTTACATCTTATTACTATCTATGGATAATGCTGCCACTGCTGTGTGTTCTCCTAGGCTACTGCTCATAGACCATATCCAAATTTTTGTTTTATACCCAGACTTTATTTTTTTTTCTTTGAAGTTTGAACCCCCTATCTCTAGTCAGTCCTCGATGGTTTGAATGACTCCAAAGACCTCATTTCCAAAGTTGACATTAACATTTCCAAAGTTGAAGTCAGTGTTGATCTCCCAATACAAAAAATTTATTCCTTCTTCTAAATGTTCTGTTTCAGTTTTAATGAACTCACTACAATACATCCATTCACTCAAACCAGATACTGGGAAGTTACTGTTTTCTTCATATCCTCTCATTCTATATGTCAAATCCATTGGAAAAAATCCTTTTGATATTTGTTCAAGAAAGAAAGAAAGAGAAAGAGGGAAGGAGGAAGGGAGGGAGGGAAAGAAAAGAAAGAGAAAGAAAGAAAGAAAAAAGAAAAAGACAGACTTATTTTTCCATAGCTTCTGTGTCCAAGGCCTTATGATTTCATAGTGATATTATAATGGCGTCTTATTTGGGTAACTTTATTCTGGTACTATTTTCCTCAAAACCATTCTTCACACTGCTGCCAGGTTGATCTTCCTAAAATGTAATTCTGATCACTTACTCCCTTGCTTAAAATCTGTAACAGCTCCCCACATCTGCCAGGAGAAATCCAAGGCCTCTGGCATGACACAGTCTCCCTGCTGTGTACCTGTCTGGTCTCATTTCTCACCCTTCCGCCTTTGACACTCACACTGAATTCCTGGAAGGTTGTGTTCAGCATGCACTACATTTCGGAACTTGGCACATTTTATCCCCGCTCCTGTTTTGCTCTCATCCCTCTCTTTGTCCCCCCAACTTTCCTCTGTCCTTCCCTCTTCCTGAATCTGGCTTGTGTGCTGTGGAGGGTGTTTGAAGATTTGGAGGCCGATCAAGGAAAAAGATGATTGGAGGTGGCTGAAGCTTGCCAAAGCTTTATTTGGTTAGGTAGGCATAGAGGGCAAGCATCCCACAACATCAGATACTTCTGTGCGGCAGCCACCATCTAGAAAATGTCCTCCTTCAGCAGGACTCCCAAAGAAGAGGGTTGACGTGTCTGGGTGATGTTGCTCAGCAGCCTGGCAGGAAGTTTCTTTGTCAGACTGCTCTTAATGGGAACATCTGTTTGGGGGTTTTGATGGCCCTGTGGTTTTAGCTTATCTGTGGCTGACAGGCATAGGGTACAATTTTGCAAGATATAAAACAGGGAGACTCTAAAAATCTGAGTAATTTGATGATGTTTAATAACTGATGTGTAAAAATCTGAGTTTGCCACTGGTGGGCAAATAGGTCTCAGAGCACTTAAAGAAATAGGTAACCAAGGGCTAATGGACAGGGAGCGACTTTGGTTCATTTATATGATGGTATCTCTGGGAAGGCGACACCTTTATCACATTGTATTACCATTAGATTTTACTTGTTTGTGTCTCTGAGAATATGAACTTCTTGAGAATAGAGGTGAGTTTTTACTCTTTTTTTCTTTTCTTTTTTAAGATTTTATTTATTTATTTGAGAGAGAGACAGTGAGAGAGAGCATGAGTGAGGAGAAGGTCAGAGGGAGAAGCAGACTCCCCAAGGAGCTGGGAACCTGATGCGGGACTCGATCCTGGGACTCCGGGATCATGACCTGAGCCAAAGGCAGTCGTCCAACCAACTGAGCCACCCAGGCGTCCCTATTTCTTTCTTTGTATTTTATTTTATTTCATTTTATTTTGTTTATGTATGTATGTATGTATGTATTTATGTATTTATTTATCTATTTTATTTATTTATATATTTTAGAGAGCAAGAGAGATCAGGGCCAAGATGCAGTCAAGCAGACTCACCCCTGAGCTCAGAGCCTGATTCAGGGCTCAGTCTCAGACCCTGAGATCATGACCTGAGCTGAAATCCAGGAGTTAGGTGCTTAGCCAACTTAGCCACCCATGCACCCCAGCTTTTAGTCTTTTAAACATGGACTTTGTTTGATACAAAGTGGGACATTGATACATGTCTGTGTCATGAATGATTTCATGTGTTCGCAAGTTTACCCAGAGGTGATCATCCAAATGGATGTCTCAGGAAAGTTTCATGTATGTGGAGACACATGATTTAAGCTAGCTTAAGATTTGTATTCACGCAAGATCTACTGATACACTTTCAGTAACTGAAATCTTTAAAATTGAAGTAAAAGCGGGGCGCCTGGGTGGCTCAGTGGGTTAAAGCCTCTGCCTTCGGCTCGGGTCATGATCCCGGTCCTGGGATCGAGCCCCACATCGGGCTCTCTCCTCCGCGGAGAGCCTGCTTCCTCCTCTCTCTCTCTCTCTGCCTGCCTCTCTGCCTACTTGTGATCTCTGTCTGTCAAATAAATAAATAAAATTAAAAAAAAAAATTGAAGTAAAAGCAACTCCTTCCTGAAATACAACTTAGAATATATCTTAAACTCAGAATATATACCAACAGGCCAAGGATATTTTATTCAGATTTCAATCCCGCCACATTCTGGTAGAAAATATTTCGTACTTTGTAGCTACTTGCCCCAGAGACTGCAGTGTCAGAGAATATTCAGCCTGAGGCCAGAGTGATTCCATGAGCAATAACCTGGCCTGTTGATTCATTTGGCATACTATGTTGTGTCGCTCACGATTTCCTTACGGTGGGAGGCTCTGAGAAACTTCTGAGGCCGGAGAGACGGAAGGAAGTTTTAAGGCTGGAAGAGGAATCGATGGTCTCCATCAAAGAGGGAGAGCAGACAGTTTACAAACAAGGAGCTGAGCCATAAACAGAAGAAAATTTAATGAAAACATGTAACGCGGGGTGCCTGGGTGGCTCAGTACGTTTGGTGTCTGCCTTCGGCTTGGGTCATGATCTCAGGGTTCTGGGATCCAGCCCCACATCTGGTCCCTGTTCAGTGGGGATCCTGCTTCTCCCTCTGCCTCTTTCCCTGCTCGTGCTCTCTCTGTCTCAAATAAATAAATAAAATCTTAAAACAACAACAACAACAATAACCCATAACCATTTAAAATAGGAATAGAAATTATTGTTTCAACTCAGAGGCCAGAAACTCAAAGGAACAGAACTGGGTGATTTCATGCATGATTTGATTAAGATTCCAGCTCGTAGATTTGATTCACTTAGCTCTTGCTCTGGCATCATCCTTTCCCCATGTGTAAAAAAATAATTTTAGCAGTTCCAGTCTTCATAGGTCACATTGGTCATAAAAGTGAGCTTCAGGCTCCCCAGATTTCCAGAAAAAGGTCCAAAATTAACTTCTTGGACCAGTTTAGATCACAAGACCAACCCTAAACTTACTATTCTGTCAAGAGGAGTAGAATATTCTGCTTGGCCTCATGTGGAGCCCATCAGGATTCCCCTCAACTATTGTGAAATCCCCTATAGAAATCTGGGGTTGCAGGGAATGGATGGGGCAAAGCAACCAGTGTTCCCTACAGAAGATGTGACAGGTCCTTATGTCAGTTCAAGCAAATTCACTAACATTTTGTATAGAAAGTATTACAATAAGCCTCCAGTTGGTTTGCTTAGTTCTTATCAGCATTTTATTTTAGATTAGTTTTTTAAAGATTTATTTACTTATTTTTAGAGTGAGACAGAGAGTGCTAGCGAGCTGAGGGGGGGGGCAGAAAGAGAAGGAGAGAATTCACAAGCAGACCCCCCCTGAGCTGAGCCCAAGTATGGGGCTTGATCCCAGGACCCTGATATCATGCATAACCTGAGCTGAGACCAAGAGTCAGGCTCAACCAACTGAGCCACCCAGGTGCCCCTTATCAGCATTTGAAGTAACATGGTTCCCCAAAACTATTTATACATTGTGTCTTTTATCTTGTTCATCATATGATTTTCCAAGCACACTGGCTTCATTTGGATAAGTTAAACTTTATTACCAGTCCAGTCTCATCTCGGATTTGAACTTTGCGTTGTCTCAACAAAATACGGCTTAATTTTAGACATACTCGATATGATAATATACAAAGAGCGCATCAATTTAAGCTCTCATCCATATAGTGGTAGTGGCTAGTTCTTTTGCAAACTGGTTTTCAGTTAAATGCTGCTTCTTCAGAGATATATTTTAATCACCCCATCTAAGAGAAATCTTATTATTATCCTTTATCTCAGTTCTTTGTTAAAGTTCTTATTACTTATCAGTCCATTTTTTCTAAACCTGTGGTTTAAGTTTGTGATTTCTCCCCTCTTCCCTCCCTCCACCTGTCCCTCCCTCCTTCCTTTCTTCCTTCTGTCTCCCACTAGAATATAGTTTTCATCTGTTTTACCCATGGGCATGTTTCCAGCACTCAACACAGCACCTATCCCACAGGATACCCTCATCAATAGTTGTTAAGGAAGCTTACTGTAATTCCTTTTCTTGCTTTATTAGTGTGTATCCTGCTTGACCATGGCTTACTAAGTAGTGGACCAAGACTCAGGTTTTGAAGACCATAGTTCTGCAAAAGAGACCATAGTTCTGCATAGTTCCTAATGCACGGGGTCTGGAGCCCATGAATGTAGCTCTTTGCATTGAGTTTTAACCAATGGAGTCAACCTTCACTGACATTTACAATGATCAGTTCTGAATAATGCAAATAAATTCTTCCATGGAGGAACATCTTATGTGAAAATGGAATGTATAGCTCACTTTAAGTCTTAATATATGAGAAGAAATCATCTTAGAAATTGAAACTTTGCATTTGAAATATTATAAACCTGTTTAGTTACGGGGCTGCTAGGTGTCAAGAGAAAACACCACACATCGTTATTTTATGTTTTGAAGATGGTAATTTGACAGTCCCATTCTATCTGATTTTTCTGTTCTATCTTTATCAGTTCATGTCACATTTTATTTCACCATCTTACTGGGACAAATATATATGAGATCGTGTTCAACAATCTGCATGACCTTGTTCAGCAAATGAATACTGAGGAAAAATGGAACCTTGACTTTCTAGACAAAATGAGCTTACTGTAGCTATTTGTGTTATGGTGGTTCTTTTTAAGAGAATGTGTCACTTTTTATTGAACGAAGATGAGCTACATGAATAATGTTCAAATTCAAAAGAGATTAACGTCAACAGAGGCAGCTTGATTATATCTACCTTTTTTTTTTCTTTTTTTTTTTTTTTTTAGATTTCTTGGGAAAATAAAATTTTGAAATATCTCTTCTTCCTTTTGATTACAGAAAAGAACCTAAATTCCTTAGATGTAAGAATATAAATTTGATAGAAGTAAAATATGTGAATTGGGAAGTAGATGGAGTCAGTGATGAGATATTTTCATGCCTGAAAGAAGTAAGTAAGATTTTGATAAAAATTCTTCCTACCTAAAAAATTTAGAAAGAGCATAAAAGAGAATTTTCTGTAATAATTCTAACATAAGTCATACAAGCTAGCTAGGACCTGAATATATAGTTGTATTTACTAATGAAAAAGTGTCACATTTTAAATCTCTTTTATCTCATGACTTATATGCTTAGAATTTAGTTTTGATAATGTCATAATACTTTATTCATATTCACCAACAGTGGAAGAAACATAATGAATTTTATTTGTATAACAGATGACATGGATTATAGTTTTTATCTTATTTGGTCCTCTGGCCATTGGCAGCACAGATACTACTATCATTTTATTTCATACGAAGAGATTCAAGGTCAAAGACAAGCCTGAAATGATAGTGGGCATGAATCTGGAAGTTCTGATTCTGGGGTCACCCAGAAGTGTGCTGTGTGTCCTTCTGGATGAAGTTCTGTGCATTAGAAGCAATATGGGATGCCCTGATTTCCCACTGTCACTCTGTCTGCTGTGTGGACAGCTCTACTGTGGTCTTTATGTTTTATTCCAATTTGTCTGTCCCATGCTCCATTGTCCGTTGTCTCATATTCCTAGACACCATCTCCCAGCCATCTGGAGAATGTCTTCCACTGGCCACAGCCAGCCCCTTAGCTATATACACTTTGTTTCCTTCTGCCCTGCATCTTTACCACATGAGTCATCCTTTCATATTTGCCCTTGACCAAAAATAAGGAAGGTCTACATGATTTGTATTTTTGCATTCGAGAAAGCAGTGGATGATATCATATCACACATAAAAAAGAGGCTTTATTCCACTATAAGAATTGTCAGACAAAATCTGGGCTGCCTAGGTCAATTTAAATATCAGATAAAACAGCAAATTTAAGTTTTAGTATAACTTCTCTCCCAAGGATTGCATAGGGCGTGCTTTGACTAAAGTACATATATATAGTTTATTTGAAATTAGAATAGAACTATGTATCCTATATTTTTTTTGCTTAGTCTAGCAAAAACTCTGTTAAAGAAATAGGACTGTTTTCCAAGTCACCTCAGATCTCATTTAATAGTTTTAGTGTAGGAGGATTGTACAGACAGGGTTGGAATATGGGAAGACTGACACACATGAGGTGTTCACAAGTAGTCATTTTCCATGTCGAAAAAAGATCTTTGTTTCCCGTCCAGCAACTAACTGTTGGAGGATTCACTAAGATCACGTGTTGAAGCAGAATGCTGCGTGACAGACAGGACATTAGCCTGCTCCCCATTATTAACCTGGGAAGTGAGTATGCTGTGGAGTTGAAAATGTCCGTGAGAAAATAAAATCATGTTTTTGTGCCTCCAGAGATTTCAAATTATAAAATTTATGTTATGCCCCATGGCCGCTCTCCTGTACCATGTTGATTTTTTAAATTATTGGGTATCCTTCATCTCAATTTCTGACTTCAGTAAAGAAAATGTAAACATTGGTTGCATTTCAGGCTATCCTGCATTACTTCAGTACATCTGTGTGGCACTTCTCAAGTGTGTGACCCCGGGCAGACATCATGGTAGATGCAAGCCTGGGGTTTGCCGTGGAAGGTTTATAGTTTAGATGGGACTCATAACCAAAAAAGTACAGAGTCTTTGTTAAGTAGGGTGTCAATGAAAGACCTGATCTGCCTATTGTCTTTTCACTTTTCCGCCCCTTCAGTGTTGTGCGTATGAGCTCCCCATTTTTGTCTTCCTTCACTATAATTTCATTCTACTTCTTAAAAAGTTTCTTCACTTGAGATGCCACCTCCTTCTCAATCCTATTCTGAACACACTTTACTGTACAGTACAGTAGTAGATATAGGAGACTGTATCTAGTCTCCTTCGTGCAGCTTCCAGTGTGGCTTTTATTTCTGTGAGAATTATTCTCTTACACTAATTCAATCATATTTTACTTAGTGAGATGGACTGGCTTGTTCACTTACTGAGTAAGATACTCTTTCTCAGCATATCTATTGTTGTAAGGATGAATAGGCATTTTTAATCATTAAAAATCTGGCATACTTGTGTCAATAATATATAAGTAATCTTATGATATTCACCAAGAAAGATCACTGCCTAGTGTTTCCCTGAGGTCGTTTGTAGGTATGAGTTAACAAGTTTCTTTTCTAAAATGTGGAATGTGGTCAATTTAATTACTTATTAATATTTATGTTATTTCCTTAGAGGGATCCTTAGCACATGAAAAAAAATGAGCCACTTTTTACTTGACGGTTATAGAATTAATTGCCATTAAAGCCCACACTTGGGAGGCATCTTAACAGAAATTTGAGTCCAGAAATGACAAAAACCAGGAAGTTTACATATCATTACATTATTAGTTCTGTTAGGGCTAACTCATTAGCACTCTGTATGAGTTGGGGTTCTCCAAAACAACAGAACCAATAGGATGTGCATTTATTTTTATATATTCAAATATTCATACATACATATATTGTAATAAATACAGATTTATTTTAAGGAATCAACTCATGATTATAGAGGCAGGTACATCTCAAGATGTGCAGAGTTAGGTGGCAAGCTGGAGACCCATGGAATCAATTCTTTATTCCACAGGCCATCAGATATGAAGAATTCTCTTCTATTTGGAGGAGGGCCATTCTCTTTGTTCTCTTCAGATTACATGAGGCCCACCCACATTAGGGAGGACAATCCGCTTTACTCTATCTAGCTATTAAATATTAAACTCATCCAAAAACACCCTGACAGACACACTAAGGATTATATTTTAGCAAGTATCTGGGCATCCTGTGGCCTCGTCAGGTTGACCATAACATTAACCGTCTTACAGGTGCCAGAGTCATTCAGAAATACAATAAAAAATGGTTGCTGGAAATCTTTTAATGGTTGTCTTGTGGGGGACTTGTTTTCTGTATGACTGCAGAGCACTAAGTATATTACAAACATTCAACTTAACTTTGTGGGATTATACTTTATATGCTAAGAGCTAAAATCTAAGCAGACAGTGGTAGGCCTTGCCAAATTAATCAACTAAAATACCAAGAGAACTGGCCATTTGTTTTCCATATTTTTGGTTACAGCAGGTTATAAGTTGGATGACATGGTGAAATTATTCAGTCATTTTAATGATAGGGACTAAACTGTGTATGACTAGTACAGTTTCATTGTAGATATATAAATTTACACAAATAATACAAGGCATCTTTGTATTAATCATTTTTTAAAAATTTTCTGTACTTTGAGATGCTTTGACATTTGAGGCATTGCCTACCTGGGAGACTCTGGCTCTCCCAGGGTTAGCTAAGCCACCCAAAGCCCAACTCCCTCATCCACCTCCTTTACGGGATTCTCACAGGGCTCTTGCCTTCAATCTGTCTGGTATCGTAGGCCCCAGTACCAGATAACTCGGGATAGTCCCTGTACCTGAGAGCCCAGAGCAGTTGTTCAACCTAGCCAGTCCTCAATCCACCGTCACTTACTTGCCCATTCTCTCCTCCCAATAAAGGCTCTGCTGTGCCTTTCTTCCTGTTCCCCCTGCCTCCTGACCTAGTCTGCTTCTTCCCTGTGTGGCCACCCGAGGCATGGCCTCTCCTCTTGGGAACTGTAACAAGCATCTCTCAAGGGCAGTCATCTTCTAATCTGTTGGCCTATCACAACTGAATGATAGCAAAATCTACACTTAAAAATAGTCTTTTTTATTTTAAAGATTTATTCATTTATTTGAGAGAGAGAGTGTGTGGGAGTGTGGGAGTGGGGAGTGGATAGAGAGAGAAAGAGAGAGAAAAAACACACTCCCTCCACCCTTGTGAGGCTGGATCCCAGGACCTTGAGATATGACCTGAGCTGAAATCAAAAGTTGGTTGCTTAATCGACTGAGCCACTAAGGCACCCCTAAAAACAGTTTTATATAATTATATATTATGCATTTACATAAATGTGTGTTTTTATGGGTGTGTATTTTCAGTCACACTTTTACATAAATGTCTCCAGTATTGGAATCACATGATATTCTTGTGCTGATATTACCTCCAGCAGAATTCCTTGAAATATTAAAATACAGATCCATAATTCTCCAAACAAATGCATATAAAGGCATTCCATTATATGAAATAATACATGAAGAATATTTTTTAAAATTGACCTGGGAATCTTTAGATAACATGAGTCATCAGAGAATTTATAGAGGGTCCGCCATAGGGAAGAATTTTAAAAATACAAGTACAAAATTAAGTCCAGAAGAAGTAAATACTTTAAGTAAAAGCCTCAGGATACCTGGGTGGCTCAGTTGGTTAAGTGTCTACCTTTGGCTCAGGTCATGATTCCAGGGCCCTGGGATCAAACCCCACGTTGGGTTCCCTGCTCAGTGGGGTGTCTGCTTCTCCCTCTTCCTCTGCCTCTCTCTCTGTGTCTCTCATGAATAATAAATAAAATCTTTAAAAATAAAATAAAATAAAATAAAACCACAGCAAAGTGTAGATTTTGAAAAACTGTCAAATTCTACAAATGTCACCAAAATCCAGAAAATAACAATAGTTTCATTAATTGCCTGACTCATCTCCATACATTTTTCTCTATGTTTCTGGAGAGCATATGTTTCATTGGCCTCCTCATGCAACCATGATGTTGTAATACCATTTTGGTATGGGGATTAAAATGATCACTCAGTCTTTAGAATAGTTTGTCAGTATGTTTTCATTTGTGAGAGTTTAGAGAATTTCACCTTTGTAGCTATTAAGTGTTGTAGTCAAATTTGAGAAAAAGCGTATCAAGTTTCTTTCATATGCAAGAGGTTTCAGGGCATTACAAGATTTTGTGCAGAGAACAGTTTTAAATACTCTTTCAATTAGCTACATTCATTAGCCAGTTTTCTATCAATATCCTCATTGTAGAGATATATTATGAATTTTATGTTATTTTCATCAGTCAGTATTGAAAATTAACCTTTTCTATTGTGTTCATATGATTCATTCTTCTCCATTAATTGAATTTATGGAACAAGCCCAAAGCTTATTCATTACTTGTGTTCACAGTTTATCTCTTCTTTTTCATGCATTGCTACTTTTGGTATGACCCGAAAAAGAAAATTTTGTTATAATTTGCTTCCTGATATCAAACCATTTGTTTTAATTTCATCACTCATTTTTATGACCTTTATTTCATCTTTCAGTTTTTCATCAGAATTTTGTCTTTGTTCTGTAAGAAATGAATTTAAGGATGACAAAAGAAAGAACTCTAAATCTCTTAAATTTTCTTACATTTTAAACAACTGAAATGCCCCAAATGTCCTTCTAAATTGCAGTTAAAATGGCATATTCCCAGTCTCCTTTTAGCTGGATTTCAGAAATGCTTGTGGCCACCTCAAGCCTCTTGATATGAGGAAAGTGGAACAGGAAGTCCAAGTAGAAAGAGACAGTAGCATTAGCCAATTGCAGCAAAAATATCTTACATTTGGGGGTTCCTGGGTGGCTCAGTGGGTTAAGCCTCTGTCTTCAGCTCAGGTGATGATCTCAGGATCTTGGGATCAAGCCCAGAGTCAGGCTTTCTGCTCAGCAGGGAGCCTGCTTCCTCCTCTCTCTCTGCCTGCCTCTCTGCCTACTTGGATCTTTCTCTCTCTGTCAAATAAATACACAAAATCTTAAAAAAAAAAGACTTAAAAAAATATTACATTTGCCAGTTTTACAAAAACATGAGCATGTGACTGCCTCATGAAGGTTCTTCCCAGGGGCTTGGAAGGGGACGTATAGTTTAGAGACCTAAAGGCTAGGCTACATTAGCCTCATAGGAAATCTCCTTTAAGTAAGACATGATATTTAATGAAAAAAATTCACATGAATCATTTACTTAATATCTTCAACTGTTTCAGAGGAAAAAGAGGTCACAGGTACCATTCCCATCTCAGTCCAGACTTAAAGAAGTTTCTAACCCCCACCACACTCCAGTTACACAAATTAACTCAAAAATGGATCAACAGTCTAAATATATGTGAGAGCTGAAACCAGACAAATCTTTGAAGAAAACAGTGATAAGTCTTCATGACCTTGGATTTGGAAGTGGAATCTTATATATAATGGCAAAAGTGTGGAAAACAAAAGAAGAGACAGAAGAATGGACATCATCAAATTAGAAACCATTGTGCATAAATGTACACTATCAAGAAGGTGAAGAGGCAACCTACAGAATTTGAGAAAATATTTGCAAATCATATCTGATAAGGATTTAATCCCAAATAAATAAACATACCTGAAACAAAACAACACAAGACAAACAACCCAAACAAAAAGTTTGTGAAGGATTTAATAGACATCTCTCCAAAGGAGATACCCAAGTGGCCAAAAGTACACTTATTAGTCATTAGGAAAATGAATATTAAAATCATGACATGCAATTCTTTTAATGGCCATACCTACAAATACATAAGTTTTTTTTTTTTTTTAAGATTTATTAATTTTAGCGAGAGAGAGCACATGAAGTGTAGAGGGAGAAAAACTCGAGCAGACTCCTTGGAGCCCAACATAGGGCTCCATCTCGTGACCCTGAGATCATGACCTGAGCTAAAAATAGTTGGACACTTAACCAACTGAACCACCCAGATGCCCTGTATGTAATTTTTTAAAAAGAATGTGACCAGAGGTGCCTGGGTGGCTCAATGGGTTAAAGCCTCTGCCTTTGGCTTGGGTCATGATCTCAGGGTCCTGGGATTGAACCCTGCATCAGGCTCTCTGCTCCGCGGAGAGCCTGCTTCCTCCTCTCTCTCTCTGTCTACTTGTGATCTCTATCTGTCAAATAAATAAATAAAATCTTAAAAAAAAAAAAAAAGAATGTGACCAATGTTGTCAACAATGTAGGAAAAAAATGGAAACTTCATGCATGGCTTATGAAAACGTAAAATGGTGCAGTTGCTCTGGGAAACAGTTTGGTGGCTCCTCAAGCTACTAAACACAGAATTACATTAAGATCCAGCAGTTCCATCCCTAAATATATTATAGAAGCATAAAAAATGCGGATTCAAGTAGAGAACTGTATACCAATCTTCAATGCAACATTACTCACAATAGTTAAAAGATAGAAATAAGCCATGTACCTGTCAACAACAACTGAATGGATAAACAAAATGTGATATATACATACAATGGAATGTCATTTGACCAGAGAAAGAATGAAATTCTGATAATCTACCACATGGATGAACCTTGAAAATATCATGCCAAATTAAACACACACACACACACGGACATATATTGTATGACTCCATGTATATGAAATATCTACAATAGGCAAATTCATAGCAACAGAAAGTAGAATCAAAGTTTCCAAGGGCTGGGAGAAGGGAGGGAAGGGGGAGTTATTGATTAATGATTAGAGGGTTTCTATTGAGGGGGATGAAAAGGTTTTAAAAATAGTGATGAGAATCTTAGGATCCATATTCATCAGGGATATTGATCTGAAATTCTCCTTTTTTATGGGGTCTTTGCCTGGTTTGGGGATCAGGGTAATGCTGCTTTCATAGAAAGAGTTTGGAAGTTTTCCTTCTTTTTCTATTATTATTATTATTATTATTATTTGAAACAGCTTCAGGAGAATAGGTATTATTTCTTCTTTGAATGGTTGGTAGAATTCTCCAGGGAATCTGTCAGGTCCTGGGCTCTTGTTTTTTGGGAAATTTTTGACCACTGCTTTAATCTCATTATTAGACATTGGTCTATTCAGGTTGTCAGTTTCTTCCTGATTCAGTTTTGTTCATCCTCATTAGCCATCAGGGAGATTCAAATCAAAACCACACTGAGATACCACCTTACACCAGTTAGAATGGCCAAAATCAACAAGACAGTAAACAACAAGTGTTGGAGAGGATGTGGAGAAAGGGAAACCATCTTACACTGTTGGTGGAAATGCAAGCTGGTGCAGCCACTTTGGAAAACAGTGTGGAGATTCCCTAAAAAATTAAAAATAGACCTTCCCTATGACCCTGCAATTGCACTACTGAGTATTTACTCCCAAAGATACAGATGTAGTGAACAGAAGGGCCCTCTGTACCCCACTGTTCACAGTAGCAATGGCCACAGTCGCCAAACTGTGGAAAGAGCTAAGATGCCCTTCAGCAGACAAATGGATAAGGAAGATGTGGTCCATATACACTATGGAGTATTATGCCTCCATCAGAAACGATGAATACCCAACTTTTGTAGCAACATGGATGGGACTGGAGGACATTATGCTGAGTAAAATAAGTCAAGCAGAGAGAGTCAGGTATCATATGGTGTCACTTACTGGTGGAGCATAAGGAATAATACAGAGGACAGAGGGAGATGGAGAGGAGAAGTGAATTGAGGGAAATCGGAGGGGGAGATGAACCATGAGAAACTGGACTCTGAGAAACAAACTGAGGGTTTTGGAGGGGAAGGAGGTGGGGGAGGATGGGTGAGCCTGGTGGTGGGTATTAAGAAGGGCACATATTAACACTGAGTGTGGTGCATAAACAATGAATCTTGGAACACTGAAAAAAAAATACAAAAAAATATAGTGATGATGGTTGCACAACAGTGTAAATGTAGATACTCCGGGATTATAAATTTCAAAATGGTTGAAGTCACGAATTTCATATATATCAATATATATATTTTAAATATAAATACAATATATCAATATATATTTTAAAAATACATACATACATATATATATATATATATTATATATTTATATATTTATTTATACTACCACGCCAAAAGAAAATTTAGAAAAGAACTTTGCTCAGGGCACCTGGATGGCTCAGTCAGTGAAGCATCCAACTCCTGCTTTTGGCTCAGGTTATGATCTTGGGGTTGTGAGATCACGCCTCAAGTTGGACTCTGTGCTTAGCGAGGAGGATTCTGCTTGAGATTCTCTCTTCCCTGGACCCCTCTTCTCTCCCTCTCTTAAAAAAAAAGGAAAGAAAGAAAGAAAAAAAAGAAAAGAAAAGAAAGGAAGGAGCTTTGCTTCTTGGCAATTAATGAGCATGGAAGCAATTCTTATAAAAACATACTGAAATACCTCACTTTGTTTTCCTCTTATGAGAACCAAAGAAGGGTCTTCAGAGGCCTCGATGTAACCCTTGAGACTTGCAGAGTTTCTCAGGGTGACATCAGTCACTTGACTTCTGTGGTCCTCAGCCCATAACTCGGCTGCCTCTCTCCCGCATTCAGTGCTGTGCATGTAACGCCATATTCTTTTTGCTGCAGTAGTCATTGTGGTTTTAAAGATGCATGCTAAGTGCAAAGTTTCAAATGTGCTTGATTCTTTTATTCTCTTAGCAAATTATTATGATTTATACAAAGTTACTTGGGTGAGTCTCTGATGCTGTAATTGACAATTCACTGTAGTTTCTTTGTGGAGAAAAATGAACAAATCAGGAAATATACTTTCTTATTTTCCCCCAGATTGATACACACACACACACACACACACACACACACACATATACATATATAAAATATGTATCTCTCTATATATAAATATATACACACACACACAATACCTGTATTTGTTTTTTAAAATTATTGTTTGATTTTTAAAATTACAAACTTTGTTATTTGAAATTAAGAACTGTTGCGACCCTTAATTTTTTAAAGTGTGATTGGGTCACCACATGAATTCGCATTTGTTGCAGAGCTTCTTACCAAGTGGGACTGTCATATTTTTTTTATTTTTTATTTTTTTAAAATATTTTATTTATTTATTTGACAGACAGAGATCACAAGTAGGCAGAGAGGCAAGCAGAGGGGGGAGGGAAGCAGGCTCCCTACTGAACAGAGAGCCCGATGTGGGGCTCCATCCCAGGACTCTGGGATCATGACCTGAGCTGAAGGCAGAGGCTTTAACCCACTGAACCACCCAGGCGCCCCTGTCATATTACTTTGATATATATTTCCTCTATTAAATTAGGTTCTTGGGATGGGGGAGAGTTACCAGAATCCTCTTGTTGCCAATTTGTAGAGAAAGCAAGCACACATCTTGGGAGCTGGGTTGAGGGGTCCCAAGACCACCCTCACACTCGGTGATTCGCTAGGAGGACTCACAGAATGCATCATATGGTCATACTCATGACTAAGATTTATTCATTACAATGAAAGAATTCAAAACTAAATCAGGAAAGGGAAAGAAAGGCACATGGGGCAAATTCCAGAGGAAACCAGCTGCAAACATCCAAGAGTCTTCTCCCAACAGAGTCATGAATAACATCCTTGAGCACT
Source organism: Mustela putorius furo (assembly GCF_011764305.1). Classification (NCBI taxonomy): domain Eukaryota; kingdom Metazoa; phylum Chordata; class Mammalia; order Carnivora; family Mustelidae; genus Mustela; species Mustela putorius. The sequence continues at coordinate 1,852,695 of NW_025421577.1, forward strand.
GAATTGTGACAACAAATGAGAAGTGTTGCCTCCTGGGGAGGCTCATTAGAGACTCAGTACCCTGAGTTTTGTTGGGGGCTGGTCTTGTACGCGTCCACTGTTGAGCATGTACCAAAACTCCCAGGAGGAAAGCAGCATGCAGCACAAACCATATTGTTCACAGTTATGTTTCACTACCAGGAGCACAGTAAGATGTTCTTAGCACTCAGGGAATGCTGGAAACCCATCTGGAACCCAGGCTCCCTGTCACCAGCCAAGGGCTCACCTTGCTTGCAAACAAGCCTTGCTCAGCAGAGCAGTCTTGGGTCCACTAGGGAATGCTCCATGGCACAGGCGTGCCATGGATCACTCTGTTCCCAGAGCCTACAAGATAGATCAAGAATAAAGATCTCAGTGGTGCAAGTGAAAGACACTTTGCAGGTGGCTTCTCCAGTATATCCTGACAAAATTCCTCTCGTTTTCTATTTTCTGTGGGTTGTCAATTGCTATGGTGATAGAACTGAGCAAGTGGGCAATGCAGATTTTTTACCAAAGGACACATTTTATTATATTATAAGCCTTTGTTTGAGGTAGATTTCAGGTCTTATTCAGCTTTATTCATGGTAATTAATGCACACTTTATGTATTATATATTTTATAATACATATAATACATATATTATTCATCTGGGTTTTTTTCAAGTGCCATATTCACAAGTAACTAGATCAACGTCTGACCCATAGTAGAAAATAAATATGTATTGATTGTTAAATGAATGACATGGGCCATTACCATGAAGGCTGATAGACCTCTGTGATGAGTACTTTGTGTAACTTTAACAGTACTTCATGCATTTAATATGAGTATTTAACATATCTTCAAATTGGTGTTGAACTGGTTTTTTGAACACATGTATTTGTTTTGTTTTGTTTTACTTTTTCCTCTTTTGTTAGCTCTTGTACTTTCCAAGGCAGCTCAGGAACAATGATAACAACTAATTTATTATACTCAAACTTCTTAAGAGGAGGCTTCTTGTAGTCTGATATGAATCATTAAGGATGGAGATACACACACACACACACACACACACACATGCACACACACTTATAAAAATCACCAATACACTTTTTTTTTTAAAGTTCTCAATGGCCGTTCGTATCATAAGTTGAAAACAAAGTCCATCAATGTTGAGTGGTTTCTTCTCACTTATTCTATTCCCAGTTTGTAACAAATTGTCAAGAATATGGAGGAAGCTCAATGACATTTATAAAAGACTAATTTAAACCATTATCTAGAATCTTGTGCTTTCTCCTTAGGCTAGGCTGGTATATTCTTCCTAGCTATAGTCTCAAAAGAGAAGTGGTACTAATACCATCTTCTAGCCCCCAAGCATGATTGAACTAAGTTTCAGTGATTGAAATCACTGTGCCTTCAGTATCATGAAGCCACATAATAGTTAATAAGTAATAATTATAACAGTAATAATAATAGCAAACACATACCTCTGACTACATATCACTGTTATATAACTTTTTAAAAAATTATTTCTATTAACATATATTATTTGCCCCAGGGGTACAGGTCTGTGAATCGTCAGGCTTACACACTTCACAGCACTCATCATATCACATACCCTACCCAATGTCCATAATACAACCATCTTTTCCACACCCCCTTTTCCCCCCAGCAAACCTGAGTTTGTTTTGTGAGATTGAGTCTCTAATGGTTTGTCTCCCTCGCGATTGCATGTTGTTTCATTTTTTCTTTCCCTCACCCCCAAAACCCCCACTCTGCCTCTCAAATTCCTCCTATCAGGAAGATCATATGATAATTGTCATTCTCTGATTGATTTAATTCGCTTAGCATAATACCCTCTAGTTGGCAAGATTTCATTTCTTTAGATGGCTGCATAGTATTCCATTGGATATGTATACCACTTCTTTATCCATTCATCTGTTGATGGACATCTAGGTTCTTTCCATAGTTTGGCTATTGTGGACATTGTTGCTATAAACATTCAGGTGCATGTGCCCCTTTGGATCACTACATTTGTATCCTCAGGGTAAATACCCAGTAGTGCGATTGCTGGGTCATAGGGTAGCTCTATTTTCAAATTTTTGAGGAACCTCCATGCTGTTTTCCAGAGTGGCTGCACTAGCTTGTATTCCCAACAACAGCATAGGAGGGTTCCCCTTTCTCCACATCCTTGCCAGCATCTGTCGTTTCCTGACTTGTTAATTTTAGCTATTCTGACTGGCGTGAGGTGGTATCGCATTGTGGTTTTGATTTGTATTTCTCTGATGCCAAGTGATGTGGAACACTTTTTCACATGTCTGTTGGCCACCTGGATGTCTTTGCTGAAATGTCTATTCATGTCCTCTGCCCATTTCTTGATTGGATTATGTTCTTTGGGTGTTGAGTTTTCTAAGCTCTTTCTAGATTTTGGATACTAGCCCTTTATCTGATATGCTGTTTGCAAGTATCTTCTCCCATTCTGTCAGTTGTCCTTTGGTTTTGTTGACTGTTCCTTTGCTGTGCAAAAGCTTTTGATCTGATGAAGTCCTAATAGTTCATTTTTGCCCTTGCTTCCCTTGCCTTTGGCGGTGTTTTTAGGAAGAAGTTGCTGTGGTTGAGGTCGAAGAGATTGCTGCCTGTGTTCTCCTCAAGGATTTTGATGGATTCCTTTCTCACATTGAGGTCTTTCATCCATTTGGAGTCTGTTTCCATGTGTGGTGTAAGGAAATGGTCCAGTATCATTTTTCCTGCATGTGGCTGTCCAATTTTCCCAACACCATTTGTTGAAGAGGCTGTGTTTTTTCCATTGGACATTCTTTCCTGCTTTGTCAAAGATTAGTTGACCATAGAGTTGAGGGTCTATTTCTGGGCTCTCTATTCTGTTCCACTGATCTATGTGTATGTTTTTGTGCCAGTACCATACTGTCTTGATGAAGACAGCTTTGTAATAGAGCTTAAAGTCTGGAATTGTGATGCCACCAACTTTGGTTTTCTTTTACAATATTCCTCTGGCTATTTGGGGTCTTTTCTGGTTCCATATAAATTTTAGGATTATTTGTTCCATTTTTGAAAAAAGTTGATGGTATTTTCACAGGGATTGCATTAAACATGTAGATTGCACTAGGTAGCATACACATTTTCACAACTATTGTTCTTCAATCCATGAGCATGGAATGTTTTTCCATTTCTTTGTGTCTTCCTCAATTTCTTTCTGGAGTACTCTACAGTTTTCTGAGTACAGATTCTTTGTCTCTTTGGTTAGGTTTATTCCTAGGTATCTTACGGTTTTGGGTGCAACTGTAAATGGGATTGACTCCTTAATTTCTCTTTCTTCTGTTTTGTTGTTAGTGTAAAGAAATGCAACTGATTTCTGTGCATTGATTTTATATCCTGACACTTTATTGAATTCCTTTATGAGTTCTAGTAGATTTGGAGTGGAGTCTTTTGGATTTTCCACATAAAGTATCATATCATCTGCAGAGAGTGAGATTTTGACATTCTTTGCTGATTTAGATACTTTAATTTCTTTTTGTTGTCTGATTGCTGAAGCTAGGACATCTAGTACAGAATAGCAGTGGTGATAATGGACATCTCTGCCCTGTTCCTGACGTTAGCAGAAAAGCTCTCAGTTTTTCTCCATTGAGAATGATATTTGCGGTGGGTTTTTCATAGATGGCTTTGGTTATACTGAGGAATATATCCTCCATCCTACACTTTGGGTTTTGATCAGGAAGGGATGCTGTACTTTGTCAAATTCTTTTTCAGCATCTATTGAGAGTATCATATGGTTCTTGTTCTTTCTTTTATTAATGTATTGTATCACATTGATTGATTTGCAGGTGTTGAACCCACCTTGCAGCCCTGGAATAAATCCTAATTGGTCATGATGAATAATCCTTTTAATGTACTGTTGGATCCTATTGGCTAGTACTTTGGTGAGAATTTTTGCATATATGTTCATCAAGGATATTGGTCTATAATTCTCTTTTTTGATGGGATCCTTGTCTGGTTTTGGGATCAAGGTGATGCTGGCCTCATAAAATGAGTTTGGAAGCTTTCTTTCCATTTCTATTTTTTGGAACAGTTTCAGGAGAATAGGAATTAATTCTTCTTTAAATGTTTGGTAGAATTCCCCTGGAAAGCCGTCTGGCCCTGGGCTTTTGTTTGGAGATTTTTGATGACTCTTTCAATCTCCTTACTGGTTATGCATCTGTTTGGGTTTTCTATTTCATCCTGGTTCAGTTGTAGTAATTTATATGTTTCTCAGAATGCATCCATTTCTTCCAGATTATCAGATTTGCTGGTATATAGTTGCTCATATATGTTCTTATAATTGTTTGTATTTCTTTGGTGTTGGTTGTGATCTCTCCTCTTTCATTCATGATTTTGTTTATTTGGGTCCTTTCTCTTTTCTTTTTGATAAGTCTGGCCAGGGGTTTATCAATCTTTTTTTTTTTTTTTTTAAAGATTTTATTTACTTATTTGACAGAGACAGATCACAAGTAGGCAGAGAGGCAGGCAGAGAGAGAGAGAGGAGGAAGCAGGCTCCCTGCTGAGCAGAGAGCCCGATGCGGGACTTGATCCCAGGACCCTGAGATCATGACCTGAGCCGAAGGCAGCGGCTTAACCCACTGAGCCACCCAGGTGCCCGGGGTTTATCAATCTTATTAATTCTTTCAAAGAACCAGTTCCTAGTTTCCTTTATTTGTTCTGTTATTATTTTTGTTTCTACTTCATTGATTTCTGCTCTGATCTTTATTATTTCTCTTCTCCTGCTGGGTTTAGGGTTTCTTTCTTATTCTTTCTCCAGCTCCTTTAGGTGTAGGGTTAAGTTGTATATTTGATACCTTTCTTGGTTCTTGAGAAAGGCTTGTTATCACTATATACTTTAATCTCAGGACTGCCTGTGCTGTGTCCCACTGATTTTGAACAGTTTGTTTTCATTTTCATTTGTCTCTATGAATTTTTTCAGTTCTTCTTTAATTTCTTGGTTGACCCATTCATTCTTTAGTAGGATGCTCTTTAGCCTCCATTTATTTGAGTTCTTTCCAACTTTTCCTCTTGTGATTGAGTTCTAGCTTCAGAGCATTGTGGTCTGAAAATATGCAGGGAATGATCCCTAATCTTTTGGTACCAGTTGAGACCTGGTGTGTGACCCAGCATGTGACCTGTTCTGGAAAATGTTCCATGTGCACTAGAGAAGAATGTGTATTCTATTGCTTTGGGATGGAATGTTCTGAATATATCTGTGATGTCCAACTTGTCCAGTGTGTCATTTAATGCCTTTATTTCCTTGTTGATCTTTTGCTTGGATGATCTGTCCATTTCAGTGAGTCAGGTGTTAAATAAGTCCCCTACTATTATTGTATTATTGTCAATGTATTTCTTTGATTTTGTTATTAATTGGTTTATATAGTTGGCTGCTTCCATGTTAGGGGCATAGATATTTAAAATTGTAGATCTTCTTGTTGGACAGATCCTTTAAGTATGATATAGCGTCCTTCCTCATCTCTTACTCTAGTCTTTGGCTTAAAATCTAATTGATCTGCTCTAAGGATTGCTACTCCAACTTTCTTTTGATGTCCATTAACATGATAAATTGTTTTTGATGCCCTCACTTTAAATCTGGAGGTGTCTTTGAGTCTAAAATGAGTTTCTTGTAGACAGCATAGTGATGTGTTTTTTTTGTTGTTGTTTGGTTTTTTTTTTTTTTTTAAAGATTTTATTTATTTATTTGACAGAGAGAAATTACAAGTAGATGGAGAGGCAGGCAGAGAGAGAGAGAGAGGGAAGCATGCTCCCTGCTGAGCAGAGAACCCGATGCGGGACTCGATCCCAGTACCCTGAGATCATGACCTGAGCCGAAGGTAGCGGCTTAACCCGCTGAGCCACCCAGGCGCCCTGGTTTTTTGTTTTTTAATCCATTTTGATACCCTGTGTCTTTTGATTGGGGCATTTAACCCATTCAGAGCTAAATTTACATTCAGGGTAACTATTGAAAGACATGAATTTGATGCCATTGTATTGCCTGTAAGGAGACTGTTACTGTATATTGTCTCTGTTCTTTTCTGGTCTACTACTTTTAGGGTCTCTGTTTGCTTAGAGCACCCCTTTCAATATTTCCCTTAGGGCTAGTTTGGTGTTTCCAAATTCTTTCAATTTTTGTTTGTCCTGGAAGATCTTAATCTCTCCTTCTATTTTCAGTTATAGCCTAGCTGGATATAGTATTCTTGGATGCACATTTTTCTCATTTAATGCTCTGAATATATCATGCCAGTTCTTTCTGGTCTGACAGGTCTCTGTGGATAAGTCTGCTGCCAATCTAATATTTCTGCCATTGTATGTTACAGACTTCTTGTCCTGAGCTGCTTTCAGGATTTCCTTTTTCTCACTGAGACTTGTAAGTTTCTATTAGATGATGGGGTGTGTACCTCTTCTTATTGATTTTGAGGGGAATTCTCTGTGCCTCCTGGATTTTGATGTTTGTTCTGTTTGCCATATTAGGGAAATTCTCTACAGTCATTTACTCCAATATACCTTCTGCCCCTCTTTCTCTCTTTTCTTCTTCTGGAATCCAAATTATTCTGATATTGTTTTGTTTAATGGTATCACTTATCTCTCGAATCCTCCCCTTGTGGTCCAGTAGTTTTTTGTCTCTCTTTTGCTCAACTTCTTTATTCTCTGTTATTTGGTCTTCTATATCACTAATTCTTTATTTTGCTTCATTTATGCTAGCAGTAAGAGCCTCCATTTTTTATTGCACCACGTTAAGAGTTCTTTTATTTCAACTTGGTTAGATTTTAGTTCTTTTATTTCTCCAGAAAGGAGAAATTGTCCTAATATTGTCCATGCCTTTTTTTGAGCCCAGCTAACACATTGAGAATCGTCATTCTGAACTCTAGTTCTGACGTTTTACCAATGTCTGTATTGATTAGGTCCCTAGTTGTTGGTACTGCCTCATGTTGTTGTTGTTGTTGTTGTTTGTGGTGAGTTTTTCCACCTTGTCATTTTATCCAGATAAGAATATATGAGTGAGAGAATAAAATACTAAAAGGTTGGCAAAGACCCCTCAAAATGTATGCTAACAAAATCAAGAGACCCAAAACCGGGGGGAGAAGAAAGAGGAAAGAAAGCAATTATATATATATATATATATATATATATATATATATACACAAACACACACACATTTATATATATATGACTTGTGAATAGAATAGAGCCACCCACTTTATTTGGGTGTATTTTGAACTCTTAGAAGAAACTACCTCCCAAAATTTTAAAGAAAGAAAAACTTATATACACACACACACATGCACGCATGCACACACACACACACACACACACACACAAATAAGGGTAAACATGATGAAGGGATGGAATTTGACTATAATGAGGAAAATTTAAAAAAATTTCTAAATAAGAAACTGATAAGAGAAGTTGGTTGGAAAAAAAAAAAAGAGAGAGAGAGAGAGAATGTGCTCAGGCTGGAGACTAGAAGAAAGCCATGTGCTAGATTTAGGGTATATTTTGATCTAGTAGAAGAAATTTTATCCCAAAATTTTTCAGAAAAAATAAAAAACCCTATATGTATACAGAAAATAAGATTAAATACAATGAAGGGATGACATATGACTATAACAATCAAGGTTTAAAAAGATTTTTTTAAAGCAAGGTATAGTTACGATGAACTAGTTAAAAAATGTTAAAAGAGGAAAGGAAAAGTTAAAAAAATTAAGAAAAAATAAAATAAAGTAAATTAACTTTGCAAGAGTAAAGAATCATGAGGGAAAAGCCATGAATTCTATGCATGGCTTCCCCTAGCTCTGGATTTCCTTTGTTCTCCTTGATCAGTGAGCTTGGTCTTGGCTAGATGTTCTTACTGATCGTCTGTGGGAGGGGCCTGTTGTAGTGATTCTCAAATGTCTTTGCCCAAGGTGGAGTTGCACTGCCCTTGCCAGGAATCCGGGCTAAGTAATCTTCTTGGGTTATCCCTCAGAGCTTTTGTTCCCTGATTGCTTTGCATAGAACTCTGGAGGATGGGAATGAAAATGGCAGCCTCCCAGTCTTCAGCCTGAGGGAGCCAAGAGCTCAGGCACCACTCCTCAGTGTGCCCTCGGAGAAAAGCTGTCACTCCCATCTCCCTGGTCTCTGGCCCTGCTCTGAGTTCACCAGGCCTGTGACCAAGAACTTCTGTCTCTGACACATGGTCCCATTAGGATTCTCTAAACCCAGCAGATTCCCGCCATGCTTCTCCCCCAGAGGAGGAAGGTGAATCTCCCTGGATCTGCCACTTGTGAGGTCCCTGCTCGAAGAGCAGTGGCCTGTGGAGGTAGGGATGTTTTTTATTTCCATTTTGTAGGTAAGGAAACTGAGGAATCATGTGTGAATAACTTACTTGCTCAAGGTCACACACTATGTTTTTGAGTCTACTTTTAGAATCCACACCTTACTGCATGGTTGTGCTGTTTTTCTTTAATCTCCATGTTAGGGTTGTTAAACTGGATCTATGTTGCCCTTAAGTTTGGTCAGGCCAAGAGGTACCCATCCCAAGTTTGAGGTTTGGAGGAGGTAGCAAGCTTCCTTTAGATCTATGATGTGTTTTCCCATTGCCCTTTTATCATACTCTCCACTAGGTTCTTGGGGGGAAAAAAAGAAAAAGAAAAAATAATTTTGGTGGGCTTTTTTTTTTCCCCTACATAGTAACCAATGCATTATACTTTCAAATTTCAGAATAGTTAGAAATTTACGTGGAGCTATGAAAGGAAAATAAAATCATTTTTATCCTTATTTTTGCAATTTAAAAGTATATCTACCTTTGATACAGACTTATTGTAGGTTTCTTTCATATTTCTGCATTCTATAAAAATGATATTTTCATCTGTGACATCTTAATAAAACACTTACAGTTGAAGTAACCATTACTTTTCCAAACCCCCAATTTTTAAGAGCTTTGCCTTGAGTGACAGAATAACCAACATTACTTATAAAATGGGGAATTCTCATAAAAATATAGTAGCTTTCTGGGTTTGTACAATTGTAATAGTTGTGAATATTAAAAATAAGATAATATCTATGCTTCTCTCCCTTTCAAAATAATATTTTGGAGGGAATTGGAAGAGAGAAATTTTCTGTGTGATGAAAACTCAGAACAGTAAAGACAATGATCATCCCAAATGATGTACAATCATCTTGTCATACTTGAAGTTTGGATGGCTCTATTTATAGCTGACAAAGAACAAAACTCTGCCTAATATTTTCTTATGATATAAAACCATCATTTCAAAATATAAAAGAAGTGGAAAGCTTTATTTATCTCTGTGGCTTACTGATGTGTCTTCTCTCTTGTTGGTAGACCTGTGGGCAGCTCAGGCCACCTGTCAGTGAGTCCAACCTCTGGGGTTATTGTATGAAGATAACTGAACAAAATAGTGTCTTCCAGTTTCTCAACCATCCATCCGGAGAGAGGAATCCATCATTGTCTATAACAGGATCCTTTAAATTAGGGCTGGGCCGGTCAGTTTCAACTGGGTGCATTTCAACTCTACTGGAAAGTACTGTCAACCTGGAAGACTCTTCACCTGTGTTACTGTGTATGTTGTTCTCTTGATCTAGCTGAGTAATGTATACAGGTGGGAAACCTGGTAACTCTTGACAGTTTGGGCATTTTGAAAATGGCTGGGGTCATAGGAGAAACAAAGATTCCTGATTCAAGCAAAAGGCCTAGCCTGCTGAATTATACTGCATTTTCTTGTTGGGAGCCATGGTAAATGACTGTGCTGTAAATCTGGATGCTCGCAGTACTGGTAATGGTTGATAGGTGTGTCACAGCTTTGGGATATTCAGCACACTGGTCTATGCTGGAGTGTCGACTGGGGTTCACAGTGTATTGAGGATTGAGGGCATCAAATTATAGTTTGCCGTTTCTTTGAAAAACATAGAGAAGTGAGCAAAAATGGAATGCATTTTGATTGTGATACTATAACTTAGACTGTTTTGGAACTGATAACCTATACCTGTGCATTCCTTCCTTTTATTTAGATTATGCCCCTATTTGACTACCTACTGTTAATGTTTATTAGACAAAAGAAGATGATGCTGAACACAGCATGGAGTAAAGTATAGGCTTTACACATAGCCAGACCTGTGTTTATTCATGTTTATTGATTCATTAAACAGACATTTGTGGCCATTTTATTAAGGGCAAACATTATTTCATATATAGGATAGAGCAGAGGAAAAAAAGGTTGCCATATCCCTAATTTTGGGTTAGTCATTTAACTTTTATGAACCTTTATTTTGTCATAAATATGGAACTATAATACTTAGCATTTTGTATTATGGGAATAATATAAATAACAAATTTATTTGTCCCAGCATATACTAGGTAACCAAAAATTAGGTAAATTGTATTATTTATTTACTTATTTAATATTTTATTTATTTATTTATTTGACAGACAGAGATCACAAGTAGGCAGAGAGGCAGGCAGAGAGAGAGAGAAGAAGCAGGCTCCCTGTGGAGGAGAGAACCCGATGTGGGGCTCGATCCCAGGACCCTGAGATCGCGACCTAAGCTGAAGGCAGAGGCTTAACCCACTGAGCCACCCAGGCACCCTGTAAATGGTATTATTTAAATAATACTATCCGCATATCATTTTATTATTATTTTTAATGTGCTAGGAATGATACCAGTAACGAGAGGAAAATTAAAAAATGTAAATTATTCACATAAAAGTGGTACAAATGATTTGTATCTATTTGCTTGTCTTATTAGATAGAGCAGGGACAAATTCAGAAAAACTCATTTAGGATTATGTTGTGTCACTTTAGAAGGAGGATTTTTGTGTTTCAAACGAAAGGAAAAGTATTGTAATTTGATTTTTCTTCCTTGTGTTATTTCCACCCAACGCAAGGCATAGTGATGTTATAGTAAGTAGATTAAGATGGACCACATCTTTATATCTGCTTCAGTCCTGTGTTGCTTCTTGGTACTCAGTTGCAATGATTTTGTAAGACATCAGTTGATTTCAAGAACTTGCAAAAGTCCTCCTTGTACCAATTTCTCCATTTGGGTTGAAATACATTGATGTTCAGTCACGTTGCTTTTACAGATATTGCCAAAGACTGAGTAGCTACGGGAAACAGACATCTAGATTAGATCACAGACTCAGAACTGGACAAATCTGTATCCCATACAGACACTTCAGGAGTTACGTCCAGCATTATGAAACGACGGACCTTCACAATCCTAGGGCTACACTTTACTTATTCTCATCCAACCCACTGCTCTGAAGTTGGGAAACAAAAGAAAAACTGGATGTAGCAAATTATTTCCCTATGACTGAAGTGAAAGCTTATCTCTCAGAAACAGAAGTTCTGTGGTCATACAAGAAAATGAGTCTAAACTAGACTCTTGTCGAGGCAGGAAGGTAAACAGTGGGAGATGAGGAGCAATATGGTGGAGAATGTGGGTGAGGAGAAAGCCTAGGGTGGCTTAGTGCGGGGGTGGGGGTGCTGCTGCTGAGGACCAGAAGGGAGGTGACCTGGATGAACCTCTGAGTAGAAAGCTATCTCAGGTATCAGTTTTTAAGTCTTCCCAGATGGCATGATTAGGGGTGAGCTAGACTCATTGAAAGGGCAACTCTAAAGGACCACAGATTAAAATTTTCCTCTCAGATGGAGTTCCTCAATATGGTCCACCGGGTTGACCTAAAGTTTGACGGTGACCCTGAGAACTGCACCCGGCATTTTTTATGCCTTCAGGGGTCTTGCAGATCTAGCTCCTTCTGGCTGCTTCTTCTGGAGAGCTCCATCTCCTTCTGGGTTTCAGGAATCCTCTCTGGAAATCTGATTTCATCCTTTTCCTTTTCCCAGTCGCATTTCAGTGACAATCTACTTAGAACTGAATTATCATCTCAGCTCTTCGACTTACACCATTGACTATGGAAAAGTTACTTAATCTGGGAATGAGCTTCCTCAGCTGCTGGGGAGTAGTTCTATGGGATAAGCTCCTGGATCTTTCTAAACAGTGAAAAAACAATATCCTAATGATGTATTCTTAGGATATTTTACAATAAATTGTTTATTATTCTATAATAAAGTGATTTAACTGTTATTCATCACTTCTTTTTTTTGTCATTCAGAAAAGAATTCTGAGAATCTTTTAGTATTTGTGAAGTTTTCAATCAACTGTAGAGCATTATACAATTATGAGTTATTATTTTAAAACCAGGGATCTATTCAGATTTTGTGAAGATTGATGTTTATAGAATTTTATAAACAAATACAAAATGATAAACACTAAATTAGGAATAAAGATAAAGGTTTATTTAAAATGAGAAAAGAAATTGCAACAAATCACAAATACTAAGTTGCTGGCAATTACTACAAAATATACCAAATTCAAAATAATAACATAATAACTGTTACTACAGCATCATTGTATATTTTTTCTTCTATTTTTAAGGTGAACATATTAGATTTTCTTTCTGTATAGCAACAATTTTATATTATTTTTAAAAAGGCAACATAATATTATTTCTAAAGTATAGAGAACAGAGTGATTCTTTTAGTATGATCATTTGTCTTTTAAAAAATTATTGATATTTGAGTAGTATTTCAATCAACTTTACAACATGTTATTGGCAACCACTGTAATTTTTAGGATTGTTTTAAAATTTGAGACAATCCATGTTCTCTATTTTTTTTTTCCATACAGCTTAATCTTATACTGTAAGATTTGAGGATTTCAACATTTCTTCCCTCCCATCCCTTATGCCATTATTGTGAAATTTTAAAGGGATGTTGTCCTATCTTTCTTTCCTTTGTGGCAGTTTCCATTTCTTTGTGTAGATCTAAGTTTCTGACTTTGATTGTTTTTTATCTGCTGGAAGAACTCCCTTTAACTTTTCATCAGAGTAGGCCCGCTGGCATCAAATTCCCTGTTTTTGTCTATCTGTGAGTCTATTTCTCCTTTACTTTTAAAGACTATTTTCACTGGGTAAATAATTCTGGGTTAACAGATTTTTTTTTCTTTTATCTCTTTAATGTGTCTTGTCTTCTCTCTTGCATGATATCTGTTGAAAAGTCCATGGTAATCTTTATATTTGTTTCTCTTACATGATGTGATTCCCTCTCTAGTGTTTCAAGATTCTTTCTTTGGACTTGATTTTCAGCGTTTTGAATAGGTTATGCCAAAATGAGCCTTTCTTTTGGGGTATTTGTCCTGTCTGGTGACTTTTGAGCTTCTTGGATTTGTGATTTGCTGTCTGTCACTAATTTTGGAAAATAGTGTTATGTTTTGGTTTATAATAAGAAATTATGCATTTACTCCCCACATAGAGCTCCTAAAACTCTTGGAGTTTCCTGAGTGAAGAGCTAGTAGGGCATCTTTTGTTATGTTTAATGAGGCAACTTTTGGAAAGCTCCTAGGCAACCTAAGAATGGGGGCTGGTCATCAGAGGAACCAAACATGTGATTAGAGGGTTAAAATTATCAATCCCACCCCAGACTTTCAAGGAGGAGAGAGAGGCCAGAAATTGAGTTCAATCACTAATGGCCAAAGATTTATCAGTCATTCCTATATAAGGAAACCTCATTACAATCCTAAAAGGAGGGTATTCAGAGAGCCTCAGGCTTGGTGAGCATGCTGAAATTTGGGGAGAGTGGCCAGCTCAGAGAGCACGGACATTCCACATCCCTTACATGTGCTTTGTGCTATGCATTCCCTCCATCTGGCTGTCCCCGAATTATAACTGTTTCTTATAAATTGGTCAGCTGGTAAAGTGAAATGTTTCTCTGAATTCTGTGAGCCATTATAGCAAATTAATCAAAGCCAAGGAGGGGGTCTTTAGAACCCTGATCTATAGCAGGTTGGGCAAAAGCACCGTAGTGACCGGATTAGCAACTGGTCTAAAGTCTTACAGGACTGAGAATTTCACCTTTGGGATCTGATGCTATCTTAGGTAGATGGTGTCAGAATAGAATTAATTACTTGGTCTCGTGGAAAAAAACACACACGCATTGTAATTGGTGTCAGAATCAGATCTAGCCATTGTTTTCTGAAATATTTATTCTGTTTTGTTCTCTAATTTCCTTTCAGAAGTCCAGTGACAAGTATGTAAGACCTTTTGATACTGTTTCATTGCTTTTGGGTGATCTGGGTTTTGTTTTGCTTGTTTACTCTTTTTTCTCTTTGCATTTCAGTGTAGGTAATTTCTATTAACTCATCTTCAGCCCCTAATGATTTCCTAGCTGAACCATCTAATGAACTAGTCAAAGTTATTATTTTTTTCTTTTTTTTTTTAAAGATTTTATTTATTTATTTGAGAGAGAGACAGTGAGAGAGAACATCAGAGGCGAGAAGGTCAGAGGGAGAAGCAGACTCCCCGATGTGGGACTCTATCCCAGGACACCGGGATCATGACCTGAGCTGAAGGCAGTTGCTTAACCAACTGAGCCACCCAGGTGCCCCAAAGTTATTATTTATCTTTGTTATTATTTTCATTAATCCTAGCATTTTGATTTGAATACTTTCTTAGAATTTTCATCTCCTGGGCTGAAATTACTTATCTGGTCTTTAATGTTGCCTTTTTTCCCCATTACAGCATAGCCATTTTAAACTCCCTGACTGCTAATTCCAACATCTGCATCATAACCTGGTCTGAATCTGATGGTTGCTTTGTTTCTTTAGACTGTGCTCTATTTTTCCTACCCTTTTGTGTGTCACATAGCTTTTGGTTGAAAGGCAGACATGCTAAATAAGACAGTAAATACTGAGATTTATATTTTTTATGCTTAGAGATGAGCTTGCCTTTCTCTCTGCTGAGTCTTTAATGTGTGGGTAATGATTATTTGTAAAGTGAGTAAATATAACCATTTAGAATTTTGTGGGGTGATCTTCATTACTTTCTAAGTAAATGATGTGTGTCGTGTTGAGTATAGTGTACAGACAAAAACATACATGAACTTTAGTCTTGGAATATAACAGACTATACCTAACAACAGTTTAAATATTACAATTTAAAAAAAAGAAAAAAAAAGGAAGATCTGTGTTTGACCAGGAATTAGAAGTTGGGGAATGACAGAAGAGGACAGATAGTATACAGTATGGAGTTTCTGTTTGAGATCATGGAAGTCCTTCAAACGGACAGTAGCGATGGTTGGACCACTTGCGAATGGATTAATTCCACTGAATTATACACTTTAAAATGAATAAAATCACAATTTTTATTTTATGTATGTTTTACCATAATACAAAAGTAATTTAAAAAATAGCACATGTGTGAATGCTTGATTCTCTGTGGGACTTATTTTATCACAATTAAAGAATCACAAACTGTGTTTTATGAAAACAAACTGTGTAGAACGGAATGAGGTCATTGCTTATAAAACCAGGCCTTGTTCAATGGTCATAAAATTTACTGAAGCAGAACTGAGGCTGCTGGTTCTCATTGTCCATACTCCGGTTGCTTTACAACCTTGTGCTCACAACTTCATGTTCGGTTTGTTAGTTTTCTGCCTGGGAATGTTCTGATTTTCTCAATGCCTTTAATTCTTTGGTTCTTATTTTATGTGTCCAGTTTTGTCTTATCATGCATGATTCTTTTTTTTTTTTTCTTAAATCCATGATTTGGACAATCAGAGGTTTTAGTTTCTACTATGATCAAAGAATTTTTGACATTTTGAAGGTTTTGTTGTTCTTCATTTTTCTATATATTTCTGGCTTCTACTAGAATACCTCTCATCATATTTGACTCTTTGGATTAATTTATAATTCTGAAAATATACAAATATAATCTGAAAATAAACATACCCCCAAATAATACAAATGCATCTCAAGATTATTATTTTGTATTGAGCTATGTAATTGTATAATTGAATTATTATTATGCTACAAACATTGGTCCTATAATATGTGTGTGTGGAGAGATAGATGTACAGATAGATTTATTTTTCCTGTCTTTAGTTTTTTTTTTCTTTTCTAGCCTCACTGAGGTATAAATGACAAATGAAAACAAAATATATTTTAAAGTGTACAACGTGATGATTGGATTTATGTATATATTGTGAAATGATTAACAATCACGTTAACTATCACATCTGGTACCTCACATAATTTGTGTGTGTATATGTGTGTGTGCAAATACTTAAGATCTATAGACAGATTCTTTCTTATACTCTTTTGCTGCATTGTGGTTCAATGTTGAATGTCATTTCATCTCAACCATCAGAATTTGTCCTTATTTTTAAGAATTTATATTCTTAAATATAAAATTAAATATAAAAATAAAAATCTTCTTATTGTATCTGAAGTATCACCTTTCTTTCTTTTTGAGGATCAGAGGAAGAAGGAAGGAGAGAATCTTTATTTTTTTACTATTAAAGATTTTTATTTATTCATTTGATAGTTGGAGATCACAAGTAGGCAGAGGCAGGCAGAGAGAGAGGAAGGGAAGCAGCCTCCCTGCCGAGCAGAGAGCCCGACGTGGGGCTCAATCCTAGACCCTGAGATCATGACCTGAGCCGAAGGCAGAGGCTTAACCCACTGAGCCACCCAGGTGCCCCAAGGAGGGAGAAAATCTTAAGCAGGCTCCATGCCCAGTGCAGCGCTCATCATGGGACTCAAACTCAAAACCCTGAGCTCATGACCCAAGCTGAAGTCAGGAGTTGCATGCTTAACTGACTGAGCCACCCAGGGGCCCCTGAATTAGCACTTATTCTTAATGACTTGTTAAGCTTTTATTTCTTCATTTTTTATGATATAATTTTACTGAAATTGCAACAAAGTCTAAGCTCATTCGCTTACTACCCAAAAGGCCAGTAAGTTAAGAGGCAAGATGTTAGGACAAGGAAAATGACTCTCTTTTTTTAAGGAGAACCAAGGAATTGATGGACTATTGTCCCGAAGAACCATCTCTCCAGGCACAAGATGTGAGCTCCTTTCATGTTAGGAGGCGGGGGAATGGGGGTTGAAATCAAAAGGTGCCTGACATCCATAGACATTGGGGGAGGAGGAGTAACTTCTTTTCCCTTGATCAGTTGATCTTTGTGTACAGGAATCCATTCAGGTCGTTCCTGTAACTCTTAAACATGGCATGGTCATTTCTGTATGTACTTCCTTATCTCCTTCAGTCAGGTTGGTTTTGGGTAAAAACAGATTTTTTTTTCTTTTCAAATCTCAACTGCAAGCAAAATTCCTTCAATGATTAACATGCCTATGTACGGGGCTAAGCAGAAGTTTCTAAGCTGTAGGTTATGGCAGCAAAGAAAATAGTGTCAGACATGCTAAGTTTATCCCCGTTACAAAATAGAGCAAGCTGTATATAATCCCCTTAAATGCTTCAATATCTTTAAAAAACTATTTAGAGCAGAATGGGTTATTTGTATTTTATTTACAGGAGAATTACTTTAGAAACCTCATGCCTTAGGATAATCTTAAATAAAAATATTTATTCAATAATGTTTTATATTCGAACAACTGGATATTTGATACCTTTTTTGTTCTTTACAATTTGACTTTGACTAAACTTCAGCTATTATTTGATTAGCAATACTATGGAGGAGATAGAAAAAAAGACAGGATAAGTGGCCAAGATTGGGGTGGGGTACAGAATTAAAACATCTTAAACAACATATTCCAGATATAGAAGAGGTTAGGAACTTACAGTCATCTGCTATGAATTTGAGTAGCTAAATTTACATTACACAACCTAATGGCCATTGCTGTGGAACAATCTGTAGGTTCACAGAGCTTTTGTTCACCAAAGTAGGACATAGTCCATGTGCTAGAAAGGAGCTCATATTTACATTGTGCCTATGCCATGTAAAGCATATTTCTTAATTTACTTTTCAAAAACAATTCTGCTATGTAGATATCACATTTCTATTTTACAGGTATTGCACTGATCCCAGAAGCGTTAACATACTCTATTTCAATCGGCAAATGGTGGTGGAGACGTGGAGACGAGAGCCCAATGCTCACATGTGCTACCCCAGGAAACCTTTCCATCTGTGGACACCCTCCATCTCTGTTTACAGATCATGGAGCATTAACCAAGTAAGTAAATTTTTGGTATAGAGAAAAGTGAGTACTAGAACCCTGTTACGACACAACCACACAACCAATTATTATATTCTGTTGAGATATAATCATAAAGAAATCTGTTTCTCGATATGCCTTTAAATCCTACATTTAACACAACTTTCATAGAAAGGCTCTATTATATTTGACCATGTAATGAAATGCTTACATCTTTGATTATCAATTTATTAGTCTAAAAAAATTAAGATTATTTTTTTAGATCTTTTTAGGTTTATCACAAAATTTAGAGGAAGGATGAAAGATTTACCTTATACCCTTCCCCGCACACACGGATATGTCCCCAGCTCACTCCCCAGAGGGGTACATTTATTGCCAAGGATGAACTTACACTGACCTATCATAACCACTGAGCGCACAGCTTACTTTAGTGTTCACTCTTGGTGTATAGCCTATGGTTTGGAAAAATGTATAGGGTCCCATACATTATACAGAGTATTTTCACTGCCCTAAATAGCCTCTGTGGGGGCACCTGGGTGGCTCAGTGGGTTAAGCCACTGCCTTGGGCTCAGGTCATGATCTCAGGGTCCTGGAATCGAGCCCTGCATCAGGCTCTCTGCTCAGCAGGGAGCCTGCTTCCTCCTCTCTCTCTGCCTGCCTCTCTGTCTACTTGTGATCTCTCTCTGTCAAATAAATACATAAAACCTTTAAAATAAGTAAGTAAATAAATAAATAAATAAATGAATAAAAAGCCTCTGTGTTCTGCCTATACAGCTCTCTCTCTCTCATCCCTGGCAAACACCGATCTTTTCACTGTCTCCATAGTTTTGCTTTTTCTAGAATGCTGTACAGTTGGAACCTTCAACATCTTTTTAAAAACAAATATATTCCGTTCTTCACACTGATCTTTCTCTCTTTTTCTGCAATATTTTCAGTCAAATAAATACTCTAAGGCCTTTGCTCACTGATGTTTTATTCCCAAAGCCAGCTCACTATGTGTTTTATGAAAGTGAGTCATAATAATCTTAAAGTTTTGGGTGAAGATGGAAGATTTCACACTGCCTGTGTGAGTGTCCTTCTCACTTCTTCGCCCTCCCCTCCATGTTGAGTTAAGCATCAGGCTTTACTTGACAGGTTCTCTGACAGTTTCTTTGGCGTAGAGAACTGAGTCTATTTGGAAATTCTTGAAGTGCTTCTTGAAAAAGATAAACTGAAATCTACCTACCATCCCGATAGGTCTGGGAATATATACACTTGCTACTTACATATGTTTTAAACAGTGTCTTCAAAAATCAGAACATTGTATTTGCATTTTGGGACTTCCATTATAAATTTTAACAGGAAGATATAGTTTTAATATAGTAGCACATGCTTGCTGTTTTGAATCTTAGTTGCATCCCAGAAATGCAATGAACTGTTTACGATTGTCCCTCCTGAAATTTTGAGACCAGGTAACTTCAAAGTACCTATATGTTTCCAGGTTGGGAAAAACAGATTAAAAAACAAAGTGCAGGTGAACCCTACTGGTTTGCTTTCTGCTTTGCGTTAAGACTGTTTTCAGTGATGATTCATATATTACTTGAAGGCAACGTGTTTGCATCAGTGACTTGACGTGCAGTAAGCCCTTGAAATTATAGGGAAAAAAAAAAAGAAATTGCTTATTTCCAGCTATTATTGTTAAACCATTACTAATCTGATTTCATGTGGCGGGGTTGAGAGAGGAAGCCAAAGGAAGATGAATGGAAGGTAAAATGAGTGGAAGAGTGGAATTAAGGTCATCGACATAAATGTGTTACAGCATTTAAAATAGCACATCCATAGTGTGTGTGTATATAATTACTGCATATATTTATGTTGATGCCGTTGCTTTGATCTGAAACTATCTTTAGAGGAGTGTAGATATTTTCATCCAGAAACTCTTTGATAACGTGTTCTAGCCCTTCTCTAAAGTGCTTCTTCCTCAGTTACCTCCAAGTAGACAGATGTCTTCAGAGGACGCTGTACAGTACCACATTGTAGCCAGTTGCTAAATATATCCTTTAACATTTTTATCATATTCTGGATGAAATCTGGGAATTCAGGACGTCTGAACAGACATTCAAGGATCTCCTTTCCCCAACTGTCAACTCTACCAGAGGCACTGAATTACTATAATTATTTATTCTCACCATACAGATTACAAGGAACAATGTAATCTGCTCCTTGAACTATTGACCCTACATCAATTTTCTAAACTAACAGCACACAAGACATAGCAGCATTGTTGTAAAATAAGACCTTCAGGGAATAGACATACTTATCATTGTGCTCTGTTCTTAAACACTGCAAGACGTGATTTTGAGATTTATTTAGGAGTCCATTCCTTAGGAGATACTTGGATACAATGATGAAATCCTCTTCCCAAATGGCTCATAGAACTCGAGATATCTTTACTCATTGCGTGTGATGTGTTATAGAGGAATAATGGGGTCGGAACCCTATTATCATTTAATAAATAGATGGGAAAACACCTTTGCAAGGTCACCCAGACAGTGTAAAAATAGTATCTTTTATTTCTCCACTTACAACTTTCGCCTTTTTGTCATTTGTCAGTGTCAAATGACACTGATATGGTTAATATGTCTATTTATTCATGTTTATATGCCAAGAATAATTCTAAATCCCCAAATTAAAAAATAAAAAAAAGAAACCACCAACTCTGATTTTTGATTGAAGATTTAAAAAGAGTGACCTCATCATTTTCACAGAAAATACTGGCAGCTAATATATAATTTTGTCTCAATTCCTCTCACGTTTGAATAATTGGTACAGAACAATAAAAGAAAACATCACCCTTGAGAGCCATTGACATTTTGCACTCAGCTAATATCGTGAAAGCATCTTAATTATATACAAAATCCTCTCAATCAGGAGCTTGCACTTGAAAAGAAATACATAGTCAACTGTTTCTGTGTTTATGAACCAGGGCAGCCATAGGCTTATCTCTGTGTGGCATTGGAGTTTTCACACACGATACAATTGCACATTTCTTTTATCTTCACAATTATTCTCTGATTCTTTATTGACAGACTTGAAGGTTTTACACATAGGGATCCTGAGAAATGCTGAGTGGCTTATCTAAGGTGGCAGGGGTACTCTCAATGCCGTGGAGAGGGCTGCTGAAATTTGGTGTTTCTTACTTATGAGTCTGGGGGAAGTGTCCTATGAATGAAATAACGAATGTGGAAGGGCATTGGAAAACGGAAAGTTCTGTACAATTTTCTCTTTTTTATCTTTTTCTCTCCCCTTTCTTTATGAGTAATACATATGGATTCCATCGCAATGACAAGCGATGACCTCGTAAAGAAGGGTAGGATACCATTTCCTGCTTGGTATCAGGGTGAATCAGGGTTGTTGAATGTAGGGGAGATGACCTGGGGAGGGGGTACTCCAGCTCCCCCTTCCCTGGGTGTGACTGGTGTGAAGCTACAAAGCCTATCTCTGCTGGATGGCCAAGGAGCAGCCAGTGAAAAAAGCCAGCAACCACGTGGCAGGAAAATCAACTTCCTCTTCTTGGGCGTCCTACAGCAGGTCTGTGGGTAGCCGGAGAAGGCTGTTTTAATGGAGACTGTGAAGTCCTCCTGTGTGGAGAAAGCTCTCTCTGTGAACAGAACAGCAGCCCAATCCAGCAGACGCTTCTTCAGAGGGTGGGAATTAGGTGGAAATGCACCCTCTTTCTAACTTTTCAGTAACATTTACTCATACCTATTTTTATTTTGCTTTGCATTTGTCCATTGAGAATTAGTTTTACCAGAAGATATTGTAGAAGGTAGCCTTATATCTTTTGAATAACTATAAATACTGGATGTCTGAAGCAGTTCCCTCTTTCGTAGTAGGAGAAATTCTCTTGACCTTGTAATCAAAAGAGCTCCTTTATTTTTTGTTTGAGCTGCCAGGTAACAAGTGTGGTTGTGGAAGATAACTTTGAGGAGCAGTAGAGTCTAATAACGAAAAAAAAAAAAAAAAACAACCACCACCTACAATTTTCAATATACTCTATATTTTCAATTCAAATATACTTCCATTTCCCCCCAATCGAGTTAGCATACTCTTAGCTTCATAGGCATTTGTGTATGTCTCAGCTTTATAATAATAATAATAATAATAAATAGATAATGCTTTTATAGCACTTGCTTGCTACTGCATGCCAAGTCCTTAGCCAAGCATCATATATAGAGGGCGTCACTTAACTCAATAGTTCCTGAGGTGAATATTGTAATTATCAAGCCCCTTTTACAGAGTGGGAGATTAAGGCACAGACAGTTTTAGTAATTTGCCCAAGGTCACCCAGTTAACAACTTCAGAGTCAGATATGGAAGCCAACGAAAGACCAGGAAGCCCTGGTCTTACCCTCTGTGGTATGCTGCTTTTACTGCCTTGGAGAACTTCCATTCTGACAACACATGGACTAGGGATTTTGAAAGCTAAACACTAAGAGAGTTACAATGTAATGTGATCATCAACTCAGTATGGAGCAGATTAAATTTCAATGAGAAAAAGATATTTGACCATTATGTTCATTCTGTAAGCCTTTTTTTCCACGTTGTCAAATGATACTGTATTTTCATTATCATTGTTCCACTTTCATACAATATATACCTCTACTATGAAAGATTTGAGACAAACAATAAAATCAACCCAAATGCAGTCACAGTAACATGTGGAGATCACTGCATAAATCAGTTCTTTTTTAAAATTTTTTGAAAAAATTTTAAAAGATTTTATTTATTTATTTGACAGAGAGAGAGCACAAGTAGGCAGAGCAGCAGGCAGGGTGAGAGGGGGAAGCAGGTTCTCCACTGAGCAAGGAGCCCAAGGACCCTGAGACCGTGACCTGAACCGAAGGCAGATGCTTAGCTGACTGAGTCACGCAGGTGCCCCATAAATCATTTCTTTGCAAATTTTACATATCATGACATACAAGGAAATTATATTTGTACAATTAAGTATAAATGTTTCAGCCTATTTGGAACATTTTCATAACTCATACAGTAAGTATACATATAATAAGTATACCTACAATAACATTTTCATAACTTATACAAGTTGGGACAGTCTGTCCTATGTTAATACGATCTCATATACGCTGCTATACATTTTTCATCATTATTTTTAGTCTATATAGTCCTGTATCAATTATATGCCATGCTTAAATTAACATTTATTGATGACAGTTTTGATGATTTCCACTGTGTGTGTGTGTGTGTGTGTGTGTGTGTGCGCACGTGCATGCAATTGTGATAGTGGGTGGGCAGATGGAGAGGGAGAGAGAGAATTTTAAGCAGGCTCCATGCCCAGCCTGGAGTTTGATCTCATGACCCTGAGATCATGACCTGAGCTGAAATTAAGAGTCGTACACTTTACTGACTGAGCCACCCAGGTGCTCCAATGGTTTCCACTTTTTAAAATATGCAAACAAAGTTTCAGTGAACAACTGCAATCATAAAGAACTTAATGTTAAAATTCAAATTTAATTTTAATAAAATTAAAATCTTAGAACACATTTTCTTTAACTATATTTCCAGAGATGATAACCCATTCAGAGTTATGAATTAGAATGATTTTATTTGTAAGTAACAGAAATCTAAGTAAGCTGGCTTTAAGAATACAGATGATGGGTGTTCTTGGAGAACCAAAAATCCTGTTTGATTAAAGTTCTGAGTCTGGTGACCTAAGTCTATTTTTTTCTTCCCTTTCTTTCCTTCCTTCCTTTTCTTCCTTTTTTCTCTGGCAACTTTTCCTTAGTCTGGGTTCCCTTGAGGTAGAAAATATTATTCAGTAGTTCTAGATACCTCAGCATATACAACTATATCCAGAGGAACAAAAAGGCTTTATTGCTATAGTTCCTTGGAAGAGAAGGGAAAAAAAAAATCTTTCCTTGAAACACCCAGCAAATGGGTTCTTTAGTCACACTGGCATGTGGCCATTCTCAGGCCAATACCTATGATCAAGGACTGGGACTGAGATGATTCTCTTGGTATAAAAGTTAGTGTTTGGTCATGACAGCACCAAAATTGAGACAGATTTTCGATTCATTCGTGTACTAACAGTGCTGTAACAAACCATCTTAAATATACCACGGCCGAGGTGTAGGTGCACCTGACCGGTAGTTAACTCTTCACTAAGAAGTGTGTCAGGAACCCACGTTTCTTCCATTCTGTGCCTCTTCCACCTTCAACATGTGGTTTCTAAGGTCACCGTGCTCACCTACCATGAGCCAGCTGACACAGGGAGGGAAGTCTGGAGAATCTAAGGACCAAGCTTATGAAGCCATATAATTTCCATTTACGTCCAGTTGGCTTGGACTCAGTAACTCAGCCCCATCAAGCAGAAAGGAGACTGGAGAAAATATTATAGCTGTGTGCCTGACAAGAAGAAGACACAGGTTTGGTGAAGAGCATGGCAGTCTGCGCCCCACTTGGGCTAGAGAATTACTCTCGACACCTATAGCTAGGATGGTGACATCTTTCCTCAAAGCCCATAGTCTGCATGAAAATACTGATACTTTTTTCTTCTCTTGTTTCTGGTGTCCTTTTCAAGAGAAAAAAGTATCAGTATTTTCATGGCTGTTGCTTACACACAGACAAATTGATCTCTCCAGATTCCATTTCTATAATTTTTAAAGCTATGTAGGCCATTCATTTTACCCCATATGGTCCTTCTGTATTTTCCCTTATAGTCCTTCTAACTACACTCTTAGTGGCATTGAATAAATGTACTATTTTTACTTCATCTAGACCAATCTTGTAGATTGTAATTAAAATATTTTTAGTAATTTAGCAAGTTAAGAAATTGTAGCTTTTTATTGTTTGAGTGCTCATTTCTTTGACTATTAGCTAAATATATATTGTTGTTCATGCCTGCTTCTGATACTAATTCTAATTTTCTTATGTACAGTGTGTTAATATTCTCTTCCACATATTAAAGTTTAGCTAAGACCCATAGTATAAACTATGTTTGGAACAAAACTTAACAATTTTCAACTGTAAATTATAATTATACTGAATATTACCCCAGCAATGGTATTTGCTAAATATATCAATCATATAAATTAACTATTTATTACGGTGATTTATTAAGGCATATTGCATTTATACCCATCTTCCCTAGATCTAAAAAAAAGACATTTTTCTCTTTTTTTTTTAAAGATTTTTTTTTTTTTTTTAATATATTTGACATGGACAGAAGAGAGCACAATCAGAAGGAACCTCAGAGGGAGAGGAGAGGGAGAAGCAGACTCACCGCTGAGTAGGGAGCCTGATGCGGGGCTCGATCCCAGGACCCTGGGATCATGACCTGAGCCGAAGGCAGAGGCTTAACCCACTGAGCCATCCGGGCGCCCCAACATTTCTCTCTTTGTCCAGTGACAAATTCTTTTGGCTCTAACAAGGCATGAATTGTTAGGTACCCTCATTTATTATTTGTCCTCAGCCTGGTCCTCTTCCTTGTTTTCTTTGCCTTAGGCTAGAAAAGCTAAGACTGTCTGGCATATGGCATATGTTCCCCATATTTAACAAAAGCAAAAACTGAAAACCAAAGACAGAGTTTCTTCCTAGCTCTCTGTAGCCTTCGCTCCTGCCCTGTTTTCCTCCTTCCCTTCCATGAACAGTTTGCAGACACTCTCTTTTTGACTTAACCTCCTACTCACAGTCTACTTCAGTTTCCCTTCTTACCAAACTACACAAGGAAAGACATCTCAATATATTGGTCACTCACTCTTGACAACCATTCTCAGTGGAAGTGGTTTGGTCCCACACCCCTATGGTTATCATGGTCTACTTTCTGAAGCTCTAGTTTTCAAAGGCTAATGGGAAAGCCCTTTCCTTCTGCTCTGCCTTCTCTCAAGGCCCTCGTTCCTCTGTAACTACTATTTGAATGGACATGGTTCCATTCTTTCCTCGACTGTCATTTCTTCTGACTACATAGTCCCTGGGAAAACATTCCACTTTTACGGCTTTAACAACCTCTTTCTCTTTATTCTCAACTCACTCCTTTACTGATCTCCTTCAGTCTCCTGGCTTTAAATATCATCTCTAAGATTCACACATTCCAGATGTATATTTCCAGCCTCTCTTGCTCCCACACACTTGTAAATTCCTCACTCTTGTAAATTACATTGGCCCATGATATCTCTGTGTAGGATATCTGAGTTTTTATGATGGTTAATGCAGTCTTAAACTAAATAGGTCCAAAGCTGGATTCTTCATCTGTTTCATTCTCCAAATATGCTCCTCCTTCAGTCTTCCTCATGCAAATATAAAGCAGTCCCATCCTTAAAGCTGCTCTGAAAAAAATCCATGGTACTGTCCCATATTCTTCTCACTATATCGCATTACACACCCATTCTGCTAGCAATTTCTGTTACTATTACCCTCAAAATATGTCCAGAGATTAACATTTTATCAGCTCCCTGCTATCATCCTGGGGATTAAACCACCAATACTTTTTGCCTGGATTTTAAATGCAATACCCTTCTAATGGGTCTCTAGCACCTGCCGTTTCTGCCCTTCAGTTGATAGTGTCTTAAAGATAGTCTCTTACAATGTCTTAAAATGATCAGTTCCTTTCCATAGAGCAAAAGCTGAGGTTCTGTTTCTTGTTTTGTTAGTACCACCAACTGCAACTGCAACTCCCACTGCTCATTCTCTTACCTGCCTTCCTTTGTTTTGCACCAGCCACAGGGTAGATGAGAAATAGTCCCACCTCAGGAGATTGTATTCACTGCTCTGTCTGCCTGTAATGTTCTTCCTCCCATATCATTGCTCATTTCTTCCTTAGTTCCTTCAGGGATTTATTCAGACATCTCTTTCTCAGTGAGGTCTTCCCTCTCGCTAGATTGCAAAGCAAGGATATTTTATTATTTTACTATTGTATCTCTAGAGCTTAATAAAGGAACTTCCCCATAAGAACAAATGCTCAGTAAATAAGTGGTAAATGAATTGATCCTATTCACTGATTTTTCATTGGCTTCTATTCATACGCACATGTACATGTATATATGCCTAAATGCGTACACATATACACACATAATATTTACACACACATACATACATATGAATATACAAAACTTACCTTTTCTGTCTCATAATACCTCAAAGTGAAGATATTCTGAATTGAACTCAGTACCATTTGCCTGATATGATGCTTCTTTCATTTTTCCTATCCAATATGCCAGAAGTTTCTGTTATTGGATGAATACGTTCTGGAAATCTGCTGTATGGTATGGTGACTCTCGTTAGTAATCCTGTATTGTGTACTTGCAATTTTTTAAAAGAGTAGATCCTGAGTGTTCTCATCACACACACAAAATAACTATGCCAGTTGATGAATATGCCAATTACCTTAATTGTGGTAATCATTTCCCAATGTAGATGTATATTAAATCCTCACATTCTATACCCTAATATATACAATTTCTATTTGTCAATTATACCTCCATAAAGTTGGGGGGTGGAGAAAAAGAAAGAGGAATGAAAAAGTAGCTTTAGAATCCTGTTTTACTCCTTCCCCAGGATACCAATAACCAAGCATTGTTGACTCTACTCCAGAATATCTCTGAATTATTAGCTACCCCCTCTTCTGTCACAATTGCTGTAACTCGGGCCTTCCTTTTCTCCAGCAAATAGTAGCTTCACTTCCCATTTGCTTACATCCCTCTTCATGATGCTGGAAAGCAGTGTATGTAACAGTCTTACGAAGGGGAAGTGTCCTAAAGGAGGCTTTGCAGAAACGTCTGCATTGGAATTTTCAGAGGCAGTCGAAAAACACTGCCAGGGACCCGATTGAGTGGTACATTGGGCAGCACAAGAAACCAAAGGAAGCTCGGATCTTTCACTGTTACCAGTTTGGGGTTGGTTCTGTTTTCAGGGAACTAGCAACAAGTGATCTTTGAGTAAGTGAGGATGAAGGAAGACATTTTGTAACTTTTGTGAAATGGATAGAAGCGAGTGGACAAAACATTGATCCAGGTATTTGAGAGGATAAAGGTCAGAACAAATACACAACATTGAACAAAATGTAATGGTTTCTGCCCTCAGACAGCTTATGGTTTAGTGAAAGAGACAAGTAAGGGATTGCACGTACCAGCACACAGGCAGTGATGACTAAGAGTTAAGTTGCTATGAGTATAGAAACAAAACTGGGGGCCCTGGGTGACTCAGTGGGTTAAGCCCCAGCCTTTGGCTCAGGTCATGATCCCAGGATCCTGGGATCAAGCCCCGCATCTGGCTCCCTGCTCAGCAGAGATCTTGCTTCTCCCTCTGTCTCTGCCTGCTGCTCTGCTTACTTGTGCTCTTGCTCTCTCTCTCTCTCTGTCAAATAAATAAATAAAATATTTTAAAAAGGATAAAAAGAAACAAAAAGGGGGAACAGCCAAGAAGTGGGGCATGAATTGTATGTGGATTTTAGAAAGAGCTTCTCTGAGGAAAGTACTCAAATTTGAGCAGAACCCAGAGCATGAGGAGGAGTTAGTCAAATGAAGAGGGAACAGAAAGGCCATTCAACATGGAAGAAATGTGTGTGAGGTCCTGGAGATACGTGAATGGAGGAAAATGAGCTCCAGAGAGCATTGCTCTGGATGAAGTAGGAGGAGAGCCAGGGACCATGCCTGTCGGTACCTTGGAGCTCATGGTAAGAAGTTTGGGATTTGCTGTAAGTACAGCGAAATTCCATACATAAGTCACCCCTACTTAATCCCCTGGTAATCCCTCTGGTGGCTACATGGCAAATAGTTTGGGTGAGGGAAAGTCAGCACTGTACAACACTCTGGGGCTTGTGCATCCCTTGTGGATATTCTGAAAATCCAAAGTCTTTTCCAAATATCTAGAGTTTCTACCTCATCGATCTCAGCTCTAATCTGTATTTCTTTTCATTTCATTTCTTCTCTTTTCTCTTTCCTTTTCTCTCTTCTCTTCTCTTTTCAGAAATTTTATTTTGTTTATTTGAGAGAGAGAGAGAGCGAGCGAGCAAGGTGGTGGCAGGGTTGGGGGGTAAGCTTAGCAGACAGACAGGAAGAGGAATCCTCAAGCAGACTTCAAGTTGAGCTTGAACCTGATGGAGGGCTCATCTCAGAACCCTGATCTCAGTGTCTGAGGCTTCACCGACTAAGCCATCCGTGCACCCCAGAATCTGCATTTCTGTTAAGTGCCAGCGGATGCCACTGCTGCTGTTCAGTTTAACACATTTTGCATAGTGAAGTGATGATGGCAGCAACAGAGAAATTTTTCTGTGAAGACCTTATTTTCCTGTTTATTAAGATAAAAGCAGCCATTTTTTAATGGAATAACTTTTCAGTCAGTTCCCTAAGTGATTTGATCCTTTCTATAGTTTTATTTCTTTATTTTAAGAGATTTCTTACATGATATCCAAGGAGGAAAGACAGATTCCCTCTCTCATAGGCAATTTCTTTTCTTTTCTTTTCTTTCTTTCTTTTCCTTTTTTAATTTTTTCTGAGGTCTCAAAGAATGCACAATGTTTTGTCTGGTTCTCATTTCATTAAAATTTGAAATTAAAACATAGCATTTATCCCTTTCTTGTTATAAAAATGTTCACTTACTCAATTCCCTGCCAACATGCAGATTGTGGTTTAGGCTTTTCTTTCTTTCTTTCTTTCTTTTTTTTAAAAGATGTATGTATGTATGTATGTATGTATGTATTTTAGAGGGAGAGAGAAAGAGCAGGATGGAGGGGCAAAGAAAGTCCTAAGCAGACTCTGTACTGAGTGCGGATCCTGAAGCCAGATGTGGAGCTCAGTCTCATGACCCCGAGATCACAGCCCTGAGATCATGAACTGAGCTGAAACCAAGGGTCTGGCACTTAACTAACTGTGCCACCTAGGCACCCTGTGGCTTAGGCACTTTTGACAACTAAATTCAAACTCCCCATAGCAGGAGAGATGCAGTGGTTGTATAAATAAACATCCCATGTACGAAACTAATTGCACATTGTGAGAAAGTAATTGTGTTTCCTCCCAACACATGACTTTAGTACCATTATTACGTGCATATTATGCAAATGCGAACTATTTGAGAAATGCCATTTAAAAGAAGTCCCGTATTTACTTAAAATATGTTTTTGATCACTACATATGTCACCATATTAAGAAGCAGCAGTGTGGGTAGTGGGTAAGCAGCTCAGTGTGAGGATAAAATGAAAAATACGTCCATGTATACACTACTAGTGTCACGGTAACTCTATATAATTATTTTCTGTTTTCATTACTTTAACAGTTTGAGTCTATGGTTGTAATTAAGAAGCTATATCTAAATTTTACCTCTTAATATTTGTTATAAGTAAAAAGCTGCTCTACAAGAAAACACTTACTACAGTTTAAAAATATTATCTTAATGATTGTTATTTAATGCTTAATTTGGCTGCTCAGCAGTATTTTTTACAAATTAGTCCAAATTAGTTGCAAACACTGATCCTCTCACTATCAGAGAAAGCAGAAACTGACCTGCAGCCAGGTACTCAAAAACTTTGATAATAAATATGTCTCGCATATCTTTATGAGATTCTGCTTTTCATTATGCAACCTGAAAAATTGTAAAGAAAATCACTGGTGCATGTGTATTTACCTTAATTAATCAGAGTAGAGTCATATTTTTAAAGTACTCTAAGAGAGACCGTGCTTCCTACAAAAGTCCCCATGTTTGAAAGACATTTCATTTTTGTGTGGAAAATTGGTAGAAATTCCACCAATGACAGATTCATTTACTTTTCCTTTTTTTAAGTGAGGTGTAGTTGACATACAATGTTATAGTAGTTTTGTGGGTACAATGTAGTTCATTGACAATTTTATATACTGTGTGGAGTTTACCACAGTAAGTGTAGCTAACATCTGTTACCATACAACATTACTACGATATCACTGACAATTTCTCCTATCTTTTCATCCCTGTGAGTTATTTATTTTCTAACAGGAAGTTTATGCTTCTTAATCCCCTTCACCTATTTTACCCATTCTCCCACACCCCCCTCCCGACCTTTGGTAACCAACACTTTGTCCTCTGTGTTTATGAGTTTTTTTCATTCTTTGTGGGTTTTTTCCTGTTTGTTTTTTTTGATCGTTTTCCTTTCAACACCTAAAGAAGATTAATCAAACTGCAGGAAAGAAGGGGTCAGGGGAGGATTAGGTAATGAGAAGGAAAGGCAAGGCAGGCCAGGGCTCCTTGGTGAGGCCATCTGGGCTGACAGAGAAGAGCATAAGGCGAAGGAATGCCTGGAGCTGGGAAGGGAGAGGGAGGCCAGCACATCAGAAAACAGAGGAAGAAGGTTAAGTGGTGTCAAAAATGAGCATTTCTTACAATTCAATTTTACCTAAGACAACCTCTCTTCTTTTATAGTTATCATTTATTTTCAGCTATACTGGGCCTTCTCTCTTTGGCCTGGAGGGTCTGGCAGCATAATGTTAGCATGGAGGAGCATGGCCCAGAGGCCCATGAGATGAAGAGAGGTAGTCTGCCCAGAGATGCCAGAGAGTGGGGTGCTAGGTTGGGAGGACATGCTGACAGGTGTGAAGGTCCACCAGCAGTGTGCCTGAGGATACAGAGTGTTGGGGTATGTAGGGAATCTGCTTGGCTTGAGCAAATGAGTATACTGATCACATAAGTCAATACATTGACAATGATGAGGAAAACCAAGTTTACCATTGTTGGAGAAGGTGTTTACAAATAAAGCTAAAAAGAATCATGAAGTGTTGGATTGAACTTGGAAGTATTGGTATGAATCAATGGTTAAAATAATCCATATTTGTGTTTATGTCTGTATCTATATGCAGAATTAGAGATGTATGTAGGTACCTGTGTGTATGTGTGTACATGTGTGCATGCACGTATACATGTATTTCCTGGCTGTGTCCACTGAATAGGCCTAGATACTTAAACACTCTCGTAGCAGTGAGCACAATAAGTACATTGTACTTGGTTTCTAAATACAAACCCTACAATGAAGGACCCAAGACTGGAGAAATTGTTGAGACCCATTTCTCTTAGAATATCTTGTTGTGCCAGAAAGTGAGGAAATGCTTAACAAATGATAAGAACAGGTCACAATACCTGTTTAGATACTCTCACTGGCCAAATTGAGGAAGTTGGAGCTTCAAAATGGATAATAATATGATGGATTACAACCTATTGAATAAAAATTGGAATTTGTAATTTGTAAGTCTACACTGATACTGACCAACTGAAGGAATCAGTAGGCACTTGAGAAAAAGAAAAGCTTTTCCTTACAGAAGAATGCTAATGATAAATGTAAGAAAAATAATGGAATAGATAGACACCATGGGCCCACTATCCCTGTGGTAATTGATTCAGGAAGGGTGGTGAGTGGGAACCCAGCAAGTGGATGGTGGTTTGATGGCAAGTGGGATATTGACATAATCCTGGGCTATCTCCCTATACCTTGAATATATCAGTTACAAAAAGAGAGAGAGGAACAGGACTATGTGGAGAAGCCTGGTCGAAAGAACATGACCAGGTGTTAAAGGTTAACCTACTCCACTCGTAAGCTATTTCACCATCATGGGCCTCTGATGGGAAGCACGGAGAAAAGTGTGGGATTTCTTTGGTTTCCCTACCAAGAAAACATGTCTTGAGTCTAGTAATGAGGAAACCTTAGGTGGACCCAGATTCAGGGTCATCTGACAATATTTAAGATCTATATTCTTTAAAATTGTGAGGCTCAAGAAGAACACAGAAAGATGGAGGAGGTCTTCTGGTTAGGAGTCATGACAAATAAATATGAGAGGTGTTCTTAAATGGAATTCTGAACCCGGAAAAAAAAGAAAAAAGATTTCACTGGGATCATTGGTGAAATTTAAATTAAATTCTAAGGATTAGAAGATAAAGTTATGTCATTGATGATGTCCTAATTTGCAGGGTTGTATCACGAGAATAATGAGACATCAGGACTATAACTTGCTCAGATGATCCAAAGAAAGGCTAGTAACAATGGTTATATACACACATACATTATGTGTGAAAGCAAAGAAAGGTAACAGCTGGGGAATTCTTTGTATATTCTATTTAAAATATGGTGGTGTTGACTAAGATCTATAGGTACGATTGTGACTTGAAAATCTAACTCAGGATCAATAGTCATTACCACATTTCAGCACACCGGGGGCTTTTTGCTAGCGTTTGCACTGTTCTCTGGAATGCCTTTCCTCATTTCTGACTTGGCTTTTAAATTGGACCCGAAGTCTTCTTGACAATGTGACTGTATTTCTCAGACTTGTGATGTATCAGCCCCTAGCCTTTCCCAGCCACACAGTCAGGCCAGAGCCTGTGAAGTTATTTCAGAGGACCTATCCCAGTGTATTGCTGACTTTGCTGCTAGTGATTGCTAAGCGAGAGCCCTAGCAGAATCACTGGAAGTGAAAGGGTATTGGCGCTGGAAGAGACCTTGTGGGATGATGCCATCCAGCATCATCATTTATATTCGTATTCGTTTTAAAGCTGAGCAAACAGGACCCTGGAGAGCTCAAGTAACCGCTCACATTTCACCTACGTAATTGGTGGCAGAATCATTATGAATGCCCTGGTGTCTGACTCCTCGTTCAGTGCTCCTCAACAGCCGCTATGTTCACAGCTTTCAGTTCACAGCCTCATAAATCTAGCTGTTTGACTGAAAAGCCAACATGCAGTGGCACGCATTTAAACTTACTTGGATGGATTGAACTGTCCAGGACTGCGAGAATTTTGAGCCCAATGGCCTTGGCATTGTGTGGTCTATGCCTTTAGGTCACCACACCTGCTTCTTTGTTGCTTCTCTGATGTTCCAGGAAAACTCCAGCCCAAAGGCTTGTCTTAGTTGCTGCTGTAGTAAGATACCACAGGTGAGTGGCTTAAACACAAATATTTATCTTCAGAGTATGGAGGCTGAAAATCTGGGATCAGTGTGCCAACATGGCTGAACTCTGCTAAGGTCTCCCCTCTTGGCTTGCCTCTGGCTACTTAGTTATTGTGTCCTCACATGGTAGAGACAGAAAGAGCTCTGGTCTCTTTACCATCTTATAAGGACATTAATTTAATCACGGGAGCTCCTCTCTCATGACTTCATCTAAAGCTAATTACCTTGCTAAGGCCCCACCTCCAAAAGCCATCACATTGGGAGTTATGGCTTCAACATATGGATTTGGTGGGAGACACAGACTTTCAGTTCACAGCAAGTCCCTTGTTTGGTCCTTTGTTCTTACCGTTCCCTCTGCCTGGCATACCCCTCCTCAGATAAGTTTTGGCTGACTTCCTTTTAGTCATATCTCCCCCTCTTGGTATGATATACACTGACCACCATCTTTAATTCTGTAAACTGCACCACCTACTTCTCCACCTTCTCTGATTCCCTTAGTTGGTCTACCTTTTTTTTTTTAATCAGCTTAAAATTTATGTATTGTGTTTCTTATTTATTATATGTTTCCCCTATTGTAATATAGGATCCAGAAAAGGAAAATCTGCGTTTTATTCACTGATGTATCCCAAGTGCACAGGTCAATGTCTGGCACATAATATATGCCCAATAAATATATATTGAGAGAGTCCATTGGAATTATTCCATCTATCTATGTCTAAACCAATCGCTGGAAAAGGAAATAGAATTACTCTGATAGGTTTAGTCAGGTAGTTCTCAAAGTATGTCTCCCATTCCCTTCGAACTGCTTAGATATACACATTCTTGTGCCCCATTCCAGACCTACTGGATCAGAATATCTGGGTTTGAGGCCCAACAATTCGTGTGTGTGTTTAAGATGGATTCATTGGTGGGCTGGTTGATTTGTTTTCAGAGGGTGGGGGCTGAGAGAGAGAGTGAATCTCAAGCAGACTCCATGCTGAGCACAGAGCTCTATCCCATGACACTGAGCTCATGACCTGAGCCCAAAATCAAGAGGCAGTGGCTCAACTGACTGCACCACCCAAGCGCCCCCAACAGTTTGTGTTACAGCAAGCTATTCATGTTGATTCTGATTTAGACTTAAATT
The DNA here is from genome assembly GCF_011764305.1 of Mustela putorius furo. Lineage (NCBI taxonomy): Eukaryota > Metazoa > Chordata > Mammalia > Carnivora > Mustelidae > Mustela > Mustela putorius. The sequence continues at coordinate 1,887,748 of NW_025421577.1, forward strand.
TCAAAGGCACTGCTTTTTGAAACCACTGACCCCTAACAGCTATCTGAACTAAACCAGGGGCAGGTGGGTGGGCAACGACAATGTGTGCCACAAGCCTTTCCGTGTTTTTTTAAATCTGTAGCTAATAAGTACGCTCTTGAGAAATGAGAAAAATCCTGCTCTGCAAAAAACAGCCGGACTGCAAGGAGCATCTTCAGGGTTATGGCAGTGGGGAGAAATCTTGGCTGTGATGGGAGAATGGCTGGGCTAAAACTGGCCTACATCTCTCTCTCCTACTTCCCCAGCTTGTCCTACACTATAGGAGGCCTAACCTTTGTCCCTCTCACTCAGAGAGAGTGGCCACTGTGGCTCTCAGTCCGTCACTTCATATCTCTGTGCCCGCATTCTCGTTTTATTTATTTATTTATTATTTTTTATAAACATATATTTTTATCCCCAGGGGTACAGGTCTGTGAATCACCAGGTTTACACACTTCACAGCACTCACCATAGCACATGCCCTCCCCAGTGTCCATAACCCCACCCCCCTTCTCTCAACCCCCTCCCTCCAGCAACCCTCAGTTTGTTTTGTGAGATTAAGAGTCACTTATGGTTTGTCTCCCTCCCAATCTCATCTTGTTTCATTTATTTCATTTTATTTTTTAATTAAAAATTTTCAGGGTTCCAAAATTCATTGTTTATGTACCACACCCAGTGCGCCGTGCAATACATGTCCTCCATAATACCCACCACTAGGCTCACCCAACTCCCCACCTTCGCCCCTCCAAAACCCTCAGTTTGTTTCTCAGAGTCCATGTTCTCTCATGGTTTGTCTCCCCCTCCAATTTCCCCCAACTCAATTCTCCTCTCCATCTTCCAATGTCCTCTGTATTATTCTTTATGCTCCACCAGTAAGTGAAACCATATGATAATTGACTCTCTCTGCTTGACTTATTTCACTCTGCATAATTTCTTTCAGTCCCGTCCATGTTGATGCAAAAGTTGATATTCATCCTTTCTGATGGAGGCATAATATTCCATTGTATATATGGACTATATCTTCTTTATCCATTCGTCTATTGAAGGGCATCTTGGCTCTCTCCACAGTTTGGCGAGGTGTGGCCATTGCTGCTATGAATATTGGGGTACAGATGGCCCTCCTATTCACTACATCTGTATCTTTGGGGTAAATACTCAGTAGTGCAATTGCAGGGTCATAGTGTAGCTCTATTTTTAGATACTTAAGGAATCTCCTACACTGTTTTCCAAAGTGGTTGCACCAACTTGCATTCCCACCAACAGTGTAAGAGGGTTTCCCTTTCTCCATGTCCTCTCCAACACATGTTGTTTACTGTCTTGTTGATTTTGGCCATTCTAACTGGTGTAAGGTTATATCTCAGTGTGGTTTTGATTTGAATCTCCTTGATGGCTAATGATGATAAACATTTTCTCATGTGTCTGTTAGTCATTTGTATCTCTTCTTTGGAGAAGTGTCTGTTCATGTTTCTGCCCATTTTTTGACATGATTATCTGTTTTGTGTGTTGAGTTTGAGGAGTTCTTTATACATCTTGAATATCAACCCTCTGTAGTGTCATTTGTGACTATCTTCTCCCATTCCGCGGGTTGCCTCTTTCTTTTGTTGACTGTTCCCTTTGCTGCGCAGAAGCTTTTGATCTTGATGAAATCCCAGAAGTTTATTTTCGCTTTTGTTTCCTTTGCCTTTGGAGATATACCTGGAAAGAAGTTGCTGTGGCCATGTTTAAGAGATTACTGCCTATGTTCTTTTCTAAGATTTTGATAGATTCCTGCCTCACATTAAAGTCTTTTATCCATTTTGAGCTTATCTTTGTGTATGGTGTAAGAGTATGGTTGAGTTACTTTCTTCTACACATAGCTGTCCAATTTTCCCAGAACCATTTATTGAAGAGACTGTCTTTTTTTCCCACTGTATATTTTGTCATGCTTTATAGAGGATTATTTGACCATAGAGTTGAGGGTCTTTATCTGGACTCTCTACTTTGTTCTACTGGTCTATGTGTCTGTTTTTGTGTGAGTACCATGCTGTCTCGGTGATCACAGCTTTGTAGTAAAGCTTGAAATCAGTCAACATGATGCCCCTAGCTTTGTTTTTTTTCTTTTCAACATTTCCTTAGCAGTTCAGAGTCTCTTCTGTTACCATACAAATTCTAGGATTGTTTGTTCCAGCTCTTTGAAAAATGCTGGTGGAATTTCGATTGGGATGACATTGAAGGTATAGCTTGCTCTAGGCAGTATACACATTTTAACAATGTTTATTTTTCCGCTCCATGAACTTGGAATGCTCTTCTATCTTTTTGTGTCTTCTTCAATTTCTTTTTATGAGTGTTTTGTAGTTCCTTGAGTAGAGATTCTTTACCTCTTTGGTTAGGTTTATTCCCAAGTATCCTATGGTTTTTGGTGCTATAGTAAATGGAATCGATTCTCTAATTTCCCTTTCTATAATTTCATTGTTAGTGTATAAGAAAGAAACTGATTTCTGTACATTGATTTTGTATCCTGGCATATTACTGAATCATCGTATGAGTTCTAATAGTTTTGGGGTGGAGTCTTTTGGGTTTCCCATATAAAGTATCATATCACCTGCAAAGAGAGAGTTTGACTTCTTTCCAATTTGAATACCTTTTATTCCTTTTTGTTGTCTGATTGCTGTTTCTAGGACTTCTAGTACTATTTTGAACAACAGTGGCGAGAGTGGACATCCTTGTCGTGTTCCTGATCTCAGAGGGAAGGCTGTCAGCTTTTCCCCATTGAGGATGATATTTGCTGTGGGTTTTTCATAGCTAGATTTTATGAAGTTGAGGAATGTTCCCTCTATCCTTATACTCTGAATCATTTTAATCAGGAATGAAAGCTGTATCTTGTCAGCATTGCTTGTCAAATGCTTTTTCTGCCTCAATTGAGAGGACCATGTGGTTCTTCTCTCTTCTCTTATTGATTTGTTCTATCACATTGATTGATTTGGGAATGTCAAACCACACTTGCATCCTATGGATAAATCCCACCTGGCCATGGTTGATAATATTTTTAATGTACTGTTGGACCCTATTAGCTAGGATCTTGTTGCAAATCTTGGCATGCATATTCATCAGGGATATTAGTCTGAAATTCTCCTTTATGGTGGGGTCTTTGCCTGGTTTGGAGATCAGGGTAATGCTGGCTTCATAAAAAGAGTCTGGAATTTTCCTTCTGTTTCTATTTTTTGAAACAGCTTCAGGAAAATAGATATTATTTTTCTTTGATGTTTGGTAGAATCCTCCAGGGAATCCATCAGGTCCTGGGCTCTTGTTTTTTTGGGAGGTCTTTGATCACTGCTTCAATCTTGTTATTAGATATCAGTCTATTCAGGTCAGTTTCTTCCTGATTCAGTTTTGGAAGTTTATAGGTTTCCAGGAACGCATCCATTTCTTCTAGGTTGCTTAACTTGTTGGCATATAGCTGTTGATAATAATTTCTGATGATTGTTTCTATTTCCTTGGTGTTAGTCATGATCTCCCTTTTCATTCATAATTTTATTAGTTTGGGTCCTCTTTTCTTTTAGATTAGTTTGGCCAGTGGTTTATCAATCTTATTGATTCTTTCAAAAATCCAGCTTCTAGTTTCAATGTGTTCTACTGTATCTCTAGTTTCTATCTCATTGATCTCTGCTCTAATCTTATCATTTCCCTTCTTGTGTGTTGAGTTGACTTAATTTGTTGTTGATTCTCCAGTTCTTTAAGGTGTTAAGAGAGCTGGTATATTCTGAATTTTTCAATTTTTTGAGTGAGGCTTGGATAGCTATGTATTTCTCCCTTAGGACTACCTTTGTTATATCCATAGGTTTTGGACCAAAGTGTCTTCACTTTCATTGGTTTCCATGAATTGTTTAAGTTCTTCAATTTCCTGGTTGATCCAAACATTCTTAAGCAGAGTGGTCTTTAGCTTCCAAGTATTTGAATTCCTTCTAAACATTTTCTTGTGGTTGAGTTCCAGTCTCAAAGCATTGCAGTCTGAGAATATGAAGGGAATAATCTCAATATTTGGTATTGGTTGAGCCCTGATTTATGACCCCATATGTGGTCTATTCTGGAGAAAGTTCCATGGGCACTCGAGAAGAATGAATATTCTCTTGTTTAATGGTGGAATGTTCTGTATATATCTATGAGGTCCACCTGGTCCAATGTGTCATTCAAACCTAAGGGTGTATCCTTAGGTTCCAAATGGGTCTCTTGTAGACAACCCTGTGCTGTTTTATGGGAGTGTTTAGGCTGTTCACGTTGAGAGTAATTATTGAAAGATACATTTTTATTGACATCATGTTGCCTGTGAAGTCCTTGTTCCTATAGACTGTCTTTGTAATTTTCTGTTCTATGACACTCTTGGGTTCTTTCTTCTTTTATAGAACCCTCCTTAATATTTCTTGTAATGTCATTTTGGTGGTCACATACTCTTTTAAATCTTGCCAGTCTTGGAAGTTCTTTATCTCTCCAACCATTTTGAATGTCAGCCTTGCTGGATAAAGTATTCTTGGTTGGATGTTCTTCTCATTTAGTGCCCTGAATATGTCTTGCCAGCCCTTTCTGGCTTGCCAGGTTTCTGTGGACAGGTATGACGTTATTCTGATGGACCTTTCACTGTTCTTAAGGAATCTCTTCCCTCTAGCTGCCCTCAGAAGCTCTTGTCTAAAATTATGATTCGTCAGTCTCACAATCAAGTGCCTTGATGTCTTTTTAGATTTATTAATCTTGGGAGGTTTTCTTTCTGCCTCTAGGGCAGGAATGCTGGTTCTATTCCTCAGACTGGGAAAAAGTTTTGTCCAGGGTTTCTTCAACTTTTTCTTCTAGTCTTCTTTCTCCCCCCCCCCCCCCAGGGATTCCAATAATTCTGACGTTGGAATGTTTCATGGTGTCACTTATTTCCCTAATTCTGTTTTCATGGCTTCTAAGTTGATTGTTCCTGGCACCCTCCTGATCCTTTTTCTCTATCAATCTGTCCTCTGGATCACTAATTCTATCTTCTGCCTTGGTTACCTTAGCTGTTAGAGTATTTAGATTAGATTGGATCTCACTGATAGCATTTTTAATTTCTTCCCTGGTGGCTTTCACTTCTGCCCTTAGAGATTCTATGTTGTCACTAATAGTTTTCTCCAACCTGGCCATTGCCCAAGGAATTGTTACCCTGAATTCCCTTTCCGACATACTGTTTATGTCCATATTCTATAGTTCTGATGGAGAGGGCACAGTCTCTGAATTTTTCCTCTGTTGGATGCTCCTCCTCCTAGTCATTTTGGTGAGAGGTGGTCGAGGAGATGTGTAGCTGAGTATATCAACCATGATCCAGGCAAGGTGCCCCCTGGAATGCTTCTGAGCAATCGGAGGTCACCACCAAAAAGAAAGAAAAAAGAAAAAAAGAAAAAGAGAGATACAGAAAAATAAGAAGAATAGATCCAGGCAGAATGGGCCCCAAAGGTAAGATTTATAAGGTATAGAAACAAAAATGGACAAACAAAAAGACTGGCAAAAATAAATGGCAAGAAAAAAAAAAAAGAACCCAGCTAAAATGAACCCAAGAATAAGATTTATATAATACCAGAACAAAAACAAATACACAGAAACCCTGACATAAGAAAAAGACAGGAGGGTGGTTATAAACCCTCGATGTGGGTGAGGAAGGTTATATTGGTTCTTCCTGAGTGTATGTTGATATCTTTGCTAAAGGACTCAACTTTCCAGAGATAAAGGGAGATTAAAAATGGTTTAAATATAGGGATAGTATTGATTAGGGAAAGAGGATTACCTTGAAGTTTTTTCCAAATGTATATTAAGAAAAAATAGAAAAGAAAAAGAATGAAAGGTCCCCCAATGATAGGTCTGTGATCAAAGGAGTGAGACTGATACAAAGCGAAAGTCAAGCAAAGCTTTATTTTGCGCCAAGCATCAAGAATCAAACCTACTGTTCAGGGCCGCCTCTTACAGAGACGGCGACCCCTCCCTGCCCTACAGACTAACTTTTATAGAGCAAAGGCCACGTGGTTGAGCCTGGCCACACGCAGGTGGCCAATGAGATTGTAACACACAGAGAAAGCTGCACAGTCATGCTAGGTCACACACAGGTGACCAATTGAATTACAATTCACCCCATAGTAGCTATTTGAACTAGCCTATCACCTTGGTCAGAATTAGTGCCCAAATGGTGGGGCCCACACTCCTTGGTAGCGAGGGAGAGAGAATGTGCGCCCCACTGATTGGATGTCTTCACCTGGCCCAACTCATCCCTGCATCCGGACTCTGTTATGTCTACCTGACCTGACCCACCCTTGTATTTGGGCTCTGTTATCTGGGACTGGTCGACCATATTTTACTGGTTTCCTGGACTTGCTTTTAAGTAGGTTCCCCTGGGGTCAGGGTCAGGGTCAGTTTAAGTTTTACTACATAAACAACAAAATCACTGTTTAACCAGATGTAATCACTCTGGCTAAGTAGGCCCTTACAAAGAACATATGTATATATATGACAAAATTTCAAGTTAAAAGGTTATTATGGAATATGTTGTATTAAACCTCTAGTTGTAATGGTAAGTAGGTTAAAAAAATTAAAAAGAACACAAATAGTGGGGACAAATTAAAAATAAAAGTTGTATCTATGAAATATACAGGTTCTAGGGCAATAGTGGGAACTTAACATATTGTTTTCCCTAGATATTGGGGTTTTACAGTTTCATGGGGACCCTGTGGTGGTTGTCCTCTCATTCTTTCAGCTGGCTTTCTGGGGAGGGGGCTGCCATGTTGTTTTCAGGCAGTCTTGCTTAGTTGAGTCCTCCTGCTTCCTATCAAAGGGCTGGGCTCTGTGGAAACTGGCTTTTCAGTCTTTTGTTCTCTGGAGATTTTTGTTCTTTGGTGGCTTTTTGCAGCTTTGCGGAGGTTTAGTGGAAAGCAAACTGCATCCAGACCTCCATCTCTGAGAGAAGCCTCAGTCTGTTCCCCTCTGTGTGGTCCAGAACACACAGACTCCCCCTCTGCAAACTCTGCTGAGCTGTGCACCCTCCCACAGGCAGTGCACGACCCCAGTCAACATCTCAGGGGCGCCCAAAGTGCCTGCTTGTCTCTGTACCCCTGTGCCAATACTGCGAGCAATATTAGTCCAGGGAGCTCACTTCCAGTGGTTGCCTTTGCCGGGACTGCTGTCTGGGGTACAGACCTCAGGTTTTCACCATGGCATTGTGACTCGGCGAGTCCTACAGACCGCTGGCTAGCACCAGCACAGTTTTCTCAGGCATGGGTGGGGAGCGGATCAGACCCCATCGCGCAGCGCGCAAGTGTTCTAGGGAACACAGGCTGGCACCATTACCAGACTCCCTCATGCAGGGCCGGGAGTGTTCCCAGCAGAACCCTAGTGCAAGTCGAGCAACCCCAGAGTCTCCCCCGCACTCTATCTGGCACGGGTGTTCACCGGGCATTGGCCATCCTGGGTCCGTGGGCTTAGGTCCGTCCCCTTGACCACCTGATTCCACCAGTTGCCCCTTAAGACCTTTTGCTCTTTTTGAGTGCTTTTAACCAGACTCCAAGGTAATGCTGGTCCCCAATCACAGGGCACTTTTGTATCAGGGTATTACTTTCCAATGGGTCACTTCTCGTGGCTCCCTCCCCCTTCTGTTTATCCTCGGATATCAGTCCAAGTGTTCCCACTTTGCTTTACCTCTTCACTGATGTCTTCTGCCCCTGTAGAGATCCAGAAGTGCATAATCCTACATCTCAGGCTGATTTCATGGGTGTACAGAGTTTTCTGGTAGACAGTTAGCTCACTTTAGGGGACCGGCTGAAACAGGGTCTCCTACTTCTCTGCCATCTTGCCCCTTCTCCCCTTCTGGTGCTCTCATTTTAAATGAAAGCATTGGGCTACATGATTTTCCAGGTTTCTTTGCATTAGTCTTGGATTGGGCAACCTGGAGAGGGCCATCTAAGAAAACACCCCCATTTTAACTCAACTCCAGATTTAATCAGAAACAAGAGGACACAACCCAGGCTCTCTTTTGGAACCAAGATAGGTTATTATTAATCTGTTTAAATATTTTTTTTTTACTAATACAACAGCTATTTCTTGAGCTCCCACCCTGTCAGTCATCTTGCTATTTGAAGTCACTAGAAAGAAAAGAAACAGTCCCCTTTCCTGAAGGACATATAGTCTAGTAGAAAACACAGGAGTAAACCAACGTGTGGTAAGGGAGCAAGATGCTAGCAGAAGGCATAAGGCAAGCATGAACTGTCCTTGTATTGCCAGCACTTAAAGGCAGAGAAGTCTGTCACTCAAGCATTGTTTATTAAGGAGAATCAATAATCATGTAAAGGCTTGACATTTAAACAAAGAGAAAATTTAGTGAAGGCAGGAGAGTGTTACGCTTGCTTCTAAAATCAGAATGGCTTTGAGTGATTTTGTAATTGACTTTCCTGTTACTCTTTTTTGCACCTTCCGATGCCCCAATTAATTTATTTAAAAGGTATCTGCCATTTTCCTTATTCTCTTAACAGGAACATGGACTTTAGTTCAATTGACAACCTCAGGCACCATGGTGGTGTGTTCACTATGGGTAATTCCCAGGGCAGGAGGCTCAAAACAGGACAGCATCAGGGATATGCCTCTCTTTTTCTCCACATTGTGACAAATTTAGGGGAGATCCACATAAGGTTGTCAGGCTGTGTCCTGGGGCATGGTGAATTACACGTGATTTCACATTTTTTAAAAGATTTTACATATTTATTTGAGAGAGCAAGAGAGAGCCTGAAAAAGAAAGAGAGCAAGCAAGAGAAAGTACGAGCTGGGGAGAGGGCAGAGGGAGAGTGACAATCAGATTCCTGGCTGAGCAGAGAGCCTGATATGGGGCTCAATCCCAGGACCCCGGGGTCATGACCTGAGGCAAAGGTGGACACTTAACTCACTGAGGCACCCAGGCACCTCTGATTATCACATTTTAAAGTATACTTTGATCAAACGGGTCTTTTTCTTGCTCTAAATTATCCAGGAATACTGAGAAGCCATAGCTACGGAGAAAAGGAGTAGTAGGTGTAATTCTAATCTGTGCTAATTGATCTCTCATTAATCCTCCTTATTTTAGGTATTTTTGGTGTTCCATGAAATTAATGGACATTCATTTAACTGTATTAAAGATGTACAACTAAGTAAAATACCTGTCCATTTGATCTGAGATGAAGGTCTATTAATTTGTGCCGGTAGCGTTCATGATGAGAAGAAATCTGACTCTGTCTGTGGAATATCTTGCTGTCCACCCCCATTCCTTTGTAAAAATTTCCCCCATGGCTCTGACTCTTTATGTAAGCCTGGGCTGATGGGTGGTTCTGGGGAGTCAGGTCCCCAGGCTGGCTTTTCTCAGGAGACTGGGAACATACAGGATACCTCTTCCCATTGAGGTCCACTGTCCAAACCCACTGGAAGGCTTCCTCTACCCTTTCTTTCTCTTTACAATTCTGTATAATCTGAATTGCACCGGAATCTAGATAGATTTTGTAGTGCCATTTCTCCATGGCAGAAAGAAATGTGTTCTGGGAAAATTTTGGCATGTACGTACAAATGCCCGTGCACACACAAACACACACACACACCCCTCTTCCAGGGAACATTCCTTACAAATGTTACATGCACTTGTTGGTCTTATTGATGATGTGCACAATGTTTATTAACAGTCTTGTCAGTGAGCGGTGAGGTATTGATGGCATCACCAAGGGACAAAGTGAAGTTCCCATCACTTAATAATTCCTTCCAAAGAATCAGGCCACAGTAACCATGAAGCAGTTTATTAGCACACCAAATGTGAGACTACATTTTGAATTCTAGCTGTAATGACATTTTGTCTAGAGGACATTGATTTTGTTTTACCATGCTGCTTCTGGAAGTGTAAGGGAAACAAAATTATGATTCAAATTACTAACATTAATGAAAAATCATTTCATTCCTTTTTATTACTTGGACCAGCACCCGGAGAGGAGCTCTGCCGAGACAGGAAGGCAGATCCACGCTAGCCATCTGTCAAGTGCTTGAGATTATAAAGTCACGGGGGGTAACATTTAATACTACTCACCATGCAGGACCTACTTTAGCCAAGCTAAATAACAGATTTTTAAACGTGGAGAAGAGCTGTGAGTGTCTTATTGAAAGGGCTTTTGGAAGGGTTATAGTTACAGGTAGTTCAAAACTGTTGACAAGTGAGGTTGGCACAGCTGAACATTTGAGACCTGTCAGCCCTAACACATTCAGAGCATGACATCCCGGATTGAAGGGAGGTGAAACGTATTCAATGAATGCGCTGTCTTTTTTTCTCCCTATCGGTTGACTGAGCTTTGCACAGGGTGAAAATAAGTATTCTACGTGCTATCTGTCACAGTCTGATGCCCTCACATTGGATGTGATCTGGGTATTACATTTCAAACTTTCCCACCGACTCCTTTTATTTTCTGTCACAAGTGTGCTGGATATAGATATGAGACCTTAGAGACCTAACCCAAGTTTCTAAGTCCAAATTCTTCCTCTTTGGGGAAGACCTTTTGGGTTTATCAGTCAGAATTCTGACCCGAGGCCCAGGACCCATAGAGATAAGATTTTGAAGACAGTGCAAGGAAGGAATGGTTTACAAAGGTGTGTTGGGGGTTTAGGAAATCAGTAGGGGGATGGGGAGGCATTCAGGGACTAGTGACTGTGGAAACTGGGAGCCCTTAGGAGGCTCAGGCTGGGACCATGGAGAAGTGGCTGTCTAGTCCCACAGATGCAGCCACCTCCAGAACCAGATGCCAGAATAAGGAAAGAGCTAGGGAAGAAACACCCAGAACTCAGTCTGCTACTACTGGCTGGTCTCCTGATGTATCCCACTGGCAGAACATAATAGGAAGTGAAAGGCAAGGTGGCTTGGGGGATGAAGTCACCACGGTGTCCCCAAGAATACAATGCAGAGAATGAAGAGTGAGGTGTAAAAGAGTGAGGTGACAAATGAGGCTAACAACTGTAGTGGATTAGACTGGAATGAAGGGGGGCACCTGGGTCGTTTAGTCAGGTAAGCATCTGACCCTTGATTTCCGCTCAGGTCATGATCTCGGGGTCATGGGATGGAGCCCAGTATCAGGTTCCAAGCTTGGTAGGGAGCCTGCTTGAGATTCTCCCTCTCCCCCTTCCGCTTCGCCTATTTGCATTCTCTCTCTCCTTCTCTCTCTCAAATCAATCAATCAATCAATCAATCTTAGGGGGTGGGGGAGAAGAGAACATCATGAGTAATTCAGTCTCCTTTTGCACTGGTTCTGAAGAGTTAAGCTTACCTGGTCAGTAAACAATACATGTCAGTTGAAGCCCTTCTCTTTAGCTTTACATGAAGGTATTATATTCATTTTATTTATTTATTTAAAAGATTTTATTTATTTATTTGACAGGGAGAGATCACAAGTAGGCAGAGAGTCAGGCAGAGAGAGATGTGGGGAGAAGCAGGCTTCCTGTAGAGCATAGAGCCCGATGCAGGGCTCGATCCCAGGACCCCGAGATCATGACCTAAGCCGATGGCAGAGGCTTTAATCCACTGAGCTACCCAGGCCCCCCAGTATTATTTTCATTTTAAAGTGTATGGAGTCAACAGAAGGGTCATTGAGAAGAAGGAGGCCCACATGATTGAAAGGGCTATACAAACTGGGGACAGCAGCTTATCTACATTTCCACCCACCAATTTCCTTTCAGTCACAAACAAACAAAGAATTGTATTTAGGAAGTTGGGACAAGTATCCAGTCATTGTGGGACATAGAAATGTTTTTAAAGAAATTCAGTCATTGACAGGGGTAGGGAAACATGGAGACTCTTGACTGTGCTTGGAAGCCCAGGGATCATGCTTAGAGATTCAAATACCAGCTGATGGCAGAATAACTTTTGACTCTTCTGCATGGTGAACCTAGTGTTGCCTGAACCAGTTCCTGCCCTGGTCAGGATTGGCTTAGCACCAGGACAAGATTAAGTCTGGAGCCAAAAGTCACCAGTTACCAAAGCTGAAAGTGGGGGAGGTGCACAGCTTAAGCAGCTACAATCATTCTTTTTATGCGAGATAAGTGCTGTCTGATGGCTTTACGGTAAATTAGTCCTGTGACATTTTCAATTAAACACATTCAGATTTCTTAAACATATCTTACTCTGACCTCTGAGGATGAAATAAATAATTTTCAATACACTTCAATGACTATGGCATACAATTGTTGATCTAGACATTACCTTTCTAGTGTTTTAATAATTTGGTTTTGAAGAGTCAAGATACCATTGTTTTAATTTTTAAATCATATTCTATATTAGAATATTTTTAAGTCAGAAGGTACTCATTCAGAAAAGTCCATGATACTATCTTTAATTAAAACATTTTGGTTCCTTATTTAATAAAGTATGACAAATGTAACAAAAATTAATTCTGCCAACAATGACACCTACTGAATGGGAGTTCTGTCTTTCTGGTCTATAAAGTAGTTCAGACTGGAAAAAAAAAAAAGCTTATTTTATAAATAAAAAGATGTAAATTGACCTAATGAAAAATATGTACAGCCTATTTAACACCATACATTTTTTGGTTTGTTGAAGTTAGTCCAGGTACACTATAAAAATAAATGAAACCTTATGGCTTTCAAAAACATCTTTTTCAAGATACACATCCAACAATCAGATTGTTTGATCAATGTTTATTTGTTTAGAATCATTACATATGTTTATGCTATTTTACATATCACTCATACATTATATAGTTTACTAAATCTATATTTTTATCTAGTTCCTTTACCTACTTTAGGATTCCTTTAGATATCTCTCTCTTTTTGCCTGTATTCATGAACTGTAAAAATTTTAACATTTTCAAAGTTGTGTTTGCTACTCATCCTCTCTGAGAACAGGAGGTTAAAATAAATGACATATTTTCCTGATTCTAAGAAGGTGGTAAATTGCACAATGAAGCAAATGCTTTCGCTGTAAAATGAATGTACCAATTAGAAGAAGCATATCTTGGTTTTCACTTGTAAAATGGTGCAGCCACTATGAAAACAGATTGGCAGTCTCTCAAAAAGTTAAACACAGAGCTACCATATTGACCCAGTGATGAACTCAGAGTTATATACAACCAAAAAATTGAAAGCAGGGACTTGAACAAATACTGGTGCAGCTGTGTTCATTGCAGCAACATTCACAATACACAAAAGATGAAAAAAATCCTCAATATCCATCAACAATGGGATAGATAAAAGAAATGCAGTATACACGGAATATATAACACTACTGAGTCATGGAAAACAATGACATTTTGACAAATGGTACAATGTGGCTGAACCTTGAAACCATTGTGGTAAGTGAAATCAGCCAGACACAGAAAGACAAATGTTAACGTGATTTCACTTACTCAAGGTATGTAGAATAGGAAAATCCATAGAGGCAGAAAGCAGAATAAGGTTACCAGGGGCTGCAAGGAAAGAAAGAGAAGTCATTACTTAACAAGTACAGAGTTTACAGATGTTGGGGATGATGCAGTTTTGGAAATAATGGTGATAGGAACACAGCGTTGAGGATGTAATTAATGTCGCTGAACTGTGCACTTTTAAAGGGTTGTAGTGATAAGATTACATGTGTGAAATACACACACATTTCAAAATTCCGTTCAGCTTACTCTAACAAATATTTATTCATTAAAAACTATTCACGGCCCTGTCATTTCCCTCTAGACATTTACGTTCTAAAATGATGGACGACAAAGAGTTCTAAGAAATGTAAAGAAGGATTGGTATTGGTTTGGGGAGAACTAGGTAATGCAGAAAGGACCCGGTGGATGATTAGGTGGGGTGTGAAGGATATCTTAAATACTAATGACAGATATAGCCATGCAAACAGAAGAAACATAATGAGAAGCAACACTGCGGCAAGAAACTGTTCATCTTTAAAGAAGCATGGGGTGCTCGGAAAGAAGTGAGAAAGAAGGCTGCAAGTGGAGAGGCATTTTGAGAAACTGAAATTATGGAGCTCTGCTGCTGATAGTCTTGTGCTTTTTGACACTGGACCGATTTCCCTTGTTATCTTCCACTCAGTTCTATGGGAGACCAGGCATGGTATTGGTACTATTAAGAAAAGGTTGAAATATAAATTTCCTAGCTTAGTGCCATGAATATCCAGATGCTTCTGTAACATTTTGTGATTAGCTCTTCTTGAGCTTAGGGGTCTTATAAATTAATAACTGTGGTGGGTGGCAGAATGCCCCCACTCCCAAAGGTGTCAATGCTATAATCTGCAGAATAGGAATACAGATATATTAAAGTCATGGACAAGAGCAATTTAATTTAGCATATAGAAATGAAACTCAGCTGACCTTAAAATAAGATTATACTGTACTTTCTCAGTAGACCCAGTGTAATCACAAGGGTCCACCAGGGCAAAAGAGGGAGGGGAAGAACCAGAACCACAGAGAACACCACGAGAACAATCTGACCAGTCATTGCTGGCCTTGAAGGTGAAAAAGGGCTGGTCAAGGACTATGGGCAGCTTCCAGAGCAAGGAAATGGATTTCCCCCAGAAGCTTCCAGAAGGAATGAAGCTCTATAACTACCTTGAATGTAGCCCAGTGGTACTCATTTTGGACTTTGGACCTCCCAAACTGTAAAAAAATAAGCTTGTGTTCTTTTAAGCCACTAAACTGTGGTAACTTGCTATGGTGGAAAAAGGAAACTGATTCAGTAACTCATACAGAGTAAAAGAACAAAGACCTTCACTCTCTGCTTTACTTCTTAAGGCTCTTCTCTTAGGGGATTAGAAGTGCCCCAAGGGTTAATTTTGCTAGAATTTTCAACCTCTGAATTAGCAATGGTTCTGGCATTTTAGCTAGTCCTTGTTGTGGGAGGCTGCCCTGTGCATGGTGTGTGGTTTAGCAACATCCTTGGCCTCCACCCACTAGATGCCAGTACCTTTTCTTCTTCTTCTTCTTTTTTTTTTTTTTGATGCCAGTACCTTTTCAACCCAAACTGTGACAACCAAAAATGTCTGCAAATACTGTGCAGTATTCTGTAATGGATCAAATTTGTGCCCAGTTGAGAACCACTAAAGTAGACCCTTCCTGAGGGATGGGAGTTATCACCAGCGTTCTTGATTTATTAAGTAATTATTTTTTAGAGCAGTTTTAGGTTCACACCAAAATTAAGGGAAAGGCACAGAGACTTCCTGTATATCCCCTGCCCTGACACATGCATAGCCTCCCCTACTATCAACACCCCCACCCACAAAAGTGCTACTTATATGAGTCTTGATATTTTTACTTTCAACTCAATGTTGCCCGAAACCTTTAGACTTGTAGAGATTTTAAGACTATAGAGATTTCCCCCAAAAGGCAGTATTTTCACTGTAATTCTAAGATGAATTAGTCAGGCCTTGCTAAGAAAAATGGATGAGGGAAGAACCCTGAGCTCTGTTTGTAAATCAGACCCGTCTCCATCTTTTTTTCCTACAAAGAGCCCAAAAAGACAGAACAGAGATAGACTCCTGTGACAAAAGAGGAGATTCTCTTCGATTGCAACAGGATTTGAGAATTAAGGAATGGATTTTGTGCAAGGATGTGGCATGAAATACTTCAGACAAGGCTGTTTCAGGGGACCCAACATTTACTTCAGGGGAGTGATGTCATCAAGATGGTGCCATTGGTATTCCCAACTTCAGTCTCCCTCTAGAATACCAAATAACAGCTATCCATAGACAAGACTCCATTGTGAGAGGGCACAGATTGCATGGAGCACTGGGTGTGGTACAAAAACAATGAATATTGTTATGCTGAAAATAAATAAGAAATAAATTTAAAAAATTAAAAAAATATATATTTGTAGGACAGTTTCAGATCTACAGAAAAAAGTCAAAGGCTAACACAGTGTCCCCATATACTTCATGCCCACCTTCCCTTTATTGTTAACATCTTAATGGATATAGTACCTCTGTTACAATAATTGAACCGATATTATACATTACCATTAACAAATAAAAAAAATAAAAATAAATAAATTAAAAAAGAAAAAAATAGAAATATAGTTCTTCCTTAAAAGGTGTTCTATTAAAGGACACTATTAAGCAGCCAAAAGTATTTTATTTTATTTAAATGCAGAGAAATAAATTATCTTGATTTGAACAATTTAAAACCCTATAAGATCTATGTAATAAAGTGTTTGACCCATTAAAAAAAAAAAAAAAGACAAGAGATAACAAATGCCTGTGAGGATATGGAGAAAAGGGAACATTTCTGTATTATTTGTGGGAATGTGAATTGATACAGCCACTATGGAAAACAGTACTCCTCAAAAATTTTAAAGCAGAACTATGTTACAATCCAGCCTTCCCACTTCTGGGTATATATCTGAAGGAACTTATATCACTCTCTTGAAGAGATATCCACATTGCCATATTTATTGCAGCATTATTTATAATACCCAAGATACAGAAATGACCCCCAAGTGTCTGTCAACAGATGAATGGATTAGATGTATATGTGTATGTATATGCATATGTGTATGTATGTGTATGTATATGTATATGCGTATGTATACGTATTCACACACAATAGAATATTGGTTAGTCATTAAAAAAGGTATCCTGCCATTTATGACAACATGGATAGACTTCAGGGCATTTTGATAAGTGAAATAAGTCAGAAAAAGATAAATATTGAATGATCTCATTTACATGTAGAATCTAAAATAGAAACCTGAACTCATAGAAACAGAGAGTAGATTGTTGGTTGATTGCCAGGGGCAGGAAGTGAAGGATGAAGGTGGTTAAGGGGTATAAATTCTCATTTATAAGATGAATACATCTGGGATTTAATGCACAGTGTGGTGGCTGTAGTTAACAATACTGTATTATATGCTTGAAAATTGCTAAGAGAGTAAATCTTAGAAGTTCTCACACATACACTGAGAAATCCAGCTATGTGAGGTGATGACCATGTTAACTTACCTTCTTATGGGAATCACTGTGCAATATATACATATGTCAGATCATCAGGTCGCACACCCTAAAATTAGAAAGTGTTGTGTGTCAGGTCAGTTGTATCTCACTAAAGCTGAAAACAAAATTAGAACTTTTTTTTAAGAGAGTAGATCTCATGGTAGTGTTCTTACCATATAAGAACCACATGATGAAACTTTTGGAGGTGATGGATGTCTTTATCAGCCAGATAGTGGTGATGGTTTCACCCACATATGCCTATGTCCAAGCTCATCAAGTGGTGTCCATTAAATATGGTTTTTATTTATCAATGTTGTCTAGCAAAGCTGTGAAACCATGTTTACTTTCATCTGCTTCCTTGGGCTGTGTCTCTACTGCTCTGGTTTTCTGACTGTAGCTAGGTTGTGACCCTGTTGGAGCACGTGACAATGTATCTCATGATATGAATGCATGTCACAATGGCAACTGTACCCGGAATGGAAACCAGTGCATCCACAGGGCTTCAAGGGGAGCTTTTCTGTTTTAGGTATTTTTCATGGCCTCTACCGTATGGTCTACCTGGAGCCTGCTGTTAGCAGTAGAACCAAGCCAGGGACTATGCCAAGTTTGCCAGTGAGGCAGACTGGGGATATGTGCATTTCTGAGTGTGCAGGTTCCCGTGTGCCCTGCTGAAGGCAGCCTTCTCATTACAGTCAAGGCCAAGTAGAAAAGTTTTAGGATTTTCTATTGTTTATGTTGTTTCCTTGACAGGTGCAAAAAATGGAGGACACATGGTTAAGGACTGATTCGTGTGTGTGTGTGTGTGTGTGTGTGTGTGTGTTGTAGATGCAGCCAAGCAGAGGTTACAACTGAGTGGTCAGACCCCATCCATGTGTGGTCAGAAAATCCCCTCCAGCTGACGCAGCCTTGGAATGACATAATTTGGATGTTAGTATATATACCAAGATTCCGATGGGCAGAGAGGGGTGGCAGGAGTATTACTGTGTGATCAGCCTCCATGTCTCTTCCCTGTTTCCTGGTCTTGTTAGGTGACATTCTGTGGAAATGCACCTGATTCACTTTGCTTTTGCCTGTTGGGGTTCCTGTATCTTGTTCTTTCAGGTGAACTCCAAGACCCGTTAGTGCCCTGCTTTCTAACTTTTAAGACTTAGAAACCCCTTAACTGGAGAAACAGACCCCACAATGGTCTTTGTGACTATTTAATCCTTTTGATTGGTTAAAGCAGTTTGTTAAAGCTGCTACATTAGGAGATTATCAACTGTGATGAAGAGGAGAAAGTGGAGGAGGTGGACCTGGCCATGACAAGGACCTTTCTCATGATAGAAGCTTGGGCACAGAGCTCCAGTCTTGAAACACTACATTGAACAACTAAAACTAAAAGAAGCAGCCCAAAGAATAAGTGTCTCCAGCTTCAGATTTCTAGTAAGGTCCATAACAAGGACTTTCCCTCTTCTTAACAAATGGCTCATAGAAGCTTCGGGAATTTTTTATTTATTTATTTATTTATTTATTTATTTATTTATTTATTTAAAACCAAACTCAGACGATAGGAATCTGGCCAGCCTCTCGTATACCCAGTCACTGAACTTCTATGAGAATCCCTTTTTCCCTTAAGTAATTTAATCCTTTTGGAGATGAAACTATTGAATGAAGCCCATTTGCCTTTCCCCAGATTCAACATATTAACTCTGTACTTAAGGGCTTCCTCTTCAGAAGTAATTCCAGGGTTTGAAGCTGCCGTGGACCCAAAAGGTAGGTCCTCTCTCTTCATTGTCGTGTTGCTGAATTTAATCCATGACATTTAAATGTTAATCATTTTATTTCATTTGCCATGCTCCCATGTGGCAAAGGGTCAAAATTAGTGCTGAGACAACCAGAGATTAAATACAACTCTGAATTGTCGGAGTGGTTTAATTTTGAGAGTGGTTTAATTTCTAACTGTGTTTGAAGCTCAATTTAGAATTTCCATCTCTGCAGACCAACGGCCAGGCTGCACAGCAGACCCTGAGTGGAAGGCTGATATTTCCTGTAATTCCTCTGCTCTCGAAATATCTAAGCATTTTACAAATAAGCGATTTGGTGCTGGATTTACAAGTTCTGTCTGGGAATAGAGGGGGATGGGGATTGGCCCTCAGTGAAACTACTGGACAGAAAATGATATTTAACTCTCTTTTCCATTACTTGAAGCACTGGATTTTCATTTCTGCATTGCCTTCTTTCAAGGCTCAGGACTTTGCCCATCAGGAGGGAAGAGATCGGATGCATATTTAACAACACTTTATTTGAAAGCAATAAAAATTCCTTTGATAGTCTAGACTTTTAGAGAAGCAAGAGACTTCCACTTGCACTGTCTCACTGGTTTCTCTCAACCATCCCCAGGGTACACATTGGGTATGCCAGGCCGTATATGCTTGTGAAACAGCAGAAGCCCTTGCTCTGGCAGAAGACTCCTAACCTCGGGGGGTTTTCTTTCTCTTTCACCACTTCTAAACTTTTGGCTTAGGCAATCCAGGAGTCCTGTCTGGGCCTCGATTCTCCCATGTGACCTGGGATGCCTGGCAGCAGGATGCTCCAGATCATCTGTGAAACCCAGCCAGCTAGCGTGGCCAATTATAAATGGCCTAATGAGGACCAGAATCCAGCTCTTCTGAGTAGGCAGAATAATGGCCTCTCAAGACAGCCACATCCTAATCCCCAGAACCTAGATGTGTAATTTACAAAGTAACAGGTGCCTGCGAAGGGCTGGTGTAGATGTAGTTAAGTGATGGATCTTGAGATGGGAGAGATTACCCCAGATGACCAGGGGTATTGATAGACCCACCAAGGTCCTTATAAGGGAGAGATGGGAGGGCAGAGTCAGAAGGAGAAGACATACATATGGAAGCAGGGATCAGAAAGAAAAGAAGAGAAGATGCTGGTTTTAAAGGTGGAGGAAGAGGCCACGAGGCTGGGAATGCAGGTGTCCTCTAGAAGCTAGAAAAGCCAAGGAGACAGATTCTCCCTCATAGTCTCCTGCAGGAATGCAGCCTCATGAAACTTGATCTTAGCTGAGTGAAGTTGATTTTGGATTTCTGACTTTCGTGAATGTAAGGTAATAGATCCACATTGTTCTGAGCCACAAAATTCATTGCAATTTGTTATAGAGGCAAGAGGAACCAGATACTATGGCCTTCAAAGCAACTAATATTTCAGGATAGTGCTATTACTTACACTGCTTCATTATTTTACATATCTATTTCTATATATATTCTCTATATTAGCTGCTCTCAGGATTAACATCTTTAAATAGCTTCATTTATTCATTTTCTACTTTCCCTTTGGTGATTCCACGTGGAGGCTAAGAAGGACCCTAGTGGTCTCGGTTAATGAGATTTACTTGATTTATTCAATTCATAAAACACAGCAGATAGCGATGAATAAAGATAATCATAGATGTGGAAGACAGAGCAGGAAAGGCCATATTGAAATCTTGGCTCTTTGAAGGCCGCACATCTGTTAGGAGATAACATCAGAACTAGAGGAAACTAATTTGAGAGTGGGACTGTTTTTCCTCATCAATTGTTTACACAGCTGGTGATTCAGGTCACAATGCCAAGTTTCACTTTGGTGAACTTTGCTCACCAGAAATCACTGAAATGGTCACATTCATTGAAAGATTCGTGACAGAAGACATGCAGGTGATCTTACAGCACCTTTATTTTAGAGTTAATTCCCAAGAAACAAAATCATTCTAGAGCAAGTCATTTTACATTAAAATTGACATAACAGAGTTAATTGCTTCAAAGCAGTGAAAGGGTGACAGAGTAAAAGGTTGAAGTGTATTTTGACTAACGAGTGAGCCCACATAGATTAAATATAGCTTCTTTATTTTAAAAAGGAACTTTATAAGTTTCTCTCCTTGGGATTTTAGAGGAACTCGCTGGGAGAATGAGATAGGAAGATAATAATAGTATCAGCATTTTGTGTGTGTGTGTTTTAATGATTTTTTTTCAAGGTTAAAGTTTCATTTATTTTGTGGAAACGCCAGTGGAAGCACAATTTCTCCTGCGCATTCCCACTTCCCTCAGCCCCTTCTCCAGCCTCAGAGGACAGACAGGATGAAGAATTTGGTGCTGAGCATTTTGCCCAGATGCCCTCAACAGAGAGGGGTGGGTAGTAGAGCTTTTAGAAACCAATGGTTCTTGAGTCTGGCATATGGGGTTGAATCTCACAGCCCATACAATTTTCTACTAGTTCAGCTTTGGGCAAGTCCCTTGACCTCAAGGAGACTTCCTTTCTTCCTATGGATTAGGAAGACATTAAAACCAATGCCTACTTCGCAGGTTTACAGTGTGGATTACATATGATGATATGTGTGACCTGCTTAGGGCACATGGTGAGCATTTTATAAGCTGGCATTTCTATTCCCCAGGAAAGGTTCCATCAGGACAGTGCTTTCAAGCACTTCTTCATGATAGAATTGTAGGTGCTATGGAACTCATAGAAGGTTCCCTGTCAACCAAAAAGCTATTAGATTATCTTGGGAGGCTAGACATATGGCAAGTTAAATAGCAAGAAAGAGTAGAGTGGTATTGGAATGCCGAAAACTGGGAAGCAAATGAGCTGATAAGATGCCTTGTTTCAAGAAAAAAAGTCTTCAGTAGGTATTTTAAACTTGCTGCACCAGTTCCTCTCCCTTTGATTCCCTTGTAGCCCCATAATGTTATTTACAGAGACAAAGGCCATTGTTCCAGGCTCTGTCTTCTCTTGACCTATTATTAGGTTCACCTGACCTTATTGTCTTTAATCTTAAAATATTTTATAATAGCTTTTTCTCATCAGTGTAATTAGATGGAGTCTGGATTCTTTATCTTAATTCTAAGACACACCTGAGTTCATTTTTTCATTTGTTTTAATGTGCCATGACTTAGGATGATGTCTTACAAACAACACTTGAAATTTGTGAACCTCAAGCAGGGTTTTGTCATTACCTGGTGGGTCTTCTCAACTTCTCCAGCACATTCACCTTCTCATTCACCACAATGACAAATTTATGCTTGTGCCCCTCCTCAACCATCCAATACCAACTGGTCTTTCTCTCCTTCTTTGATGAACTTGCTTCATTTTTCAATAACACAAATGAAGAGGCTCTCCCCATCTGCCCTTTATGAAGCCTGTGGATCCATATGTGTCCCAAGACACATTCTCTGTCTTTCATCCTTCAGATATTTACTAAGGGAGGCTGAGATCTGAGTGAATGAGCTGTAGCATCTCAGTGACTTCCTGTGTGTGTTCCTTATCTTACATGAAATCCAGTCCAGTGGGGCTCTTGGGTGGCCTTCTGGGCAACTATCCTTCCACCAATGGTTTTGAGATTCAGATCGATTTCCTGTTGTGAGGCCGCCTTCAACACATGGCTTCTGTGGTCACCAAAGAGGCAAAGAGTGATGGTAGACAAGGCTTTAAAGCTCCAGGTTGGAAGTGACACTTAATTTCTGTGTTCCTTTTGTTGCAACCAATACCATGGTCCTGTCTAGGTGCAAGACACATGGAAAGTATAGTTGTATAATCCGAAAGAGGAGGTAGCTTAGTGAATGGTTGGCCACATTGAGGATGGAGTATTCCTTTTTTTTTTTTTTTTTTTTTTTTTTTTTTTTTTTTTTAGATTTTATTTATTTATTCAACACAGAGAGAAAGAAAGTGAGTACAAGCAGAGGGAGCATCAAAGGGAGAGGGAGAAGTAGGCTCCTTGCTGAGCAGGGAGCCCGATGTGGGCCTTGATCCCAGGACCCCGGGGCAGAGGTCAGCTGATGCATCCAAAACCAAATAACACCAAAGGTTTCCAGCCAACCAAAGAAGCACAGACAGATTCTTCCCTAGAAGATTCAGAGAGAAACATCCCTGCCAACCCCTTGATTTCAGGCCTGTGAAGAACACGTTTCTGTTGTTAGGTCACCCAGTTTGTGGTAATTTGTGAGGGCAGCCCTAGCAAATACAGATGGTCACTCAGAGTTGTTTCAGTTGAGGCAACAGGGCCAGGTTCTTGTACACTCATGCTGACTGATCATTGGATGCAGTCTGTCATGGCAAGGGGTAAAACCTGGACTCAGGATCTTTCTGTGGCTGAAGGCAAGTGGTAGAGAGACTGTGAGTAGCCAGCAAGTGGTGCTCCCAGCAGCCAAGAAAATGCACTCCTCAGTCCTGATAGGGAATCTGAGTGGCACACACAGATCTACTTGGTGCTGGTCCACTTGAATCTATTTACTCTATACAGTAAGTTGATAGGCCTTGTGGAGGGCTGGCTTGCTTCTCTAGGGAGTTTACCAAAGGGAAACCAGAAGGATGGGCTGTAGCACTCCCTGCAACAGCTGCTCTTGAGAACACAGTGGCTGCTCTTTGTCTTCTACAACCTACTAGAGATTCTTCTGCTCTTGCCTCTCAACACTGCTGGCCCAGGGACTACAGAGAAAGTCCCTGGGGAGTTGCCGAACCAACTCTTTCCTGTCCCCCCCACCTCCTCAACCCTACCTCCTTCTGCTGATTAGTGTCAATACTCAGCCAGTTGGGTTTCACCTTCCATCACCTGAGGAACCTGAAGTTGATCAGAGAGCAGCCACACCATCAAGCCCCGTGGGATTTTTACTAAATTCTCTGTAAAACCACTCCCCCTGTGGGAAGCACTGGAACTTTGCAATCATGGGAATGTGCTTTAAGTCTACACTGTCTGTATAGTACCAAACACTTAGATGTAGCTAATGTACCCAAACAACTGGATATTTAATTTATTTTATTTTATTTATTTTTTAAAAGATTTTATTTATTTATTTGACAGACAGAGAGATCACAAGTAGACAGAGAAGCAGGCAGAGAGAGAGTAATAGGCAGAGAGAGAGAAACAGGCTCCTCGCTGAGCAGAGAGCCTGATGCTGGGCTGGATCCCAGAACCCTGAGACCATGACCTGAGCCGAAGTCAGAGGCTTAATCCACTGAGCCACCCAGGTGCCCCTTGATTTTATTTTAATTCATTTAAATTTAAATAGACTCAGGTGGGTAGTGATGGGTAGGGCTGTTCTGGCCATGTGATGTCCTGGCCCTTTTCTCATTATGTTCAGTGCTTGATCCACTTTTCCTGCTCTCCAGCTAGAGGAGGTGAGATTTTCTTATTATGCTGCCAATTCACCATGCATTGCATATCAATCACCCTCCGCCTTTTCTTGTCTTTTCCCAGTAACTTGACCATCCGTGGCCTTGGTGGCTTTTCCTATCTTCACAATGACTTTCAAATGCCTGAGATGAGGTATCTGCTGATGTTTTTTATCTTTGCTTTTAGAAGAAAACACCACAGATTGAAACGAGACCTCTGGTATGCCCTTCCCTGTTGCCATTTCGCTTCCCCTTCTCATGTCCAGAGACAACTGATCTCGTGAAATCAGTGTCACTATTTCCTTGTAGAATATCGTCTATCATATGTAACAATTTATATAAAGGGTGGCAAATGCTGTGTGTCCTTTTGTGATTTACTTTTTGAACTCAACATTATGTTTTTGAGATAGTTATTTGAATAATATTACAGTGTGTTTATCTGTTCCATATTTGATGAACAATTTAGTTATTTATAATATTGCAATGAAGAGTCTTATCAGTATATCTCCTTGAATATATATATACATACACACACATATATTTTGAATATATAAATTCCTCTGGTTTAAAGTATGAAATGAGAAATGGAGTTACTTCTCCAGTGCAATACAAGCTTACAGGATTTGGCAGATTTATTGCTAAATGTGATGCACAAGCTCACAGTCCTATCGGCAGTATGAGGAATAATGTTTAGAATCTTTACCTACAATTAATATTATCAGACTTCAATTTTTTTTCTATTCCAACAGGTTAAATGTACCAATTATTTAAATATGTTCTTCTCTGAATTTTAGGGAGATTGAATACCATTCCATTTGAATATTGGGCATGTGTTAAATTACCTATTCATATCCTTCCTGCATCTCCCTATTTTTTTCTTTATTAATTTATAGGAGTTATGTTTTACATATAGAGTACCGTACCTCTGTCGTGAATGTGGACAAATTTTCCTCTTCTGAAGTTATTCACTTTACTAGTTGTGCCTTTTTTTTTTTTTACACCATTGTAAAATAGTCACACTTATCACTGCACCATTATTATCATTGTCATGGGGTTACTGTTTGTACTTTTGTTGTCCTGCTGAACAAATTCTTTCCTTCAGAATCATAAAAATACCCACTTACCATCTCTCCTGAGTATTTAACGTGAAGGTTGTAAGTTTTGTTTGTTTGTTTGTTTGTGGCTTAATTGCTTCATTTACTTTTATGTACACTTAAATAAAAATGGTTAGATATACAACCTACTTGAAATTGATTCTGCTGTCTAGAGAGTGTAGAAGCACTCAGATTTCCCTACAGATAAATAGTTATCCAAACATCACCTATTTCATTGTGCTTTCTTTCTCCAGACATCTGTAATTCTCTTGCTACCATAGGTTTCATTTCCCTAGTAGCATGGATGTGGGCTCAGTGCTATTCCAATAATGTATTTCTTCTAAACCTGCAGCAAAATCATGGGGAGTGGGGAGAGCAGAAAGGTTCTTCCTTTTTCTTTAAACTAGGAGACATCAGGATACTCTCATATGTTGTTGATTTCATGTATATTATTAAACCTTCCATTCAGGGTACATACTGTGATGTCAAAAATTGGACTAGAAATAGAAAGTTTGCAGAGACAATAACAACCTCTGAAGATATCTGCTACACTTACCCTCTGATGTACACATTTCCCTCTTCAAACTTTCTTTTCATCCTATTGCCACTCAAATACAGTGGGCTTGTAAAAGATCTCAAGTAAGAAGATGTGGTTTTTTTAGTGCAGCATAGGGTGGGATAGGAGGAAGTCTTATTTGTTTAGAAATGGAATTTTAAATAGTATGTCTAAATTAGTCAAAAATATATAAATAATAATGAACAGATACAACACAGACATCTATGAAAACTAAATGTGCTTATCAAATAAATTCATACAATATAATAAAGAGCCTGACATTAACAGTCTTTGAACCTTGCTAAAAAAGTTTGTTGGCTTTGTTTTTTGTTTTTGTTTTGTTTTGTTTTGTTTTTTAGTGTAGTTGACATACAGTGTTAATGTTAGTTTCAGGTGTGCAACATAGTGATTCGATATCTTTATATGTTATATCTGTCATCATAAAACACTATTACAGTATCATCAACTATATTCCTTATGCTGTGCTTTTGTTCCCCCTGTGACTTATTCATTCCATAATTGGAAGACTGTATCTCCCAGTCCCCTTCACCCATTTTGCCCATTGCCTCAAACCCACCTTGTCTTTGGCAATCATCAGTTTGTTCTCTGTATTTGTAGGTCTGATTCTCCTTTTTGTTTGTTTACTCATTTGTTTTGTTTCTTAAATTCCACATATAAGTTAAATCGTATGGTATTTGTCTTTCTCTGTCTGACTTATCTCATTTAATACAATATCCTCTAGGTCCATCTCTGTTGTTAGCAAATGGCAAGAGCCCATTCTTTTTTATGGCTGAGTAATATTCCATCGTGTATATATACACCACATCTTTTTTATCCCTTCATGTATTGATGAACACTTGGGTCTCTCTCATTTTGGCTATTGTAAATATAGGGGTACATGTATATTTTTGAATTAGTGTTTTCATATACTTTGGGTAAAAACCCAATAGTGGAATTGCTGGGTCATACAGGGGTTCTATTTTTTAAAAAGTCTTTGAGGAACCTCCATACACTTTTCCACAGTTGTTGTACCAATTACATTCCCATGCACAGTAGTGAGGGTTCCTCTTTCTCCACATTATTGCCAGCACTTGTTATTTCTTGTCTTTTTGGTTCTGGCAGGTGTGAGGTGATATCTCATTATGGTTTTGACTTGCATTTCCCTGATGATGACTGATGTTGAGCAACTTTTCATGTGTTTGTTGGCCATCTGTATGTCTTCTTTGGAAAAAACGTCTATTTAGGTCCTCTACCCACTTTAATCAGATTATTTATTTTATTTGATGTTGAGTTGTAGAAGTTCTTTATATAGATTTTGGGTATTAATCCTTTATAAGATATATCATTTGAAAATATCTTCTCCCATTCAGT
The DNA here is from genome assembly GCF_011764305.1 of Mustela putorius furo. Classification (NCBI taxonomy): domain Eukaryota; kingdom Metazoa; phylum Chordata; class Mammalia; order Carnivora; family Mustelidae; genus Mustela; species Mustela putorius. The sequence goes on from NW_025421577.1 coordinate 1,914,863, forward strand.
AGATTGCCTTTTGATTAGGTTGAGAAATATGTTTTGTATGAGCAATCAAACAAAGTAGGGTGATCAGTGGATGCAGTATAATTCACTTAAAGTTCAACTATATTAAAGCTTCGAAGTACTGTTAATTATTAGTTGTTTTATAAGAACTTGGCATAGCTTCAGGAAAAGCCAGTGTTAGACAAGACCATTACAAATAACCTTCCATTTGTAGTCTAAAATGTCACTTCAGCATATCTAATTCAGTTTTCAAAATCATTCACATTTAATATTTTTATTTAATAGGCTCCTGACTATGTGGTTAGGAAAAGATCCTAATATTATTTCCTATTTTACTGATGGAAAAAATGGAAATACCAAAATACTTATGATTTGGAAATGACTACAAAGATGTGGTATGGTAGAAGTCAGCATTTATTTTTCCTCTTGCCCTTGCTTATTTTACAACTTATGTTTTTGTCATTTTACCTCTGGTATTAATCATATTTTCCTTACCTATAAAAATGAATTGTATTGCTTGCCTGAACAATAAAATTATCCCTTTTAATAGCTAAGAAAATAAGGTATTTTGATAGTAATCCTTCAGTAATCCTTCAGTATTTCTACCAGAATAAATGTTCCATTTATTTCTTTTAATATAAACAAATAAAATAAAATAAAATAAATGGCTAATTTATTTCTCTCCAAGCTGACTTTGGTTTGTTCATATCCCCCTGGACCTTTTACTCATTTCTTCTGTTTCCCCATTGGTCAACACATTGCCCTTTTGCACTTCTAATAAGTTACATATTGAGGAAGGAGATGCAGTAACTATTTGATTCTTGTTGCTAACACTAAGAAAAGTCACTGTAGTAGAATGTTGATGCTTTTATCTAAAATGAGATTTTTTTTTTGAATTACCAGTGAATTTCATTTATCATAGTATCTCTGTCCTCCATTACCACAAGTAACAGAGTTGACGCTCATTTAATTATCTTTTTCAAATATGCAGGTTGTTCCAGAACTAAACTCCTATTAACTAAGAGAAATGGATATTACTGTAATTGAATAGCTAAATTGGCAGAGAACATAGTATACAAGATAAATTAGGAAGCAATTGACAGTAAGTACTATTTTTTCCCCCCTGACACCAGAAAGACAGCATGAAGAAAGCCAATTAAATTGAACATCTCATCAACCTATTAACAAGTATACAATTACACTTCAGGGTTTATCTTTCTAACATTTGATTTAAAGCACAGTGTTAGCTAAGGGAGTGATATATATATATATATATATATATATTCATATTTTGACTTGATGGCTTGTATCTAAATAGCCTGCATGTTACTACTTTGCCTAGGAATTTAAAACAAATTAAGTCAGACCATATGAAGGTGTCTGATACACTAGATAGGAGATAAGAGTGTACACACTGCAGCTCTTCAGGTACTATATGGTTTTCAGACCATTCCAGAATTAAAATTAATTTGGAGGGTGTCTGGCTGGCTCATCACTTAAGTAACTGACTCTTGATTTTAGCTCAGGCCATGATCTCAGGGTCCTGGGATTGAGCCCCACATCAGGCTCTGTGCTCAGCAGGGAGTCTACTTAAGATTCTCTCTCTCTCTTTCCCTCTCCCTCTGCTCCTCCTCTCTCCCTTTCTCTCTCTCAAATAAATAAATTAAATTGAGGGGCACCTGGGCAGCTCAGTGGGTTGGGCCTCTGCCTTTGGCTTAGGTCATGATCCCAGGGTCCTGGGATTGAGCCCCACGTCAGGCTCTCAGCTCAGCGGGAAGTCTGCTTTTCCCTCTTTCTCTCTGCCTGCCTCTGCCTACTTGTGGTCTCTTCTCTCTCTGTCAAATAAATAAATAAAATCTTAAAAAAATTAAATTGAATACTGAGTGATTTTAGGCTAAATATATACTTTTTCTAACTCCACATCCCTAATACTTCCATGTTGTCTTGTACCCAACACACTTCATTCCTTCGCCTTCCTGGTCTGACTCTTGAAGTCATTTGGGTATATTATTGCCTGTTCTGGATAATTCAGATCTTCACTAAATACTTCAGAGCCTCAACGGCTGTTTCTTTGGGGGCAATTGTTTCAATCACAGCTTATCACTTGATCTACCTGAGGTGTCATTTTCATAACCAGAAGACCAGAACAAAGAATTACATACTAGACTGTACTTTATAAAAAGTCCAGGAAAGAGAAAAAAGTAAAAATAGGGAAAGTGTTTTTTTTTCTCTTTCAATTATTTCAAATCAAACTAGACAAAACAAATTCACTTTTCCCCTGAAGAAATAATAAATAGTACAATTAAACCCTTATCCACCCCCCCAAATCTGAAAGATGTTTCCTATTGTCTTAATGATGTCTCATTTGTAGATATTATCCTTAACCCTGAGGCGATGAGACAAGTAAAACACTCGTTCATTCAGTCATCATTCCATCACACAACACATTTTACTTGACATGAATAGGTTTGTGGATATAACATCATGGGTAAAACCAGAAAGGGACCCTGCCTTCACAAAATGTACAGTCTACTTAGAAGACCACATATAAGTGAAATGATTACACACACACACACACGACAGTTGTGCCAAATGCTCAAGCAGTGCGTGGTGCTGTGAGAGCCTATAATAGGGGCATTTGAGTCAGTGAAATTGACAAAAACTTCCTTAGAAGGTAATACTTGAGCTGAGACTTTAAGGATGAGTAGGCATTAAGTAGCTAAAATTAGATGTTCAGATGGATAGGCATTGAAGGGCTTTTGAAGGAATAGCAGAATAGGAGGCTGGAAAGGTAAGTTGGGTAAAATATCAAAATCCTGAAATATGTGGAGACCCCCTGTGATTTATTTTCTAAACTGGCATAATTCTCCAGAGTGAGGAGGGAGCTATCAGTAATTATGACAAGGTAGTTGGTATAGAGGGGACTGGGCTGTAAGTCATTCTGTCTCTCAGGAGGCTGACTCTTATATGCCACAGGGTGTTGTCAGAGGTTTTTTAAGGGGGGCATGAAAATAATAAGAGGATTTTGGAAAGGTTGGTATGGCATCTCTGTGAAGGTAGGTATGGCATTTGCCTGGCCTTTTTGAAATCTAAGTTACTATTTTATGTATAAGTCTTATTTATCCTTTGGCTAATAAACAGTTTTCCAAGTTCAGTTTATTTTAATGAAACAAAATTTAATTTTCATTTAAAGTGGCAGAATTATTTATTAAAGTTTTAACTATATAAAAAAAGATGTGTATGGAAATTTACATGACTCTCCAGATATCTGGAGAAGACATTATTTTAATCTGCTTTAGGTTTTTATATTTTTTTAATATTTATTCATTTATTGTTTTTACTTATTTATTGAGAGAAAGAGAAGGAAAGAGAGCCTGTGGGGGTGCTGGTGAGGGGCAGAGGGAAAGAGAGAGTCTCAAGCAGACTCCCCGCTGAGCAGAGCCCAGCTCATGGCTTGAGCCCATGACCCTGAGATCATGACCTGAGCCAAAATCAAAAGTTGGACTCTTAACCAACTGAGCCACCAAGGCACCCCTCAAAGTATATATATACCATTCCCCATTTAGGTCCACACTTATCTATTGTTTATACTCATTCTTTTTTTTTTTTTTTTTTTTTTTTTTTAATTAGTAGACTCCATCACCATCATGGAGCTTGAACTCATGACCCTGAGATCAATAGTTGCATGCTGTACTGACTGAGCCAGCCAGGTGCCCTTCCACTTAACTCTTTAAAACCACCTTTTGCCCATGTTTAGAGTAAGGCTCCATATTTCCTGAATACCTTTGTTCTTTATTCAGTGTTTTATTATATAATCTATCTTCTGTCATCATTCTGGGATATTGTAGCATCATACAGATGCTTTTTTGCTCTGTGTATCAGGAAGAGGCTGGAAGGGGAAGAGAGGCCTACTGTGCAGAGGGAGAAGCCAGAATCAGGACCAGATAATCTAGGGTGAGTGGGTAGATGCATTGCATTTTGAACACACAGAAGTTTGGATAAACAGCAAACAAAGACATATTAATGAATGAATTTTTGAGAAGTGTATATACCTTTGGTCCAAAGAAGGAGCTGAGATCAGCAGCTGGGGATTTCATGTGGCTTTGAAGGCCAGAGTTGGATTGACATGCACATTTCAGTTAGAATATTTGTGGAGAATTGACAGTTCTTCGAAGTCTTCAGGTTCAGTAACTCTCATCTCTATTCCCTCAGTGTTCCTCACTCATGGTGCCACAAGGGACCTTCTACCTTCATGATTTTCTCACGAAAGCTTCCCTCCTCTTACCTTTGTCTCCTTCTGCCCTGCTAACTCTCTTCTGTATGCCTGTCTTTCCCCTCTGCGCCCCTGTTCCTCCATGCGATCGGCTATCACGTGTGTATCTCATCTCAGGTAGACTCATCTTCTGATAGTCATTTTGCAAATCATTCTGCAGCACATCTAGGCCATGCCTGTAATGGCTACTTGATTTGTTTTTCATTGCCCTCAAAGGTCCAATCCTGTTTTCCAAGATGGCCTCCCTTCCTACTCCCAGGAAAAGAGAAAGAACCAATTTGATTTCAATTTTTAAAAGTTTTTCCTCTTCCACCTCAGAGTTCCCCAGTGTCATTACTACCAATTACTCTACCTTCCTAGTTACACTGCCTACGTTCTTACACTATAATATGATTGCTCTAGTCACCTCTTCCACTTTTCAGCACATCGAGTAATATTCCTTCCTTTTACCATTTTACTGCTTTGAGCTGCACTTTCTTATTATTTCAGCAAATAAGGTTGTTCACATCTTTGCCACATTTCCAGAGAAGTTTTGGCTCCTCTCCCGACTGAAGTGAGAATTATCATGATAAAATCTATGACAACAGGTTCTGTTCAAGTTCAAGGAAAAGGAAACATATGGGTGGTTGACAGCATGCACGTGTTACATACACCAGGACCACCCGGGAGGAGCCAGTTCTCAACCACAGACATTGGTTTTATTTATAACAGATAAAGACAATTCTCTTTTAAGTCAGTTTAGGAAAATGGACTATTTGAACACATATATTTATTCTCAGTATGGAGGTATTTTCAACAGACAGTTTTGTTCCCCAAATAATTTTTGCTTAATCTTTAGAAAGCAGCATTGCTAAGAGGTGTTTTAACATCTGATCTGTCCATGGAACTGACATACAGCCTTTGGGAGCACAGCGTGATAGTTTTGCCAAGTGAGGCAAAGGTCAAGGCAAGTGTCTATGGCAGGATCTGAACCTGGATGGGTGGTGTACGTGGACAGAGTAAAAAAGGCAGAGTAGGACAGAAACAAATCAAAGCGCTTGGGATGAGTCCCACATCTGCTGAATTATTCTCTGAGACTCTGTACTCAAGCTGTCTCTCTCATCTCTCTCTTGCCCCTCCCACTGAGGAATACCTCCCGTTACTTGCAGTAAAGGACTTTGAAGGTATCAAAAAGAAAATTCATTATTGCTTCAAAAAGTTTATGATATGAAGATCGTTAGACCCGTAGAGATATGTTGATTTCTAATTCTATTCACTAAAGGTTACTCTAAGAGTTGGAAATATTTTCTTGGTGAAAAAAAATACAGTTCACTTCTCTCATACAAGTAGTGGTCTTGGCATTTTATGACAGCTTTACAGAGCTCATTTAATACATTTCAACTGCTTCCCCTCACCCCCGGAAGGAGCCTTTGTGTTTAGGATGTGAAACCCCTTCCATGATTCCTGCCGTGTATAAATTTTGTGTAGAGGAGACTTGAGTAAACCATTTCCTGCAGACAGTCCCCACTCCCTTCTCCTTCCTCTACAGTTTCACACTTGGAGAAATCACCCACTCTTCTAGGTTCACATCCCATGGCTGCACACATAGAAGATCCCAGCCTTCTCGTCGCAGGAAATGTCCACTCTTAGGTCTCAAAGTACACATTCAACCTTTACAGTTCTATGTAACCCTTTCTCCATAAATCAGTATACATAATATCAATCCCCATGCTCTCTCTATTAATGGGTCCTACAAAAATTTGAATTCTCGGTCCATGATGAAAATGCCGACACACAGGTTTTTATTTTAAAACATTTACTTGGATAATAAATGATACAATTTGTTTCATCCGGACAGCTGGAAGACCTGAGGCAAGTTACTGCTGAGGTTTGGCTGTGTAGCTCCCTACAGACTCCCGGACCCTGAACCCAGACTGAGACTACATCCTGCCGAGAGCAGTCTGTGTGAAGTGACTTTGTCAGACCTAAGGGGTAGCCTCGTGATACCAAACCAACTTTTGTGATCAAATGCTCTTGATATTGGATAGAGAAGCTATTTAGAAGCTTAGTGCTTTTTCCCTCCAAAATTACTTCTCTATTAAAAAAAAAAAAAAAAAAGCCTCTTGCACATTTGCACCGGATTGAAAGTTAATAGAAAGTTCTTCCTCTAGGTATCTCTTCAGGTGATCTGCCTTAGAGGCTCCAAATTAGATTCTCTCCTCAATTTCCTTGTCTCTTCTAAGGATATTACCATTTTTCCAATTACTTTCACTCAAAACCTTGGAGTTCTCTCTGACAGATCTCCCCTTTTCTCAGTATGTCAAAAAAAATTTAAAAATTCTCGCTATTCCCCCTGACACCTTCTAAATCCGGGCCTACGGTGATTCATTTTCATTCCACTCAGCACACTGTTTGACTCGATTTCAAGAATATTGTCCTCACACCAAAACTCATCTCTAATTATGACACCAAAAAATCTCTCTCACGCAACATGTTGTTCCTCTGCTGAAAAATCTAAATTGTGCCTCTATAATGTTCAAAATGCAGACTCTCCTTGCAAAGGTTTCTACAGTCTATTTGCCCTGTTTTCCATCGTATTTCCCAGTATTGTTCAGTGTGGACTGTCCACTCTGATAGGGTCAGTATCTTTATTCGCCTTGAATCCAGTGTTTTTTGTTTTTTTGTTTTTTTCTTCTTCTTCCCTTTTCTTTAAATTCCTTTTATTTTTCAGTGCGCTGGTTCTTTACTATCTCAAATTTCCAGTTTACACAGCTTGGTTTTCAACAGGCTCTCAACATCTCTCACCTCCTACATTAACCCCGGCCTTACTCTAAATAGGCACTAATTATATCTTAAACAGGGTGTTAGTGTTTCATAGTGAAACACTTCCTGACCACAGGAATCTGCTGGATCCTGGAGGCCTCGGGTCCTGACAGGTTTCTCCTGGTTACCTGCCTCTTCAGTCTTATCCTTGGTTTCTGAGCCACAGACTGTTCTCTCCTTTTATGAAATCTGACCACATATAAAAATAAAATTCCTTATCATGCTTCCTTTTGGTCTCTTTGTGTGATTCTAATCCAGAAACACAGTCCTACCCTAAAACTGAGCCTTGTTTGGATTCTCTTGGTCATAACAACTCCATATTAACATATGAATGTTTTCCCTTGAACGAAATGGGCTGAAGTCTCTAAGTCAGACACAAATTTATTGAAACAGACAAACCAACAAACCCTGCTAAGTTAGTTACTATCTGAAGCAACATGTCACAATGAGGTGGAATCCTATTAAGTCTGGTTTCTTCATTCCATCCGGTTCTTGAGAGCCTCAGACTAAAATGATAAGCTTTAATTTTGGTAGAATCCCTTTAACATGAATGTTGTACATTGGTAAATTTTTTGAAGGCAAAAACAGCCTTTTTTTTTTCCTGTGTCTTCACAAGCCTGGTAGAAAGCACAATACCCTTTAATTATTTTACAGTTTTATATTAATTATGTAAGACAGGGTTTAGCAATATGCAGCCAATAGACAAAATGTGAATCACTGCCCATTTTTGTAAATTAAGTTCTATTGGCACACAGCCATGACCAATAAGTTACATACTGTTGTTTGCATATTGTCTGTGACTGCTTTTCCCCAAGGATTGCAAAGTTGAGTAGTGGTGACAGAGACCATATGGCTGCAAAGTCTGAACTCATTCATTTATTCAAGTTCGTTCATTCATTCAGATTGTTGGCCAAATTCAGTCTCCTGTGATTGTGGAACTAAGGACCCTGTTTCCTTGCAGACCATCAGCTGAGAGGTTCTCTCAGTTCTTTATGGCCACCTGTGCTCTTAGTAACTTGGAAACCCCCAACCCCAGACCCACCAAGTTTCTATGAATTCTATGTTCCTATGAATTGGCAAGATTCAGTAACTTTTATTCACTTGTCAATTTCTATATTTATTTATTTATTATTTATTTATTGTATATTTATTTAGAGAAAAGTTTGGCACTATGACAAAAATGCCTATATGCTGAGAGCCTTCTGACATTGAAATGATCTGTATCACAAGACAGCAATTTTTGAGTTCGCAAGTGAAAAATGACAACAGTATAAATAATCACTCAAGAACCAAAGCTAATTTATCCTCTTCTATAAGGTTTTCCCTACTCTTTCAGCAAAGTTGATGTCCCCTCCTTTGTACTAGAAAATATCATTATATGGGTCACCTGGGTGGCTTAGTTGGTTAAACGTCTGCCTGCGGTTCAGGTCATAATCCTAGGGTGCTGGAATTGAGTCCCCACATCAGATTCCTTGCCCAGCAGGGAGGCTGCTTCTCCTTTAGCCTGACGCTCCCCTGACTTATCTACTCACTCTCTCACTCTTGCTCTATCTCTGGCAAATTAAAAAAGCCTTAAAAAAAAAAAAAGAAAATATCATTATAGCAAAGAAACATTCATGGTTGTTTCCATGTTTGACTTTCTAGTTATGAGCTTTACTGGGAGGAGGAGTCTATTTTGTTCATTTCTACTCATTTTGATACTTAAAAATAGAACTAAGTAAATGCTAGGTGCTTAATAATTGTTGGTTCAGGAAAAGGATGAATGGATGGTTACTGTAAGTTAGAAACTGCAATCTAGTGAAGGATTGTTCTCAACATTTCTCTTCATTTTATTTCTTAAATATTTTGCAGAATATTCTCAGTAAATGAGCTAACCAGGCATAGTTAGAAAGGATGACACAATTACTAATAATTTCATTACAAAATAGATATTAAGATGTTATAGATAAACTCAATTAATTGAATATAATGGTGGGATAATTACTGTCTTATTTTAAAAATAATATTGTTGCCTTTGTCAAGCAGGTATGCTGTAAATATCAAAGATAGGCATAGATTGGGATAGAATATTGTTTTATCCGGATATAAGAAACCTAGTATTCCCATGAAGTGGGTCATTTGGCAAGTTTCAGTAACTTTTAATCCCTTGTTAATCTATATATATTTTTGTTTTTGTTTTTCTTTGTTTTATTTTTTATTTTTATTTTTTATAAACATATAATATATTTTTATCCCCAGGGGTACAGGTCTGTGAGTCGCCAGGTTTACACACTTCACAGCACTCACCAAAGCACATACCCTCCCCAATGTCCACAGCCTCACCCCCCTCCCGCGACCCCCCTTCCCCCAGCAACCCTCAATTTGTTTTGTGAGATTAAGAGTCAGTTATGGCTTGTCTCCCTCCCAATCCCATCTTGTTTTAACTATCATTATTTGATCATTCATCAGGGACTGGATTATGTACACTTACTTTTTAAAAAATTTACTGGGGAACCTGGGTGGCTCAGTCAAATGTCAGACTCTTGATTTCAGCTCAGGGCTTAGGGCCATGGGATCAAGGTCTTTGTCAGGCTCTGTGCTCATGGGGGAGTCTGCTTGGGATTCTCTCCCTCCCTCTCCTTCTGTTCCTTCCCCTCAGCTCAAGTGTGTGTGCTTTCTCTCTAAAATAAATAATTAAATCTTAAAAATTTATCCAATAACTCTTTAAAATAAACATGTTTAGTTTTCTTTTGTGGGTTAGAAAATTCTTACAAATGTATAATTTGCCATAGGTGGAATAGCTAGCCTAAAGAGGCCAGATCTTGTTATCAGCATTTACTTTTTCCTGTAACTGACCGCTAAGGTTAATTCAGTTAAATCATTTAATTCTCCTGGAAAAGTATGTGTTCCTTTATTAGTCAATGCATATTGCTATACAAACTACAAAATTGGTGTTTTCATTTTCTATTGCCATCCTAACAAATTAATGCAAATTCAGTTATTAAAACACACACACACACACACACACACGATCTCACAGATCTGTAGGTCAGAATGCTGAGCCTAGTGTGGCTCAGCAAGGTTCTCTGCTTAGAATATCACAAGGTCAAAATCAATTTTTTGTGATTTATGCATTCTTTCTGGAGGCTTGGCAATGAATTTACTTCTGAGCTCATTCATTCAGACTGTTGGCAAAATTCACTCCCCTGTTGTTGTGGAAACAAGGACCCCATTTCCTTGCAGCTATCAGCTGAGAGGCTCTCTCAATTCCTTATAGTCACCTGAGCTCCTAGTAACATGGAAACCCCCAACCCCAGAGCCACCCAAGTTCAATCAGCAGCAGCTCTATGGAATCCTTCTCATGTTTGAATCATCTTCCTGACTTTGCCTTTTGCCACCACCATCCAGAAAATTCTTCCTCTTTTTAAGGGCTCATGGGATTAGATTGGACCTGGACCTACCTGGATAATCCGGAAAACCTCCCTATTTTAAGGTTCATAGATATAGGTGCATACTTTGCCCTGTACTGTAACATATTGACAGGTTCTGAGGATTAGGGATTGAATTTGGGGGCTATCCTGCCCACCACACTTGCCACAACACCTTTCTTAGATAGATAATTCTTGGAAGATATCAACACTGGCTTAATTATGCTGCAGTAAGAACCTCAAAATCTTAATGGCTTATGAAAACATGGTTATGATTTTATCAAAGTTTGGTTGCTGCCTGCCCTGCATTTGTCTTCTATCTAAGACCTGAAGTGACAAATCATCCTTTATTGGGAACATTGCCAGTGATCCTGTCAGAGTAAAAGGGATATAATGAGCCACCCAATGCTCCCGCCCAGAAATGACACACATCACTTCTTACACGTTACTGGCTGAAGCAAGTCACATGGTTTGTGTAACCCTCAACTTTTACCACCAGCCCAGAGAAAGTCAGTGCAAAGAGGAAAATAGGATATTTTATACAAAATTATATAATCTATGATGATATATACAACTTCTTGTCATTGCTTGATCTTCTGTTTGACTAGTTCTCAAACTACTCATACTGGTTCTCACTGTGAGGAGATGATACATTGTATCATAAGGATATTTTCATTCTCAGCACTGAGAATACACATAGATTATATAGATGGTCAGTGCCTAGAGGGATGAGACAGTTAACAGAAGGAATGCCTTTAGTAAGAACACAAGTAAGTCAAAAATTATGAACATATTGTAAGGAAAGCAAAAAAAGGGATCTTGCCTATATTTTCCAAAGCTCTACATAGAAACAAAACTAGACAGCAGCAAGAAATAATGGAGGAAATGCTGATCACCTTCCAAATTAGACATTTTAAATGTGAAGGATTAAAGTTGAATTGTGTTATATGTTATCTAAACAATCTCCCCATCTTAACTTTTGAAATCAGCATAATATTGCTCTAATCTTCAAATAAATACCAGGGTTTGGCTTGTTTTTTTGTTTTTTGTTTTTTTACAGAGGGAAAAAAAAATTCCACAAAGAGTTTCTAACATTTATTTAGCATCTCCCTTAAGCCTTATCTGGTAGAATGAAAGTTCTTGCTTTCTCTTTATGCTTTGCACCAAGCACAGCTGGGATCATTAAGGATTAACACTGTGCATTATGGTCGACATGGGTAGGGTGGCAGGGGGAGCCTGGAGCTGGAAGCTTGTCTGTATATAGGGCTGCAGGTTGCTGTGAGGAAAAGACATTGAAGGGAGAAGCTACTCTGTGTATTCCTGTTACCATTCATTAATGTATTAATCCATCCTACAAACAATTAATATCCCAATAGTATGTGGAAGACTAACATATACAAGGTTTTTGTTTCATTTATTTATTTTTTTATTTGACAGACAGATCACAAGTTGGCAGAGAGGCAGGCAGAGAGAGGGGGGAAGCAGGCTTCCTGCTGAGCAGAGAGCCTGATGTGGGGCTCCATCCCAGGACACTGAGATCATGACCTGAGCCGAAGGCAGAGGCTTAACTCACTGAGCCACCCAGGTGCCCCTCTTTTTTTTTTTTTTTTTTCCTTAATGGAGATTACAGAGATATATAAGAAACTGTTTTGAACTTAAAGAAACATTTGATCTCTGCTGTTTGGGGCTCCTTGGGACTTTATGTCAGTGTCAACAATTCAGTTGACTTTTACATTATGCAGATCATTGTTAAATATTTATTAACTCTAACCTTCTTGTGCACACTTGTGGTTTAGTGGTGCCCCCTCTTTGAAATTCTGATTTCTCTAGTAACTCTGAGCGATGAAGCCCCACTTCTTTGCTCCTTTAGGCCTCCTTTTCAGGCACCTGTTACAACACTCCCTATGACTTGTGGAATTATATATGCTATCCTCCTGCCATAAAGTAAGAGAGCATTTAAGGCAGGGCAGGAGTCCCTGACTCACTGTTGCAATCCAGATCTGCTGCTCCCAAAGTTTCTTGCACTTGGAAACGGCAACACAAACATAACAGCAGCAACAATGTCAAATTGAACTGTGTTTTTATGGATTGAAATTCTATAGTAATGCCGAATTTTACAGAAGCAGGCTATGTCTAGAAGCACTATCAAATCAAAAGAAATAGTAAGTGTAAGTCATAGATTTTTGGAGTTAAGCTATATAGAATAGTGTTAAATGTCAGTGAGAATGGGGTAAAAATGATGGTCTGCTTCTTTTGAATTAAAGATATAGAGTAAATTCAGATGTGGGAATGCCAGGTTAGAGAAGACATGATTTCTTTTTAAAGATTTATGCTAAGATTTAGCATTGTATCAACCCCAAGTTTAACCCAAAGTGTAGACACACGCCAAGAGACATTTCCTAGACAAGGTGTCTTGGCCTGGGATTCCCAGAAGGTATGCCCTGAGGCAGAGGGTTTATGTGTTATTACTTTGTTGGAAAGTCCAATCCAAAAGCAGAAGTGGAAGGTAAGTGGACTGAGACGGGGAAGGAGGGAGAGCCAGCACAAAACTGAGTTACAGAGCTGGCCACTTCTGTAACTGACTGCTTGGTATGATGGTGCCACACAGTTCAGCACCCACTCGAAAGGTGAAGGGGGATTTATCTACTAACACCTTTAAGTATTATCTACCAACCCCTTTTCCAGTTGGTTAAATGTTCATCCTGCAGGGCACTAACCTCTGAACTCCTAGATCGTGCTGTGTGAGTGAGCACGAGCACCAAGCAGGATCTTGAAGCAACATTGAGAGGGTATCCTGTGATGGTGGGCTAGAGGCGTGCCAAGAAGGCAAGATGTAAGTCCTGCTGACTGCATGTGTGTGGAGACGGAGCCCACTATGGGCCAGGACAAGAGGGAGGGGAGGTCAGGAGCCTGGGAGGGATCTAAAATCTGCTTTGGGACTTTGCTGGAACAATGTATTTAGGATTTATTGCCCATCCTTTACGAGCTCATGTAGTCTATGAACACGAATCCCTACCCTCTATCCTCCATATTTTAAAAGGGGAACATTCAACTGGACCTTCAGAGCAGATTTCTAAATGAAAAAGTTATAGGTTATAAGTACTAAAGTGAATAAAGTTCAATACAATTTTAAGTAACTGTTTTATCAGCTCCTTAATTCATAGAAACAAGCTAATAGTTTTCATTTGGAATTAGGTCCAAAAACATCACTCCTTAAAGCCCAAATAAAATGGTAAGAAAATAATCCATGTAAACGAAGAAAAGAAATACTATTGCTATTTTAATTTGGGATCTATAAGAAAATCTTGATTGTTAAGGATGAATGCAACCACAAGTATGAGATAGAACTGTCACTTTAAATCATCTGATATTGCAACTTACAGTGGTGACAAGCAGGTTTGCTTACAGTGCATGCACTCTATGCTTTTTAAAATTCTTTCATTAATTGTTGAAGGTGTATTGACAGGTACAGTTCTGTGCTCAGCCTATTTTAAAAGTAGTAATAAATATGTCATTATCTTATAAGATTTTACAGTATAATGGAGAACAGATAACTAAGCAAGCAGTTATAAAACTATGCAAAGTGACCTGGTAGAAGTGAATAAAGGGAATAGGCATCGGGAGGCGGGTACCACTTTCTGGCTGTTAGGTCCCAAGGGAAGACTTGAGAGAAGCTGATAACCAAACAGAACTTTAGAGAAAAGCTGGAGCCTGATGGCCATTGGCATTGAGGAGGGAGAGTTGGGAGATCTCTTTGGGGAGAAGGAGTGGGTACTGAGGCCATTTTAGAAAAATGTGACCTTCAGAGAACCAACCACAAATAATCATTAAGGCTGGAAATATAAGTAGGAGTTATATCAGGAAGGGCAACCCTAAGGAGATTTCATGCATAGATGCATGACTCACTGGAAAATCTCTAAGAAGAGAGTGGGACATTCAGATTTGTGTCTTTGAAAGATCACTTTGACAGTGGAGTGGAGATAGGAAAGTAAGATATAATGTGGTTGCTGTAACCTAGTAAAGAAACAGCCTTAAACTGAGATGTTAGCAGCAGGGATGGAGGTATGTGATTCATTTTATGAGAATCCACATAACTTGGGGACATACTGAATGAACTGAATGAAGAGAAAAATGAGTCAAAATTTCTGGCTTGAGCAACTCACTGGGAGGTATTATTATTCACCAAATAAGAAATACCAGAAGAGGCATAGGGATAGGGGAAGGGATCTTGGGGGATGGATGCAGAGAATAAGACCACGTGAAAGGATTGCACTTGTATAATAATATTTAGTGATTGTTTTTTGTCAGTGGACTGAACCAGACTGACTTTATCAGTGTATTTGAAATAAAGTAATTAATTTTTATGTGACTCTACTAATAAAATCAAGATTAACATGAAATGTTCATGGAGTTAGCCAATCATTTAATCCACACAAATTCCAAACTTTAAGCCCAATATTTATCATATATGCAATTCCGAGTTGTCTGTTTTTCTTTTATAGCTATTTGTAAATAGATGTTGAAATGTATTTTCATAGACTAAGTAGAATTTATTTATTATTTTGTGCAGTAACAGCACAGTGATCTTACTGATTTATTATCTGATTAATATTCATTGATGGATTTTGCCTGTAGTCATTATTCTGGTGAGTTTCTGCTTCCCTCTGTGTTTCTGTTTATCTATTTGTCTGTCTTTCTGTTGGTCTATCTATCTATTTCTATATCATCTCTATCTCTCCTTTATTGTTATTTATTTATTTATTTATTGGGCCCTTCTTTACTTTCCAGTACACACAACACTCCAGGACTATCTTGTGTTTTTCCTGCAGTCCTGGAATCAACAACTTCGCCAATGAGGCCATGAGCCCTGGGTCCTTTACAGGTGCATGGTGTTTAGAAACAAAGATGTAGGCACAGGATATTCTCATTGTTGCAACACCACTTCTTCAAACACCTTACAATGAAGAGAACTAGGCTATACATGTCTTCATAATAGCTCATGCATACACATACAACTGCATTTCTGTGTCTATTGGCATAAATATGTTAAATTATGAGCCCATATTAAGATCTCTGATCTCAGTCCAGCGCCAGAGTTCGTTCTAGCCTTCCCATTTTTCTTATTTTTACCTTCTTTCTTCAACATTGAGAAACCTTGCTTTAATTATTTACCACATTGTACTAATCTATTCAACCCTGGTATACAACTAAAGTAATTTTAGGATTCATAATCCAAACCCTTGTAAAAAACAAATTTGCTAGGTACAGTCCAGTGTTTGTGTAGAGTCCCTTTGTTTTCTTTAGCCTTACATTATCTAGTTAAATCAGCATTTTTTTTTTTTTTAGAGTTACCTAAGTTGTTTCTTTCTTCCCCATATCTTTAAATAGGATTATGTGATTCATTGGTAATGCAATTTTTTCACAATCTGGTAGGTCTTTAAAAATTAACATATAGTAGAATTCACTTTTTGTAATATACAGTTCAATCAGTTTAGACTAGTGCAAGGAATTGTATATTCATTATTATACTTCATACGTATCAATACCAACATGTCTAAATTCTCCTGTGCTATCCCTTCAGAGACAGCTACTGACCTCAGCAATCACTGATTGCCTTAGAACACATTTTTTGTTTTTCCTGAGTGTCAGAAAAAAAAAATGGAATCATAGGATATGTAACTTTAACGGTCTTGCCACTTTCACTTAGCAAAATGCATTTAAGATTCATCCATGATGTGTGTGATTAATACCTTCTTATTTTATTGCTTACTATATATGTATTCCCAAGTATGAACATATGCTTTTATTTCTCTTGGGTATAGAGCTAGATTTGGGATGGATTCTCTAAAGATCCTTTAGAATTTTCTATATAAACAACCATGTTGTCTGTGAATAGAGACAACTTTATGTTTTTTTGTTTGTATGAATTTATTTTTCTTATCTTATTGCATTGGCAAGAACTTCCATTATAATGTAAAATAGGTGTGGTAAGAGAAAACATCCTTCTCTTGTTCCCAAACTTAATAGAAAATTTTCAGTTCCTCAGTTAATCATGATGTTAACTCTTAGTATTTCCTAGATGCCTTTTGTCAGGTTAGGAAGTGCCCTTATATTCCATTCACAGGTTGCTACAAGTTTTTCATTTGTTTTATCAAGAAAGGATGTTGAATTTTGTCAAATGATTTTTTTGTATTGAGAAAGTCATTTTTTTTCTTTTTTGGTATTTTAATGTGTTGAATTACATTGATTTTTGAAAGTTGAAGTAGGGTACCATAAACCTTTTTTTAGTTTTTATTTAAATTCCAGTTAGTTAATAAACAGTGTAATATTAGTTTCAGGTGTAAAATTTAGTGATTCAATACTTACATACAATACCTGGTGCTCATCATAAGTGGACTCTTTAATCCCCATTCACCTATTTAACCCAATTTCCCATCCACCTCCTCTCTAGTAACCATCAGTTTATTTTCTGTATTTAAGAGTTTGTTTCTTGGTTTTCCTCTCCTTCTTACCCCTGTGATGATTTGTTTTGTTTCTTAACTTCCACCCATGAGTGAAATCATATGGTAATTGTCTTTTTTCTAACTTATTTCACTTAACATACTACTCTCTAACTCCATCCATGTCATTGCAAATGGCAATATTTAATTCTTTTTTTATGGTTGGGTTGTAGTGTGTGTGTGTGTGTGTGTGTGTATTTCACCTCTTCTTTATCCATTCATTAGTTGATGGACATTTGGGCCTTTCCATAATTTGGCTATTGTAGATAGTGCTGCTAGAAACATCAGGGTGGATATATCCCTTTGAATCAGTATTTATGTATTTTGGGGTTAATACCTAGTAGAGCAATGGCTGCATCATAGGGTAGTTCTATTTTTAACTTTTTGAGGAGCCTCCATACTGTTTTCCAAAATGGCTGCACCAGTTTGCATTCCCACCAGTAGCATAAAAGGGTTGCACTTTCTCTGCATCCTCACCAACACCTGTTGTTCCTTGTGTTGCTGATTTTAGCCATTTTGACAGGTGTGAGGTGATATCGCATTGAAGTTTTGTTATGTATTTCCCTGATGATGCATGATGTTGAGCATCTTTACATGTGTCTCTTGGCCATCTGGTTGTCTTCTTTGGAGAAATATCTATTCATGTCTTCTGCCCATTTTTAAACTGGATTATTTGATTTCTGGGTCTTACATTTTATAAGTTCTTTATATATTTTGGATATTAACTCTTTGTCAGATACATCACTTGCAAGTATCTTCTACCACTCTGTAGGCTACCTTTTTGTTGATTGTTTCCTTCATGGTGCAGAAGCTTTTTATTTTTGTTTATACTTTCTATCTCCCATTCACCTTTCAACAAATTGCTTTATACTTTCTATCTCCCATTCACCTTTCAACAAATTGCATCCATACCTCCCACCTCATATAACTCTCCTATTAAAGTAATGGTCTTCATACTGTATCATCTTTTCACTCCTTATTTTATATGCTACTTATTAATTATGACCACACCTTAGATCTGTTGTTTCCTGGTTTTCTATTTTTATGTTATAGTCACTGCTCACCAATTTCCTTTGTCCATTCTACAAGTGCATGCATTTCTTAGAATTGCTTTTCTTTCTCTGTGTGCTTATTTTATTTGTTCATTTGTTTGTTTACTCTCTAAGTCTATGTCTTCAGAAATCCTATACATGTGGGTGACTCTCATACCTGAATCTCCAACCTAGAATTCTCGCTGGTGAGCTCTATATCCAGTACATTTATTTGGATATCATTGAGTAATCAAATCACCAAACCAACAAATTAACCATGCTTCTTTCAAAGTTCCCTGTTCCTCTCTGCCTAAAAGATATTAGCTGTGAACTCTAAGCCCAACTTGCTTTTCTAAATTAATTTTTTATCTCTCCCTTACTTATACTCTTAGCTTAATCATGCAGATTATTTTCCATTCCTAGATAAAATTACGTCATGCTATTTCATACCCCTGAACTTCTGCACATATTGTTCCCTCTCTCTGTAAAGTTCTTTTCTCTTTAAGTTCCTTCTCATTTTTAAAGCTCAGTCTATTTCATTTTCTTTCTGAGGCCTCAGACTTACACCTCTCTGCACTATTCTATGCCAGGATAGTAATGATTTACTTGTTTGCATTTTCATTGTACATATCCATAGCATAATATTATGCTGTAATAATGTCAGTTTCCTGCAATAGTTGATTTACATATTTACTGTACACACACACTCACACACACAAATACACATCTTAACTATACATTGAGAGGCCAGGGACTAAACTGATCCCTTAGCACCTGAAAAATGCCCTGCTACATATTTGGCAATACATGCATATTTGTTTAAAGAGTAACCCTAGTCATGGATCTAGAGTTTTGCCTTTGTGAAGGCAATCTTGATGTCTGCAAAGTTCGGCAGTTTCATTTTGATTCAGACCCTCCTAAGGTAAATTTTTTGTGGGGATATGGCTAATAAACTCTGGTGGAAGGATCTCATTGTGCTTTGAAAAAGAGGAAACTAGAGCAGTAAGCTGGGGTGTTGAGGGCTGAGTTAGAACCCAAGAACATTACATAAATCTAGGTTAGATAAGGACTTTATCTGCATGGAAAGGTTTTTCAGCTATAGAGGGCACCGGAAATGTGATAGGGTTCTGCCAAAGGGGTGCAATGAAGAGGCTGCCAATAGCACATATGCATCATTTTAGAGTTACTGTCCCTCAGCTAATGGCTTCCTTTATCATATGGCTCTGTGAAAAATTTCTGGAACTATGGGTCTGAGATGACTCACATCCTAAAGATTAAGTACCATTTCTAATGAACTGATGACTGATACATCATAAAACCAATGCTGCATCACAGCCCAACTTCCTTCTCACAAATGTTTTGAAGAGTCATTTCTTAAACTTTATTACTTATGCTTAAGGAAAGCTAAACTTTTGATTTTATATTTTAAGACCTACATTGAAAAATAAAGTATAAATGCAAAATAGTTTTGTGACTCATTTGCTTAGTTATATTAGAATATGGGCCAAAGACAAAATAAGGGTCAAAAATCTCATGCTGGAAAAAGAGCAAATTATGAATCAGCAATGTTATTTATACTTATAGTCTTAAAATCAAGGTCATTTTTTTCCTGGTAGTATGAATGAAGCTCTGATACAAACTACAGTAGAAAACTCTTAATTATTCTTCACTGAATTTACTCTCTGGATTAACTGGCACTGTGTTCCCTGTCTAAAGGATAATGACTTGTCTAAAGGGTAATAATGACTTTAGGACACACTAAAACTTGTGACTAGAAGACTATGCTATGCTCTCAAATAGGCACTGGCAAAAATGGTCCTTGAACAAAACTCAGCCTACTGCCTGTTTGTGCAAATAAAGTTTTATTGAAACACATCCAGAGCCATTTATTTGCTTGTTATGTATGGCTACCCTTGTACTAACACAGCAGAGTTGAATTGTTGTAACCAAGATCCTTTCAGCCACAAAGCAAAGGTATTTATTTTTTGACCATTAACAGAAAGTTTGTCCTCCCCTATACTAGAAGATTTCCACTCTCTGAAATGTATGAAGCAATTATCTTGTTCCTGATCCTTAATTTCAGTTTTGTTATTGTAGATATTCATGTAAAAAAAAAATCCAGGATTCTAAGATTCCTTTACAATTTTCTTCCATTTCTTCTCCATGCCATGGAAACTGAAGCTTAAAATTTGTAAACAGCATAATACAGGTGCAATTTACACAAACATACCAGACACACACATACACACACTCAAATGATGTGGAACTATCATCAGTAGAAACATAGTCAATGACCAACCTTGGCCTTCCACTGAAGATTTTCAGACATTTTCCATTTTTACACCCGAATACATGTAGTTTAGGCATTAAGGAAAAAAAAAAAAGCCATTTACTGAGCACTAATGAGATAACAAAATTATCCATTGATTTATCTGTGTTCAAAAATAAAGTTGATTAATCTTAATCGAAAAACCACCTCAAACTATAGATCAAATGTATCTAAAGTTTACTTCCCTTCTAAGTGATAGCACAAAAATCAGGGCAGAATCAAAATAAATTTTAAAATTATAAATCACAAGAGCCTCCTGTGGCAAAGCAATGGAAACTTACAGGTTTTTTCTTTTGTATTGTTGAAGTTATCAGAAAATCACTAAGCCTTAAGACTTTCAGATTTTTCAGTGTGGTTTATCTTTTCAAATTTACTATTCTCACAGAAATCAGTATGGGTTGATTTTAGGTCATTTGAAGGTTTTCATGGATTTATACGTTGTGTTACATACATAAAGAAAAAATAGCTTACGTGAAAGAGCATTTCTCTGCAGTTTTGAAGAAATTGTCATTTCTGTACCACCTCATGTTATTACTGATTCAACTGGATCAAGAAACCCTGGAAATGTTGAAAGAGATGATTATACAAAGAAAATTCTGAGCTATATTTTTGAGATATTTAGAAGAAAATTCTTACAGAATTGTTAAACGATCACCGTATACAGCATAGTGTTTGCTTTTGCTACAGTCGTGGAGAATGAGACCCCCAATAAATTTGTTAAACCTTATGGAAAACTTGACCTAAGATTGAGAATTCTACAGAAAAATCCAGTCCTACAAAGAGATAACAAGAAGGGGCTCCTGGTGGCTCAATGGGTTAAAGCCTCTGCCTTCGGCTCAGGTCATGATCCCAGAGTCCTGGTATTGAGCCCTACATCAGGCTCTCTGCTCAGCGGGGAGCCTGCTTCCCTTCCTTCTCTCTCTGCCTGCCTCTCTGCCTATTTGAGATCTCTGTCAAATAAATAAATAAAAATCTTAAACAAAACAAAACCCAAAGAGATAAGAAATGTATGTTATTTATTAATCTCAGACACAGTGAAATTCCAGTTATGCATAGAAAGATGATATACATTGAGGGACATGATTATTTTTCATTAAGAATAAAGTTGAAATAGTGCAGTGTACAAAAGAAACAAACCAATCTAAGTATGACGAAGGAGGAGGGAAAGAAAGAGGGAGAAGATAACAAATTGAGATAAAACAATTTCTCGATTAGGAGCCCGAGCAATTTGTTGGTGAGAAAAGAAGAGTTTAATTTACAAACATCCTCATTTAAAAATTTGAAAGCTCTGGGGGCACCTGGATGGCTCATTGGGTTAAGCCTCTGCCTTCAGCTCAGGTCATGATATCAGGTTCATGGGATCGAGCCCCACATCAGGCTCTCTGCTCAGCAAGGAGCCTGCTTCCCCCCCTCCCCTGCCTGCCTCTCTGCCTACTTGTGATTTCTCTCTGTCAAATAAATAAATAAAATCTTTAAAGAGAGAGAGAGAGAGAAGAAGAGGGATGATGAGAGGTCAAATCGCCTTTAGTGTCACAGGATAAATTTGGTAGCAGAACATCTGCTTTTAAGTGCTGGTTCTGTTCTCTTTCCATCCGTGTTCATTTGGACAGCTTACATCCTTCCTAAACTTATTTTTCCCCTGGTTTTCAAAATGGCAGTTAAAAAGATTTCTATCTCAAGGTGTTGACGAAGTCATGTATTGGAAATTGTTTAACTTAATCTAAGTGTATTTATTTGGGCAAATGACTTAGCTTCTCTGAACTTATTTTTCTGTTCAGCTAAATATGTGTTCATCTCTGCATTCATTTCCCTGATCACCTTAGCCTCTCTGAACAATGATCCTTGTCTTCTCAATTCATAGAGACCTCCATGTTTCCCTAGGGTTTCCTTTTATGCCCCATGGCATGCAAACTTCCAGGCAGTGACTTGACATGATGGCTGGAGTTACATCCTTTGCCTCCCTTGTAAATAGCTGTTTCATAATTTTTTTCTGGGTTATTAGTTTAAAAGAGTGGGAGAGAAATTCTGACAACTTTTAATCATTTCATGGACAAAAGTGGACATCTCAAGTATTCTTTAATGATTTATTGAATAAATGTGTATTTAATTCCTTATCAAACATGGCAGAGTGCTCCTGTATATGATTTGGATATGAGCAAGATATAATCTCTTTTTTCAGTATCTTAAAATCTCAGGGTAATACAAAAACAAAAACAAAAAGAGGCCTAAGTAGAATGTGATGGACTATATACCAACAGGAATATGTTACTTATAAGATCATTTGCAAAATGAATGTCCCAATGACATCAGCTGATTCTCACTGAAGACATGGGAGAAGCCTTCCCTGGAAGGTGATACATCTAAGACTTGACAGAAAAATGAAAATCATTTAATAGATGGAGAAGAAATAGCAAGCCTTCATTAAGTCTCCCCTAATCTTTTCAGTCAGAATTTGTTGCCTACTCTTCCATATTTTGTTTTCATATTTATGGTATCAATTATGCCTGATTGCTTTGTAGTATGAGTGTGTGGGTGACTAACTGTATCACTTCCCAAACACTAGGCTCCTTGAGAGCAGCAACTACATCTCAGATGATTCATCTTTGCGTCTCTCTCCTTCAGGTTTAAGTTTAAAGTCCCCCTAATCTAGTAATGAATCTTCTGCCTTCTTGCTACATGCAGCAAAAATCTGAGATAATATTTATGAGATGAGGCAGAAACTTGGTGTTAAATTCAATAGAGGATAAAGCATCAAGGAAGGATCGATAGCATCAAATATCATTCAATTACAGGTCAAATTTCATTAAAATATGCATGGAGTGGTTTGTCAAATTATCTGTGTTCTACTATATTTGTCATATTAGGAAATTCTTAAGATAAGCAGACCAGCAATAGACTTTTGGTAATCTTTTCACTAATTGGAGATGTTTAATGTTGTATAGTATCTACTTAACAAGGTTTGACTTTCATTAAACTTCATTTATGTGGATGTTTTATATAAAAACAGACTGATGCTTACTTACCATGGTGTGAGAAGGTTTGAAAGTAAGGTAGGATATTTAGTATCTGTGAGGGACATTGAAAGAGGAGAGAGCAAGAAAAATATAGAAACAATTACAACCTTCCCATTTATCTGATCTGTAGAGCTTAGGGATAATGTGAATTAAAAATGGGAAATTACATATTAGCATCTCAGTAGACCATAAAAATTATGTATTGGGCTAGAAAGTTTTCTTTTGAATCCATTAATAGAAATGTAGAATGAAGCACATTTTCTCTCATATAAATAACACATATAGTTCTGGACAAAAATATAATTAATAGAGAGGTGTTACATTTTTTAAGGGAAGGAAGGTGTAATAGAATAAGAGTCGCCCTAAGATATCAAGTCATGATCCCTGGATATGGAAATGTTGTTTTCTTTGAGAAAAGAGTCTTTGCAGATGTGATTACAGTAAGGATCCTGAGATGCGGAGAACGTCCTGGATGATCCAGGTGGGCTAGAGATGCAGTCCCACTCGTCCTCTAAGAGAGAGGCGAAGAGGGAGAACACAGACAGAAGAGGAGGCCATGTGACCACAAATGCAGAGATTGGGATGATGTGGTCACAAATCAAGGAATGCAGATAGCCACCAGCAGCTGGAAAAGACAGATTCTTAGAGCCTTCAGAGGACACCTTGATTTTGAACTTAGGGCATTCATAATGGTGAGAGAATAAACATCTGCAGTTTCTTTTCTTTCCTTCCTTTCTTTCTTCCTTCCTTCCTCCCCCGTCCCTTCCTCCGGCTCTCCTTCCCTCTCTCTCTCTCTCTCTTTCTTTTTTTTTTTTTCAAGATTTTATTTATTTATTTGACAGAGAGAATAAGAGAGCCCAAGCAGGTGGAGAGGCAGGAAGAGGGAGAAGCAGGCTCCCCACTGTAGGGAGCCCGATGCCACATTCAGTCTCAGGACCCTGAGATCATGACTTAAGCTGGAGGTAGACGCTCAAATGACTGAACCACCCAGGTGCCCCACACATCTGTAGTCTCTAGCCATCCAGTTTGTGGTGGAACAGCTCCATAGAGCTAATACAGAAGTTTTATAGATAAAGACAATATGAACAATTAAAATATCAACATGAATTTTTAATTGTTGTATAATATAAACAGGTAATATTATAAACACTAAGACTGAAATAAGATGTAATTTACTGTATAATGAGAGTATGGTTATGAATATAAACATGGGAAAACTGAAGTCTGGATAGAAGAAGCTAGATTAAAAAAAGATTTAAAAAAAAAAAAAAGGAAGAAGCTAGATAGCCTGGTGATCTGAAATGAAACTCTGGGCAGACAGGTCTACTTTGATTCTAAAAGACCTATTCTTGGAAAGTTACGGGTATGTTTAACATTATCAGTTAAATCATGTTGCAAGTGTCTTGTGGTTAGTTCTGGGGTAAAATGTCAAATACATTGATTATTAAAATTTCCTAAGGTGTAATGTATTGTCATTTGAAATTTATTTCACCACTCTTAGAAATAATTAGAAATAGATTATTTGCATTGTTTGGGTCTAAGTTTATATTAGTCTTTCAAAATAGTACAATTTTAATTGGCAGTTCAGTGAACAACCATTAAGCTATGAAATGAACGTCAATGAATTTGTTTTCCGTGCCCTTACTAGAAATAACTTTCTCCCACAGTCCAAGATGATTCCACGATGTCCTGTTGTGTGTAACTAAAGGGTTGAGAAAAGACCTGAACTGTGAGAGTGGATACAGCATAGTCTCATCTGGAGACAGAAACTGGACACCAAGAATAATGGGGCCTCTGCGATGCTAACTTTGTGGTCACATTTTACTCTTTCACTGACCCAGGCGTTCAGTTTTTCAAGTAACTAATTAAATTTTAGCTCTGTGTTAACTTTCATCTAGTCAAGTATCATTTTTACTTGGATACTATATTAGTCTGCCGTGGCTTCCCTTCACAAACACCACAGGCTGTTCAGTGTAACAAAAAATCATTTCTCACAATTCTGGAGGCCGGAGTCAGCAGGGTTGGTTTCTTCTGAAGCCGTCTTCCTTCGTATGTAGATGATGGCCTCCTCCCTGCCTCTTCACCGTGGTCTTCCCTCTGTGTATGTCTGTGTCCTCATCTCCTCCTCTTATACAGACACCAGTCCTGTGGGATTAGGGTCTATCTCCAAGACTTCGATTAACCTTAATTTCATGTTTAAATACCCTCTCTCCAAATATAGCTATGTATGAGAGGGGATAGGACCTTAGCATATGAATTTGGCAAAGACACAGCTCAGCTGTCCAGATAGTTACATCTATATAAAGAATGTTTGTATTTGTGCATTGTAAAAATACACACATTCACTATGTAAGGGTAATTAGTTGTGGATAAAAGATACTGTTTATCTATGGTTCTACCATGTGAAAAAAATTAAAATTCCATATTTATTTTTTTCTTGCTCTTCATTGTTCAGATTATGGAAATGCCCAGCTCCAAAAAGATGGTGATATTCTTTAGTGATATATTATACAAGAAATATTGCAATCCTCATTCATTGCAAGGTATGAACTGATTATTTCTTCTCAGTGCGAGTGGAGAATTCAGATCAAATTATCCTCTGAAATCAAAGTCTACTTTATGGCCAATGGGAGTTCCAATTGTACTTCTCTTAGACTGGATGATATCACCACTGGTATTTAACATCTGTTGACTTTTGCACATATAAGTCAAATTTTTTTAAAAAGAATAGGTTTTGACACTTCCTAGGCTATATAGTGCAGTGTATTAAAAAATACTGCATATTAGTGATTTATATTACCAAGTAACTTTGGAAATTCTGGTTGAACAAAGTTAGTATTTCTACATTGGGACATTTCTTAGAGTCTTTGGTTTTCTGAGGTTAATGTTGAAGTATACAATATGGGACATTTATGAAACTAATTCAGTCATAGAAAATTTTGTGGAAGAAGTATCTTATAATGTGCAGTGAAAAACAATAAGGATGGAGAGTCTTTCTTTTACTACATAATATCCTTCCCGCTGTTAAAAATTTATGGGTATTCATTTTTTTCACTTACCATATGATTTAATTTATATATATATATATATTTATATTTGTTTCTATGTTTTATTTATTTATATGAATATATATTGTCATGCATCCACAGACTTAAAGGTTCGATGCTGGATTTTAAGTTTTCAGCTATTTAGAAGTTGTGAACCCAGGGAGTAAGCGACACCTCTGGAATGGAGGGGGAAGAGTAGAGAGCCTCAGACTGCACGTGGGTGGTTGGGGAGGTAGGGGGAGTAGCAGGATAGGCAGTAGTTACCATGTAAGACAACCATGCAGAGGACTGATCCAAGGGGCTCACAGAGTCAGGATTAACACTGTTTTCTAAAATTATCATCAACTTGAAGAGATTTAAGATAACAATTACTTGGCTATTAGCATTATTTTTATGTGAGGAAACTGGATTTCAAAACAATTTTTAATTGACCCAAAAGACAAACAGCTACTAAAACTCGTAGACAGAATTCAAATACAAGGTTTGTGTTTTTTTGTTTTGACATCACTGCTGCTTTCAGTCTACTGCTAACCTAAGATTTTGAACAAACTTAGAGAACCACAGAGTCATAGAGGTTTGTAATGGCTTTCCGAGTATGCTTCCCATATCTTTAGAAAATTTGGAAGAGATACTGGTTCTTAATCTTGTAGTGAATGGTAGTGTTTGTCAAGGGGTTTGCCCAAGGTCACCTGGCTGGTTAGCGGCTAGGTTAACACATTAGCTTTTCCTATGAAAAGCACATTTGCACACAGTCTACCAAGTTCCACACTTTTACACAAAGAAATATTATCTAGTTACAAAGTGTTATATTTGCTAGGGAGCACTGCAGTTTAAATTTACTATTGTTTATGAATTTTCATAAGTTTAAATTTAGAAAAGATCAGATTACATTGGCCCAAATGAGTCATTATAGATAAATTACATAAAACATGTAAAAATTTAAAGGTACAAGGTAGAAAAAATTTTAATAGATGCAGTTTTGTGATATAAGACTATAAAATATTAATTTTGTCTTCGAGGAAAGATACACAGCAACTTAGAGATCAGAATATGTGTTTCGGCTCTCATTTTCTAGTGTAATTCTGACACGTTCTATTTGTGAACAGAGTCGATAGATCACTTCTGTGAATGTCAACTGTGGTTGCTTCAGTGTAACAGATATTACTGCTGGAGAAAAGAGCCAGTATTCATTAATAAATCTCAAACTTTAATTAAACTATTTCATAATTATTACTTCGCCTAGATTTCAGCCATAGTGATTAAAAAAGCAATAGTATTTATTATTTATTATAACATTATGATTTCCAGTAATTTGTAAGATTAGTAGACCACATAAAGACTGTTAATAGCGGTATTTGTAAAAACATACCAGAATGTTTCATTTGAGATCTAATTAAGGCAATCCATGAAATAATTAAAATAAACTCACACTTTGGGGGGTAAAAAAGAGAGAAAAGAAAACCTTTCTCCATTTGACATCTCAAAGCTGAAGCAATTTCAGTCCTTTTCATTGAAACAGCTTCTTTTGCTTAATAAAGACAATATTAAAAAAGATGAGGTTTCACATTTATTCCCTTCTGTCTTCTAAGGTCTTTATCATTATGCATTATGACTGTAATCTCTAGAAACCACAGGATCATTATAGTAAGAATGAAATAACTAGAACATCATTTTAGACACACGCTGCAATTTGTAAGCTCAGTCAAAATAGTTTTAGTGATAGGAGGTTACTTGAAATTCAGATTTAAATCGCTACTTGTCTACACTTTGAAATGGGACAACTTAAATCCATAAAATTATAGTTAAACAATATCATTTCAATACTATCCATCATAAATCATTGCATATTTAAAAGAGCTCTGGTAAACAATAATTTAACAAATATTTCCACATCGTATTTTATACAGCTCTGCATGTGTATCAGTGTACCAATCCATATACAACTGTATATAATAAATGAATCCTGGAGATAGAAAAAAAATTATCTTCTCTATCAACCTGGTAGTAATATAGATAGCAGATTGAAAATAAAGTTTCCTTCGCTCCCCCCCAAAATAGTGCTATATGGCACAGAGTAAGGAGAAATCAGGACAAAGGGAAATCAGGACAGTTGAGGTTTAATTCTTGAAGAAGTTTCAATTAGTGATACAAGAAAAGAAAAATTGCTTCAGTTCCCAAATCTGAGTGCTCCTACTTGTCAGATAAGGTAGGCAATCTACACCTCTCTGATGGCTGAGTTGGCCACAGTGTTGACCATCACCCCCACCCCAATCTTCTCACCCTTCCCAGCTTTACAAAACCATGAAACGACTTCTGTCTCTGTAAATCTGACTATTCTGAACATTTGTAAATGGAATCTTACATGTGTGGTCTTGGTGACTGGCTTCTTTCGCACAGGATATTTTAAGTTTCATCCATCTTGCAGAATCTGTTAAGACTTCTTACCTTTTTTTATGACTGCATAATACTCCATTATGGTGATAAACCATATATTTATCTATTCATCAACTGGTTGATAACTAGGGTTTTTTTTTCACTTTTCAGCTGTAATGAATAGTGCTGCTATGTATATTCATGTACACACTTTTTTAGTAATATTTGTTTTTATTTCTTCTGGGTATTTAACTAAGGAGTAGGCTTGCTGGGTCATATGGTCACTTCTATGTTTAGCCTTTTGAGGGAAAGCCAGACTGTTTTCCAAGTGCATCATTGCATATTTCTGCCATCAGTATATCAAGTTTTCTGTGTTTCCACCTCTTTGCCAACACTTGTTATATCTGGCTTATAGCCACGGGAAGTGGGTGTGAAGTGATATCTCATTGTGGTTTTGATTTGTATTTCTTTGAGAACTAATAATATCGAGTATCTTTTCATGTGCTTATTGTTCAATTAAATATCTTCTTTAGAGAAATGTCTATTCAAATCATCTGTCCATTTAAAAATTGGTTGTCTTCTTTTTTATTGAGTAGTCAGAGTTCATTGTATATTATAACTATAAGTCTTTTAACAAATACATGATTTGCAGAGATTTTTTTCTCATCCGGTGTTGTTTTTTCACTTTACTGATGGTGTCTTTAGAAGCACAAAGCTTTTAATTTTGATGACGTCCAATTGATGTATTTTTTGCTGACTCTGCTATCTTGCTTACTAGCTTACCTGCTTACTTGCTGTCGCAAGTAAGAAACGTTTTCCCAATCCAAAGCTCACCTGAATTTTTAATTCTCATCTTAACATGAACTTGGAATAAAAACCCTTACCACTGAAAAAGTGCTTAGACCTCCAGATCATAGTTAGAGTTTACGCAATGACATAAAATCTCATTCATGTATACTTTCAGTGTTTATATCGCAAACTTGGATAATAGTTTATACAAATATAGATGTCTTATATATATATAGTTTAGGGTAATTTAACTATCAACAACTTTTTTGTTTTAATGAACTTTTAGAAGTTTTAGATTTACTACATTATTGTAGTACATTTTTTCACAATTAATGAACCAATATTGATGTAATATTATTAACTAAAGTCCATATGTTATTCATGTTTCCTTATTTTTACTTGATGTCCTTTTTTGGTTATAGGATCCTACACAGGAGACCACATTACCATTAGCTATCATCATGTCTCAAAGGGAACTCTTCACTGTGACAATTTCTTGAGCTTTCCTTCTTTTTGATGACCTTGATATTTTTAAGGTATACTGGCCATATATTATGTAAAAATGACCCTCAAGCTTTTTCTTGATGGATTTTCTCATTATACTGAGGTTCTGTCTCCTTGGGAAGAAGACTGCAGGGGAAGAAGAAGATGCCATTTTCATCTATCATAATAAGTAAACGTACTATTAACATGACTTCTTTCTCATTACATAGCTGTTCTGTTCACTATTCTAAATCTCTGGCCTTTCCACTTTATAATCATTTTGTCTCTCTATACTAATAGTTTGCTGGGATTTCAATTGAGAGTGCATTGATTCTATAGATCAAGTTGGGTAGAAATGATATTGTAACAATATTGTGTTTTTCAATC
This sequence comes from Mustela putorius furo, assembly GCF_011764305.1. Classification (NCBI taxonomy): domain Eukaryota; kingdom Metazoa; phylum Chordata; class Mammalia; order Carnivora; family Mustelidae; genus Mustela; species Mustela putorius. The sequence continues at coordinate 1,945,295 of NW_025421577.1, forward strand.
TGTTTGTTTGTATCTAATTTCATATTTCAACATTTCATAAAATCATAAAACATTTCATAATTTCATAAAATAAACATTTATAGTTTAATGGTTTCCAAATATATATATAATTATTACTATTCCTTTATTGCTAGTGTATATATTTTTTAATTTAAGATTCCATTTATATGTTTGTGGTATATAGGAAAGTAATTGACTTTTGTGTATTGACCTGGCTATTTTACTTTATTAGAATCAAAGGTTTTTATTTGTTCATTTGTCATTGTTGTTGTTGTTGTTTCATCAGGAGGTGGGTATGGGGTAGATTCTTTGGTACTTCCTACATAGACAATGATATCCGGTAGATTGTTGAGGAGGAGTGATAAGGGAAGACATAATTGCTTATTCCCAATCTTAAAGGGGAAGACTCTCTTACCACTAAGTATGATGCTTACTGTAAAGCTTTTGTAGATGTTCTTTATCAAGTTGGGGACTTCCTTCTATTCCTAGTATACTGAGAGTTTTATAAATGGGTGCTGGAGTCTTTCTAATGATTTTTCTATGTCAAGTTCCATGTTCATATGATTTTTCTTCTTTATCCTGAGAATACAGTAGTGATTTTAAAATGTTGATCCAGCCTTGACTACCTGGAATAAACACTAATTAATCATAGTGTGTAATTATTCTGATAAAATTCACCAATAAGATCATCGGGGGTTGGTGGCTTTTTAAAGAAATGCTCATTAATTGTTGATTCAATTTAATAGATACAGCGCTGTTCGTATTACCTGTTTCTTCTGCCATGAGTTTTGGTTGCTTTTATCTTTTAGGACATTAGTCCATTTTTACTAAGTCACCAAATGTGTGGGCATAGAATTGTAATAATCCTTTTTTATTCTTTTAATGTTCCTGGGATGAATAGTGACGACTTCTCTCTCATTTCTGATTTTAATAATTTGTGTCTTCTCTTTCCTCGGGTCAGCTTGGCTGGAGGTTTGTCCATTTTATCTATCCATTCAAAGTTTTTAGTTTCATTGAATTTATTGTTTTCTTGTTTTCAATTCACTGATTTTTGTTCTTTTTATCTTTTTATCTTCTTCTGCTTTATTAGGCTTGATTTTATCTTATTGTTTTAGTTTCCTAAGATGAAGACTAAGTTACTTATTTTAGGTTTTCGTTATTATCGATATATGTGTATGTCATGGTATGGATTTCTATTTAAGTACTGTTTCTGCTACATCTCACAAATGTTAAGTTTTATTTTTATTTTCATTTGGTTGAATAAGTTTTATCTTCTCGACTTATCTATCCTTTGATCCATATGTTAGAAGTATGCTGTTTAATCCCCAATTGTTTTGGAATTTTACAGCTATCTTTCTGTTATTGATTTCTAGTTCATTTCATTATAGGGTAAGAACATATTTTTCCTGATTACCATTTTTCAATTGGTTAAGGTGTGTTTTATGGCCCAGAGTATCATCTTATCTATATTGGAGAATGTTTCATGCCAGCCTGAAAATAATGTCCTTGTTGCATGGAACATTCTACAAATGTCAATTAGATTAAGTTCATTGATAGTACTTTTCAAGACTTCTATATCCTCACTGATTTTCTGTCTGCTTGATCTATGAATTATTGATGGAGAATATTGAAGATTCCAACTATAGCAATGGGATTATCTGTTTCTCCTTTCAGTTCTGTGGGTTTTTCTCTCATGTATTTTGACATTCATTTATTAGGTACATGTACACTTGGGGTTGTTGTATCTTTTCATAGCACTGACCACTTTATTGTTATGTAATTCCCCTCCTTAATGCTAATAGTCTTTCTTGTTCTAAAGTATGATTTGGCTGTGATTAATATAGTCTCCCCAGCTTTTTTTTTTTGCTTAGTGATAGCTTGGTATAGCTTTCTCTATCCCTTTACTTTTAACCTGTGTCTACATATCTAAAGTTTGTTTGGGTTTTGTTTTGTTATTTTCTTTTGGTAGAAAGCATATATTTGGGTCTTGTTTTCCTATTCATGCTGATGACCTGGTTTTTAATCGCTGTATTTATATCATTCATATTTAAAGATAACTTTGATATTCTTGGGTTCATATCTACCATGTTTGTAACTGTTCTCCATTCATAGAATATTTTGTTTTGCTTTCTTCTCCTTGGCTGGGCTTAATTGAGTAATGATATAATTCAATTTTATCTTTTCGCATGTCAGTTATACTTTAAAATAATCTACTGGTTGCCATGATCATAGGTGGGCTAACATATATACTCCCTCTAATCACACTGTATTGCTTTCTGTGGAGTACTGATATATTACAGCAGAATATTCTCAATTCCTTCTTCACATCCTTTATGACATGAATGTCACTCATTTCAGTTATCCATATACTATAATCATCCAATACATTGTTACTTTCATCACTTTAAATAGAAATATATCTTTAAATATGTAAAGGTAATAAAATAAAATATTTTATTTCCATTTATTTCTTATTGATGCATTTAGTTTTTTCAGGTAGACCCCACTCTCTTACCTACATCATTTTCTTTCTGCTTGAGGAACTTCTAACATTTATTGAAAGAAGGTCTCCCTGGAGATGAATTCTCTCGGTTTCAGAAGTCTGAGAAAGTCTTTATTTCTCCATCAATTTTTTAAAAAACAATTTCCCTAGATATAGAATTCTAAGTTGGTGGGAGTCTTTTCTTCTTTCTTTTGACCCATTATGTATCTTGTCTCACTCTCCTCTTGTTTGCCTCATTCCTGACACAATGTCTGAATAACTGCTTATTCGTTTCCCTCTATAGTTAAGATTCCTGTCTCCCCAGTCTTCTTCCCAAACTTTCTCTCCTCTGATATTTCAGTACACCTATGTCATACTCTTTAAAGTCACCCTGCAGTTCTCGAATGCTCTGTTCTGTTTCTCCCCCTCTGCTATCCTTTTTTCTCTTTGCATTTCTGCTTGAAGAGTTTCTGATTCTCTCCTTGGCCCCGTCAGGAGCACTGATAAACCTGTGGAAGGCATGCTTCATTTCTGCTACTACGTTTGTTATTTCTACCATTTCCTTTTGATATTTTCTTAGAGTTCCCATCTCTCTGCATCATATTCTGCATATTATCTATTCTTGCATTTTTAACCTTCCTAAAAGTTTCTCCCTTGTTTTCCTCTCCCTACGGATCTCTGTTCTAATTCCCTGAATCCCTGTTGTCCTGTTGACTATGTTTTTGTTTTCCCTTCCTTAATTGCAACAGAGAGGCCTAAAAGGGAGGAATAATGGGATAATGCTCTGCAAAAGTCTTTTACCCTGAAGGGGGAGCCTTTGTTAAAAAGGATCCAGTGTGTTTTACAATGATGACTCTTTCCTTCCCCCTGCCAGAGCCACGATGAAATTTCTTGAATCTTCACGAGGAAAACCCGGTGTGGTTTCTTTCTTTCTTTTTTTTTTTTTTTTAAAGATTTTGTTTCTTTATTTGACAGAGAGAGAGAGAGATCACAAGTAAGCAGAGAGGCAGGCAGAGAGAGAGGGGGAAGCAGGCTCCCCACTGAGCAGAGAGCCCGATGTGGGGCTTGATCCCAGGACTCTGAGATCATGACCTGAGCCGAAGGCAGAGGCTTAACCCCCTGAGCCACCCAGGCGCCCCCCCGGTGTGGTTTCTGAACATAAAAGTCACAATACCTTGGCCCACAGCCTGTGCCCCTCAGGAGTCTCTTACTCTCACACAAGCTCCAGCAATTTCTCAAAATCACCATTAAAGTACTCCTATTGGTTTATGGGTCCAGTGGCTTCTATCCCAGGTCAGCTGATCTCACCTGAACCTCTCTAGATTCTCCGTCTTCCCAAATTTTGGAGTAGTTACTCGTTCTGTAACATCATTTCTTTGAATGGTCCGGGAAAAGTCATTGTCCAGGAATTTCTCGTGCAATGAGTGATGACCTCTAAGAATTTTACATGTTGGAGCTGAAAGCAGAAGTATCACTAATGATTTTATTTTAAAAACATAAAAACTTTAAAGGTTAAAGTAATATGTCTAATATATCTCTCTGAGAGACAGAGAGAGAGAGATTCCTCCAAAGACTAATACACTTTAAAGACTAAAGAGTCTAGGTTTAATTATGACTATTTATAACCATTATTAAATAAGAGATGATTAGCTCATAGAGTTAATTTATACAGTGAATAGAGGTATAGCAACAGAAATTTACATAGTATAAATAAAGGCAACATGTGTAGACAAGATATAATCATAAGAACCAGTTTTCATGTTTTTGCTCTTTGTTGATTTGATGGCTGCAAGGTAAGGTGATCCCTGTAATCCCGGCTTCCTGGTGTCCATATCTGTGTGTAAGCCCCCACTCAATGAAGGGAGAATCTACAACCTGATTCTAATTAATAATATATGGCACAGGTGATGGAATAGCATACCTATGATTTTATTACGTTCTATAAGAATACATCTATGCAGACTGTGAGAGAAAGTGAACTAAATGATTCATTAATTCATTCAGAAATTCATTCATTTCTTAATGAAAGAGAAGACACAAGGTGTCATGTTCTGAACTGCCTATCTTGAGGGACCTGTGGCAGGAAACTGTGGGTAGCCTGTGGAACTTAAGGGTAACAATCTGCAAATGGCCAGGGCCCCAGGTTAAGGTGAATTGCTGCCAAATCAATTGGTGTGAAAGAGGATTTTTTTGCCCCAGTCAAGCCTCCCAGTGAGAACTCACTTTGGCCGGCACCTTGACTGCTGTCTTGTGAGCCCTTATGTAGAGGGCCCAGCTAACCTGTGCTCAGAGTCCTAACCCACAGAACCTGTAAGCTAATATGTATTATTGTAGACCACCAAGTGGCACTAAAAATCCAATACAGTTGATAACAATGTTGATGGATTGATCAGTCTGAGAAAATTTTCAGAAAATAAAATGTAAGGGACTTGAGTAAAATAGAAAAAAAATAGGTGATTCAATGAGATCTTTACATTGAGGGATCATTGTTTGATACAAAGGAGACCGGAAAATTGTTGTAATATATATTTATTAAAATCTAGAGACTCCAAATGGAAATTTTATTTTTATGCTGTAGAAGGCCCAGGTGCTTTAGGGAATGAATGATTGTTTTGTTTGATACAGTAGAGTGGAAAGAGCACTGCTACAGGTTCTCAATAGATACGATTTATGTTAGCTGTTACTGTTGCTCCCCGGATGTTTCCAGCTTTCCGATTGTACTTCCTGACCTCCTTGTGAGTCAGGAATGGGATCATGTGATAGACTCTTGGTTGACATGTTTCATTTTGTGCTGAAGCACTTAATTACTATTTCAAGATCTTCTGTCCCTGTTACAAAAAATGGTGAACTACAGATTGTAGCTGCTCCATCAACCTGGATTCTTAAAAAAATTTGATGAGCAGATCCCAGCTATCAGCTCGTGAAGAACATAGAGTATGAAAGGGAAATGTACTTTCATGTTAAGTCACTGAAATTTGGGGTTTACCTTTTGCTGCTGCCAAAAAATCTATGCTGACTTATAAATGATTTGCACATCTGCTTTTCAATTTACTAGCTGTGTGAACTGTAGCTAATCACTCAGCTTCTTTATTCTGTTTTCTTATCTGTATGATTGGGGAAATAATAGTATCTAGCTTTTAGGATTATTAAGACTAAATGAGACCAACTTTTTAAGTGGAATGGTGCAGTTCTTGGTATGTAGTAGCTGTTCATTGCTCTCGTCATCTTGTAATCCTCTGATCCTATGACGTGGCCTTGCTTCTGAAATCTAGTTGGCCAAGGCAAGAAGGGAAAGGATTCACAGAACACAGAATTCATACCAGTATGTCCAAAGTTACCAACAGAGTAGTTCCTAAAGGTAATTTTAGCACATTATCCCTTTGTATTCGAAGTGTTTGATTTTTGCTGGATTTTATGAGCACTCCTGATTTGACTATTGAATTCCATAGAAAGGAATGTGTGTGTGTATTTATTTTTATATTTTTTACTTAGTGTGGAAAGTACTATGTATCTTTACCTACATATATATATATATATATATATACACACACGTGCGCACACATATATGTACATATACATATACATATACATACATATATATGTAAGGACCTATTTTATATTTATATTTTAGCCAGAGGCTTCCATTGAGGTTCAACATTAACTTTGTTGTTTAACCCTTAAACTGTCCCTGCTCCCCTTCCCCCAGGGGATTCACTTAAAAACAAGTCCCAGAAACCAGCTCCAGATAACAAAACCCAGATACAAGGGTGGGTCAGGCCAGGTGGAGACATCCGATCAGTAGAGGGTTGCATACTGTCTCCCTAGCTACCAAGGAGTAGGGGCCCCCACCCTTTGGGAACCCTTTTTGGTGCCAATCCTAATCAAGGTGTAATAGGCTGGGTCAAATGTCTACTAGTGTAAATTGTAACTCAATTGGTCACCCAGCATCACTATGGAGTTTCCTGTGTGTGTTACAATTTTATTGGTCACCTGGGCGTGGCCAGGCCCGACCGCATGGCCTTTGCTTTTAAAAACTAGACTGTGAAACAGAGAAGGGTCACTCTCTCTTGTAAGAGGTGCGTTCCTGAACGTTCAGTTAGATTCTTGATGCTTGGCGTGAAATAAAGCTTTGCTTGACCTTTGCTTTATATCAGTCTCACTCCTTTAATCATGGACCCATTATTGGGGCATAACAATATACATATATACATATATATACATATATATGTATATATTTAAATTATCTATCTCTGTGTTTACCATCTTGGAAAATAAGGACATACTGTTACAAGGAAGGCAAGCTAAAAATAAAGAAGGGGAAAAGAAGCTCAAGTATTGTGGCTACTTTGAGGCAAAATCTTATTCATTGAATGGTTCTGCCTGCTTGTATCTTCTAAACTGCATTATTTTCCTAATGTCACAGATAGTATTGGCCAAGTGAGATTTGACATTTTACATACTCTCATGTAAGACTTTTCAGCTGTGTTTACTTGCTAGAAAAGCAAAAACATTTTCAGGCAATTTCTTAGGTTCTTAGTATGAAAACAAAAGACAGAAGTGATCATGCAAAATAAGAGTAATTATTAAATCACATAACTGAGTGAGAAATATGCATATTAAATTTTTTGAGAGCCCATTTTAAGTTTGAAAAACAATGGAACCAGATGTGTCATGAAGTATGTTCTATATTACCAGAAATTATGTGAAACCAAGATCTGCATATGGCTTTTAAGTGTTTTTATATCCATTATTTTATTTTGTATGGAAAACACTCATGGGAGATATGCAAGACAATCTTTCTTGCCATTTTATGTATGAAGTTGTTATTTAGAGTAATTAGATAACTAAACCAAGGCCCCAGTGAGAGTTAGCCCGTAAGCCGTTTGTTCCTCTTTCAAAGCTTGTATGTGGGTGGGGGATGTTCTGGGGCAATGGTAAACCAGCTGGGGTGGGGGAACGACTCAGGGCATGGAATTACCTCAAATTCCTTATTCAGCCCATTATTACCACCAACTCTTTTCTGTCAGTTTCCAAATTCTCATGTTTTATTTCTCCAATATTTTACCACTTTAATCATTTTTTTTTTAAGATTTTATTTTAGAGAGAGTAAGCAAGAGAGGGAGCATGAGTGGGGGTGAGAGTTGGAGGGAGAGGAAGAAGCAGACTGCCCGCTGAGCAGGGAGCCCCCCTGGACCCTGAGACCGCACCTGAGCTGAAGGAAGATGCTTAACTGACGGAGCCATCCAACCACCCTGCCACTTAAGCATTTTTATCTCACATCTGTGTTCTACAGAGAGACAGTGAAGTGCTTGAGTTAATGTGAGCTCTGACTCTAGGCTGACTTTGATTTTTAAGCAACTTGCAGAATATTTAGTGATATGCCTTATTGTCAGAAAGACCTAGTTGTAGTTACTAAGTAGATGTAAAATTCAAGAGATGTACTAATTCTTTATCTTCCTCATTCTCAGCTTCTTCAATGTTAAAGATTCTATTCATTCATTCATTCATTTATTTGTTTATTTATTTATTTAAGGGTTTGGGGAAGGGGCAGAGAAAGAGAGAGAACCTCAAGCTGACTCTACACTGAGTTGGGCCTGAAGCCCGATGCAGAGCTCAATCTCATGACCCTGATATCTTAACCTGGGCTGAAACCAAGAGCCAGCTGCTCAACTGACTGAACCTCCCAGGCACCCCATCTGTTTCTTCTATTTTAAAATGTGAGCATCACATAGTATATTTGACAAGGGTGCTCTCATAGTGACACATCTAAGCCACGAATGGTAGAGGATGACTTCTCTGCTTAAAACCCTTCAATGGCTCCTGTGTCTCCAGGACAGATTCAAAGGCTCTGGGCAGGGGACTCGAGGATGTCCTGGTCCTCCCCCTTCCTATGTTTTCATCTAAGAGCACTTTTGCAAGGAAGTGCTGCTGTATCCTCCACCAAGAACAAAACCATTCACTTTGCCATTGCACACGTCGTCAGCTCTGCTCACGAAGGTCTTTGCAGGGAACACCCTCCATCCCACTGCTCTTGTCTTTCCCCCAGTTTTCCGCTCAGTGTGGCCATCTTTCCCCACAGCCTTCACCCAAAGTCATTAGGCTCCTGGTCTGTGCTCCTAGAACACTGTGTGCAGACGTCGGCCCCATGCCTTCCCACATCACACTGCAATTACATGTACATGTTTCTCTCTCCCCCCTTCCAGACGGTGATCTTCCTGAAGGTAAAAACCACTTTATGTGCCCTCTTTCTCAGACTTTTGCATGCTTCCTGGCACGCGGTTGAGGTACTGCCCTGAACAAGAGCAGGGGATTAGAACCAACATTTTCATTTTCTGACTTAAGCCTGAGAGCTTCTTTTTTTTCTTTCTTTCTTTTTTTTTTTTCCAATATATCACATCTTATGAAAATGTGACATTAAAAATGAATGCTGGAAAATAAATTCAAGTGGTGGAGTGGAACCAAATATGATTAAGACATTTTCAATCTGTCCTTTGTGACATTTTAGAAAATGTCTCTATTCTGAGGTTAAGTATCACTTGAGCAGTCCACAAACTGCAGTTGGAAGGCAAAGGCTGTTCTATGCCTGACAACCAAGAGCAGATAAAGGGGTTCTTTCCGAAACATTTGTTTGTGTCCCGGAATGCAAATACTTGCCATTCTTCTGATGAAGACTTCAGTAATGAGGGCATTGGCACACTCAGGGATGAGCCCACCTTCAGGTGAAGAGAGGAAGCAAATCTTTTCAAAGGGAAAAGTGGTAAGAAGGACCCTACATTAGATGATGTATTCTTTTTTTTTTTAAATTTTATTTATTTATTTGACACGGAGAGAGATCACAAGTCGGCAGAGAGTCAGGCAGAGAGAGAGAGAGAGGGGAAGCAGGCTCTCTGCTCAGCAGGGATGCTGAGGCAGATGCGGGACTCGATCCCAGGACCCTGAGATCATGACCTGAGCCGAAGGCAGCGGCTTAATCCACTGAGCCACCGAGGCGTCCCTAGATGATGTATTCTTGAAGGGGCTCCTGCTTTTCTTTTTCCCTTCCCCAGGCCACTGTTCTCTCCCAGGTTACAATTGTCCTAAAACTGCTGTTTCCATCTGTTTTCTTGCCACTTCCATCCAACTACCCACAGTTCCACAGTAATGCCTACTTCTAGTCATGGCATTCATCTGTTCGAAACGTCAGAGCTCCTTGTGGCCCCCGCTATGGGCTTGTGCTGACGTCATCTGTCCTGTGTCTACAACTTACCGTTTCATTTCTCGATCACTATCTAGCCTGTGACTTGCACTCCAGATAAATTCATCTGTGTACTTTTTCAGAGTACCTTGCATGAAATTTCTTAATTTGAAATTTTTTACCATGTCTGTAAGGATTCGCTGACTTCTTTATCTTAAGCTTCCCCAGATTCACCTGATGGGGGCAGGAAGGAGCTTCTTAAAAATACAGATTTCTTGTCCTGGAGGCAGCTTCAGCATTTCTATAAAAAGTACTTATGGAAGACATCCTCTTTAGAGATTTTTAGGAGTTACAGGGCTCAAAAGATCTGTCTTAACGTGCCATCAACACATTATAGACGCTGTTGGTACTTGGAATGGATGCTACAGATAAACGAAAATAGCAGTGTTCCCCAAAGGCATTTTTTTCTGACATTATGTAAGAAAGAACAGTGTTTGAGATCAAATACTAATTATTATATTTATTTGGATTTGTTGGGCTTTAAGGACATTGATGATAACATCCAAATATATAGTCTTAGAATTTGGGGTGCGTCTAGAAGCTGCATTTTCGGGAGACACTAAAAGTGATTGCTTTTTAGACTAAATTTTAAGAGCCATTGTTGGAAATAATCCAGCATTCTTCATAACTTTCTTTTGGTTGGCAGAACTTTATACTTGGGTAATTATATTCTTAAATGGATTTTCAATGACACAAGGGGCCATGTTTTATATGCCTTTAATCTTCCCAGAACCTTGTGAGGATGCTTTTTAAACCAGAAGGAAACTGCCAAATGGTAAATCCTTAAGCTGTAAAAATGTGAGAAAACATGTTGAATAACAGGATATTTTAATGCAGTGTTATTTCATCTAGAAGATATATTTTGGGCAAAAGTTAAGTCAGCCCATTATTTGTGGCCACCATAGAGAAGGAGAAAGTTTAGTATTGATTGACCCATTCAACACACAGTCTGGCAGAATGTACATTAGAAGATTTTGACTTGGAAGACTCTGTACTTGATGTCTGAATTTCTTGCAAGTGAAAGTAATTGATATATGTCTGCAGTGGGTGTGTTGACAGTGAGAGAAGATATATTCAGTGCATGCTGAAAAGCATGTACCATCCTGGCACACAAAAGAACCTACAAAACAGAGGAGTGAGAGATAAAAGGAGAAATAAAGAGGACGGAGATAGATTCAAGTAGCAAAGTTCCCTACATCAGGAACTTACCAACTTGGAGTTAACACCAGGCTGAAGTGTATCTAGAGTTGTACGTTAATTGTAATTCAAAGCTCTTGCTCTCTTAATGGTGTGTCTTTTTTTTTTTTTTAATGTAGATACTATCATTTAAGTAACTTGTAGATGACCTTAATTATACACTGAATTTCTAGGGGAAATCCCTGTTGAATTTGTAGAAAACAAAGGCAGCTCTACAAAGTCTCAGTCAGGGAATGAATACAAACCCCTGTAGTACTCCACAATGATGACCACCCAATGAGCTAGATGGATTCCCTTGTGGTTGGGTGTTTTGATTGGAAGTCTCATTACTTCTTTATCATTAGGTAGCAAATTACTTCATCCAAATTGGATTAATCAGTTATCTAATTAAAAGTTATATAATGTGTTTAGCAAGTGAGAGACTTGGGGGAAAGAGAGAGGATGACCAATATTGATGTACATAATTAAATCAATCAGATTTGACAAATTGGATAAAAAGCTCACAGATCCAGGGATGTGATTTATGCCCCCCCCAAGAAACATAATGCAAAATAAAGAGAAATTCTTTCTGAAAATAAGCCCTACAATTAGTCATGACCATTTCACGCTGTACTATACCATTTAGCAACCTCATTAGGATGTTACACTTCATGAATCTGGAACAAGAGACAGATCATTTGTTTCACCAGGGCATGGTCTCGCATGCTATTGAATGTGGCTCCAATGTGATGCTTCATTGCATGCATGTATTATGTATGAACAACATGGTCTATTAGGAATGTCCAGGATTCCCAAATTTGGTCAGTTGTTCTACAAATGGTGATCCAGATTAGAAAAAAAAATAAGACAAAAAATGTGAATCTAAGTTTTAAGTAGACAGCTATGGACAGCATGAATCTTAAATATTTGCTTTCTTTTCCCAATTTAGAGGACAAGTATTGGCAATTGCAACTCCACTTCTCCCACTTGCCCCTCTCTCAGGTATGGCAGGTGTGGCCGCCAGGCAACAACACCCTCTTCCCCCATTAACATCATTTTGTAGATCTTCTTCACACGGTTTTCCCGTAGCCACAACCCATAAAATGGACCAAACCCATTTTCCATTTTGAATTTACTGTCAGTTTTACATCATATTAGAAAACTATTCAATTCATACATTTCTGTATTTCTTATCAATTTTTGGCTTCAGTAATACATTAAGTATTAAAGAGAGTGATCAAATAACTATAGAAATGATGAATAAATGAGAATAAAATTAATAGAATTTAGGAAGGGAGTGGGGAACACACCCTAAAGGGCCAATGTCACTCATTTCTTAAAGAAAATCCTAGCTTCAGAATTTTCTCTGAATTCCAGGCACAACACTTTGAGGTGTGCACAAGAACGCACAAGAAGATTACAATGTAGCCATTTACATCTTCTCAGAACTGCAGCAATTGAGTGACATTTGCTAAATTAGAACCAGAAATGCTTTTTTCTTCTCTGCCCTCTCATTGCTGTCACTAGCCCAGCACCAGACCAAATTGTAAAAAGTGTACAATGTCCCTGAGGCACATTCTTGTGTCTTCATGTTTCCTGCCACTCTCCGCTCTCACTGTGAGCCTTTAAGTCAGCCAACGTGAACCCTGGCCACCCAGCTGGCAGAATCCAAACAGAAATAAGATCTCAAGAGTCTTGCTTTATCTGTGGCTTGTATGTGGAACCCTCTTCCCTTGTCAAGTTTTGTACTGTTTCTTTGCTTGCTCTGGTTGCCGTGTCTGCTGACCTCTTGTCTCCTGCATCCGAGATGCCAGTTCTCTGGTACTGACCACCGCTCTTCTTCTGGGTCACAGTTTCCTGCTGCCTTTCCATCTATGCTTGCTTTTGACTTCTGCAGTGAATAATGCAACTCTACACTCTACTGGGATCTCTTAGCCAGCCGGCACTTCCCCTAAATTGCCATTCATCTCACAACTAAATACAATATTCTTTTCTTCTTAACCCAAACAGCTTTTCTTTTCTTTCCTTTAAACAAACAAAAAACAAACAAACAAACAGAAACATACAAAAATGAAACAAAACAAAACAAAAAAACCAACAAACCAACAAACAAACAGAATCTCTTCTCAGGTCCCAACATTTCTTTGGAGTGTTCTCATCTGTCAAAGTAACACTGGTTTTGGAAGCTGGCATCCCTGCTGTCCACAAATAATGTGGATAGGTTGGTTGACTTGTGACATGCAGTCCCACTATTTTGGTTAGAGCTTACTAGATGCACCTGCTTTTTGAAACACACTCTCCAAGGAAAATCCTCCAGACTTTCTAAAATGAAAGTTTACATTTTATTTATATTTCCTTGGTTTTAACCATTTTCTATTCTACGATCCCCCTGAAGATACTACATTCCATTTAATTGTCATTTCTACTGAAGGTGCTCTTGGATGTGATCATTTCCCAGTTCCCTTGCTTTTGGTGACCTTTCCGGTTTGAAGAATATTGTTGAGTGTCCCTCAGTAGGGATCTTCCTCTTCCTGATGTTTTTCTGATGATGAGACTGAGGTTCTGAGCTTTGAATAGGAAAACCACAGATACAAAGTGTCATTTTCTTCATGTCAAATCAAGGGGTGCATACTATCGACATGACTTCTTGCTGTTGATGTTAATCTTGATCACCTGGCCGGGTAAGGTTTGGCAGATTTCTGCACTGTAAGGAGACTACTTTTTTCCCTCCTTATCCCCAGTGTGCCCTTTGGAAGGAAGTTCACTGCACAGCACATACTTAAGGAGTAGGCAGTTATGGTCCACTTCCCTGAGAGCAGAACCTCTACATAGATCTTTGGAATTCTGCAGGAGATAGTTGTCTTTTCTTCTCCATTTAATTGTTTATTCCATCATTTAAAAAAATATCAGTATGGACTCGTGGATATTTATTTTATACTTTGGGTTATAATCTGACATCATTTTATTTATTTTGTCTTTCTAATTGTTTCAGCTTTGGTATATTTCATTTTTTAAAGCAAAGAGTAACTCCTCTGATGGGGATCCCACTTCAAATTTTCTCTAAAGTTTGGAGGGAGAATAAACCAGACCAGCAATTGAGGTGTTTGAATTTGGGGTTTGGGCATAGGTTGTAGGTGATGTCCTACTTTATAATAGTGGAACCCATGGTCACTGTGAACTGTGGGATCAGAACATCATGCTTCATATATTTCCATTGTCTAAGATCTTAGAGTATTCTTGGTTCATTAGGGAAAAAAAGTCTTTGGACTTTTCCTATGCTTTTATATTTCATGAAGACTCTATTACCTGCCTATTGAAATGGACAGCCTGTGCCTCAGGAAGACATCGAGTGAGCACAGAACAAGTCAAACCCTTAACCCTTCCCAAACCAGAGGACTGACACAATCAGTGGACATACTACTATTAGATGCTCCAGACAGAAGAATGGATAGTCCTGGTATTCTTCATACTCATAACAATAAACACATTCCATTAGGAATCACAAAACATTTGATTAGCTACTGAATGCACCCATACAATGCCTGGTGATGTAGTAAACACTTAGTAAATATTTACTGAAATAATTAATGATATTTAGAATGTATTCTTCATTTAAAAGTGTCTTATTTATTGTATTGATTAAAATGCACTAGCTGTACTAATCTCCGTTTCTGAGTTTCTTTTATCACACACCACCTACTCCAGTGTCTCCAGGTAGGCATCTAATAATTGTTAATTTTGACAAGATTGCAGCTATGTAGAAACTATACTCAGCAAAAAATTCTGAAGAAATGTACCAGAATGGTTGATTGTCACTGTTCTAGACACTGGACCCGGGGATGATTATCAACTTTATTACACACACACACACACACACACACACACGTATGTATATATTCCCACATTTTCTATAACATATTCTCACATTTTGTATAACAAACATTCATTGCTTTGGTAATGGTTAAGCATGCTTTATTAAAAGAAAATAAAAATGCCTCTCCTGCTGATACATTTGGTCAGTTAGTGATAAAAATTTTGTGCCATATTTTGGTTCCCTTTCCAATGCAAGCTAAAAAAATTCTAACCATGGAAATTTAGGTAAGAAACAAAACTATTTAAAGCATCACCGAGACTTTATCCCCAATATATCATGTCTATTAAAAAAAGAGAATATAGTTTATTATGTCTTAATCTCTGGTAATTCATGGAAATCTGTAGTAAACCTATCCTAAAACCAAGGAAATAGTTGAAAAAAAAATCACAGTGCAACTAGGGATTCTTTTCTAACAAACTGTGGCTGTCAAGTTTAAAGCAAAGTAATCCATTTTCAATAGAGTCACTCTTATTAATTATATGAGTAGTGTTCTCTTCTTGGAGGGTTATTTAGATAACCCTCCAGCATTATAGTCCCACCACTGTCATTCGGAGATGGGGCCAGGCACGCTTGCACTCTGAGAAGTGTGCCTATGATTCTGACTGAATTACTACAGGTCAGAGCACTGTGCAGAAGTGGATTTGGGGACTAACCCACAGGAAGCAAGATACTTAGTATGCTGCTGGTGCGCTGAGGTTTTTCTTTGAAGTCTGTTCAAGGGACATTTTTGCTTTCCAACCTAAGAGTTATTCTCCTGGATGGTGCTTTGAGTTTACCAATTTGTGGAGGTTATATCCAGAGCAAAGCTACAAAGATTCATATTCAGCGAGCATCTAAGACCTTTGTCAAATACCACCACCGCGCAGAGATGATGTAGGGCAGAGGCAAATAGGCTTACAAAGATGGGAGAGTCAAGGACACTGTACATTTAAGTACCCTAAATTTATACTTTACTTTTATCCTTTAATATAAAAGTTAATGTATTACATTATAAAAATATTTGTAACCCTCTCCCATGCAAGTCTTTCTGTTGCTGGATATGGTGATGATGATGGCGATGATGGTATTTTCTTTGAACCGCTTTTTAAAACTGAAGAATCATTGTCATGCAACGTCCTATTAGTTTCGGGTGTGAATCATAGTGATGTAATATTTTTATGCATTAAAAAATGATTCTTAAATAAGTGTAGTCACCATCTGTCACCACACAAAGTTTGTTGATTTTTTTGCTTGTTTTGTTTTTGGCTTTTGATTTTTTTTTTTTTAAATTTACTTATTTTGAGAGACAGAGAGAGAACATGAGCATGGGGAGGGACAGAGGAAGAAGGACAAGCAGACTCTCTGCAGAGCATGGAGTCTGAGTTGAGCCTCGATCCCACAACTTGAGATCATGACCGGAACTGAAATCAAGAGTTGGACTCCCAACTGACTGAGTCGCCTAAGCACCCCTGTCACCACCACCCTTGTCAGTACAGAAAGATTTTACAATACTATTGACTATATTCACTACACTATATCCCCATCACTTTCTTATTTTACAACAGGAAGTCTGAACATCTTCATCTCCGTCACCTATTTTGCTCATCCTCTCACTCCTTAACCTCCTCAGGGAGCCAACAGTTTTTTTCCTTACATCTATGAGTTTGTTTCTGTTTTATTTATTTTTTAATTTTTTTTTTTAGATCTCACATATGAGTGGACTCTCTCTCTCTGTCTGACTTGTCATCATGCCTCCACACACAAAAATTCCAGGGTTAAACTGGGGCGAAGTCAGCAATAATCTCTTATTGCTTTGACATTTGCCCTCATGAGTAGTTGCCGTACCTCCAACCTTGGTCCAGAATCTGCATTTACTTTTGTGAGTTTGTGTTTCAGTGATGTTCCTGAGAAGATCCAAGGGTAACCATCAGTTCACTCTCCCATTTTGGCATGAATCCTCTTTCCTCTGCTACCAGGACCAACACCACTGTAGATACACACTGGATAGGGTCCAAGTAGTGGTGCATTCCTGGTCTCTGAATCACCAGCAGGATGATGGAGCCCTGTGGTATGGGAAGAAGCCTGCTTCTACCATCAGCTGGCTTAGCATCTTGTTACTAAGGCCTACACCCCAAAGTCTCATAAGAGAGAAGGGCTCTTGGTTTGGCTGTGCAGCCCCTTCTTCAGTAAGGATTGATAAAAAGTCTGTGAAGTCTCACGCAAGGGAACAACTGATTCTTGAGACAGATGTGGGAGGCATTCTCTGCTTCCATCCCATCCGGAGCTCAGGCTCCTTCCATCAAAACCCCATTCCCATCTCCAAAGTTAATACATCATCCCCTAGATTTCCATCATCCACAGGCCTGACCAGGGCAGTGGGTCCCATTCCAACTTCCGCTACATTGCAAGATGAGATTTATATCAGAGAACATTATTTTAGTGCTAACTTTATTCATTATTCACTTCCATGAGCATACACAATCCTTACCTCTCTGAATTTCCATTTTCTCATTTGTAAAATAGAACAGAATCCCTGCCTGGGAAAGCTATAAAAATGGCATGATGTATCACTAGCAATATTTAAAGCACTATTTGACCATTATAAACCTTGTTAGCATTATAAGCATTACCATTATATGACAATGTGTTAGGGTGACTCAGTGAGCTGAGAATCCTCTGGAAGAGCTCAGGCTCATTTTCCTAGCAGCTCCCTCTGGGCCTGCTGCCCGAGCACCCACCTGCTGCACCAGCACCTGGCAGAGAGTGGGGCACTTGGGCTCAGAGGGAAGGGCTAGCATCCTGACTGCCCTGTGAATCGGGTACCGTAATCATGCAATTTCTCCAGGTTGACTCTGCCGGCAGACTTGTGCTTTGATGCACTGCTCACACATTTCCCCTTCCTGACTTGTGTCCAGCCTCACTCAGTTTACCAAGATGGCTGTTTCCGTATTAAGGTTTGATCCTTTTCCCTCCCTCATGTTTAGTCAAGTATAGCCAAAGACCAATAAACTTGCCCTTTATTCTCAGATCCATTGGCAATTCAGAAGCCCATTTACTGAGGGCTTTGTCCTGCCACTTTCTGTTAAGTGGAGGTAGAGGAAAGGCAGGCGAAGGCCGCTCACACTGACTCTGACACTGCATTTCAGAGCCCACACGTGGCTGGAGAGAACAATCATTAGACAGGTCAGGCAAGCTCTGGATTTCAATCTGAGGAGTCTCACTGAATTTGAATTAGTTTCTGTGGTTTTGAGGGAAAGCTTGCGCCGTGCTATTCCATACCAGTGACAGAAGTCATAGAGGAAGGGGCAGATTATTGGTGAGGAATCTGAACGGGGGCCTAGTCGTGAAAGAGATCCTTCCACTGTGAGGTGTGCCCTATAAAGATCTTCCTCTTTTAAAAATTCATTAAAGGGTCAAGGGGCGCCTGGTGGCTCAGTCGGTTAAGCATCTAGCTCCTATTTCGGCTCAGTTCATGATCTCAGGGTCGTGAGATGGAGCCCTGGTTGGGGTTCCGTGCTCAGAAATGAGTCTGTTTGAGATTTTCTCTCTCCCTCTGTCCCTCCCCCAGCTCATGCACATGCATGCTCTCTCTCTCTCTTCTCCCCCAAATAAATAAATTTAAGAAAGGAAGGAAGAAAGAAGGGAAGGAAGATAGAAATTCATTAAAGTGTCAAACCCAAATGCAGATTGGAAAAATGCTTGCAGAGAAGTAAATTATAAGTAGCGTCTTGTCTGCTTAGAACAGAGCCAATGCATGCTTACAACAAATGTTTATTCATGGATGCTTGATGTGTGTCCAGCCTGTTCAGACTGAAATGTAATGGGATTGGAAGTCTGAAGTTCATTTAAGTGGAAACAACCTGCGTTACTGATCTTCAAGTGACCTTGAAATACTATTTCACCTTTTGAGCTTCTGTTTTTCTTGGAAATCAAATGGAATAATAATTCCTATTTACTTGATAATTAAATGATATTTTTCCTATCACCTTGGAGTTTCAGCAAAAGCTGCAAGGCAGAGAACAATAGGTGATAAGTAATCCCCTTTCATTCCAAAGGTAAAGCTGAGCAGAAGCCTAGGAGTCTCTCCAGGATTGACTCTGACCTTCAAGTTCCCATCGCAGTAGGCCTATAATGACAGAAGACTGGAGAATTTGGGAAGCATTTGTGGGAGTAAGAGTGTCAGCCTAGGAGCAATGCTAGAGCATTTTCTGTGAAGGAGTGAGGGGTGTGCTCCCCAAGCTCAGTTCAACTTAGAAGGGAGAGAACTCAAGAGGCTATTCACAGAGTTGTCCTGACTGTAGGTGTGCAGTGCACACAGTCGTGGGTGGGGGGGCAAGGTGAGAATGAAAGCCTGAAGTGTGTCCTGAGAAGTGAGGCCATACCAGGGGGTATGACAGAGCCAGGATGATGCTGGGAGTGAGAGGCACAGAGAGTGAGGAAGGAGGATCAGGTGGGGCCACACTCTCACTCGCCGGGCAGGAATACTTCCATCTCTGGATGCCAGCTGGGTGCTGTTAAATGCGGTGGGTCCTGGGACAGGGAGGTGTTTTTATTGTTGGGTTTTTTGTGTGTGTGTGTGTGTGTGTGTGTGTGTGTTTTAAGATTTTTTTCTTTTTTTTTTTTTTTTTTTTTGTGAGAGAGGGAAAGAGAGAGCACAAACGGGAATGGTGGCAGAGGGAGAAGTAGACTCCCCTCCGAGCAGGGAGCCCAACTCAGAGTTCCATCCCAGGACCCTGAGACCAAGACCTGAGCTGAAGGCAGAGACTTAACCGAGGGAGCCACCCAGCTGCCCCGGGACAAGGAGGTTTTAGCAAAGCTGACTGTGGAGCTGGAGCTGGTGATAAAGAAGCTTTGAGAGGTCAGGCAAAATCCAGTGTGTGTGTCTGGAAAGTACCTCTCAGAGAATCTCACCGGCTCTCCAACACACAGCTTTTGAATTGAGGGTGCTGGCAGCCGAAAGCATCAGTGTGAAAATGTGTGAGCAATTTCCTTCTACTTCTCAGCCCTTCCACCCCCTGGGCACCTGTATCAAGTACGGGCTCCCTGTGCTGATCAGAAACTCAGAGGATAAGCATCCAGGCTGCAGGTGCACACCTAGGATGTGGTTAGCACTCACAGGGAAGGCTCTTAGGCACGTGATTGCAAAGGCTCTGTGAGAGAGGGGAATATCGGCTTAACATAGAATATCTCCACAGAACTTTTAATAATTCTGTAATAGGCACACCCCTGAAAAATTCGTCACGAAATGGATTTCTTTATAGAGAATAAACTTGGCACTCGATCCAACAAGAATTCTATTGCCCGAAAATTTTTTCCTAAATCTTTACTAAGGCGAATAACTTATTAAAATCACAGAAGAAGAGATACAGAAATGGACAAGTCACAAAGGTGATTCTGTATCATTTAGTTTATTTTCAGTTTTGGTTTATTGGTGTTAAAACCCCAAGGAAAAAAAGAAAAAGGTGTGTAGGTAATATTGAACAGAAAAGTCACTTATCTGCCCCCAAATATCTCTTCCTAATTCTTCTTATTTTTTCATACCATCTCTTCCAGTATTTTTGAAGTCACATTCTTCAGGGATTTTATTTGTTTATTCAAATATTGATGGATTTCCTATATATTGTGATCTTGATGAACTTGTATCAGAGCTCATGTGCTCCACTGAAGGAGTGCTTGGTGAGGAACAAGGCAACAGTTCAGTAGGCAGCCACAAGTCATTAAATGAGGGAAAGCTTGCAGAACATGCATCACTACCCAAAACAATAGGTAGCACTTTAAAAAAATATAGGCTTTATTTTTTTTGAGAGAGAACATGAGTTGGGGGGAGGGACAGAAGAAAAGGGAGATACAGACTCTCCACTGAGCAGGGAGCTTGAAGTGGGCTCTATCTCATGACCCTGAGATCATGATCCTGAGCTGAAACCAAGAGCTGGACGCTTAACCAACTGATCGACCCAGATGCCCCAGTAGGTAGCACTTTAATTTTATAGTAGAGCCGATAGTAAAATTGGCTATGTATTTTGCTATTTTCTTCTAAATATGTTATAGTATCTAAAAAGTAAGAGATCATGTACTCTGATATCCTGAGTTATACTCACTCAACCAGTTTCAAGCCCAGAACGTTGATTCTGAGGCATCGGCAGAAGAATATGCATAGGCCATATATCCTAAACCCTTGCAGGAACCCCCACAAAAATGTATATGATCCCTTCCATGCACATTGAACTTACATAGTCCTGTGGGTCTGATCCTCAGACATCTAAACATTTTTTCCTGGTGGTATAAAAAAGGTAAGTGTAGAGATTATTTTTCTTGACACTGCATCAAGAAAATGCTTTTTCTTTTTTTTTTTTTTTTTAAAGCTGGAAAAGATCTGCTCTACAAAGAACTGAATGGTGTGCAACACTTTTCAAAACCAAATGATCCCCATCTTACTATTGACTGACTATTAGAAATACTTCATTTAAGATTTTTTAAATCAGAGACTCTCATTCCCAGTAATGTCAAATGGGGGTATTCAGATCAAACCTTCAGTGAAAATGCCTAGATACTCCTTGAAACTATCAAATTGCTAATAAGAAAATAAGGTGCTCCTTGGCCAACATCTAAGAGGAAATGAAGGAGAGTAAATAACCAGGACATCGGGGTGCCTGGGTGGCTCAGTGGGTTAAGCCTCTGCTTTCAGCTCAGGTCATGATCCCAGGGTCCTGGGATCGAGCCCCACATCGGGCTCTCTGCTCAGCACGGAGCCTGCTTCCCCCACCCCCTTCTCTGCCTGTCTCTCTGCCATGTTTAATTCACTCCTCTACATTTATACTATATTTCATAATATATTCTGTTTTTTAAATAATCCAATATTTTTGATAATGTTATTCTGTATTTTCTGGTTAGTATCACAGAATGATATTTTTCTTGGATAAAAGCTTAGCCATGACTGTCTTTCTGGGGGCATTTAGAGCCTCCCCCCACACCCACACTTATTCTATTGGATGCTTTGAGGCAGATGAGGGAAACCCAAAAAGGGAAGGCCAAGGACAGACTTGCTGCCACATCACTGATGATTTTCCCCCAAGAGACACAATTTGGCTCTAAACCCTGGTGTATCCCTCCAGCATAGATGTCCATTTTGCACTAAGAGCACCCTGTGATCTGGCTGACCTCATATGCACCATTCCACCACCAAGATTCTCTGTCACATTTGAGTCTGTCCTCAAAAGTATCAGAATTAGTTCCTGGAGCTGCATAATCAAGTAATAATAATAATAATAGTAGCAGTATAATAGTAAATAACAGTTAACAATAAACACTCTTGAAAAAACAGCTAATGCTTACTGGGCACTTACTCTAGGTGGGGAGTGTTTTGTTGCTTTACCTGTCTTCCCTCTTTTCATTTCAGTGTTTCTACAAAGTAGGAGCAGTTGTTTTTCTCATTTTATAGCTTGGGAAACTGAGGCACAGACCAGTAAAGTAACCTGCTCAAAGTTACAGAGCACAGAGTAGGTAAGGTATCAGAGCTGGGTTTCCAACTCAGATGTTTGCCCCTGCACTTGGCTCTCTTGATTACTATGCTAATTGGTAAGAAGTTAATTTTTTGTTTGTTTGTTTGTTTTGTGTGGGTTTCCCTACATTGTATTTATTTATTAGAGAGAGCAAGAACACACAAGCATGGGGAAAGGCACAAGGGGGAGGGGGAGGGAGAGAATCTCAAGCAGACTCCATGCTGGGCCTGGAGCCCCAAGAACCTAAGATCACGACCTGAGCTGAAACTAAGAGTTGGAGGCTTAATCAATTGAGCCACCCAGCATCCCAAGAAATGTTATTAAATAGCATTACTTTTTACACCTGTGTTAATGTTATTTCTACTACAACATAGGGAATTAAGTATATACATTTCAAATGTTCATCAGTGGTTGCACATAAAGTACTTCTTCAGAATCAGTAGTTACATGGTTTGATAGTATGTGTGGAAGAAGTAATAATAAGGGGTGAGGGGTTTTTTGTTTTTATTTTCATTTTACTTAGTTAATCTATAGTGTTATATTATTTTCAGGTGTGCAATAAGGAATATGTTTTGAATTGAGGTGACTAATGCCAGATTCTAGATAACTTCACTGCCAAATGATAAACAGCTCCACAATTCTATAAATAATTTAATAAATTAACCCTCAGTTATATAAAGACGGTTCAAATGTCAAGCTGAATAAGTTGACTACCTCCAATCCAAATGAGCCTCAGAGGTTAAAGAGAAAAAATACTTATTTATCTTGTGGCTTTCACTTATCTCTATTTTATTTTTCAGTAGCCTAATACAGATACCATTTTCCCAGATCTCACATTAGATGTTGCCAGAATGTTTACTTAATGGTTGTTAGATTTTTTTTTTTTTTCTGTTATCGTTTTTATAACAAACTTGGTTCCTGGCTCTGTGCTTCCTATTATTAATGAGGCCAGCATCACTGAACGGCTTCCAGACCCAAACATGAGCACGCTAACAGCGCACACTTCTCGGGGAGGCTTGGGAACTCACCCAGAATGCCAATAAGCTGGCTCTGTGCGAGAGCTTCTCCTGTGAGGTGGGGAGGCAGAGCGCCAAATTCTGCCGGTCTGAGGACTATCCTTCATGCATAGGGTTTCTACAAAGTGCTGGAATCAGGAGTTAAAAATCCTTAAAAATTATAAATCAGCCCCCTCCACAGGCTTAATGTGAAATGATCCAGCCCCACTTCTGGGGCTCTTGATCCACTGGGAGCCTGAGAACTAATTTACTGTGAAATGTAGAAGAGAACCAAAAGCTCTTACTTATGTATTTGTGGGAAAGTCATGAAAACTAAATGCTCCTCCTGAAATGTGTGCCAAAGGAAAAAGACAAGCAAGCTTTGTTGGCTTTGGGCCAATAAACAGTCCCAAGCCATCCCTGGCAAGGGCAAGATAGTCTGAGCAGAAGCGACAGGCAAAAACTTCACCACTAATAATAAAAATAAGAGAAGAGGTCGCATTAACCGGGCACCTGCTCAGTTAACATACATTGCTACTTTTACTCCTTATCTGTGGTTTGACAAATGAAGAAATTGAAATTAAGTTTTATACCCAGAGTGAAACCTATAGCAAGTGGTTGAATTCAGGTTTCTCCAGGTCCCGGTAAATTGCATTCACCAAACACCCCCTACCACCACCACCACTTAATTTAGCAATCTCTAGCCTCACAGTGGGTATCAGGAGACCTGCAGTTCCCTTACACTTTCTCATCTGTCCACCACCTTCCTCCTTACTTAGCTGCCACTGACCAGACATTCTCCTTCAGAAAAGTTGCTTCAATTCTCTGTCTTCGATTTCTTCGGTTGTTTTTGTTGTTGTTGTTTTCGTTTTATTGTTGTTGTTTTCAGGATTTACTTATTTATTTGGGAGAGAGAGGGAGGATGAGTGAGCATGGGGAGAGGCAGAGGGAGAGGGAGAGAGAAACCCTAGCAGACTCCTCACTGAGCTTGGAGCTGACGTGGGCCTTGATCTCAGCACCCTGAGATCCTGACCTGAGCAGGGACCAAGACTCGGATGCTCCACTGACCGTGCCACCTAGGAACCCCTCTGTCTTAGTTTTTTTTATCTACAAACAGAGACTAATGAATAACAATACTCACCTGGCAGGGTTGACACCAGGCAGAACATGAAATAAGGTTATAAAAATACAGCCCTTTGAATAGTGCCTGAGGCGCAACAAAAGCAACTGAGAGTCTTACTTCACAGAAAACAATCCAAAGAACACTTCCTTATGCGCTGTCATCTGGCCACACCTAGTATCTGCATCCTGTGCCGGACATCTTGTGACTGTGGTGAAGGTCTTTGCTCCTACCTAGAGCCAATTTGCACACTTTTAACCTATAATGCATACCCTCCTCAAGGTCATGACTTCAGCTATTCATTCTTTTCTCTCCATGCATTATTAAAGCTGCTTCCCCTGCTGGATCATGCTATTAACATAAGGACGTAAGTACAACATCTTTCATTAAAAATAAACAAAAATGCCACAGTCCCTTCAGCTCTTGACCCACAGATGCTGATGGGTCAGGTCCGAGGATCTGGATGGGGTCCCACAGAATCAGCTGGGAGGCTGAAGGAGTGTCTGGGAGACTTGGAAAGGAAAGGAGCACAAATCTTTGGGGGCTTGGAGTTTTGACTGGTGATTGTGGTCTGGTGCACGTTGTCTTCTTGGATATCCCAGAACTGGTCAAACAAGGACAGGTATTCAGGTGTTCTCTGTCCGTCTCTTATGCCCTAGAGCCAGGGGTCTTGGCATCAATGTATTTAGAGTCAGTGGTCTTGGAGAATATTAATGGCAACACCACCCAGTCACTCCTTAGATATTATCTCTGCCAGCAGACTCCATAGAAATCAATAACTCCTTGACCTTTACAAGGAGAACATACATTAAGGTATGTGCAAGATGGGGTTGCAGGCCCTAGCAAGAAGTGAGGCAGGAAAAGAAGCAAAGGAAAACACAGCTTTTTGTTTTCATGGGGTCCCTTCCATGTCTCTATCTCACCATTTGTGCTGCCCCCAAACCCCTTCCCTGAAACCAGACTCTGTGAAAGGATTATAGGTTTATGGTGGTTGGTTTCTCCAACTTGTCTCCTTTCTTCCTTATATTCCAATTCATTTTCCTCCTTTCTCTTTCCACCAAACCACTCTTTCCATGGTCACCGCAGCATCCATGCTATTAATCCAATAGTCAATTTCCCCTTCACCCTGCTTGATTTATCAGTATATGCTGTATCTCAACAGGACACCTGGCCCCCCTCAGTAGACTCTCTTCACATGGCTTCCAGGACACCCTACTCTCCTGATTTTTCTCCTACTGATCTGGCGTGGCAGGTTTCTCCTCATCTGTTCTAAATGCCCAAACGCTACAGTGTTCCGTCCTTGGGTTTCTGATGATTTTCCTTTATCTGCTCTCACTCGCATGGTGACCGTTTCCAGTGTCAATGCTTTATAATGTCTTCTAGAAACCGATGGCTCCCAAATGTACATTTCTAGTCTGCCCCTCCCCTGAGCTCCTGGCGCAGGTTTCCAACTGTTCACTCAGTATATCCTCTGGGATACATTGCAGTCCTTTACTCTTCTGCTTTTTTACACCTTTAGTCAGATCTCACCACCTCAATTCCATGTTCCTTATTTATCCAATCTAAACTTTCAACCCTGCCTAACCTCAGTGTTCCTTTTACCCTTTCCCTGTTTTTATTTATTTATTTTGTTACCGGAAAGCTTAACACCACCTGGCATCCTGTGTATTTTTTTTTTTTTTAATCTATGGGTTTCTTCTCACTTGCCTCCAGTGGAAGCTAAGCTTCATGAAAGTATACAGATTTTGATTTATTGTATTCATTGTTTTATCTACCAGATTGAAGAATATTGTACAACATAATTCTCAAAAGTAAATACAGAAAAAATGACTAAAGGTTCTGTCTCTTCTCTCTATGTTCTATTGATGTACTTTCCAATTGTGAACATTCTCAAAATATGAGTTTATTCCATTCTTTAAAAAAAGCTGCAACCTACTTATAAAAAATCATTTCTATTCCATATATAAATAATATACTGTAAAGAGTTAGTTACTTGCACAAGATTGGGCAGATAGTCCTAAGTCCCATCATTCCAAATCTGTACTATCGTAATTCATTGAAAATATAAGTGGTAAATTCTTGCTTTATGAAATTTGTAAAAAATGTCCCTAAACTTTTGTCTAATAGATAGTGATTTTTAAAAAAAAGAAATGAGGAGGGTCTACAAATATCCGGAAGTATTTTCTTCCTTTCTTTCACAGCATTTAAAATAGATTCACAAAAGATTTTTGAGTGCTACCCTGCATACACTGGAGATGGAACAGTATGAGATTTACGCATGGGATTTATTTGTTTCTTCATTTATTTTTTAAGTATTTCCAAGCCCAGCACGGGGCTTGAACTCATGACTCTGACATCAAGACCGGAGCTGAGATCAAGAGTCAAGATGCTTAACGGATTGAGCCAGCCAGGTGCCGCATGGGATTTATTCTTAACAATTTTGTTATCTCTGGTCCATATATAGTTTTGCAAACTGCAGATAGATGCCTGCCAGCCTTTTTATTGATGATCACGTTCAAAATAACTTGTTGTTAGCCAAGACTTTAGATTTGCAAGATCATTTGGTTTTAAACCATTGAAAACTATCATTTGAATGCTTTCCCTAGAGCTAAAAAGTGGCCTATTAACTTTTCACAGAAATGCACAGAACCAGGCAATACAAAAAGGAAGGAAGTGCTGTTAGCATCGGTATAAAGGATGGATTGGGGTGAATCCGGTGTGATTCGAGAGCAGGTGTTAAAGCGAAGGGACTTTACGGCCTCTAGAACAACAGTGGGATGCATCCCTGTTTTTTCACTATTTATATTTCCACTCCTTTCATATTTCTTAGATGTTTCTAGTCTCTCATTACTTGAGTCTTTCCCGGTTCTGAATTCTCCTTTGACTTTGATTATAGGATATAGTCGAGAAATTACATAGTAGGCATAGATACTAATAGGAGGTTCCCACTATTTTTAGGCAAAAGCTTGTTGCTTCCTTTTTTTGGACACAAATTTTTGACCTTCCTTTAATTGCACTGATTGTCTCTACCCCTGCCCGCCTTCTCTCTATCCATTGTCTGGGAGGTCAGCACTGCACTGCAGCTGCCTCGTTTATATAATTCAGCAAATGTTCAGAGAGACCAAACTGTGAACACAATTGTTTCTAGCTGTAAATAGAAGCAAGTTGCTTTGTGTGTTTCTGGGTAATTTCATCTGTGGTTTCCATTCAGATAACTTCACAAATGTTCTTGTCTCAAAAACAATTTACTTCCTCCCTCTTTTGCCGCTGTCTGGCTAAAACGTATGTGGTTCCTAAACTTGGCCGACACTTGTATTTAACTTTGCTGATTCTAGCCCTTCCTTCAGTCCAGCTTTGTGTTATACATACCACCTTTCCGTGCACTCTGTAGAGGATGAAAGGATTAGAAAGGTGTCAGGCAGCAAATCACACAGGAGCCATGGACTCTTGAGACAGACACCATTATTTTACTCACTCTGGTGACCCCGCAGCCTTAGCGGAGTGCCTAAAGATTGTGCAAGTAGGTACCTGCATTTCAGGACAGTATTTTTTTTTTTTTAATCCTGCCACACTTATCACAGCGTGAACAAAATGCACATCTCTGCCTGTGGCCTCTTTTTTCTGTTTTATTCTCATTTGTCTCTCTCTCAGGTGTCCCGTCCATGTTTGTACTTCCATAGCCTAGACTGTTACAGTAATAAGCTTTTCTCAATCTATCAGTCGAGTTAACGCATTATAAATGGATTAAACTATATAAACCAAAGACCACATCAAACTTTTTGGTAAAATTTTTGAGAAAAATATTTAAATTGCTAATCAGTGAAACAATAATGACTATCAATTGATTAGCCAGTAACTAGTAACTTCATCTCGTGGTAGTGGTACTAGTTCACGTGCATTACCTCCGTTAGTCCTCAAGACGGCTCAGTGGGAAGAATAATGTGAAATGAGGCATATGGAGTGGTGAAATAACTTGTCAACGATCCCAGAGATATCAGGAAATGGAGTGGAATTCCAACCTGTGGTGTATCTCAATACAGAATTTTCTCTCCTTACTCTAAACCTTAATTCTTCGAAGGAGGCTATGTTACAGTCTCTACCCTTGCGGAGCTTCACAGGCTGGATAAAATGTATCCAAATCCCAGGCCAGGCAGAGCAATTCAATTCAATCATCTCTATTTTGAAAACATGTGTAGGACATCACATTCCTCTAGGGAGTTTACATGTAATCATGACTCTGTGTCTTTCCATATAAAGGTTAAAAAAACAAAAGCAAAAACCCTAAGACAAGAACAAGCAGGACTCTAGTACAAGAAGATGATGGTAAATTCGGTTAAGGATGTGTGCAGTGCCCTGGGGAATCCTAATTAAGGAAGGAGCATCTTTTGTAGAGAATGCAGCTGGATGGGGAGAGAGAGAGAGAGAGGGTGCGCCAGCAGTGTTCTTGCTCACAGTGTTGCAGTATCTTACTTCGTGGGCAGGAGTCCAAGAAAGGGGATGAGAGAGGAAAGAGAGTAGCATTCCAGCAGGAGAAGGGATATGAAAAGAGCTGCAGGAATGAGAAGTGCACAGAGCTCTGAAAGCTAGCCTTGGATGACACTAAGAGTGCCTGGAGCCTAATTTTTGAAAAGAAAAAAATCTGATTAAGTAATTTCTTTTTTTAAATGTATCCTTGAGAAGAAGAAAGATGTTAACTCCGAATACAAGAGCAGAATGCTGTATGTCTGTGGTAGCAGCCAGGGGAAGGTCAGAAGGCTTCCAGTCCCGAGAGGAATACACAACAGCCCAGAAATAACCGCGACCTTCTTAGGGTACACGATACTGAATTTTAAATAGTATGTATTTAATATCAACTTTATTGATATGTATTAACTTTATTTAATGCCATTTGTGCTGAGGTTGCACATAGCTAATTACACTAGTGTTAACAACAGCACAAATGCCTCATGGAGCACATTTAAGGATCTAGAACCAGGGGTGCCTGGGTGGCTCAGTCGGTTAAGCCTCGACTCTGGATTTCAGCTCAGGTCATGATCTCAGTGTTGTGAGATGGAACCCCACCTCTGCTCCTCGTTCAGCTCTCCCTCTCTCTCTGCTCCTTGCTCCCTCTCTCTCTCTTGAAAATCAATAGAATCTTGAAAAAATAAAAATAATCTAGAACCAGTAGGCAGTAAAGGCTCCCTGGGGGCCGGCAAAGGGGTTCATCCTTAAACTAACATTTTATCTTTATGCAGCTGCCACTTGGGAACTGCCTAAGTAGATGACTCATTTCACTTTTTGAGGTCACCCTTTTATTGTCAGGGAGTCATTGGCGTTTTGTCCTTCCCAAAGGTCCACCACTTCCCACTTCCAGAGTATTAATTTAAATGGAGCCACAAGAAGCAGGGGTCACAGAGCAGGCTGAAAGAAGGAGCTGTGTCATTCCTTCAGAAATTTTGGAAAGTGAATTTATAACTGCGACGAATTTGCAACTGTAAGCAACAGAGAGGCAGATTCCAAGTATAATTTACAGAGTTTTCTCGGTTTCGTTTGTTGTTTGGTGAGTTAAAGCATGTTGTGTTCAAATACTATCCTCAAAGAATAAGAATCGCTTTGATGCATTCTGTTTTATGTCTATTGCAACACCATACATGCTGGGGAACTTTATAAATATTACTCTAATTAGAAAGTCTTTAATATCTATTGCTGTAAGAGACTCAGAAGCTTTTATTAATTCATGATGAGATTCAAGCTAGATGCAGAGTTATGGGGATATGAAGATTCTTAAGTGTCTTTGGCTCCAGATCTCTTATGTAATATAGACTATAGTGGAAAAAAGGACCTTTCTACAGTTGTATCAAACAATCAGTCAAGAGGGGCACCAGGGTGGTTCAGTTGGTTAAGCATCCAACTCTTGATTTCAGTCCAGATCATGATCTCGGGACTATGAGATCGAGCCCTGCGTCAGGCTGCATGCTGGGTGTGGAGCCTGATCTAGGTTCTCTCTCCCTCTCCTTCTGCCCTTACCTGCTCCCTCTCTAAAAAACAAAACAAAAACAATAATAAAAAACAATCAGTCAAGAAACATGGATTGAATATTTTTTGTAGTGCATGGTACAAGGTACAGAGGGGTGGGGGAAAAGAATAAGGTGTAAGTTCTACAGACTTACAAACTAGCATAAGGGAGGAATATGCTTTCTTTTATGTTTAAAATATGACCACAATCACTTTTCTCTAACTGGTACTTTAAAACCACCAGCTCTGGTGGGCAATGTTCTTGCTTCCATTTTGTATTGGTGAGAGTGCAAAGTAATTAATGTAACTCTTAAATTGTCTTAGTCAAATGAGAAAAAAAATATGTATTTATATATTTATATTATTATATTTATATTTATATATTATATTTATATTATTATATAATATTTATATTATTATATGACTATATATATATGGTCATTTATTGAGAAGAAAACAATTTAACTCTAAAAAGGACTTTCTTTTAAAAAAAGTACTGAATCTCTGCTCTTCAGTCCTCAGTTTGAGATAAGCTGGAGACTGTTAATTCATTTCCATCTTCAATAAATATTTTCCTTTTTAAAAGTATGCTGTTTGAGCTAGCTTATGAAACGATTGTGTTCCATGTTGAAATTGCACATAAACACACAAATTTAACAAAACAAAATAAACATGATTATTGATTCCCCCGATGGACAACAATATCCAATAGCATGTACAGATAGCTCCCGCAGGCCAGTTTTCTAGACTCTTCTGTATAATCATTGTTAATATCATTCTTTAAAAAAAATTCATACCTTGGGGTCCCTGAGTGGCTCAGTTGATTAAGAGTCTGACTCCCGGTTTCAGCTCAGGTCATGATCTCATGGTCATTGGATTGAGCCCTGTGTGGGGCTCCATGTTGATTCTGCATCAGATTCTCTCTCTCTCCTCTAATTATCCCCACATTTGTGGTCTTTTTCTTTCTAATAAATACATAAGTAAAATCTTAAAACAAAACAAAAAAACCCTCATACTTTCCAAGTTCAGTCAAGAAAGTTAAAGAGAAATGGAAAATTTATTCTGAACTTTTTAAAAAAAATTTTTATTAGCATATAATGTATTATTAGCCCCAGGGGTACAGGTCTGTGAATCGCCAGGTTTACACATTTCACAGCACTCACCATAGCACATGCCCTCCCCAATGTCTCGTAACCCCACCAGCATCTCCCTACCTCCCTCCCCCCAGCAACCCTCAGTTTGTTTTGTGATATTCTGAACTCTTGAAAGGGCATTGGTTCACTCACAGTTACCGCTCGTCCAAAATGCTAAATGACGCTGATGTATCTTGTGACAGATAACACAAGATAAAGAGGAATATTGAGACTTCTTACTGTATGTAAGTTCACATCCTTGCCATGGAGGGCACTATTTTCTAGGTTTTCAGTGTTAAGAATTCTATTACTCTGATCCATAACTAAAAGACTTAAAGGACTCGTGTTTATGAATAAAACTCATAAGATAACAATGTCAGTTATCAGAGAAGTGATGCTTCCATGCAGCTGGATAACCATTGGTCTCCCAATTGTGCTAAGTTTGTAAATACGCCTTTGTAGGATCTCCCATAACCACTAAACGCTTGGTGATATTGAGTGCTCCTAATGCCTCATCACATAGAGCCAGGTTGCAATTGTTATGCCAAAATCCCACATCAAAACCTGTTCGTCAAAACTTTCTCTCAGAAATCTGGAAGCACATTGACAGATATCCACTATCAATCTCCACTGATAGTTGCTCTGTGCATACCACCCCTGCAGTTACCGTCACATTGCTTCAAGCTGATGAACCGTCAGTAAGTTTGTTTAGAGTGGCGTGGAGGGATGAAGACAGCCAGATAATTAATTAATGAGTTAGAAGACCAGCCCAAGGAATTCTCTTAAGAAGAGGAAGAAAGGTATATATAAACCAGAGACAAAAGGCCTTGCAAAGTACTTGCTTTATTAGAGAAGAGATAAAGATACTTATAACTCTAAGAAATCAGTAAACTCACCTATAGGTTTTGGGTTAAGCTGCTACTGTAAGAATGAAAATATAATGTGTAACTTTTTTTTTAGAGAGAGAGAGAGAGAGAGCACTTGAAGGGCAGGGGGAGGCAGAGGGAGAGAGAGAGGGAGACTCCTAAGCAGCCTCCATGCCGAGCATGGGGCCTGATGAAAGACTTGATCTCACGACCCTGAGATAATGACCTGAGCCAAAATCAAGAGTCAGGCGCTTCACCGACTGAGCCACCCAGGTGCCCCTAATGTATAACTTTTAAATCAGCAGCATCTAAGTTGATTTATCTGATAGAAAATATAAATGAAGAAATAACAAATAGAAACCAAATATTATTAGATGAAAATATGAAAGGCATAACTAAATCTTAGTATAACAATAAACATACTCATTGTTAACAAGTTAAACTCTCTACTTAGAACACAGAGATGCTTAGATTCATTAAAAAAAAAATAAGAGCCAACAATTATAACACACAAAAGAACAAAAAGATGTACAGTTTGAAATAAGGACAAAACAGTAATATTGATGATAAGAAATTTTAATGAAAAAGCGTAAGAGTGGACTTCAGATGGCTAGAGCATGAGGAGATACATCTGAGAAGATTAATGTTCCCCAAAAGGTGCCAAATGTAGAAATGGTTCTCAGTTGTCAAGTTGACCAAATGCTGTGTTGTGAGATGCCTGCTAAGGCTCCCTGCCCAGTGTTTACTCATGGTCTCATGAACAATGTGGCTTTCGTGAAAGAGAGAAATTATGCGTGGATGTAATTACATTGGCTTTCCCTCACCATGGCTGAAATGGCTGTCACCACTACTGATTCCTAATCTGCAAGGCATAGAGACAAAGCTGAGGCCCCAATGAAGCACCATGCCATTTAGCCCTCCAAAGGCACGTTGCTTATATTGATGAAGGGGAAAATAGTTTTCCTTCAGGAAGGGGAGAAAGTGGTTTGTCCCTTCAAGAGTTGTTTATTCTAGATACAGAACTGCATACTTTGACCACAAAGAGTCGGCCAGTGTATCACCATCCACAGAATAACTGAATGCCTTATTCCCCATCAAGAGTGTCTCACACAATTCTCCTGAATAAGGAGCTCAGGTTATAAAGAAATAAATGAGATAATCAGCTCACAGCCATGGGATTCATTGATGTTATTCTGCTCCTGTTAGCCAAAAGCACCTGAGCTAATAGGATGATGAACAGGTCATTCTATTCTAAGTATTGAATTTGAAATATTGAATATTTAGTTTGTGCAAGGTTGTATGCTATCCTCTGAGACGCAGCATATACTCTGAACAGGAATTGGTATTTGGAACCATTTCTCTCAGAGCCAGATCCCATGGCTCTAGAAACCAAAGGTGAGATGTAGGAGTGAGATGCATGATTCCCTGTCATATCTGGCCTAATTCATGGCATTTTTGCTTTTTATCCTGTAACTTTGGTCAGTTGCAAGGGGAAAAAATGCTTCCATTGGAGGATATACAATAGTTGCATTGAAGTGGAGACTGAGATTGCCACCTGGCCATTGTGACTCCTTATGTTACTGAACCAATAGGTACAACGAGGTGGTTACTGTGCTGACCAGATTATTACCTCTGATTATCAATCAAGGGGAAATTGGGTTCCATTATACAATGGGTATTGGGAAAGAAAAGGAAACATGCTCTGGGTTTCCTTCTAGTATTTCCAGCCCAATGGTAAAATGCAATGGAAGCCTACAGCAACCCAGTAGCAGGACCTTCAAAAATAAAGAACTAGGTCACTTCACAAATTAAAGATCTTCAGACAACTGAGATGCAGACTAAAGGCAAGAGAATAGGGGTTGGTAGTGGATCAGTGAGTTACAAATACCAGTTATCTTCTCTTGACCAGGAGCAGAAACAAAGACCACTTAACTACCCATGTTCCCTTCCTTGCTTTTATAAGAATATCCTTTCACTTATTTATAAATTTCTCTCCATCTGTGTGACTGACTGTGTTCCAGGTACTGACCATATAGCTTGGAGCAGAACAAAGCACCCCTCCCCGCCTGACCACACACACACACTAGTGACACTTGATTTTAGGGGGTCTGACCAACAATAACTGATCAAACAAATGGGTACAAAATGTACTAACAGATAGTAAAATGTGCCACAAATTTTTTTGCACTTATTTTCTGTTTAATTGTTCCTTAAGTTGTTTTATTAATCAGAAAAAACTTTTTAAAAAGATTTTGTTTGTTTGTTTGTTTGTGTACTTGAGAGGGGGAGGAGCAGAGTGGGAGGGAGAGAGACAAACAGACTTGGTGGTAAGCACAGAGCCTGATGTGGGGCTCGATCTCACGACCCACATGACCAACCCTGAGATCAGGACTTTAGTCAAAATCAAGAGTCAAATCCTTAACCGACAGAGCCCCAATCAGAAAACACTTTTTGAGGAGTTAGGCTGATTCCATATGGAATATATATGGAATATATGGAATTGGATTCAATATGGAATATATATGGAAGGATATATAAATAGGTAGTTGTGCGCACATCTCACACACACACAGATACACACACACACTCCATGACACTTTACAGATTTGTCTTAAAAAGTAAATTATTGCAATCATTTGGTGCCTGGTCTCAAACTCTTTAGGACGCCAGTCGCAGCCAACCAGACAATAAGGAAGCCATCAATCTGCGGTAATGAAGATACTCATTATATAATTCATTTTCCTTTATGTTCCTTACATCAATCTTCTCTGAAGATCCATTAAGATTGAGTCCAAAAATTCATTCTCAAAGGAAGGTCAAGGCACTTCAGAGTGCAGAAGACCACAAGGTTAACATTAAGAAAATATGTCATCCCTAAAAGCTTTGTTGGTTTTGGTATCTCAAATCTCCTTTCTGTGGGTTAGTCCTGAAAAGAGTCCTCAGGACTATGTATACACTGACTAAACCATTGTGTTTGTAAACGCCAAGAAGTCTCGATAGACTTCTCCTGTTTAACTTCTGAACTGAACAGTTTTCCATCCCTCCTCCCCATGTACATCTCTGTTCATCAGTCTTTAGCTTTTCCTGGGCACCAGAAATAACTGGACAAGGCACCTTAAGAAGACCACGGTATTTGGCAAACAAATGTAATATGAGGAATTTTGTTAAATCTACTTTTGTTCATTGTCACTAATTTAATTTTAAACTCAAGGTCTACCCTTGTGGAGGAGTAAACAGTTGAAGAATGATGTCAGAATCTGATAGTGCATGAAAAATTGCATGTTAATCCTTTTGGTAAATTTCCTTTCCTTTCCTTTTTTTGGGGGGGGGGTGTCAAATTTCAACCTACTCTTTCTAAAGAAGAGAACAATGAGAAACAACTGTCATTTCTAATTCAGTATAAAAAACAATGTCCTTCCAAAGGCTGTGGACTTCTCACAATACCTTTCAATTATTTTGACCAAGAATTGACTTTGGAATCATTATTCGGATATTTAAGGAAAAGCAAGCAATTTCAGCTGGGCACTTTCTAAAAATTTCATTTCATTTTGTTTTAATTCCCGTACAGGTGACATACAGTGTTAGATTAGTTTCCAGTATACAGTATAATGATTCAACAATTCCATCAGTAGTCCCCTGTGAGGGACCCAGCACAGACCCAGCCACTAGAGGGCGCTATTAAAGGCAGTTGGGTCCCTGCAGACACTCCAGCTTCCAGCTAATGGTTCCCTGTATCCCTATCATAGTCATGTCTGTTTTTAATTCAAGATAGTTTCATTTCACATTTCACGTCCAAGTTCCTATCCTGATCATTTTAGTGTATATAAGAGAGAGTGTATATAAGAGGCTGAATGGAGGAGAATTTCAGGATTGCTAAGGCTTAGAGTTGGCAGCCAGAAATACGAGCCTTCAGTAAAATTAGAACAGTAATCTGGTCTTATCCCAAATTGTGCCGCATTTCCCTTCTCTGTCTCCACCCCCCTTCTATTCATCAGGGAACTGTTGTTTTTCTCCTATTCCCTTTGTTTTTCTCCCACTACCCAAAATCTTACTGAAGGCTCCATACTCAAGTCTCTTTGTTTCAAAATTATTCCAAATTCCACCCTGTTACTGCATCAAAAAGGAAATAACTCAACAAATTGTGTACAGAAAAGTATATGACTAAGTTACATTTCATTAAAGTTTGAAATAATTTTAGTCACAACCGAGGGTTCGATATATAATAATAAGCTTTAAAGAACACCTATTATTTAAAGAGTTATTTCACAGAGTATCCTGTGATGTAACTAAAATAAAACTTTTCCATACACCTTAAGTCAGAAATATTGGCAGTGAATTCCTTTACTGATAAGTATATTCAATCTATTTCTGAAGCATAGGAGGCTTTTATATTTATTGAAGTTTCACTAGATACTAGATAATTCACATGCATTATTTCCTTAATTTTTTTTTTTTTTTTTTTTTTTAAACAACAGAGTAGGAATCTCACTCTACATGCTCTGGTGTGTGCAAGAAATGTGAATTTCTTCCTTTTTAAAAATTCAGTTTATTTTAGATTTCTGATCTTCATCTGTCACTGATGAGCCTGTACTACAGGGAAATTCAGTCTTGGTCTCTCCATTGTATTCCTCAATGTTTGATTTTCACTTCGGCCCCAAGGTACTATTCAAAATCCTAACACTGGACATTGGAGAGCCCCCTGATATTGCCTGAGGACGCCTAGCCCCACCAAGTCTTAGCTTTCCCCATTGCCTTGATGTTCTCTGCTTCTAGGCCACTCTTGCAAAAGAGAAATCTTTCATGGGAATGGCAACATGTCTACCTATGACACTGCAGTCTCCCTAAGGGCCCTTCCACGCATTTTTGCTTGGGGGTTGCTACCTTACACTGCTTGAGATCAGGGTGGGGAAGAAGGTGCCCAGATGCTTGGGTTAATTCACTGACCTGGCTCTCTTCTTCTCCCCCTGGTTTCAGGGACACTCATCTTCCTGCCTCTCACTTTATATACATTATCACTCTTGCTTATAACCTACCTCCAGAATAACCAGCAGAATGTCTTTCATGGCATTAGGCCCTTAGAAAATACAAGAAAAGCCATTTAACTCAAGTAATTTTTCTTTATACCTTGGCTAAATCACAGAGACACAAATCGTGAAAACACACTGTGTGCTTGAAATGCATGAGAGATATGGAGAATAGGCATTTTACCTTCCTAACTCAGACTTGTCCCAGGGTAACATAAAGGATTGACCGCACCTTCCTGACTTCACCTGGTGCCAAGGATAAACATCTGGAAAGTACAAGACACACTTGAAAAAAATATGTACGTAACATTGTAAATAGTGTGAGTGCATGCGTTTCATAAGGCGGAATTCAGTACTCTCGATGACTCCCTCTCTCTCTCTCTTCGATGTTCTTCCCCTTGGCTTTTCTCATGCCATCCAGTATAATAGCTTGCCACTTCCCTTTCTTGCTGTCCCGTCATGGTGTTCATTGCTGGTTCATTTTTACTTTGTCTCTAAATGTTGGGGACCCGCCAGGCTCAGTCTTTATCCTGTTCTCTTCTCTGTCTTACAGTATCACGATCCAATGATTTAAAGTATGATACACATTCTCACAACTTCTACTTTTTCTCTCTCAGATGCTTCCTCTGAGATCCAATTTAACTTACAATTAATTGCCTCCCTGACATTTCCAGGAGACATTTCAAGCTAAATCCTTGGTACATCTCTTTCCAGATCTTTCCTCCCTTCCTTCCAAATCTCACTTGTCTCTGACTCTTCCCTTTCTTCATCTTTCACATTGAATGCTCAGTGGTCCTTAATTCGTGGTCCAAAATACATCTCAAATACAGCCTATATATATATATATATATATATATATATATATTTATTTATCTTCATGACAGTTGGGATTTGATGGTCTATTTTGCTTAATGTTGGGGTCCTAGAACATGGAAGAGTGCCAAAGTACCTACTAGATGCTTCATAAATAGTTTTTGAATGAGTGTATGAATGAATGAATGAATTCAAACAGCAAATACATTGTGGATTATGTTAGAAAAGCAAGGTCTTCTAGAGTTTCTCATATTTTTTGCTTTCCAATTAGAGTTCTGGGTTTAATAAGGGTTTTCCTTGGTTTTAAAAACTTACTTCTGCACCTATAGAAGATAGATTGTCTATCTCCATCTATCTATCTATCATCTGAACGTCTATTTATCTATCATCTGTCTCATCAATATGACATTAGGTAATAGAAGTTTTGTCTGAATTGCAAGATTAAAATCGGTATTTCCACTGAGGAACTAGTAAAGTAAACATTTATTCATTATTTTATCAAATATTAAATATGCATAAACCTAGAACAATAAAAGACCATTCTTTAAGTGTCATAGGATTCCATGTGTTTATTTAATCCTTTTTTTGATCTCACCCTTCCCGTTGACAGAAAGATGGGGAATAGAATATGTGAAACTGACCTAAATAATCCGGCTAGATTAGGCAGTGATCCGAACTGGGGTCAATTGAGATTTTCATTCTGAAAACGAATTATCTCATTAGATTTAACTCGTTTTCCAAATTAAAGCAGCCAAAATGGTCCTTCTCTGTCTAACTTGCCTGAAGTACACAATATTCCTTGTTTGCCTTGTATTTTCATCAATATGAAACTTAAGAGAAGTGGTATTATTCTTCCACCAGTGTAAAAATGGAATCCAAAAAATAACTCTGAGAGGCCATTTCTATGTAAATTCGGATACAAAGCCTTTGTTGCTTCTTTTTTAATGACTTGAGTTTGATGCCTTAATTCATTATTTAAATTTCAGTCATTAAAGGGGATAGAAAGATTTGTTTTTCTAATTTCATTTCAATATAATATAATCATGCTAGAGACTGAGTGACAAAACAAGAGGTAGAATCAGAAGGTGGTAATTGTAGTACAGGAAAGATTTCCCTATATGGTGATATGGTGAATTCTTACATTATCGGCATAGGAGGAAATGTTCTGATGGTTTTAAGCTTTGTCTGCTGGCTAGCTCCTCGCTCGGTCTAGGCAACAGGACCACCATGTCTCATGATGTGCACACTCTTCCTGGTGTCCAGACCCATGAATCCCTTGCACTGTGTGTGCATTGATGGTAGGGGGAAGGTCAATGGATGGCAAGCTTACCCAAGTCTGTATTGTTATTTTCACCATTGTTGTAATTCAGTCCAGCCCAATACTGTGCATCTGGTCAGCTAACATGAAATACACTTAAAAAAAAAGGGCTTCCACGCGGAAGATAAACCACACTTCTGGGTCACCTTGGCTGCTGCCTCCAGCGGCTTCTGAGCTCTCTTCCATTTATCTTTGCAATGGTGAACTAACTCTGTACTTTAGGGGCTCCATGAATCCTCAGGATAAAGTTCAAATTTTTAACGCAGCTCCCAAGACCCTTAATTATCTGACACAGGTTTCTACCTCCAGATGCACTTTTGGCCTCTCTTCCCATGCTCTCTGTCTGTTTTCAGGTCTGGCTCGCTCTGCTTTCTACTGGTGTCTCTCATCAGTTGGTCATGACTCTCCTCTTCCCACTATGAGCATTCACCTGGATGGTTTCATCCTGTGGTTCTCAACTGAAGCATTCCTTAGTCCTTGAAGGTCAGTCTCTGAATTAGGCACCCATAACACCTTTACTTTCCCTAGTCTGTCTTTAATACACTATTATAAAGCATTTTTCCTGTATTTTCTGGAAGACACTGATTTTCCCCTTTGTTGCACTCACTATATTTTTCTAGAACACGTGCTTGGAGGAGGCAATGGCCAGTGGTGTGCCGGCAAATGTTGGAGAGCTGATTACATGGAGAAAAAATCTAACAAAACAAAATAAAACAAACGATAAGATAACCCCCCTGACTTGGGATTGTTTCTGTGGTTTCATGGCTAATTCCAAGCTATGGATGGGACATAACAGCACAGACTTGAGACAAGACATACACACTCTGCCGGCGGGCCAGCTCCAGTAGATCAGTGTCTGTACCTTCAGTGTCTGGTCCATGCTTATACATGTTAGATGCTCACTCAGGAACAATCCACTTACTATACACCAGTTAGAATGACAAACAACAAGGAAACAAGGAAATAAAAACAAGAACAAACCCCACAAAAATCTATCATACAAAGTGCTTGCGAGAAGGTAGAGCCAGGGGAACCCTCCTATTTTGTTGCCAGGAATTCAAAACCGAACTGCCAATTTGAAAGCAGTTCGATAGTTTCTTATGAAAATTAACATATGCTTCCCATGGAGGCTGTCAATCCTATCACTACATACGCATGCCAGACAAATGGAAATATGTAATCCCGTAAAAACCTACATGAAAGTTTATAGTGGTTTTGTTCATAACCCACAAAACCTGGACAAACCCCAAATGTCCTTCAGTTGATGACTCTACAAACAAACTGAGTATGTCCACCCAAGAAAATAATAATAAAACAGAATATCAATATATTTGCCAACATATGCTACAAATGCATTATGCTAAGTGAAATAAGCCAGATTCAAAAGAGTAGAAAGTCTGTGATACCATTTATATGATGGTCTGAAAATCACAAAATCGGGATAGAAAACTGTTTTTCAGGTGGTAGGCGTGAGGATGATG
Organism: Mustela putorius furo; assembly: GCF_011764305.1. Classification (NCBI taxonomy): domain Eukaryota; kingdom Metazoa; phylum Chordata; class Mammalia; order Carnivora; family Mustelidae; genus Mustela; species Mustela putorius. The sequence goes on from NW_025421577.1 coordinate 1,986,283, forward strand.
CTGAGAACAAAAGGGGCACAGAGGACATTTTTGGGGTAATGGAAATTTTCTGTATATCGATTGCTGTGGTGATGACACAGCTGAAGGTGTTTACTGTATGTAAACTATACCTCAGTATGCCAGACTGGGGGAGAAAAACTATTTATGAAGAGAAGGAAGGAAGGGAGGGAGGGGGAGGGGAACGAGGAAGTCTGAAGCCTCACTACTAAGCATGTGGTTGATTTTCTGGCACTTCCCTTAAAATGCAAAATCGGTATGATAAAACAAGAGGCAATATTCCAGTTTATATTAATTTTACATTATGTTGCTCTGAGTTATTTTCTCGTAGTCAAGTGTATCTGGTATAAAATGTTAGCAGACATGACAGGTAAAACTCTGATGGTGAATTCCTAAGTAATCCAACGGGTTTTGTCTCGCTTTGTTTTCCTTTTGGCTTCCGGGTCGTGAGTACGCTTAACACCAAGCCCCACCAGCAAAACTTGGTCTAAAAGTCAACCCACAGCTCTGCGGGAGTGGGGCTGAATCTACTTCCTACAGAAGAAAATGGCCCATTTCTCATCAGAGATGCTCAATGTTTCAAAGTGAAACACAGTGACGGTCAGTCGGGTAAACAAATAAGTAAACCCATCTATCAGCTATATCAAATTTTGGCCTCAGTGCCCTTCAAGAGATGATATTAGGAGGAAAAAAAAAAAAGAAAGTTGCAAAAGAAGAAATAACCAGCCTCACTCCCAGGGCGGTCACGCCACGGGCATTGCTTCGAGCAACAACACATTAGCTACAAAGCAGAGCACGTTTAATTGCTCCCTCCGGCACTGGAGATCTGTAGCTTTCAAATTTCCCTCCTCTATTAAAGTAAATTCCTGGGACTTTTCTACCTTCTCTTAAAACGAAGACTTAAAGGTTGAAATTATTTCCCGTCGACCTTTCTGGAGCACCAGTTGCTGGAGCCCTCACCGTTTCTGACCCTCCATCTGGTGGTCTAAGCCTTATGCAAGTGTGCTTGCCTGCATTGTTCCAGGAAATAAGCCAAATACAACTTTATTGGAATATCAGTTATATTGTGTTGCTTTGCGTAGAGACCAAGTTTAGTTAGTAAATTTAAAGGCCTGCAAAGTATTTTAAATAATGTCTTTGTACAGGAGTGCCTGATGGCTCAGTTGGCTGTGTGTCTGACTCTTGGTTTTGGCTCAGGTCATGATTCAGGGTCATGAGATCGAACCCCATGTCGTGCTCCATGCTAGGCATGGAGCCTGCTTAAGATTTCCTCTCACCCTCTCCCTCTGACCCTTCCAACACCCACCCCTCTGCTCTCACACTCTCTCTCTCAAAAAATAAAATGGAAAAAAAAATTATATCTTTGTGCATAATTAAGGAGTATAAGAATTTGTCATAGCAAATACAAATGCCTCAAAAGATAGGAATGGTAATTACAAAACATGAACTTATCAACTGTTTTCATTAGCCACCTCATCATTGGAAAAAAACAGCAAAAAAGGAGCATTCCTTTTTTTTTTTTTTTTTTTAAACACCGTGCTGGTAAGTAACTTTATTGATATGACGTTTTCCTAGATACAGTAAGAGGTCTATACATCCGTCTCTAGTCAGTTTCATTAGCAGAGGGCAGCTGCTGCGGGTCTGAGGTCTTCTGAGGACACAGAAACAGTTGCATTTCTAATTCTGAAAACCGTGCTAAGGTTTTTGGAGACAGCACCAAATACTACAGCCCTCAACAGCCTCTCCAGAACAGCAGCAGTTCCCCTGTACTGTTCCTCCTTTTGCCCATGCACCAGCATTATCTCTTGGCTCACTTTAAAATATATCTGGAATGCCGAATTTGATAAAACAATATTAGATTATTCTGTTGCTTTCAGCAAACATGAAACATGACAAAAGCTACATGGAGTGAGGGATTTTTGACTTTGAGATATAAATATGAATTGTCTACATAAACATTGCATCTGAAAAAAGCCCGAAAAGACCTCTAAAATCACAACAATCATTTGCAAAAACTTTGCATTTTTCTCTGATCGATATGAAATTCTCATACAACAAAATGCAGACTTTAAGCATATCACTCAGTGAGTTTAATGCTCACTCTTTGAAAGACCTGCCTATAAAGAGATGAACCATTATCTTCATTCCAGAACGTTCTTCTATGCCCACTTTCCATTCCCCTGCTTCATGCTCAGAGGTCACCATTGTTTTAATTTCAATCTAGTTTCCATTCTTAGCTTTGTATGTTCCAGAACTTTACAAATTTATATAGATTTCATAATTAAGGTGCTCTTTTGTGTCCTTTTCCTGATATTGTTGGGGGCATCAAGAGTTCATTCTCCTCCTCCTCCTCCTTCTCCTCCTTCTTCTTCTTCAGATTTTATTCATTTATTTGACCTAGAGAGAGAGAGGACACGCAAGCAGGGGGAGTGGCAGGCAGAGGGTGAGGGAGAAGCAGGCTCCCTGATGAACACGGAACCCAATGTGGGACCCGATTCCAGGACCCTGGGATCATGAGCTGAGCAGAAGGCAGATGCTTAACAGACAGCCACCCAGGCGCCCCATCAAGAGTTCATCCTATCTCATTGCTAAACTGCCGTTTGTTTTTTTTGTTTTTGTTTTTCCACTTAAGTGTTGATAGACATTTGAGTTATTTGCAGTTTGTGGACATTTTGAATCAAGCCTTTATGAAAGTTCACATATAAGTATTTGGGGAGGGCACGTGTTTTAATTTATCTTGGGTAAATGTCTGGGAGTGGAATTGCTGGGCATTTATGTGATTCACTTTGAATGGAGTGCCAAGCTCCTTTCCAAAGCAAACGTTCCAGTTCACGCTCCCAGAAGCAAAACATGATGATTGCTACACATCTCCCTGATACTTTGTATTTCTGGTCTTTCAAACTTTTAGTCACTTAAGGAGGCTTAATGATCTCTACTATGCTTTTAACTTGTATCCTCCCCCACTTGACTAATGACATTGAGGATATTTTCAGGTGCTTATATTAAGACTTTCTCTTCCAAAGTGTCTGCTCAAGTATTGGACTGTTTATTAAAACTGGTTTATGGTCTCTTTCAGTCCTGATATGGTGATTTGCGCCCTCTCTCTTTTCTTGATCACTGCAGCCAGGTATTTATAAATTTTGTTGCTCTCTTCAAAGAACCAGCTTCTGGTTCTAACTATCTTTCTTGTTGTCAGTTCCTTATGTTGTTTGTTTCTGCTCCTATCTTTATATCCTCTTTCTTCAAATTACTTTTTATTTGTTTTGCTTCTTTTTTCCTCTAGCTGCTTAAAATGCAATCTATAGTCATTGACTTTTTCTTCTTTTCAATATAAACTTTAAAGCTATAAATTTTGATGTTTTATTTTCATTGTTATGGAATTCAAAATATTTTTATAATTTTCTTCACTATATAATTTTCTTCATTCAAATAATCATTGTCTTTGATTCATGGATTATTTATAAATGTTTGGGAATATTTGTGGTTTTGCTACTTATATTATTGTTATTAATATTTCATTTGATTCTACTGTGGCCAGAAAATATTCTTCATACCACCTTCAGTTTCAATCAGTCAGATTTGTTTTACAGCCTACCATATAGTCCCTTATAGTGAACACACTATGTGCACTTGAAAAAAATGTGTATGTTTTTCCTGTTGTGAGTTTCTAGAATATTCTATAAATATCAGTGAGACTGAGGCCTGGAAATTCTTTTATCTGGGTGTGATACTATATAGTTGCATGAAAGATGCAAAAATACTTAAGCCTTGTAGATACTACACTATAATAAAACCGTTCATAAAATTATATAGCACTATGCTCTCTCAAAAAAAAAATTATGTTTAGTTCTTGCATTCAACTACCTCATTCTCCAGATCCTTAGGCACAGTTTTGCAAAAATATTGCAATTCGTGTTATAGTTAACACAGACCTCACAATATGTGTTGGTTGCTTCTGTCCTCTTGTTTTGGCAAAGCCAAGTGTAATATTCATATCTTGAGCAGTTTCACTACTAAATCCTGGAAATATGCCATTTTGTATTTGATATTACTTTGTTTGTTGATTTAGTTTTTGTTTCCAGATGGAATAAGGAAATAATTATCTGATGTGATGATGGATCTAGACCCATGATTGACAATGGTATATTTCACATATATCCACATTTTTTACTTGTTTTATATGGCAGGGGATGGAATATCATCCCTTATCCAGTGGGTTAGAATCTTTTACTATCTATTATTATTACTCCTTTCAATGCTTCAGTTCTCCCAATTTTTGCCAGTAGGGGCCCCTTTGATGTGGTCTTCGTGTGTTTTTGACATTCCCATTCTTATTGGAGCATTTCTTTGTTTGTTGGCACAAGAAGATGTTCTATGCTCATCTTGTATTCTCTGAGCCATTTTATCAGCTCAGCCATTTCTTCAGAGAGACCTGTTTCCTTTTATCAGAGCATGGTACGTAGAGATTAAACCGAGGCATGCACTATGCTCACTACTAATGCTGTGTCCAAGTGCGTGTGCATACACACATCCAGCATACATACCTCTGTATATCTACCGCTAGCAATTTCCCTCCAACACCACGGGGATCCCTGTAGTTTCCTCCCTTTCAAACATGTCACTCCTTTCTCAGCAGAGAGAAACCTACCTCCTACAATCCTTACTATATTTGCTTTTTTGACCAACTCCCCTGTGTAACAGCACTCTTTCTCTCTTGCTGTCAATATTGCTGGACTTTCTCATGGACACCCTCTTTACCCATCTTCACTTCAACATTTCCTTGTGGTTCCCCCAACTTTTTTACCCATTCCAGGAACAGAATATGGGGCAAAGCAACAGATTCATACACACATGGCAGTTTTGGCGCATAACAAAGATGGCCTTACGGACCAACCAGAAAAGATGAAACGATTAATAAATGATACTGGGACAACTTTTTTTCAATATGTGAACAAAATAAAAATGGATCCTTATTTTGTATTTTGTGCACAGATGTAGTTTATGTAGTTAAAGTCTTATATGTGGAAAGAAAAACTTCAGGATTATTAGCTGCAATGTAAAAGAATATCAATATGACTCCAGGGTAGAGAATCACTTCATAAGACATAGACAAACACAAAAAAAATCAAAGAAAGATTGAAAATTCATACTTTAAATTTTCTAAAAATATTTTATTTATTTGACACAGAGAGAGACAGAAAATGAGAGAGGGAACACAAGCAAGGGGAGTGTGAGAGGGAGAAACAGGCTTCCCACTGAGAAGGGAGCCTGATGCGGGGCTGGATCCCAGGACCCTGGGATCATGACCTGAGCTGAAAGCAGATGCTTAATGACTGAGCCAAGCAAAGCCCCATACTTCAAATTTTTTAAAATATGCTACACATACCACCTAAATATTGTGAAAATATAAAACTAAGTCATACAACATCAGAAGGTATTTTGGTTTTTTAACTAGAAGAGAAGTGTAAATTAAAATATATTAAGAACCTTTGTCCCAAAGCTAGAAGAAGAAAAGTCAGCTAATAGAGGAAGAGACAAAGCATGAATAGGATTTATCAGAAGAGCAAACACAAATAGGAAATAAACACATAAGCCTGTTCAACCTCACTATTGATTAGGAAAATGCATATTGAGTACACAAAAAATATTATTCTAAATCCAATAGACCAGGAAAATTACAAAAGCTGCCCAATCCAATTATTGGAGATAATATACTTAATGGTAATTCTTACTGTTAATTTCAAAATATATCTGGTAAACCCATGTTGAAAAACAATTTTCTTGTGAAGTTGAGTCTACTTTCCACTCCTAGCTATTGCCTTCAGAGAAACTCCTGCACGAGTGCTCCAAATGCTAATTTCAAGGGTGGTCACATCGTCACAAGTCATTATAGAAAAACAAGAACTGCCTTAAATGTGCATTAACCAACCAATTTAAAAATAAATGATGGTTTTGTTGTATAATCAAAGTATACTCAGTAAATAAAATGAATAATAGCTATATGCATCATAAAACATTAATCATAGACAATCACTTTTCTATTTTTTTTGTTGTTAACATATAATGTATTATTTACCTCAGGGGGACAGGTCTGTGAATCGTCAGTCTTACACATTTCACTGCACTCACCATAGCACATAGCCTCCCCAGTGTCCGCCCCCAGCCACCCCATCTCTCCCACCCCCCTCCCTCCAGCAACCCTCAGTTTATTTCCTGAGATTAAGAATCTCTTATGGTTTGTCTTCCTTACAAATCATGTTGTTTCATTTTACAATCACTTTTCTGCCTGAAAAAGAATTGCAGAGGTATGTATACAGTGTAATTCCCGTTATGAAGTTAAGAGCACATCAAACTAAATACTAAATACATTGTTAATAATGTATATGCGTGTATATATAAATACATGTATACTAAATAACAGATACAATATACATGCCTAGAATTAATAATGTATTTAATATTTCATTTTAGTATTACATTTGTGATTACATATGTACATATACATGCTGCCATTATACATCGACATAGTGACATATATACATAGAAACATATATAGTTACATCTATATAAATAGGCATATAGATCTAGAGAGCTATAAAATTTGTAATGAAAAATCATGGAATATTCTTCCATAAGATTCTGGATTAACATAATATTAACATAATATTCAGGATCACGGTTTCCCTGGGAGGGAGGAAAAGAAAGTTAAGGACAGGAATATAGGCACATCAGTGATAATGGAAACGAGCAATGTCTTTGCCTAGGTAGTAGGTACACAGCTCTTCCTTCAGTGATAGCTGCATTACTATATAGTGATAGATGACTATATGTGTGTCTTTTACATTTGCTCTTGTGCACTGCGACTATTATATAATATCCTCTAAAATGCTTTTAAAAATCTTAATGGGTCCTTCAGCCTCAAATAACTTTGGGAAAATAAACACTTGCCTAAATATCAATGATAGAGGAATGAAAATCATAAAACTACTTTCAAGATGAAAAGAAAACAAATTGGAAGAAAATGTTTGTTTTGCTTTTACTGGGAAACATTAAAAAACACGTGGAGTTCCTTATCTGCCAAGGTTATCAAAACTTAAAATAAATCTATCCTAAATTAACTCACTGTTCAGACCAGTGTAACAACGCAGAAGTTTCCCAGGAAGGAAGTACAGTTCTTCCAAAGGACCATCTGATTAAAGGAAACACATTTCTTGGGAACAATAACCCTTGTCAATTACCATCATGGGAGCTGATCTGTGTGTTTGAGGATGACAGGCTCTGTGCAGCCTAAAATAATTCCGCTTTTTGAGGGAAGGCAAAAACATGCAGGTGTTTTGGTCACCTTAATTTAGAGAGCACTGGGATTCATTTATGCAGGGGTTCTCAGCTTTCTTTTACCCGTTAAATTAACATTCTGCTTGGTGCAATTATAGTTTTACTTTGGGTTCAGTAGGTACAAGGGCACTCATCATCTGTTTCGTCTAATCCCAGGACTCTCTGTGCTCATCTAGTAAATATTTATGGAGCAACTATTAGTTTTCAGACTTGAATTAAGGTCCCAAATTTCAACTTTCTCTTTATTGTATGTAAAATACTGATTTTCCTGGCTTTTCTGCTTAGGATCAAATTAAGGGAAATATAGACCTAGATTTTCTTCAGTTTGGGGTTTCTTAGTGGGGTAAGTAACTCTTTTATGTTTTCTTCCATGTACGAAACACATTTTAAAAATAAAACAGGAGAATCAGAAAGAAGGAGATCCAGCTGGAACCTTATTACTAACAGGACACTTGTTACCAATAGCTTAATCAAAGAACGTGGCTCAGTACTGTAGACACCTGGTTTTTCTAAAGGACTCTCGCCAGCCCACAGCTGAATTTACCCTACAAAAATCACAGAAATGCCCCATGTAGGGGCAGACCCTGCGTCACAGCGGAGCAGAGAGCAGCGGTACCCTCTTTGCTGTTGGGGCACATCTGAAACTGACATAAACCCTGGGGAAGATAGGTGGGTGTTCCTGCCGCTGCTCCCCGTGCAGGTAAGTCAGGGAGATGGGAGGCCAGTATTCCGCCCAACGTCTTCCCCTTGGCATGTTCGTTTCCTAAAATGTTGGGAGGAATGCTCTCATCTTCTGTCCCTGCTGTGGGGACATTTTTGGTGTCACAGCTGGGGAGGGAGCGCTGTGGGATCTGATGAGTAGAGGCCAGGGATCTATTGACCATTCTACAATGTATGGGGCAGCTCCCTACAAATGGGAATTATCTGCTCCAATATGTTAATAGCGCTGGGGTTGAGAAGCCCCCTTCTAGTTTTGCTGGGAAACCTATTTCACTGTGGCAAATAGCTAAATCTTATATTCGATTTGCACTGACCTAGATGTCTGATTATTTACTGAGTTTCTAATATGGTGCCAAGATGCTGTTCTAGGAGCACGGGTGAACAAGAGAGACCAAAGTGTTACTCTGGCTGGAACAACACTGAATATACGTATACTGGAGCGCACACTTGTATCTAATATACACACCCAAACATACTTTTGCACACACTCGTACCCTCAACTTTTCAGTTCTCTTCTGTGGCTACTTAGCTGTTCTCATCCTCCTTTTCTTCTGTCATGCAAATAAAAGATGAGATTCACGTGTGTGAGACACTTGAGTAGGTAAACCTGAACTATAGTACTTTTTGTTCCCAGAAATGGAATACATGTTTGGGTTAAGATTCAGCTTTGCAGTATGCTGGCTTTAGGGATTGAGAATATCTTTTTTTTTTTTTTAAAGATTTTATTTATTTATTTGACAGAGAGAAATCACAAGTAGATGGAGAGGCAGGCAGAGAGAGAGAGAGAGAGGGAAGCAGGCTCCCCGCCAAGCAGAGAGCCCGATGTGGGACTTGATCCCAGGACCCTGAGATCATGACCTGAGCCGAAGGCAGCGGCTTAACCCACTGAGCCACCCAGGCGCCCCAAGAATATCTTTTTTTTTTTAATTTTTAAAATTTTTTTCAGTGTTCCAAGGTTCATTGTTTATGCACCATATCCAGTGCTCCATGAAATATGTGCTCTTCTTAATACCCACCACCAGGCTCACCCAAGCCACTCCCCCTTTCCTCTCCAAATCCCTCTCTTGGTTTCTCAGAGTCCAGACACAATGCTCAAATCATTTTAATGAAGGTAACTTTCATTTGCAACCTGAAGCTTTTATTGGTTATGTCCAGTTAAACCTGGTATATCTTAAACATGTGCACAATACACCAAGCTGTCCTCTAAAGCATGACTGTAACTACTGGAGGAAAGCACACCCTTCTCAAAGCTTTAAGGCTTTTTAAGTCAAATTTGCTAAGGAGCTGAGCTGCAGGTGATGTGGCCAATGCTGGTTACCCGCGGGCTGACTCTGGTCTTTGCTCAGGAGTATCTGGGAATCTATGAAGCTCAAAGGGCTGAAAACAAAGAAGCAAACAAAAACACCTGGAAATATTATCATTTGGATAATTCAATATCATGATTATTATTCACCATGCTCAATCCCATGAAAACTTCAATCATGCCGAATTTGGAGTCAACTAGTCACAATTTTTTTTTTCCAAATTAATTACCAAGCACAATGCTATGACTAGGTGCAGTATTACTTCTTTGAATTGCTCTTTTCATTTTTGTTTCTTGCAAATAACCTTTTCTATTCCTCCTCTATTTGTGTTCCTACTTTAGCCATTAAATTGCATTTTCCTAAATATTTGCAAGTCACCTCAAGAACAAAACCTAGACTTTTGTCAGCAGGTGTGTTGTAAAGGTTGGATGACTGTGTGCTTTATTTAACCCAGATATAGTCATTATCCAAGGGTTATCTGCTAGCTAACCTCCCCCGATGGTATAGATAACTGAGTGAGAAACCTTGTGACTTTTATTGTTCTTACAAATTTTTCTTCCTATTTCAATTTCTGTTGAAAGAATGTGGTACTAGCTCTTTTTACACAGTGATTGGTGGCTCTTACTGGCAAATAAAAGATGGCAAGGGAGGATTACAAGGAAATAGAGATGATTCCGTTCAATCTCATCTAAATAATTCTGATTTACCTCATCAGACTAATTCAAGTGGACTTTTTTTTTTAAGATTTATTTATTTTGGAGAAAGAGCACCAGAGGGAGAGAGAATCCCAAGCAGACTCCCCACTGAAAAGGCTCAATCTCATGACCCTGAGTCAAAATCGAGTTGGACACTTAACTGACTGAGCCACACAGGCAACACCCAAGTGGCCATCTTAATGTAATTCTATTTTATTTGAACTACATATATAAGTGTATATATAAAACATACATAGTAGTATTCCTATAATGTGTGTATGTATATGTGTATGCACATATGTGTAGCTGAATTTATAGTTATCTGTTTAAATTTGGCCACGGTAAATGATATTCACTTGTGCTTGCATGTGACATCCCCGGAAGTGTTATTTTCTGATGAATAGTTACTGCTACATACATTTAATGAAAAGTATAAATATATTTGTTTTATATGTAAAATATTTAAATATCCAGATGATTACTATGACCACACTTACAACCTCTACATTGACCAAGAAGGAGGACTACAACAATCGACAATTACATTGGCAAACTTTTCAATGAGCATTTGAGGGAAAATATTACCATATGGAACTCTATGAAACAATAAGCATAGATATACAGGTATTTTTATTATATGATATACCAGCTGGTTTTATATGCATAATAGATATAATTTTGAATTATAAATCTGGTGCCTGGCTTCTTTTGAACAAGATCGGTTTTTGGTTTTCATTTATTTCTTTCTTTTTGTTTTGGTTTTAATTTTTTTTAATTTATTTTTTATTTATTTTCGGCATAACAGTATTCATTATTTTTGCACCACACCCAGTGCTCCATGCAATCCGTGCCCTCTCTAATACCCACCACCTGGTACCCCAACCTCCCGCCCCCTGCCCTTCAAAACCCTCAGATTGTTTTTCAGAGTCCATAGTCTCTCATGGTTCACCTCCCCTTCCAATTTCCCGCAACTCCCTTCTCCTAACTCTCCGTGCTTTTGGTTTTAACTTTTAACCTCAGCAGTTATTTACAGATTCATTTCTATTACTTTGTGTTTATATTTTCAACTCCTCCAATTGTACTTCACATTAGTGTATCTACTTGACATTTCCACTTCTCTTGCAGTTAGGAAAGGTCTAGAACTGTAAGTAAATATTTTTCTCATTATAAATATAATACAACATTCTACTTGGGACTTAATATCATTTTCTTCCCCTACTGCAGAGGAAAATGTTTTGCCTAATATTTTCTCTTTAATTCAAACTAATATTGCATTTCTTTTTTGTTTGTTTCAAATTTTTATTTAAATTCTAGTTAGTCAACATATAGTGTAATAGTAATTTCAGGAGTAGAATTTAGTGATTCATCACTTAGATTCAACACCCAATGCTCATCACAACCAGTGCCCTCCTTAATGCCCATTACCCATCCAGTCCATCCCCTGCCCGCCTCCCTCCATCAACTCTGTTTGTTCTCTATAGTGAAGAGTCTCTTATGGTTTGCTTTCCTCTTTTCTTTTCCCCCTTCCCTATGTTCATCTGTTTTGTTTCTTAAATTCCACTTATGAGTGAAATCATATGATAGGTCTTTCTTTACCTGATTTATTTCACTTAGCATAATACACTCTAGCTCCATCCATGTTGTTGCAAATGGCAAGATTTCATTCTTTTTAATGGCTGAGTAATATTCTTGTGTGTGTGTGTGTGTGTGTGTGTGTGTGTGTGTATGTGTGTGTTTAAAGATGGATAGGCTAGGGGCTCCTGGGTGGCTCAAGTGGGTTAAAGTCTCTGCCTTCAGCTCAGGTCATGATCCTGGGGTCCTGGGATTGAGCCCTGCATTGGGCTCTCTGCTCAGTGGGGAGCCTGCTTCCTCTTCTCTCCCTCTGCCTACCTATCTGCCTAGTTGAGATCTCTGTCAAATAAATAAAATCTTTTCAAAAAAAAAAAGATGGATAGGCTATGTTATGGATAAAAATGGATATATAAATATGCATATTTATATATGCCACATCTTTATCCATTCACCAGTTGATGGACATCTGGGTTCTTTCCACAACATGGCTATTGTAGATAATGTTTACTCTAAATATCAGGTTGCATGTGCCCCTTTGAGTCAGTATTTTTGTTTCCTTCAAATAAATACCTAGTAGTGTGATTGCTGGCTCATAGGGTGGTTCTATTTTTAACTTTCTGAGGAAACTCCGTATGTCTTCTCCAGTGGCCACACCAGTTTGCATTCCCACCAAAAGTCCAAGACTTTCTCTGCATCCTCATCAACATCTGTTTTTTTTTTCCTGAGTTGTTAATTTTAGTCTTTCCGACCAGTGTGAGGTGGTTCTCCTTGTGCTTCTAATCTGTATGTCCCTGACAACAAGTAATGTGGAGCATCTTATGTGTCTGTCCATATCTGGATGTCTTCTTGGCAGAAATGTCTGTTCATGTCCTCTGCCCATTTCTTAACTGTATTATTTATTTTGGGGGTGTTGAGTTTTAGAAGTTCTTTCTAGATTTTGTATACTAACTCTTTATTGGATGTGTCATTTGCAAATATCTTCTCCCATTCTGTAGCTTGCCTTTGAGTTTTGTTGATGGTTTCCTTCCACAGTGAAAAATCAAGAAAGCTAACATTGTGTTTTTTATAACACATTTACTTCAAGTAAAATATGAGAAGCCTCAGTAAAATTACTTCCCTACTTCTAGATATGCTCATCCTTGAAGTACATGATTGACCAGATCATGTTTGAAGAGGTCCTTATCATAAATAATATGCACATACAACTACAATTTGTCTTTTCAGTAATTACAAAAGAGGGGGCAAGTTTAATTTTATTTTTTCATCTTTATTAAAATATAACTGGCATATAACATAACAGTTTAGTTTTAAATATAAAGATTATAATCCAAAATTGCAATTACCTATCAGATTGTGTGTGTGTATATGTGTGTGTGCGTGCGCATGTGTGAATGTGTGTAAGCACAGGGAGCATAGGGGAGGGTGGCTCATCAGTGAGAGAATGGAGTTAGTGTCTGTTCCTCAAGAGGAAAAGAAGAAATTGTCTTTCTAAATTGAAATGATGTAGACCAAAAAGTAAATTAAAGCCTGTGGGTTTTTGGAATTTACTTCAAAGGAATTTGTTTCTAATACCTTGTCATCAAAACTGATTTGCAGCAATTAAAACAGAAAGCAAGTGCTGTGTGATTTTTCTTGTCTATCAGAATCCAAAACACAGGAAATTTCAGATAATTTAATAAACATAAAATGGGATGATAAAAGAAACCCAATTATGAGAATGAACACCCTCAACCATCGGCAAGTAATACTGGGATAATTGAATAATTCTAAAGAGTTTGAATGGCAAATTTTAAATAGCAAATCATTTAATGGCACTGCAGAATGACTGGAAAATAAAAAGCCATTGAGAAGAACATTATTTGAAAGTTTATAAAACTATAAAGTTCTGTAAAAGAGAATCCACAAGATGCAAGAATATAGAAATTGTGCTTCAGTGAATATGAGCCAAAAAACACAATAGTTAACTACAGGTGGGTTTATTCTGGTCACCAAGGCCACTCTCTGTTTAATTTCTAATCTACTGAATTCAGTTTGGTTTTGCTTTCCTTCCTTGAGCACCCTTACTGAGTTTTCACTTCTCTTTACCAAATGTATATGAAAGAACTTATCTTGTGTTCCCTATTAGTTTTGCCTACTTTCAGTCTTTTTTTTCTATTTTTGTCTGATATGTCAAATTCCATATGCTTACAAACGTATGCTACCTTATAGTTGCATGTGTTTCAGGTTCTTCTTAGATATGTAAATATGTAATGGGAGCCAAGTAAGTATGGGACCTAATTCTTCTCACATTTGTCTTTTCTAAGCTTAACTGACAAGATATTTCCTTGCATACCCAAGAAATTCTATTTCTTGTTGTTCTTTTTCAGTGAAAAAAATTAAATTTTTCTCATTTGCACATTCAGTGATTAAATTTTGTTTTAAATAAAGCCCTTTGAGGGCTTTCAGTGGAACAGCATGGATTTGTTCACAACTAACCTTCAAAAAATAGATCTTTGATACCATGGAGGGATTAGCAACCACAGTGGGATATGTTGTCCCGATCCAATCAAGAATTGCAATTATAACATGATCTGAGTGCCTCTGTATGCCAGTATCTTAGACTCATTCCCATAAGAGCAAGGCACTTCTGATTGCTTTCAATTCCTTGCTCTCACACACTTGGTTAGCACATAAATAATTTTGTTCTATGTATCAATCTGAATCTTTGTTCTTCATCATTAAAGTACCATATTTAATTATGGACTAGTTATTAAAAAAAAAGCTGAGGATGTCCAATTCTCCATAGATTTTTATGAAGTAGCCTATTATAATTTCAAGCTAAAATCACTCCACGGTCTCTTGGACAGCTGAAATCCAATATGCTATCTGCAATTCTAATCATAAACATTAAAATATAGTTACTCAACTTTAATATTCTTTGTAAATACCATCATCTTCATATTGGCAAACTATATTATATACATCATTAACCTCGTTCCAATCAAGTAATTGAAATGCAATTTTAAGTTATTATTTTTCCTGATTATGAACTTGCACTGGAAGACAAATAATGTTCCTTCAGTGTTTTCTCCTTCTTGACTTGCTATATTCCATGACTGGCTTATTTTTCTTTCCTAAGATGAGTACAGAAAACATCATCTAAGTTCTGAGTATATTTCCATCAGGTTTCCAGGTGATGCTTTAGTTCTCTAAAAGTGCTCCTTTTCTGACCATGAGATTGACTTTTGCCTTTTTCCTTAAGAATCTATCATGGCTAACTCACTGAACTCTACCTCTGAAACTAATAATAAACTATAAGTCAATTAATTGAATTTAAATTTGAAAAAATATTTTAAAAAACCTATCATGGCTTCCCTTTGCACAGTATATTGGATCATAGATCTTTCTATAGGCTTCCTCGTAATCGACTATCATCAAGATACTGTGACTACTCTAATTGACATTTCATCTTCCATTTTATACTTATCATTGCTTCTTCTGAATTAATTTGTTCTACCCCTTACAGTATCCTCTGGTAATATTTTTAAAGATTTATTTGTCAGAGCACAAGCAGGGGGAACATCAGGCAAAGGGAGAACTAGTTTTGCCACTGAGCCGGAAGCCTGATACGGGACTCGATCCCAGGACCCTGGGATCAAGACCTGAGCCAAAAGCAGAGGCTTAACTGACTGAGTCACCCAGATATCCCTCCTTTGGTAATATTTTTAAACAGTTGGTTTTTAATTTTTTTTTTCCTGTTCTGTTCCTTAAGAGAGGAAGAGAGCATGCACATGTGCATGTGAGCCATGGGTGGGGAGAGGCAAGGGAGAGGAAGAGAGAGGCTCTTAAGCAGGCTCTGTTTCCAGGGTGAGCCCAATGTAGGGCTCGATCTCCCAACCCTGAGATCATGGCCTGAGCCAAAATCAAGAGTCAGACACATAACTGACGGAGTCCCTCAGGCATCGCTATTTTGGTACTATTGTATGTGATCCAAAGATACGTACGTACGTACGTACGTACGTGTGTGTGTGTGTGTGTGTGTGTGTGTGTGTGTGTTTCACTTTTCAGTTAAAGGTGTCACAATAATTCCTCTGTTTTAGATTTTCCTTTAAGTGGATTATCCGGAACCGGTTATCATTGCATTGAGGCCATTTTATTTAATGATTAGATTATCTAGCCTCAGTACTATCACACTAAAGGAGGGTTTATTCATTTTCCATCATAACTGAATAACGGAACCTGACTACATTATATAATAAAAGGTTATACAGACAAATACATATAGTTACTACAACTATTCAAGTTTATCCTCACATTTAGGCACCTGCTTTCATCTATTCATCTAATCAAAACTGTCATGAACATGCATCTAATTTTGTAATAAATGCTTTTTGAGCACTTAACCCTGTAACAAGTAGTTTGCAAAATTCTGAAAATAAAAAGTATGAATGTAATTTGCTACTTCAAGATTTTCAATCATGAAACCTGTTTCATAAGCCAAAGAATTTGGACATTACCTGGTTAGAAATATTCAGCAGAATCTTTGAGAGTTATTTTCTTACTTAGAAAGCAAGCTGAGGGCAGGGGCATTTGGGTGGCTCAGTAGGGTAAGCCTCTGCCTTTGGCTCAGGTCATGATCTCAGGGTCCTGGGCTCAAGCCCCACATCGGGCTCTTTGCTCAGCAGGGAGCCTGCTTCCCCCCTCTCTCTGCCTGCCTCTCTGCTTGTGATCTCTCTCTCTCTCTCTCTCTGTCAAATAAATAAACCTTTGGGGGAAAAGAAAAAGCAAGCTGAGGAACACAATTATTATCTCACAGTTTCTGTGACCCAGGAATCCAGGCACTAGTTTTTGTTGTTGTTGTTGCTGTTTCCTCTGCCTCTGACGTGTCTACAGTCAAGGTGTTGTAGGGCAGTGTCTGCGATCTTAAAAGAAGGCTCTGCGGGGGAAGGACCCACTTCTAAGCTTCCTCGTGATTTTGGCAGGATTAAGTTCTTGCAAAGTCACGGAGCTGAGTGCCTCCAGCCCTGTCACTGAAGTTGTTGTACAGATTCGTGATGCTGGTAGGTCCTCTCGTCCATAGCCTACATTCCTTCCTGAGATTCTGCAACCTCTGCATGTTTTGGGGGATTTTTCTGTTTTTGTTTTTGTTTTTAATTTGTACACATTAGGGTTCATTCACTCGTTGTGCTCTGAAGTTTTATGGGTTTTGACAAATGTGTTATGTCATGTATCCACCATTACAGTGTCATACAGACTAGTTGTACTGCACTAAAAATTCCCCACACTTCACCATTTTGTCTCTCCCTTCCCTAGATCTCCAGCTCCACTAATCATTATTAATTCTATGGTTTTGTCTTTCACAAACTTTACATAATTGTCCTCACACCAGGTGTAGTGTTTTCAAGCTGACCTCTTCTATTGGCAATATGAGTTTAAAGTTCCTCCATGTTTTTTTGTAGCTTGAAAATTGCTTTTTTCTTATTTTTTTAAAATGATTTTATTTCTTTGATGGAGTGAAAGAGCACAAGCAGGGGGATCAGTAGAGGGAGAGGGAGAGGCAGGCTCCCTGCTGAACAGTCATGCAGGTGCCCCTTTCTTCTTATCACTTAAAAATATTACATGGAGGGATGCCTGGGTGGCTCAGATAGTTAAGTGTCTGCCTTCAGCTCAGGTCATGATCCCAGAGTCCTGGGATCAAGCCCCACATCGGGCTCTCTGCTCAGCGGGGAGCAGCCTTCTCCCTCTGCCTCTCCCCCTGGCTTATACTCTCCCTCTCTATTTCTCAAACAAATAAATAAATCTTTTAAAAATATTATATTGAACAGGGGCCCCTGGTAGTGCAGTCAGTTAAACATCTGACCCTTGGCTTCAGCCCTGTTCATGGTCTCAGGGTCATGGGATCGAGCCCTGACTCTGGCTCTGTGCTCAGTAGCAGAGTCTGCTTAGGATTCTCTCGCCCTCTCTGTCTGCCCCTCCTACTCATGCTCTCTCTTACTCTCTCTACACCTAAAATGAGTAAGTAAATCTTTTTTTGTTTTTTTTTTTTAAAGATTTTATTTATTTGACAGAGTTCACAAGCAGGCAGAGAGACAGGCAGACAGAGAGAGGAAGGGAAGCAGGCTCCCGACTGAGCAGAGAGCCCAATGCGGGGCTTGATCCCCGGACCCTGAGATCATGACCTGAGCTGAAGGCAGAGGCTTTAACCCACTGAGCTGGATGTGCCACCGTTTGTCTATCCACTTGCTTATTGAAGGCTATCTTGGTTGCTTTGAGATTTTTGCAATGATGAACAATGCTTTTATAAATATTTGCATGTGGGGTTCTGTGTTTCAAAATCAATTATGTACCTAGGAGGACAGTTAATGGATTTTATGGCAAGATCAGGTTTATCTCTGCAAGAAACTTGTAAACTGTCTTCCACATGGTTGTATCAGTTTGCCTTCCCACTAGCAGTGAGTAAGCATTCCCGTTGTTGTGCACCCTCACCAGTATTTGATGATGTCCATGTCTTTGGGTTTTAGAAATTCATCTTTCTTCTTTACATCTGGCAAGGTATCTGTCCAGATTTTTGGTCATTTGAAATTTGAATAGTTTATTTTCTTATTGTTGTCTCTTAAGCATTCTTTGTATATTCTGAATACAGAATTCTTTACCAGACATGTGTTTTGCAAGTATTTCCCTCCGTTTGTGGTTTGTCTCTTGATTCTTTTAACCATATCTTTTATGGAGCAGATGAATTTAATTTTAATAAGATCTAAGTTATCAGTTTTTTCTTTCATGGATTAACCTTTTGTGTTGTACCCAAAAACTCATGGCCAAATCCATGCTTACATAGATTTTCTCTTAGGTTTTCATTTACAAATTTTGTAGTCTTTGATTTACATTAAGGTGTTTGGTCAACTTTGAGATAATTTCTGTGAAACAGGTAAAGTCTGTGTCTAGATTTTTAAATTTTGCCTATGAATGTCCAGTTGTTCCTGCACCATTTGTGGAAAAGACAACCCATTATCCAATAAATTGTCCTTCTCATTTGTCAAAGAGAAGTTGCAAATATTTATGTGATCCAATTTTTGGTCTGTTCTCTTCCATTAATTTGTGTATGTTCCCCTTTGTGTTTAGGCAAAAAAACTTGAGCTGTCACTAAAGAAAAGTGATGAGAGTTGAATATTGCCTGGTTCCCAGTCTTAACACACTCATTTTTCCTTCTGCAGTTTCTAATCTGATGTAATTCTTTTCCATGAGAATCTGTTTTAGTAATTGAAAATTTTTTACATGTAGATATTCCACATGTTTTCTTTTTTTATATCTTTCATTTCTCTCCTCATGTGAATATTATCTTACATTTTTTAGCAGGTAGGACATATTTATATGAGCCCTTCTAATACCCTTTTATGATCATTTCTGTGTTTCTACTGACTATTATTTCTTCCTGATTATGTGTCTCATGTATTCAATATATTTTCTTTATTGGCTGGAGGAAATTTAAATGACTCTTGGTCCTCTTGGTGCTATGGGAATTATTAATCCTATACCTCTGATAAAAATTTTTCATCCCTCAGAAATTTTTCTTGCCTGGGTGTAGGTTTTCATTCTATGCCTTCAGACATGTAGGTGTGGTGTGCTTAGCCAGTGACTCAGATACCTGATGACTTTTGTCTCACAAATCCTAGACATCTTGTCTTCCCTAAACTTTAGTTTCTGT
The DNA here is from genome assembly GCF_011764305.1 of Mustela putorius furo. Lineage (NCBI taxonomy): Eukaryota > Metazoa > Chordata > Mammalia > Carnivora > Mustelidae > Mustela > Mustela putorius. The sequence continues at coordinate 2,005,587 of NW_025421577.1, forward strand.
TTCCTTACTTTAGCAGAGTTGCTGATTTAGTTTTCACATAATACAGCAATTATCTCTATATTTTGAAAGTACACTTGGCCCTTGAATACTGTGGTCACAAGTCACAAGTACCAATCCCCTGTAGTCAAAAATCCACCTATAACTTGTGACTTCCTAAAAACTTAACTATTAATAGTCTATTGATGAGAAGCCTTACTAATAAACAGCTGAATCTCACATATTTTGTATGTTATGTGTCTCTATACTGTATTTTTATGATAAAGTAAGCTAGATGAAGACAATATCATTAAGAAAATCATAAGGGATGCACCTGGGTGTCTCATGTCAATTATGCATCCGCCTTTGGCTCATCTTGTGATCTCAGGGTCCTGGGATCAAGCCCCAAATCCAACTCCCTGCTCAGTGGGGAGTCTGCTTCTCCCTCTGTCCCTACCCCCACTTTTTATTTCTCTCTCAAAGAAAAATCTTAAAGAGAAAGCCATAAGGAAAATATGTTATAGTACTGTATGGTATTTATGATTGATTGATTATATAAATGGACCTGTGCAGTTCAAATCCACATTGTTCAAGGGTCAACTGTATTAGCAATGGCAGAATATCTTTCCTTTGCTTTCATTCTCTTAACAGTCATAGTTTCATGATACAGAATATCCAACATTTGAAAACAGTCATCTCTTAATTTTTTTTTTTTAAGTTTTCTAATTGTTTCTAGTAGGAGAGTAATTTTGTACTGTGTTACTCCCTTGATATTCTGAACTGGGAATTACTCTGAATACCTCCTTTGAAACTTCTTCCAGTATTGGGAACATTTTCATACCATAAATATAAGTTTCAGAATTTGAAATCACAGCTTATTTCTTATCTTTAAAAAATTTTGCATATGCATGAAACTTAAACTTTGTCAATAATGGTTTGGAAAAACAATGAGAGGAAATCCATGATCAGTAAAATTAGTTTTCTGGATAAGGTTTAACAGAAGCTTCTGAATGTTGGATATGGTGAGGTTATAGTTTCTGAGTAGGTACACAGCTATCTACCATTACCAACAACAACTGGGTTTAGCCTGGTGCAATCCCATCTCAAAGATATAATTAGTTTTGAATTTGCAGTGCTGTTAAAAGCAGTAATTTAAAAAATTGCACAGCATATAGTAAACTATTGATAATTAGTAACTTTTAATATGTGATTAACAGTCAGGGCATTTATGAAAATCAAGAAAAAACTAGATTTTATTTTGTCTGGACTAATTACAATTCTTCCTGACTCTTTCCTTTCTTCTTTCCATTCTCCCTTTGATGAATTCGATGGGTTGGCTCCTCCATTCCTATTTCTTCTCATGGCCTGTGAACTTAATTGAACTTTGCAAATTAAACATGCATTCAAACTGCAAGATGATTTTTTTCCCTTAGTATACTACTTTCCCTAAAGTGATGTTTAAAAAAATAAAATCACCTGAAGAGAATTGATTCTTTATATATGCAACTTGGTAATCTTTACTGTCCTTCAAAGAGGCAGTCTTCTACTTTATAAGCCTCTGCAGCCTTCCCTGAGTGAGTACTCAGCCACGTTAGTAGTATCTAAATCATTAGTGTTCCGCATTTATATATCCTCCTCCACTGGGGGAAAATGGGGAAGGCACACCAGCATTAAATTATTTTCTTGCTGTGCCACAGTTATGTATGAGTGATTGCATTCTATTTTCTGCTATTCGTAGGGTGTCCCTGAAGTCTCACCCTGAAGGCTACGAGTTCCAGTAAAGACCTCTAAAACTTTACATTGGTTTTTATAAAGACAGCTTATTTTTTGGGAAACAGACATATTTCTTTATTGAACTTTTTAAAAAGATTTTGTGTATTCATTTGACAGAGCACAAGTAGGGGGAGAGGCAGAGGAAGAGGGAGAAGCAGGTTCCCCACTGAGCAGGGAGCCCAATGTGGGGCTCAATCCCAGGATCCTGGGATCATGACCTAAGTCTACAGACTGAGCCACCCAGGGGCCCCTATTTAATGGAATTTTAGATTGATGAGTAAATTCATCCATGCCTGTGCTTATTTCATGCGCTCATATTCTGTATGCAGCATTATAAGGAATAACAGAAGGCATGAAGCACTACCATCATATTCTATAGGAGTTTGTATTTTATCTTCCACGTTGGCTTAAAAATGAGTTTTGTTTCATTCTACCAGAAGTTCCAAATCTCTCTTTCTAAATTTTGTGTCAAAATGCTTTTACTCCATATTTCAGTGCTGGATCAAAGAAATCAAAGAACATAGCATCAAACTTATTCTGAGACCTAATGCAAAAGTTCTCTAGAGCTGCCTTGTGGGTTTCAGAATGGTTCTGACGTAATTTGAATGAAATTAATTCAGTGTCTCTTTTCCTCTGGAAATACCTGATATCGTTTCTATCTGGATGTAGATAGATAGTGATAGATGTTAGGTACATAATATATATACCCAGACCCACACATATATATATATGTGATTTACTTACCTATGGGAATTTGTTCTTCCTAGATGAAGTATATCAAATTACAGAAAAACTATTCATTCATAAAAAACATGTGTGTAATGTTACAGGTTACTAAATAATGACATTGCTCTAAGTGAATTAAATCTAATGCAACAGATTTGATATTTTAAAAATTATATAATTTCCCTGAACATGTTAACCTGTTTTAATTCAATAAGAAATATCTGATCGGTAAAATTATAAATGAAAAATATATCAGGTTTATGTAAAATAGTCATATTCCATTAATAACATTTTTTTCTGTTCAGGAGACTGAAGATTTATACAGAAATAAGGTTTAGGCCACCCGGATGGCTCAGTCATTAAATGTCTGTCTTCAGCTCAGGTCATGATTCTGGGGTCCTGAGATTGAGGCCCGCATTAGGCTCCCTGCTCAGTGGGGAGGCTGATTCTCCCTCTCTCTCTCCCATTCCCCCTGCTTGTGTTCCCTCTCTCGCTGTGTCTCTATCAAATGAATAAATAAAATCTTTATTTTTTAAGTTTGTTTCCTCATTTTTTGTTTTTATTAATTGAAATAACTCTTAGAAACACAATCAGTAGCTTATTATCATATTGATGCTTTACCCCTCAAGCTTAATGCCTTCTCTTTTGCTAATTTATTGCTTTCTGCTAATTATTTACATTTTACCTGTAGCATGCAATGTAAGGAGGGAGTATGTAAAAGTGATAACTGCATGCTATAAGGAATTATGAAAAAAAAATATATATCCATTTTGTTCTAAGAGAGTATCAGTTGTGATTTAAATGTTACAGATTTTATTTTAAAATTTTTAATTTCACATATAATGTATTATTTATTTCAGGGGTGCATGTCTGTGAATCATCAGTCTTACACAATTCACAGCACTCACCATAGCACATACCCTCCCCAATGTTCATAATCCAGCCACTCTCCCTCCCCAACACTGTCCAGCAACCCTCACTTTGTTTCCTGGATTGAGACTCTTCTGATTTGTCTCTCTCCCCAGTCCCATCTTGTTTCATTTTTTTCCTTCCCTTCCCCCCACGAACTCCCCCCTGCCTCTCAAATTCCTCATATCAGAGAGATCGTTTAATTATCTTTCTCTGACTGACTTATTTTGCTTAGCATAATACCCTCTAGTTCCATCCGCGTCATTGCAAACAGCAAGATTTTGTGGCCTTTTTTGATGGTTGCATAGTATTTCATTGTGTATATATCCCACATCTTCTTTATCCATTCATCTGTTGATTGACATCTAGGTTTTTTCCATAGTTTGGCTATTGTGGACATTGTTGCTATAAGCATTCTGGTACACATGCCCCTTCTATCACTGCATTTGTATCTTTAGAGTAAATACCCAGCAGTGTGATTGCTGGGTTGTAGGATAGCTCTATTTTCAACTTTTTGAGGAACCTCCATACTGTCTCCCAGAGTGGCTACACCAGCTTTCATTCCCACCAACAGTGTAGGTGTTTTTTTCTGCATCCTCAGCAGCATCTGTTGTTTCCTGACTTGTTAATTTTAGCCATTTTGACTGGTGGTGACTGTGGTGGTATCTCCTTGTGGTTTTGATTTGTATTTCCCTGATGCCGAGTGATGTGGAACACTTTTTCATGTGTCTGTTGGCCATCTGGATGTCTTTGCAGAAATGTCTGTTCATGTTTTCTGCCCATTTCTTGATTGAATTATTGGTTCTTTGGGTGTTGAGTTTGGTAAGTTCTTTGTAGATTTTGAATACTAGCCCTTTATCTTATATGTCATTTGCAAATATCTTCTCTTGTTCTGTCAGTTGTCTTTTGGTTTTGTTAACTGTTTCCTTTGCTGGGCAAAAGATTTTGATCTTGATGAAATCCCAATAGTTCCTTGCTGCCCTTGCTTTTGGCCATGTTTCTAGGAAGAAGTTTGCTGCAGCTGAGGTTGAAGAGATTGCTGCCTGTTTTCTCCTCAAGGATTTGGATGAATTCCCGTTTCACACTGAGGTCTTTCATTCATTTGCAGTATGTTTTTATGTGTGGTGTGAGGAAATAGACAGCATGTGGCTGTCCAATTTTCCCAGCACCATTTGTTGAAGAGGCTGTTTTTTTGACATTGGACTTTCTTTCCTGCTTTGTCAAAGATTAGTTGACCATAGAGTTGAGAGTCCATTTCTAGGTTCTCTATTCTGTTTCATTGATCTATTTGTCTGTTTTTGTGCCAGTACTGTACTGTCTTGATGATTACAACTTTGTAATAGATCTTGAAGTCTGGAATTGTGATGCTGCCAACTTCAGTTTTGTTTTTCAACATTCCTCTGGCTTTTCAGGGTCTTTTCTAGTTTCATATAAATTTTAGGATTATTTGTTCTATTTCTTTGGAAAAAAATTGGTATTTTGATAAGGATTTAATTAAATGTGTAAATTGCTCTAGGAAGCATAGACATTTTCACAATATTTGTTCTTCCTATCCATGAGCACAGAAAGTTTTTGCATTTCTTTCTGTCTTCCTCAATTTCTTTCATGAGTACTGCACAGTTGTCTGAGTACAGATTCTCTGCCTCTTTGGTTAGATTTATTCCTAAGAATCTTGTGGTTTGGGGTTAGAAATAATTTTGGAAAAGAAGGCCAAACATTGGACCCTAAAATCGAAGCATAAATAGGAAGAACTAAAGGAGTACAAAATGCCATAAAATACTTTCCATTATTTACAATCCAAATAAACAAACAAAATAATTATTATTTATAATTTTATTAAATAAAAATAACAAATGAATAATGCATCAAAATGTGACCATCCTTTTCATACTAAACCCTCAATATTCCTGAGGTCAAGATATATGGCATCCAACTCCCAAATTATCAATGGACATTTTATCATTTCAATATTTCATGCTATATTATTTTCAGTAATTTACTTGTGTGGATATTCTTTAAATTTCTTAAATGGGAACATTAATATCCACTTAGCAGTGTCTTTAAATGGTATAACAAAGAAAACACAAATGCATTTCACTTGTACCTATTGTAAATGCCTACACATAGAAGCCAAGAGCTAAAAACATAACCTTTGCAAACAAGCTTCTTGTTTTATATATTACATTCCCTTCCCCCTCCATCCTTCCCTTATTGCTTCTTTCCCTCTCTCCTTTCCTTTCTTCCTTCCTTGCTCCTTGTAATGGATATTTATCGAGTACCTATACCTGCCCTGACTTTTCCAAGGCACTGATAGCAATGTAACAAAGAATAAAGCAGATTTTATCTACAAGAAGATTATACAGTATGTTGGTGTGACCCTGAATTCCTCTCAGCCCCACCCCCATGTACTTGGGGAATAGAAAAAATTTATTGTTAGAGTTGACCTGTGAAATAAACATATATTGGATGAGATTAGCTATTTGCAGATGTCATATTAAAAGACAAAAATTTTAAGGATATAAGGAAGAAGAAGAGCTTGACAAATCTGAGTACTAAATATCATTTAAAGTTGCAGCCTAAATCATGGTATCTCTTTATTAAAAAAAAAAAAAAAAAAGTTGCTGTAGCTTGAAAAGTGTGTAGTACCAAAATAAACATGTTGAAGCCTAATTCCAACGTTATGGTTTGGGGGGCAGGGCTCTGGAAAGTGATTAGGTCATTAGGGCAGCGTTTTCATGAATGGGATTTGGGCTTTTATAAAAGAGACCCTAGAGAGCCGCTTCACCCCTTTCACTCCCTGTGGACACAGCGAGAAGACTGTGTATGAAGCAGCTCTCGCCAGACATGAAATCTGCCAGAGTCTTCACCTTTCACCTCCCAGCCTTCAAAACAATGAGCAATACATCTCTGTGATTTTTCCAGCCATCAGTCTATGATGTGTAGTTGCCGGAGCCCAAGTGGACTAAGAAGCCCATATAGGTCAGCAGTACATGTGGGTGCTCCCAAGGAGAGTCTAATGCCTACTGTCTGGTGGGAAAGGTGTACTGCCCTTCTCAAGGTTTTTTCCTTTTGTTCATTTTACAACTTAATTAGTAATCCCACTATAAATAAGTTACTTCCATTACTTAGTTAGGTCCTCAGTAAACATCCTTCTAAGTATGGATGCCAGAAAAGTCAATAAAAGGAATGGTCTCCGGAGTTGACAAGACCTGTGTCTCATCTCTACTCTCCCAGGTGCGCATACCTTTAAGCGACCTCTTATTTTTCAGATCTGAAATTGTCCCTTCTTCTCAGTTCTTTCATAACTAATGATTTTGAATCCAGACCCCAATCTCTAACTCTGGAAACACTCTGCAGTTTTCTTTCAGAAAACATAACAAAATTAAGAACTTGTCATTTGTTCAATGACATAGGTAACAACTGTGTCACCTGCTACGGGAATGTGACTTCAATGGTCAGAGTTTGTTTTGTCTACAACTATGTTTCCAGTGTTTAGCACTCAGTACCTGGTATATGGCTGGCATCTAATAAATAATATATTTTGTTTATTCTAAGAATTTGTCTTCAGAAAAAAAGTCACCATTCATATACATATGTATATATACAATTTCATATGTATATATAATTCCATATGTATAAGTTTATATATATATACAAACTTTCCAATGGATGCAAACAGTAGCAAAATGAATATATAATGCAATTGAAAGGCTTGTTCCGATTTTGAAAATGTGAAAAAGATTTACCTTAAAAAAAAAATATGTAATTTATTGGATATGGAGAATTATAGGTTATATAGGGTCAGTAGTAAGAAAAAAATCACAATATTCAAAATAAAGGGTAGATGAAAAGGAATAAAAAGACCTTGGAAAAGTAATTTAATATAAATGTAACAAAAAAAATTTTTTTAATTTTATTTATTTATTTGACAGAGATCACAAGCAGGCAGAGAAGCAGGCAGAGAGAGAGGAGGAAGCAGGCTCCCTGCTGAGCAGAGATCCCAATGTGGGGCTTGAGATATATATATATATATATATATATATATATATATATATATATATATATATATATATATATATATATAATTTTATCATTATGTTAGCCACCATAAAATACATCGTTAGTTTTTGATGTAGTGTTCCATGACTCATTATTTGTGTGTAACACCCAGTGTTACATGCAATACGTGTCCTCCTTAATATCCATCACTGGGCTCACCCATACCCCCACCCCCTCGCCTCTGAAACCCTCAGTATGTTTCCCAGAGTCCATGGTTTCTAGTGGCTCATCTCCCCCTCTGATTCCCATACCCCCTTCATTTTTCCCTTCCTTCTCCTAGTGACCTCCATGCTATTCCTTATGTTACACATATAAATGAAAATTCAAGATAATTGTCTTTCTCAGCTTGGTTTAGTTCATGTAGCATAATCCCCTCCAGTCCCATCCTTGTCAGTGCAAATGGTGGGTATTCATCCTTTCTGGTTGTTGAGTAATATTCCATTGTAGCTCTGGACCACATCTTCTTTATCCATTTGTCTGTTGAAGGGCATCTTGGTTCCTTCCATCTTTGCCTATTGTGAACATTGCTGCTATGAACATTGGGGTGCATGTGGCCCTTGTTTTCAATATATCTGTATCTTTGGGGTAAATACCAGTAGTGTAATGGCTAGTTTATAGGATAGCTCTATGTTTAACGTTTTGAGGAACATCCACTTTGTTTTCCAAAATGGCTGTTCCAACTTGCATTCCTACCAAAAGTGTTAAGAGGGTTTCCCTTTTCCCATATCCTCTCCAACATTTGTTGTTTCCTGCCTTGTTACTCTTTGCCATTCTAACTGGGGTAAGGTGGTATCTCAATGTAGTCTTGATTTGAATTTCCCTGATGGCTAATGATGATCATTTTTTTCATGTGTCTGCTAGCCATTTGTATATCTTCATTGGAGAAGTATCTGCTCATGACTTCTGCCCATTTTTTTTGATAGGATTATCTGTTTTTTGGGTGTTGAGTTTGAGAAGTTCTTTATAGATCTTGGATATCTGCCCTTTTGTCTGTAGTGTCATTTGCAAATACCTTCTCCCATTCCGTGGGTTGCCTCTGTTTTGTTGACTGTTTGCTGTGCAGAAGCATCAATTCCATCTTTAAAATCAACTTTGGACAATGAGGATATCCATGACTGAATATCCACAACTCTTAATTTAAAAAAAAAACAAACCATGAAATCAAGACTTGCATACAAAAAAATTCACATGCAGTTATACAACTGAGTCAAAGATTTATAAATATCAAACAATCCATTCTATGCAACAATGACAAATAAATGTAAAGTAGAGCAATGGCATGGTATTCCTAAAAGAATAATAGGCTGTAGTTAATATATTTAGCCAAGAATGAGAACATATCACAATATGTGGGATAAGCTTATGCTAATTTTTTTTTTTTTAATCTGAAATTCAAATGAAATGGGATGTCTGTGTTTTAACTGGCAACCCGACTATTAACTAAGTGAGGGCTTTGGTTTTCTTCCTGAGTGAGTTGGGGTATCACTGAAATAATGGAGTGATATGGTCAGACTTAGGTTTTGAAAAATTGTTCTCCTTCAAGAGATAGACTACTTCTTAGTCTATCTAAGAGATAACTACTTCTTATTAATTTTTGGATTAGTCTTTTATTGTTTTCCCTGCAAAAGTTAAGCAAATATGTATGTAGGTATTTATTTTTACCTCTCTCTTACATAAAAGCTTAGTCAAAAGGCAACTTAATCTCCAAAGTAGAGGCAGGATTGAAAAAGAAGCCGATGAAGCACTCCCTGCATCTGTTAAACACCTTTCAAATGGTGGTTTTTTTGGGGGGGATATGATTAAAGCCAAAATAAAAATTACTTAAAAATTCACATTTACATTAAAATATATTTATTTTAGATAGAGTTACATACTTCTGTAGCCATATTACAAGGTGGTACTCAGCTATTTGTGTACCATTAATAAATAAAATACAAATGTAAATACATTCACATCTTTATTTCATCTTTATTCTGTCTTGTAAGATATATAATATTACATTGTGAATATAATTGACAGCAGCCAACATGTAAATGAATTAATAAATTAAGAGGTTCTTAATGCTCAAACTATTTTGCTGATGAGATACAGTAAGAAAAGGTTAGAACTATTCTAAATGTACAGTTTAACTTACCCTCTTACTTTTTTCTACTACACTTTCTTTGATCCCTAAAGTCCTATTTCCAATACTTTAATTCTATTTTTTCTTCTTACACACAAGTTTGACTCCTTCACGTGACCCAATTTTTCCACTTCCTAGCTTGAGTTCTGTGACTCAATTTTGTAGAGGTTCCATAATGAATCTATACAAATTAAGTTACATCAGATCTACTGTCAGGAAGAGACATTGAATGGACTGCTTTCAAAACTTCTTAACTGCAAATGCATTGCCCATTTAGATGATGCCATAAAAAGAGTGCTTATCAACCTTGATCTACTTATTGGGATACAATGGAGAAGAAGATATCATCATATTTAGTAGTTCGGGGATTTTTATTTTTTGAAACTGAGTTCTATGGCACTTACTCCTTTATCCCACCACCATGTCCCTTTAATCCTTTTGCCTGAGTGACCAGACTTAAGGTATTGATTTCTTGCTGACAGAAGAAGGAATCGTATGAGTGGGCAATCTCTTTTTCACTCGATCAAACAATTGTTCTTAGTTACAAAATTGGCAAAGAAACTTCATACTGCTTCTGAGCTCACACTGTAAGTATCAGAGAAACGACTGGGTGAGGGACTAAGAAAGTCTTCCCGAATGTTTTCTAGAACAGTTTGTTTCTATATTGAGCTACTTTATTATATTTTTTATTTTTGTAAGTGGAAGGGATATTGTAAGTACAATACTTGGATTAATAGGAAGACTACATTTTGAAATGTGTATTCACCTTTTCCACAATAAATGCACAGTAGAATACAGAGCTTTTCCATCACTCCGAATAGTGTCCTCATGCTTCCTTGTGGTCTGTCCCTCCTGTCCTGCCCCTGCAACATCAATCTATTTTCTGTCAATATAGGTTAGTTTACTCTTACTATAAAGCTACAGAAATAAAATCAGACAGTATGTACTCTTTCTATGTCTGATTTTTTTAAGTTAGCAAAACCTTAAGCATTACCATGTTGTTATATTTATCAGTAGTTCATGCTTTCTTATCAATGGAATCTATTTCATTCTTTTTTGTTGCTGAGTCATATTTCATTGCATGGATGTATTGCCTTTTATTTATCCATTTATCTGTTGATAAGAGATTTAAGTTATTACTTAATCTCTTAAGTAGCCATGGGAAGAACAGACCATGTCGTGGTTGTGACTTAACTTTTTAAGAAATTGGTGAACATTCATGGATCAAGAAGATGTGGTATATATACACAATGGAATACTATGCAGCCATCAAAAGAAATGAAATCTTGCCATTTGCAACAACATGGATGGAACTAGAGTGTATCATGCTTAGCGAAATAAGTCAAGCAGAGAAAGACAACTATCATATGATCTCCCTGATATGAGGAAGTGGTGATGCAACATGGAGGATTAAGTGGGTAGAAGAATAAATGAAACAAGATGGGATTGGGAGGGAGACAAACCATAAGTGACTCTTAATCTCACAAAACAAACTGAGGGTTGCCGGGGGGAGGGGGTTTGGGAGAAGGGGGTGGTATTATGGACATTGGGGAGGGTATGTGATTTGGTGAGTGCTGTGAAGTGTGTAAACCTGGTGATTCACAGACCTGTACCCCTGGGGATAAAAATATATGTTTATAAAAAATAAAAAATTTAAAAAAAATAATAATAAATAAATAAATAAAGCTGTCTACAGTGACAAAAAAAAAAAAATTGTTCACCAATTTCTTTTTTTTTTTTTACTTTCCCACCAGTAGGATATAAGTGGTCCAGTAAGTTCAGTTCCTCATGTATATTCCTAATATCCTCAGTCTTTTTAGTTTGATTTATTCTGATAGTGATCTTATTGTGGTTTTTATTTGCAATTCCTTCTGTGGCAAGGAACTGCAAATGGTCTTTAGTCAAGCGCCAACAAGAAAATGTAGCTTTTTGTCATACACCACGTGGAAGTGAATTTTGCCAAAAGCAGTTTGAATTTGGAAGTGGATAATTCTCCAGTCAAGCCTCAGATGGAACCACACCCCAGTCTAAAACCTTGAGAGTGGGAGCGACTCGAGGGGTCCACAGTTAGGTCTCTGTCTTTGGCTCAGGTCTTGATTCCAAGGTGCTGGGATGGAGCCCCACCATTGGGTTCTCTGCTCAGTGGGGAGCTTGCCTGTCCCTTGGCCTACCAGTGCTTGTGCTCTCTCTCTCCCTATCTCTCTGTCAAATAAATAAAATCTTTTAAAAATATTAAAACCTTGATTATGGTAGGAAATAACTAATAGATGAAGTATCTGTTTGTGTCTTGTCCATTTCTAAAGGACATAACGCAAAATTTATCATTGCAACCATCTTTAAGTATATAGCTCAGTGACATTTGGTGTATTCAAAATGTTGTACACCCATTATCACTATCCCATGTCCAGAACTTTATTACTATCCAAACAGAAACCCTGTTGTCCCCCTAAAATAATAGCTCCCACTTCTTTCTCTCTCTAGTCCTCTGATAGCCACTATTATATTTCCCTTCTCCATGAATTTGCTGATTCTAGTACTTGATGTAAGTGGAATCCTACAATACCTGCCTTCTTGTTTCTGGCTAACTCCACTGAGCATAAGATATGCAGGTTCAGTCTATGTCGTAGATACACGAGTACTTGAGCATCCTGGCTGAGTAAGATCTTCCTTGTCATGTCCCCATAGGCAACCATGTAAAGTTGATGTATGCAAATAAAAATGAAAACACACACCACTTGCATTGGTTAAATTGCTTCCTCCACAAAGATATGTTGAAGTCCTGACCTTTTGGTTCCTCTGGGTGTGACCTTTTTTGGAAATAGGGTGTTTACAAAATAATCCATTTAAGATAAAGTCATCAGGTTGGCCCCCAATCCAATGTGACTCTTGTCCTTATAAGAAGAGGAAAACACTCTGTGAAGACAGAGACCCACAGAGAGAAAGGCCCATGATGACACAACAGAGGTTGGGGTGAGGTAGCCAGAGTCCGAGGACCATCCTGGTGACCTGCCACAGCCAGCTGCTAGCAAGAGGCACAGAGATTCCCCCCAGCCCCCCAGAGTCCCAGAGGATCCTGGCCTTGCAGACACCTTTGTTTGGGACTTGTAGCCTGCAGGACTGGGAGAGAATATATTTGTATTGCTTTATGCCATCCAGTTGGCGGCACTTTGTAAACAGCAGCCCCAGGAGTCCATACTTCAGTATTAGAAATTTTACTTTTTTTTAAAAGATTTTATTTATTTGACAGATCATAAATAGGCAGAGAGAGGAAGAAGCAGGCTCCCCACTGAGCAGAGAGCCCCATGTGGGGCTCAATCCCAGGACTCTGAGATCATGACCCCGAAGGCAGAGGCTTAACCCACTGAGCCACCCAGGTGCCCCAGCAATTTTACTTCTTAATGGGACTAAATAGAATCCCTTTTGTTATCCTTGTTTTTATTGTCAAGTATTGTTTGCTGATCATATGTTACATTTATAGTAAATAATCAAGTGAATAGTGTAAAAAAGAGAATGCAAACTATTAATCTTCCATTATGCTAGAAGGGGCATTTGTTATTTATTTTTTTTTATTCGGCATTTGCTTCTCTTTGAAGCTCTATTAATCTGCTTTTTCTGTTCTTCTATTCCAATTAATGAGGTATTGTAGTATGAGATTCTCTGCTCCCCAGTTTACAGGCTGGAGGAGAGAGCTCCTACCTCTTCCCAACTCCTGGTAGCAGAGCCAAGTATTGGACTTGGCCACACTAAGATGCCGCTTCTCGGGGTTTTGGGGGAAGGTGAGTCTGAATCGAGAGAAGCAAAGCCAGCACAGGGAGCAGTTCGTGTACGGTGGTTTCCATCCTGCAGGCGCTGACAGTATCTTGCAGCAGCAATGGCAGCAGCATCGCAATTGGGACCTTGTTTAAGTCAGTAAATACCTTCCAGAATTACCCTGATATCTGCGTATCTTCCACATACAGTCCTCTAGGCGTCTGTCAATTCTATGTTCTCCAAATAGCCCTTCGACTAATTCATGTCTCTGGCTACAGAAAATCAGAGTTGGCTTTTTTTTTTTTTTTTATTGTTTGTAATTTTTACAAGTATATACATAAGAAAAGTTCTGAGATTCCAGATTTCCCAGTAACACTGCCATCAAAATACTTAATATTTTGGAATTCTGTATGATATTTTAATTTCTATATGATATTTAACCAAGACTATTTTTATGTATGCCAAGAGAAATGTTAAAATCTCTTTTTTTTTTTCCAACTAGAGGGTGACTAATTAGTTTGACTAAGTCTTTTTTACTGGTTTAATAATACCGTTGTCATTGAGGAGAAAAGTTAAAATCTTTAAAAACTTATCAGATATAATTACTGTGATACTCCATGCAGTTCTTATATGAAAAAAGTTCTTATATGAAAAAAGATGTAAGTGATCTTTTCAATGGCAAACCACTGAAAGCCAACTTCTGGGGTCCATGTTAAAGTAGTAGGATTGAGAATGAGAAAATAAAAAGTTCCTAAGTTCCTACATTCCTCAAGGTACTCTCCAGCCTCTCTCCCAAGATACAGTGCATTAGTCTATGGCCGTAGCACTCTGAGCACAGCAGATCTCCTCTGATCTCAGGGGCCACGATATAATGTATGAGAAATGGAGACCTTTCATTACAGATAGGAGTCTAGTGAAGATAGTCCTGAAGGCTTTGAGCTGGGAGTTATATTTATAAGTGAAAAAAATAGTATTAGAGTTATGTAGAAAAAAATAACTTTGTAAGTATCCCTCAGTTAAAGGACTGTCAAAGGCCGGGGGTCAGGGTGGGGGTGGGAAGGAAGAAAAGGAGGAGGAGGAGGAAGAGGAAGAAGAAAACAGCCAGATTATAAAGAAACAATAGCATTTTTGGAGGATATAATTCTCTTTAAGAGTTCAGACTTTCTGAGTGAGGTGTGTACATTGTGTTGAATATGCGCGTGCGAATTATTTATCCTTAATCATGTAATTCCTGCCTGACACCTGATATACTGGTTCTTGATGAATTTCCTTTGAGCCCTGATGTTCAGAAACATTTCTGCTACACTGTATGAAGTTCCGCTTGCCCACCCCATGAATTCTAAGTTTACAAGCCTGGATTACATTTTTTTTTTTTTTAAACATTCTGTGCTCAAACAATTTATATTTTCCATTTGACATTCCCCTAATTCTGTTAAAAACCACTTTTGAGATGTCTAACTGGCGTCAGTCTTCCTATGCCTCAATCCTACACTGTTTCAGCACTAACTAGAATTTCCTTCACTAATTTGCTCCCTTCCCTCTCCAGTTAAAGGTCATCTCCCTCATATTTGAAGACTCACTCTGCTTCATTGGTGTCTCTCTGGTGGCACGGACCATATTCCTCCCTGTTCTAATGGCTTTTATGTAAGCCTTACCTCGTTCTGGATTTTATAACCTAACAGACCTTTGGTGGATGGCAGTGGACAGCACAGGGTACATTGAGCTCACATAAGCAGGCAGAGATTCTTTGAACTCACATAAATTTCTCTCACATGCAGTTATTTCTGTGTGCTTCCTATGGCCTGTTCTTTTTTCTACAGAAAACAGGGACTGTACAACCTCTCTTTCATACACTGTAGTGTCTGTGTTTGTACCTAACGTTAGCTCACTGAAATAACTAAAAAAATGTATTTCTGAGCAATCCTGCTACACTAATATCTTGTCTGGCAGAATGATAGTGGATTAAATCCATTGGGCTCTAGGCTTCTGATTGGCGCCCTGAGCATATGAAAACTTGAGTTTAGAATATGGGTCTTAATCATGCTTAATCAGAATATTGATTGGCAGCTTTTTTTTTTCTTCTCACAGAAACTTGAAGCCAATGCTTAATATTTTAAATGAAAATTAAGCAACTCCATGTTGCTTACATCTAGTAATTGAGTTTAAGGTAATATGCTTTTCTGATTCCCTTTTCTTCAGGTGACACAAATTCAGAAGTGTATGAGAGTATTTACTACTCATGGGGCTTTCAACGCTTTAATAAAGTCCCACAAAATAGAGAATACCAATTCTGTGCAAGTGAGATACACTTTATTTTTTTATTGTTAATTTGGGTAGAGGGGACACATGATGTGATGTTAGTGTCAGATGTACAAGGTAGTGAGTCGGTCTCTTTGTACTTTAGGCCGTGCCCCCACAAATGTAGTCAGCGTCTGTCACCATTACAAGGCAGTTACAATACCACGACTGTATTCCCTATGCTGTATCTTTTTTTTTTTAATTACATTTATTTATTTTCAGCATAACAGTATTCATTATTTTTGCACCACACCCAGTGCTCCATGCAATCTGTGCCCTCTATAATACCCACCACCTGGTTCCCCAACCTCCCACCCCCCCCACCACTTCATTCCCCTCAGATTGTTTTTCAGAGTCCATAGTCTCTCATGGTTCCCCTCCCCTTCCAATTTCCCCCAACTCCCTTCTCCTCTCCAACTCCCCATGTCCTCCATGCTCCACTAGTAAGTGAAACCATATGATAATTGACTCTGCTTGACTTATTTCACTCAGCATAATCTCTCCCAGTCCCGTCCATGTTGCTACAAAAGTTGGATATTCATCCTTTCTGATGGAGGCATCATACTCCATAGTGTATATGGACCATATCTTCCTTATCCATTCGTCCGTTGAAGGGCAGAAGGATTCCCTTCTTCTTTTTTTTTTTTTATATAAACATATATTTTTATCCCCAGGGGTACAGGTCTGTGAATCACCAGGTTTACACACTTCACAGCACTCACCAAAGCACATACCCTCCCCAATGTCCATAATCCCACCCCCTTCGCCCAAACCCCCTCCCCCCAGCAACCCTCAGTTTGTTTTGTGAGATTAAGAGTCACTTATGGTTTGTCTCCCTCCCGATCCCATCTTGTTTCATTTATTCTTCTACCCACTTAAGCCTCCATGTTGCATCACCACTTCCTCATATCAGGGAGATCATATGATAGTTGTCTTTCTCCGCTTGACTTATTTCGCTAAGCATGATACGCTCTAGTTCCATCCACGTTGTCGCAAATGGCAAGATTTCATTTCTTTTGATGGCTGCATAGTATTCCTATGCTGTATCTTTTATTCCCATGACCTACTCATTCTGTAACTGGAAGCCTGTTTCTCCCACCCCCCTTCACCCATTTTGTTCATTCTCGCCACTCTCCTCCAACTGGCAACCACCTGTTTGTTCTCTGTGTTTGTAGTTGTGATTCTGCTTTTTGTTTTCTCATTTTTATTTTTAGGCTCCACATGTGAATAAAATCAGAAAATAGAAATTCATATGATCTGATCATTCCACTACTGTGGATTTACCCAAAGAAAATGAAAACACTAATTTGAAAAGATAATGCACCTCTATGTTCATTGCAGCATTACTTAGAATAGCCAAGATATGGAAGCAACCTAAGCATCTATCCATAGATGAATAGTTAAAAAAGAAGTGTGTGTGTGTGTGTGTGTGTGTGTATGTGCACGTGCGCATGCTTGTGTGTATATGAATATTACACAGCCATAAAAAGGATGAGGTCCTTCCATTTGCAACAACATGGATGGACCTGATGGGTGTTATGCCGGGTGAAATAAATCAGATTAAGATACAGTATTGAAATACAAATTTAATATCATAATTACAATAAAATAAGTAATTATAATAAATTATTTAAATGGAATAAGTATACTGTTTGACCAAAAACCTCTCCCCCCATTTCAATGAACTACAAAAACCCCAACAAAACTTTAAAAAAAAAACCCTATAGTTCCTTCAAGATGAACTTGAAATATAAAATAACCAATGATATATAATTTGCAGCAATTCAGGTATTAATTACAACCTATTGACTATCTGATTTGTAGAACTGTTGGGAACTCATCTCATGAGAACTACTGTCATGGCAATAGAATCATGTAGTTACTGGGGTGATAGTGATTTAAAGAACTTGAAAACCATAAAATGTATAACTAATCTTTAAGTATTAACAATTTTGTTACTTTTTCTTATTAAAAGATTTTATTTATTGACAGAGATCACAATTAGGCAGAGAGGCAGGCAGAGAGAGAGAGGGAAGCAGGCTCCCCACTGAGCAGAGAACCCGATGTGGGGCTTGATCCCAGGATCCTGGGATCACGACCTGAGCCGAAGGCAGAGGCTTTAACCCACTGAGCCATCCAGGTGCCCCCGATTTTGTTACTTTTAAGGACATTTTAAAATATGTAAATATCTATGATGATCAAAGAACACTCTTGTATACTTTTGCAAGGAGGTCTATAGGATAAACTCTTAATGGTGAAATTTCAGCAGAAAAGGCTATGCAATCTTTCTTTTACTGACATTGACATATTTCATCCAAATATATTCCAGCAATGTATATTTATATTCAATAGTACGTGTCTAACCACACTCTCTCCAGAGGGGTTTTATTAAGCTTAAAAAATGTTTGCCAGTCTTACATGTAAAGAATCTGACATCTTTCCTTCTTTTTCTCCCCAGATAGATCCCGCTCATTTTAGCACTCATATTTTCTCAAACAAACTTAACTGTCACTTTATGTACACTATCTTCTCCCAAATGCTATCTTCGGTATTTTCATTCAAGTCCCGTAACATTTATGGACATATATGGGGGGGGGGCATTGACCTTCTAAGAATAAGTCATTTTTTCTCTTTATCAATTCATTCTATTTCTTGTTCAGTAGAGTTTTGATATTCTTATATTGCCAATAAGTACATTTTCCTTACCATGAGTAGACAGGGATAATGTTCCTGATGATGAACAAGGTTAGTCATGTCAATGTCAGTGAATACCTCAGTATTTTCGCTGCCTGTCTTACTCCTTCAAGACCATTAGGCTCTTAAAGAGTATTTGCTCAAAGATATGCCAGGTAAATAATTTTGACTATGATCTAAGATTTAGTACCAGCTCCTTATCTGTTCTTCTATGCAGAGGACCTAAACTCGATTTTGCATAATCCTTTAGAATACATTTTACCCCTTTGACCCAGCATTTAAAATGGAAGGGACTGACCTAACTCCTTTTCCCTGGACTGTGAGTGCAGCATGACCTTGCTAAGTAGGGGGACTTGGCCTAGACCGTTAAATCTTAACTAAACGAGCTTGGGAGCAGGGAAGAAGTTTAATTGCCAACACAGAATTTCAGATAATTTTTGCCTAGACTGTTACATTTGCTATTCCTTTATTCATCTAACTGGATGTTCTAACCACTATTTTTCTGCCTTGGCTGTATTTTTATCCTAAATCACTGTTTCCCTAGGGGTGAGCCGGAGGTCAGAGGGCACTCATGGCAGCGTGCACAACCAGCTGGACTTGAACACTTGCTTTGAAAATGTGAATTTGTTCCAGTACAAGTGAGCTACTAGGGAACACTGAGAGCATAATAATGCTCACCTGTGATTTTTTTTCTGTGGGAAATACCAGGTGAACACAGAAAACTGCACCGCGCTGAACCCAGCAGTGTAGCAGTGCACAAAATGTACACATGAACACGCTGTGACCCACTCCCAGTGACCTCGGTTTACCGCGGGCATTATGAGCCACACTGTCCCCGTGTGATGTTACAACTTCCCGTCTGTTCTCAAATCCCGTTCTCTCCTCCATCTCACCGCGGCTCCTGAACTGCAGCCTTTCCAACAGCCTCTTCACCAAGCAAATTTCGAGTCCTTTTCAAGTTAAAGTATCTATTCTATTTGTTGCATTATTTATGTATTTTTTCAACATATGTGAAGCTCTGCTATGGTTTTTATTAGATTCCCCCCCCCCCCCCGTATACTGATGGAGTTTTGAGTGTTGTGCCCTATCCCCTATTCTTCTTAGAAGCCCCCTGGTGTTACTGTTCACTGTCACATAGCACAGCAACCATTAGGAATGCAAAGGTCCCCTTATATCAGAACTGATTGTATGTATTTATTTATACCATAACTGTATTTGTGTATGTATGTATTTATTTATATCAGAACTGAATGAACCTTTCACCTTCAACTCTAGGCTTATACATCAGGTAGCACATTGCCCTCTGGAACACAGTGCCTTACACAAACTGGGTATTTGCTACAGATTTATTGCAAAAAATAAATATACCTTGTTCATTCCTGTTTCCATGCCTTTCTTTATCAAGGCTTCCCACCTGAAGGGCAGTTTTCCTTTCTCTCTCCCTAATCAAATACTAACCAACTTTTAAGATAAATTTAAATTTTAAATATTATGTTGCGTCTTTTTGATAACCCCAAACAGAAATGATAGCATCTTCCTCAGTGTATATAGTAAATACTATTTGTGCCATATACTTAAAATCATAGTTACTATAATATTTTTCTCTTATTGGAACTAGCACTTTACTTTCTCAGGTGTATTACAAATTCCTTGGGAGGAGGTTAGATGTCTAGCCTGCCTTATATGTCTCCCCATGCCAAGCAGAAAGCATTGAAGATGATCATTATTGAATAAATATTTGGGGGTTTTGGTCAAAGCGGTAGATCTGCCCAACAATTATAAAAAGTGAAATTCATTAAGTGTCTGTGGAAGCCAGAGAAACGCCTTGTGATAAAAGGATAAACTTTGTTTTTTGTTTGCAAAGAGGAGGAAAAATATTAACATATAGTGATTGAATACCAAGACAGTTAAGTAGCCACACTCTTAACAAGCAATCCTTTCAAAAGTATTTCAAAATACTGTAAACACATGAATAGGTTCTCTCTGATTCTCTTCTTTATACTGAGCTACAGGTTTGGTTTTGGTTGTTTTTTGTTGTTGTTGTTGTTGTTCTTTTAAGGTTTTTTAGATGTATTTATTCATGAGAGAGAAAGAGAGGCAGAAGCAGAGCAAGAAACAGGCTTCCCACTGAGTAGGGAGCCTGATGCAGGGCTCCATACCAAGGACCCAGGATCATGACCTGAGCCAAAGGCAGATGCTTAAACATCTGAGCCCCCCCAGGTGCCCTGGGCATGACCTTGCTCCCTGATGGTCCTCATAATCCCTTTTTCTCTCTTGAACTTCCTACATGGCCACTGAGCTCACAAATAGTCCCCCTTTAGTAAGAGGGGCCCTAGGACTACACCAGGCTAACATACTTGGTCTCCTCTTCTTGTTCTAGAGCTGGTAAGAATGTTTTAGATTCACTTTTCCTCCCAGAGCTTAGTTAAAATCCAAGATTAAGTTTAGATTTAAGGAAAACATTCTCTTTTCTTTTTAAGGTTTTCTTTTTAATTAATCTCCATACCCAGCATGGAGCTTGAACTCACAACCTGAGACCAACAATTACAGGTTCCACTGACTGAACCAGTCAGGTGCCCCTAAGAAAGACATTCTTAAAATAGGAGAAGAAATCTCTGTATCATGTGGCTAAGTACACTGAAATTTTATACTGCATTTTAGAGACAGGTTTCAGCTACTGATAAAGTATGACTTTATCTTCTACTGGAAGGAATTATTCTTTTTTATAGAACACCTATCTTTTACAAAATCTATGTACATTTGCTCACATTTCCTCAGGCGCCTTAACTCAGAGGTTCTTTATTTCGGACAAAACAAATTATATTACATGCTATTACTACCTAAGAATGGTTCTCCAGTTTGTACATTCAACGACAGCTAGAATTTATATATATGTTTAGGTTTGTAACTAATTTGTAGAAATAGTCTTTTTTTCTTTCAATACTCTAAAATTCTGCTTTGTCTCAATTTAGTAGTGTAAAACAAGATACTTATAAATGGGATTTTAAAATATTTTTTAAAAGTCCCAAGCCCTTATCCTGAATCTCACATATGAACTGTACCTGCAGTTACACCAAATGAACAGAGCTGGTGGATGCAGGAAGGAAAAGTCAAAATCGGTACTTCCCAATTACTGGCTTGACAATGTTTAAATCATGGCAAGTTGAGATTTCATGACCTAAGAGGAATTCTGATATGGTTGCTGTTCCGATTTTGTCATTATGTCGTTGTTTCTTATGTCTACTAGAGGCTGTTTAGAGGAAGAAAAGAAATTGAAGTAAGTCATTTTGTATGATGAGGGGATGGCTCTGGCCATTATTGAAGGGTAAATTGAAAACGTGCATGAAGAAAGTTAATGAATTTTAATCAGTGACCTTGTCTCCATCTCTCAGTTCAGGTTAGGACATTTACATATCCCCAGGAAGTTGATAGAAAGTAGGACTCTAATCTAGTCAGTATTGATAAATTTCAGTAAATCATATACAATTGTTTGTTAAAATTACTAATTTTTCTTGCATAATGCAGAAAATTTGCCTGATTGGACTGGTCTCTAAATCCCTTAAATTCACTTAATGGTCTGAAACGAGAACTTCTAAAGTCCCTAAATTTAGGAATAGTATCACCATCACATATGGGCGGTGGATGGGGTAGCCAGTTTCTTCCACTCTCAGAGTTGCTGTGCACTTTTGTCTCAGAGGTATAAACAAGTGGATATTTTATTAGTTAAAATGGACCATAAGTTATTTTCCCACTTTGTCAGTGAAAGTATAAAATGCAAGTTGTAAAATATGTATCCAAACTAATAAAACACGAGCTCCATGTAATATCTAGTGACATTAATACTTTGACTGTCACCTATTCCTGTGGGTTTGTATCAACCCTGACTCATGATAATGAATGTAAAAATATGCCACAAAATCACATGCATTATTCATTTTTGCAGTAATAAATAGATGTTTCTTTCTTCCTCACCATCTGAATTTAATGAAATGAAAAGTAACTTCTTTTACAATTAGGATTCATTTGTTAGAAGTGGGTGTACCACTGGCAGTCTCCACAATTGGTCCTCCACGTATCAGGATGATTTATGAGCAAAGAAGTTGTGAGGTTGAGTTTATTTATTTCAAGGAGGAAAGTAAGGAATGATCTCAAAATTATTTGCACAAAAACAAGTTTGAGGACAAATTTACACTATCTGCAGCAGAAAACATTTCACTGGGTTCTTTGCAAAAAAAAAAATTATTAAAATAAATTAAAGGAAGGACCTAAATTTTCTAACTCTCTGGTCTGTTGTGGAATAGGTGCCTCAGCATTCTGAACACTTCCTTGGGTACGTCAGACGTATGAGCTGCATTGGAAGCTACAGCCCTGCTAGAGTATTCACAAGGGAATGTCTAAGGGGGTGTTCATTTGTGAAAGTCCAAGAGAAAGGGAGACTTCACCTTGTCACAAGTCAATCTCTGGCTATTACTGTAGGCTCCCGGAAAAAATATAATATTCACTTAGCAGAACAGTAGAACAGCTTTGCCTGATCAAAGAAATCAAGCAGTAGTTCTTTGCCTGAGTTGACCTCAGATATGGCAGTGCGTCTGCCAAGAGCCCCTAAAGCTGGATGTGGTAGTTAATCAAACATACATGTAGGGCACTGGAGGTCTCTGGGACATGGCCAGTAGTTACAGTCTGCAGCTAGAAGACTGCAGGATAAACAAGAGAGGTGCCACTAGAAGGTGGAAATTTCATTTTATCTGACAAAGTTCTCCTGCCCCAAATTAAATAATCTTGAACTGGCAATTAAAACTCTGCTCTCTGGAGTTAGGTGTTTTTATGAGAGTTTTAAATGACATTTGCTTATTGTGAAATCACATTTTCATGGGGGATGTCTTTTGGGAATTTTAGTAATCTGCCATCAAGTAGCCAAACAATGCAAAAAACATGTCCTTGCTAAGAAGGTCATTCTATTTCTTTATCAGCTCTGGAAATGGACCAACCCTAACGATCCAACTGTGAAATGTGGATTTACAATATAGAGTAAACTGGTTACGTGATTCATTTTACTTTGCTGTGCTGTGTTGTCTAACTCCCATTTTGTGTGTGTGTGAGAGAGAGATTGGGGTGAGCTACCAAAGGCACTTGGGCCTCCAGAATAAAAAAAAAAAAAAAAAGCTTTTGAGTTTTAACAAGGTAAAAGTAGAGAGCTCCATGTATAAGCTTAGTAGTTAAATCAAGTTAATCATGTCAATAGATTTAGCATATACTAGGAATTAATTGGTTACCCAGGAAATAAATTCTTTAGAAATCTAAAGAACAGCTACTGATGGTTTAATTTATTTAAATGCAGGTATCTGTTGAAATCTTTAAATAGGGTCCTGAAGTATATGTAAGACTAAAATAAATGTCTCTTGTTAAATTAGAACCTTGTCCCTTTTAAATTCTATTTAATAAAATAAGTCCACTCTCTGCATTATTTGTTTGTTTATTTATCTTAAATTATTTATTTATTTGACAGAGTGAGTCAGAGAGCACAAGCACGGCAGAGGGAGGAGAAGCAGGCTCCCTGCTGAGCAAGAAGCCTAATAAGGGGCTGGATTCCAGGACCCTGGGCTTATGACCTGAGCTGAAGGCAGACGCTTACTCAACTGAGCCACCCAGGTACCCCACTTTCTGCATTTTTTAAGTGATGTAATTACTGAGAATATGAGCAAAGGTTGTTAAGTGAGGCTGAAATCTATAAACCAATTAGGGCGTGGTGGAATAATTTCAGGCTTGGGCCATTGTGTTCTGGGATTAGAATGGTGATCAGACCTCTCAGTATATTTGTGATGAAAATTATATAATATTTAACTATTGTTATTGGGGCTAATCCACAAGGACTGTAAGCAATGAAGATACTTTGACATTTTAATCAAGAGGATTATGCTACAAACATAATCTTTGCATTTCAACCACATTTACAGTCATGATATGGTCAGTAACAGTGTTAAATACAGTGTGTGTGTATAGTATTGACTTGCAATTATGGCTTTTCCTCGTTTCTTGCTTCAACATTCTCCCTGTTGCAATTTTTGGAAAATCTTCTATTTATAATGTTTAAAAATGTTTGGACTTGGAAAACATCAGTGTTTCAAGCAGAAAATGGTAATTGTAGAGAGTATCAGGAAACTATTAGAAAGAAACATGACCATTAGAGAAGAGTGGGTTTAGGGTATGTTTTTAGCTGAATCTTCGTTTCTGAGATGGATGTGAACTAAAGCCTTCAGCTCTAAAGCTGTGTATCGATTAATAGCTTCCATTCCTTCCTTCTGCAAACATGTATCAAGGACTTATTCTGTGCTTATATTCTGGTGTGGTGACACACAGTAACTATATTAGCACACATATGAGTAGACTGTTTGTCAGTAATATGTGACAGTAGTTTTTCTCCATGGGTTAAGTCTGGCTGGCATGTAGTCGAGACTGTACATCTTTGTTGAATGAATGGATCTTGTATATTTAGTGGTAAAACAAATGCAAAGCTATGTCCATGTGAAATTCATCATTTTTATCTTAAAGTGTGAATAAAAATTTACATTTTGTAAGAATTCGCCCTGATTGTTTGTAATCTTGGCAAAATAAAATGAAGTTAAATTCAAGATAAAATGAAGAAAATTTTCATATAAGAATTTATATTTAAATAAGGTAAATGAAACAGAATTTCTGGTTGCATTTTAAGAAGTTCTTAGAGCCTGAAGACAACATTGCAGCTACAGAAGCCAAAGTGTATTGTAGCTTTGATATAATATTCCACTAGCATCAAAAACAGCAGATTTCGGCTAATTAGCTGTTTTATAAAAAAAAAGTTTTTATATACTTAAATATAGAATGGAGTGAAAAATGTTTTACATCTAAATAGTATAGATCTCATTCATGTTTAAGTGAACAAAAAATAAACGAAAATATGCAGAAAGAAAGACTCATCACTCTGCAAGCCAGTGAAACATTATACATTATTGTTCCTTCCTATCTATCTCTGTTAGTCTTGATCCCCATCTTTATTCATGGAAGGAATTCATTACTGCTAAGAAATATATAATGCATTAAAATGCATGATTAAACAACCTATCTGTATTTTAATATGTAATGCAACTTCTAGCCCAATTTTAATTGCTTATAAACTTCAAGTAAAAGGAAACATGTTCCAAGAGGCTCTTTTATTCCAAGTCACTGATAACATGAATTCTCAGTATAAATATTAGTCATTCGATGACAAGCAAAACAGGGGAATGCTCAACCAGATCACAGCCATCACCCAGTGTCTAATACTGATTCTGTAACCTCTCTTGCAAAATGAATATTTATTCATTTGAGAAGATTTTTCGGAAGCGGGACATTTGGGAATGGATACTTGACTGTTAGAATGCATGGGTGACTTTTTGCTCAGTTATCGTTCGGGGAGCTTGGTAGCCATGCATTCTTAGTACTCTAGCTTCATGACCTTAATTCAGTTTAGAGCTATTTTCACTAAGTATAAAGATGAAATTCTTTTAAATTTAAGTGATATCACTAAAACTCTCCAAAGATACCAGGGTTAGGATCTGCTGAGTTTTACGTCTATTTTGTAATTTGGCCAAATTTCAAAAATAAGCAAAAAATACTTCCCTAGTCAGTGCATTTCCAAACTGCTGATTACAATGCCAGAGCCGATGCTCTACCCATATTCAGTGCAGCTGTAAGCCAGGCAAGACTTGAGCTGCGGGGACACCAAGAACATAGCAATATATTGAAGGCCAAGTATGATATTGATGTACTTGAGAATTCTTAAGAAGTGGATTTATAAAATAAGTAAATTGTTGGGGCACCTGGGTGGCTCAGTGGGTTAAGCCTCTGCCTTCAGCTCAGGTCATGATCTCAGGGTCCTGGGATCGAGCCCCACATCAGGCTCTCTGCTCGGCGGGAAGCCTGCTTCTTCCTCTCTCTCTGCCTGCCTCTCTGCTTACTTGTGATTTCTGTCAAATAAATAAAAATATTTAAAAAAATAAAAAAAAGAAGTAAATTGTTATTGTTTATTAGCAAGGAAACTTGCTAATAAAAAGTGTAAGCCTTCAGTCTAGGGAAGAGTCCTATTATCAAATGAGTAAATCTCTTCCAGGACACCTCTTCTACAAAACTAATATTTGCTAGAGGATGAATATTTAAAGATGGGGGTATGTGTCTTGAAAGCAGAACTGAGTGATTCAGTGATCTGGGTCATGTTCACAGACGTAGAAGCAAAATTCTCATCGGGAAACTCCTATGAACCTAATGGAAGCAACTAATAATTCATCCAAAAGTTGTGCTCAGGAGTTTGCCACCCCATTGCTGCTTCCAGGAAATAGATCAGTCCTCCAAGGTTTGATTCCTCCCTCCCTCCCTCCTTTCCTTCCTTCCTTCCTTCCTTCCTTCCTTCCTTCCTTCCTATTTGAAAGAGAGACAGAGAGAGGAGGGAGAGGGGCAGAGGGAGAGAGAATCTCAAGCAGACTACCCTCTAAGCAGGGAGCCCAAGGCAGGGCTCCATCTCCAGTCCCTGAGATCATGACCTGAGCTGAAACCAAGAGTCAGACACGTAACCAACTGAGCCACCAGGTGCAGCTTTGCTTCTTTTCTTTCTGGATATCAAACAGAAGCACAGGTAAGTGGGAATGTGGAAGAGGGGATAATGCAGTTATCCTGGTGTTGGTATAAAGAGAGACCAGTACCCTTTAATGAATAACAGAAATTTAACTTTAGGGGAAAAAAAAAACCTAAAAAACAGATATGATATTACATGTTGGCCTCATTATATATTTACTATTTACTCAAATTAAGGTTATTTATTGTAGTCTGCTGCTTTCAAGGTAGATTTGCGAGCAGTTTTCAAACACCATTCCTTGAGCAAGTATTAAGATAATTCAAAATATTTACTACAGTGGGCTTGGTGTTTGCTTTCCTTAGCTTAGTGTACCACTCACTTCTATTCCTTTTTGCATTTATTTATATTTTTATCTCAAGAGATTGATTGGAAAATTATAAGAGATCATAACATTTTAAAACTCATGCAGAAGTCTTAAAATATTAGCATTACGTAAAGCTGGGGAATCCTATAAATGCAATGTAGAAATTCAGATATTTACTAAATTATAAATAGTGTGAGTTGACTTTTGGCTCAAGATGTTGGGAAAAACACATGTGAATAGTAGAAAAAATTAGGTTTAAGCATTTCAAAACTTCCTTGATCTTGATTTTGGTAGTGGCAACACAGACAAGCAAAAGTTAACCACATGTCTCTGAGACCTGTACCTTTAATCCCTGTGTAAAATGAAAGTATTGCAGGAAGTCAACTTCCACTGTTAAAAACTTATTACTCCTCTTTTTCTTATTCTTAAGAACATTCAATTTAAGAATATTTGAGAATGTTTTAAAATATGACATTATTCTTATTTTCTAGAAAACTAAATAAAGATCTTGTCTCAGGATAAAACTAAGTCAAAAGATATATAAAAATCATAAGGAGTAACAAATAGAAAAACAATTGTTAAAGAGATAGTCACACTTAAATTTTGTACAAGTAGAAAATATGTTTCTTTTTTATTTTTTTTAAAGGTTTTATTTATTTATTTGACAGAGATCACAAGTAGGCAGAGAGGCAGGCAGAGAGAGGGGGTGAAGCAGGGGCTCCCTGCCGAATAGAAATCCTGATGCCGGGCTTGATCCCAGGACGCTGGGATCATGACCTGAGCTGAAGGTAGAGGCTTTAACCCACTGAGCCACTCAGGTGCCCCTAGAAAATATGTTTAAATACCAACTACCAAGCCTATCAACTATTCTTTTACAATTACTAAGGATTAAGGATCCGTAGTAGATTGCACTTAAATATGTGATTCTAAGCCCTGTTTTTTTACATTTCCTCAAATGGATGGCATGGTCTGTAGCCAAGTGTGTGTATTTTCTTAAGAAGCTTAATGTGTAGAAAGAAGCCAGCTCCTTTCCAAATTCTGAGCTTTGATTTATCCACAATATTAACCAAGAGAAGGAAAGTCACTGATTCGTGTATGTTAATCCCCAATTGAAATTCACAGTTTTCCATGCTGATATATTAGTTAAGAGGTTACTTTCCTTTCCCACCAAGCTCAGATATGGGAGCTAAGCAAACACATGAAAATTATAAATACCACAAATTTGGAATTTACTGTGTAAGAACCCATAATCCCTAACACCAGGCTACTAGAGCTCCTTATGTGCTATCTAAAGAGGGGGAATAAAATGATAAATGCAAACCATAAATAAAGAAAGTGTGTTCTGTAATAGAACACATTGTTTTCAAGTACCGTAGAGAAATTTGCATTACTGCAGTATAAGCTAAGTGAATACTCATAAAATTCATGATTTGATGTTAATTTTAAAATAAATGGGTGTATTTTTAATCATTAACACAGGTAGTAAGCTTAATTCAAGATATTCTATTTACCCAACAATATGTAGATATTATTTAATAGAGTCAGGAAAGTCAATTCCTTTTCATAAGGTAGATATGGAAAGGCACTTGAGAAAGTACCTGAGTAGTAGAGATGAGCTACAAAGATACGCTGGTGCCTGCCTTTGCGCTCTCTTGCCATTTGAGTATTAAGGGAAAATATACATCTTATCTATACAGATCTCCTCCTTTGAGCCAAGATCCATTCTGGGCGATGGAAGAAAATTAAGAGAGCGAATGTGTTATTGTCTCAAGAAAATTAGATAAATCCTAGAATCAATGAATGAGAAAGATCAAAGAAAACACAAGATACGTCTTCTAGTATAAAGCATGAGCCATGTGAAAGAAGTATTAGAAAGCTTTGGAAGTTATTAGTAGATGTTCTTGAGAGCTAAAGCAACACTTCGTAAAATAAAACATGGTTGCTCTGAGGACACACAAAGCCCTTAAAGGTAACCCGTGTATACTCTCAGGAGATGAATTTGCGTCCTCCACACAAAACCCAGAGCTCTCGGGCTGGCAATGATCAGTTCATCTCCTGTTGACTTGTGGATGTATGTAATCCTCTTGGTTTTCTTTCTTGTCTCACTGAAAGAAGCATTCCTCCTTTCAACACGCTTTAAATCATGCTACCTTTCATCTTAACCTGGCTCTTTCTACCACAGGAAAAATATTCACCAGCTCTCTATATTTCTATATGCATAAGCAATCTTATTTGGCCAAAAATTAAAAAAAAATTAATGTTCACCTCAAAATCAAAATTAGGAAAGTAAGAGTTTGAATATTGTACTTTGAATATACTAGAAGTGGAATAATACTGACCAAAGTATATTTGAGTTATACTGAGTTCTTGACTCACCAAAAAAAGAAAAAAAGCTAATGTAAACCTTCTTCATAAATGCTCTAAAATAATTTCATACTTTGATTATCTTCTCTGTGCTTTTTATTAGCTAGTATGTCTCAGTCACCTGTGTTTCAATAATGGGTATGCTGGAGTTTGCTTTATTAACATGAAAGAAATCAGATGGTGAATACAGAACTGGCGTATTACTTGAATCACTTTTTATATTCTATCAAGGAAATGGTCTTTCATGCCACCGCCGGTGTGTCATTAAAATTAAAAATGATAATTTTCCATTAGGCCAAGAAATATGGAGATTGCTGGGAAATCAATTAATAGATACTGAGGTCCTGAACTGTCCTTATTAACAGCATTTCTCAGCACACATTGCTCCAGAGTTGTTTTAGTCAAAAAACCACTTTCCAGCAGCTGCGCATTTCCATACTTGCCCTTACTGCTTTTGTTCTGTTCTGTGGAATCCTATGGGGGTAAGAATATGGAGGAAAGAGATAATTTGAAAGTATTGTAAGTGGTACAAAGGAAAGACATTCAGCTGGACCTGGTTCAGCTCAGCACTAATCAGGCGGCGCGGGGTACTCCCTCAGTGACCAAGAAGATCGCCCAGGGAACAAATCCTCATCACGGTGCTGGTAGGTGAAGAGCATTTCCATGCTACAGAGCAGCCACTGAAATATTTACTGGTCAAGGGAAGCAGCTTATCTAATACAGCATTCAAGCAAGCGATCGGTTTTCCTATTATAGAAGAAAAAGCAGTAAATTGTTCAGTTGCTCTGTGGTGAGTTGAAAATCTAGCAGTAGTTTTGAGTAAGTTGATCAGAGACCATTTGTTTACCCAAGGGAATTGATTCAAATAAGAAAATGTCTGATTGTACCAATGACCTGAGAGATCATTTGGGTGGCAGAAAGCTGTCTCTCTCTATATCCGTATCTGTAGACAGATATTTACGGGATAGATAGACCATATGCCTCTACAAGAGTCATTATTGACCCTTTGGCATGCATTTTCTGAGGGAAAAAAAAGAATAGGAGAGAAGAAAAAACACAAACCAAAGCACATTTCTTCAGTATGGCTTGGTCTCAATTTAGACTTGCTTCCAAGACCCTTCTCTGAGGTGTCCCTTGAGATTACTTGCTGTGAATGCCAAGCACATTCAGTCCCAGTTGTCTGTCCAGGACAGGGCGGAGAGACCACTCTGACTTCCAGAAGCAAAGCAGCTGAGTCTGTGAGAATTTTGCAGGGCTCAGCGAGGAAGGGAGAAAGAACTATTGTCTTCAGTTTTGCAAACCAGGATTTCTAAAAATTTAGAGAAGAGTTAAGCATGGCTTGATTTCAAATTTCCATCAGGGAAGTTTTATTCCTGGTCTTTGTGGACAATAAATGCCCTTCCTTTGACTCTGGACTGAATTTATCTAATAAAGAAATAAGTACTGGAGTTGCTTCCATTCAATTGTTTTCTTTTTTCTTTTTTTAAATTTTTAATTGAATTTTTAATTTTTGTAACTTGTTATTGTATTTGTCATAAACAGTTTATCCCTAAAACTGATGAGGATTATAATTGCAAAAACGTATCTACTATATTCTGCGCAACGCGGTGTCCTAGACACTGTGATAGGTGTTCGCATACATTTGTTCTAATCTTTTTAACAAAAGTTTTAGGTAGATATTCATATCCCCATTTTTAACATCCAGGGCTGTAAAGTGATTATCATTTTATTTATTCATGCATCCTACCAATATTTATTAAAACTGTATCTTTGGCAGATAAGAAATATAATAGAAAACAAATTCTTACCTTCATGAGATTGATACTTTTGTTTTCATTAGGAGACCGGAATATCCCATAGTCAAATAAAATAATTACAAATCATAATAAAAGTTATAGAAGACATAAAATCAAATAAAGACCAATGGGAGCAACATCTTTACATGGAATGGTCACATTTTTTTTTTTTTTAAAGAATTTACTTATTTGAGAGAGAAAGAGAGTTAGAGATCACATGCACAAGTGGCAAGAGAGGTAGAGAGTGAAGCGGACTCCCCACTGAGCAGGTAGCCCAATGCGGGGGCTCCATCCCAGGACCCTGAGATCATGACCTGAGCTAAAGGCAGATGCTTCACCAACTGAGCCACCCAGGTATCCCTGGAATGGTCACATTTAAAAAAACAAACTGATAATTAAAGAACAAGTTGATATGTAATTTGGGAGAAATGACATGATACACAATGTTGGTCCCATGTATGAAGACCCTGCATGGGATGAAAGTGGGACCCGTTCAAGGAATGGGAGAAAACTGCGAGGGTGAGCGGGTGAGGGACAGGGGCACCTTTGTGAGAAGTCAGGTAGATAACTGGGTGTACCTTCAAGTAGGGTCTTCTCAGCTGGAAAAGCATTTCAGTTTACTGGAGAACCTCCGGAAAATCTCATGGTCTTCTTTAGATTTTTAAGAACACCAGTCCTGCTGCTGGGTGAAAAAGAGCACGGCCCTATCACAGAAGTCCTGAGAGTAAGTGCAAGGAGGCCTGGAAGCCGTCCCCGTCAAGTGACCTCACTTAGCCGTTGGCTGGAAAAGAGAACAAAGACGAAGTAGAGCAGGAAAACGAAGTGATATGAATGGCTAAAACATTAAGACCATTTCAAGAAGGAGAGAGTGGCCATCCCTGTGAGATTATGCTGAAGTCACATTATTTGAAGACAAAAAAACGAGATCATGAACAGCACTGATTATATTGAAAAGTTTTAGAAGAGGTAGGGGAGGGGTGCCTGGGTGACATGGTCAGCTGAGCATCCGATTCTGGGTTTCCACCCTGTCATGGTCTCGGGGTCATGGAATCGAGCGCCTTATCAGTCTCCATGCTCAGGTGAGATCTACTTGGGATTTCTTCTCCCTCCCCCTCTGCCCCTACTCCCACTCACACATGGGTTTGCTTGCTCTCTCTCTAAAATAAATAAATAAAATCTTTGAAAAAAAAAAAAAGACGACTAGGGAATGTGGAGGGGGTCAGTATCATCTGCTGTATCCATAGGACAGGCTCCTCTCTACCAGCCCTGTGGTGTGTGATCTGATCCCAAAACCTGTACTACCCCTTGCTGTCTCGGACCACTCCTGGTACTAACTGAGCAGTGCCAAGTTCTCGAGAAAGTAGAAGCTGAGATGAAGCTCTGAGTGCAAAAGTTACAGTGCGGATTCAAAACCCTGCCCTCCTAAACCAAAGAGACCACTGAGGATCGTAGAATCAGTAAGAAAAGAAGAGAACAAGTTTATTTCACCATCACTGGCATAATCAAAATCTTTCTTCCTTTGCTAGTGATCATTTCTATTCATCCAACAGAGACTGTAATTTCTACCATTTTTTTTTTTTACATTTGGTTCCACATATACATTGCTTCCTCTACTTTCTCTACTTCTTCCTTTTGAAAAAATGTCTTTACATGTGTCATGTGCTTTTTTTTTTTTTTTTAAAGATTTGTTTATTTTAAGAGAGAAAAAGAGCACGCATGGCAGGGAGGGGGTAGGGACAGAGGGAGAAAGAGAGAGAATCTCAAGCAGACTCCACGCTGATCACGGAGCCCCACATGGGACTTGATCCCACGACCCTGAGATCATGACTGGAGTTGAAGCCAGGAGTCAGAGGGTTACCTGACTGCACCACCCAGGTGTCTGTGTGGGCACTTTTGATTTTCCTCCTCCCTTCCTTAGTCTTCTAACTCTCCTTTGCTGGCTTTTCCTCCTCTCCCATCCCTCCAGATCTGAAGTGTCCCCTATGGTAGCCACGAACCACATGTGTCTAATTAGACTTAAGTCAATTAAAGTGATTAAAATTTTAGTTTCCCCTATCACATGTGAATCCCATTTTAAGTTCTCAATAACCAAATGTGGCTATTGGCTACTCTGTCACTCCTGTTATCACACAAAGTTCTACTGAACAGCCCAGGATATAGGTGACTCAGAATTTTCACTCCTATGTCTACTAAGTATTCCACACCCAATACATCAAAATCAAAATTCTGTTTCCTCCTTCACCCTGATTCTCAGGATCATCTCTATCTCATTAAATGCCACCAGTAGAAACTCAGTTACTCAAGCCAAAAATGTACATGTTATTTTTGCCTCAAAATACCTGGTGTTTTGCTTACCATCTGGTTTTAAACTTATCAGCCTATCCTGTGAGCTCCACCTTAAAAATGTGTCCAGCAATCAACTGCATCTCACTGTCTCCATTGCCAAAATTCTAGACTCCTCTACCTTCATTCATTCTCACCTACTGAAATTCTAATTTGTGTTCATCCCTCTGCACTTCCCTTCCACACTCAGTATACACCTAGCAACAGAGTGATCTTTTAAAAATGTAAATCAGACCACATCACTTGCTTTTCAAACCCTCCAATGGCTTGCCAGCATGTTTGGTGTACAATCCAAGGTTTTTGTCTCACTTGTAAATCCTACACGGGATTATCCTTTCCTAAATCTCATACTGCATACATCCTCCTC
The DNA here is from genome assembly GCF_011764305.1 of Mustela putorius furo. Taxonomy (NCBI): domain Eukaryota; kingdom Metazoa; phylum Chordata; class Mammalia; order Carnivora; family Mustelidae; genus Mustela; species Mustela putorius. Next base: position 2,039,712 of record NW_025421577.1, read on the forward strand.
CTGCCTCCACCCACCACACACCCTTTTGCTCAGCCCCACTGGTTTTCTTGGTTTCTCTAACACTTTCCTGCCTCAGGGCCTTTCCACAGGCTGTCCTTACTCTCTGAACTCTCTTCCCCAAGATAGTCATTTCATTTATACGTTTACTTTAATTGGGTCTCTTATTTTTTTTTAATATTTTATTTATTTATTTGACAGAGATCACAAGTAGGCAGAGAAGCAGGCAGAGAGAGAGGGAAGCAGGCTCCCTGCTGAGCAGAGAGCCCGATGTGGGACTCCATCCCAGGACCCTGGGATCATGACCCGAGCCGAAGGCAGCGGCTTAACCCACCGAGCCACCCAGGCGTCCCTAATTGAGTCTCTTTTAAAATATTGTGTCTTCAGAGTGGTCTTCCATGAAGACATTTCCTCCATCCTGGTGGGTTACTTCTACCCGTTGACTTTTTTTCCTTAGAACTCATCACTGTCTTAAGTTCTGTTTCTTTACTTATGCTCTCTCTCTCCAACTAGAATGCCAACTCAGTGACAGCTACACCTTTCTCTTTCCCATTCACAGTGTTGACACAGGGTGTGTGCTCAGTAAATTTCTGTGGAATTAATAAGTGAATGATGGCATTATCAAAGGATTTCAGAATGTGAATAAAAGGGAAGATAGTCCAAGGAGAGTTGCATCTTTGGGACTTTGCTGGACCAGTGATAGGATATGAAAAGAAGCATTCTTCTGATTAATGCTATGAGAGATAAAATCTTATTCCTTTCCTGTTTGCCTGGAACAGCTGTGTGGTTCTTGTTCTAATATGAACCTGTGTGTGCTATAGGCTCAAGGCTGTGTAAAATGTGTTGTTTTAAATGACACACTTGGATGTGAGCAGTTGTTATAACGAACAGCTGCTAGATGTTATATTTCTCACTGGTGCCATAAAACTAAGAACAAAGGTATAACTACGTTTGATTTCTTCAAGCGGTACCTGACTGGTCTACCCGTGGAAGATAAACTCTGTGGATCTCTCTGCAGATGGCAGAAATTCTAGAAAGTACAAAACTGCTGATATTACAGGGAGCTATTTAAAAAAATATTTTTTGTGATAATTATGATGGTGACATCTATACATAACTTAGTGTTATTAGTTGTATAATACAGAGCTTTGTGTTCACGATACTCAGTAGTCAAGTTGGTTATTTAAAATGGTACAGATAATCTAAAACCACCTAATTAGGTGGAACCCTACATTGTCAAAGTTAATTATATCCACTCATTTCACATGTTTTTATAGGCTGGTAAAAAGGAAATGGAGAGTGCTTCCTGAGTGCCTCATTGGGTTAAGCATCTGCCTTCGGCTCAGGTCATGATCCCAGAGTCCTGGGATCGAGTCCGGTGTTGTGTTCCCTGCTCAGCGAGGAGGGGGGGCGGTGTATTACCCTCTCCCTCTGTTCTTTCCCCTTGATCATGTGAACTCTCTCTCTCTTTCAAATAAATAAAATCTCTTTTTTAAAAAAAGGAAATGGAGAAAGGAAAAACGATTTTTTAATACATGAAGGGTTAGTATTTATGTAACCGAGGGATGTAAGACTTAGACTCTCATTTATAGTTTTTTCTTCTCTCTTCCTATTTCCCCCAGTTTCAGAATTCTAGAATAGCTTATTCTCCTTCAATTACATGAAAGAAAAGAAAAGGGGTTTTAGTAGTCATTTATATTCACATGGCTCATTTGATAAAGTTAGATTGACTTTAAGTATTATAGAAGTCAGCTCTGCAACAAAACAAAATAAAACATGAAGGCAGTCTACAGATTCTATAATATCATTTTTTGTAATGAAGTTTGGAAGACGCGTTAGTAATTTGTTTTCTGGAAACCTTGCTACCACTTGTTCAATATGTATGAACTTTTATTCTGTGTGAGAAAAATCACTCATTTAATTTAGACCTATTTAAGGCTTTGATGTTCTATCTACATGATAAAACTCGGGGAAAATAATCCATTTAATATTTTTAAATGAGAAAATGGATATGAAAATGCAGGCCCAGAAACATTTTAGCTTTGAAATTTAAAATTGGAAAATAAGAATTTTTGTTTTTCTTCCTAAAGATCATGGTTTGCAAATGGCAAGATTTCGTTTTTTGATCGCTGCATAGTATTCCTGTGTGTGGGTGTGCACGCGTGCATGCACCCTCATACTGCATCTTCTTTGTCCATTCATCTGTTGATGGACATCTAGGCTCTTTCCATAGTTTGGCTATTGTGGACATTGCTGCTATAAACATTCGAGTGCATGTGCCCCTTCGGATCACTACGTTTGTTTCTTTAGGGTAAATACCCAGTAATGTGATTGCTGGGTCATAGGGTAGCTCCATTTTCAACTTTTTGAGGAACCTCCATACTGTTTTCCAGAGTGGCTGCACCAGCCTGCATTCCCAGCAACAGTGTAGGAGGGTTCCCCTTTCTCCACATCCTCACCAACATGTGTCATTTCCTGACTTGTTAATTTTAGTCATTCTGACTAGTGTGAGCTAGTATCTCACTGTGGTTTTGATTTGTATTTCCCTGATGCCAAGTAATGTTGAGTACTTTTCATGTGTCTGTTGGCCATTTGGATATCTTTTTTGCAGAAATGTCTTTTCATGTCTTTGCCTGTTTCTTGATTGGATTATTCTTTGGGTGTTGAGTTTGATGTAGATGGAACTAGAGGGTATCAGGCTGAATGAAATAAGTCAATCAGAGAAAGACAATTATCATATGATCTCACTGATATGAGGAATTTGAGAAGCAACACAGAGGAACAGAGGGGAAGGGAGGAAAAAATGAAACACGATGAAACCAGACAGAGAGACAAACCGTAAGAGACTCAAACTCAGGAAGCAAAGTGAGGGTTGCTGGAGGGGAGAAAGGTGGGAGCAATGGGGTGGCTGGTGATGGACGTTGCAGAAGATATGTGCTATGGTGAATGCTGTGAATTGTGTAAGACTGATGAATCACAGACCTGTATCCCTGAAACAAATAATACGTTATATGTTAATTTTTAAAACTTTTTTAAAAAAAGATGTAATGGTTTGGAGCTTCGATGCTAACAGATGACTCACTGCCTTAGCCATTCGTTCTCAGTTTTCCTCCCCAGAACTACACGGTTTGAATTGTACAGTTTTATGATTCCCAGTATTTTAGTTTTTGTTTTCAGCAGTGCCGTGCTTGGAATATCGTGATCCAGAATATGAATCTCCAAAAGGAAATCACCCCAGGGCATCTGGCATGTTTGTTGTCTGTGGTTTACTTACTATGCATGCATGGTAGCAACTAGAATTGTAAACCAGCAACTTTACTTGCTCAACTCCATTTTAGCTTTAAAAAGTGAGTGATCATGCCACCTAAGAAGTACAGAAGTAAAGCCCAAGGAGAACCACACAGTAAGAATGCTATTGTCAAGGTTTTTTTCCCCCTTAACCCTATAGGAAGTGCATAAAGCTTATGAAATGCATAAGCTTCATACTTTTTATACAAATGAGCAGCATAGTATATTGGAAGGAGTCCCAAAAAGAAGTCAGGCACCTTGGGGTTCAGCTCCATTCCTGCTTCTGAAAGGCTGTGTGGTCCAGGTGAAATGCTAACCCCGTCTTGTCATAAACTTACATGTGAGAAAAATGAAGGGGAAAAAGAGATTTCTTTAATGGATATGGGATTTCTGAAGTCCAGCATATGAGTTTATCTGAGCCTAGAGCCAGTGTCTGCACTATCAGGAACAAATACATGTGGCAGAAAGAAAAAAAAAAATGAATATGATAAGAGAAGATCTTTGTGAAACAAAATTGTATTCCACCCTTTGGGAGAGACGAGATGTGTGTTCTTTCAAGTTCATGCATGTTCTAGGAAGTCTGCTTTACCCTCCTCAGAAATTAATTGTGACAGTTCCTTTGGCCAACCACCCCCAGCCAATACATCCCCCAAGGTTAGAATTTAATTTGCAAAAATTGAAAGAAGCTGTGATTTCATGACTGTAAGAAGTTATCCAGTCCTCTAACTAATTTAGCAATCTTAAATTTAGGTATCCCTTTCAAAACTGACTGTATAAATCTCCACTTTCTAAATCCTTTTTAAAGTAACTCCTTCATCTCCCTGCTGGTCCATTCATTACTGAGCTCAACAAAATATTGACTGGCACAAACAAATAACATTTGAGAACTGCACCATCCTATTCTTGACCCATTTAGCATGAAATGTCATTTGGAGGCTAGTCACTAAATAAATAAAGCTGTTGTTTTAGTGTAATGATGCTTTGGCAAGATGATGCTTGCCTTATTTTTATTTTTATTTTTTTTTAAGTACATACCAGTGTTAAAATAGTTCAGAATCTAAATGCTGCTCCCTTAGGATAATGCCCTCTAATTCCATCCATATTGTTGCAAATGGCAAGATTTTGGGAGTGTTCATGGCTGAATAGTATTCCACTGTGTATATACACCATATCTTCTTTATCCATTCATCGGTTGATGGACATCTAGGTATTATGCTAAGTGAAATAAGTCAATCAGAGGGAGACGATTATCATATGATCTCTCTAATATGAGGTGTTTGTGAGGGCAGGGGTTCCTGGGGGATAAGGAGGGAAAAAATAAGATGGGGTCAGAGAGGGAGACAAGCCATATGAGACTCTTAGTCTCAGGAAACAAACTGAGGGTTGCCGGAAGGAGGAGGTGGGAGGGATGGGGTGGCTGGGTGATGGACACTGGGGAGGGCATGTGCTATGGTGAGTGCTGTGAATTGTATTAAGACTGATGATCCACAGACCTGTACCCCTGGAGCAAATAATGCATTATATGTTAATTTAAAAAAACAGGGAGAAAAAAAAAGAAAGAAAAAGAAATGTTGCCCCCTAAATTTATCAGCATAGCACAGATGCCAGGGTCACTCTGTTGTTCCCTCAGGCTAAGCACTTGTCTCTTCAAAGTTGCTTCTTCAGTGCCAGGAACATGGTCTTGGGAGCTTGGCCCTGGTTTTGCCATCGATACAGCAGCATCTGATTTGCAAATGGCATTTGAGTCCTGGTTCTGTTCTCCAGCATTGCCGGAGAAGGACGGAGGTACAGACTTGATGCGAAATCTCTCCTACATAAAGGCGAAGGAGTTAGCTTAGTTTTATGATGATTTCTGCCACGCTCAGCCATCTGTGAAAAGCGTTCTTTTGCTGGGTTGTGAAGTGTGCATTTATTATCTACTTACCCACTACTGAATTGCTTAACTTGATTATACACCAGCAATTCAAGCACTTTGTTGTAGTCATATGGAGAAGAAATGTTTTGCTTATAACGTTGGCCTCCTGACATTGGTTCCTGCTCGATAGAATCAGAGCTGGCAGTCCTGTTTCAGGAAGTGCATTAGTCTGTGCTCGAAAACAACATATCGTTGAGAACACGTGTCACTCTGGCTTCCTTAAAGCTTGACTTGAATTGCCATATGGTCAATGTGACAGATTGAGTGATCATTGAATATTGACGGGGCCTTGGTTACAGAATCTATGGTGCCCCTGCCAATTTGGTGTCATTCTAATGACATTCTAATGGCACTACTTTCCAGTGTATTTCCAGGCCAATCAATTTTAGTCTTCCCATCTATAAACACATGGCTTTTTATAATGTCAAATATATGGTCTAGTTGGAGCTTCCTCTCTTATCTGCCTATTTCTTCTTACCACCCAATGCTGATTCATCATCCAAGCCAAAATGTTTGTGATATCCTGCATAGGGCAAATTTTCTCTCTTTCCTTTGTACAGCACAATTCATGGTGGCATCCCTAATATCTAGCTGAATGCCTGGTGTGTACTGTGTACCTGATAAGTGTGAATTATGTTGAATTTAACACTCTTTTGTAGACCAATGATTTTCATTTCTGTGCTTCAAAATATACATCACTATCTGATTTCTCTAATTATTCTCTCTCCATTCTTAGATCTCTTTACCCTGGTACTGTCTGCATGGACTACAGGTCTGGAAGTGTTTTATTATTTTCTACCTGTTTCCATATTTCCAAAAATAGTGCAGAACTTTGCAATGTAGGGTGTTCTACTCAGATTTCTCATTACTTAATATACAGCACATTGTATAATGGCCATATCATGTATTCTCTGATGGCAAGACATACAGAACCCAACAAGAAAGCAAACTGTCAGGATTTTTATATACTCTTACTAGGAAATGGACTTTTATTTTCTACATTCTACTTCCATTTCCCTTCTGATCGATTTTTCAATCCATAGGATACTCCCAATTCCCAGGTACTATTTTCTGAGGCTATGGACTTAGTAAGCATCATGCTTCTCTGAATAGAGCTAATTTGATGTGCCCAGAACAGCATGATTAACTGTGGAATGCACTGCTTTATATTCAGCTGGTTAATGAGTTTGGTTTTTCAATGCAGAGGAATGGTGCCAGCAAGCAAACTTTAGGAAGTGTGCATATGCTTTTCTATTTGCTGGGTTCTACTGATTCATCAGAATAGGGCATTTTCCTGCAATCCATCCTGCAGGCCTAAAGCAGATCAACATTCCATCACTTACTGATTTCAAATTGCCAATTTATCGTTAAGTTCAAAAACTTGCTCTGTGTTACTTTAAAAATGAATTAGAATCTTTGATGTGCCAACATTTGTATGCTTTTGAAGTGGCTAGAAACTTGATAGCATGTTTTCTACAACTCCTAACAGGATTTCCAGAGTACAGCGTGGTATTGGCACACATAGCCATTTAACATTCTAACACTTTATAACTAATTGAAAGTAGGGGATCTGATTTTGCAAGGAAATACCCAAAAAAGACACCGCACATCAGAAGATAAACAAGGTTTGGTTGAAAGCATTCCACACAACTTTTAATGGAAAAGTTAGAAGCAAAACTACTGAGCTGATCTCTTAAAGCAGAATTCTAAATTACAAAGTATAAAAGATTAATACCATGAGAAAGAATAGAGTTCTGTTGCAGGCCTGCAGTCAGAAGTCAACCCCCACACTAATACAGATTTTGCAGAGAAACTTTTTTAGTTAGGAGCTTTTTCTAGAAGTTCCAACTGTGTTACTTTCTAGTGCACATGGGAGTTTCTGGATCACCCACAGTTGATGAAAATGTCTCTTCCCCCCTGACAAGGCACAGAGCGAGCTCCATCTGGGGCCAGTGTGAGGGTTCTAGTTCTGCTTGGAGCCCAGACAATTCTCCACCTGCCAGTTTACAAGCACATTCACAGAAATGAAATCTTTAGACACAAAGGCATGAAGTCGACCTATTTCCTAATCTAGGGAGTCCGCTGTATTTCAAGGATTAGTGAATATGCCTGCCTGAGGAAAATGCTTTCTTTTTTTCCCTTCTTCCTCTGCTAACCAAACAGAGAGTCCAGACCCAAGCCACTGAAAGGCATCCTTATAATTAAGCCATTTTCATAGCCTTGGCATTTGCCAGAATTATTCTGATGGATTGCCTTTTTTTTTTTTAAGATTTTATTTATTTACTTGACAGACAGAGATCACAAATAGGCAGAGAAGCAGGCAGGGAGAGGAGGAAGCAGGCTCACTGCTGAGCAGAAAGCCTGATGCGGGGCTCGATCCCAGGACCCTGGGATCATGACCTGAGCCAAAAGCAGAGGCTTTAACCCACTGAGCCACCCAGGAGCCCCTGATGGATTGCTTCTTTACATTTTTTAGAAGTTATCAATAGCAAATTAAGTATCAACAAGTCTGGATCTTTCTATCACAGGTGGGAAAACAAAATGGGAGAGTTTTGACTTTCCAGAAGACCTAAAAGAAATCATTTGTGCTTTGATCTCCTCCATGGCTGAGTTCTCTGATGATTTTCTAAAGATACCCAGACCTTATGGTCCCACTGAAAAGGAGGTCCATTGGGTGCTCCTGAAATCACAATTTTAATAAAAGAGTTCAGAAAATTGGCCATTTGCAGTCAGTATATTCCCCAACTGCCTGGGGAGGGGGAGGAAAACCTCATGTGTGCCTCTAGCTGGTGCAGAGTCTGATGCAAGGAAGCGCCTTCAGGTGCGCTCCTCTAAGGTGAGCAAAGCTGGCCTTTTTATGGCACAAATAGTGACATTGTTTTTGCATTCTTTCTGTGATTAGACTCAGAGGCCAAGGGAACAACTCTGGATCATGGCATGTCACAAAGCTATGGTGTGATTCTTAGAGATAATTTTGTGCCATAGTTCTCAAAATAGAGACTTGGAATCCCTTGGTTCTAGGAGACTTTTCCTTTGTCACACAATTAGGGACTGTAGAGAACAGTGTCAATATTCTCGTCTCTCAGCTGAGTGTCCTTCACTATGCCATGTGCTTTTCTTGTCCCAGGAGACAGTCTCTTGTATTTTAAGGGAAAAGTCTATTCCAACAAAGCTTGTCTTTCAAAGTTACCCACTTTCTCCGGTCAAGCACCTATAGAGTTCTGTCCACAATGTTTTGGGGAATCCCAGCAGTAAGAGTTGACTTAACTAGAGAGTACCTCTAAGGTGGCCATATCTCCAACCTAACAATGATCGCGATAGAGTCTTTGCCAGTAGTGCCAGAGAAATCAGGATTCGGGTTCTCTCTAACACATCACTTCCTTGTACACAAATCTTCGCCAAATCCCTGTGAACAAAGCAACACATATCTTAAGCTGCTATTTACTTTTTATATATTTTTAAATTTTAAGCGGATTTTTAAGGTCCTCTAGTCTAAAAGTCTTAACTGTACCCCGCTTTTAATGAATTGGTTGTTGTACCCCGTCTCACCTTACCTTTCACATTCTTTTCTCGTGAAATCCTATAAAACAGTAAGAATATGCAGTATAAATGGACACACAAGCAGAGAGAGGAAAAGAGATGAAAGGCAGAGACAGACGGAGAGCAGGAAAGGCTACTAGAAAATTGTGGGAGGGTGCTCGTTCTCCCCTAGACAAAGAGCCTGGCAGGTATAATGCTTCCTATTTCTCTTATCTCTGTAGATGTTCCTTGAATTCGCACTGCATTTTCTGATACATGTAAATATCAACGTAAAAATGTTATCCCCAATGCACTAAAACTAACAAACATAAAACCGTTGATATATAAGAGCCATAACTAGGTAGACACAATATGTGGATGTTCACTTTTGCAATGAATAAATAAATTAAAATTTCAACTGAAGTTATTACCCAGAGAAGAAGTGGTGAGCTACCTAGTGTTGGTTTTTTTTTTTTTTAAACTTTATGGTACAAAGAACAAGTTGATTTATTTTTGCATAATTAATAGGTTGTTTGGCATCATGTAAACTGAATATTAAATAAAACATTTGGGCATGGCTGTGAGTATAACACTGAATTCAATATCTCCCTCTTGGACTTCAAATTATAAACACCACCAACAACCCTATTCCAAGTCCTGCTATGTTCTTATTATCCCTCTCAGTATTAATATTATTAAGAATTAGCAATGGCATAAAAACTCATAGTATTAGGACTCTATCACCATAATTCTCTCTTGGGTGAGATGAAAGTTCCTTGCATTAATTTTGTTAATCTTAGAGGCCCATGGTACTTTAATATCAAAATTCTGAGAGAAGTAAGAAAGGAAATTTCTTATTAAATCCTCGATCAGGCAATTTCCAACACATATGAGTACTGTGGAATGCATCAAGGTTAGAGCACTGCTCCATTTCTTACTTATCCAGTGATGGAAATCACTGAGATCATGACGTTCCATATTGTGATTGAAATGCCAACTGAATATTACTCCCACCTTAAAAGACCACCAGAGACGTGAGTCAAAGCCAAGCAGCAAGGGTCGTTTATTGCAGGTTCGAACCTGGACCTCTGCGCTGCTCGTTGCCCATAGCGCCGAGAGGTCCGGAGCTGGGTGGGTGCAGGATTTTTATAGACAGATACAAACAAGTTTTGGGTGGGGCTGAGCTGATTGATTGACAGTTTGAACAGGCATACTGGGCGTCAGTGGACTGAGTCAGGGGACCCGCCGGGGAAAGCAGACAAAGCAATCTTACAGAAGCAGAATTGGCCAGTTAGCCCAGGCATGCAAAAAAAAAAAAGCACTATCAGGATATTGAAGGCCTTGTTACTATCAAGCCAAGGCCACTTTCCCTCTAATGAGGCACTAACATAAAGACAATTGGGAGTCTCCTGGTGGAATGTTACATTCCTGCTATCAAACGTCCTTGTTAGTGAGATTTAGGTTTAGAAGAAATTTAACTTTATTTACTTTTCTTTCTACCCCCGCCTCCTTCAGTTTTTTATGGAGGGGAGGGTGACATTAGGGCTTGAGGAACTGATTTGTGTCTTTGGAAGTTGGGCTATTGATAAGGTAACTTTTTTGTTGTAATCTCAAGGACATTTGCAAACCAAGGGAGCACTTGCAAGTTAACTATTTATCGTTTTATGGCAGTCAGGGATGCCTGAGGAATGCTACACATATGGAGGGGAGTGGGTGAAGGGGGGGGTGTAAGGCGCCAGCTTTTACTTTGTCCTCAGCCAGCCTCCTGCTCCTTCATGATCATAGCGGCTGAACATTATGGGGTCCACTACGTTTTTTTTCTTATTGTCTTCAAATAGTCTCCTGGGGGGGCACAAAGGCAGTGAAATGTGTGACAGATGGGAACACAGATGCAGAGCCAAGTCACAGAGGAGTCAAGATTTCAGTGGAGATGGATTTGGTTGTGCTCCTGGGGATAGAGATTAAACCACTCAGACTCACTTGAGTGCCCAGAAAAAGGAATCAGATTAATTTTAGGTCCACAGAGATGGAGACAAAAGTTTAGAATCTACTAAACAGACAGGCATACAATTAATAAAGAAATCAGATGTAAATTTAATGTACTAAATGCATTAAATACCTAAATATGAAATTAAAATTTGCTTCTATTGGGACAATATGCACAATATTGTTGTATCATTGTTCTCAAAGGGAAGTAAATGTTCCAAATACTTTTGTTCAATTACAATTTCATCATCATTCTCTACTTCCCCATTTGTGAACGGTCTCCCCTATCTACATGTTCAGTAATGTATAAGAAAATAATAAGAATTATAATATCAGCATTCACACCAAGGCTCCTTCAATCTCAAATTGAAACAAGTGTTGAGGGGTGCCTGGGTGGCTCAGTGGGTTGAGCCGCTGCCTTCGGCTCAGGTCATGATCTCAGGGTCCTGGGATCGAGTCCCGCATCGGGGTCTCTGCTCAGCAGGAGCCTGCTTCCTCCTCTCTCTCTCTCTGCCTGCCTCTCTGCCTACTTGTGATCTCTCTCTGTCAAATAAATAAATAAAATCTTTAAAAAAAAAAAAAGAAACAAGTGTTGATTTGTATCATTTAATAGTATTTGAACAATTTCTTCTTCTGTGAAGAAAATCTCTTAAACTTTCCTTCCTTCCTTCTTCCCTCTCTCCCTCCTTGCTTCTCCCCCCCCCCGCCTCCCCCCTCCCCTCCTTTCTTTCTTTTAGAAAATAGTAAGATGGTGCCAGGATTAAAATATAATTGAAGTATTTAATTCGTGGCTAGATGTATCATCTTCTGACATTTCAGCACAATGAAGAATTTGCTTAGTAAGAAATATGCTGGTCCTAAAATTTTTACATACCTATTTTAAAGTATGAGCAGAAAGTAGAGCCCTGCAGTGTGTTCATTTAGTTGCATTTAATGATCTCAAGCTAGAGGGGGCGAACACTCCCATTTCCCTAAAAGGTCTTAAAATTTAACTTTAGTCAAAATGTAACATGAATGTATACAATCTCTGAATAAACAGGCTTGTTCCAAATGCCCATCCCAGGACCTGCTGTGACGTGATAGGCCCATGCTCAGGTGTGTGCTCCCAGGTGATGATTAAAGTAGAATTTTGGCCCAAGAGTGGGACAGATGGAGAAGTGTGGGCGGATAGGAAAATACTAGTTACAGAGACATATGTATGAATTTGTGTGTGTATTGATTAAGATACCAATGGGTAAGGCATTTCAGACAGCTGTCTAAAGCCAAAAGAGATATTAGTTGGGAAGCAAAGAGATGAATCTTAAGTCTGGTAAAAGGAAAGCTTAAAACTCAGGTGTCAGGGACTGTAAGCTCACATTTTACTAACAAACATCCCTTTCTGTTTGTGTGTGTGTGTGTGTGTGTGTGTGTGTGTGCACGTGCGCATGTGTGTGTATGCACGTGTATAAGAGAGTCCTGGTGCTTACAGTTCCCTGATACAAATAATTTAAAATTTATATGCATATGCTATCCTAAATTATAGGGATAGCTTCCCAAGGACTTTTATTTACTACGTATTTCTTTAACAAATTCATATTATAAATTCCCACTTACTGCCTTGTTTATATATTGCCCAACTTCTCGGGGGGGGGGGAGATTATTCTTTAGCTGTGAGTTTAGGATTGCTTCTTTCTCCAAGACTTAGAACTGCTAGCTGTACTAAATCTCTCTGAATGAATATCTTGTATCGACTGAGGAATAAATAATGCTGTAAAACTTCTTAAATCCTGTGTAACTGTTTCAAGAGTCACATTAGCATATTACACTTCCTGCAAGTGCATCCTTCTTTGTTGTTCTTTACTGAGCAGAGAACAAGAGGTGTTTCCTTCACCCATCCCTCTCATATTAGCAAAACCTAACCTTCCTCCCTACCGTGTTTTCAGGACTGGATGATTCACTTGTGTTCTCTTTAATTTTCTGCAAGCTAGAGTGTAGCATTGCAGAAAGAAGAATTTTAGAAAGGCATTCTGTGACACAAGACAAAATTGAGGTGGCTAAAGTGGAGAACCATGAGAGGGGGAGAAATTTAATGCAAAGAGATTTTGGTTCTACTAATGTGCAAAGCATTATCTAGTGTTTCCAATTCATCAGTGTACAAGATAATTCTGGTTCATGCTGTAGATTTGCCTCCTTTAGAAACTTTATCATTAGACAACATAAGGTGTCAAGTCAAATCAGCATTATAAGAATCATAGCTCTAAACACTACCAAATTTTACCATTTATGCAAAGGATACAGGCCACTGAAAGAAACAGGAAGAAACATGGAGAAGACTGAGACCAACAATGCAGGATCCCTCTCTTCTTCCATTACCACTTGCTCTATTTAAAAATTAACATGTGAAAATCTAATAGATCATCAGGGCATCATTTGCACAAAGTGTGTCCTTTGTATGGACCATGTCCTTTTAATATTCCATTAACCTTGGGGCGCTTGGGTGGCTCAGTCAGTTAAGCATCCATCTCTTGATTTAGGCTCAGGTCATGATCTCAGGGTGGTGAGATCGAGTCCCATATCATATTTATTCTGCTTAAAGCATTCCGTAGATAAGGATTTTCGCATGGACTCTGCCTTGTCTAATGGCAGAAATACCAACAGTGTCCTGTCATCCACCTTTGTGCAAGGGGATTTGACCCCATCACCTCCTCTTTTTTCTTTTTCCTTTCTTTGGCATTCCCTGTAAAGAGGAAATAGACTGCAGACCTTCCATCAATACTTTTCTTTCCAACCATAAAATATCTCTTCCTTCTCAAAAGTTTGAACTATTCAAATTTTTTATTATAAAATAACTATACAGACATAGCAATTTTGAAAATCACACAAAAAAAACACTGAAAAACAAAAAGTGAAAAAATTCACGCTTCTACATCTAGTGATAACTGGTAATATATGTCTTCTAAAGTTTTGTGTTTGTAAATTTGCTTTTTACTTGTCATTATGTTCTAAGCATTTCCCAGGGTATCAAATTTTCATTGCATGGTGTCCCAGTGTATATATCTTTTATCTCTTATCATTTTCTCCAGTATAACTTGTTTATGCTAATATAACACTTTATTGAGGATTTTTAATCATATACCATTGGGTACATCTGTTTATTTTATTTGATAAATTCCTGTATGACATATGCACAGGGAATGGGTTTTAATTAAATATTATGAAATGTTCATATAAAATTACACCACCACAAGACTGTGGTCGTGCCATTGGACCATAACTCTTTTATAATTGAATATTATTTTTGAGAAGTATCTGAACAGTAGTGTGTTAATATTATACCATTTTCCATTTATTTGATTAATGGTATGGAAAAGTATTTTAAATATGTATTTTTATTCTTATGTTTAAGGAGTGTGGATGATTATTTTACTCATGAGTTTCCCTAAATGCTCCTTCAAGACGCTCTGCTGAATTCATACCAATATGAAGGAACACCTCACTTTTAAGAATAAATAGTAAAATTATAATTAATATTTTACAATAAAAATCTTTAAAACAGTACATTTTATAATAAAACTGCATGCTAATACATAATTATATGTAATTACACAGTGTATTTATATATCATATACTTCTATAATAGTTATGAATATATTATACCTTATACTATGCATTTTATATATTATTATATTTTATAAGAATATTAAATATAAATTGATACAGGAAAGATGTTAGGGTTCTAAGCCCATAGCCAAGAAAGAACTCTTGAGATGTCTTTGGTGCAAAATGGGGATGTTATTAAAGCATGGGGACAGAAAGCTGCACGGGGACAGAAAGCTGCACTGGGGTCATGAGGAGTGGCCCATTATATACTCTCCAGTGGGAGTGGGTTAGGGATAACATGAGTCTCTAAGGGATTTTGGAAGCAAGGTTACAGAGACCTTGAAGGGGCTAGCTATTGTTGGGAAAAGGTTATTTTTTACCATTTAATAAAACCTTAGTCATGAGACCCTCCAGATGTGTATCAGTGGGCCATATGCTTGGGAGGTGATTGCCAACATGTATCTTAGGGGGTTACAGATAAAGGAAGTTTCCAAAAGAATTTTTATGTGTTAACTAGACTTACAGGATCTTGGTGGGGATGAGGATTTGGGCTAGGTTTGCTTTTTGCCCTTAGCAAAGTGTCAACATCAAGGAGGCAGTTGAGTCCCTAGAGGAATGTCACTCTGCCTGTTTCAAGGACTTGTCAGTGCATTCTAGATAGTAAGAAAATTTAATAATTTTTCTTCTGCCTTTGTTTCCCACATGCACATATTGATGTTTACATTATATATTTCATAGTTTTATAAGTATTAATTTTGTATAACATATACTACATAAAGCATATTTCTTTGATGGGCACCTGGGCGCCTCAGACAGTTAAGCATCTGCCTTCTGCTCAGGTCATGATCCCAGGATCCTGGGATCAAGCCATGCATTAGGCTCCCTGCTCAGCGGGAAGCCTGCCTCTCCCTCTCCCACACCCCCACTTGTGTTCCCTCTCTCACTGTCTCTTTCTCTCTGTCAAATAAATAAAATCTTTTTTTAACAATTGAAAACAATAAAATGGGTAAAAATATAAACATAAAACCCACAAGAAAGTCAAGAAGAATATCCAATAAACAGGAAAATATGTTCAACCTCAGTAATGACTAGGAAAATTGAAATTACTAATAAATTAAATAGTTTTTACATACTAATTTAAATCATAAAAATTTGTTATAATGTTTAATGTTGGCAAATTGCATAGCCCTCCAGAAATCCTTATGTATGGTCTCTCCACCTTGGAGGTATAACTAATCTAGCATTACAAAAAAAAAAATATATATATATATATTTTTTTTCCATATATATAATACATACATACATATTATATATTTGAAGATATATACAGGAGTGTCCATAATAGCATTGTTAGTAATTGTAAAAATTATTTTGAAAATAGGGATTCCATCAATTTGCCACAAATTGGACATCCCTAAAGGAAAGAGTTTGCAAAGGGAAATGAATGAACCAGAATTATCCCTTTAACACACTTGACTCTCACAAACATACTTTTTAAAAAAAGATTTTATTTATTTATTTGAGAGAGAGAGAGCATGAGAGGGGAAAAGGTCAGAGGGAGAAGCAGACTCCCCGTAGAGCTGGGAGCCCAGTGCGGGACTCAGTCCTGGGACTCCGGGACCATGACCTGAGCCAAAGGCAGTTGCTTAATCAGCAGAGCCACCCAGGCACCCCCCAAACATATCTTTGAAAAGACAAAAAAAAAAAAAAAAAAAAAAAGAGTTGAGATTGTTATACAAGAACTAAAACAGAAAAAAATCATATTAAATATAATAGTATTGTTTCATACTCATTTCATTTTTTTTAGTAAAAGTTCTTACTTCAACTAAACAAGTAACCAACAGTGGTTACTCAGCAGGGAGGTGATTGGAGGTGGTAAGAAAGCAAATATACAATGAACATATAATTTGGGGGCATATATTTATTCTTAAGTTCTCAATCTTGCTATCTAATTAGTTTTTCTGCCTATCTGGAATCTCTCTGTTCTCATAACATTCTCCTCAGGCTCAGTGAACGCCAGCTGGAAAATTCCACTTGGCCACGTCAAAGTGAAGTCATTGAGGAATAACTTCCTGTGTGTTTCTCAGGGGAACAGCCGAAGTGCCATTTTGTCCGTTTTCATGTCAATCAACAATCTGATTTGCTGGAAAGCTGAATGTCACAGTGCTTGAGAACTAGTTTCCATTCCCAGAATCTCTGCTATATGTCCTCAGTGTCTCCACACTCCCTCCTGCCCCCAAATCCTCTAAAAATTCTTCCCTGCCTGTTTCAAAACACTTTCTTTAGAGGCTGTCTTCTCTACCAGTTCTGAAAGAGAAGACTTTCTCCCTTTCAGGTTTCCTTGCCTGAAACAACTCTTTTTTTTTTTTTTTTAAAGATTTTATTTATTTATTTGACAGAGAGAAATCACAAGTAGATGGAGAGGCAGGCAGAGAGAGAGAGAGGGAAGCAGGCTTCCTGCTGAGCAGAGAGCCTGATGCGGGACTCAATCCCAGGACCCTGAGATCATGACCTGAGCCGAAGGCAGCGGCTTAACCCACTGAGCCACCCAGGCGCCCCTGAAACAACTCTTTATACATTGTTTGTGTCTTAACTAAAAAGTCTGTTGGCAGTTCCCTCAGGGGTAGTATTTGGGGGGAGGGGATGTTAATCAAGGATAGATTTTAATTCCCTTCTCCTTGCTTATAGTCAGGTTTTCCCAAAGCTCCTCCTTCCCTCTCCTCCAGGTAGCCCCCTTGGTTTCTCTCTTTCCATCAGCAAACTGTCACAACCTTCTCCAACTTTGATTCTCAGCTCCTGAAAGCTTTTGGTCTACGACTCTGATATGAAGAGTCCCCCTTAGGCTTGGACTTGGGTAGATGCTGTCATGGCTACAAGTTCTGTCATTTTCTTAGGGGGATAAGTTTCTCTTCCAGTCTTCTTACTCACCCCCAACCAGATGTTTTCTGTGGTCTACCAACAGTGGGAGAGTTGTGTAGTCAAGACGGCATGGAGGCAGTGGGGAATGCTTGGCCATGGGGGCTTGGGGAAAATGCGTAATCCTTAATAATCCAAGTGTCAGCAATAGAAATGTTACTGACCAGATCAGGGTGCGAGGGAGGAAGTGCATTAATGCCCGTGCGGTGTGCACTCTGTCCCTGGATTTAGTTCTAAGGACATTTCCTACAGGGCTGTTCACTGCATTTTATTGTTGAATACTCCGGATGAAACATAGTGAAGTGTGAAATGGTCAGTTATAATTGGATAAACAAAATCACTTAGATAAAATATTGTTAAACAGTGTGGCTGGCTGTTTCGAGTTCACTTCTCTTTATCTCAAGACGGGGTGTACAGGGAATGCAATGATTTGGCACTTTCGGAAGATGATTTTATGAACAAATTCACAGTTGCCAAGACTGAAAGACTTTGTAAGTCAATTTCATGCTGAGTTGTTTAAAACCATTTTCACATCAAACATTTCATAACTTTCCTACTTTGCAAATACCATCCAAAGTTTGAATTCCCCTGAGGTAGACCTTGCATGATTTAGTTCTCCTTTAATTCCTTTGGGGAATTAATTTAACCTGTGAAAATACTCTCAAACATTCATACTGATAGAGTCAGGAGGGGATATCAGGATATAATTTTAAATGCCTTTCCATACATAACTCTGAACCTTGAAATACATACCCTACTTTGATGTATGTCCTGTGTTTGCTGAAATACCATTTATAAAACCTGCAATTCCTGCATTGACTGAGGGCTTTACTGTTTCTTACTTGAGATTCTCTAGTTGATAGACGTATTAAGAAGTGCCTCTCTCACATTGTGTTAGAAATAGTTCTGGAGTATTTTGTTCCTTTAGGTAATAACAGATCTGCATTTCTGACAATGTAAGAAATGGGACATCTGTCCTGCCATTAGAATTTTGTTTGGAGCTAGTTTTACCCAAGATTGAGAAGCAAATGAACTTTTTTTTTTTTAATCAATCTATTCATTCTTCAAGTATAATCTGTCAACCTTCACATATCCTCAGTCATCTTTGTGGAATTTATTTTTTTAAGATTTTATTTATTTATTTGTAAGAGAGAAGGAGAGCCCAAGCAGAGCAATCAGCAGGCAGAGGGAGAAACAGTCTCCCCACTAAGCAAAGAGCCCAATGTGGCATTCGATCCCAGGACCCTGGGACCATGACCTGAGCCAAAAACAGAGGGTTAACTGACTGAGCCACCCAGGAGTCTCCTTTGTGGAGTTTTGTAGACTTCATGGCTAGGAGATCTAGGAATGTAAAAAGCTTGATGCAAACTATGGCTATTATCTCTTTGATATTTCTAAAGAGATTCGTGAGCAAGCAGCAGTGGCAAATGGAATTACCTTCCCCACATGTTGGCTGGTCTGCCTAACCTCCAAAACCCCGGATCTACTACCATGGCTGGCAGACACCTGGTGGAGACGATTACAGTGTCTAGCTCAGGCAGAGATGCGAACTGGAGGGTAGAGGAGAGGCGGGGAGAAAGAAAGAGAGAAAGACAGACGGCACTGAAGCAGAAACAAACACCTAAAACGACCAGTGAGGGTGACAGGGGGAGAGAGAGAGAGAGAGCGCGCGCGTGAGAACACACAATTAAAATTGGAGCTGTTTGTGAAATAAGCAGAAACGATATTAGTCATTAGTTGTACCCACAGTCCTTAGCAAATTATCCATCATCTAGAATTTTCTTTTTTAAAATGTTATTTATTTATTTATTTAAGAGAGTGTGAGCGAGCTCAGGAGCAGAGGGGATGAGCAGAAAGAGAGGGAGAAGCAGACTCCCTACTGAGCAGAGAACCCATCACGAGGCTTGATCCCAGGGTCCTGGAATCATGACCTGAGCTGAAGGAGATGCTCACCTGACTGAGCCAGCCTAGAGCAGGATGAGAAGAACCCTACAGGTCCTTTTCCTTAGCTGTCAGAGAAGGTCTACTGACAGTTGTCCAAGATGCTAAGATGTTGAGGTAGTCTGAGAATTCTGTTTATAGATCATGACCTCAAGCACACTAAACAGGCTTGTGATGAGATGTCTTAAATATTGGAAAGAAAATGTCTTTTTTTTTAAATAAATTAACTTAGATTGAAAATAAAATCTAGTTCTGCATTTTATATCAATTATTCACCTAGGGTCATTTTTCACTTTCAACCAGCAGCCAGTGTATTATAGTTCCATTAACCTGTCACCAAGAGAATTTCTTCTGCAAATATTGTGGGCAAAGTGCGTGTATGTGCATATTTGCTGTGTGTGTGCACATGAGTAAATAGGGTATGGAAAGGAGATAAAGACCATTTGGTCACTTTTTTCCTGTATCATTTGCTTGCATAGGAAAAAAGGAGATACATGAAGACTGGCCTCCTTGAAAGTCTAAAATTGTCTCCCTGAAAATTATCTTTGCTTTTTAAATAGTTGTTTATGCCTTGGTGACTAATCTTTCTTCAGCTCAGAAAAAATAAAATATGTTGAAATAGAAAAAGACTGAAGCTTGGTTTATGAAAAGCTGAAAATTTTATTTAAAAACCCAAGATTTTAGAGTTAAATCAGTAATTTTTGAAAACCAAACTTTGAATTGAGGTCTGGTTTTCCTTTCTTTTTTCTTCTTTTCTTCCTGTTTCTGGAAATATGTCTACCATTTATTATTCTTCATTTGTAAACAAATTCGGTATATTTTAGCAAACAACACAAAGGTGTTAGTTTTGTCCAACCACAAAGTTAACTTTGCACTGATTAAGCGCATTCTAGTGTAACAAGTTTAGGGAAATTTTAAAGTTGAAAAATTGTACTGTCAAAGTCAGTGGGGGGTTCTAGTTCAAAAGAAAAGTAATATGTTTTCCTGATAGCTAATTGAACCAATTTGAATAACATACCCCTCTGTATCAAATAATTTGGTAAAGGGATTAGAAATTTCAATGGAGAGGTGTGGGTCAAGATGGCGGAGAAGTAGCAGGCTGAGACTACTTCAGCTAGCCGGAGATCAGCTAGATAGCTTATCTAAAGATTGCAAACACCTGAAAATCCATCGGCAGATCGAAGAGAAGAAGAACAGCAATTCTGGAAACAGAAAAACAACCACTTTCTGAAAGGTAGGACCGGCGGAGAAGTGAATCCAAAGCGACGGGAAGATAGACCCCGGGGGGAGGGGCCGGCTCCCGGCAAGCGGCGGAGCAACCGCGCACAAAATCAGGACTTTTAAAAGTCTGTTCCGCTGAGGGACATCGCTCCAGAGGCTAAACCGGGGCGAAGCCCACGCGGGGTCAGCGTGGCCTCAGGTCCCGCAGGGTCACAGAAGGATCGGGGGTGTCTGAGTGTCGCAGAGCTTGCGGGTATTGGAACGGGAAAGCCGGCTACAGAGACAGAGCCGACAGTAAGCTCACAGCTCGGGGTGACCTTGAACCGGTCGTAGGCTCGGTGAGCTCGGAGCGCGGCCGGAGGTCAGGCAGACGGGAGTAACTGGGCGCTGTTCTCTGAGGGCGCACTGAGGAGTGGGGCCCTGGGCTCTCGGCTCCTCCGGGCCGGAGACCAGGAGGCCGCCATTTGTATTCCCGTCCTCTGGAACTCTACGGAAAGCGCTCAGGGAACAAAAGCTCCTGAAAGCAAACCCGAGCGGATTAAAACCCCTGCGCCTGATAAGGGCAGTTTAATTCTGCCTGGGGCAAAGACACTTGAGAATCACTACAACAGGCCCCTCCCCCAGAAGATCAACAAAAAATCCAGCCGAGACCAAGTTCACCTACCAAGGAGTGCGGTTTCAATACCAAGGAGAGCAGCAGAATTCCAGAGGAGGAGAAAGCAAAGCACGGAACTCATGGCTTTTTCCTTGTGCTTTTTTTTCAGTCTTGCAGTTAATTTAATTTTTTTCTTTTTCATTTTTTGTTTTTTTTTTCTCGCCTTCTGGTTAAATTTTTTTTTTAAACTTTTACCTTTTTCTTTTTTAACGTTTTTTAACTAGTTTATCTAATATATATATTTTTTCTTTTTTATATTTTTCTTATTTGTTTTCTTTTTTTATTTTATTTTCTTTTTTTTTCTTTTTTTATTCTTTCTTCCTTTTTGAACCTCTTTTTATCCACTTTCTCCCCCCTCACGATTTGGGATCTCTTCTAATTTGGTTAAAGCATATTTTCCTGGGGTTGTTGCCACTCTTTTAGTATTTTACTTGCTCCTTCATATACTCTTATCTGGACAAAATGACAAGACGGAAAAATTCAACACACAAAAAAGAACAGGAGGCAGTACCGAAGGCTAGGAACCTGATCAATGCAGATATTGGTAATATGTCAAATCTAGAGTTCAGAATGACGATTCTCAAGGTTCTAGCCGGGCTCCAAAAAGGCATGGAAGATATTAGAGAAACCCTCTCGAGAGATATAAAAGCCCTTTCTGGAGAAATAAAAGAACTAAAATCTAACCAAGGTGAAATCAAAAAAGTTATTAATGAGGTGCAATCAAAAATGGAGGCTCTCACTGCTAGGATAAATGAGGCAGAAGAAAGAATTAGCCATATAGAAGACCAAATGACAGCGAATAAAGAAGCTGAGCAAAAGAGGGACAAACAGCTACTGGACCACAAGGGGAGAATTCGAGAGATAAGTGACACCATAAGATGAAACAACATTAGAATAATTGGGATTCCAGAAGAAGAAGAAAGAGAGAGGGGAGCAGAAGGTATACTGGAGAGAATTATTGGGGAGAATTTCCACAATATGGCACAGGGAACGAGCATCAAAATTCAGGAGGTTCAGGGTGCCTGGGTGGCTCAGTGGGTTAAGCCGCTGCCTTCGGCTCAGGTCATGATCTCAGAGTCCTGGGATCGAGTCCCGCATCGGGCTCTCTGCTCAGCGGAGAGCCTGCTTCCCTCTCTCTCTCTCTGCCTGCCTCTCCATCTACTTGTGATTTCTCTCTGTCAAATAAATAAATAAAATCTTTAAAAAAAAAATTCAGGAGGTTCAGAGAACGCCCCTTAAAATCAATAAGAATAGGCCCACACCCTGTCACCTAATAGTAAAATTTACAAGTCTCAGTGACAAAGAGAAAATCCTGAAAGCAGCCCGGGAAAAGAAGTCTGTAACATCCAATGGTAAAAATATTAGATTGGCAGCTGACTTATCCACAGAGACCTGGCAGGCCAGAAAGAGATGGCATGATATTTTCAGAGCACTAAACGAGAAAAACATGCAGCCAAGAATACTATATCCAGGTAGGCTATCATTGAAAATAGAAGGAGAGATTAAAAGCTTCCAGGACAAACAAAAACTGAAAGAATTTGCAAACACCAAACCAGCTCTACAGGAAATATTGAAAGGGGTCCTCTAAGCAAAGAGAGAGCCTACAAGTGGTAGATCAGAAAGGAACAGAGACCATATACAGTAACAGTCACCTTACAGGCAATACAAAGGCACTAAATTCATATCTCTCAATAGTTACCCTGAATGTTAATGGGCTAAATGCCCCTGTCAAAAGACACAGGGTATCAGAATGGATAAAAAAACAAAACCCATCTATATGTTGCCTCCAAGAATCTCATTTTAAGCCCGAAGACACCTCCAGATTTAAAGTGAGGGGGTGGAAAAGAATTTACCATGCTCATGGACATCAGAAGAAAACAGGAGTGGCAATCCTTATATCAGATCAATTAGATTTTAAGCCACAGACTATAATAAGAGATGAGGAAGGACACTATATCATACTCAAAGGGTCTGTCCAACAAGAAGATTTAACTATTTTAAATACCTATGCCCCCAACGTGGGAGCAGCCAACTATATAAGCCAATTAATAACAAAATCAAAGACACACATCAACAATAATACAATAATAGTAGGGGACTTTAACACTCCCCTCACTGAAATGGACAGATCATCCAAGCAAAAGATCAGCAAGGAAATAAAGGCCTTAAACCACACACTGGACCAGATGGACATCACAGATATATTCAGAACATTTCTTCCCAATGCAACAGAATACACATTCTTCTCTAGTGCACATGGAACATTCTCCAGAATAGATCACATCCTCGGTCCTATATCAGGACTCAACCGGTATCAAAAGATTGGGATCATTCCCTGCATATTTTCAGACCACAATGCTCTAATGCTAGAACTCAACTACAAAAGAAAGTTTGGAAAGAACCCAAATACATGGAGACGAAACAGCATCCTTCTAAAGAATGAATGGGTCAACCGGGAAATTAAAGAAGAATTGAAAAAAAATCATGGAAACAAATGATAATGAAAATACAACGGTTCAAAATCTGTGGGACACAACAAAGGCAGTCCTGAGAGGAAAATATATAGCGGTACAAGCCTTTCTCAAGAAACAAGAAAGGTCTCAGGTACACAACCTTACCCTACACCTAAAGGAGCTGGAGAAAGAACAAGAAAGAAACCCTAAGCCCAGCAGGAGAAGAGAAATCATAAAGATCAGAGCAGAAATCAATGAAATAGAAACCAAAAAAACAATAGAACAAATCAACGAAACTAGGAGCTGTTTTTTTGAAAGAATTAATAAAATTGATAAACCCCTGGCCCGACTTACCAAAAAGAAAAGAGAAAGGGCCCAAATAAATAAAATCATGAATGAAAGAGGAGAGATCACAACTAACACCAAAGAAATACAAACTATTATAAGAACATATTATGAGCAACTCTACACCAATAAATTTGACAATCTGGAAGAAATGGATGCATTCCTAGAAACATATAAACTACCACAACTGAACCAGGAAGAACTAGAAAGCCTGAACAGAACCATAACCAGTAAGGAGATTGAAATAGTCATTAAAAATCTCCAAACAAACAAAAGCCCAGGGCCAGACGGCTTCCCGGGGGAATTCTACGAAACATTTAAAGAAGAACTAATTCCTATTCTTCTGAAACTGGTCCAAAAAATAGAAATGGAAGGAAAACTTCCAAACTCATTTTATGAGGCCAGCATCACCTTGATCCCAAAACCAGACAAGGATCCCATCAAAAAAGAGAGCTATAGACTAATATCCTTGATGAACACAGATGCGAAAATACTCAACAAAATACTAGCCAATAGGATTCAACAGTACATTAAAAGGATTATTCACCACGACCAAGTGGGATTTATTCCAGGGCTGCAAGGTTGGTTCAACATCCGCAAATCAGTCAATGTGATACAACACATCAATAAAAGAAAGAACAAGAACCATATGATACTCTCAATAGATGCTGAAAAAGCATTTGACATAGTACAGCATCCCTTCCTGATCAAAACTCTTCAAAGTGTAGGGATAGAGGGCACATACCTCAATATCATCAAAGCCATCTATGAAAAACCCACTGCAAATTATCATTCTCAATGGAGAAAAACTGAAAGCTTTTCCGCTAAGGTCAGGAACACGGCAGGGATGTCCATTATCACCACTGCTATTCAACATAGTACTAGAGGTCGTAGCCTCAGTAATCAGACAACAAAAGGAAATTAAAGGCATCCAAATCGGCAAAGAAGACGTCAAATTATCACTCTTCGCAGATGATATGATACTATATGTGGAAAACCCAAAAGACTCCACTCCAAAACTGCTAGAACTTGTACAGGAATTCAGTAGAGTGTCAGGATATAAAATCAATGCACAGAAATCAGTTGCATTTCTCTACACCAACAGCAAGACAGAAGAAAGAGAAATTAAGGAGTCCATCCCATTTACAATTGCACCCAAAACCATAAGATACCTAGGAATAAACCTAACCAAAGAGACACAGAATCTATACTCAGAAAACTATAAAGTACTCATGAAAGAAATTGAGGAAGACACAAAGAAATGGAAAAATGTTCCATGCTCCTGGATTGGAAGAATAAATAGTGTGAAAATGTCTATGCTACCTAAAGCAATCTACACATTTAATGCAATTCCTATCAAAGTACCATCCATCTTTTTCAAAGAAATGGAACAAATAATTCTAAAATTTATATGGAACCAGAAAAGACCTCAAATAGCCAAAGGGATATTGAAAAAGTAAATCAACGTTGGTGGCATCACAGTTCCGGACTTCAAGCTCTATTACAAAGCTGTCATCTTCAAGACAGCATGGTACTGGCACAAAGACAGACACATAGATCAATGGAACAGAATAGAGAGCCCAGAAATAGACCCTCAACTCTACAGTCAACTAATCTTCGACAAAGCAGGAAAGAATGTCCAATGGAAAAAAGACAGCCTCTTCAATAAATGGTGCTGGGAAAATTGGAAAGCCACATGCAGAAAATGAAATTGGACCATTTCCTTATACCACACAAAAAATAGACTCAAAATGGATGAAGGACCTCAATGTGCGAAAGGAATCCATCAAAATCCTTGAGGAGAACACAGGCAGCAACCTCTTCGACCTCAGCCGCAGCAACATCTTCCTAGGAACAACACCAAAGGCAAGGGAAGCAAAGGCAAAAATGAACTATTGGGATTTCATCAAGATCAAAAGCTTTTGCACAGCAAAGGAAACAGTTAACAAAATCAAAAGACAACTGACAGAATGGGAGAAGATATTTGCAAACGACATATCAGATAAAGGACTAGTGTCCAGAATCTATAAAGAACTTAGCAAACTCAACACCCAAAGAACAAATAATCCAATCAAGAAATGGGCAGAGGACATGAACAGACATTTCTGCAAAGAAGACATCCAGATGGCCAACAGACACATGAAAAAGTGCTCCATATCACTCGGCATCAGGGAAATACAAATCAAAACCACAATGCGATATCACCTCACACCAGTCAGAATGGCTAAAATCAACAAGTCAGGAAATGACAGATGCTGGCGAGGATGCGGAGAAAGGGGAACCCTCCTACACTGTTGGTGGGAATGCAAGCTGGTGCAGCCACTCTGGAAAACAGCATGGAGGTTCCTCAAAATGTTGAAAATAGAACTGCCCTATGACCCAGCAATTGCACTATTGGGTATTTACCCTAAAGATACAAACGTAGTGATCCAAAGGGGCACGTGCACCCGAATGTTTATAGCAGCAATGTCCACAATAGCCAAACTATGGAAAGAACCTAGATGTCCATCAACAGATGAATGGATCAAGAAGATGTGGTATATATACACAATGGAATACTATGCAGCCATCAAAAGAAATGAAATCTTGCCATTTGTGACAACATGGATGGAACTAGAGTGTATCATGCTTCGCGAAATAAGTCAAGCGGAGAAAGACAACTATCATATGATCTCCCTGATATGAGGAAGTGGTGATGCAACATGGGGGCTTAAGTGGGTAGGAGAAGAATAAATGAAACAAGAAGGGATTGGGAGGGAGACAAACCATAAGTGACTCTTAATCTCACAAAACAAACTGAGGGTTGCTGGGGGGAGGGGGTTTGGGAGAAGGGGGTGGGGTTATGGACATTGGGGAGGGTATGTGCTTTGGTGAGTGCTGTGAAGTGTGTAAACCTGGTGATTCACAGACCTGTACCCCTGGGGATAAAAATATATGTTCATAAAAAAATAAAAATTTAAAAAAGAAAAAAAAAAGAAATTTCAATGGATATCCTGTTTGGATATCTGGGTAGCATTAATAAACCCATATACTATGGATTAAAGTGTTAAAAGGAAGGTTTTATCAAAGAAAATTGTGTGTGCTGCTATCCAAAGATAGTAAATGAATAGTAGATGGTAAATAAAACAAATATTCTTACAAAAGCATTGATAAAATCTTTTTTCCTAGCTTCTCCATTTGCTGTTGCTAAAATCAGAAAAATTAAAAAAATAATCACAGTTCTTTGTTTGCTGTGGCAGTGAGGGTGAAGAAGGTGCTGGAAGAAATCACAGCAAAGACTTCGCCTGTGTCTCTCCCTGCTTTGATATAGCCCTCCTCCATTTGCCTTAGGAGTTGCATGATTTTGAAATATGGTACCAAATGCCTAAGCAGTCATTGCAAAACCAGCACTTCTGAAGAGTAACTGAAATGAATGAATGGCAAATCTGCTTTTGACATCTCTATTACCTTTCTGTCTTCCATTAATTTTACTCTTCCTTAGTGTGAGATGATAAATATTGATGTCAACAAGTTGCCGTCTATTTCCATCTCCGAAGATGTGCCATTTATCAGTCTTCTGCTTATAATCCAACTGATGCAAGATCTACCCACCAGGAAAGGATAATTTATCATAAACATAAAGAATGGAGATCATTCAAAGTAAGACCTCAGGGCTAGTGACTAGGATCAGTGTTCCCTTCTATGTTTTCAAATAGCTTTTGTTGATCAGAGAGAGACTAGTATTCTAACAGTTTTAATTTTGAAGGCAAGCTTTGAAATAAATTGACAATTTGTTGGCAAAAATTTCAAGACACACAGCTGAGGATCCTGAGGAAAAATATAAACTTTGGTTTTAGAAGACAATGGTTAGGAAATTAGTTAAATTAGGTAATTTTTTTTTTTTTACTGATTTATTGATCATTAATTCTTTTTCAATTCTTGAGTACTCTTCCATCTGATTCTGCAATTTTTTTTCTAATTTTTATGTCTCTTTTATGACAAATAGCGTGTGACCTCTACTTTTATGGCCAGGGTCCCAGCTGGATGATAGCTATGGGATGGAGCTATCCACATGAATAGTGCCCCCATGGGATGGAGCTATCCACATGAATAGTGCCCCCAGAACAGAATCCAGAGAATGCTGGTGAAATAAAATGTTAGCAGGCCTGAGGGATTTTATAACTGAGTTTATCAGACCTTCAGTGAATAGTTAGTCCTCATTTGATATAACTGTTTGAAGAAACAGGGAAATTAAGGAAGTCTGTCTAACTCATTTTGCGAGTACATGGGTATAGCAAACCCGGAAAATGAAAGTGTAAGAAATCGTTGGACCAATTTTACTCTGAACATCAGTGCAAAAATCCTAGTGACATACTATCTTGCTGAAGCTATAATGTATCTGAAATATGTTATAATCATTCAAGATGAATTCCAGATGTGCCAAAGTTATATCAGACATTAGACCAATATTATCCACTATATTAGTAGATTAAATGAAAGAAATAATTGAAAGATAAAATGAGAGAATGATGAAAGTAATTTATCTCTTACTCAGATTAGCCAATATTTAACAGTCTGACAATAGCAAGCCTTGGCCAGGCTGTTGGAAAGAGCTATGATTCTTTTACTTGCTGGTAGAAAGATAATTATAACACTCCTCAGACACAATTTTTTAATACCTTCCTTTAACCCAGGAATTCCATTTCTACACACTCAAGGAAATACGCTTAGGAATGTTCAAAGTATAACTCTCTCTTTTTTTTTTTAAAGGTTTTATTTACTTACTTACTTATTTGACAGAGAGAGGGAAATGGAGGGAGAGAGAGTGAGCAAGCACAAATGAGCACAAGCAGGGTGAGCAGCAGAGGCAGAGGGAGAAGCAGGCTCCCCCCTGAGCAGGGAGCCAGATGTGGGGCTTAAGCCAAGACTGGAATCATGACTTAAGCTGAAGGCAGATGCTCAACTGAATGAGCCACCCGGGTACTCCCAAAGTATAACTCTTTATAATAGCAGTATTGGAAAAGAAGCTAAAGATCCATGAACAAGAGATGGCTGAAATATGATATGCTGGTATAAGGGGTTATGTGATCACTAATATGAGTCTCTCCAGTGTACGTATTTCAACAAGAGTAACAACTCTTGTTACTTTTTTCCGAAATGACCAAAAAAACCCCAAAAAACTGCTGAACAATTCAAACTATAGACTAATATTGATGTGAAGATAAGAAGCACACCAGTCCTAAGATTTCATGGAGCTATTTGTATGCAGACTTTGTAGAAAGGAGTGGTCAGAAAAATCCCTATTAATGTCAGGATATTGATTACCATTAAGGAGACAGGTATGGGTAAATGGACTTTAACTCGGTATGCAATGCTTTATGTCTTAGATAAAGTCTGAAGCAAGTAAGACAAAATGTTACTGTTATATTTTAATTCTGGGTGTTAAATCGATGATGAACGTTGTCTTATTCTATGGATTTTCTGTTTATGAGAAATAGTTCATAACAAAACTATTAAAAATAATCTAAAACCCACATAATAACTTACATGAGCCTTTGAAATGAAATAAATTATACCACCACTATTGAGTATTTTACAGTTAAAGGATTCAGGAAATAATTCCCTATGGACTGCCAAACTCTTAGACTTCTTCTGACTGCCATTGAAAAGATACAGCCAACTGCTGCGTGATCACTTGGCCCCCAGTGATCCCACAAATAATTTTCTTCCTCTCAAGAATGCTACCACTGTTCACTTTTCCTGATCAGATGCTTCCTCCTCAGTCCCTTTGATCCTTGCTGTTATTCTTCCCAACCCCTCATACCCAGATATTCATGAAAATCCTCTAAGTTCTGTGCATAAAATGTCTCCAGAACATAGCACGTGGTACTTCTCTCCATTACCACTAACAATGAATGACTTGGGGCCTAATCATTTTGTAGATGAGTATTTAATATATATGTAATATATGTAATATGTAATATATTCCAACTGACCCCCTTTTAAAGGTAAAATGACATTATAATATATATATTTCTATATAAGTTGTACATGTGTATTTATATACAGTATACGTGTGTGTATATAGATACACACACTGAGAGAATTATCTATGTATCTTCCATACCTATTCATCCATCTGTCAAGATTTTCCAAAATAAGCCTTATATTATTCCAATACTATTTCAGTAATCTCAGAGTGCCTTTTACTCCTTTTTAATTAAAGAAAAAAGTGATTTGTAGCAAAAATCAAAGAGTTGCTAAATTTCAGGAAAAAAAATTTGTTCAACAGAGCTGACTTCCTAACAACTGTTTTTATGCCACTATTAACAAGACAACTATGAAAGTTACGAGAATATGGATGCAGTAGGTGTTTTGACTGCAACTTGAAACGTCTATTGATTTCTATTTTCCCGTTCTCCCATTTCTCCGTAGGTATATATTTTACTAAGCACTGTGTATATAGTACAACTTACTAGGTATATAATTAGTTTAAAATAGCACATATAACTTGTGCTCTTTGTTTTGTATTGAAACTTCAGCATTTTAAAAGTATATCTTTAAACTGATTTTATGTTAGCTTTGCACAATGGCAGTATTGTAGCCAATGAAGTTTATCCGAGGCACAATTATTACTAATTGAAATTGACTCTGTTAGTGAGCCTTTCCATTCCTGAGGTTGGTTTGTTTGTTTGTTTGTTTGTTTGTTTTGTTATTTGTTTGTTTTTTTTTTTTTGGTATGATTGCTTTTTGAACACCATTCCATTGCAACGTTTCCGTCTTCTAGCTTGTGCTCACCTGCATTGGGTTGTCATTTGTCAAATGCTTGTCATTTGTCTTCTTACTTTAAAGCATTGAGTTGATGTATACTTTCTCTAGGGTCTCCTTTTTTACTACAATTCATCTTTGAATGGAGAAGATCTTTGTGATACTCTGTGCTGAGGAGTGGGCTGGGGTAACCCAAGGCAGGCGGCAGCTCTGAATCCAATCCCTTACCCCACCACCCCTGCTAAAATCATGTCATTAAATTTGTCATGTTCTTTGATTCTGGGCCATACTTTCTAAGGTTTGAGTTTCCAGGGTGGTTCCTAGAAAAACCCCCTAAGTATAGTAATTTCTGTTGTATTCTATATTCTTTATGGAGCTTTTTTAGATTGTAAGGGGAAAAAAGTTGCAGTATGAGTTCTAACTCTCCTAGACTCTAGCATGAACAGTCTATACAGACCTTTCCTCACATCTTCCAGGACCTGCCTGTGTTCCTCTTTCGATGACCCAATCAAGGGTATGTTTACAGCTTTAAGAATTAACAATGTCATTTCCTTTTAGACAAATCTGTGTTTTTGCCTCAAGTCTGAGAAGGCCTATATTGGTTCCCATTCTCTTCACTTTGGTTCAAAGATGACAGCGTGTGGGGGGTATATTGCATAAGTGGATGGTTTCAAGTCCTGTTTTCAGCCTTGTTTCATCGGAGGAGGTAGTCTCCATTTTAATCAGTTTTGCTGTTTTCAGTGACTTTTTGAAAGGGAAGTCTCTGGAAATCCATAGCAATAATTTCTCAGTTGGCCTTGGTACTGCCAACTGACTTTTCATTACAGAATTTTCCCTGACTTGTAAACTTGTATACTGACTCTATCAGTTCTCCTGAGAAGGCATGCCACATCTCAGCGACTGGCAAGGTGCATCACTTTGCTCTAGGGATCCTTTCTATTTGTCTTTTATCATTTTCCTTTAATGCAACACTGTGAGAGTCCACACAATTTTCTTCATTTGTTGGTTAAATTTTCCATTTTTGCCTAGGATTCACTTGCATCTCTAGGAATTAGCATAATGCCCTAAAAAAAAAAAAAAAAAAGAAAACCTCAGGAGATCTGTGAGAGGAACTCAATGATTTTATGAATTGTTTGAATGAATAAATTGCAGCCATAACCACGAGAACATAACCATGTAACTTTGCAGTAAATACGTAACAAGTGGCTATTATATACCAGGGATGTTTCTAGTGGCCAGAGATAGAATACTGAGCAGAATGAACTTGGGCTCCCCACCCTCATGGAGCTTGAATATTATGTAAGTATAAGAAAAAATCTGGTACGTGGGTGGCTTAATCAGTTAAGCATCTACCTTCAGCTTATGTCATGATCCCAGGGTCTTAGAATTGGGTCCCACATTGGGCTTCCTGCTGAGTGGGGGGTATACTTCTCCCTCTTCCCTTCTCCCCTGTTCATGATCTCTCTCTCTCTCCCCCAAATAAAGAAAGAAAATCTTACAGAAAAAAGAACAAAGAAGCAAACTGACACATACAGAAATGCAAGGAATATAAATCTTTTAGGACAAGTTTGTTATTTTACTTACTGATGGATACCCAACAATTAAGACAGTAGATACAATAAGTGTTGAATAAAATTTTATTGAATGAAAATTTAGGGAAAAGGTCAGGTAGTGGTGAGTGCCATGCAGATAATCTGATTGGGATGATATACTGATTTAGATGCTGTTTTATATTGTCTCCAGTGAATACCTTTTTGAGGAGATAACTTATTGGTTGAAATCTCATGCAAGACTCTTAAGGCATTTATTATTTGAAACTGAATCTCCCATAAGATTTTTTTAAAATTAGGGGTGCCTGGGTGGCTCAGTGGGTTAAAGCCTCTGCCTTCGGCTCAGGTCATGATCCCAGGGTCCTGGGATCAAGCCCCACATTGGGCTCTCTGCTTAGCGGGGAGCCTGCTTCCTCTCTCTGTCTCTGCCTGCTTCTCTGCCTACTTGTGATTTCTGTCTGTCAAAAAAAAAAAAAATCAAAATCTTAAAAAAAAAAAGATTTTTAAAAATTAATATATAATGTATTATTTGTTTCAGGGGTACAGGTCTGTGATTCAGCAGTCTCACAATTCATAGCACTCACCATAGCACATACCTTCCCCAGTGTCGATCACCCAGCCACCCCATCCCTCCCACCCCCCAAACCCCAGCAACCCTCAGTCTGTTTCCCAAGATTAAGAGTCTCTTATGGTTTGTCTTCCTCTCTGGTCCCATCTTGTTTCATTTTCCCCCTTCCCCCCACCCCCACCCTGCCTCTTAAATTCCTGATATCAGCGAGATCATATAATTGTCTTTCTCTGATTGACTTATTTCGCTTAGCATTATACCCTCTACTTCCATCCACGTAATTGCAAATTTGCAAATAGCAAGATTTTTGGGGGTTTTGATGGCTTCATAATATTCCCCCATAAGATTTTTAAAGAAAAATCAAATTTTTTAGATAACCATGTATGCCCCCTATAAAGGTCTGTTTTTTATCTATTTTTTACTGTTACAAAAAGTAAAATAAGCAATGCTGTTTTGAAGTCTCTAAATGTACGAGGACTTGAAATATTTAAATTTAAAGGGATTTAAGGAATCAGGAAATAGGAGTTTCCAGTGTACAACTCAAGAACTAATGCTGGTGGGACTTGATTTATTCTCTTCCCTTCAACAGCTTGTTAAAGACTCTTTATTTTAGATGTTTTAACTGCCTCTATTTCTATATTTTAACTATATCTTTCTAACTAAGAGCAGCCTTACATTTTTCATTTTTTATTTCTCTGTTTTTGTCTATATCAGTTGTCTTAACATCCCTATTGCTAATGCTGGCACAAGAATTGGTGTCCTGATTACCATTGACGGCCCCTTCACATAAAGAGGTCTGATTTTGCATCTGAACATTTCTGTCCATTGAAAAGACCGAGGCTGAGTGGTTTAGGTAGAGTTATAACAGATGTTGCACCTGTAAAATCAGTCTCTTTGGAGGCACATGAGACAACATTATGTTTGTGGAAAAGATGAGACTATCTGCTGTATTCACTGGATTGATGTTATGACCCCAGAATGTTCTATGCAGTTGGTCCTGTATTCCAGCAACACCATTATCCCACTTCTGTTTGGCACAGGTACCTTTATTGTTGACCTTTAGATGACATTCTCAAAAACTAGATACATGTGTCAAATAATTATTGAAGCCTATTGTGGATTTAGTTTCCATAAGTGTTCCTACATCTTTTTTTCAAGTTTCCCATCAAAATAACTGTAATATATATAACGTTAAAGGCCCAGTGGCCTACCAGGTCAAGCACGTATGACAAATGTTAATATCCTGGGTGCAAAGAGTACATCTTTTTACTTTTTTCTGTAAATCTACCTATTTTGAGCTCTCTCTCCACTTAAAAAAAAAAAAAAGACACTTTTCATGTACTGGGTTCTACCTAAATGCTTAATACACACTAATGCATTTAATGGTCAGAGACAATCCGGAGGAGGTTTAAGTGTAACCTTTATGTTGCAAATGGGGAAAGGAAGCCAAAGAGATAGCACAAAAACATGACTGAGGATATCCAACTAGGAAACCCTTGGCAGGGGCGGGCTGCAGCCTTCAGTACTGGCATCCTTTTCTTATAGTAACTTAGACTGGCTTTTTTTTTTTTTTTTAAGATTTTATTTATTTATTTGACAGAGAGAAATCACAAGTAGATGGGAGAGGCAGGCAGAGAGAGAGAGAGAGGGAAGCAGGCTCCCTGCTGAGCAGAGAGCCCGATGCGGGACTCGATCCCAGGACCCCGAGATCATGACCTGAGCCGAAGGCAGCAGCCCAACCCACTGAGCCACCCAGGCGCCCCTTAGACTGGCTTTTAAAGAAAAAATGTATAGTCACTTTATCCATGCTTTTGAATCACATCTGCTATCATTTTAAAAAATTTTTCTGAAAAATTCAGAATTCCTGAAGAATTCTGATTTTTTATTTTGGCTCACTGTATGTGGAAGCTTCTCCATGGAAATTTATCGCTTTATCTTTTTCGTTTTGCACTTTTCATCTGTGTCCTTTATTTTATTTTTTGTATAGGAGAAATGAATTTAGACTACACATATCTAAGGCTTGAGTCATAAACGTGGATAGGAAAATATTTCCTTCTTAAAATTTTATATAAAAACTGATAGTGTCTAATTCTTTTTTCTCTACAGCAGCATATTTGCTTAACGTGTTCGGTTCTCTGGTATTGTCATATTAGTAACCTGTAGTAGTAACTCATACTCATTTTGATACAGATCTAATGATATAGTGCAGTCGCCTTGGCCTTGGACTGATTTATCAACTTTGTACCCACATCATTGACAACTTGGCGTTCTTTTCTTTTTAATTTTTAATTTTTTAATAAACATATAATATATTTTTATCCCCAGGGGTACAGGTCTGTGAATCGCCAGGTTTACACACTTCACAGCACTCACCATAGCACATACTTTCCCCAATGTCCATAACCCCCCC
Organism: Mustela putorius furo; assembly: GCF_011764305.1. Classification (NCBI taxonomy): domain Eukaryota; kingdom Metazoa; phylum Chordata; class Mammalia; order Carnivora; family Mustelidae; genus Mustela; species Mustela putorius. Next base: position 2,074,802 of record NW_025421577.1, read on the forward strand.
ACCTCCTGCTCCCAACCCCCCTCCCCCCCAGCAACCCTCAGTTTGTTTTGTGAGATTAAGGGTCACTTATGGTTTGTCTCCCTCCCGATCCCATCTTGTTTTATTTATTCTTCTCCTACCCCCTTAACCCCACATGTTGCATCTCCACTTCCTCATATCAGGGACAATAACAATCACATTGGTCTTTCTTTCTTTCTTTCTTTTTAAGGTTTATTTTCTTTATTTCTTTATTTTGCAGAGAGAGAGAGAGCGAGCACAAGTAGGCAGAATGGCAGGCAGAGGGAGAGGGAGAAGCAGGCTCTCTGCTGAACAGGGAGCCAGAAGCCAGTCTTGATCCAGGACCCTGGGATCATGACCTGAGCTGAAGGCGGGCACTTGATCGATTGTTATTGCCCACATTGGTCTTATTTCTTATAACAATTCGTCCTTTCCCATTGGCTCATTCTTGTGATATTTCTCAACCTTATTTATTTATCATCCAACACAATCACCCCTGAATTTCCAAGAGAGATTTAAAGAAAACACTATGTTTGGGTGAATAGTTAATTGGCATTTTCAGAGCTCTACAATGCTGCAAACATTTTTGTTGTTGTTCTTCCAAACATTTTTAAAAGAATATTTATTTATTTGAGAGACAGGGAGAGTACAAGCCAGGGGAGGAATGGGAGAGAGGGAAAAGTAGACTCCCCATAAAGTGTGGAGCCCAACGTGGAGCTTGATTCTGGGACCCTAGGATCATGATGTGAGCCCAAGGCAGATGCTTAACCAACTGAGCCACCCAGGTACTTCTGCTGCAAACATTTTTTTTTTTTTTAAAGATTTTATTTATTCATCAGAGAGAGAGAGAGAGAGAGCACAAGCAGGCAGAGTGGGATGCAGAGGCAAAGAGAGAAGCAGCCTCTCTGATGAGCAAGGAGTCTGATGGGGGACTCGATCCCAGGACCTTAGGATCATGACCTGAGCCAAAGGCAGCTGCTTAGCTGACTGAGACACCCATGTGCCCCTGTTGCAAACATTTTAACACGCATTTCTCTCTTGTTTCTCCTAAGGTTGTGAAGTTTCTGGATAGGTAATGTTATCTCATTTTGCAGACGACAAGATGGGGCGGGGGGTCAAACTGTGTAAGTGACTTAATATTATATAGTGTATAATATTGTATAGTTTATAAGCCCAAATAATCTGCCCCTACACCATATCACAACATGTCTCTTCATATTCCCTTCTTACCCACTAGTCAGACATCAGAAGACTTAATTGTTGCAGAATGCTAAAAAATAGATGCAATGATTTGAATTCCTGTTACATTTCATCCCCTTTAAGTGGTAGCCGGGTAAATAGAGAAAATAGATGGAAATGGTTTCCAGGTAGAAGGGTCTTTGGAATCAGCCAGTCCAAATATATCACTTCACAGATGTAAATACCACACACACACACAGACATAAGCACACATCAACAACTCTGATGATTCAGAAGACTGTATATTTTTGAACGACCGCAATTTGCAAATGTTATACAATTTTTTCCCAAAGGCGAGTTAATTAATATTTATTGAAGAAATGAAATTAAGGAAAATTTTCTTCAGGACTCTAAGATATTTCTGAGCTACATTTAACACTTAGAGAACAGTCTGGGTTGACAAAGCCACATGAGGTCCGTTTAAGTGGCTTACAGATCAGGGAGTCTATTTTTAAACCCGAGTCAGCTTATCACTGGAATGAACATCAACAAGAGGATTCTAGTCACCACATCTAGTCTTGCAGGTAAGAACCAATCCTGCAGTTTTATTTCAGACATTTCTTGAGCTTGAAACACTTTCATCTGGATTCGTGGCCTGAGGAATAGATAACTTTTGTTAGAGGAATTGACCAGGACAATCTACTCTGATAGCACCAAATCCTCTAAACCTTCTAATCTTAGTATCATGAACTTTCCACTACTACTGAAATTATCCTTTTTTAAAAAAAATTAATATATAATGTATTATTTGCTTTGGGGGTATGGATCTGTGATTCATCAGTCTTATACAATTCACTGCACTCACCATAGCACATGCCATCCCCAGTGTCCATCACGCAGCCACCCCATCCCTCCCAACCTCCATCCCCCAGCAACCTTCAGTTTATTTCCTGAGGTTAAGAGTCTCTTATAGTTTGTCTCCCTTTCTGGTTTCATCTGTTTATTTTTCCCTCCCTTCCCCTGTTATCCTCTGTTTCTCAAATCCCTCATATCAGTGAGGTCATATGATAATTGTCTTTCTCTGATTGACTTATTTTGCTCAGCATAATACCCTCTAGTTCCATCCATGTCTTTGCAAATGGCAAGGTTTAGGTTTTTTGATGTCTGGATAGTATTCTGTTGTATACATCCACTCTTCTTTATCCATTCATCTGTTGATGGACATCTAGGTTCTTTCCATAGTTTGGCTTTTGTGGACATTGCTGCTATAAACATTCGGATGCACGTGCCCCTTCAGATCACTACCGTTGTATCTTTAGGGTAAATACCTAGTAGTGTGATTGTTGGATTGTAGAGCAGCTCTATTTTCAACTTTTTGAGGTACCTTCATACTGTTTTTCAGAATGGCTGCACCAGCTTGCATTCCCACCAACAGTGTAGGAGGGTTCCCCTTTCTCTGCACCCTCACCATCTGTCATTTCCTGACTTATTAATTTTAGTCATTCTGACTGGTGTGAGGTGGTATCTCATTGTGGTTTTGATTTGTATTTCCCTGATGCCGAGTGATATGGAACACATTTTCATGTGTCTGTTGGCCATCTGGATGTCGTCTTTGCACAAATGTCTGTTCATGTCTTCTCCCCATTTCTTGAAATTATCTTTTTTTAATCATTAAATTGAAGACTTAAAGACCAAGTTCATATTTGCAGATGTTTTCTTGGAGGTAATAGACAAACCATTATCTTCCATTGACATGATTATGAATGTTCTAAAGTAAGTCCATCCATTATAAATTCTGGAACCACAAAGAAGAGTGGAGAAAAAGCTTTCAGTGGGTGGTTTTAGTTTATCATCAAAATTCTGACTTAAATATGCTCCTCAGGTAAACTGGGCAAGACCTGGGCAGCTCTGGGCAATTCGACACATTTGGTGCCAGGAATCAGCAAGAAAAGGGATACGATCATGAGGAAAAGATCCAGGAAGCACATGTAGGTGATATCATAATCCTGTTTCCTCTAGCTCAGCTGTGGTTTTACATGTTTGCCTGTTTGTATTTTTACTATGGTAAAGATGTGCTATATAAACTGATGTAAATTGGGAACTTATGGTTTTCATCATTTGTGAATAATGTAGGTGAGTAACTATAGTAATTTTTAATTTTCCTGAATCAAGTGGTTGGGACTGGGACTGAGACACTGAGAGAGTCGTAAGAGACGTCCATGTGGCCATCCTCGTTCTTATGTCTGGCTGGTCACTATTTCCCTTCATCATCTTGTGAGCAGTAAATCTTCTGAAATAGTATTTAAACAATAGTCAGGATTTAAAAAAAAATGTTTAAGAAAGGAGTGATTCTTAGCTGGAACAAAGAAGCATGAGATCTGTTAAAAAGAGGATACACAGTGGTGATTCAGATCCATTTTATGAATTAACTAATATGGTTTCGTTATGCTCCATAATGAAAGAATAATTTTCAAAAATCCAAAGCATTATGGTCAAGGCAGTTTGCTGAAAGTAAAGTAACACGTTTGTTTTTGGTAATAGGCTGCGTGCAGAAACATAGAACAGTTGCCAGAAATGTAACTGAATGCAGGTCAGAGATCTGAAGAAAGCCTTTGGAGATATTCTGGGGCAAAGGTCTGAAGTTTTTCTGTTCTTACATCAAACTATATTATGTAGGATGTCTTTTTTCTCCATAAGTCTGTTTGTGCAGATGAATGCAAATGTGTACATATATAATTTTTTTTTTTTTGTTTTCTCTTGAGCTGGAATGAAAATAACTTTGGTCAAAAAGATATTCATGACATTGGTCCTTGGAGTGTTGAATTGGGTGGATGGGGCACTGCTTCTGAAAGTCAGAAGCTCGTTCTCCTCTTCTTCTCCACTGAATTGGCAATTGCATCCAAACACGGTTCTCAATACCACATTGTATCCCGAGGGAGGAAAGTAATGCTGTAAAAAAGGGGCTGACACATGATGAATTACAGCACGCAGAAGTCACCGTGATCCTAATTATTCCCTCCACTAATTTCACAGAAAATAAGCTGAGCAACTCCCTATGCAGAAGCTTCAATTCAGTAATGATTAAATCATACGAATTTGGGAAAGTAAATCAAATCCTTTTTCAGTCAGAGTAAAACCATCCTCAGATAAAAGGAAAATCACCTACTAAATTAATAGTAAGATTAGTTGTGCCAAATGTAAAACCCTAAAGTATTTGCAAATAGGACACCTTCTAAATATGAAATGAAAGCCTAAGCAATCCCTAAGTGGTGTGGGCTCTTTCTAACTTATTTTTCTTACTGCAGTTTTAATTAACATAATTCCCTGTTACTGTCTGCCTTATTTTGCTCTATAGCAGTTACCATCTAAAGAATTCATTTCATTTTTAAAAACTTACTTACTGCTTTGGCTACTGATACTCTTATTCCCTGACATTTAATTGCTGGTATTTGATTTTTTTTCTTCTCTTTAGAAGCATACTTTAAAAGAGCCTACATAAAATTAGTTTTTAGGTATGATCACCGCCAGATTCTAGTATGCTGGTTTTTTACTTAAAGTACAAAATCAAGATTAGTAGAGCAAACGCAATATGGTTTTCTCCATCATCTCTTTTGTCTTAAACATTTGTGTATGTGTTTATTTACATACACAGTTTGTTACTAAAACTCTTCTTCCCCTTGTCTATCCCCTGCAGTGGGGTATAATTAATAAATAATGGGGGAAATTTTCTCTTTAAATTCTTTCAAACTTAAGACTGAGTAACAAATGCATGAAATTAAATAGTTTCTTTATAACTTTAACCCAATATCACTTAATCTAGGGATATTTTATCAGTGGGAGATAGCGATATCTTAATTTTAAACAGATGTTCTAGAAATCCCTTAACCTGTCAATTTTTAGAAATAAGAATATTAAGAAACAGTAGTCCTAGTTACTTTTTATTAGATGCTTGAATCCCTATGATGTCCAAAAACTTTATATAGTTTTTCAAACTCTGAGTGTTCTAGTTATGGTATTGCATGAGAATTAAAAGCACAAAGGAACTCTGCACCATGCACACTAGTGGGCAATTTACTTTCCTCACTTTTCTCTGTGCCCACAGCTGCAGCCTCCCCACAGGGCATCATGTTGCTACCAGCGCGGTCTTCAAGGTCTGTTCACTGCTCATGCTGTCTTCATCACCCTCTTCAAAGTTTACCCAACCCTCTCTGTTGCTGGGTTTCAATACAATGCCAACATTTCATGAGTTTGTTATGGCGGCACCCAATTTCTCACTTCTAAGCTCTGTATTAGCGATCGCCACATAATGAATTAGCCACCAATTTATCAGTTTAGAACAATAAAAATTAATGGTCTCACAGCTTCTGAGAGTCAGGAATTGGGAACTGACTTAGTTGAAGGTTCCGGATCAGAGTCTCGCAGGGCTGGAGTCATCTGATAGCTTGACTGGGACTGGAGGATTGTCTTCTCAGTTCACACACGTGGCTGGAGGCCACAGGCTGCAGATCCTCGCTGTGTATGCCTTTCCATGGGCCTGCTTCAATGTCCCTGTAGCATAGCATCTACCTTTCCCCCAAGAAAGTCATCTGAGAGAGAAGACAGACTGAAGAGGGTGGGGGGAGAGCCCAAAGAAGAATCTGTAACCTTTTACAGTCTAGATTGGGGAGTTCCACATCACCACTTTCACCATAATTTATTTATGAGAAATGAATCACTAAGTACAGACCATACTCAAAAGGACAGGAATTAAGCTCTGTTTCTTTGAAGGAATAAGAAAGAAAGAATTTGTAGACATATTGGAAAGGACTAGAGAAGGATTAAAAAAAAATGGTTGAACTTTAAGAAAGAAAATTTGGCAAATGTATGAAAAATAAAATATACTTTCCTTTGACCCACTATTCCACTTCTAAACATTTTCACATAGAGATCATGAGAAAAATGGAATATATATATATATTTTCCATTTTTTACTATTATGTAAAAACATGAAAATCAGTATTTTAAGTGTAATCTTATTTAAATATGTATGCAGTATGTATATGTACAGAACAATTACTGGAAGAACGTTTACAAATGCATTTGCATTTATGAATTTTAAGGTATAAAAGCAGGATTTTAGATCATTTTTTAACCTCTTCTTACACATTTATTTTTTTGATTTTTAATGAGTAGGTGTTAACCATCATAGTCAGAAGATAAAACCAGTTTCATTTTGTTAAAAACAATGACAAAATCAAAATGGTAAATAATCTGTATGTCTACAATGAAAAGTTTTATGTATGTCAGTAAAACAATGTAAAGAGAGAATACTAAATTGTTATAATTACTATAATGATTTGGTATTTCTTTTCTTTTTTTTTTTTTTTAAAGATTTTATTTATTTATTTGACAGAGAGAGATCACAAGTAGGCAGAGAGGCAGGCAGAGAGAGATGAGGAAGCAGGCTCCCTGCTGAGCAGAGAGCCCGATGTGGGACTCCATCCCAGGACCCTGAGATCACGACCTGAGCCGAAGGCAGCGGCTTAACCCACTGAGCCACCCAGGCGCCCCTGATTTGGTATTTCTAATTAATAAAATTAGTTAGGAGAATCAAGACATTAGACCTCAAAATAAGTACAAACAGTTTAATTAGAAAATATTTATAACCAAGGACTTATAAGTTTCTAACTTCATTGAACATATATAGCTCTTATTTTAATGATCAGTCAGCAGCATGTGACAGACTTTAATGCCTTCATCCTTGAAATTGTTTTTCCCATTGATTTCTGATGCATCATATTCTTGTGGTTTTGGTTTTGTGTTTCCTACCAAACTGTCAGTTCCTTTTTCTTACTTGGGAGCTTTTTGTCATTGTTGTTATTTATTTTTTATTTTAAACAAGATCAAGTTTCTCCAAAACCAGTGGGCTTAATAATGCCTACATTGGTGGGAGAGGAGATGTTAAGAATTTAATTTGTCCAAGAGATAAAGAGATGGCAGAGACAGGACCTTTATTTTTTTAATCTTTTTAAAGATTGTATTTATTTATTTATTTATTTATTTATCTAGTGATGAACTTATTTATTTGAGAGAGAGGGAGTGAGAGAGAGAGCATGAATGGGGGAAGGGGCAGAGGAGGAGGGATAAGCAGGCTCCACTCTGAGCAGGGATTCCTCAGACATGGGGCTGGATCCCAGGACCCTGAGATCATGACCTGAGCCAAAGGCAAACACTTAACCAACTATGTCCCCCAGATAGGAACTTTAAGGGGAATGGTTCAGGTGGGCTCACTGTCTAATTCTTAATTCAGGCAGTGTTTCCTTGGCAAGTCACTTTGCTCACATGAGAAGTATTTGATAGAACACTTGATTTCTCAAGTCAAGTGGGTTTGAATGATCAATTTTCAAACTTCCTGTACATCACAATTATTTTGGGACCCTAGAAAAAAGACCTGTTATTTGATTTCACCACCTAGAGATTCTGATTTAATATTTTTGAAGTGTTGCCTGGGATGTTCACCCTTGGCAGGCTTGGGCACCCAGATGGCTCTCCCTATGATGCTGAGTTATTCATGTGCCTGAAGGTCAAGTTTGTCATGACTGGAAGAGCATTTCGGAAGATGGAGTTAAATGGCCCTCGCCCCCCACCTGGCAGGACAGTCTGTTATAGCAGGGAATGAAGATTAGATGGAAAGGACGGTGACTGTGACAGCTTCTCTTTCAGTAGGGTATAGGACGAGCAGAACAGACATGGATCTGCCAGGGCCGTCAACTGGGAAAAGAAGGGGAAAAAAGAGAAAAGCTAGTATGCATGAGGTTTCTGGCTCTTAAGATTTATGAAAATCCGGGTTCAAGGAGCCAGACACCGAAAGCAAGAACAAGCAGAAACCAAAGAAGACACCAAAACACTTCACTTGTTGGAATTCCAAGATAGAGTTTATTCCACTTACTTAATTGTTTTAAAGATATAAACGAAAGTTATAAACTCCCTAAATGCTGTGAATATAGCCGGTTGAGAAGGAGGTGACAGAGACGGTACAGAAACTATTTCACCAGCGATGACTAAGGATTTTCCACATAATTTAAAAAGAAAGCAGGCAAACTAATGAAATCCAGAGCAGGGCAGCCATGAAGAAATCCACATGTAGAAACATGATGGTGAAGTAAGAATTTTGCAGTAACAACAGCAAAACCTTAAATTGCCTTTTTTCACTTTTTTTTTTTTAATAATTGAGATATAAATGAGATACATTGCATCAGTTTCTGTTGCACAACATGATGATTTGGTACACACATACACTGGCAATCACCACAGTAAGTCTAGTGAAATCCATCATCACACAGAGTCACATTTTCCTTTTTCTTATGAGAACTTTTAAGATCTACTCTTGCAGCAACTTTAAAGTATACGATCCAGTATCATTAAGTGTAGTCAACTGGGAGCTGACTCTTATATCGTCAGGACTAATTCGTCTTGTAACCGGGAGTTTGTACTTTATGACCACTTTTTTTTTTTAATTATATTTTCTCTACTTAAAATAGTCCCCAACGGTCTATTAATTTCCAAAACACCAGTGTTTGCAGTGAATTCTCAGAAACATTTTTCGAGAGTGCTCATGACTTTACAATTTAGCACTAGGCCATCTTTATGTAATTACTCCAAGACCGTCATTTCCTGGTGAGCTACAGCTATTTCCACTTTCAAAAAGTCAGGCAGTCTGTGAGATGACAGGAAATAAGGTTTTGCCAGCTTTGGAATAGCCAATCAGAGGCTGTCTTGCAAAGCAGGCTTTTTAAATTAATCCAGCTCAAGATACCATGTACCTAATTATTACATGTCTAGGTGGTATATTTTTGATTGAAGGTACATCCTTTAAAATGTCCAGCTCTGGGAATAGCATTCAGACTCTCGGTGGAGAGATGCATGTTTATCTTATTTACCCTGGGTTCCTGTGCTCAGCGTGCCTGCCACTCAGTTTCCATGTGATTTGAAAAAGACCCTGGGGAATTTTATTTTCCCTTTGTTTACGCAACAAATTCAGGATGTCCGTCTCTGGGTATTGCGCACCTGTTATTACTAACACATCCATGAATATCAGTCAGTCAGAATAAAAGGAGTATTGTGTTCTAAATGCTATAGGGATTGTATTTTCTGATTAAAAATGCCATTGAGCTAAATCCTTTAAGTTGAACCGTGGCTTTCTCAAGAGAGAGCATGAATCATGAGGTCTTCAGAACACAGCTCTTGTTATGTGTGAACACTGGGGCAAAGCTTTTCCTGACTTTTAAATTTTTATACAGCTACACTGACTATAACTTCATGTGTCATTTTTCAAAATTTTTTTTTTTTAAGTTCTGAGTATGAACTTCTCAATACAAGCCTCCTTTTGGGGAGCTTTAAAGGCTAAGAGCCCCTGCCAGTCTTGCTGAAGGGCCTCCGAGAGTAGTTTCAGGGATAGAAAAATCACAGGCTTGTAGAGTTTGGGGACCTGTACAGTTTCTTTAATACTTAATAGGTTTGCAGAAAATTCATGTCTGGTAGTAATACAGTAAATCAAGCTATTCACCAGTTAAAAACAACTCATTGTTAAATGTTGATAAAAGCATCAACAAATAAATTTGTTTGGATAATAAGAAGTCATCATGACTGAATGTAGATTAAGGTACCCCCAGAAGGGGAAAGTCACTGAGTTCTTCCAGGCAATTACAAAAAAAGAAAAACAAAAAACTGTGTTGGACCCTGTGGGCTTTTACGTGAATTCACATCACCTGGATTTTGCAGGGCCTTCGATATCTCTCAGAAACAAATGGAAATCCTCATTAGAAGAATACAAATAATCCATCCTTGGTTTTAAAAATAGACTATCAATAATTGTACAAGGAGGCTGGGCAGTGTAGATGCTGATCAGGCCAGTTGTGTCTGCTAGCTGGTCATTAATGAAGCTGAGATTCCATCTTCCCACAGAGACTGGGATCAGAGGCCCCTTGGCTGATGGTCACGTTCCCAAGCAATGGTTTTTAGGTCCTTGAGAAAAACTACTGAGTGGTTGGAGATACAGCCCAAAGACACAAAGGGTGCACAGTTGCAAGTCCTTTTTAGAAAATGTTCTAATAAGCTGTGATCAGAGGGCCTATCCTTGGGTGTTGGCTAGAAGCAAACTAAACTCTTTTGGCAGCCTTGAGCTTTCTCCGGCAGGAATTTTAAGAGGGGCTGGGTCATGTGCAATGTTAAGCTATTGGAAACTATGTATTATTTTTAAGTATTTTAATGGGAGAAGAAGTGAATGGGTAAAATCATTTGTGGGTCCTCCCCCCAACAAATCATTTTGCTTTTATATAGGCCGACGTTAGACCCTAGTTGAGAAGGTGTTTCGGAGGAGCCTGGTAGAGTTTGTTCAGAGAGAGAATCTCGTTAGTGTATTTTAACAAAGTTTTTTTGTTTTTTGTTTTGTTTAAGACTTTATATATTTGACAGAGACAGAGCACGCAAGTAGGCAGTGGCAGTCAGAGAGAGAGGGAGAAGCAGACTCTCTGCTGAGCAGGGAACCCAATTGTAGAACTCAGTGCCAGGACCCTGAGACTGTGACCTGAGCTGAAGGCAGACGCTCAACTGACTGAGCCACCCAGGCGCCCCTTTCTATGAAGTTATACTAGGTTCGCTATATATCTTTGTTTATGTTTATGTTAGAAATAATTTATCTTCAAACTACAAATAAATCTATCTTTAAAACATCACTTTTAAAGTATTTTTGATGGTTTCTAAGACCTCTTTTAAAATCTTTTGTCTTTTGGGGCACCGGGGTGGCATGGTTGGTTGAGCGTCCAACTCGGTTTTGGCACAGTTGTGAGATCGAGCCCCCCGTTAGGCTCTGTGCTCAGCGTGGAGTCAGCTTGATATTTTCTCCCTCTCCCCCATCCCTCACCCCTCTCCCCCACCCTGGCTCTTTCTCTAAAATAAATAAATAAATCTTAAAAAAACAAAAATAAAAACCCCAACAACCTTTGCCTTTTATATTCTCTTAGTTCACCAAGATGTTTCTACATGTGGATTTCTTCATGCTGCCCTGCTTTGGATTTCATTGCTTTCTTTTTAAATTAAGTGGAAAATCTGTAGTCATCATTGGTGAAATATTTTCTTTTCTCTACTATCTCTGTCATCTCCTTCTCATCTGGTTATGTATACATCCATTTAGGGAGTTTATAACTTCGGTTTATATCTTTAAAACAAGTAAGTAAGTGGAATAAACTATCTCAGAATTCCAACAAGTGAAGTGTTTTGGTGTCTTCTGTGGTTTCTGCTTATTCTTGCTTTCGCTGTCTGGCTCCATGAACTGTGGATTTTCATAAATCTTAACAGCCAGAAAGCTTGTGCATGTTTTGTGGGTTTTCAGAGCAGTAAAATTTCATTGTAAGATGTTGATGGTTACCTGTAACTAAAAATATTGAGATTTTTACAAATAGAAAAACTACGAATACCTGATATGCATGTATATGTGTATCTATGTGAGTACACATGTGTGTAACAGAGCAAAGTGTGCTCTGGGTATGACCGAGTGGCTTCCCATCCAAGTACTAACCAGGCCCGACCCTGCTTAGCTTCCGAGATCAGACGAGATCGGGCACATTCAGGGTGGTATGGCCGTAGATGACCGAGTGGCTTCCAAAATAAAAATCCAACTTTCCCATTTATTTTTTATTTTTTTTTTAAGATTTTAAAAATTTATTTATCAGAGAGAGAGAGGGAGAGAGCGAGCACAGGCAGACAGAATGGCAGGCAGAGACGGAGAAGCAGGCTCCCTGCCGAGCAAGGAGCCCGATGTGGGACTCGATCCCAGGACGCTGGGATCATGACCTGAACCAAAGGCAGCTGCTTAACCAACTGAGCCACCCAGGTGTCCCCCAACTTTCCCATTTAAAGTCCTTGCAGCATAAATGTTAAGAACGTAAGAGAAAACTCTTTCGCTTGGGGGTTTTATGATTGCCAACTCTTCTACTCTGCTATTTCATTAACTCCACGTTGTTGATGGTAAAATCAAGCTCCTGGAGGTTCAGTGTTTATCTGTGCACAGTAGCACGAACAGCCAACCCCCCTGTTGCACAGCGAATCAGCTCGTCTGCACAGGAGAACTGGTTCTCCAACTGCGTTGGTTATGGAAATGAAGCGATGTTAGTCTCTATATCAGAGGGTGCTTTCTCCTTCTGTGATATTTGTAAATTTCCGACCCAAATTGTCAGGGATTATAAGACGTTTTAGCTTTCTAAGTGTACTGTTGAACCAGTCTTGTGTACTTTCTTAAACTGTGTTGGTAACAGGACCTTCTGTGCCTGTCACCGAGATCACTTAACACTATCTCACTGCCAATGGCTCTGCTCTGCTTTCCTTCCAGTGCATCCTCCTGGGCTGCTCTGTCTCCTAGGAATCTCCCCGAGGTCATCTTCCCTACCTAGTTTCTTACTATAATTGTTCTCGAGCCCTGGAACTGTCAGGAGGCATTGCGGGTGTCAAGGGGAAGCACTTTCAGTGATAAATGCGTAAATCTCCACTCTGTCCCTCCGTCATCTGCAGCAGGGATGGTACAAAGGGACACTTGTGGGCTGGGCAGATCCATTCCAACCGCTAAGAACACAGAGATTCGTTGAGGAGATGCTGAAAAGGAAATAGTTCTGGCCACGAATAAGTGATAAGTTTTTGTGGAAATATTTAGTAATGCTCTAGAGATGTAGAGATTGTACATCTACATCTAGAGATGTAGAGGAGATGTAGAGATGTTTATTGGCCTGATTTTGATAAGTCAGAGGCTCAGCTTATTTTTCTTTTAAGAGGCTCAGCATTTTAAACTGATATTTGTTTGCAGTAAAATGTATCCTATCATCCTGTCCTTGAATTTACAGTTTAATGGGCCTCTCTTCTTTCTGATGAAAAGTCTTAAAATGTTGACAGAAGCCTCTGTATCAGAGTAATTTACATAAGAGAAAAATAAATATTCTTTGGTTTCATTTAGGGACTTCTAAATTAAACTGCATTTGATAAAGTCAATTTGAAAACCAGGAATTCTTAAATGTTAATGTTATATTTTTTAAAGATGTCTTTTTCTAATGGGCTGTATATTTTGAGCAGTTTTAGGCTTATAACAAAATTAAGAGGAAAGTACAGAAATTTCCCACTTATTGCTACCTCCACAAATGCATAGCCTCCCTTGAATGGTACATTTTTTGTCACAAAGATGAACCTTCATTAACACACCACAGTCACCCGCTCTCTGCAGTTTACCTTTGGGTTCACGCTTGGTGTTGTACATTCTGTGGGTTTGGACAAAGCATGAATCCTCTGTGTTCTGCCTATTTTTCTCCATACCACCTCACCCCCAGAACCACTGATCAGTTTTTTTATCTCCATAGTTTTGACTTTTCCACAATTTTCTATAGTTGAAATCATGTGACATATAAACTCTTTAGACTGGCTTCTTTTGCTTAGTAAAATGCTTTTCAGTCTCTTCAATGTCTTTTCATGGCTTTAATGTTCATTTCCTTTAAGTGCTGAAGGATACTCCATTGTCTAGATGTATCTACCATAGTTTATAATCCATTCACTTACTGAAGGACATCTGGTTGCTTCCAAGTTTTGGAAAAATATGAGTAAAGCTTCTATAAATATCCACCTATAGGTTTAGGGGGGACATAAGTTTTTACCTTTTTTGGGTAAATACCAAGAAGTGTGGCTTCTATATTATCTAGTAAGAATATGTTTAGTTTTGTGAGAAACCACCAAACTTCCTTCCAACATGGCCATTTTGCATTCCCACCGGCAATGCACGAGAGTTCCATATCCTTGCTGGTGTTTGGTGTTGTCATTGTTCTAGATTCTGGGCATTCAAATGGATGTGTGGTAATATCTCATTCTCTAATTTTCATATCCCCGATGACATATGGTGGGGGGAATCTTTTCATATGCTTATTTGCCATCTGTATATCTTTTTGATAAAGTGCTTGTTTAGATTTTTGGCCCATTTTTAAATTTGAGTTTTCTGTTTTCTTATTGTTGAACTTTAAGAGTTCGTTGTGTATTTTTCATAATGGTTATTTACTAGATATGTATTTTGCAAATATTTTCACCCATTCTGTGGCTTGTCTTCTCTTTCAATTGATATTGCTTTTTGCAAAGCACTTTTTAATTTTACTCTTACTGGAGTCCAGCTTGTCAATTATTTCTTTAATGTGTTTATCATGTCTTTGTTGTAACTGCAAAGGCATCACCATACCCAAGATCATCTCTGTTGTCCTTATGGAATCTTCTAGGAGTTTTATAATTTTTTTATATTTAAGACTGTGATCCATTTATGTTACTTTTTATTCAAGACCTAAGATCAGTATCTATATTTATGCTTTTGCATGCAGATGTCCAGTTGTCCCTACACCATTTGTTGGAGAGACTATCTTTGTTCCATTATATTGTCTTTGTTTCTTTGTCAAAAATTAGTTAACTGTATTTATGTGAGTCCATTTATTTATTCTACTCTAGTGACCTATTTGTCTACTCACTTGCTAATACTATCTGCTTGAGTATTTGATTACTATATTCAAATATTGGCAAACTAGAATTAATTTATCCTAATTCTTCAGTTGTTAGCTGTCTTAACTTTGGAGATTGCAATAGTATGCTGTACCACCTGTTTGTTTTCTTTCTTTCTTTCTTTCTTTCTTTCTTTCTTTTTTTTTCTTCCTGAGAGAGAGTAGAGAAGGAGGGGGAGAATGTGTGTAAGTTAGAGGGTGGGAGGGACACAGGGGGAGAGAATGGGAATCCCAAGCAGGCTCCACACCCAGCATGGAGCCCTACATGGGGCTTGATCTCATGACCTGAGTGGAAATCAGGAATCAGACACTTAACCTACTGAGCCACCCAGGCGCTCCTGTACTACTTATTTTTTGAATGATAAAGGTGCCTTAGAGTATGTAGCAAAAAGCTTTGCATAGAGGAAGTTGATACCTTGATACTGAAATTGGAGATATCAGGTGGATATGCTTGATAACATTTAATGCCACATTATATGGTAATCTCTCAGTGTTCCCCTTCTCTTTCTAGAAGTTAGTAACTTCACTGGCCTATAGGCCAGATAAAAATTTGACCTAAGATAGAGGCCCTCTTTAAGAAATGCCACCATCTCATTTCCTTTAATGTAGACCAATAGCTAAAGTCAGGTCTCAAACAGCAGAAGTACTATTCATGCTTGTCTCAAGCAGGCTATGAAGGCACCACCATGAGCTGTGTCTTTCCACAATGTCAGCTTTATTCAGTCAAAAAGTTAACAAAATTGTAAAGCAGATTCAGATTCTAAACTCAGCAATGTTTCACTACATATTGAACTTGGCTTTCTTTGTCCACATCACACAAAGCAAAGTACAATACAGAGTCACACAATGGATGAGATACAACAAAGGGTAAGCTAACAAACCAAACGTGAAGTCAGGCCATGGATGCACAGTTGCAATGAGGACTTGGTCCCACTGGGTCAGCTCTTCTTACTGTTACACAGTGGAGGATCCCTGCTCTGTTCCGAGATTGATTGGGCAGAGCCTTTGGTGGGAGTTGCCTTTCTGATGCACTCAGATATGGAAGGGTCGGTGTCTGGAGAGTCTAACGGTTTGCTGGAAAAGTCCTCCCTTCTTAAAGGAGTTTAATTAGTCTTGGGCAAAGGCCTCTGGTTAGTGGATCTGAATGTCATTAGCCTGTGCTACTGTCAACAGTATTTGGTCTTGGGTGCAATGTCCTTTTCTGCCTATGATACTGCCTGACATGAGGGACTCCATCTTGCTCCCTGCACTGCTACAAGACAGAAAAAAATATCCATCACATTTTGGTGAAAAATATTCACCAAAACAACCACAAATTCCAGCAGATAGATGCCAGCAGGAACTAAGATCCTGGGAGGGACCTAGAGTGTGCTGCTTCAGGTACAGTGATGAAATATAAAACTTTACATGGGGTTTTACTGAAATAAGGTCTCTTATGACACAGATTTTCACTTCCCAACTAGCAAGTGTGGTGATGGCTGTAATGTACTGCTAGAATGGTTTCTTAAAGCTTGTGAAGAAGGTCGTCTGCACAAATCAGGTAGAGGTACTAGGGGTCCTGTAACAGAGTACTAAAGGAGGGGTGAAAATGCCCAAAGATCGAGGCACGTTAGAATAGATTTATTATGTGATATCAGAGAACTTTCTAGATAATCCTTTCCCCAAAAAGGCTCAGAATATGGTTACTCAATAAAGCATTAAAATATTCCCTAGCACAGAGAGAATATTACTATTGAGAATCTCAGGGATAACTAGGCCAGGATGGCTGATAGATTTTTCAATGAAACTCATCTTCCAAATATCAGCAGGAATGATAGAATTCCACAATAGCAGCAAGTACTGTCAGAAGAAGAGCAGGTACATTTGCTGTAAGAGGACATAAGACAAGAATGGAAACCAAGGGCTCTTGAGGTACAGGCTTGTTACATCTCTTTGGATTGGGGAGATAGTATATATGCAATGCTTGGGCATATTGCTTTGAGTAAGTTTTACTGAAAGTGAGCTCTCCAGTTTCAAGCTAGAGAAAAGCAGCCCTGCTGCTAGGACATGTGAATAGGCACATCCCATGGTGCGAGAGCTATCTGCGATAGGTAAGGATGCTCTCTGGACTCTCTAGAAACCCCAGTTAGAGAGCCACAGCATAGACGTAGGAATCAGAAGCAAGGCCATGTCATCTACAGCAGAAGACTGATTACCATTCAGAAAGCAGCTCCTGTCTTTGGTGGCATCAAACACACAATTTCTCATCAAGGACTTTCAGAAGACTATGCAACTAGAGCTGCCCGTCTTGCAAATGGTAGGCACAGTAAACTTATAACATTGGATAGGCATTATGAACTTATGACATTGGATAGGCACAGTAATAATCCAACATGTGATGAAAATTGTACCTTTGGAATTGGTTCATGTAGGTTCTTAGGGCACTAATGAGAACACAAACAAGGGGCTCTTGCCGCTATGTCACCTACCCCATTACACAGACATCTTTCCTCTAGCTTATAGTTAAGTCCCTTTGTAAGATTACAACAAATTGATCATGATGAAGGAAACCTGGTTCAAAGAAGATAAGTTCTATAGGTTGCTGTGATCAGAAAGTGATTGTTACTATAAAACAGCCCAAGTCAGAGATGCCCCTTATAGAAGGAAGTAAAGGGGAAATCCTCTTGTGGGCAGAGATTTGAAATGGACACACAGTGTAAAGGGAGAAATGGCTTAAAGAAAGAAAATACCCTCTTGGGCAGGGGAAAACTGCTCTAGCTAATCTATCAGGCTCCACAAAGGCAAGATTGGAAGATTAGAGACAAGGAAGATTGAGGGCTAGATGGATCCATGGAGTTGGCACAAAGTGTGTGGATCTTCATCCTTCCATCAATGTCCACGAAAAGGTGCCCTCCACAGCGGAGCAACTGAACAACCTTGTAGGTAGAGTGAACAGAGCAGAGGAAGTCCTCCAACCTCTCTGTCCTCAGCCAGCTTTGAGTTTGGTGTTTATTTAAATATTTATGACCTATGAATGGTGTAACCTTGTAAACAGAGTTGGAGGCTACTGATGGTACATGAACATAAGCATAGTGGAGAAGATACTTAAATGGCTGGTAGAACATGGAGATGACTATCAGCTCCATTCTGAGAACCTGTATCCTTTTTATTGTAGGTCATGTTTTTAAAGAAACTAATACTAGCTGTTAATAGGAAGACTTTTGGAGAAAAGGAGGTGGTCTTACATGAATGGACCAGAGCCGTACAAGATGGGGGCTGGAGCAGATGCTGTAGGTGCCCAGTACCCGGCTCCTCAGCCCTTGTCTATAAAGCTGAAGGCTCAGCTTAAAACACATCTGACTGAAGACATTTTTTTTTTCCTGGCTACAGGAACAAGCTGGGCTTGAGTAGAGGATGGATGGTAAGTGCCAGAGATTTAAATGTGGTACTGGCCCTCAACTAAAGAAATATGGTGACTGAGAGATAAAACCCCAGTTTCTTCATCACTCATTAAGGATCGCTCCAAGGCATGGACTCTCTGTTCCCCAGAACTCCCAGCGCTCGTGAGCTCCCTTTGCTCAGAGTGGCTTGGTAAGGCTTTTTATGTTCTTCCCTTTCCTTCCTGGGATCACTAACCAAACAAACCATGAAACCATGGTCTCAAGGTCTTCTCAGAGAATCTAACCCAAGACACATACTTGGGTACAACTTATCCTTTATAATTTGAAGCAATTTCTATTCTAAATTTTATGTAGAATGCCTTATTTCATACCTGAGAAATTTACGTATGTCCTGATTTTCCCATCTAGATCCTTTTTCTCCACTACATCCCTTCTCAGTGACATTAGAATAAAAAAGACTCAAAATACAAAATAACAGTATAAGAATTATCAAAATCACTGTGGTATGTCAAACCTGCTGCTTGGAAAATTCAGATAATAAAGTTTTACATGTTTTCCTCAATTGTTGCCTTTTCAAAGAATGACCTTTTTTGATGCAAAAGTATTTGTGAGCCGATTAAGTACCATCCTCTAAAGCTATGTTCAATTACAAGGTAATGTAATTAGGTTTTGTGCACAGATATGGAAAAGGATGCTTGAATATGTATCTACTTACCTGAAAGCTAAAAAAAAAAAAAAAAAAAAGGAGGAAGGCCCCCCAAAAACCTGTTAGATTATAAAATGTGTCGGTAGAGTTAATTTTTTTCTAGTTCAGTCTTCCAAGTTGCATTTTCACCTCTTGAAAACTTTTTTTGAGAGAGAACTTGATAGTATTTATATGTGAGTGGCTCTTCAATTTAATGCTTTTAAATGCATTTGCCCTCTGTAAAATGGAGTAGTTTATTTTATGGAATAGTAATTAAAATACTGAACATGATTGAAAAACTCCTACTTTTCATGAATTTATGCAAAATTGGGATTGCAATTAGTTTCAGGACTGTATAGTTAAGTGCTACAGTCCATTAAAACTTATGAAATCATGTCAGCTTGACTAAAACTGAGTCACCAGGGACTAGAAATGAGGCGCTGCTGAATTTTACACATAACATTTGAGAAAAGTTATGAGCTATTAATTTTACATCATATTTTACTAAGCAAGTAGAATTACTAATAATGGGGAATAAAAGCCATTGATCTTTTGAGCATATGTTGGATTTTGTTAATGAAGTCGGACTTCTTTGAAAAAGCAAAAACTTTGAAATACATGTCCACCAAGTAGTTCTTGTATGCTCAAAGTCAAAATCATTTTCTGCTAACCGTAACCATTTGACTTTTGAAAGAAAACATCATCATGGTAGTGTGGGAAAAAATCTATTCTAGATCATTTTCTGTTTGAATTTGTAAAAGCTTTCATGTGGGTACTTTTTAACATGAAGATTTTCCACCTCAGAGTTTATTTCATTTTTTTAAGATTTTATTTATTTTAGAGAGTGAGAGTGCACCTGTGAGTGGGGAGAAGGTCAAAGGGAGAGCGAGAGAGAGAGCTCTCTCAAGCAGACTCTGCTGAGCATGGAGGGCCCAGCTTGGGGCTTGATGTCACTGCCTGAGATCATGAACTGAGCTGAAACCAAGAGTCAGACACACAGCCAACTGAGCCAACCAGGCACCCCATCATGGGAGTTTAAATACAATTCTTCTTTCCTATTTTCTTGTTTCCTTAAATATTTCCATAGATTTTGCTTGCAAAGCAATGTCAAGGTAGGGTTTTCCTCATCAAATAGCTCAAGTGGGTTTTTGCCTTCATTAAGACCTACAGAACATTTTCTCTCAACCCCCTCTTAATTTCACCTTCTTCCTGTAAATTATTGACTCCATTATTTATAATTTCAACTACTCTCCTGGCATCTTTATTGCCTCCCTTGCCTCACTGCTTCAATGGCATGGGCACCTGGCAAAAAAAATCTGAGGAGAAAATTCAGACAACTGAATAAGATGGTATCTTAGCGTTGACTTGACATCCTTGATGTCACCTTATTTAACATCTTTCATGATCAAACTCCCCTCGGATCACTGAATCCATACCTCTGCTACCTCTGTTAACTTCCTCAGGATGTGACCTTCCCTAGACCCTCACACAGAAAAATATAACACCATTCGTCATCATTCTCTAGTGGCTACAGCTGTTAGTTATTAGAGCGAAAGTGTATATAACTCATATGCAAAAGATGAAACCAAAGAGAAAACATATTATTTTATATGTAGAGTGTTCATAGCACGGACTCTTGTTATGACTTTAAAAAAATCACAGTGCTTCTTAAGGCAATCACTAGCAAAATGTGAGTCTTTGTTAATTTTTTTTAAGATTATTTATTTTTGTGAGAGAGAGAGAGAGAGAGCAAGAGCACAGGAGCTGGGGGGAGGGGCAGAGGGAGAAGCAGACTCCCCACTAGCTGGGAGCCTGACACAGGACTTGGATACCTGGGATCATAAGCTGTAATTGACTGAGCCACCCATGTGCACCAAAGTGTGTCTCTTGAGATCCTGAAATGTGACGAGGCCAAGCTAAATTATACTCTAAATGTAAACTAGATCATGAAGTCAGAATGTGATATAAGGAATACGAGCTAGTTATGTGAAGGATTGATCTCCGATGCTGGAAGTAAAATCTTCATAACTCTGTTCATGTGCTTCAAAATGCACATGTCGGTTTTGTTCCATGTTCCAGAGGTGGCAGCAATGGTACGATTGTAGGGAACATTCATTACGTTGTGCTTCCTTTAATATTTTTTAGATAGACTGGATTTGACTTTATTGAACAGATTAGGGTCATTTGTACTAGTGATCTGTCATTCATAACCTCAGAAATCGGTTTAACATTCAGTCCTTTCTTTCCCCTAGAATACAGGCAGTTACATTTGAACTGTAATTTCATCTTTGAATATATTCTGCAAACCATCCTACATAAAATGAAATAAACATGTAGCCTGAAGTTATTTGAACTATGATTCAAGTTTCTTTAAAGAAATATCTGCGTGTGTACCCCTACTTGGACACCGCCGACTCAAGGTGATTTTAATTATTACTTAACAGGAAGTCTCTTTGAGACATTCTAAAGAAAATTTGTTTATATCTGCATGTCTGTGTGTGTGTGTATACAAACATTAATGTACAGATACACACACCTACATGTCTTTTTCTGGGCTCATACTGATCAGACTGAACATACTAAGACTCAATGTCTTCATTTTATAATGGAGTAACATAATTATTGCCATGTCAATACACCCGCATTTACTTCATTCTGGAAAATGATAGCTTATATTTCCTGAGAGTATTCATGGGAAAATACAAGGGCAGTAACCCCCCAAATTTCAATAGCTCAAAGAAATAGGAACTTAGTGCTGGTCACAGAGAACCCAAATTTTTGTAAATGAGCAGGTGACTCTTCTCCAAATATGATTCAGAAACATAGGCTCTCCCTACTTTGGGACTTTCCAGCCCCGGAGACTCACTAATGTGTTGATGCCAATAAACATCTAGATTACCTTCAAGATGTCATTTTGGACTTTATAGAAGTGTTGAATGTTGACACAATATTTACAAAAAAGTGTGAAGTAATAGGAAGTTTAGAAAATTCATAAAGTATAACAGGGAAATTTAACCATGATTATTTCTATAATTTACTTCCATATGTAAATATTTAAGGATAAATTTTCTATGCCATTTTCAACAACATGTATAATGGGGCTCGAAGCATATTTAGCATTTCATATATTTCTAGTACTCTGAATCTTTTTCACTTAAACTTATGGGAGCATTTTTTCCTCTTAATATCATTTGCATTCATGATTTTAATACATGCTTAACAATCCACTTTGTGGAGTTAAAATTATTTATTTAATTAGTATCCTTTGGGAGGTGATTCAAATTTATTTTGGGTTTATTTTCTTTTTAAGATTTTATTTATTTGAGAGAGAGAGAGCATGAGAGGAGCTAGCAGGTCAGAGGGAGAAGCAGACTCCCTGCCGAGCAGGGAGTACAATGAGGGACTCTATCCTGGGACTCTAAGATCCTAACCTGAGCCGAAGGCAGCTGCTTAACTCCTTGAGCCACCCAGATGCCCTGTTTTGGGTTTGTTTTCTAACACTGATAAGAGGAACTTCATAAATAATATCCCATGTTCATCATTAATCACTAATGATTATTTTAAGTAATTATTCTGCTGGTATGTCTGAGGCAAAGCATATCCATATTTCTTTTCCAACCAGCCAACTTCCTCCCTCTCTCATTTCTTCCCTCTTCCTGTCCCTCCCTGTCTTTCTTTTTCTTTCTCACCTTTCACAGATACTTTGATACCTACTATATCTGAGGCACTGAGGCGTAGATTGTGAGAAGATATATTTCCTCCTAGAACTGGAGATTTTACAAACTAGTTTTGTAAGCAAAATAAATGTTAACATCTCAAAGATTGGTCCGTGTTTTAAGGTTGGTGAGAATGAAGGTGCAGGCACAATTGAAAGTTGTTTGCCTTTTGTTTACTCTCAGTTTTGCAGTGGAGTGGTACGTGTGATTTTAAGAATAGAAGTAAGTCGCTTGGCTTCCCTGGTTGCTCTCTTTCACAGAGGCAAGACTGAGACAGAGCTCCACTTCTGCCGCTGTGTGGGGGACAGACTGGAGGGTGAGGGAGGTGACGCTCTATCCAGACACAAAATGATGGCCATCTCTACGATCTCTCTAACAGCGGAGGTGTGGCCAAGAAAGAATATTGGACACATGTATACTGAAGATTAACAATGGGCTTTGCAGAAGTTTGCTATGTGAGTAAGGAAGAAAACAAGGGTACTTGGTGGATGGTGGTTCCAACTGCAGAGATAATGAGGACTGAGTTGTGAGTTTAGGAAAGAACACTGAGAGTTTCCTTTGGACATTTTAAAGTAAGGTGTGTAGGAGATCATCAACTGCAGGTGTGAAAAAAAGTCGCTGGATATTTCAACCTAGACTTCAGGAAAATTGATACAATTGTGACAAAATTGTGAGAATCATAGCAAACTGTGGGTGCTTGACATCATTTAGAGACTGAACGTAATTAAAAAAAAAAAAAAGAACTCAGGAATGAATGCTTTTATAGAAGTCAAGAGGAAGGAGTGATTGATTATATCAGTTTTACTAGAAACTTGAGTAAAAGCAAAGAGACAAGCTCTCCCTGGCTGGGGAGATAAAAATATATCACCTGTCATTGTGTAATTGTCATTTCCAGGGCTTCATGCACTATGTGATGAAAACCATACTAATGACAGCTTTCCTGTAATGAGACAAAAAAGCAGGCAAGGCCAGACTTCTACACACAAGAAGGGGAAGGTAAGTTTTTGGACCCTGAATCCAGTTACCGTAGGAAGACCCAGAAATTTGGGTACATACTGTTTCCTATGATATTCCTGAGCCTTCTATTCTCAGAGAGTATGTGGCTTTGTGCTTAGATACAGAAAATAGTTTTCTGACAGAAAAGGATACCCATCACTGAAGTGGCTGAAAATTTTGAATTGGTTTATGGGTCAATGAAGCAATTTGCTCCCATGATTTAATATATAATGAACTGTGATAAATTTCTTCTCCATCCCAAACCCCACAACCAGATGTTTGAAGATATTTGAGGAACACATGAGGGGATGTTAAAACTTGGAAAATGGGGTTACTGGGCAAAAACAGCATTCTAGATATTTCCTAATATGGGGGGGCAGGATTTAGGCAGGATTAGGCTCAAACTAGTGAATTTATCCTAATGACTTCACTAAAACATAGGACTTTCCTGAAATATTGTAATCTATGTAATTACCTAAATTGCAAGGGAATATCTGGCATTTTGTTGAAACTTTTCTACTATTTTTCAGGGCTAGTCTCTGATAAAGAATTAAAGCAAAAAAAGAAAAAAAATTCAAGCAGGCCAACTCAACATGAAAAAAGATCTATGTGTACTGTGGGGAAAAAATTATAAGCCACCTCTAATTTGGGCAATCTGAGCATGTATGAAAACACCTTCTACAGTATACTATGATTTGGTCTGTAATAGGTCTCAGAACTTGACTTCAGTAATCCAGATGTCATTACAATCCCAGGGTTGTTGGTTTACTGTCCTTGAATCTGAAACCTTGAGTGAATGATATATAAAATAATCAAAATGACGATCACTTCACACCTTGGACTATTTCCTACAGAGAGAAGAAATTAAAATCTCTTATTTGGAAATTCTTAAATAGGTGAAACTAGATTTCTATTTTTGTTCACATTTTTTCTAGCTATTATATATCATTTGACAGATTTAAAATTCATAGACCTCTTAACAGTCCCTTGCCCAAGACTGGCCATTGCTTCCGACTCTACCAGAAGCTGGGTGGACTAGAGCCCCATGCTCAACTTAGCAGGGCACCCATTGTCAACAGTGTTCTCTGGTAACTGAGAGCCAGCAGAATCATTCCTAGGGTAGTCTTGAACCCATTTGATCCTGAGGAGCTTGGTTCTGTAGCTTTATAACTACTATTAACCAGATGGTGAAAAAAGGTATTCTTTCTTATGGAGAGAAACACAAATTATTCTCACTATGTAACTATCCTTGACCATTTCGAAACAAAGCATGTGTTTTGGGGCAGAACAATAAGAGCTTTGAATATCAGCGAGTACCAAGACAAGTCATTGCTGTAGTTACATCCCTTAGATTGAGAGAATCTGTAATTTCTGGAAATCAAATCTGTATTAACAGGGTTATAAAGACCTTGAGTTCCTTTCTGATAAAACCCAGGTAAAAGGAACAATACTGGAGCCAAAAAACAAAACAAAACAAACAAAACAAAAACAAAAACAAGAAAACCCACCTCCACTCAAGTTGCTGTCATCACTGCCACTAGAAATACCTTCATGGATGCATCTCATGGCACATTTTTGCCTTTAACTTTCCTGGACAGCTTGACAGCATTTGACACTGCTGATCTCTTCAAAACTTCCTATTCTCTCAAAAAGTCTATACCTTGTCCCTTGTTCTCTATTTCCATTCTGTGAATTTCTCCATCGATAAAATAGGAGTGGCATGAGTACCTTCCTCTCTCACATTTCCCATATCAAATCATGTTCATTATCCTGTCAAACTAGCTCTAAAATTTTTCTGTACACTCAATCCCTAGTATCACAGATTATACTATTATAGTAGCTGCCAAGTTGATCTCGTTGCATTTAATATGGCCTCCTATTAATCTGCTCCTCGGTCTGCTGCCAGAGATCTTTAACAAAGTCACATCTGACGACCTTAGCACCTGCTTATAACACTCTGACGGCTTTGCATTTCCTTTGGAAAGGAAAATCATACACGTGACCTTTACCATCTCTATTTTCACTTCTGATTATCTGCTCAAATTCTCACCATTCCTGCTTTGTACTCTCTAGCATTCTATTGTGAATTTTTTGATTCTCCAAAACGTGCTGAGCTCTATCTTAAGAATATATCATTTTTTGATACATATCAAAAAATATATTTGATATATATCATTTCCCTGCCTACAACATTTCATCTCCATTTTTAAGGTTTTTTTTTTTAATATTCAGATATCAGGTAATAAGCAGTAATATACAATTCCATAGAGAGGGCTTTTAAGATCACTCAGGCAAGGTAGAATATTGTTCTCTTGACTGGAACCCACCACATGTGGCATTATTTGGCACTGTCTTCTCCATTGCAATAGCTAAAAGCTGGAAATAACTCAGATGTTCTTCAACGGATGAAAGGATAAACAAACTGGTATATCCACACCATCGAATTCCATTGAACAATAATGAAAAAGAATTTAAATATGCAACATTTTTGTGATGATGGATATGTTCTATATCTTGAGTATCTCAGTGTCATTATCCCAGTTTTGACATTGTACGATATAGTCTTGCTAGATGTTATCATTGGGGGAAGTTAGGAAGAGACTACATGAACTTTCTCTGTTGTCCCTTCTTACAACTGAATGTGAGTCCATAACTGTCTCCAAATAAAAAGCTTAAATTAAAAAATTAAAACAATGACACTTTCAGATATGTGTAAAACTTCCTGCCCACAGAAAGCCTATTAAAATAAACTAGAAGAAAAATTAAATTAAATTAAAAAACTATAATAGGTTGTGCTCCGGACAAGAGAAAAGAAATCTAGGGGAAAAAAAAGTAAAATAAAGTGTCAGACCTTAGGACAGAATGAATTTTACCATATTCTAAAAATTATTCTGTACAGCTAGCATATTGTTTATACCAAATCAAGACAAAGATAGCAGTAATAAAAAAGGAAAGCAAATGCATATATGGCTATCTTATTTATCAAAATATAAAGTATATCTACCAAAACTAAGTATAATAAATAAAATCTAACAATATATTAAAAGAATAATGTGTCAAGCATTTCAGGTGTAGAAGAAAAAAAAAATAGCATTAGAAATTTTAATTCAGGGGCACCTGGGTGGCTCAGTGGGTTAAAGCCTCTACCTTCAGCTCAGGTCATGATCTCGGGGTCCTGGAATCAAGCCCCACATCGGGCTCTCTGCTCAGCAGGGAGCCGGCTTCCTCCTCTCTCCTCTCTCTCTGCCTGCCTCTCTGCCTACTTGTGATCTCTTTCTGTCAAATAAATTAATAAAATCTTAAAAAAATTTTTTTAATTCATTATATATGTGAAGAAGAAAAATCACATGCCAAAATGTATTTCATGGAAAAGTCAGCACATTTTTGCTATACTTAAAATTGATCTTAACAAGCAAAAAAATAAAAATGAACTAAAAAGAGTTACTGATACCTATCTTCCAGAAACCAACACTAATGATTATATTAAATGATAAAATCATAGTTCCCATGTTTCATTCCTAGTTTTAATGCAACTAGCTTTACCCATTATTGTGCAAAATTTTGGTAAAGTTTTGATTAAAATTACGACATTTACATAACAATTAGAATAGACATGAATTACTTGCAGATGATAGAATTTTCTACATGAAAAATCAAAAGGATAAATGACAATTCAAAATAATCATTGAAACATTTTCCCAAATAAAACTAAAAAATCAACAACTCCTCTTAAATTTATCAGAGAAGTGAGGTCATGGGGTAAATCATTGTCCAAATATTGGAAAGACAGGCAGGCAGATACTCAGAGAATCAAAACTTCCTGTAGCAAAGACTCAGGAGAAGTAGTCTTCATTGGAAACATGAGGCTAAGAAAGCCTGAATATGATTGATGAATTGCTAGTGGCTCAGATTGATCGAGTACTGGAACTAAATACTGCATAGGATCATAGGACAAAAGAACACTTTCCCTATGTCCACACTTTACCACGTCATTACAAAAGACCTATTTGCCAATTTCTTTTACCCAGTACATCACGCCTGCCTGTCAACAAAAAAAATTATGGGTCATACTAAGTGGCAAAAAACACAGTTTGAAGAGACTGAAGAAACTTTAGAGCCAGATTTATTTATGGCAGGAATGTTGAAATTATTAAAATCAGGTATTTTAAGGGGCGCCTGGGTGGCTCAGTGGCTTAAAGCCTCTGCCTTCAGCTCTGGTCATGATCTCAGGGTCCTGGTCTGGAGTCCCACATCAGGCTCTCTGCTCAGCAGGGAGCCTGCTTCCTCCTCTCTCTCTCTCTCTCTCTGCCTGCCTCTCTGCCTACTTGTGTCTCTGTCAAATAAATAAGTAAAATATATTTTAAAAAGGTATTTAAAAAATAGCCCAAGACCTATGATAATTATGCTAAGAGATTTAATGGAGAAAAAAGACAATATGCAAGAACAAATAAATGCCTTAAGTAGAGAAATGGAAATTCTAAGAAACAATCAAAAGAAAATATAAAAAGATCAATAATTCTCTATTAAATCAATAAACTGTGATACTGCTGATGGACTTATTAGCTGATTATGACTGAGGGGAAAATCTCTGAATTTGAGATTATGACAATAAAACTTCCAAAACTGAAAAGCAAAGAAATAGAACAGAAATATGCAATAACTGAGACAACGCTAAGCTTATATACATACACATAAGGAGACTATCAGGGGAAGAAGGGCAGAAAGGAACAAAGCCAATATTTGAAGCAATAATGACTGAGAATTAATGTCAGACACCAAATCACAGATCCAGAAAGCTTGGGGGACACCAAACAGGAGAAATGCCAAGAAACATGACACCTAGGCATACCATGTTTAAATGTCAAAAAAGCGAGTAAAGAAAAAAAAATTCTGAAATAATCCCAAGGTGTGTGTGGGGGGATACATTATGTGTACAGGTATTATAGAAGAGAAAAGACAAAAATTGTAGCTGACCAATATTCGGAAACCACTCAAGCAAGAGAAGAGTAGAATAAAATGTTTAGTGTTGGGGAACGAAAGAAAGAAAAGGAAGGAAAGAGAAAAAGAAGCAAAAACATAGTTAGAATTTTGACTGTGCCCTTAGACAGATTAAATTTATTTATTCTCCCAAGAAGGTATTTTCTATATTGGGAAGTTGAGTGTCCCAGAAGGAAGGTGATAATTCAAATAATAATTTTTAAAGGTTTTTTTTTGTTGTTTTTTGTTTTGTTTTGTTTTGTTTTTTATACCCCCCTCTCCTAGCATCCCAAATCATTAAATTCTGTGTTAAATCCATCTGTATTTATGGCTTCCAATAAAATCTAAGCAGTATAAACATTTTATCTGCCACATCCCAAGATTTAGAGTGACTTCTAAAATGTGTATATCATGTCCTACAGTAGTTCGCAAAAATGCCCATTCGCTCACAAGAACAAAGCTTCCCAATAAAAACTTAATAGAGTAAATGGGTTTACATTCCCCAAAAGTCATTTAAAGTTATTTGGGAAAGAATACTTCCTAATTAGCATTTCAATGGTTTCCCTTTGAAACAAAGCAGTTCACAGCAACTTTCATATTGAAAGCTTTAGGAATTCCTAATTTATATACAGACTGCTAAGACAAGGTTGTCATACCCCAGAAATCTCAATGGAACTCGTGAGTTACAGGGCTGTCACTTGTGCTTTACTGAGCTTCCAAAGAGCTGCACCAGGTTACAGGAAAACTGTCATGTGCAAGAGAGATGCTCTCTGAACCACGAGAAAGACAAGGAAATAAGCCAATCTGCTCTCACTCCAAAATTCTCCTTTGTCTCCAGCTCATCTTTATTTTTTTTTTAATTTTAAAAAGATTTTATTTATTTGACAGAGAGCACAAACGGTAAGTGGGAGAGGGAGAAGCAGATCCCCCGATGTGGGGCTCCATCCCAGGATGCTAAGATCATGACAGGAGCCGAAGGCAGACACTTAACTGACTGAGCCACCCAGGCGCCCCTCCGTAGCTCATTTTTACACATCCAGCACTTAGTACCTGAAACCCACAGAAGCTCCATAAATAACATTCAATCGGAGAAGACTGAACTGAGCTGATGTCTCTAGAGACATGAAAAACTCAGAGATCCACCAAAACAGAGACTGTAGGACTTAGGGTTGCTCACAGCGGCAGGGCTAAGAAGTGACATTTGGCGACATCTGATGAGGCAGTGTAGCCCTGGACTAAGAATGCCCCAGCTCTGTTGCTCCTGTGACCTTTGGCAAATCATCTAAACTCTCTCTGAATCTCACTTTTCTCTCTGATGTGAGAGGAAGAAAAGGAAAGTTAGTTTTCCAATTGATATCACTCAGGTATGAGATTTTATTTCTGGAATTTTTGCTTATAAAAGTTATTCTTGGAGAAAGTAGGGGACTTGAGGGAAGCTTCACTTCAAAATGTTAAGGCATAATGACCATGGTAGAGGCTACAAAACCTGTTATTTTGAAAATGCAAAAGTTGCTTTTGAATATGACTTTAGGGAAGCATATCACTATCACCGCATTCTCTTTTTGAGCAGTTGCTCCCAAATTCAGAAACCAAGACCTTGGAAACTCTAGGAAGAATATACAGATACCTACCTTGACCTAAGAATGGATAAAAATATATGAAAATAAATTGGGTCTCACATATATATGTATACACATACACACACAAAATAGGCATGAAATCAGAAAGAGAAGCAATATTACTTTACTGTTCTGATAGGATTGCCTAGTAGGAGTGAATGCTCAGAACACGTAAGAGAAGACACTGAACCCGAGCATAGAAAATGACAGTAAAGGTAATGATGAGAGTGTGTGAGACAGGATTATACTCTTGGCCCACTCTGAGAAGCGGAATGAGGGTATTGCTGATTTGTACATGTATTTGAGAGCGGGGTAGAGAAGCTGCCTCTACATCAAGTAGGGATTATTAAGACCCTTCAAGGTATATTGGAGAGAATTATTGGAGAGAATTTCCCTATTATGGCAAAGGGAACAAGCATCAAAATCCAGGAGGTGCAGAGAACCCCCCTCAAAATCAATAAGAATAGGTCCACACCCCGTCACCTAATAGTAAAATTTACAAGTCTTAGTGACAAAGAGAAAATCCTGAAAGCATCCCAGGAAAAGAAGTCTGTAACATACAATGGTAAAAATATTAGATTGGCAGCAGACTTATCCACAGAGACCTGGCAGGCCGGAAAGAGCTGGCATGTTATATTCAGAGCACTAAATGAGAAAAACATGCAGCCAAGAATACTATATCCAGCTAGACTAACATTGAAAATAGAAGGAGAGATAAAAAGCTTCCAGGACAAACAAAAACTGAAAGCATTTGCAAACACCAAACCAGCTCTACAGGAAGTATTGAAAGGGGTCCTCTAACAGAAAGGAACAGAGACAATATATAGTAACAGTCACCTTACAGGCAATACAATGGCACTAAATTCATATCTCTCACTAGTTACCCGGAATGTTAATGGGCTAAATGCCCCAATCAAAAGACACAGGGTAGCAGAATGGATAAAAAAACAAAACCCATCTATATGTTGCCTACAATAAACCCATTTTAAACCCGAAGATACCTCCAGATTTAAAGTGAAGGAAGGGGAAACAATTTACCATGCTAATGGACATCAGAAGAAAGCAGGAGTGGCAATCCTTATATCAGATCAATTATACTTTAAGCCAAAGACCATAATAAGAGATGAGGAAGGACACTATAATATATTAAGACCCTTCAAAATATGTAGATCATGGCTGAGCCCTTATATCCCCTGAGGGATATAAGATCAAATCTTTATCTGAATCTAAATTTATCTGGATTCTAATGTAATTCTTTTATGTTTTCTTCAGATCTTTAGGAAACTAAATATAGCCAGATATAATTTATATTATGGTTAGTAGTATCTTTGGGTCAGAAAGGTTAAAAGAAAGTGGACCACTTCTTGCATCATTCCTCTTCCCTACCCACATCACTCTCATCCCAAGCAAGTGGTAACACAACAGAGGTTGAAGGTCCCAGAATGACAGATTATCATATTATAAGATGTCATAAGCAATCCTCACCCATATGAGCCAGGGAATTGATGAAACATAAACTGATAAGGTCAAAGATGTAAAGCCATCACATGCTAAAGGTGAGGAAATATCACAAGAACTTTAAGTCATACTATGTATTCTCTTGTCTCTCTAAAACTATTTATATGAATTATATACTACAATTAATCATCAAGTTATGTTCCCCACCATTCCTAGATTCTTTCCTGTAATTCCAAGGTAGCTCTTTTCTGCCACAACATCTTCAAATGCAGAACGAGGGTGCCAGTCAGAGCACTATTGTTTCTTTGAATTCCATTTTGGACTCTCTCAGGTAAATTCTACTAAAACTAACACAGACAGTGTTTAAAGAAACTGTAATTAGTAATCCCCACAAGTGAAAACTTCAAGTATTCTATACAAAATTCATCACCTTTTTTATATTTCAGAATTAAATGAAAACTAGGTAAGGTTTCTCTCAACACTTTTTAGAATATAATTGTTAGTATCTCAAAAATTTCAGAATACTTATCTTTTCCAGGTTTATGTACTTCACATGTAGTATAGATGCATTTTGAACCAAAGTTTAACGGACTCCTCTCCATTGTGTATGTTGCATCTCCATTCATCAATCCCTTTTGAGTATTTATATTCCCTTTCATTTGCCAAAAGTTGGAAAAGTGTATGGACACATTAAAGGACTTCACTTCATGACTATAGCATTTCTTAAGATGGTAAAGAGTACTTTATCCAATGCATTCCTAGGTCTTCTGATTTGTTTTACTAGGTTGGTATTCTAACAAAGCCAATATTTTTAACAAAAGAAAGAATTTATTAGGTGACTCTGATATTTAAGGATATTCTTGAAATGGTGCTAATTATTCTTATTTCCATTTTCAACTCCCATCAAAATGCAGATAATTCTTGGAGAATCTCCCTCAGTGGAATGGACCCTCATGGACCACAAGCTGGCATCTGTTGATCCCATTTTCTGTTGTTTCATTTGCTCCAACTGGAACAAGACATTACAATCAGCCTGGATTTCAAAGGAAGGTAAGTGTGTAATAAGGGATTTGGGAAATCAAAATTGAACTAAAAGTAAGATACAATTACACACCCATCAAAATGACTAAGATTTAACAATGTAACAATTCCAAGTGTCATCTAAAATGAAAATTGTAAGGAACAAATTATGAATACCTCTTAATTTGAAGATGAGAATGGAAAATACTATAACTCCTTAGGAAAAAAAAATAATTACTTTAAAGATAAGCATATACTTACTGGATGTCCCCATAATTCTACTTAGGGATGTACTCAGAGATGCCGTATGTCTGCACAAAGATATACACAACTGTTCTTAGCAGTTTTATTTATAGTAACAAGAATTGGAAACAATTCAAATTTCCATCAGCCAATGAAGGGACAAATTGTGTTGAATACTATATCCACTAGTCACTAGTGAATCTTGAAAAAAATCATGCTAAAAGATTCTAGGCATTAAGCAGAACTTATGATAGATACCCTTCATAATTGGGGCGCCTGAGTGACTCAATGGGTTAAAGCCTCTGCTTTCGGCTCAGGTCATGATCTCGGGGTCCTGGGACTGAGCCCCACATCAGGCTCTCTGCTCCACGGAGAGCCTGTTTCCTCCTCTTTCTCTCTGTCTGCCTCTCTTGCCTACCTGTGACCTCTGTCAAATAAATAAATAAAATCTTAAAAAAAAAAAAAGATACCCTTCATAATTTAGGGGAGAAATAATTTATGATGACAGAAAGCGAATCTTTGGTTCTCCGTTCTTGGGGAAGTTAGGGGAATTAACTGACTTCAAAGAGGCAAAAAAAACCTTTTTGAAAGTAATGGAAATGCTTTACATCTTTCCTGTGATGATGACTGCATGAGTGTATACGTGCATATATACATTGAAAATGGGGTACGTTATTGTATGTATGTTATGCCTAAAATATACATGCGATTATCTGATTTTCAAAGACATAGCTGGCCTTTTTGTCTGAAATTCTTGTATTGCTTTTCCATCATCATCTATAACAAAGAAATCAAGGAATCAAGATGCCAGTCATGTCAACTCAACTTGAATTCAATTATCATTCGTAATTGGAAAACAACAACATTCTCAGGCATCACTAATTTGGAAAAGATTGAAACTTGTAATACCATATCATCTACAGTTTACACGTAATTTGGTTTGTGATACGTGTTGGAATTCAGCATCAGGACTCAAAATGTCACTTTAGCCTTAGGTTTATTTGTTTACTCTTTCTCATTTTGGAATAATGAGTGAATACAAGCTAGCGATTAAAAAATAAAAATGGCAATCACTTCAAAACTTAAGCTCTTTTCCCAGAGAAGAAACTAAAACTCTTATTATGAAATTCTTATGTAAATGAATCTGGGATTTTTGTTGTTCATATGTTCTCTAGGTATTGTTATAATTAAAATTATTTAAATATTGCATACCTCTTAATAATCCCTAGGCCCAAGGCTGGCCTTTGCTTTTGACCCTCCCAGATATTGCAAGGGTAGAGCTATATGCTCAATAGGAAACAAATGTATAAAATACATATTATAAGTACAGAATTTCAAACATCTGCACATTTCCAAATTTATGAATTGACTATTCCTAATGTAAACGTTTAACATTGAATCAACTAAACCCACCTCCATAGATTGTTTGCCCTCAATCCCAAGCTTCAGCTGGGTACACACACTCTTGGTCTGACTGTCCCCATTCCTCTGAATCCTGGCTTCCACTCAAGCTGCTTCAATGGCTCGAATGTTTAAGAAATCTGGAAGAATCCTACTTGACAGGAAACTACTATAATGGGACATCACAGATAGCCAGTTTGCATTTTTGGTTTTTTTCCTGTCTTTTATTATCAGAAACACTTGCAAGAATATAGAAAAATTGTCTCAGAAAAATCATTTGTTCTCGCTGCTACTTCACTAACTGCTTTTATGCAGAGTGGCAACATAATTGGTAGCTTGGAGGAGATTCATAATGTCACGCACGGGAAACTGTTACCACTTCTGAAGAGTTAAACAAAAAGCAGAAGTGAATGAAAAGAGCTAATTTGGCACACAAGTACACACACACACACACACACACACTCTCTCTCTCTCTCTCTCTCTCTCTCATGCTCTGGGAAAGGAAGGCCAAATAATGAAAACTCTAAGGTTAAGTAAAGTTGTTGTTTTGGTGATGCATTTAGTTAAATTATTTTTAAAGGCACATTAGTATCTGTGCTGTAGCTGCGTCATGTTATCGTAGGCTGTTTTCTGAAGTGTATTAGAAGATATTTAAGTATTTCCTGATCGATTAATCATGTGCTAAATATTCTTATTCTTGAAGTCCCGTTGACGTACAATGTTATGTGGGTTTCCGATGAGCTATATGGTAACTTGACAACTCTATAAATATTCTTCCTTATAACCAATCTAAGATTATTTTGAAAAATTTTTAAAAGATTCTATTTATTCATTTATTTGAGAGAGAGCACAGAGGGAGGAGCAGAGGCAGAGGGACAAGCAGACTCTGCTCTGAGTGCAGAGCTAATGCAGGGAAGGGTGAAGCTCTCTCCCTAAAGCCATCTTTGCGATGAAAAATCAACATTTTTTTTCTTTCTTTACTTTAGATATTTTCTTAAATGAGATTTTGGCAACTTGAAGAAATGATTAAACCAGTACTTAAAAATAGCTCTTTTTCAGTATAGAATTCTCCCCGGATGGATTTCAAAAGCTGTTTGGGTCACTACAAACAGCATGAATTTAACCAGAAACTGAAACATCGTTATCATGGATAATGAGGAAAGTTGAGCAGCATGGTGCTAGTAATTTATATATTCACTCAAGAAACATTAATTAAAATAAAAACAATAAATATTAAGCTGGAGAGATCAATTTTTTAAAAAAATTTATTTATTTGACAGACAGAGATCACAAGTAGGCAGAGAGGCAGGCAGAGAGAGAGAGGAGGAAGCAGGCTCCCCGTGGAGCAGAGAGCCCGATGTGGGGCTCGATCTCAGGACCCTGAGATCATGACCTGAGCCAAGGCAGAGGCTTTAATCCACTGAGGCACCCAGACACCCCAGAGAGATCTATTTCTAAGCATTAATTGTATGCAAATGTATTAAATACAAAGTATACCATTACTATCAACACAAGTCATTAGGACTCACTCCCAGAATATTATTAGGCCAGTGAGTATACTACAGACTGAAAGAAGGCACTGTTTCTTTGTTTGCCTCTCACTTTCTCTCTGTATTTCCCCTTTGCTTCCTTTTTGTACATTTCCTAAATTCCACTTATGACTGAAATCAAATGGTATTTGTCTGTCTTTGACTGATTTATTTTGCTTAGCATTACAACTCTCTAGCTCCATCCATGTCACTGTAAATGGCAAGATTTCAGTCTTTGTTTTATTTTTTTTTTACAGCTAAGTAATATTCCATTGTGTCTATATGTACCTTATCTTCTTTATCAGTTCATCAATTGATGGTCACTTGGGCTATTTCCATAATTTGGTTATTGTAAATAATGCTGCTATAAACATCGGGGTAAATGTTTACCTTTGAATTAGTATTTTTGTATTCTTTGGGTAAATAACAGCGCAAGTGCTGAATGGTAGGGTAGTTCTATTTCTAATTTTTTTTTAAAAGATTTTATTTATTTATTTGACAGACAGAGATCACAAGTACGTGGAGAGGCAGAGAGAGAGAGATGAGGAAGCAGGCTCTCTGCTGAGCAGAGAGTCCGATGCAGGGCTTAATCCCAGGACCCTGGGATCATGACCTGAGTCAAAGGCAGAGGCTTTAACCCACTGAGCCACCCAGGCGCCCCAATTTCTAACTTTTTTAAAAAAAATCTTTTTGAGGAAACTCCACACTGTTTCAGAGTGGCCGCACCAGTTTGCATTCCTACCAAGAGGGTTCCTCTTTCTTCACACCCTTGCCACCACCTGTTTCTTTTATTATTGATTTCAGCAATTCTGACAGGTGTGAGTTGATATCTCACTGTAGTTTTGATTTGCATTTCCCTGATGATCAGTGACATTGAGCATCTTTTCATGTGTGTCTTACAGAGTTTGGATTTTCTGTAATTTATTCAATCATTCACTTGATCATGGATTTTTTTTTTTTTCTATTTTTGTTTGGAAGGTCTCTTACCTTATTCCTGAATGGCTGTCTATATTGTAGGTATTTATTAGTTTTCTATTGTACAGTTTCCAAATGTGCTTCTCTAGGGTGCCCTTTATCTAATCTGTTTCTATACTTTGGTAGCCAATTCCACTGAAGATATGAGTATCCTTGTCAACAAGATGAGGCCCAGGGAGCAAAATGTCCCTATGAAGATTTGTATACACCTTTTCATGTGAACATAGTTTACACTGATCTAGGATAGACATTCATGAGTGTGATTCCTGGGTTATATGGTCATTACATGTCTCTTTATAAAAAACTGCCAAATTGGGTCCCAGAATGGCTGTACCATGTTACGCTCCCACCGACAAACAGTGTGAGCTCTAGCTTTTGTACATCCTCACCAGAAACTAGTGTTTTCCTATTTTGTATTTTAGCCATTTTGGTACGTGTGCAGTGATAGGATTGGGTTTTTGATTTTTATTTCCTCAATGTCTAATAATGGGAAACAACATTTTCACATGCTTATTTGCCATATGGATATCCTCTTTGAAGAAATGTCTGTTCGTGGTTTCTGGTTTTGTTTTTGTTTTTTTGCTCATTTTCTAATTGGTATGCTTTTATGTTGAGTTTTTAGAGTTTTAGAAAATATTCTAAATACAAGCCCTTTATCAGATATGTCCTTTACAAATATTTCTCCTAGTTTAGAAATTATTTGTTGATCCCCTTCACATGGACTATCACAGAGCAAAATAACTGAATCTTGATAAGGTGCTATTTGTCAATTTTTTATGTTATAGGTTAAATGCTTTTAATATTCAAGTGTTCATGTTTGTTATGAAAATTTTACTAAGCATATAATGCTGATGTAAATCTATTTGCCAACAGTATTTTTAGATATTTTATGTTGTTTTCTTGAATCTTTTTGTTCCTAGAAGCTCTTAGAAATATCTCTTTATCCTTAATGTCCTTAAACATCCTTAGAATTCATCTAGACATACAGATCTTTTTATTTAAAAAAGTCTTGCTAAATACTTGATGATCAGTCAAGAATTTATGAATTTATCAGGTTTTCTTAAATGTATGTCTCTCCTCTATTGACTCATTTCTTCTAGAATACTTAATGGAAACGTGTTTCAGTTTGGGGGTCTAACCTCTATCTTTTACCCCCCCCCTTTTTTTTTGCTATTCATATATATTTGATTGTTTTTCATAGAGGAAAAGTTTCTCCACACCATCTTCCTAGCAAATTTGTATTACATTTTGTCCATCTGGCACAGAAGCCCACTGATCATAGTTATAATTTTCATGAAATCTTAGTGATTATTTCTCATGAATATAAACTTTATTCTGAAGTCCTGCCCTGCTCGTCGTGTTGTTTCCTAGGATGTGGGATCCTGTGCTCATTTATTGGCTTTGTGATTATACCTGTTAGAAAGCAATTTGGGAAATTGTGCCTTCATTTAAGGAAGGCGCCATATACATCTCTGATGCTTATACTCCATTCTGTTTGAAGGAGGATGAACACAGCACCTGAACATACTAACAGCTGGCTGGGTACCTTGACTGCTAGACCTCCCTTCTTTTTCTCCAGGTGTAAGGAGAACCACCCTGTCTTTCTGACTCAGGCTCATAGAGTCATGGCTCCTGTATCTGCCTGCAGGTAGAATGTCCTGCAGGGCATCAAGCATCGGGTGTAAGCTCCATCCGTAGTGTGACTACTTGTTTGCTCCTTCTGTTGCACCTTGGCTAATCATCTGGCCTTGGCTTCAAGTCTCCATTCTGCCTTCCCTCGCTGGTCCTTCACTTCTGGGATGATTATGCCTGAAAGCACGCCTGCTACCCCGTTTCACATTTTCCATGAGAACTTTCTTATGGGAAATATTCTGGGGTTCCATTCCTTGAGTTAATTTCTTCTGATTTCCATCTTCCAGGCACATCTCAAAATATCTGGTTCCTGACGCTTCTTTTTATATTCCAGCTTGAAGTGTGTGTGTGTGTGTGTGTGTGTGTGTGTGTCTAATTTATTATTCTACCAGGTTGGAGAAGAAGCCAATAACATAAACTTTGTCTACCAACTTAGTTTACAGACTGTACATGAGCCTGGAAAATCGACTTTCCATTAAAAAACACTATTTGGATATTGACATGGAGACCACAATTTGAAACGGTCATGTCAGGAATCCCTTTATATATGTGACTGTAAAGGGAATCAGGCAGACATTCATCTGAGTTTGTGGCTGTCTGGCTAACTGGTGTATCACAGGCATAACTCTTGCATAGCCCTGGGGGATAAATAGGTAAGGAATCCTGTAAATGACAATACCCGTTAAGTGGCAATAGGTTCGAGCATGTAAACCATTTTTCCAAAGAAAATCTCATATAGAGTCTCAGCATCTAGGTTGAGACCAGAGGAAGGTGTGGAAATTCTGGCTGAAGTTCTTTTCATTCATAACAGGGCATCACCCTGAGGCTCCTGTCAGGAATCTTCAGGCTCCAGAGGGCAGTTCGACATCCAAGATTACAGTGATAATATATTTGCTTAAACACACATTCAAAAACAAACCAGACATATTTTGGTTCCAGAACTCTTCTCCTGAATATTGCAATAATATTTTGCATTTGTTTTGTCTTTATTTTCTGTGAAGTCCAGACTATCACAGAGAATTAGATAGGAGAAGAATAAATTTTTTTCTTTTTAAATTTTTTTTTATAGGGGTTCTTGTCTTTACTAATAAGTACCCAAGAGACAAAACTGCCCAAAGTAATATATTGAGTGCCAGCTAAAAATAGTAGTCCTGTGTTCTTACCATAATGTATGACTATTTTTTGAGTAGCCAAAAATGGGAAGAAGTTTCCCAGTAATTTAGAATACTCCTGGTAAAGACCAGTAAAGATCTAGAGATACAAGATATTTACCCTAAACTAAGTTGCTATCTTAAAGTCATGAGTTTGCAATTTGAATACTGTCTTTGAAGCTTGAAGGGAGGGGTTCAGGACGGTTGTTCCTCCCAGAATGAGTCACTGTGACATGTGGATTATTTTGAACTGAAGGCAGTTGAGACCCTTTGTGCTTTAAAGAAACATTTGACCCTCCTTTACGCACATAGGAGAATCTAAATTGGGGGTCTTTCCCAGTATGAGGGTTATTAACAAAGATAAATTTTGTCTGAGTGACACATCTGTATTTTAGGGCAAACATCTAATTACCAAACATTTGTTTTTCTTATCAGCCTCTGAAATGCATTCCTCTCCTGTGATATCCCAGGCCCCTACCCCTTCCTCCTTAGTTCAGAATGCCATATAGACCTCAATTTGCCTGTCTTTGGAATTTCCATGTCTATGTGGATTTCCTGTACATACACTATTAAATTTGATTTTCTCCTGTTAATCTGTCTCATGTCAATTTGATTTTTATTCCAGCTAGAAGGAATTTTCAGGGGACAGGAATTGTTGCTTCTTGAACCAGCTGAAAATTGGTATTGTCAAAACATTGATAAATCACTTCAGAAAAAGTCAAATGATTTTTAGGCAATTCAGAATATATTTGAGAAGATACTAGATCAGCCAGCACTGTAAATGTGTGAATTATTGTTATAGTCCTTAAACATTATATAATGTATATAGCCATTGAAGAAGAGCAACATTGCAATTGCCTTTTTTTTTTTTTTTTAATTTCTTTTCAGTGTAACGGAATTCATTGCTTTTGCACCACACCCAGTGCTCCATGCAATCCGTGCCCTCCTTAATACCCACCACTTGGTTCCCCCAACCTCCCACCACAAGCCCCTTCAAAATCCTCAGGTTGTTTTTCAGAGTCCATAGTCTCTCATGGTTCACCTCCCCTTCCAATCTCCCCCAACTCCCTTCTCCTCTCCATCTCCCCATGTCCTCCATGTTATTTGTTACGCTCCACAAATAAGTGAAACCATATGATACTTGATTCTCTCTGCTTGACTCATTTCACTCAGCTTCATCTCTTCCAGTCCCATCCATGTTGCTACAAAAGTTGGGTATTCATCCTTTCTGATGGAGGCATAATACTCCATTGTATATATGGACCACATCTTCCTTATCCATTTGTCCGTTGAAGGGAATCTTGGTTCTTTCCACAGTTTGGCGACCGTGGCCATTGCTGCTATAAACATTGGGGTACAGATGGCCCTTCTTTTCACTACATCTGTATCTTTGGGGTAAATACCCAGTAGTGCAATTGCAGGGTCATAGGGAAGCTCTATTTTTAAT
Organism: Mustela putorius furo; assembly: GCF_011764305.1. NCBI lineage: Eukaryota > Metazoa > Chordata > Mammalia > Carnivora > Mustelidae > Mustela > Mustela putorius. Next base: position 2,115,754 of record NW_025421577.1, read on the forward strand.
TTCATGAGGAATCTCCACACTGTTCTCCAAAGAGGCTGCATCAACTTGCATTCCCACCAACAGTGTAAGAGGGTTCCCCTTTCTCCACATCCTCTCCAACACATGTTGTTTCCTGTCTTGCTAATTTTGGCTTTTAAAATTGCTTTAACCATATCTAAGCAAATAATTCTGCCCTTGGCCACTTATTAACATTCCCTTCAATACAAAAGAATTTCAATTAACATTATTCTTGAACCAAAGAATGTGATAAGGTCATCATCTTCACTTACAGACTGCATATGAACCTAAAAAATCATTCAGCTACAAAATGTAATTGGAATGTTAGTACAGAGATGATAACTTAGTGTAGAGGTCTGTGTACTTTTTTGGTAAAAGGCCAGTAGTAAATATCTCAGCCTTCACAGGTGCCATGGTCTCTGTCCCCATCGCTTTGTGCTGCTGCTCTAGTACTAAAGCCCCAGAGGCAAGACACAAATCAATGACCAAGACTGTGTAACAATAAAACTTTATCCACACAGACAGCAGGCTGATTCTGACCAGCGAGCTATGTTTTGTTGACCCCTGACACAGAGTATTTACTCAGTTTTGCACACAGTCATTCAACAAATATCTATGGAGCATCTATACATTCCAAATGGGTATTAAATCCTAGGCAGATGAAAATATGTGAAATATTCCAAACTTTAAATTGATTATAGTCTGACATGAAAAACAGAGACGAAGTTACTGTAATAGATAGAGAGGAGTGTTGGATACAGGCTTGCATGGGATGTCAAGGGAAGAGAGAACTTTTAACCACAACTGGTCAAAAGATGAAGGGAAGGAAGAAAATATTTGCAAACCCCTTGCTGCATTCATAGGTAAATCCGCCTTTCCTACAGTTCCCCAAGGCTTAGAAACCCAGTTCACGCTGTAAGGATCTATTCAGGCAATTCAACTACAAAATCTCTAACTTATGGGTGAGATCTTGTCTGCAAGAGTAACCCCTTAGATAAGCTTTCTAGGGCCTCACAGTGAACAGCAGTTGAATGAATGGGTCCCTTCAGTTAAAACTCTTAAACTTCAAATATTGTTATTTGCTAGCTGGAGCAATGTGATTACGTGCTTTGGAGTTATGGTTTCATATATCTTATGTATCTTATTTTTTGGGTAAGGCAGCCTTGTTCATAGCTCATTTATATTTCTGTTATGACGGTTACCATATCAACTATCACACATCAGTTTATATATGTGTCTTCCCTTCAACTTTAATCTTCTCCAAAAGATGAACACTTCCTTGGTTAAGGTTCTATAAGTTATATGGAACAAAAAAAAAAAGAACACTTTCAAGCTTGTATATGTAAAAGGAAAGTTTTCTAGAATGACTTGTTCTTCAAAATCGGAAATAGAAGCTAAAAGCATCTCTGGGACTCTTGCGGCCCCAGGGCCAGGCCTGGAACTGAAAAGACCAAGCCAGATGCCTAGGTCCACAGGCTTGCTTCCCTTTGCTTCCTGTGTTTTATCACCTCATTCCCTGCCTAATGATTTATCAGATATTCTATGTTCATACAGGGTAGAAAATAGTTACCTCTGTCCGTGTTCCATCATTAAATAAAGTCAGTTCTGTCCCAAATCCAAACTCCTGGGACTGAGGATTTGGTTCCAGATGAGGTTTGGTGTCCAGCCCTGAGCCCTTCTTCCTTGCCTGAAAAGCAGGCTTCTACACAGCACGATCGTAGAATGCGTGCACCCCTTTTGTCATGAAGGATCCACTTTAAGAGAAAAGCGATTTAGGCCAAGAATCGTAGTTGAACTATTTGTTTTCATCTCCAGGGTATTGTGCAATGCCTGGAACACCGAAGCAATCCAGACTAGAAATGACTGCTTCGAACTAAGGCAATGGCAATGAAGATGGTGAGTAGCAGATTGGGTCATAAATATTTAAGAGGCAGGATTTGATGATGAATATAGGATGTGAGCAATGAAGAAGATGGTTGAAATGAAAGGACATTTTTATGTTGTGGATTCAACAAACACAGAGTCCCCTGAAGAGACAAGATTGCATGAGTTGCTCATTAGGGTGTGGGATTTTAAATTCTGTTAAATATTCTCCTGGTGGGTGAGATAAATATACTGTGTAATGTAGAGGGACATGTGTTCATCTCTGTGGGGAATCAAGTGATTGGATTAGGTAGAGACCCATTCTCTCCTTCTAGCTTTTTCTCCCCACCCCCCACCCCATCCAATTTTGCTCAGCAAAGGAGGCTTTTCCGGCTAGATGCAGAAACAGTGTACAGGAGTACTTACAAAGAGAACTATGAGTCACCATAATTAAGCCAAGTAGGGGACGGAAGTGCTAGGCCAGCACACACTGATTTGTATGGAAGTAGCTGAACATTTTCTCGATTTGGCTGATAAATGCCACTCCTCCAGTTTTAGGGATGAAATGATTGCCTACCACCTTTGCATCATTACTTCTTTCCCCGGGGCCTGAGTGGGAACATAGAGCTGCAGATGAATGAATCAGAGATTGTATTTAAGACATCCTTGGCATAGAATTTCCTGCTGAGAATCTAAACTGAATACTTGCTTCAGAAAAGCAATTTTAAAAACTTCTCTGAGAACAAAAGAGCAATCATGGTTGAAAAAATTGTAGTTGTTATCTGTGCATGTGTGTGTGTGTGTGTGTGTGTGTGTGCAATCATTTGCCAGAACTGCTCACAGGACTGCCTATGGAAGGGATGCTGAAGGCGTCACATGGGGGAGGGCTGTGAAGCTTTCTTCACTTTCTGGGTCCCCTACTTTACCTGTACCTCTCCAGGTTGACCAACCTGGAAGTGCTATGAACCCCATTCTTGTGGGTGTGTATGGAAGCTTGTTATGTAGGCATCACTGATTAAGCCCTGGTCTTGGTGACCGATTAAACTTTTGTCCTGACCCCTCTCTCCTCCCTAGGGGTCAGGATTTGGGTTGAGAGTTCCAACCCCTGACACAGTGGGTGCCCCATCTTTGGAGCTTTCCAAACATCACCTCATTAACACAAATGCACTGTGGTTGAAAGGGACTTATTATGAATAACAAAAGGCCTTTATGGTTCTTATCGCCTAGGAAATTCCAAGGGTTTTAGAGCTCTGCCAGAAGGGAATGAAGACTGAATATATATTTCTTATTAAAAGTCACCATATCACATTACCCTTTCTGAAAATGTATTATTTCATGCATATTAATTGTTTGTATGTGTGCATCTATTTTTGTGACAATAGCTCCTAGAGACTGATCCAATTTATTTGAATTTTTCAATTAGCTGATAATAGCAAGTTTTTATGGGAATAATAGTAATTATATTCTCTAAATGGACCTATTCTAAATTCAAATTAAGATAAAAACTGAGTGAAAAACGGCTTGCTGAAAAAAACTATCTTGCATTCTAGTACTTCAATAACTAATTCATTTCACATTCAAAACACGAAAGCAACATAGTGCTACTTAAAATTTTTCTTTTATATTTTCTGCTTTTATTATGAGGTGAATGTGTAATTACAGTAGTGATGTACTAATTTTTTGCTGCTCTCTTGAGCAAAACGAAATCAAGCCAGCCTGAAATAACACAAAAAATTTTCATTAGGGAATGATTTTATATAATTGATCTGATATTGTTTTCAGATACCATTGAGCACTGGGGATGGAAGCAGGCTGGTTCTGAGGACCCAGAGAAGGGTCCTGTCAGACCAGCCAAGAGGGTTCGCGACTTCGTACAGGATAGAAAACGAACGTGAGCTGGAGAAAATGAAAGAGTCTATCAAATTGTATGACAGAGTAGAGCAGATTGAGTGTCTGGAGACTCTGAAGAAAAGGAGAGTGAGTCTTATTGTCACTTGTGGTTAGGGTTTTAGACTGGAAAGCAGTCAAGAGTATGTGTTCTGTCAGGAATCCAAGGTAAGATCTGATTAAAGACAGGTGACAGGTATTATTTTATGAGTCATCAAAGGTAGGGGGAGTTGATGCCAGCCATTGGCCAAGGAGATTTGTTTGAAGGTATTATCCTGGAACATTAACTTTGGGATCTGGCTCTCTTTGATGTTATTGGGTGTTTGGGGGCCTAGGAGAAACTCAGAGAATGATGAGCTTTCTTGCTTACCCCTTTGGGATACAAATATAACTTCTTTATTTTTTACTCAGACACAAGTGAAATATAGATCATGAGAAAATGAGGCCTGGCAGGAAAATATCAATAATGGAGCCTCTCCAAAATGGAATCCCTTCAGCTTTCCTATCTTACTGGGCGTTCACAAGTTTGAGAAGCTTTTCTTTAGTCTTTGAGCAAGGACCTGAGCAGAGATTGTGAGAATAGTAAACTCTCAAAAGAACAGAAATGCTATTTTTTTTCTTCTATATATGTTGGTCCTGCTAAGAATAGAATATTCTTTGTAACTTCTGTTTTGAAGTAAATAGAAAATTTTATGTAACTAAAATAGCATGAATGAATGTGGGTTATTTGAAATTTTAGAAGTCTAAAATGGAGGCACCTGGCTGGTTTAGTCAGTAAAGTGTGAGACTCTTGATCTCAGGGTCATGAGTTTGAACCCCATGTTGGGTGTGGAGCATACTTAGAAATAAATAAGTAAATAAAAATTAAAAGTCTGTATTTAGACAAATCAAATATTTTGTCACTCATTTATTTTTTCTTTAGACTAAATTATGTTATTGTCCAAAATGAAAGAGTATTTTGTCTTATGGAGACCAGTAGAATAGGAGTTAATTTGATGATAAATTTAATTTCCTATTTTATGGAAATCTTTTTCTAATCAATGCCTTAGATTTCATATATAATTTTAATGAATTCTTTTAAAAAATTAGATAATTTTAAAGTTTTATAATATTTTTGCAGCCCAAGCAATGAAATATTGCATAAATGTTTTTTTAAAAAACTACTTTAAAAATATTAAGCAAAAGTATTATTACAATGGCTACACTTCTTAAATGTAAAGTGGTTGTGAGTGTCACTGACTTCATCTTTCACTGGATCAGATACAGAAGTGGGAAGCTGCTTATGTTCACACAGTTCCCCCAAAGCCCTAAGAGGGCTACCTCACGACTGAACATCTGTTCCTCTCCCAGCCGACTACTCTTCCTCAGGCCGCTGGTTTCCATTTCCTCCTCAGACTGCAACTGGTTCCCAGAACCTCGGTCAGGCTCTCCAGGCCCTCTGCCTCTCTTCTGCTTGAGTTCTCTTACAGACCGGACTCATCCCAAGTTGTCTTATAAGCAGTGATTGTAAGGCATGTGGCCCCAAGCAGGGTGACCTTTCATTCTACCCCAGGACCCGGGCAAGCAGGATTTAGTTACGATTAGAGAAGATGAGATTGGAAGGGGGTAGGTGATTTAGATGTAGGCAGTAGACTGTTGGGACATTGGACCAGGAAAGATTTTAAGTGATTAAAACTAACTCATAATCAATAATCATAGGCACAGTCATCGTAAGAATGGTTCAGAAGAGAATCATGGCTGGAAGAAGAAGAAGGAAGAAGAGGAGGATGAATAAGAATGAGGAGGAGGAGGAGGAGAAGGAAATAAGGAGGAGGTGGAGGTACGGAGAGAAGAAAGGGAGGAGGGGGAGGAGGAAGAGAGGAAGAGGAAGAGGGAGAGGATGGAGGGGATGGAGAAGAAGTATTGAGTGTCCTCTATGTGCCAGATGTCCTTCTAAGCTCTGGACAGCACATAAGTTATTCAATTTGAAAATGAAATAAGCATACAAACAGAAAATATCCAAAATATACTATTTTGTTCTTATTATTCCATTAATAGCGCATAGTGGAAACAACGGTCCCAAGTTGATGGAACATCCAGTAAGCCTTGTCCAAACACAACCAAAAAGTATATTTCCTTTTGCTCCAAAGCAAAGTTTATTCAATTCTTTAGCCAACTTGGGCTGTTGGTTAAGTGTTTGGAGAGATATAGAGGGACGTTCACATGCACCGCTGGATTTCAAAGAAATGCAGTGGGGTGCTGCAAAACAGGGACCAGGGTGCACAGAAGTCTTGCTTTGCCACTTAATAAGCAACAGCTGCCTCAGGCAAGTGTTTCCCTTGGGGGCTTAGTTCCCCACTGCCTAATCTCTAACTGGTCTTCCGGATACAAGAAACTGTCACCACCAAATTACTTAAGTGAGTAGCTGATAATTTACGCAATCTTACAAAATTATTTCCAATGCCGGTGCTTACAAGATTTTGTTTGTTTGTTTTTTGCATTGTCCGAAGATCATAGTTAAGTTTTGGCAATGAGTAAACAACACACGGCAGTCTGTAAAAACATGAAGCAAGGTCTACCTACCGCTGGATCTCACTTGTGGGTTCAGAGTAAAAACGGTGTGAGCATGCTGATTTCCCTGGGTGAAGAATCAGCATTTCTGAGTTTTAAGAAACTTTACTGTCCTCAAAAAAGATTGGGACTTGTGCCAATTTTTGCAGATGGGTCACGTTGTGACATACTGAAACAGAAAGCAGCTGTGTGCTTTAATAGAACAATTTCAGACAATTTTCCTCAAAAAAGACGCATAAGAGCAAGGTGTCCATCTCTTCATGCTTTTGCCACTAATTTTTTCCTTTTTTGAGAACGAGGTAGCCTGCAGATATTTGGCCCATATGGCATTTTTAGTGGAGTATTTTGGATTCACTTTCTTGGATGGCTGTAGATAGCCAGAACCGAGATTCATAACAGGCGTGTGTTCCCCAGGCTTGGCATTGACTTTTAACCATTAGATGATAATATTAGACAAAACCAAGTTAGGGATGTTTACCAGAAAGCAGTGGGGAGTTAGGATTTATGTTTTTGCCACTGTTCAACATTATTATTATGTATTATGTTCAACATTCTTATTAACATATTTTACAACATTTTTCATACTGATATATTTTATAAAATTTGACAATCTGTGATGTCGAAGTGTTTTCTTCCTATAAATTATCTACCCATTATGATAAGGGGAACTGAGGTTATGCAAGTACTATGACATTTTATTTAACATTATGTGCTTCATAATACTCAAGGGGAGTCAACATAGACCATGAGAAAAGAGAAGAGAATTTTATTCAAAATCTCTTGTGTGTCATAAGAAATTTTATTGAACTTAAATAAGTGTTAGTCAAATAATCAAAGAAAATATTTTCATGTTGAATCCTACCTCATTTAAGTTTCAGTGCTATGGTCAGGTACATACTCATCAGAAAGAACCCATGAACTAAACACATCCACAGACACAAACAGCGGCAAATATCTCATTCAAGCACTTCATTGCAAATGTGGCTGTCCTGCCAAGGTGGCCTGGGCTTCAAGAATGACTCTGGTCTCTTTGTAGAACCATCAGTGGGTCTGGAATGCTGAGTCAATGAAGAAAAACAGTACAGTCCAGAGTATAGTCTGACTGACCCTGCCCAATGGCAATACCCAAGTTCAGGGTCATGTGTCCTCACCTGGAGGTCGTTTGCACCCATGTAAACCTTCACTGTCTCTAAAAACATGACTTTTCTCTGCTCCAAGTTTCTTCTCTCCACCCGGTATACTCCTTAAGGGAGAAAATGAAGACAGAAGTGATAGATACTGGCAAGATACATTTTATTTTATTCTTTTCATTTTGAGTATAGTGTGGTGTAGGAAAGATGTTAGGGTTCAAAGCTGAATTCTTGAGATGTCTTTGGTGTGAAAAGGTGATTTTATTAAAGCACTGGGACAGGACACATGGGCAGACAGAGCTGGACTGGGGTCATGAGGATTGGCCCATTATATACTTTCAAGCTGGAAGGGGGTTAGGGAGAGAGTAAGTCTCTAAGGAATTTTGGAAGCAGGATTTCCAGGTCCTTGAGGGGCTAGCTATTAGGAAAAGGTCATTTATTACTGTCTAATAAAACCTCAGTCATAAGGCCCCTCAAATGTATATTGGTGGGTCATATGCTTGGAGGGTGATTGCTAACATGTATCTTAGGGATAGAAATAACAGAAGTTTCCAAAGTTTCCAAATTTTTATTTGTTAAAGTAGATTTACAGGATCCTGGGGGTCGGGCTAAGATTAGCAAAGTATTAACATTGAGGCAGCTGAGTTCCTAGAGCAAGGTCATTCTGCTTGTTTTGAGGACTTGTCAGTGGGCTGTAGGCAGTGAGGAAATTTTTCTCAAAAAAAAATTTTTTTTTTTGGAGACCAAAAAAATATCTTTGTCTCCCATATCAGTGGACATACAATGTTACGGTTTCAGGTGATTTGACAAGTTTATACATTATGCTACACTCCCCACAAGTATAGCTACCATCTGTCACCGGTTAACATTGTTACAATAGTAGCGCTGATATTCCCAATGCTGGTGTTTTATTGCGGTCTGTACTCATTCCACGACTGGAAGCCAGTATCTCCCTCTCCCCTTCACCCATTTTTCCCATACCATCTGCCCCCTCCACACACACACACTTCCTTCTGGCTACCATCAGCTTGTTTTCTCTATTTATAGGCTGATTCTGCTTTTTCTTATTTATTTGTTTGGTTTCTAGATCTGGAAAGATATTTTATTGTCTCTCTTCAGGAGCAAGTATCAAGAGGAAGTTGGAGAATACACATCAGTGGGATTTACTTGTTCTAACCATGATGAAGAAATAAAATGGCGTGACAATATTGAGAAGGATTCAAACTGGTTAGTTAACTAGAATACTGCTACCCAAGCAGCTGTGACTTTAACTTTTATGCTCATGATAGTGAATCCCATAATTACATGTTGTGTTTATACCAATTTTATTTTTTTAGGGTTCTTTTGTGAAGTAGATTATATTTTTAAAGAACTTTCAAATTTATATTTGTCTTAAATAGAAAAACACTGTCTTAGAAATAGCATCAATTAAATGTATAGAAGAATAATTAGAGATTAATTTTTAAAGTTTCTTTTTTTTTAACTTTATTTTTCTAGGGCAGTTTTAGGTCCACAACAAAATCAAGAGGAAGGTATAGAAATTTTCCATATAGCCCTGGCCCACACTCATGCATAGACTTTCTTTAAAGTTTTTGGGGTTTCACTTATTTATTTGGCGGGGAGAATGGGAGAGATGTGTAGAGGGAAAGAGAATCTCACAGACTTCATGCTGAGTGCAGAGCCTCACAGGAGGCAATCCCATGACTCTCAGACCACAACCCCTGCCCAAACCAAGAGGGACTGTACCACCCAGGTGCCCTCATGCCTAGCCTTCCTTGCCATCAGTGCTCCCCAGCAGAGTGGTACATGAGTTACAGCTGATGAACCTGCACTGACATGCCAACCCCCCAAATCGGTTTACATTACGGTTCCTTCTTGGAGCTCTACATTCATTTCATGAGTTTGGACAAATGTATAATGACCTGTACTTACCACTATAGTATCATCTGGAGTATTGTCCTTGCCCTAAAAATCCTTGCTCTGCCTATTTATCCCTTACCCCTTTCCTCCTTAACTTCTGAAAACTACTACTTTTTTGGCTGTTGCCATAGTTTTACCAATTAATCTTTTCTTTTTTAAATATAAGACAGAGATACAGTATAATATGAGGCAGGGTTTGGAAATGCTTTCCTTATTCTTGGAGTAACCAAAAGATGACAAATGTAAATAACTCTTCCAAGCAGCAAAACAAATCTCTAGCAGAGGCAAAAATCTGCAATCAGTTTTTTTTTTTCTTTTTAAGACTACCCTGTATTTTTTCACAGTAGTATATTTGCTTTATGATCCCAGCTTCTAAGAAAACATTGTGAACCAATTGACTTCATTTAACAGAGAAAAATTATATTAACTGATTTTTAGGATATGTGTCTTCTGTTTCTTTTTTTTTTTATTATTTTATTTATTTATTTGACAGGCAGAGATGACAAGCAGGCAGAGAGGCAGGCAGAGAGAGAAAGGGGAGAAGCAGGCTCCCCACTGGGCAGAGAGCCCGATGCAGGGCTCCATCCCAGGACCCTGGGATCATGACCTGAGCCAAAGGCAGAGGCTTTAACCCACTGAGCCACCCATGTGCCCCTGTGTCTTCTGTCTTAATATGTATATTTTCTGGCTTAAGACAAAAAACACATATTTTCTGAAATTCCTTTTAGGCTCATCTTCCTAAAAGGAATTTTCATGTAAACAATTTTTCTGTTAAGAAACTGATTTGTCAAAAAAATAAAATAAAATAAAATAAAAACAAACTGATCTGTCGGGGTACCTGTGTGGCTCAGGTTGTGATCCCAGGGTCCTGGGATTGAGCCCCGCATTGAGCTCTCTGCTCGGCGGGAAACCTGCTCCCCTCTGCTCCCTCTGCCTGCCTCTCTGCCTGCTTGTAATCGCTCTCTTTGTCAAATAAATAAAATCTAAAAAAAATTAAAAAAAAAAGAAACTGATTTGTCTTTTTTCTTAATTATTTTATTTTTTTTAAAGATTTTTATATGTTTGACAGAGAGAAAATAGGAGCAGGAGAAGAAGCATGAAGAGGGAAAAGTAGGCTCCTTGATGCAGGACTCGATCCCAGGACCTGGGGATCAGGACCCAAGCTAAAGGCAACTGGTTAACTGACTGAGCAATGCAGGCACCCAAGAAACTGGTTTGTCTTGAGTTTGGGTTCTAGCTATTTAACTGGGAAAAGAGACACTAACCAGTAGAGGCACTTAAGGGACTGCCTTCCCCTGAGTTCTTACCTCCCATCAGAGGAGCTGAGCTGTCATGTGAAGAAATCCATGTGTAGCAAAACAGAGTTTTCCACTTCATATAAACTGCAGTAAAAAATGATACACATTCCCATTGATATTTTATACCTTTTGGGTGTCATTAATTTGGACAGCAAAAATAAAAATATTGAAATGAATATTTTCATAATCATTTATTAAAATCAGAGACACCCCCTTGACTGTGCAGGCATTGCAAAAATGTCCATTCTTTAACTGTTTAATCAGTCGGTGCCCATTATGTACTCACAAAACAGTAAATTCTTCTAACTTGACCCAAACCTTAAGAATTGTCATTTTTAATGTTCCGTTCTGTTTTTTTTCTCTCTCTCCCTATTTTTAGAGAGAGAGGGAGCATGTGAGTAGGAAGGTTCAGAGGGACAGGGAGAATCCCAAGCAGAAGTTATGATTAATGATTAATGAGCTGTGTGCCTACCTGGAGACAACAGCAAAACAAATACTGCAATTAAATTTAATAAAGTAGAATAAGAGGAAGATAAAGATAAGTGCTTATATCTATGATCTAGAATGGGAAGATATAATTGAGAAACAACAAAGCCGAAAGTTGAGTTTTTAAAAAAATAACATTAAACATGGTCCAATACATGGCAAATTTGATCTTGGAGAAAGGAGAGAGAGAGAATGGGTGGGAAGAGGAGTAAAGGTGTATTCTTTTCACTGCTCTGTTCGTTCCTTTTCCAGTTCACTAGGGTGTACGTGTGTAGAACGAGAGGGATTCAGAGATTATTTTTTCTTTGCTCTATTTATTAGCCTAGCAATGCTGTAAGTGATACATTTTTTTCTTTTGACTGTCCAGAGTCTAGCTGTGTTATAGTTGCCAGACCCTGTAGAGTATGTAGCTTCTCCTATTTCTGAAAATTAAAGCCTTGACTGCTCCAGATCCCAGAATGTATGCAACTGATTTGGGGCTGGACCCTGGACACTGAGAGAGAAAAATCCCCCCTTTGCGTGCGTTAGCTGTGGTTAAGAGAGGACTCGAGGACAGCCTACAGAATTTGCATGAGGGAGAGCATGGGGAAAACATAGCATCTTTGTTCTGCTGTGAAGAGGTCAAGGGCTCTGAGAGGGAATCAGGCAGCACTGGGCTCCGCCTTTCCTTCCAGGTGATGGGACTGGTCCCTGAGAGCCACCTTGTCTAATAGTGATCTTTCCATCAATAGTCTCACACCCCTGCTGGCAGTCAACCCCCTACACTGGGCCTAGAGTTTTATAGGTCCCAGAAAGGGGTGGGGTTGCAATTACAAATATTTTAGTTTAATTTTTACCTTCTCTCCTGAGTGGGAGCGCACATTAAAGGTGAAACTTCCCAGGATCTAAACGCCTCGTCAAGTTTGACAGTGATGTATCACCCCCAGAAACCTGCAGAGCTGAACAGGCTCGCAACCAAAGAAGTCAGTAGGTGTGTGTGTGTGTGTGTGTGTGTGTATTAGAACCAGGAGAGTTGACAGCAAGCATTTCCCAGTTTTATGTTATTTTAAAATATGAAAATGAAAAGTTACATGAGGAGGGAGGTGAGGGAAGATGTTTTAAACAGAGGGAACAACATATGACATCCTTCGGGGCTGCGAGGCAGGAAAGATGCTTCAGAGAACCGAAATAGAGCAAATAAGCGTGGCTTGTCTGGACGGATGCTGCATTCTGGGGAGGCACGTAGACCTTTTTAGAAAGTTTTCATACTTTATCCTGCCTTTGCCAGTTCCTTCTTGGAACTTACAGGTTAAGTTTCACTAGATTCAAAAAACACATGTAGCCTACCTTCCAGAAGGAGCTGGTGGTACCTGGCATGGGCACACAGTATTCTGCTGAGAATTAACACATTTTTGAGTGTTTAGATTTGTGAAAGACATTCTCCTGCAGGTAAGGTAATGAGGAGGCTTGTCCACCTAGGATTTTGAATAAATGCCAGAAGGGAAGGTAGTCTTTGGTCTCCACAGCAAACAGCCTCAGCTTCTATCCCACAGCATGTTTGTCAGAAAGGCAGGTCACTGTGCACTCAGGGCCCCTCTCCAGGCAAACTTTTGGTGTATTCCTGCTCTCTGCCTACTTGTGATCTCTCTCTCTCTGTGTCAAATAAATAAAATCTTTAAAAATTATATAAAATGGTTATTTTCCCCTTCCACTCCCCCCATCTCCTTACCTGGAGTTTATTGTATTTTGATGTGCTCATATGCAGGCAGACTAGAGACTTGTCTGTAGTTGTGTAAGGGAGAGTCAAAGCAGAGAACATAAAAGGTCCATCTTCTCTCCTCACAGAATGTCTTGGAGATCTCCCTAGTGTGGGTCCCCCGTATCTTGTCAAAATGTTTTCCTCTCTCCAATTAACGAACAAAACCAAAATGTTATTAGGTTAATGGTAATATTTTCTGTATATGATATCTATATCAAAACAGTACCACCCTCTAGGATGCCTGAGTGTCTCAGTCTGTGAAGCATCTGCCTTTAGTTCGGGTCATGATCTCAGGGTCCTTGGATCGAGCCCCATCTCGGGCTTCCTGCTTAGCAGGGAGTTTGCTTTTTCTTCTCCCTCTGCCCCTCCTCCCAGCTTGTGTGTGCACATGCAGGTTCTCTGTCTTAAATAAATAAATAAAATCTTAAAAAAAAAAAAAAAACAGTACCATACCCAAACCCCAGGAGACTCACATTATTCAGACCCTGTTCTCAAACCATATTATTCAGAGTTTGATATTTCTATCTCCATGAAATCCTGCATTATGAAACCTCTGGATTTGGGGAATATCTTTCTTTCTTTCTTTTTAAGATTTTATTTATTTATTTGATAGAGATGACACGTAGACAGGCAGGCAGAGAGTCGGAGAAACAAGCTCCCCGCTGAGCAGAGAGCCCGATGCGGGGCTCGATCCCAGGACCTTGAGATCATGACCTGGGCTGAAGGCAGAGGCTTAACCCACTGAGCCACCCAGGCACCCCAGGAAATACCTTTCTAATATTATGTTTTGAGTCAGAAGGGGTCAACAGACCATATCAGGGGATAGTCCTTCATACAATGATTCTGGTATTGCTGGGCTAAAAGATCCACTGAATTTGGAGGTCCTAGATTTATGAGAGGAAGCACAGAAAAGCATATATGGAAACTTTTGCTATCATTTTCACATTAGCCAACTGATTGTTGGCTATATAATATATATTATATATATATATATATACCAGAATATAATATATAATGCATTATGTATCATATGTATTTCTGGTTGTGCTGATCCTATTTTTCTAATAAGACCATACAAGTACTCTTTTTTTTAAAAAAAAATATGACTCTGCAGGTTTTCTTGTCTTACTATAACAATTTGAGAAGCTGGCCGGTGTACTGTTTATTTCTTTTTTTTTTTTTTTTTTTAATTCTTTTAAAAAGATTTTATTATTTTTTTTTTTTGGTGTTTTATTTTATTTTATTTTTTTTAAATTTTTAATTTTTGATAAACATATATTTTTATCCCCAGGGGTACAGGTACTGTTTATTTCTAATGAAAAATTTTAAAATCCATTTCATTAAATTTTAAGTTTTATTTAAAAATTTTAAATTTAAAAATTTTGAAATCCAGTTCACTAAATCATTGTTGTGAGAGGCTTTTAACTTACAGAATTTGTATTAGGCAACCAAGGATGCCTGAGAACAGAGCATAAGGTGAAAGGAGCTATGTTTGATCTCTGTATTAACTGACTTGGTCCTACCTGGGGAATTTTCTAAAACATAAGACTGGGGCTGGATTAAATGTGCCACTTTATAAAGAGGATTATTTCTTCCTTTAGCTTATGGATAAGCTATCTTAAATCTTTTCTGGAGAAAAAGCAGACACAAGAGCATATATGTATAATAAAATGTCTCAGAATTTTCTTCTCTTAATTCTACAATGTCAATTTCTATAACTAATAGATGCCCTTTTATGGAACCCATAAGCTTCCCAATTCATGACTTTTCTCTTAATCTACCAAGATCTCTATGAACAGTCATCAAATTAGGTAAAAAAGAAAAAAAAATTCTCTAGTAGAAACAGCTTCAAGTTTTTCAAATCTGGAGGTGGAGGGAAAGTAGAAGGCAGAGCAGAATAAGAAATATCTGCATATTGCTGTGGGAAGGGAAGATGAGCCAGGATCAAACCCCAGGCTGGGGCAGGCAGCTCAGCCATAGGTCCGAGGCACGGGATGGATGTGGAAGGGGATCCTGGCCAGAGTAGTCTGAAAAATGAATATACATTTTCAGGAAGCTAAGATTTCCAAACTCTAACTTGGAGAGGTGGTGAATAGGTAGAACTTACTTGACTTAGGACTTATTCCCTGGCTATGCTAGCCTAATTCAACTAATAAATTTAACCATTATTATTCTGATATTAAGCATGCAAATGATTCTAATTGGAGCCAAAACAGAGATCAAGAATACATATATACAGGATTAAAAATGCAAAGCCTGGGGCGCCTGGGTGGCTCAGTGGTTTGGGCTGCTGCCTTCGGCTCAGGTCATGATCTCAGGGTCCTGGGATCGAGCCCCGCATCGGGCTCTCTGCTCCGCAGGAAGCCTGCTTCTCTCTCTCTCTCTCTCTCTCTGCCTGCCTCTCTGCCTACTTGTGATCTCTGTCTGTCAAATAAATAAATAAAATCTTAAAAAAAATACAAAGCCTTTTTTCATTTCACAAAAATAGCAAAACATATTTTTACTTGGATTAAGTGAAAAAAAGGGAAGGTAACACTTCCTGTTGTAACTTTATCTGTCAAACTGGAATAAAACAATTCACATTCTGTAATATTTTTTGTGTTTTAGTTTATAAAAAGTCCATTAGTGAATGAATTACCTATCCCCCTTGGTTAAAGGTTTTGGTTGGTTTATTTGTTTTATCAGTTTGTGTAATGTATTCCTAGTTAATGTTTCCACGATCAAGAATATATTAACACTTATTTATACCAAATTAATTTTATTTCCCTTTGTCCACTGTGCTTTTCAACTACACTCTTGATACAATTGAATTCACTGGTAATTCAGTAAATTGTGGAATACAGAAATACATAAATATATTTCATCAAATTGCACGAACTATAGTCCATTTTTTCCCAGACAAAATAATAATTCATAAAATATAACATGGATGAGATATTTTTTAATTTGTATGTCTACCATATTCATAGAATGATTCTGAATATTGTCACATTTCCTTGATTCCTGATGAAATTGCCTATGGATTCATACGGTAAATTGTCATTTTATAAATACCAGCCAACACACTTTGCTCATTTTCTAGGTAATTTGTATTTTTCTCTTTGAATTATGGGTGATCTTTAAAAGAACATTAATACAGAAATATTTCTTGAGTCTCTGCTGTGTACCAAGCATTGTTTTAGGCTTGCCAGATACACAGCAGGAAACCATGCAGACAAAGTATCAGTGCCCTCAGAAACTTAAATTCCAATATAAGGGTGCAGGGAAAGACAATTAAAAACAACAGTAAATATCACATCATTTCTGATTGTGCTAAGTGGAAAACGTGCTTTGAGGAAGCTGGTGCTATTTGTGATTTACGTGGTGCCTGTGAAGGTGCCATTTCATGGAATACTTGAGGGAGTAATCCATAAACAATCTTTGGGGTAAGTTTTCCAGACAAGGGGAGTAGACAGTGCAAACTCCAGGCATGGCTGAGCTCCTGCACATTCGATGGACGGTGAGTAGGTCATCGTGGGTGGGACTCAGTGAATGATGGGAAGAATTGTGGTGATGAGGTCTCAGAGGCATCAGAGTTGTCGAGTCACATTGGGAACGTGAGGCATTGGAAGACTGGGTTCTTTACTCCAAGAGATGAGTCTTAGATTTGAGCAGAGGAATGCTGCTCTCAGACAAGTTGTTTTGCTTTGTTTTCATTCTAGTTGCACGCTGTGTAGCGGACCGGAGAGGAAGCAAGAGACCTGTTCCAGTGAAAATCCAAGGGAGTGATGTGTGTGCTTAGTAGAGAGTGGGAGCAGTGGCAGTTATGAGAGGTAGGAATCATGTGTCTATATTTTGGAGGAAAGTTTCTTGAGATTGAATGTAGTGCATGAAGGAGGGGAGTCAACGCGATTACAGAGTATTGACCTGAGTAACTAAAAGGAAGAACTTGCCACTATCAAGGCTGGAGAATCTCTGGGTAGACACAGTTTTGGGGAGAAGATAGAGATGAGGACTTTGTTGTAGACATACTAATTTGCAATGGCCATTAATCATGAGTGAAGATGGCAGTACGCAGTCTGAAATTCAGGGGAAGACTCCCAGACTGGAAATACATAATTGGGAGCCGTCAGCACAGAAATAACCAAGTGAATGGACACAGATAGAGAAGAGGTATAAGCATTAACCCTTGGAGTATTCCAACTGAGGTTAGATTTTAAGGAGTTTTCGGGAAGATGGAGGGAAGGCATCAAGAAAAAGGCAAGATCATAATTTTAAGTATTGTGACAATGTTTAATAGTTTTGGCTGTCTTATTTACCTCTGTAACTTCTTGGGAATTGCTTTTGTGTTGTATGATGTGGAATGTTATGTTATTATCCGTCCCTTTTCCTTTTCTCCACACCATTTAAAATAGTGTCTCTATCTGTGGAGTCCGATGTAGCTCAACAAGGGATCTGTAAATGAGAGTACCATATATCCAAAATCTACAATTTGTTTCATATATCAATTCATCTACCTTTGTTACAACTGCTATTCTTTTTAAAAATATATAATACATTTTATTATATATATATAATATATATTATATATATATATGTTTCATATATTTTAATACATTATATGTTGATTTTTTAAAAAGAATAGCAGTTGTAACAAAGGTAGATGAATTGATATATGAAACAAATTGTAGATTTTGGATATATGGTACTCTCATTACAGATCCCTTGTTGAGCTACATATATTATATTATATTATTATAGTATATATAATATATAATATATAATATTATAGTATATATATATTATATTATAATATTATAGTATATATAGTATATATAATATAATATATTATATATACTATATATGTAGTGATCCATATAGTATATTATATATATATTATATATATAGTATATTATATATACTATAATATTATAATATAATATATATATACTATAATATTATATATTATATATTATATATACTATAATAATATAATATATATATATATACTATAATATTATAATATAATATAATATATATTATATATATTTAATACATATTATTATATAATATGTATTAAATATATTTATATATAATATATAATAAAATGTATTAAATATAATATATTAAATATATATATTTATATATAATATAAATATGTTATATTTAATACATTTTATTATATAATAAATAAGAGTCTTAAATTATATTTAATACATTGTATAATAATAATAACATATAATATATAATAAAATGTATTAAATATATTTATATATTTATATATAATATAAATATGTTATATTTAATACATTTTATTATATAATATATATTATTATTATACAATGTATTAAATATAATTTAAGACTCTTATTTGTTCCGGGGTACAGGTCTATGAATCCTCAGTCTCATACAATTTACAACACTCACCACAACATACACCCTCACCAGTGTCCATCACCCAGCCACTCTATCCTTCCTACCCCCCTCCCCTCCAGCAACCCTCACTTTACTTCTTGAGATTAAGAGCCTTATGGTTATGGTTTGCCTCCCTCCCTAGTCCCATCCTGTTTCATTTTTCCCTCCCTTCTCCCCATGAATCCCCACCCTGCCTCTAAAATTCCTCATATCAGAGAAATCATATAATTGTCTCTCTCTGATTGACTTATTTCACTTAGCATAATATCCTCTAGTTCCATCCACATTTTTGCAAAAAGCAAGATTTCATTTTTTTTGATGGCTGCATATGTACACACATACACACACACACACATATACACATATCTATATACTGTGAGATATATTTGTATCTAACATCTTCTTTATCCATTCATCTGTTGATGGCCATCTAGGTTCTTTCCATAGTTTGGCTATTGTGGACATGCTGCTATAAACTTTTAGGTGCACATGCCCCTTTGGATCACTACATTTGTGTCTTCAGGGTAAATACCCAGTAGTGTGATTGCTGGGTCATAGGGTAACTCTATTTTCAACTTTTTGAGGAACCTCCATACTGTCTTCCAGAGTGGCTACACCAGCTTGCATTCCCAACAATGGTGTAGAAGGGTTCCCCCTTTCTCTGCATCCTGCCAACATGGCAGATCAGACAGATCTGCCAACATCTGTTGTTTCCTGACTGCTTAATTTTAGTCATTCTGACTGGTGTGAGGTGGTATCTCACTGTGGTTTGGATTTGTACTTCCCTGATGCTTAGTGATGTAGAGTACTTTTGCATGTGTCTGTTGAACATTTGGATGTCTTCTTTACAGAAATATCTGTTCATGTCTTCTGCCCATGTTTTGATTGAATTATTTGTCCTTTGGGAGTTGAGTTTGATAAATTCTTTATAGATTTTTGGATACTAGTCCTTGATCTGATAGGTCATTTGCAAATATCTTTGCCCATTCTGTCGGTTGTCTTTTGGTTTTGTTCACTGTTTCCTTTGCTGTGCAAAAGCTTTTGATCTTGATGAAGTCCCAATAGTTCATTTTTGCCCTTGCTTCCCTTGCCTTTGGCAGTATTTCTAGAAAGAAATGTGCTGTGGCTGAGGTCGAAGAGGTTGCTGCCTGTGTTCTCCTCAAGGATTTTGATGGATTCCTTTCTCACATTGATGTTTTTCATTCATTTTGAGTCCATTTTTGTGTGTAGTGTAAGGAAATGGTCCAGTTTCATTCTTCTGTATGTGGCTGTCCAATTTTCCCAGCACCATTTGTTGAAGAGGTTGTCTTTTTGACATTGGACATTCTTTCCTGCTTTGTCAAAGATTAGTTGACCATACAGTTGAGGATTCATTTCTGGTCTCTCTATTCTGTTCCATGGATCTATGTGTCTGTTTTTGTGCCAGTACCATACTGTCTTGATGATGACAGCTTTGTAATACAGCTTGAAGTCTGGAATTGTGATGCTGCCAACTTTGGTTTTCTTTTCCAACATTCCTCTGGCTATTCAGGGTCTTTTCTGGTTCCATATAAATTTTATAACAAATTTTATTTGTTCCATTTTTTTAAAACAGTTGATGGTATTTTCATAGGGATTTTATTAAATGTGTAGATTGCACTAGGTAGCATATACATTTTCACAACTTTTGTTCTTCAATCCATGAGCATGGAAAATTTTCCCATTTCTTTGTGTTTTTCTCAATTTCTTTCTGGAGTACTCTATATATAGTTTTCTGAGTACAGATTCTTTGCCTCTTTGCTTAGGTTTATTCCTAGGTATCTTATGGTTTGGGGTGAATTATAAATGGGATTGACTCCTTAATTTCTCTTTTTTCTGTCTTGGTATGGTGTATAGAAATGCAACTGATTTCTGTGCATTGATTTTATATCCTGACACTTTACTGAACTCTTGTATGAGGTCTAGTAGTTTTGGAGTGGAGTCTTTTGGGTTTTCCACATAAGGTATCATATCATCTGCAAAGATTGAGAGTTTGACTTCTTCTTTGCCAATTTGGATGTCTTTTATTTATTTTTTGTTGTTATTATCTGATTGCTGAGGATAGGACTTCTAGCACTATGTTGAATAGCTGTGATGATAATGGACAGCCCTGACATGTTCCCGACCTTAGGGGAAAAGCTCTCAGTTTTTCCTCATTGAGAATGATATTCACTGTGGGCTTTTCATAGATGGCTTTATGATATTGAGGTATGTACCCTTGATCTCTACACTGTGAAGAGTTTTGATCAAGAAAGGATGCTGTACTTTGTCAAATGCTTTTTAAGCATCTATTGAGAGTATCATATGGTTCTTGTTCTTTCTTTTATTAATGTGTTGTGTCACATTGGTTGATTTACAGATGTTGAACTGCCTTGCAGCCCATGAATAAATCCCATTTGGTCATGGTGAGTAATCCTTTTAATGTACTTTTGGATCCTATTGGCTACTATATATATTTTTTAAGATTTTACTTATTCATTTGACAGACAGAGATCACAGGCAGACAGAGAGGCAGGCAGAGAGAGAGGAAGGGAAGCAGGCTCCCTGCCAAGCAGAGAGCCAGACGTGGGACTCGATCCCAGGACCGTGGGATCATGACCTGAGTCCAAGGCAGAGGCTTCAACCCACTGAGCTACCCAGGCGCCCCTATTGATGAGAATTTTTGCATCCATGTTCATCAGGGATATTGGTCTGTAATTCTCCTTTTTGGTGGAGTCCTTGGGGGATCAAGGTGATGCTGGCCTCATAAAATGAGTTTGGAAGTTTTCCTTCCATTTCTATTTTTTTGGAACAGTTTCAGGAGAATAGGTATTAATTCTTCTTTAAATGTTTGTTAGAATTCCCCTGGGAAGCCATCTGGTCCTGGGCTCTTGTTGGGAGATTTTTGATGACTCCTTCAGTCTCCTCACCAGTTATGGGTCTGTTCAGGTTTTCTATTTCTTCCTGGTTCAATCTGGGTAGTCTATACATCTCTAGGAATGCATCCATTTCTTCCAGATGGTCAAATTTGCTGGTGTATAGTTCCTCATAATATGTTCTTATAATTGTTTTTATTTCTTTGGTATTGGTTGTGATCTCACCTCTTTTATTCATGGTTTTATTAATTTGGGTCCTTTCTATTTTCTTTTTGATAATTCTAGCCAGGGGTTTATCAATCTTATTAATTCTTTCAAAGAACCAGCTCCTAGTTTCGTTGATCTGTTCTACTGTTCTTTTGTTTCTATGTCATTGATTTCTGGTCTAAGCTTTACTATTACTCTCCTGCTGTGTTAAGGCTTTCTTTGCTGTTCTTTCTTCAGCTCCTTTAGGTGTAGGGTTAGGCTATACATTTGAGACCTTTCTTGTTTCTTGAGAAAGGCTTGTATTGTTATATACTTTCCTTTTAGGACTGCCTTTGCTGCATCTCCCAGATTTTTTTTTAAAGATTTTATTTATTTATTTGACAGAGATCACAAGTAGGCAGAAATTCAGGCAGAGAGAGAGGGAAGCAGGCTCCCTGCTGAGCAGAGAGCCTGATGCGGGGCTTGATCCCAGGACCCTGAGATCATGACCGGAGCTGAAGGCAGAGGCCTTAACCCACTGAGCCACCCAGGCACCCCTATCCCCCAGATTTTGAACAGTTGAGTTTTCATTTTCATGAATTTTTAAAATTCATCTTTAATTTCCTGGTTGACCCACTCATCCTTTAGTAGGATGCTCTTTAGTCTCCATGTATTTGAGTTCTTTCCAACTTTCTTCTTGTGGTTGGTTTCTAGTTTCAGAGCATCGTGGTCTGAAAATATGCAGGGAATAATCCCATTCTTTTGGTACCAGTTGAGACATGATGTGTGACCCAGCATGTGATCTATTCTGGAGAATGTTCCATGTACACTAGAGAAGAATGAGTATTCTGTTGCTTTGGCATGGAATGTTCTGAATATATCTATGATGTCCATCTAGTCCAGTGTGTCATTTATAGTCTTTTTTTTTTTTTAAAGATTTTATTTATTTATTTGACAGAGATCACAAGTAGGCAGAGAAGCAGGCAGAGAGAGAGAGGAGGAAGCAGGCTCCCTGCTGAGCAGAGAGCCCGATGCGGGACTCGATCCCAGGACCCTGAAATCATGACCTGAGCTGAAGGCAGCGGCTTTAACCCACTGAGCCACCCAGGCGCCCCTCATTTAAAGTCTTTATTTCCTTGTTGATCTTTTGCTTAGATGATCTGCCCATTCCAGTGAGGAGGGTGTTGAAGTCCCCTACTATTGTTGTATTATTGTTGATGTGTTTCTTTGATTTTGTTATTAATTGGCTTATATAGTTGGCTGCTCCCATGTGAGGGGCATAGATATTTACAATTGTTATATCTTCTCATTGGACAGACACTTTACATATGATATAGTGTCATTTCCCTTCTCTTATTATAGTCCTTGACTTAAAATCTAATTTGTTTGCCATGAGGATTGCTACCCCAGCTTTCTTTGATGTTGATTAGCATGGCAAATTGTCCCCTTCCCCCTTTAAATCTGGAGGCATCTTTGTGTATAAAATGAGTTTCTTGCAGACAGCATATTGATGGGTCTTGTTTTTTTTATCCATTCTGGTACCTTCTGTCGTTTGATTGGGGGCATTTGGCCCATTTTACATTCAGGGTAACTATTGAGAGATATGAATTTAGTGCTATTATATTGCCTGTAAAGTGACTGTTACTGTATATTGTCTCTGTCCCTTTCTGATCTGTTACTTTAAGGCTTTTTCTTTGCTTAGAGGACCACTTTCATATTTTCTGTAGGGCTGGTTTGGTGTTTGTCCTGGATGCTTTTTAGCTCTCCTCCTATTTTCAATGACAGCCTAGCTGGATTCAGTATTCTTGGCTGCGTATTTTTCTTGTTTCATTTCTGTATAGGTCATGCCAGTCCTTTCTTGCCTGCCAGGTCTCTGTGGATAGGTCTGCTGCCAATCTAATCTAGTCTAATCTAATCTTTATACCATTGTATGTTACAGGCCTCTTTCCTGACCTGCATTCAGGATACTTTCTTTGAGACTATTAGAGGATGTGCTGTTGACCTATTTTTATGGATTTTTGAGGGGGTTTCTCTGTGCCTCCTGGATTTTGATGTTGTTTCCTTCCACAGATTAGGGAAATCCTCTGCTATAATTTGCTCCAATATACCCTCTGCCCCCTTTTCTCTTTCTTCTTCTGGGATCCCAATTACTCTGATATTGTTTTGTCTTATGGTATTACTTATCTCTTGAGTTCTCCCCTCGTGGTCCAGTATTTGCTTATCTCTCCTTTTCTCAGCTTCTTTATTCTCCATCATTTGGTCTTCTGTAACACTAATTCTCTCTTCTACCTCATTGATGGTAGCAGTAAGAGCCTTCATTTTTTATTACACCTTATTAATAGCTTTTTAAAATTTCGACTTAGCTAGATTTTAGTTTATTTCACCAGAAAGGGATTCTCTAGTATCTTCTATGTTTTCTTCAGTCCAAGTAGCATATATAATCATCATTCTGAACTCTAGTTCTGACATCTTACTAATGTCCATCCATATTGATCAAGTCCCTAGCTGTCAGTACTGCCCATTTTTTTTTCTTTTCTTCTTCTTCTTTTTTTTTTTTTTTTAAAGATTTTATTTATTTATTTGACAGAGAGAGATCACAAGTAGGCAGAGAGGCAGGCAGAGACAGAGGAGGAAGCAGGCTCCCCGCTGAGCAGAGAGCCTGATGCGGGACTCGATCCCAGGACCCTGAGATCATGATCTGAGCCGAAGGCTGTGGCTTAACCCACTGAGCCACCCAGGCGCCCCATCTTCTTCTTTTTTTTTTTGATGTGAGTTTTTCTGCCTTGTCATTTTATCCAGAGAAGAATAGTTGAATGAGAGAACAAAATACTAAAAGGGTAGCAATGACCCCAGAAAAATACACACTAACCAAATTAACAGAGACCTGAAACTGGGGAGAAAAGAAAGGAAAAAAATATATATATGATTAGGCTTGTGAATGGAACAGAGCCGCACACTTGATTTTGGGTGTATTTTCATCTATTAGACAAAACTGCCACCCAAAATTTTAAAGAAAGAAGAAGAATTAAACACACACACACACACACACACACATACATATACTTGAAAATAAGGATAAACATGATGAAGGGATGGAATATGACTGTAAAGATGAAATTTAAAAAATATTTTAAAAACAGGAATTGATAAGTTGTATAAAAAAAAAAGGAATGTGATGATCAGGGTGGAGTCTAGAACAAAGCCATATGTTAGGTTTAGGCTACATTTTGATCTGTTAGAAGAAACTGTATCCCAAAATTTTAAAGAGAAAAACTTAAATGTATACAAAAATAATGTTCAATACAAGGAAGGGGTAGAATGTGACTATAGCAATGAAATTTTAAAAAGATTTTTAAAAGTATTGGTCAGATGAAATGGTTAAAAAAGGTTAAAATGGGAAAGAGGAAAATTTTAAAAATAGAGTAAGAAAAAAAAAACCTTAACTTTGAAAGACTTATGAATCACTGGGGAGAAAACCATGAATTCTATGTGCTGTATTCACCTAGCTCTAAAGTTTTGCAGTTCTCATTGATTGGTGAACTAGGTCTTGGCTGGATGCTGATCTCTGGCAGAGGGGTCTGTCGCAGGGACTGTCAAATGTCTTTGCCCAAGGCGGAATTGCACTGTCCTTGCCAGGGGCCAGGCTAAGTAGTCTGGTCAGTTTTGCTCTCAGTAGCTATTGTTCCCTTAATGCTTTCAGTGCAGCTTTCGAGGATGGGAATGAAGATGGCGGCCTCCCAATCTGTGGCCCTAGAGGAACCGAGAGCTTGGAATCCCACTCCTCAGTGAGCCCTCAGGGAAAAGCAGTCAATCACTCCTGTCTCCCTGGTCGCTAGATGCACTCCGTGCTCACCTGGCCTGTGACTGAGCATTTCTGTCTCTGGCACACAGGCCCCTTTGGAGTCTCCAAACTCAGCAGATTCCCGCAGCACACTCCCACTCCACTTCCTCCAGGGGAGGAAGGTGAGTCTCCCCAGATCTGCCACCTGTGGGGTCCCTGCTAGAAGAGTAATGGCCTGACAGTGGCGGGGACCATGGTTTATGGCAACCCTAAGCTAAGAGCCCACTCCTCAGCTTTGTTTTTGCAGCTGGCTTCCCTGCTCTAATACCTGGAAGCACTGCCACACTCAGGCACCTCTGGTCTTTCTGTGACTCCACAGGTCCTGAGGCCACACTGTCCCCGCAAGGGCTCCACCTGCCACACAGCCTCTGGAGTGACATCCCCCTGTGGAGAAGGCTTGTTAAAGTTCTGATTTTGTGCTCTGTTGTTTTACTGCTTGCCGGGAGCCGGCCCCTCCCCCTTCCCATATTTCACCTTGGATTCACTTCTCCATATGTCCTGCCTTCCAGAAAGTGGTCACCTTTCTGTTCCTGGAATTGCTACTCTTCTTCTCTTTGATCTCCTGTTGAGTTTGTAGGTGTCCAGAATAGTTTGATAACTATCTAGCTGAATTTCTTGGACCCAATGAAATTTAGGTCTCCTACCCCACCATCTTGCTCCTCTGTTTCTACAATAGATATTCTTAATTACAGTAGATCTATTAACTTTGATATCTATTGAAGAACATATCTTCATGTATTTTTTTTATTTAGTTACTCTTTAAATATTTTATTTATTTATTTGAGAGAGGATACAAGCAAGAGGATCAGAGAGAGAGGGAGAAGCTAAGCTGACTCCCTGCTCAGCTGGTAGCTGGCCACTAGCTCAATCCCAGATGCCAGACCTAGAGGATCATGACCTGAGCCACAGACGGATGCTTAAATGACTGAGCCATGTATTTGTGTGTGTATATATATATATGTTTGTGTGTGTGTGTATAACATATATATTTCCTGTAGGTTACTCTGTGTGTGTATGTGTGTGTGTGTATTTATTTATTTCCTGTTAGATTCATGAAGATGCTTATCAGGTTAAAATTCTGATGAATGAGGGGAGGAGCAAGATGGCACAAGAGTAGAAAACCTAAATTTTCCTGGAATTGCTGCTCTTTTATTCCATCTCCTGTTGAGTTTGTAGGTGTTCAGAATGGTTCATATATATACATACATATGTATATATGTATGTATATACATACATGTCCTTGGACATGGCAAAATTTATAACCTACACACATATATATATATGTATACATATATATACATGTATACATATATAATATACAAATACATATATACATATATATATATATATATGTATTTTGTAATGTCCAAGGAATTCAGCTAGTTATTGAACCATTCTGAACATCTGAGCATCTTCAAGAACCTACAGGAAATATATGTCATATGTATATATATGACATATATTTTCACAAATATATATATATTTGTGAAAATTGAAAGCATTCCCTTTACTATTAACACTTCTCAGTATTTTAATATAAGTCCCAGGAAGTCCTGAAAACAAGAGAAAATAATACAATATGTGATAATTAGAAAGAATAGAGATGATTACTGATCATATGATTGGGCACCTAGAAAATCTCAAGTTGAATTTTAATATGTCAACTACTGTTAAAAAATGAAATTATATAAAAAGTTATCATTTTCAAATCCCCAAACCAAGCAAAATTAGCCTGGGAATAAAGCTATTAAAATCTGTGTAGCAATTTATCAAAGAAAAGTTAAAGCTTTAAAAATATACTAAGAATGTATTGTTAGGTTCCAATTATCATCAAATGTTTCTATAAATTAAGTACATTTCAAAAACAACAATTTTGGCATTTTACACTACTTAAGCAACTAATTATAAAACACATGAAAGAGCAAAGTAGCCAAGATTGTATTTAAAAAAAAAAAAAATTCATGGGGGTGCCTCCGTGGCTCAGTCCTAGAGTTACCACAAAATAGCCTTGTAAATAGTAAAATTAGTAAAACCAAATAAATACTTCCAAGATGGAAAAACCAAGGAAAATACTTGTGCTCATGATTGTGCTCTTTTATCTTATTTTATCATCTTGCATACTTAGGGACCTTGTCTGTACCGCAGAACCCACAATACTCTCGTTCAGCAACATTTAGTCAGTCAATGCAAATGAGCCACAATTTTCCTTCTGCAATTTTCCATCTGTCACACTCTTATTGCAACACCATCAACTCTGCTTAGGAGACGGTGGATTTTCCCTGACATTTGCAATTATTTCTGCATATGGGAAGAGGATCTTTGTGTTTGTGTAGGCCAGCCATGTGGATTCTGTTTCTCTAGTTCATCCTGTACCACTAGTGAAATAAAATTATTTCTCTAATCTTGGGAAGAAAGCAGGTCTTGGTGTTAATTTAGTCAACTCTCCCACTAAATTCCATCATACTCCCATGAATGTTACTGAACAGCACAGAATAGTTTAATCATGTCATGTTGACACTCATGTAAACTTCGTTCTAGTTATTTAGGTTAAAAAAAACCCACAAAATTATTAATAGCAATCCAAGAGAATGAATCGGATAGTCCCTGATGATATAGGAAGCCTAGTACTTGATGTTACAAAAGACAACCAGCATGGGCTTTGGGATTTATAGAGAAATGTGTTATGCTTATAAATAATCCCATATCAAAATAATATATTCATATTTTCACAGATAATGTTTCCTATATGTCTATTTTTGTAAAACGATTCACCTGTTTTTATAATATTAGATCCCCAGCTTCAGATTATGTTTTAGTAATCATAACATTTTTGCAGTTAGGATTTTTCTGGAACAGTACTGCTTTTTGCTGCAATGTAATAGTTTCTTGTTGATTTTTACTAAAAATATTATCCTCCTGTGGACTGAAATATCTTGTCTCTTAGCCACCACTTCCACTCACTACTTATGCTTCTGGCTTCACAGGGAGTGTTCCTTCAGTTGTAGTTCAGAAAACTGCTGTTCACAGAAATGAAATCACTAAAGTAAAAAACGCTTTTCAAGAAAGAATCTAAAACAGTGTAGTAACTGCAGACAAAGTGGTGCAGCAAACACTATCATAATCTTTCTTTCATTTTGTATTTTACTTTAAGAAATGCCTCAGGGAATCTTACCCCTCATTTCCCCTCCATACTCATTCTTAGTCCCTCTGCCTCCAATTACCCATTAATTACTAGAAATTAACTAATATTTGGAAATGATTGTTCTTTTTCTATTTTCTCTTCTTTTCCTCCATCTCTTCTCTTTCTCCCTTCCTTCCTTCCTCTCTCTCTCCTTCTGCCCTCCTCCCTCCCTCCCACCATTTCTTCCTTCCTTCCTCCCTTCCCTTTTGAAGATTTATTTATTTGAGAGGGGGAGAGAGAGAGAGCACAGGAGCAGGGGGAAGAGGAGGGGAAGAGGGTGGCAGAGAGTCCTCAAGCAGACTCCCTTCCGAATGCACAGCCCAATGCAGGGCTCCATTCCAGGACCCTGAGATCATGACCTGATCTGAAATCAAGAGTCAGACACACTGACTAAGCCACCCAGGGTCCCCTTCCTCTTTTTCTTTATAATTGGATTCTCAATAGGCACAATACTTTTGGGGGACGTATTAGTAATAACAAATACTTGAACAGAGAGCATATGTATTACCTTGCTAATCTGAGTTAACATTTATCCTAAGAAGATAATCAAGCAAATTCCAGCATGCTCATTAATAAGTGACTTCTACTAGATCCTTCTACCTCTCTCTCCTCTGTCATGAAAGAATCCAAATGTTGATAAATAAAATCAGTTTAAACTTATAATATATACAATATACTGCTAAATTTTGCTTTACCGGGCATATACACACACACACACACACAAACATTTCTGCTCTCACATATGTGTTCAGTCTGTTAAAAGAACAGTTATGAAATTTTATATTATGCTGTTATTTAAAATATATCCATATATCCATATAATATATATGCATATACACATAAATGCACAGAATATACTTATCGCTCTATATATACACATATATAATAAAGGTTAGAAAATATTGTATCTTTGAATATTATTGTGCTGGACTTTCAAGAATTTTCTGAGATTCAACTGGAAAAAAATAGTTTATTTGGGTAGTTACAATAGGCAGAACATCTAAGCATGGGAAATTAAAACAACTTTAGAAGAAAAAGAAATAAAAGTGAGCTAGGTTGACTTTACTCATACAGGTATTGCAAAGTTCTTTTTCTTTGTGATTTAACCCATCTCAGTCAACCATGTTCTTTTTTTCAAAATTGTTGACTCAATAAAGGAGTTTAGAGGGAGTGGGTTAGTCCTTCATACCAGAGATCATAGCAAGAGATCAGTGTAAGTATAAAGCAGGAAATTTGACAGTCTTCCATGTGTATATCATTGAATTATAGGATTGTGTATACTTTTTATCATCTATTTTATATTTCCTTATTTCCTAAAGAGTTTTCAAAAGGAAAGTATGTATTTATAATACATTTTTTAAAATAAAATATTATATTAATTATTTTCTCTGAAAAAAAATTTATGTCTTAAAACCAATTTTGGACATGTTCAGCAATGAAAAGGAATGGCTAATTCAATAGAATGTCAGGGCTGGCTCATTATTCTCTGGATATTACTGTAAAACAAACTATAAACTTAAAATGTTTTTTTTCTCTAATAAAGAACAACTATTATGCATTTATTTTTATTCTATAAGTCAGAGAGAAAGTTGGTGGGAGGCTTTTATTTAACTTATACAAAAATTTCATTCTATATCTCAAATCTTTCATTGAAATTTCTATCAACTCTTGATTCAAATGTAAATATATTTTAAGAGTGATTCTTTTATCGGTTGCATTACAATTATAAAGCATACTCTCTAATTTTATTTTCCCATCAATGGTTATATTTACTAAATCAAGATTTTGGGAAAGTAGAAAAATAGTTAATAAAGGGTATCCAGGAAAAGAGATCAAAAACAGCTAAAAATGCAAAGGGAAAATAAGCAAAATAATCAAAAGTATTTATATAAAACGTTTATCTCGAGTCTTCATGAAATACTTAAATTAGTTAAATTTCATATAAAACATTGTCTTATTGGTCCAACTGAAAGTAATAATGGAGAGAGTTCTGAAACTCAGAACTCTCAGAATATTTATGTGATATAAAATTGATCTTTGTATCAATTTTTGTAACTATACATATTGATAAGTGCAGTAATTGTAGGGGATCTTAACATGCCACTCTCAGCAATAGATCATCGAAGCAGAAAATTAACAAAAAGCTTTGAATGACACATTGGACCAGATGGACCTCTTAGATATATACAAAACACTCCACCCTAAAACAACAGAATACTAATTCTTCTCGAGTGCACATGGAACTTGCTCCAGAATAGATTGCATACTGGATCACAGATCAGGGCTCAACTAATACCAAAAGATTGAGATTATTCCCTGTATACTCTCAGACCACAATGTTTTGAAACTGGAACTCAACCACAAAAAAAAAAAAAAAAAAAAAAAAAAAAAAAAGTTTGGAAGGAATTCAAACACATGGACGCTAAAGACCACCCTGCTTAAGAATATTTGGATCAGTCACTTCAACAATTCATGGAAACCAATGAGAATAAAGACACATCAGTCTGAAACCTATAGGATATGGAAAAGGTGGATCTAAGGGAGAAATACTTAGCCATCCAAGCCCCACTCAAAAAAATTGAAAAATCCGGAATACAGAAACTCCCTTTACACCTTAAAGAACTGGAGAATCAACAAAAAATTAAGCCAACCATATGCACAAGAAGGGAAATAAGTTAGAGCAGAGATCAAGGAGTTAGAAACTAGCAATACAGTAGAACACATCCATACAGTAAAACACAATGAAACCAGAAGCTGGTTTATTGAAAGAATTAATAAGATTGGTAAGCCACTGGCCCAACTAATCCGAAAGAAAAGAGGACCCAAATTAATAAAATTATGAATGAAAGGAGTGAGATCAAAACTAATTATTAGAAATTATTATCAACAGTTATATGCCAATAAGTTAAGCAACCTAGAAGAAATGGATGCATTCCTGGGAACTTATAAACTTTGCAGACTGAAACAGGAAATTGACAACCTGAATAGACTAATATCTAGTAACTAGATTGAAGCAGTGATCAAAAACCTCCTAAAAAACAAGAGCCCAGGACCTGATGGATTCCCTGGAGAATTCTACCAAATATTCAAAGAACTAATACCTATTCTCCTGAAGCTGTTTCAAAAAAATTGAAGCAGAAGGAAAACTTCCAGACTCTTTTTATGAAGCCAGCAGTACCCTCATCTCCAAACCAGGCAAAGACCCCACCAAAAAAGAGAATTTCAGACCAATATTCCTGATCAATATGGATGCCAAGATTCTCAACATGATCCCAGATAATAGGATCCAACAGTACATTAAAAAGATTATCCACCAGGGATGCCTGGGTGGCTCAGTTGGTTAAGCAGCTGCCTTTGGCTCAGGTCATGATCCCAGCATCCTGGGATCGAGTCCCACATCAGGCTCCTTGCTCGGCAGGGAGCCTGCTTCTCCCTATGCCTCTGCCTGCCATTCTGTCTGCCTGTGCTCACTCTTTCTCCCTCTCTCTCTGACAAATAAATAAAATCTTAATAAAAAAAAAAAAAGATTATCCACCATGACCAGGTGGAATTAATCCAGGGGATGCTAATCAATCAGTGTGATAGAACAAATCAATAAGAGAAGAGAGAATCACATGGTCCTCTCAATTGATGCAGAAAAAGCATTTGACAAGGCAGAGCATCCATTCCTGATTAAAATGCTTCAAAGTATAGGGATAGAAGGAACATTCCTCAACTTCATAAAATCCATATATGAAAAACCCACAGTGAATATCATCCTCAATGGGGAAAGCAGAGAACCTTCCCTTTGAGATCAGGAACACATCAAGGATGTCCACTCTCGCCATTGTTGTTCCACATAGTAGTAGAAGTCCTAGCAACAGCAATCAGATAACAAAAAGAAATAAAAGGTATTCAAATGGGCAAAGACGAAGTCAAACTCTCTCTCTCTTTGCATATGACATGATACTTTATATGCAAAACCCAAAAGACTCCACCCCCAAACTACTAGAGCTCGTACAGCAATTCAATAATGTGGCAGGATACAAAATCAATGCACAGAAATCAGTTGCTTTCTTATACACTAACAATGAAAATACAGAAAGGGAAATGAGAGATTCGATTCCATTTACTATAGCACCAAGAACCATAAGATACCTGGGAATAAATCTAACCAAAGAGGTAAAGGATCTGTACTCGAGGAACTACAGAACACTCATGAAAGAAATTGAAGAACTTGCAAAAAGATGGAAAAACATTCCATGCTCATGGACTAGAAGAATAAACATTGTTAAAATGTCTATACTGCTTAGAGCAATCTATACTTTCAGTGCCATCCTGATCAAAATTTCACCTGCATTTTTCAAACAGCTGGAACAAACAATCCTAAAATTAGTGTGAAACAAGAAGAGATCCCAAATTGCTAAGGAAATGTTGAAAAAGAAAAGACTGGGGGCATCATGTTACCTGATTTCAAGCTTTACTATAAAGCTGTGATCACCAAGACAGCATGGTCCTGGCACAAATACAGATACATAGATCAGTGGAACAGAGTAGAGAGCCCAGATATGGACCCTCAACTCTATGGGCAAATAATCTTTGACAAAGCAAGAAAAATATATATTGGAAAAAAGACAGGCTCTTCAATAAATGGTGGGAAAATTGGACAGCTATGCATAGAAGAATGAAACTTGGACATTTTCTTATACTATACACAAAGATAAACTCAAAATGGATAAAAGACCTCAACATGAGGAAGGAATCTGTCAAAATCCTAGAGGAGAACATAAGCAGTAACCTCTTCAACATCAGCCACAGCAGCTTCTTTCAAGATATATCTCTAAAGGCAAAGGAAATAAAAGTGAAAAATGAACTTTTAGGACTTCATCAAGGTCAAAAGCTTCTGCACAGCAAAGGAAACAATCAGCAAAACAAAGAGGCAACCCACGGAATGGGAGAAGATATTCTCAAATGACACTACAGACAAAGGGCTGATATCTGATATCTATAAAGAACTTCTCAAACTCAATGCCCAAAAACCAGATAAACATGTCAAAAAATGGGCAGAAGACATGACAGACACTTCTCCAATGAAGACATACAAATGGCTATCAGACACATGAAAATATGTTCATCATTAGCCATCAAGGAAATTAAAATCAAAACCACATTGAGATACCACCTCACACCAGTCAGAAGGCCAAATTTAACAAGGCAGGAAACATATGCTGGAAAGGATGTGGAGAAAGGGGAACCTTCTTACACTGTTGCTGGGAATGCAAGTTGGTGAAGCCACTTTGGAAAAGCATGGAGATTCCTCAACAAATTAAAAACAGTTTCACTATGACCCTGCAATTGCACTACTGGGTATTTACCCCAAAGATACAGATGTAGTGAAAAGAAGGGCCACTTGTACCCCAGCAATGGCCACAGTGACCAAACTATGGGAAAAGTTAAGATATTCTTCAATAGACGAATGGATAAAGAAGAATGTGGTCCATAAATACAATGGAATATTACTCAGTCATCAGAAAGTATGAATCCCAACTTTTGCATCAACATGGATGGAACTGGAAGAGATTATGCTGAGTGAAATAAGCCATGCAGAAAGAGTCAAACACAAGTTTCACTAACTTGTGGAGCATAAGGAATAACACAGAGGACAGTAGGAGGAGGAAAGGAAAAGTGAATTGGGAAAATCGGAGGGGAAATGAATCATGAGAGACTATGGACTCCTCGAAATAAACTGAGGGTTTTAGAGGGGAGCCAGATCGGGGAATGGGTGAGCCTGGTGGTGAGTATTAAGGAGGGCATGTATTGCATGGAGCACTAGGTGTTGTACATAATCTTGGAACACTGCATCAAAAACTAACGATGTATTTTATGGTAACTAACATAACACAATAAAAAAAGAAAAAAATATTTTTGTTACTACATATGCACACCATATATTAGAATTACAGTACTATAAATTTATTGAGGATTGTAAACTTCGTAAACTTCGTAAACTTTGTGACTTAGATCTTCCTAGGTTGGGATGTTTTGGGGACATCTGATTTCAGCACCAAGGCTTAGAGAGGTGAAAAGAACTTTGGTCTAAAATTGTAAGAGAAAAGGTACACAATCTTCAAATAAAGAAATTTCACGAATTAAATTAAAACAATTTCATTGTTGATCTGATGTCACAGGGCAGACAACTACTCAGTCAATCCAAGAGAAACAGTCATCAGAAAAAGAAACGGACATGAAAGACATCCTGAATTCTATATAAATCAGTTGAAAGTTTCTTAAACCCTTCTAAACTTGGAAGGGTTTAAGAAACTGCTAACAGAAGAGTATGGGTCAGTTTGAGAGTGTGAAACCCTGGAGAAGTACAGACATAGATGGTTTCTCACTCTTGTGTGGGGCTTTCTTCCAGGAAACCCGATAGGTTATTGTGGGGGTATTTGGAAAGCATCTATAGAAAGTTTCTTACATGTTGGAAGGAAAGAGATGTTACTGTCAAAATATAATCAAACTGCCCTCTCTTTCTCCTTCACCTCATCTACACTATAGAAACACAGATGAAAGCTTCAAGGGTGGGCCCTGGAATAATACCATTGCATGTGGGGGAGGGGAACTCACACCATTAATCAGAACTCCACCCAGAACAATTGTTCCTAAGTAAAAAATAAATAAGCACGCACATGCGCGCGCGCGCACACACACACACACACACACACACAAAGAGAAAAAGTTTTATCTGCAAGGAGAATGTCCTCAAAATTGTAGTCCAAGGACACAGGTGAATCCCCACTGCAGTGAGAGTAGAGCAGCAAAGGGAAAAACATATAAGCTTCAACTCCAGCCCTGGAGGAGGGACAGAAACACTTGTGAAGGCCACATCCCTGAGATACAGGTCACAGTTTGTATCTAATACAGCAGTTAATCAGAACATCAGGGAATACGTATTCTTCCCTCACCATCATGCTAACAAGCCTCTCTCAAAAATGAAAGTGGGATGCGATTGGAAAGAATCAAGGAAAGACTCTGAGCAGCAGCACAAAGGCAACACCAGACTCAAGCAAGGAGATGAACATGAAGTATCAATAAAGGAACTTGAAGTCTCTGGTGCCTTTGGCAGCAAAGGCCATCCCCAGTAACCATAGCAACAGAAAATGTTAAACCTGCCCAAACTTCTGACCAGATTAACACAAACTTCATACTACAGGTGTAGCAGAAAGAAGGCATACTTATTTCAATACCCACAATACAGTTACTTCCGTATCCATTGTCACAAGCAATATCTATAGCCTTCAACAACAACAACACAAATCCAAGCATATCATAGCAAAAAACATAGCAAAAAGCAAGACAGATAATTGAAAGAAATAGACAGTTGTCAGAATCACACGCAGATACTGACTTGATATGTTCAGATAGGAAACTTAAAGAGCTATGATTAATATGTTAAAGTTTTTAATGGAACAGATAAATAGTATATAATATTAGATAGGTTAATTCAGCAGAATGTTGGAAATATTACGAAAAA
The DNA here is from genome assembly GCF_011764305.1 of Mustela putorius furo. Classification (NCBI taxonomy): domain Eukaryota; kingdom Metazoa; phylum Chordata; class Mammalia; order Carnivora; family Mustelidae; genus Mustela; species Mustela putorius. The sequence goes on from NW_025421577.1 coordinate 2,151,608, forward strand.
CACAAATATTGAAGTCAAAACACAGTATCAAAAATGTAGTACCTCTCTGACAATCTTATTAGTAGACACTTCCAAGGAAAAATTTCATTAACTGGCAGATAACCAACACAAATTATAAAGAGAAAAAAGTGGGTAGCAAAAAAGGGATAAGACTAGGTTATCCAAGACCTGGGGACAGTATTAAACACTTTGACATGGACATAGTGAAATCCCAGAATAAGAATAAAGAGAATCTAGGGCAGAAGAAATTTTTGAAGAAATAATGTCAGGACTTTTCCACTGAGTGCCTAGAAGCAGCTACAACAAAGTAACAAAAAGCAGCTAGCATCCAGGTTTTTTTCCTAAACAACATTAGCCAAAAAAAGGAATCATGGCTCTTTGAAGAACTAACTGATTTTAGGGCTGCGACAAAGAAAAGACAGCTTGAGTCCAGAGGATCTACTAGTGCCAGATAGTAACGAAGAATTCAAGAAACAAAAGAGTGGAGAGTCATGTCAAAGGGGAACAAGAGCCAAGCCTAAAAGAGCTTTTGATAATTAAAGCTAGAAAAATGTTGACAAAAAAGATACTATGGTATTGTATTAAAACTCAAATATAGGGTGCCTGGGTGGCTCAGTGGGTTAAGCCGCTGCCTTCGGCTCAGGTCATGATCTCAGGGTCCTGGGATCGAGTCCCACATCAGGCTCTCTGCTCAGCAGGAAGCCTGCTTCCTCCTCTGTCTCTCTCTCTGCCTGCCTCTCTGCCTACTTGTGATCTCTGTCAAATAAATAAAATCTTAAAAAAAACCAACAACTCAAATATAAATATATATCAGTCTATATTGGTATAAATGACTGAATAAATAAAAAGTGAGGAAGAAGGAGCAAGTTTTCTTTAATGTAGAATTCCAAAAATTATATGCTGATAACCCCCTCCAGGAAAGGCAAACTTCATCAATTCCCCAACATCCTTCAAGGGTGTACTGAATTTAATGGCTCACTTCCAAACAATAAAATATAGAAAGGGAAAAAATAGTGACTTTAGATTGGAGAAACTTGACAAAATTTACTTTGATACATTAGCCAAGTATCAAGGTCAACATCAAAAGTGATGTCATCTTGATATTTTATACCCCATATATGCTGTGGTGAAAAAGATACATTTCCTCTCTGTTAATTTTTCCCAAACTCTCAGTCTGATCATGAGCAGGTATTAGAAAAACTCAAATCAAGTGACTCTCTGTAAAATGCCTGACCAGTACATCTCAGAACAAAGTCAGGAAAACAAGGAAAGTTTGAGAAATTATCCTGGACCACAGGAGGCATGGCAACTAAATGAAATATGGAATCCTGGACTGGGTCTTCAAATAGGAAAAAAGGCATTAATAAAAACCTGCTGGAATCCAAATAAAATTTGTAGTTAAGTTCATGTGCCGAGGTTAAGTTCTTGGTTTAACAAATATACTAATATACATAAGGTGTAAACATTAAGGGAAACTGGACAAAGGGTCAAAACTGGATGAAAACTATATTACCTTTGGCACTTTTCTATAAAACTGAAATTATTTCAAAATTTTAAAAGATAATTAAAAAATTAAGTGAAACAAAAATATACACAAATATTAAGAGACTCAGGAAAAAGTAGTTGTTAATGACAGAACTTGGATTTTTCTTATTGTAAGTCATAATAAGATCAAAGTTAAAATATGGCAAAAGTGTTTATCATCACAGAAATAAAAAACATTAAGAGACATGAGCGCAGTATAGAGCAGCAAATCTGGATGAGATTTTTCCTATAATAGGTAAAAACACATACTATGAAAAGATCTCTGAGATTATATCCAAGAATCTACTAGATTATATGTAACTATTTGGGCTCACATTAATATTTATCTATTAATCCATAAATAGTTCCATAGCATACTTCGAAAAGCTCTGTCACACTTTTGCTTCTCACACCTACATGTTGAAAGTCAGGTATCAGACAGTAAACATCACTTTCTTACTACTTTGGAAAATAAGAATGATCAATCTCTGATTTATTATCTACTACAAGATTAACATATATATTTTTCAAGTTTTTTGTTCTTCCTGTGGATATACAGGGAGGTACACTATCCAAAGTAAAACACTCAGGAAGCAAAGTGGAAATTCTTTTAAAAACTCTGCACTTTTTGGGCGCCTGGGTGGCTCAGTGGGTTAAGCCGCTGCCTTCAGCTTGGGTCATGATCTCAGGATCCTGGGATCGAGTCCCGCATCGGGCTCTCTGCTCGGCAGAGAGCCCGCTTCCTCCTCTCTCTCTCTCTGCCTGCCTCTCTGCCTACTTGTGATCTCTCTCTGTCAAATAAATAAATTTAAAAAAAAAATCTTTAAAAAAAAAAAAAAAAACTCTGCACTTTTTATGTAGCTAGGGTAGAATATATTTGATCTGACTGAAATGTGGACGAGAATGTTCTCAAACCAGATGGTAAACAAATTACTGTGGTAACAATGCTCTGTGGGTTTTTTTTTTAATTTTATTATTTCTTTGACAGAGATCACAAGTAGGCAGAGAGGCAGGCAGAGAGAGAGGAGGAAGTAGGCTCCCTGTGGAGCAGAGAGCAGGATATCGGGCTCCATCTCAGGACCCTGGGATCATGACCTGAGCTTAAGGCAGAGGCCTTAACCCACTGAGCCACCCAGGTGTCCCAATTTGAGTGCATTGTATATTGTAGATATACAATATGCAATAAATACATATAATACAGAATATATAAAAGATATGCAGATATGCAATAAATACATATAATACAGAATATATAAAACTTAAATATGATGCATAACATAATACATAATATAATGCATAAATCTGTGTATTCAAAGATATACAATAAATACATATAAATGCATTCTATGCATCAGGAATACTAGTTTCAACTGAAACCCATGTTAAAAGACCTCCAACATTTCAAAACTAAAATTTTATCTATTTTTTTTCTTTCTCATCACTTGTTAGTTTAATCATCACCAATAAACAAGACTGAATTCAAACAGTTTTATGGAAGACATTCAGTTGTGACATAAACTTCAGAGAAAGTAGAATTATTGTCTTGAGAATAAACATTTCTTACAAAATGAAATGTATGGTCTCATTTAATTTTCAAAAGCATAAGTTTAGCAAGATAGTTGACATTTTAAAATTTAAAAGTTGCATTTCATGCTTAGCCCAAACAAGTATAACATTGGGGAAAAAATGATCCTCTTGGAGTTACTTCCTTAATTGAAGAATTACTTTTTGGATATGATCTAGACTTTTTAAATGTATGTCTATTTAAGTATAAAGTGGTTTCATATAATCATTAACATTTATTGGAGAGAAAAGTTCATAGCTCAATTAAGGTCTGAACCCAAAAGCTTTATATACTTGTAAAAAGTCATATCTTTATAGCTTACTATTATGAATAAGATAAACCCATTTCACCCTAGCATTTAAAAAGGAGGAATCTGGGACACCTGGGTGGCTCAATCAGTTAAACTGCTGCCTTCGGCTCAGGTCATGATCCCAGGGTCCTGGGATTGAGTCCCACATGGGGCTCCTTGCTCGGCAGGGAGCCTGCTTCTCTCTCTGCCTCTGCCTGCCACTCTGCCTGCTTGTGCTCTCTCTCTCTGACAAATAAATAAATAAATAAAATCTTTAAAAAAAATATATATATATATATAATATGTACATATATATATGGTAGGAATCTGATTTTATATATATATATGTATGTATATATATGGGATCTGATTTCAGAAAGACTGACAAGATCTAATTTGCTCATGGCCTTTTACAGATATTAGTTGGAATTCAAATGTGGAGGCCTTCAAATCCCTCAGATTATTGAATAGAAACAACAACAAAAAAGTTGTGTCAAGATTTTAAAAGAGAGAGGGATAAAAAGATACTTAAAAAATGAGGAGAGGGGCGCCTGGGTGGCTCAGTGGGTTAAAGCCTTTGCCTTCGGCTCAGGTTGTGGTTCTGGGGTCCTGGAATCCGAGCCCTGGATGGGACTCTCTGCTCAGCGGGGAGCTTGCTTCCCTGCCCCATCTCTCCGCCTGCCTCTCTGCCTACTTGTGATCTCTGTCAGATAAGTAAATAAAATCTTTAAAAAAAAAAATGTGGAGAACTTCAGGCATCTCTTGGGCATTAACAAAGTATCTCGCAGTGCTATCATCAGAGTTCCAGGAGGAGGGAAGATAGTGGGGTTGAGAGTACTTTTTAAAATATTTTTAAATTAATTTAAAGGGTGCACAAATGGGAGAAAGAATCCCAAGCTAATTCCACACTGAGTGCAGAGCCTGACATGGTGCTCTATCCCAGGACTTGGAGTCATGACTTGAACCAAAATCAAGAGACAGATGCTTAACTTACTGAGCTGCCCAAGTACTCCGGAGAGAGTATTTGAGGAAATAATGGCTGCAAGTTTCCCAACCTTGTGGAAGAGACACATCTGGAGGACCAGAAATCTATGCAATCCCCACCCAAATAAGATTAACTCAAAAAATCCACACCAAGACACATCAAATTAAAATTTAGACAAAAATCTTATAAGTGGCAGAAAGAAAGGGCACATTACCTATAGAAGAGCACTAACTAGAATTAGAGAAGAATTCATGTGTGAAATCATGAAGGTCAGAAGGAAATAGTATAGTATTTTTCAAGTGCTGAGAGAAAAGAACTGTTAGCTGGGAATTTTCCTTCCACTAGAAATATCCCTCAGGAGTAAAAGAGCAATTATAAGCCTTCTCAGATGAAGGAAAACTAAAATAATTTGTTTCAGCAAACCTACCCTTAAAAATTGCCTTCAAACAGAAAGGAAATGATCAAAGGAGCAATTCGGAGTACCAGAAAGGAAGAAGGAACAAAAGAAAAGAAAAATGGCTAAAATGGGACAAAATAAGTCATCTTTACTTTGTGAGTTTAACAAATTATATTTGATAATTGAAACAAAAATTACAGTAACACTTGATGGGCAAGACAATGGTTTCTAATAGAAGAGAAAATAAATGTAGCAGAACTGGGGGTTTCCACATTTTCACTCTGGTGGTAAATTATTGTCACCACTACTACACTGAAATAAGTTCAATATGTAGATTATAATACTGAGAAACTACTATATACAAAAACATGTACTCAAAGCATTATTAAAAAACCAGGATGGAATCTTGAAAAATGTTCATGTAACTCACAGAAAAGCAAAAAGGGAGAAACAAAAGAATAATACCCATAAAAAAATAGAAAACAAATAATGAAATGGTAGACTTAAGTGCTAACATATCAATAACTATCTTAATTACAAATGATTGAAGTATACCAGTCACAAGAAAGAGATTTAGAAACAAAGACAAAACAAAACAACAGAAAAAAAAAAATGACCCAACTGAAATTGTTTAAAAACAACTCCAACCAAATTCAATCACATAGGTAAGTTGAAAGTAAAAGGACGGAAAAAGATATACAGTGTAAATTATTCATTTTAAAAATACAGAAATGCTATATATGAAAATAAGACTTGAAAGTAAAGAAAATGACTCAGGAAAAGAGGGATATTATATAAGGGTATAAGAATCAATACACCAGGAAGACATAATGAGTATGTGGCAAATAATAGAGCCTCAAAAATATATCCAGCAAAAACTGGTGAAACTAAATGGAAAAATAGACTAATCCACAAATCTACTAAGAGACTTCAATATCCCCCTCTCCAAAACTAATAGAACTATATGACAAATCAGCAAGTGTATAGAGGATCTGAACAACACAAAAACCAACAAGATTTAATTGGCACATATAGAGTATCTCACCCCAAAAGAGCAGAATAGATTTTTTTTCCAACCTACAATGAAATATTCACCCTAATAGATTCATCATAAAACTAACTTTAACAAATTTTAAAAGGGAAACAATAAAGATCTTAATGGAATCAAACTAGAAATTTATAAATAATAAGAAAACCTTTAAAGATGTGGAGATTAAACAATACAGTTCTAAATGACTCATGAGTCAAAGACCATGTCTCAAAGGCAATAAAAATTACATAAAATTGAATACAAATATAAATGCAACATTTACCTGTGTGGGTGCAGGAAAAGCAGTGCTGAGAGGGAACTTTATAGTACCTAATGTTTAAATCCGAAGAGAGGAAAGGTCTCAAATCAATAATCTAATTTTCTTCCTCAATACAGTCAAAAAAGAAGAGTAAAATGAACACAATCAAGTGAAAAAAGATAAGATAGAAATCAACTAAATTGCAAAAATCAAGCATAGAGAAAAATCAATAAAATCAAAAACTGGTTCTCTGAAAAAAATTTTAAAATGGTAAAACTGACAAAGATTAAAAAAATACAAGGCACAAATCAACAATGCCAAAAATGAAACAGGGATATGCAAATTGATCCTTCATTCACTAAAAGGAAATAATGAGATTCTACAAACAAATTGAAGCTCATCAACTAGAGAATTTAGAAGAATGAACCACATCTACAAACCAATAGCTACTAGAGCACTAAAACATTTGAATCTGAAATTTAAAATCTCCTGAAAATGAAAGAAAAAAAAAAAAAAGTGTGGGAGAGGTTTTCTGGGTGGCTCAGTCAGTTAAGTGTCAAAGTCTTGATTTCAGCTCAGGTCATGATGTCAGGGTCTTGGGATCAAGCCCAGAGCCAGGCTCTGTGCTCAGTGGAGAGTCTGCCCGAGGATTCTCTCCTTCTCCCTCTCTGTCTGTCCCTTCCTCTGCTCATGTGCACACTCTCTTTCTCAAATAAATAAATAAATAAATAAATGAAATAATAAAATCTGAAAATGAAATTTGAAGGCAAAACAGTTTTATTGAAGAATTCTACCAAAAAACCCCACTAATTTTACACAATCTACTAATTTTACATAACCTTTTCAAGAAAATTAAGTGTTAGGAACAGTGCAGGAAAGAAAACTGAGGACCTGTATTTCTCATGATTTTTTTCTGAAAAAAACAAAAACACCTGCAGAAAATATTAGCAGCTGAATCTAACAATGCAAGAAAAAGAATTATATGCCACGACCAAGTGATATTTATATTTGGTATTCAAGCCTATTCCAATATTTGAAAATCAATGAAACTATATCACCAAGCTAAAGAAGGAAAATAATATAATCACAGAAAATGATGCACAAAAAACACTAGACAAAATTCAATGCTATTGCTAATAAAAATTTTCAGGAGCTTAGAAATTAAGAGGATGTTTATCAACTTGATAACATCTTTAAGAATGCTACAGCTAACATCTTTAGTGATGAAGGGATAAGCACTCTCTAAGTTTAGAAACAAGGCAAGGAAATCTGCTCTTCTCATTTCTATTCAACATAGTATTGGAAGTTCTAGGTACAACAATAAGGCAAGGAAAAGTAATAAAATAATACAGACTGAAAGAAAGAAATGCAACTATTTCTATTTGCATATGATATGATTGTCTACATAGAAAATCCTAAAGAACCTACAAAAGTTTTTGAACAATGAGTTTAACAGTGTCAAGGGGTAAAGGTTAAAAATAAATATTTCCTTTGTGTATACTATAATGGAACATGAAAAAATGAAGATTAAAAATATAACATTTCTAATAGCTTCAATGAAATTAAATATTTAGTATACATTTAACAAAACAGGTACAAGATCTGTATGCTGAAAATTACAAAGTGCTGATGAAAACAAAAGAATATTTAATTAAAATGGAGAAAAATGCAACATCAAATGTGTTAATTGAGTGGAAGATGAATATAGTAAAGAACCTGATTGTTCCCAAAATGATATATAGGTTTAATGCAATTCCTAAATAAATTCCAGCAAGGAATTTTGTTGACTGAGTAATGTGTTAAGGATTTGTATGGAAAGACACTGTCCTTAAAATAGCTATAACAGCCTTAACAAAGAAGAATAAATTGGGAGGAATCACTCTACTGGACTGGGTTAGGGGTGTGAGAAAATTGGGTGTGGTTATAATAGGGCAACACAGAGATCATTGTGGTATTCCTACTCTTTAGGTTCTTGATAATAGTGGTAGATATACTAACCCACACAAGTGATTAAATTGTAATGGATATTCACACACACACACACACACACACACACACACACGAGCACAAAAAAAGATGGAGAAATCTAAGATCACTGAATTGGATTGTTATATTTACCAGGTTTGCAAAATATCATCATGGGGGAAACAGCAAAGTCTATAAGGGCTCTCCCTTTACTTTTTTCCTCACAGCTGAATCTGAATCTTCATTATGTCAATAAAAATTAGCTTGAAACTTTTTACTTCTCTATATTTTGAAAGATTTGATAATATTGGTATTATTTATTCCTGGCATTTTAGACTGAATGCACAAGAGAAGCAAACTATGCTGGTGATTTTCTTCATTTGAAGGTTTAGGCTAAGATATAAATAATTATGGTCTTAAGTCAATTTTGGTAATTTTTTTTGTGAATATTTATCAGCATTATAAATGCCTTTAACTTTTTTTAAAAAAATTTTTTATTTTTAATAAACATATATTTTTATCCCCAGGGGTACAGGTCTGTGAATCACCAGGTTTACACACTTCACAGCACTCACCAAAGCACATACCCTCCCCAATGTCCATAATCCCACCCCCTTCTCCCAAACCCCCTCCCCCCAGCAACCCTCAGTTTGTTTTGTGAGATTAAGAGTCATTTATGGTTTGTCTCCCTCCCAATCCCATCTTGTTTCATTAATTCTTCTCGTACCCACTTAAGCCCCCATGTTGCATCATCACTTCCTCATATCAGGGAGATCATATGATAGTTGTCTTTCTCTGCTTGACTTATTTCGCTAAGCATGATACGCTCTAGTTCCATCCACGTTGTCGCAAATGGCAAGATTTCATTTCTTTTGATGGCTGCATAGTATTCCATTGTGTATATATACCACATCTTCTTGATCCATTCATCTGTTGATGGACATCTAGGTTCTTTCCATAGTTTGGCTATTGTGGACATTGCTGCTATAAATATTCGGGTACACGTGCCCCTTTGGATCACTACGTTTGTATCTTTAGGGTAAATACCCAATAGTGCAATTGCTGGGTCATAGGGCAATTGGATGAAGGACCTCAATGTGTGAAAGGAATCCATCAAAATCCTTGAGGAGAACACAGGCAGCAACCTCTTCGACCTCAGCCACAGCAACATCTTCCTAGGAACAAAGCCAAAGGCAAGGGAAGCAAGGGCAAAAATGAACTATTGGGATTTCATCAAGATCAAAAGCTTTTGCACAGCAAAGGAAACAGTTAACAAAATCAAAAGACAACTGACAGAATGGGAGAAGATATTTGCAAACGACATATCAGATAAAGGACTAGTGTCCAGAATCTATAAAGAACTTAGCAAACTCAACACCCAAAGAACAAATAATCCAATCAAGAAATGGGTAATTTTTGTCTTTTAAAAAATTTCTCCCTTCCTTCAAGATTCTCAAATGTATTGCCATGAAGTTGTTCATAACATTTCTTTAATATCTTATTAATGTCTCTAAGTTTTGCAGTGATGTTCACACTATGATGTCACCTCATAGTGTATGTCTTGTTTTTATCCTTCCTTTTTAATACACTCTGGCTAATTTTTTTTTTCAATTTTATTTACCTTTTCTTTTCAAAAACTGTGCTTGTGATTTTATTTTTCTCTATTGTACTTTTTCCCATTTAGTTGATTTCTGTTCTAATCTGTTTACTTTCTATTAATTTTGAATTCAATTTGTACTTCTTTTCTAACTTTTTGATAGAGTGACATCATTAAATTTAGAATTTTATTCTTTCTACCCCTAAGCATTTATGACTGTAACTGCCCCTCCAAACACTATTAATTGCAAAACAAATATTTGTATAAATATGTTTGAATTTTAAATTTAAAATACTTCCAACTTTCCTGTGATCTCTCCTCCTTTTACCTACTGGTAATTTAGAAGAGTGTCATTTAATTTATGTATATTTTAGGATTTTCTGCATATCTCTGTTTTCATTTCTAACTCTATTCTATTAGTCTCAGCAAATTCTTTATGATTTTAATTATTTGAAATATACTGAGACTTTATGTCCCAGCATATGTAATATCTCAAAACTGTTTTTGTATTTACCTTAGAAAATATATATTCTGCTTTCATGAGAAGATTGTTTGTATGTCTATTATGTCAAGTTGGTTGACAATTGTGTTCTGGTCTTTTATGTTCTTATTGATTTTATGTCTGTTTCTTCTAGCAAATACTGAAAAAGAAGTAATGAATCCACTAACAGTAATTGTGAATATCTTTATTTCCCCTTTCACTTTGTCCTTTCTAGCTTCCTATATGTTAAACTCTATTGCTTGTGTTCTGGAATAATATATCCCTTTATCATGACAAAATTGCCATTTTTACTCCTGGAAAGATCCCCTTACATTCTTTACCTTCATCTGACATGAATTTTCCCATTCCAGCTGTCTTAAGATTAATATTTCTGTGTTATATCTTTTTTATCCTTTTGCTTTTAAACTACCTATTTCCCTGACATTAAAATTATCCTTTCATATGCAATTCATGCAAGTCTTGCACTTTTATCCATTCTGTGGCATCTTAACTAAAACTTTTAAAGGTTTATTGCGGGGGGGGTGGAGCAAGCACACAAACAGGTGAGGAGAGGCAGAGGGAGAGGGAGAAGCAAATTCCCCACCGAGCAGGGAGCCCAGTGTGGGACCCTATCCCCGGGCCCTGAGATCATGACCTGAGCCGAAGGCTGATGTTTAACCTACTGAGCCACCCAGGTACCCTTAACATATTTATTTGTTAGTTCTACACTACAGTCTTTGTAATTTTAGGGTCTATCTAGTGACTGATTTTTTTTCTGGTTATGTATAACATTATAGTTTCTCTTTGCAAATGTAGCCATTTTTTATTGGAGTGTTTTTGATACTATGTTGTTGGGTGTGTGGATACTATCCTATAACGTGTAATATGAAGAGCTCTGTTCTAGCACACAGGCACACTGCATGTCCATCAGATTTTAAGGTTTGTTTTTAGGCTTTGCTTGTGTGGGGTGGGAGCAGCCTTCACCCCAGGGATTGCTTATCTCTGCTATTGGAGTGTGTCCCTTTTGAGGTCTCCACTGAACGCTTCAGAAGACCACATGGGGCTTTCCGTGTGCCTGGATAGGTGTGAACATCTGCACTTCATGAGAACTTGGAATTGTTCAGACTGCAACTCCCCAGTCACTCTTCCCAGCCATGGAGAGGTCTACGTGCACACCCTAGTACTCATCAAAAACACAGTCAGTTAAGTGTCTGTCTTCAGCTCAGGTCATGATTCTGGGATTCTGGGATTGAGCCCTTTACTGGGCTCTCTGTTCAGTGGGGAGTTTACTCCCCCACCCCAACTCTCTCTCTCAAATAAGTAAATAAAATCTTAAAACAAACAAACCAAGTTCACACACACCCCAACAACAACCTCTAGGGGACTTAACAGATTTCTGGAACCTTTTTCTGAATCATTCCCTCATTTGTGTTACTATTTTCTTCACATCACTTCTTTATAGTTCCCAAACTTTGGTATATGTCTCCACATCAACATGAGGCTGCATGTGTGACAGACTTGGTCCAGAACATGCCTCCAGGTGGAAAGCTAAGGCATTCTCAAGCACCCCCTCCTTCTCCTTCTGCCATCCGCTTGCCTGGTGCTGTCATTCTCTTTCTCTCCACTCTCATTCTCATCCAAATAAATAAAAACTTTCATAATGTAACTTTGGTCAACTTGTGGGATAGCGTTTTATAAATCTTATATAACCTTACTGATTTCTTAACATTATGACTATTATCAAGAGAATTTTGTTAATATATTCAACTTTGAGTATAGATTGTATATCTCTTTACTTAGGTCTGCTTGTTCTAATTTCCTGTATTTTTAAGCTTTGTTACTGAGAAATAAACTTTTAGCATTATTGTGGCTGGTTGATGAATCTTTTTATCAGAATAAAGAACCTATTTTTATCCCTGGTAATAGTTATTTTGTTGTAGTCTACTCTGAAATTAATATAGCCACTTCAACTTAATTATCCCTTGTTTTTGTATTGTATACTTCTTTATCTTTATTTTTTAAAGAAATTTTGTCTTTTGGGGGGGATTTTATTTATCTGACAGAGAGAGAGAGAGAGAGTGAGCGAGCGCACCAGCAGGTGGAGCAGTAGGGAGAGGGAGAAGCAGGCTTCTTGCCAAGCAGAGAGCCTGACACGGAGCTCAATCCCAGGACCCAGGGATCATGACTTCAGCCAAAGGCAGCCACTTAAGTGATTGAGCCACCCAGGTGCCCCACCACCACCCTGCTTTTTAAAAAAGATTTTATTTATTTATTTTAGAGAAAGCAAGAAAAATCACAGAGGTGGAGGGAGAAGCAGCTTCCCTGCTGAGAAGGGAGCCAGACTCAGTGCTCCATTCCGGGATCCTGAGATCATGACTGGAACCCACCACAGATGCTTGGCCAACTGAGCCACCCAGGCATCCCTGCATTGTATACCTTCTCACACTTTTACTTTCAACTTTTATAATAACATAGGCTGCATCTCTCATAAGCACAGTGGCAAACAGATAATGCTTTCTTGTGCAATATGACAATCTCTGTCTTCTATGGGGGAAGTTATTCCATTGCTGTTTGACTAATAATTTATATAGTTGACCTAAATCTACCCTCTATTTCATTTTTGTTTGTTCCTTAAATTTTTTTGTTCTTCTTTATTCTGCTGATTTTTATATTTCTCAAATTTCAATATTACATTTTATTGGTACAATTGATATTTTAACTACAGTTCATGGTTTTTTGTTGTCTCTTTAGAAAGATACAGTGCATTTTTAATGTATCACTATCTACCTTCAGATAATATTTTACTATTTTTCTAACATAATTCTATTTACTTCCCCTCTTGCTCATCAGGCTCCTGTTGTCATCTAACTTATTTATTTATGTAATTTTACAACATATTGTTATTTTTTGCTTTAAAAGTAATAGATATTTAAAGAAGTGATATAAAGAACACAAATAAAATTACACACTTAACCTGGTACTTTTCCAGCATAATTTTCCCTCACCCGAAAAGTTAATATTTATTTTTTTAAAGATTTTATTTATTTATTTGAGAAAGAGAGAAAGAGAGCAGGGGAAAGGGCAGAGGGAGAAGCAGACTGCCCACTGAGCAGAGCCTGAGAGGGGCTTGATCCCACAACCCCGACATCATGACCTGAGCCAAAGGCAGATGCTTAACTAACTGAGCCACCAGGTGCCCCTAACATTTCTTACATTGTGATTCTTCCAAAAACAAATTCTTCCAGGTTTTGTTCAACTGAAAATACCTTCATTTTTGAAATATTACACACACATACACACGTACACACACATACTCAGTGTTGGAAACAGAATTCTAAGTTCACAGTTACAGTTTTTATTTGAAGTTTTCCTTCAGTGCTCTAGCAGTATTTTTCCATTCTCAACTATTCTCCCTTGTCCTGGTCACAAGTCAGTGATAATTCTAATGGTTTTTTCTGAGTGATTTTTTTCTATGTCTGAATTTTAGTATTTTTTCTTTATTGATGGTTTTCAGAAGTTGACTCTGACTTGCAATAAGTATTTTTTATAAAAATTATACATATTTTTATTTATTTGACAGAGATCACAAGTAAACAGAGAGGTGGGTGGGGGTGGGGGGGAAGCAGGCTGCCTGCTGAGCAGAGAGCCTGATGTGGGGCTAGATCCCAGGACCCTCAGATCATGACCTGAGCTGGAGGCAGAGGCTTAACCCACTGAGCCACCCAGGTACCCCACAATAAGTATTTTTTAAAGTTTATTTATTGAGTTTGTGTTTTACTGAGCTACCTGGATTAATGGGTGGCTGTCTTAATCAAATTTTAAAACATTTCAGCCAATATTCTGCTATGTTTTCCGTTCATTTTGCTATCCTTTCCTGGGACAATTTCATATTTCCCTACTAGTCTTCAGATCTCTGTTTTTTTTCCTCCCCTGGTTTTTTTTTTTTTTTTTTTTTTATAAACATATAAAGTATTTTTATCCTGAGGGGTACAGGTCTGTGAATCGCCAGGTTTACACACTTCACAGCACTCACCAAAGCACATACCCTCCCCAATGTCCATAACCCCACCCCCCTTCTCCCAATCCCCCTCCCCCCAGCAACCTTCAGTTTGTTTTGTGAGATTAAGAGTAATTTATGGTTTGTCTCCCTCCCAATCCCATCTTGTTTCATTGATTCTTCTCCTACCCCCTTAAGCCCTCATGTTGCATCACCACTTCCTCATATCAGGAGATCATATGATAGTTGTCTTTCTCCACTTGACTTATTTCGCTAAGCATGATATGCTCTAGTTCCATCCACACTGTTGCAAATGGCAAGATTTCATTTCTTTTGATGGCTGCATAGTATTCCATTGTGTATATATACCACATCTTCTTGATCCATTCATCTGTTGATGGACATCTAGGTTCTTTCCATAGTTTGGCTATTGTGGACATTGCTGCTATAAACATTCGAGTGCACGTGCCCCTTCGGATCACTACGTTTGTATCTTTAGAGTAAATACCCAGTAGTGCAATTGCTGGGTCATAGGGCAGTTCTATTTTCAACATTTTGAGGAACCTCCATGCTGTTTTCCAGAGTGGTTGCACCAGCCTGCATTCCCACCAACAGTGTAGGAGGGTTCCCCTTTCTCCACATCCTCGCCAGCATCTGTCATTTCCTGACTTGTTAATTTTAGCTCTTCAGACTGGTGAGAGGTGATATCACATTGTGGTTTTGATTTGTATTTCCTTGATGCCGAGTGATATGGAGCACTTTTCATGTGTCTATTGGCCATCTGGATCTCTTCTTTGCAGAAATGTCTGTTCATGTCCTCTGCCCATTTCTTGATTGGATTATTTGTTCTTTGGGTGTTGAGTTTGCTAAGTTCTTTATAGATTTTGGACACTAGTCCTTTATCTGATATGTTGTTTGCAAATATCTTCTCCCATTCTGTCAGTTTTCTTTTGGTTTTGTAAACTGTTTCCTTTGCTGTGCAAAAGCTTTTGATCTTGATGAAATCCCAATAGTTCATTTTTGCCCTTGCATCCCTTGCCTTTGGTGATGTTCCTAGGAAGATGTTGCTGCAGCTGAGGTTGAAGAGGTTGCTGCCTATGTTCTCCTCAAGGATTTTGATGGATTCCTTTCACACACTGAGGTCCTTCATCCATTTTGAGTCTATTTTCGTGTGTGGTGTAAGGAAATGGTCCAATTTCATTTTTCTGCATGTGGCTGTCCAATTTTCCCAACACCATTTATTGAAGAGGCTGTCTTTTTTCCATTGGACATTCTTTCCTGCTTTGTCGAAGATTAGTTGACCATAGAGTTGAGGGTCTATTTCTGGGCTTTCTATTCTGTTCCACTGATCTATGTGTCTTTTTTTGTGCCAGTACAATGCTGTCTTGATGATGATAGCTTTGTAATAGAGCTTGAAGTCCGGAACTGTGATGCCACCAACGTTGGCTTTCTTTTTCAATATCCCTTTGGCTATTCAAGGTCTTTTCTGGTTCCATATAAATTTTAGTATTATTTGTTCCATTTCTTTGAAAAAGATGGATGGTACTTAGATAGGAATTGCATTAAATGTGTAGATTGCTTTAGGTAGCATAGACATTTTCACAATATTTATTCTTCCAATCCAGGAGCATGGAATACTTTTCCATTTCTTTGTGTGTTCCTCAATTTCTTTCATGAGTACTTTATAGTTTTCTGAGTATAGATTCGCCTCTTTGGTTAGGTTTATTCCTAGGTATCTTATGGTTTTGGGTGCAATTGTAAATGGGATGGACTCCTTAATTTCTCTTTCTTCTGTCTTGTTGTTGGTGTAGAGAAATGCAACTGATTTCTGTGCATTGATTTTATATCCTGACACTTAACTGAATTCCTGTATGAGTTCTAGCAGTTTTGGAGAGGAGTCTTTTGGGTTTTCCACATATAGTATCCTATCATCTGCGAAGAGTGATAATTTGACTTTTTCTTTGCTGATTTGGATGCCTTTAATTTCCTTTTGTTGTCTGATTGCTGAGGCTAGGACTTCTAGTACTATATTGAATAGCAGTGGTAATAATGGACATCCCTGCCATTATCCTGACCTTAGCGGAAAAGCTTTCAGTTTTTCTCCATTGAGAATGATATTTGTGGTAGGTTTTTCATAGATGGCTTTGATGATATTGAGGTATGTGCCCTCTATCCCTACACTTTGAAGAGTTTTGATCAGGAAGTGATGCTGTACTTTGTCAAATGCTTTTTCTGCATTATTTAGAGTATCATATGGTTCTTGTTCTTTCTTTTATTAATGTGTTGTATCACATTGATTCATTTGTGGATGTTGAACCAACCTTGCAGCCCTGGAATAAATCCCACTTGGTTGTGGTGAATAATCCTTTTAATGTACTGTTGAATCCTATTTGCTAGTATTTTGGTGAGAATTTTCGCATCTGTGTTCATCAAGGATATTGGTTTATAGCTCTCTTTTTTGATGCGATCCTTGTCTGGTTTTGGGATCAAGGTGATGCTGGCCTCATAAAATAAGTTTGGAAGTTTTCCTTCCATTTCTATTTTTTAGAACAGTTTCAGGAGAATCGGAATTAGTTCTTCTTTAAATGTTTGGTAGAATTCCCCCAGAAAGCCGTCTGGCCCGGGACTTTTGTTTGGAGATTTTTAATAACTGTTTCAATCTCCTTACTGGTTATGGGTCTGTTCAGGCTTTCTATTTCTTCCTGGTTCGTTGTGGTAGTTTATATGTTTGTAGGAATGCATCCATTTCTTCCAGATTGTCAAATTTGTTGGCGTAGAGTTGCTCATAGTATGTTCTTATAGTTGTTTGTATTTCTTAGGTGCTAGTTGTGATCTCTCCTCTTTCGTTCATGATTTTATTTATTTGGGTCCTTTCTCTTTTCTTTTTGATAAGTCGGGCCAGGGGTTTATCAATTTTATTAATTCTTTCAAAGAACCAGTTCCTAGCTTCATTGATTTGTTCTATTGTTTTTTTGGTTTCTATTTCATTGATTTCTGCTCTGATCTTTATGATTTCTCTTCTCCTGCTGGGTTTAGGATTTCTTTCTTGTTCTTTCTCCAGCTCCTTTAGGTGTAGGGTTAGGTTGTGTACCTGAGACCTTTCTTGTTTCTTGAGAAAGGCTTGTACCGCTATATATTTTCCTCTCAGGACTGCTTTTGTTGTGTCCCACAGATTTTGAACCGTTGTATTTTCATTATCATTTGTTTCCAAGATTTTTTTCAATTCTTCTTTAATTTCCTGGTTGACCCATTCATTCTTTAGAAGGATGCTGTTTCATCTCCATGTATTTGGGTTCTTTCCAAACTTCCTCTTGTGGTTGAGTTCTAGCTTTAGAGCATTGTGGTCTGAAAATATGCAGGGAATGATCCCAATCTTTTGATACTGGTTGAGTCCTGATTTAGGACCGAGGATGTGATCTATTCTGGAGAATGTTCCATATGCACTAGAGAAGAATGTGTATTCTGTTGCATTGGGAAGAAATGTTCAGAATATATCTATGATGTCCATCTGGTCCAGTGTGTCATTTAAGGCCTTTATTTCCTTGCTGATCTTTTGCTTGGATGATCTGTCCATTTCAGTGAGGGGAGTGTTAAAGTCCCCTACTATTATTGTATTATTGTTGATGTGTTTCTTTGATTTTGTTATTAATTGGTTTATAGAGTTGTCTGCTCCCATGTTGGGGGCATAGATATTTAAAATTGTTAGATCTTCTTGTTGGACAGATCCTTTGAGTATGATATAGTGTCCTTCCTCATTTCTTATTATAATCTTTGGCTTAAAATCTAATTGATCTGATATAAGGATTGTCACTCCTGCTTTCTTCTGATGTCCATTAGCATGGTAAATTCTTTTCCACCCCCTCACTTTAAATCTGGAGGTGTCTTCGGGCTTAAAATGAGTTTCTTGGAGGCAACATATAGATGGGTTTTGTTTTTTTATCCATTCTGATACCCTGTGTCTTTTGACAGGGGCATTTAGCCCATTAACATTCAGGGTAACTATTGAGAGATATGAATTTAGTGCCTTTGTATTGCCTGTAAGGTGACTGTTACTGTATATGGTCTCTGTTCCTTTCTGATCTACCACTTGTAGGCTCTCTCTTTGCTTAGAGGACCCCTTTCAAGATTTCCTGTAGAGCTGGTTTGGTGTTTGCAAATTATTTCAGTTTTTGTTTGTCCTGGAAGCTTTTAATCTCTCCTTCTATTTTTAATGATAGCCTACCTGGATATAGTATTCTTGGCTGCATGTTTTTCTCGTTTAGTGCTCTGAAAATATCATGCCATCTCTTTCTGGCCTGCCAGGTCTCTGTGGATAAGTCAGCTGCCATTCTAATATTTTTACCATTGTATGTTACAGACTTCTTTTCCCAGGCTGCTTTCAGGATTTTCTCTTTGTCAGTGAGACTTGTAAATTTTACTGTTAGGTGACGAGGTGGGCCTATTCTTATTGATTTTGAGGGGCATTCTCTGAACCTCCTGAATTTTGATGCTCGTTGCCTTTGCCATATTGGGGAAATTCTTCCCAATAATTCTCTCCAGTATACTTTCTGCTTCCCTCTCTCTTTCTTGTTCTTCTGGAATCCCAATTATTCTAATGTTGTTTTGTCTTATGATGTCACTTATCTCTCGAATTCTCCCCTTGTGGTCCAGTAGCTGTTTGTCCCTCTTTTGCTCAGCTTCTTTATTCTCTGTCATTTGGTCTTCTATATCGCTAATTCTTTCTTCTGCCTCATTTATCCTAGCAGTGAGAGCCTCCATTTTTGATTGCACCTCATTAACATCTTTTTAAATTTCAACTTGGTTAGATTTTAGCTCTTTTATTTCTCCAGAAAGGGCTTTTATATCTCCCGAGAGGGTTTCTCTAATATCTTCCATGCCTTTTTCGAGCCCGGCTAGAACCTTGAGAATTGTCATTCTGAACTCCAGATCTGACATATTACCAATGTCTGTATTGATTAAGTCCCTAGCCTTCGGTACTGTCTCTTGTTCTTTTTTTTGTGGTGAATTTTTCCTCCTTGTCATTTTGTCCAGTAAGAGTATATGAAGGAGCAAGTAAAATACTAAAAGTGTGGCAACAACCTTAGGAAAATATGCTTTACCCAAATCAGAAGAGATCCCAAATTGAGAGGGGAGAGAAAGGGGATAAAAAGAGGTTCAGTAAGAAAGAAAGAAAAAAAGAATAAAGAAAAGTATAAAAAAGAAAAAAATATATATATTAGATAAACTAGTTATAAAACAAAAGGCTAAAAGGCCTAACCAAGGAGGTAAAGGATCTGTACTTGAGGAACTTCAGAACACTCATGAAAGAAATAGAAGAAGACACAAAAAGATGGAAAAGTATTCCATGCTTGGATTGGAAGAATAAACATTGTTAAAATGTCTATACTGCCTAGAGCCAGCTATACTTTCAACGCCATCGTGGTCAAAATTCTACTGGCATTTTTCAAAGTGCTGGAACAAAGAATCCTAAAATTTGTATGGAACTAGAAAAGACCCTGAATTCCTAAGGAAATGTTGAAAAATCTGGGGGCATCACATTGCTTGATTTCAAGCTTTACTACAAAGCTGTGATCTCCAAGACAGCATGTTATTGGCACAAAATAGACACATAGACCAGTGGAACAGAGTAGAGAGCCATGGACCCACAACTCTGTGCTCAAATAACGTTTGACAAAGCAGGAACAAATATACAGTGGAAAAAGGACAGTCTCTTCAATAAATTGGACAGCTATATACAGAAGAATGAAGCTTGACCATTCTCTTACACCATACACAAAGGTAAACTCAAAATGGATAAAAGATCTCAACATGAGGCAGGAATCTATCAAAATCCTGGAGGAGAACATAGGCAGTAACCTTTTTGACATGGGCCACATCAACTTCTTTCACAACATGTTTCCAAAGGCACAGGAAACTAAAGCAAGAAATGAATTTTTGGGACTTCATCAAGATCAAAAGCTTCTGCACAGCAAAGGAAAAGTCAACAAAACAAAGAGGCAACCCATGGAATGAGAGAAGATATTTGCAAATGATACTACAGACAATGGGCTGAAATTCAAGATCTATAAAGAACTCCTCAAACTCAACATCACCAATCTTTTTTGCTCTCTGATTTAATCTAAGTAATTCCTAATAATTTGGCTTTACATTAACTAAACTTTTTTTTTTCTATTGTGCTAAATATACTGTTAGACACATCTAATGATTTTTTTCTTTTTTCTAAGACATTGTCTTTCAGTCCTAGGATTATAATTTTTTTACATCTTCTAATTTTTTGCTGTCATTTCTCATTTTTAATTCATTATTTTAATCTCAATCTTAATTCATTATATTAATCTTTACCTTTAACTTATTCATCATAGCCATTTAAAGACATTTTCTGATATTTCCCACAGTGAGGTTGTCTGTAGGTCTAATTTTGTTCAGTGATATTTCTCTTGACAAATTCACACATGTTTACTTATGGGCTTCATAATTGAATATTTAATGTTCTATTGTGTGTCTAAGAAAAGTGAGGATGGATCTGATGTGCATATTTTAGAGAGACATAGATATACATCTATACATCTATACCCTCTCCTACCTGTCCCCCAGACCTACTGCCCTTTTTCCTTAGGCAGAGAAAGTGAATGTGGAACTGATTTATTTGAGCAAATCAAGTTTGAGCTTGTTGGGTCCCAGATTTCAGTTTTAATAACCTCTCATAGAGTCGTGGCATCTGAGTGTCAGGACTAAGGAAAATTAAGTTACCAAACCAGCCCTCAAGTTTCTACATGGCCATGTGTTAACATCACTGAATGTAATTGGAGTTAAAATAGCCAGGAGTTTGGTTGCAGCTTTGCTTTCAGTCATTTACTCTGTATTCAAAATACTTTTAAGGCGTGTTCTGGCTTCCTGTTCCAATAAGATGCTGGTGCCAGTTACTGCAAACTGAAACCTCACGTCTACTTGACTTCAGAGTTATAGACTGTTAGACTGTAAAAAGGTGAATGGTCAGGGCTCCACAAATTTGAGACCATGAGACTAAAAGACCATGAAACTGTGGGGCTGTGAGATCATAGGATATCTTTCTTTTCCAGTCGTGAAGCCAGCCTCTAAAGTCCCATGTAATTCAATCACTCTCTTGGTAGCTGGGACTCTTCCAGATTCATACTTGGTACACTGGTCTTCACATTTTTCAGAACTCTATTTTGTTTCTGTTTTTTAGAGAAATAAAAGTTCTCAGTCAAGCTTTTTTTGACAGACTTATGGCCCAACTTCAGCGAGTAGCCCAGAAATGGAAGCCAACAGCCATTTGCTCATTTGGGAAGAGGTCAGTGTTCTGGAATTTAGTCTTTATAGATTTCTCTGTGTCCATAAACCTTCAATGGCTTTAAAGGAAACTATGTTATATTTGGTTTAGTCTGTGATTCCTTTTTTTGGTGGGAGTAAATCTACTCTCTTCTTTTGCAAGTGGAACTCAATCTGTTTTTTTTATGAAACACTTCCCATTATTGAGACTTAGACAAAGACACTTGTCACATAATGTTTTCCTGAATTATACCATCTAGAAGAAATGTCTTCCTGTTCTGAAATCTAAGTTTTTTGTTTCTCATGTAATGGAATAAATCTTTACACAGTAGCCTTATATCCTAGTAGACTTTAAAGTCCGTTCCACCTGTCTTACCTTCTTTCCTATGGGGATCCTTCTTTTTATCTTTGTGGCATTGTTTTCTTCACATAATTCAATAGTAATTTAATAAATATTTGGTGAATGATTGAGTCAAGAAGGTAATAGTAAAGATTAAATTCTACTGTTTTCACAATAAAGTTATAGTTTCTCTAATGAATTATAAAAAGACGTAGAGTGAAGATTGACAAGGTACCCCAGTATTTGCTCCTGCCAGAAAGTAAAAGCTCTGTTTTTTTTTTTTTTTTTTTTCCTTTCTTTATACAATTGTCTGGTCTTACATCCTATCATCTCAGGTCATGACATGAAGGCCTACAGAGAACAACACTAGTCTACTAGGACCCTGTGCCTCTAAAATCATTAAGATCCAAACCAGCCCTGGTTTTCCTACCCAGACTATTGTAGGAGTGATAGCAATGAATATATTTTATATAAGCCACTCCTAGATGAAAATTTCAGTGACTCCTAGCCAAGCCTATTTCTAAATACAGTACAGAGCCAAATCAACCAACCAACCAATCAATCAATCAATAAGACTGGGATACATGATTGAAAAAGAAAGGAAAGATAATACCTTTGTTAGTTCAGAAATACAGGTTTCAGAATATTGTAGAGGCTTGATTTTCTTTGTGAACATTTTTCTAAAACCTCTCCTTCTCCGGATTCCCAGTGGAAAGGGAAAGATGATAAATTCAATCTTATATATTTATAAGTAAATAGAAGCTGCTATTAATTTTTGGGACAAAATTGACTGGTATATCTTCCATTGATTAAAAATAATATATTGGTTATAAAAACAAAAATGCCTTTGCAGACAGATCCAGTTTTCTTCATAACTTAGATATAATGACATTAATTATGAAATGACCTTGTCTATTACTTTCAATTTCTAACACGGATTATGTGTTTAAAACAAAACAAAACAAAGGAGAGACAAAATGTGCAAAATTTGCAGAATTAGAAAGTTTAAAAATGTAGATTCCTGAAGAATGTTAGCGTGGAATGGAAATCAAGCCTCATTAACTCTAATTAGGCTTCCTGAACACATACTGAAATTTCACTGCAGCAGGCTTCCTAGGTGGCTGATTTTTTGCCGCAAATGCCTATTCAGAGTTTCCTAACAAAACAGACTAAATTCTGAGTAATCTCATATACTCCATTTATTGAAATCTCTCAACAGTATGGTTTGATGTTCTAGAAAGTTTCTCTTCATAAAGTATGCATGTTTGACAAAGGCAGAAATCAGAAAGCTACAGTTTGCCTTATTATGTATTTATTCTACATCTCACCTTTTGCACAGTTCAGCAAATCATACATGACTGGTTAATTTCAAGAGTACGATAGAAAATGTCATGATTAATTTAAATTATTTCATATAACCAAGTCACCACTACCAAATGTGCAAGGTTCCCTTACTGTTCGTTCCATTCTGATTTATGGTGAATTAGTTATCGGTCTCCCTCATTATGGTGTAAACTCCCTGTGGATAAGAGGATGTCACCTTTATTTTTTATTTTTTTATTCCTTCTATACTTTGACCACTGCTTTACGTAGTAAATGCCACCAACTCAAAGAAGTGAACCAACTTTTTTTGAAAGCAGGAGCGCAATTCAAAATGAAGAAATAAAATCCAAAAACTCACACTGAATAATCTGTAAATTCTCTCAGCAGAGTTTATCACCAAGCCTGACCAGTACTGATCACTCTTTTTGTCTCTTTTTCAGTAAAGGTGGCAGGAAGTGCAGCTCCTGGGGCTTGATGTTGAGTTGGTTGGCACCCGTGGGCGAGAGGGCAACAATGTTTACAGTCAGTAAACCTGTGATTGTCTCAGTGGTGCCAAGGTGGCCAGTATTAGGATGTTACTTCTTTAGTTTATTCTATAAAACCCACTAGGGCAATGCAGAATTGCTGGCTGAAGACGACTGACCGCACTTGAATTTTACATCAGTATCTGTGCATTATAAAACTTCTAAATGGATGTTCCTTGGTTGCATCTAAATGGTTACTTGTTTACTTCTAAATGGATGTTACTAAACAAATAACAAAATAAAAATTGTTTGAATAAGAAATTTAAGGTTGGGATGAACAAACTTACTTTCTGTGTTTCTCAGTCCATGTGGAAGAAAGCAGCTTTATCACACAGCTCGGGTGTTCACAGCTCTGTGGAAGAGAAAAGACAGACTGAGCCTAATATTTCAATGCCCAAATTTGGGGAGTCATTTGATTCAGGTGCCCATCCCTAGACTCATCACCTGTGCCCAAGCAGTGGGTTCATAGCACACATGTGGCTACCTCCACTGAAACATTAGGAAGTGGGTGAGAGGCAGGATTCCAGAAGGTGATGTCATACAGTCTGCAGAAAAGGACACGGGGGGGGGGTCCCACGACAATTACTCAGATGCCCAACATGTTGTATAAATATCTGGATATTCATACCAGTCTTCCACCCTCCACTTATTTGGAATCCTTCCTTATTTGGAAGGAGGAGCATTAAGTATGTCCTCCTCGTATTTGGAAGAAGGAGAATTAAGCATGAGAACATCAGGCTCATTTGTTAAGGGTGATCTCAGTCTGTAGCGTTTTGGAAGACGCATCTAACATTGAAGTAAGGAGAATCTCAAAAACTCTTCTGTGGCCTATTCTCACCTTTCCCTTGATTGAAGCTGACAGTGACTAATATATCTATCTATCTATCTATCTATCTATTCCAATTCAATTAATAAGCTTAACCTTAATTAACTGATTAAATTTTATGGAGAAAAAGGCAATAGATGAGCTCCCACCACTGTGCTTGAGCACCAAACTCTTCTTGAGGAATGAGAGTGTTGATTCTAGAACCTAGGTAATCCTTTAATTAAAAATGTCCTATTTCATTCTAAATTTATAAAACAAATGAACAGGTGCTGAAATGTCAGGAAACTTCTTTTAGTAATGTCCTCATTATTTTGGTTCTGACTCTTTTTGTTTTTCAAATATTTCATTTATTTATTTGACAGACAGAGGTGGTGGTGGGGGGGCGGAAGCCGGCTTCCTACTGAGCAGAGAGCCCGATGCAGGGCTAGATCCCAGGACCCTGAGATCATGACCCGAGCCAAAGGCAGAAGCTTAACCCACTGCGCCACCCAGGCACCCCAGTTCTGACTCTTAACAAAGTTTGAACTATTACCAAGATGAAGTTGCTTTTTTTAACCCCAAAGGACTGCTTTTCTTTCTTTCTTTTTTTTTAAAAAGATTTTATTTATTTGTCAGAGAGAGAGAGTGAGAGAGAGTGAGCACAGGCAGACAGAATTGCAGGCAGAGGCAGAGGGAGAAGCAGGCTCCCTGCCGAGCAAGGAGCCCCACTTGGGACTCGATCCCAGGATGCTGGGATCATGACCAGAGCCGAAGGTAGCTGCTTAACCAACTGAGCCACCCAGGTGTCAAGGACTGCTTTTCAATTTCGATTCATAATGCCACTTCCCTGTACACAGCTATTTTTTGTGTGTGTGAATTCCCTCATAATACACCTCATTATAATTTTCAACTAATGCACAAAAATCTTATTTTCTTTGAAGCAACACCAAAATTATCTAAATCAACACAAACATTTTCTTTAAAAAGAAAAAAAAACTTATTTGAGAGAAAGAGAGCACGAGGGAGTAGGGGAAGAGGCAAGTGGAGAAGGAGCAAGAGAACCTCAAGCAATCCCCTTCCCCTGGCTGAGTGCAGAGCCCATCACAGGGTTCGATCCCAGAACCCTGAGATCATGATCTGAGCTGAAAACAAAAGCTGGTCGCTTAGCCAACTGAGCCACCCAAATGCCCCCTCAACCCAAACATTTTCAAAGTGAATAAAATATGACATCTGAGAAATGGTATTTTCAGAAAGTTATATTTTTTTTTGTTGAGATCTGAATTGAAATGAGAAGTCTTTCTGGAACATGAGCTGGGTATTGACTAATTTTTTTTTTCTAAACATTAAAAGAAATCTTGCCATTTGCGACAACATGGATGGAACTAGAGCGTATCATGCTTAGCGAAATAAGTCAAGCGGAGAAAGACAACTATCATATGATCTCCCTGATATGAGGAAGTGGTGATGCAACATGGGGGCTTAAGTGGGTACGAGAAGAATAAATGAAAGAAGATGGGATTTGGAGGGAGACAAAGCATAAGTGACTCTTAATCTCACAAAACAAACTGAGGGTTGCTGGGGGGAGGGGGTTTGGGAGAAGGGGGTGGTATTATGGACATTGGGGAGGGTATGTGTTTTGGTGAGTGCTGTGAAGTGTGTAAACCTGGTGATTCACAGACCTGTACCCCTGGGGATAAAAATATATGTTTATAAA
Organism: Mustela putorius furo; assembly: GCF_011764305.1. Taxonomy (NCBI): domain Eukaryota; kingdom Metazoa; phylum Chordata; class Mammalia; order Carnivora; family Mustelidae; genus Mustela; species Mustela putorius. Next base: position 2,177,692 of record NW_025421577.1, read on the forward strand.
AAATAAAAAATTATATTAGAAAAAAAAAAGCTATTTGAAATAGAGGACAATTGTTTTTGATTTTGCTAACTAGTACTTTTATTTTATTTTTTAATATTTTATTTATTTTATAGAGAGAGATCACAAGTAGGCAGAGAGGCAGGCAGAGAGAGAGAGAGAGAGGAGGAAGCAGGCTCCCTGCCAAGCAGAGAGCCCCATGCGGGACTCCATCCCAGGACTGAGATCATGACCTGAGCTGAAGGCAGAGGCTTAACCCACTGAACCACCCAGGCACCCTACCTAGTACTTTTAAAGAGAGACTTCATGGGGTGCCTGGGTGGCTCAGTGAGTTAAAGCCTCTGCCTTTGGCTCAGGTCATGATCCCAAGGGTCCTGGGATTGAGCCCCAAGTCAGGCTCTCTGCTCAGCGGGGAGCCTGCTTCCTCCTCTCTCTCTGCCTGCCTCTCTGCCTACTTGTGATCCCTGTCTGTCAAATAAATAAAATCTTAAAAAGAGAAAGAGAGAGATAGAGTTCATGATATAAGATTGTGCTGTCTTGAAATAATGATCCTATTTATAAATAGCAATTTTGGTCACTATATATTTTCAGGTCTAAATTTCTTATATGAAATAAATGAGTAATGGCCATTGTCTTATGTTAGTAGGAGTATGGTTTTAGTTTACTAATATGTTGGAGAAACTCAGAAATTTTTCCTTAACAAATACTTCAACTTGTGGTTTGTGCATAGCTTGGATTTTCTGGCTTTGTTTCTTTTTTCTTGTTGCATTTCTAGGTCATTGTTTCTTAAAAACCAGATTGAGTCAGAATAATCTGGGGTGGTTATTGCATGAACAGATTCCTGGGTCCAATCTCAGGAATCCCATAACATAGTAGAATTCCTAAGTTCCAAGATTCAGAAGTGGAATTTTTAAATTTCCCAGATGATTTTGTGAAGAGTGAATTTTGAGAAACCCTGAGCTTACAGATAGAATCTGGATGTTAAAGTTTCATGAACTTGAAAGATCAATGAAAACAGGTTCATTTCAATCAAATTCCTACCTGTTATATTTAACTAATAAATGACATTCATCTAATTTAACTCAGGGTCTGACTTACATAAAGACTTGATTCTTTGGCACTCAAATAAGGGAAATTGGAGTACTGGGCATTTTTCCTGAAAAGTGAGTTGATTGTACAGGTCAGCTTTCATTGGGAAAATATTCTTAACCTATTTTACTCTAGTAATTGTACAAGTATCTGTATTTCAACATTTTTGTAAAAAATAAAGGTATGAAATACATTTGACCCTTGAACAATATGGGAGCTGGGGAAGTACTGCACAAAACAATTGATCTTCACATATAATAGAGTATCATTCCAAACATGACAAGTGAGTCCTTCACAAAGAAAGTACAGTAATATTTCAAATTGCAGTTCTCATATATTTCTGTTACTATGTATGTTTGAGATATAAGTATGTGTATATAGAGAGATGGACTTTAAATGGTCATTAATCCCTGAGCCCTGAAAATATTTGCTTTACTCACGTCCATATCTATGGCTGTATTTTCATATTCACTATGAGTTTTCTCCCACATATAATACTGGATAATTGGTGTTTTCTTTTTAATTAGATATTTCAATCAAGAAGTAACAATAGGGGTGCCTGGGTGGCTCAGTGGGTTAAGCCGCTGCCTTCGGCTCAGGTCATGATCTCAGGGTCCTGGGATAGAGTCCTGCATCGGGCTCTATGCTCAGCAGGGAGCCTGCTTCCTTCTCTCTGCCTCTCTGCCTACTTGTGATCTCTCTCTGTCAAATAAATAAAATAAAATCTTAAAAAAAAAAGTAACAATAAACTCTAGCAAAATTCAACACAATTCAGTTTAAGAAAACCCAATCGCGTAAAAATGATATCTGAATTGGTATGCCTGGGTGGGCATCTAACACTTGGTTTTGGCTCAGGTCATGATCTAATGAGTCATGGGAGCCCCATTCTGAGCCCTCTCTTCTCCCACTTATGCACACATGTTCTCTCTCTCTGAAATAAATAAATCTTTTAAAAAAAATGACTCTGGAATAAAAATTATCAGAAACATGACAAGCAAAACATAATCTCACAAAGGTAAAAGAAAAATCTTGAGATATTTTAACTTTAAACTGTTTCAGTTTTTGATTGTATTTTTCTTTTAATTCAAGTTAGTATTCAATATTTATGCTTAAATGATGCAACTATGTGAATTCAACATATAATTCTTTAAATCCATTGTGTGCCATTTGCTTGAGATTTAAAATCAGCATAAGAAAATAAAAGGCTTCTTTATGGAATCAATTTATTCAAATGCAAAAACTATTCATCAAGAAGCGTGGCTTCGACAGATAATATATTGAGGTCTATTGATTGACTTCAAATGTCCTAAGAAGGACATTCAGATACAGGCTGTCATTTCTAACTGCAAAGCAGGAAACCAAGAATAGCTTGTTAGAAGATTAAAGATTAGCAAGAGCTAATGTGTAAAACTAGTAACTAGTGTTTAGTACTTTTTCCTTGAATAATATGGGGGAATAATTTTACAAAGTTTCAGAAATGTCATTTTCCAGGAACTAAAAGAAGCAAATGATCTACATCTTCCTTAAGTGTAATAACACACACTGACTAATGATCACTGATTCATTGACTGGCATGTACAACAGAGCAAACAAGCCCATTTATTTATTTATTTTTACATCTTTCACTTCTTTCCTCATTATTTTACTCCTACCTTTATTTTATGATCACTGTCATTTCTGTGGCTTTCTAGTGACTAATTTCTCTTCTCAATATATTTTGTATTTTGCATTTTTGCATGTCTCTTAATTTATTATTGGATACTGCATTTCCAAATGATACAGGGCTGAATGTCTGAATTTTATTCTCTTTGTTTAAAGGTACAATGTTTAATTCAGTAACCACCAGCTGCATTTGGCAATTGGCCATTTAAATTGGAATCTATATTAATTCAAATGAAATAAAATTTAAAATTCCATCTCTTAGCCATTACTGACATTTCAAATATGCAATATCTATACATACTATGGCTACTGTATCAGAACATGAAAAAGAATATTTCCATCAGAGTATAAATTTCTAACAGATGACACTGATTGGGTTTTGTTTTGGCAAACTTGTAAGCTACTTGCAGACCAACTTTGAGACTCATTTTTTACCTTTCTCATGACAGATGTGCAGTATTTATTTTAGGTCAATTTTACCTCTTCTACTAACCTCTGGCACTTATGGGGTTTCTATGGAATGTCTAGGGTGTTCAATGAGGTGCTTCACTTAGCCTACTTGAAAATCCAATCTCCCTGAAGACATTTTCATCTAACTGCAACTTGGGAATTGTTCTTGTCAAGCCTCGTAAAATATCACCCTGTGTGGGTACAGCTTGATATTTAGGCAATAATGTTAGTGGATCCCTATTCTGGGATTTTTCTCTGCCGCTACATCTCTGTTCCTCTAATGCATATATTCTATGCATATATTCTAGGTACTTGATGCTCCCTGACCCCTCATCGCTACCTTCTCAACTTACAAAGGATATTGTATTCTATGCAGGTTTTCCTGTTTGCCCTATTGTCTGCAAAACCTCTGAGGGTGGGTAGTGTAGTGGGGGGGGGTGGTTCTGGGGGGCACAGGTGGTTGAGCTCCCAACTCTTTGTTGTGACTCAGGTTGTGATCTCAGCATCATGAGATCAAGCCCTATGGCAGGCTCTGTGAGGAGCATGGAGTCTGCTTAAGACACTCTCTCCCCCGCCCCTACTCCTTTTTCAAATAAATAAATATATTTTTTAAATGTCTTAAGAGATAAATCCAAGGCAGTTGTAGGGCTCTTTTTGTTTCTTTCTCTTGGGAATTTTACCCCACCAGTTATTTAATATATGAAAAGAAAGTATTCATAGAATTCATCTAATTTTCCAGTCTTTATGGTGAGATAGCAAAGACAGGACATAACTGCTATTACCTGCGAATGCTTTATTCAGGATTTTGTGTCTATGTTTATGAGGATTCTGGTCATTTGCTTTCATTTTTTATAGTGTCTTTCAGGGGCACGATGTGGGTTTAGTGCAGTGGACTGAGTCACGGTCCCTCAAAGGAATGCACATCTTCATCTCCAGATCCTGCAAGGATGATACCTCATATAGAAAAGAAACTTTGCAAACTGGTTTAAGTAAGGACCTTGAGATGGGGAGTGTTTTCTGGATTATCCTGCTGGCCCCAAATAATTACATGGTTCTTACAAGTGGAGAATCTTTCTCAGCCAAGGTTGGAAGGAAATGTGACTATGGACAAAGGGTGATAGAGTGTGATGGGCAGACTCTACACTCAATTCCTTGCTTGGAAAACAGAGGCAGTACTCCATGAGCCAAGAGAGAGAGGCAACCTTTGCAAGATGAAGAGTGAGCAAACAGATTCTCCTTTAGAGACTGTAGAAAAGAGCAAAGCCTGGCAAACACCTGAGCCTGATGAGACTCAGGTTGGATTTCTAATCTATATACATGTAAAATAAAAAGAAGTGTGTTATTTCCAGACATTGTATTTGTGCAATTTGTTACAGTAGCAATAAAAAATGAATACACTTGGGTTATGCTGACAACATAAAACACATTCAGATATGTCTCTTCTTCTGCTACTATTTGAAACATTTGTATAAAATTGACTTTTTTAATTGTAGAATTTACAGTGTAAGCACCATGTCCTAGACCACCTTTATTGAAAGTTTCCAATGACAAATTAAATTTGCTTAAAAGATATAATCTATTGGCATTGTCTATAATTTTCTTCTGTCAGGCGAATTGATAGATTGTATCTTTGAAAGCATTTTCTTTGCAATATTGTCAAATTTTTGAACTGGAAATTATTAAGATTCCCTTATTCTTATTTTAGATGGTGTAGTATCTGTATTGATGCCCAATGTTCTCTTTCATTCACAAAAAAAGAAAATTTAAACTTTTTCCCTCTATTAGTTTGGTTCATTTTAAAATTCTATTTCTTTTTCAAAGAAAATTTTTTTCTTTCCCTATGTTTATATAGTTCAATCATGATTTGCTTTGAATTAACTTCTTTTATACCTTGTTTTGGATTATAGAGTGAATTTGAGTTGACACTTTTGAAAAAAGAAAATTTTTGAACAACTATTTCTTCAAAAATTTTTTCTCCCCTTTCTCCTCTTCTTCTGGGATGAGAATTATACATGTGTTAGAACATTTAATATTATCCCTCACATCAATGATACTCAACTCACTTTTTAAAATGCAATTAATCTATTGGCTTCAACCCTAATAAATTTTATTGGCATATCTTGGAGGTCTCTGTTCTTTCCTTCTACACAGCCCATTTTAACCAGTAAAAACTTAATACCCATTGTTGAATTTTTGTTCTGAATTTTCTTTATTGTGTATATTTTCATCTTCTCTGGTGGTGTATCTGTTGACACATTACAGCCATATTTCTTGTAAATTCTTTAATATAATTACAGTAATTGTGTTAAAGGCCTTGTTTTCTGATATTAATTACTGAGTCATTTATGGGACTATTTTTTACTGACTATATATTCTCTTTATTACAAGCTAACTTTTCTGCTATTTACGTTTGTCTCTTATTTTTATTTTTTATTTTATATATACATATATATATTTTTAATTTATAGAGCATGCAATCTCCTTATTTTGTTGTTAACAATAAGAATGAGATGGGCAAATCACACAAATGTTTCCTAGAGTTGAGCTCGTTTGGGGAACAACTTTATTAATTCTCTTCCAGTTTTATTTAGATAAAATTAACACTAACATTGTATTCATATAAAGGCACAGAAACTAGTTGATATATAAATCTATCATGGAATAGTCAACACAATAAGTTAACATCTATCACCTCATACAGTCACAATTTTTTTCTTAGGATGAGAACTTTTTTTTTTTAAGATTTTATTTATTTATCTGAAAGAGATCACAAGTAGGCAGAGAGGCAGGCAGAGAGAGACAGGGAAGCAGGCTCCCTCTTGAGCAGAGAGCCCCATGTGGGGCTTAATCCCAGGACCCTGAGCATGACCCGAGCCAAAGGCAGAGGCTTTAACCCACTGAGCCACCCAGGAGCCTCAGGATGAGAACTTTTAAAACCTACTCTCTTAGCAACTTCTAAATACACAATATGGTATTATTAACTATAGTTATCATGCTGTATATTACATTCCCAAAACCCATTTATCTTATAGTTGAAAGTTTATACCCTTTGACAACCTTTATCCATTTCCCTCACCCCCTGCCTCTGGCAACCACCCATACATTTCTGTCTCTATGCGTGCAGTCATTTTAGATTCCACATATAAGTGAGAACACACACTGTTTCTCTTTCTGTCTGGCTTATTTCTACTGAGCGTAATACCTTCAAGGTCCATCCATGTTGTCATAAATGGCAGAATTTCCTTCTTTCTTAAGGCTGAAAAACATCCAGGTGCATATATAAATCATATTGACACTTAGGTTGTTTGTTTCCATGTCTTGGCTTTTGTAAATAATATTGTAATGTATGTGGAAGGTGCAGTGGTCTCTTTCAGATAGTGATTTTGTTTCCTTCAGATATATACCCAGAAGTGGAACTGGATAATTTGGTAATTTTTTTTTTTTAATATTTTGAGGAATCAGGGCACCTGAGTGTTACAATCAATTGAGCATCTGACTCATGATTTTGGCTCAGGTGTGATCTCAGGGTCGTGAGATTCAGCCCTTCATGGGGCTTCATGCTCAGCATGGAGTCTGAGTTTTTCTCTCTCCCTCTTACTCTGCCTCTCCTACTCATACTCTCTCTAAAATAAAGTAAAAAATATATATTTTGAGGAACATTCATGTTGGTTTTCACTGGCTGCACAAATTTATATTTCCCCAACAGTGCAGTTTCCTTTCCTCCATATCTTCATAAACACTTGTTATCTCTTATCTTTCTGAAGATAGCCACTGTAATCTATATGAAGTGATATCTTGTGGGTTTTTTTGCATTTCCATCATGATTAGTGACCTTGCACATATTTTTATTTGTGTTAGCTATTTGTATGTCTTATTTGAAAAAATATCTGTTCATAGCTTCAAATGTTTAATCAAATTGTGAGTTTGTTAGTTTACTATTACTTGTATGAGTTCTTTATATATTTTGGATATTAACTCCTCAGCAGGTACGTGGTTTGCAAATATTTTCTCTTATTCAGTAGATTGCCTTTTCATTCTATTAATAATTTTCTTTGCTTTGTAGAAGCTTATTAGTTTGATGTAGTCTCACTTGCTTATTTTTCTTTTTGTTGTCTTTATTTTTGGTGTTAAATTCAAAACAAATCATTGTTAAGACTAATATCCAGGAACTTACTCCATATGTTTTTGTTTTTGCTTCCCCTAAGGATTTTATGGCTTCAGGTTTTACATTCAAGTTCTTAATCCATTTTTAGTTGATTTATTCATGTTGAATTTATGTGTGATTATCCAAACTCTCAACATTCTGGGTCTTCACCACAGTCTTGATCTTGTCAGCATGTGAGCTCTGAGTGTGGACTGTTGTTTTAGATATTTTGATTCCTCGTTTGGATTCAATCAATTCTGGAATACATGAACTCTGAATAGGGGCAGACCTGTTTTTCCTTTGTGCTTCTAAGCTTCCTCATCATTTCCTCTTACTAAAACTCAGGGAGAATTATTTGCCTGATCAGTCTCTTCTTGTATCTAGGCATCCTGCAATTCCAATCCTCCCTTGTGGTCCAGAGAATTTTATAAGAATAAGCTGATTTCTCTTTATCCCTAAATACATCTTTCTGTACAGTCACCTTCATCTTCTGTCTGCTTTGCCTGGGCATGCCACTCTGTCCTTATGCTCCCATATAACAAGCTTTTTGATGTCCAAACTTCAATTCCCCAAGGCTTCTTGTGTCTACTACTCTTTGATAAACTCATATAAAAAAAGTATATTCCCCCCTGGGATTTCCTTGTTTTTACCATACAAGTAGTTATTTTTTGACATTGCCTATTCTAACAGGAAGTGGAGGTTTTCTCATAGGGATTTTAATATTATGATCCAATAATTACAATAGCAATAAAACTTTGTATTTCATGTTTTAATTTTTTAAGTTACTGCAAAATGTTACTGTTGAGTCCAGAAAATTACAAATAAGTGTGTTGGGCTAAAAATGTTTTTTTCATTAACCATGATTGAATTTCTTCTGGCTTCATTCAATTAGCAAATACTGAGTTTCTACTACAAGCATAGCATTATGATGGATACTGGAGGACCAGAAGTAAACAATGTAGTGAGACCATGTTTTTCTCTAAATACCAAAGGAATATTTCAGAAAAATAATGCTCAAAAAATAACATTTAAAAATAGAACTTATTTTCACCTGATAGTTAGAACTGAAGAGAAATTTCTAGTAAAGTCTCATGGAATTGAAATATCATCCCGTGGATTTGACGCAAGAATCAGAGTTTATAGTTGATGCTGACACATGTATTACTTTCCTCTGACACATGGAAAACTGATGAGTCTGAAAGTCTTTGAAATAATTTGTCCCTTGCCCTGTCACTCAGTTACTCAGATACGTAGTTGGATTGTGTGGGTTCTGCACATGCCTTCAGAGGGTTTAACATCTTCAAAAATTTGTCCTCCATTCTTTATTCTTAATAGTTTCCCAACTAAAATGTAACATGATGAGTCATTATTGCTTGAGATTAGAGACCTGAGTCCATACAATATAGCCAAGTGGTATATAGTCTCAAGGTATTCCAGCATTCAAGATATAGGACATGGGGCCCTAAGAAATCCCTTTAAGTCTTCTTCAGACCATCAAAAGGCTCAACAGAATAGGATTAGAAACCTCCTAGTTTGGTCATTAGATTATAAGTCAAAATTCATGTGTATGTGTGTGTGTGTGTGTGTGTGTGTGTCTACAAGCTCATGTGCATACATGCCAGTCCTGGATCAATAAAGTTTAATACAAGAAAATATAGATGATCATGCAGGTAATGTTCCAACAAATGAGGATGTTCTAATCATGTATCAAACATAAACAACACAAAAGATAAAAACGATAGTTTTTGTAAATGTTAAAAATTTCAGTTTTTCAGCAAGATGGCAGAGGAGGAGACCTAAATATCATCAGGTCATAGGAATTCATATAGATAGTTATCAAACCATTCTGAACACCTACAAATTCAACAGGAGATCAAAGAGAAGGAAAGCAGCAACTCTAGGAACAGAAAATTGACCACTTTCTGGAAGGTAGGACATGTGGAGAAGTGAATCAGAGGTGAACATGGGAAGATAGATGACAAGGGAGGGTCCAGCTCCCAGCAAGTGGTGGAGCAAGGGTGCACAAAATTGGTTCTTTTAAGTCTGCTCCAGGAGGGATGTCACTCCAGAGGCTAAGCAGGGGGTGAAACCTTTGTGGGGACAGTGTGGTCTCAGGACCTGCAGGGTCACAGAAAGACTGAGCGTGTCTGAGTGTGGCAGAGACCCATTTATCAGAGCAGGGAAGCTGACTAAGGAATGGAGCCTAGGAGGGGCTCTCAGCGCGGCGTTACCTTAAACCATGATCCAAGGCACAGTCACGCCACTACTAATCAAGCAGGGACACAACAAGTGGCAGATCTGGGGAGACTCACCTTCCTCCTCCAAGGGGGAGTGGTGTGGGAGTGTGCTGCAGGAATCTGCCACGTTTGGAGACTCCAGACAGGGCCATGTGCCAGAGATAGAGACACTTGGTCATAGGCCAGGTGAGCTTGGAGCACAGCTAGAGACCAGGGAGATGGGAGGGATTGACAGCTTCTCTCTGAGGGTGCACTGAGTAGTGGGGCCCAGAGCTCTCAGCTTCTCAGGGCTGGAGATTGGGAGGCCGCCATTTTCATTCCCATCCTCCAAAGCTCTATGGAAAGCATTCAGGGAACAAAAACTTCTGAAAGTGAACCCAAGCAGATTGTTTGGCCTGGCCCCTGGCAAGGGTGGTGAAATGCTGTCTCAGGCAAAGACACTTGAGAATCACGACAACAGGCCCCTCCCCCAGCAGATCAGCAAGAACAACCAGCCAAGACCACATTTATCGAACAATGAGAACTGCAAAACAGCAGCACTAGGGGAATAAAGAAAACAGAATTCATGGCTTCTTTCCCATGACTCTTTCGTCTTTCAAAGTTAAATTTTTAAAATCTTCATTAATTTTTTTCTATTTCTATTTCTAAAAATTTTTCTTCTTTCCCACTTAAACCTATTTTAACTATTTTATCTCATCAATACCTGTTTAAAAATCTTTTTTAATTTTCATTTTTATAGTTATATTCTATTCCTTCATTGTATGTAACCTTAATTTTTATATACATATTAGTTTTTCTTTCTTTAAAATTTTGGGATATAGTTTCTTTCTTTCTTTATTTTTTAAAGATTTTTAAAATTTATTTGACAGGCAAAGACTGTAAGTAGGCAGAGAGACAGGCAGAGAGAGGGGGGAGAAGCAGGCTTCCTGCCGAGCAGAGAGCCTGATGTGGCACTCAATCCCAGGACCCTGAGATCATGACCTGAGCCAAAGGCAGAGGGTTAACCCACTGAGCCACTCAAGCACCTCAGATATACATTCTTCTAACAGACCAGAATATACTCCAAATCTAGCCTATGGCTTTGTTCTAGTCTCCAACCTGATCACATTCTCTTTTTTAATTTTCTTTTTCTTTTCATAACCTTATCAATTTCTTTTTTTTTTTAAAGATTTTATTATTTATTTGACAGACAGAGACCACAAGTAGACAGAGAGGCAGGCAGAGAGAGAGAGGGGGAAGCAGGCTACCTGCTGAGCAGAGATCCCAATGTGGGGCTCGATCCCAGCACCCCGAGATCATGACCCAAGCTGAAGGCAGAGGCTTAACCCACTGAGCCACCCAGGTGCCCAATTCCTTTTAAAAAATCTTTTTAATTTTCATCTTTATAATCATATTCCATCCCCTCATCATGTTTACCCTTATTTCCATTTCCATATATTTACATATATAGAAATACATATATAGAAATTATATTATATATTATAATTATTATATATTATTATATATAATATATATTATTATATTATTATATTATATTATTATCATATCATATTATATTATTATATATAATATTATTATATATAATATATTATATATATTATTATAATTATTATATATTATAATATATAATATAATTTCTATATATGTATATTTAAATTCTATATTTTTATATATATATTTAAAATTTTGGGAGGCAGTTTCTTCTAACAGACCAAAAATACACCAAAAATCAAGTGCATAGCTCTGTTCTATTTACCAGGCTAATCATTTTTTTTCCCTTTCTTCTCCCCCCAGTTTTGGGTCTTTTCTTGTTTGATTACTGTAGATTTTTCTGAGGTCACTCTTACCATTTTAGCATTTTGTTCTCTCATTCATCTATTCTTCTCTGGATAAAAAAAGACAGGTGGAAAAGCTCACTTCAAAAAATAAAAAAGAAAAGAAAAGAAAAGACTAAGTGGCAGGACTGATGGCTAGTAAGATGTTCTATGTGGGCTTGAAAACACCATAGAAAATACTAGAAAATCCTTTTCTCGAGAAATAAAAGAAACTAAAATCTAACTAAGTAGAAATTTAAAAAGCTATTAATGAGGTGCAATAAAAAATGGAGGCTCTTACTGCTAGGATAAATGAGGCAGAAGAGAGAATTAGTGATATAGAAGACCAAATGATGGAGAATAAATAAGTGGAGCAAAAGAAAGACAAACAACTACTGGACCATGAGGGGAGAATCAGAGAGATAAGGATACCATAAGACAAAACAATATTAGAATAATTGGGATCCCAGAAGAAGAAGAAAGAGAGAAGGTAGCAGAAGGCATATTGGAGCAATTTATGTCAAGGAATTTCCCTAATTTGGGGAAGGAAACAAGCATCAAAATTCAGGAGACACAGAGAACACCCCTCAGAATCAATAAAAATAACTGCATGCCCTGTCATCTAATAGTAAAAAAAGTCTCAGAGACAAAGAAAGCATCCTGAAAGCAGATTGGGAAAAGAGGCCTATAACACATTTCTACAATGGTAGAAATATTAGATTAGATTGGCAGCAGACCTATCCACAGAGACCTGGCAGGCCAGAAAGGACTGGCATGATCTATTCAGAGCACTAAATGAGAAAAATATGCAGCCAGAATACTTAATTGAACTAGGTTGTCATTGAAAATAGGAGAGATTAAAAAAAAAAAAATAGGAGAGATAAAAAGCTTCCAGGACAAACAAAAACTAAAAGAATTTACAAACACCAAACCAGCCCTACAGGAAATATTGAAAGGGGTCCTCTAACCAAAGAGAGAGCCTAAAAGTAACAGACCAGAAAGGAACAGAGACAGTATACAGTAATAGTCGCCTTAAAGGCAATACAATGGCACTATCTTCGTATCTTTCAACAGTTACCCTGAATGTAAAATGAGCCAAATGCCCCCAATCAAAAGACATAGGGTAATTCAACACACAAAAAACAGACAATCATATCAAAAAATGGGCAGAAGATATGAATAGACACTTCTCCAACAAAGACATACAAATGACTATCAGACACATGAAAAAATGTTAATCATCACTAGCCATCAGGTAGATTCAAATTAAAACCACATTGAGATACCACCTTATACCAGTTAGAATGGCCAAAATTAGCAAGACAGGAAACAACATGTGTTGGAGAGGATGTGGAGAAAGGGGAACCCTCTCACACTGTTGGTGGGAATGCAAGTTGGTGCAGCCACTTTGGAGAACAGTGTGGAGATTCCTCAAGAAATTAAAAATAGAACTTCCCTATGACCCTGCAATTGCACTACTGGGTATTTCCCCCAAAAATACAGATGTAGTGAAAAAAAGGGCCATCTGTACCCCAATGTTTATAGCAGCAATGGCCACGGTCGCCAAACTGTGGAAAGAACCAAGATGCCCTTGAACAGACAAATGGATAAAGAAGATATGGTCCATATACACTATGGAGTATGTGCCTCCATCAGAAAGGATGAATTGAAGTGTGTAAACCTGGTGATTCACAGACCTGTACCCCTGGGGATAAAAATATATGTTTATAAAAAATTAAAAATTAAAAAAATTTTTAATAAATAAATAAATAAAAGAAAGGATGAATACCCAACTTTTGTAGCAACATGGACTGGAAGAGATGATGTTGAGTGAAATAAGTCAAGCAGAGCGAGTCAATTATCATATGGTTTCACTTATTTGTGGAGCATAACAAATAGTATGGAGGACAAGGTGAGATGGGGAGGAGAGGGGAGTTGGGGGAAATTAGAAGGGGAGGTGAACCATGAGAGACTATGGACTCTGAAAAACAATCTGAGGGTTTTGAAGAGGCAGAGGGTGGGAGGTTGGGGTAACCAGGTGGTGGGTATTAGGGAGGGCACGGATTGCATGGAGCACTGGGTGTGGTGCAAAAACAATGAATACTTTTATGCTGAAAAGAAATTAAAAAAAAATTTTTTTTAAAGACATAGGGTATCAGAATGGGTAAATAAAATAAGACAAAACAAGACCGTTGATATGCTGTCTGCAAGAAACTCATTTTAGACCCAAGATACCTCCAGATTTAAATTGAGGGATGGAAAAGAATTTATCAGGCTAATGGACATCAAAAGAAAGCTGTGTGGCAATTCTTACAGCAGAAAAATTAGATTCTAAGCCAAAGACTATAATAAGAGAAGGGAAAGCATACTATATCATACTTACTTAACGGGTATGTCCAACAATTGTAAATATCTGTGCCCCTCACATGGGAGCAGCCAACTATATAAGCCAATTAATAACAAAATCAAAGAAACACATCAACAATAATACAATATTAGTAGGGGATTTTAACACCCTCTTCACTGGAATGGACAGATCATCTAAGCAAAAGATCAATAAGGGAAAAAAGGCTTTAAATAACACACTGGACCAGATGGACATCACAGACATATTCAGAACATTCCATCCCAAAGCAACAGAATACACATTCTTCTCTAGTGCACATGGAACATTCTCCAGAATAGATCACATGCTGGGTCACATATCAGGTCTCAACTAGTACCAAAAGATTAGGATCATTCCCTGCATATTTTCAGAACACAATGCTTTGAAACTAGAAATCAATCACTAGAGGAAAGTTGGAAAGAACTCAAATACATGGAGGCTAAAGAGCATCCTACTAATGAATGAATGGGTCAACTAGGATATTAAAGAAGAATTTTTTAAAAATCATGAAAACAAATTAAAATGAAAACTCAACTGTTCAAAATAATTGGGATGCAGCAAAGACAGTCCTAAAAGGAAAGTATATAGCAATACAAGCCTTTCTCAAGAAACAAGAAAGGCCTCAAATACACAACCTAACCCTACACTTAAAGAAGCTGGAGAAATAACAGCAAAGAAAGCCTAAACCCAGCAGAAGAAGAGTAATAATAAAGATGAGACCAGAAATCAATGAGATAGAAACCAAAGGAACAGTAGAATAGATCAGTAAAACTAGGAGCTGGTTCTTTGAAAGAATTAGTAAGATTGATAAACCCCTGGCCAGACTTATCAAAAATAAAATAGAAAGGACCCAAATTAATAAAATCATAAATGGAAGAGGAGAGATCACAACCAACATTAAAGAAATACAAACAATTATAAGACCATATTACCAGCAACTACACACCAGCAAATTTGACAATCTGGAAGAAATGGATGCATTCCTATAGATGTCTAAACTACCAAGACTCAGCTAGGAAGAAATAGAAAATCTGAACAGACTCAAAACCAGTAAGGAGATTGGGAAGCAGTCATCAAAAATCTCCCTACAAATAAGAGTCTAGGGCCCAATGGCTTCCCAGGGGAATTGTACCAAACATTTAAAGAAGAATTAATACCTATTCTCCTGAGACTGTTCCAAATAAATAGAAATGGAAGGAAAACTTCCAAACTCATTTTATGAGGCCAGCATTACCTCGATCCCAAAGCCAGAAAAAAACTCCAAAGGAGAATTACTGACCAATATCCCTGATGAATATGGATGCAAAAATTCCCACCAAAATACTACCCAATAGGATCTAACAATAGATTAAAAGGATTATTCACCACGACCAAGTGGGATTTATTCCTGGGCTGTGAGTTGGTTCAACATCTGCCAATCAATCAATGTGATACAATACATTAATAAAAGAAAAAACAAGAACCATATGATACTCTCAATAGATGCTGAAAAAGCATTTGAGAAAGTACAGCATCCTTTCTTGATCGAACTCTTCACCATGGAGGGATAGAGAGTACATACCTCAAATTCATAAAAGCCATCCATAGTGAATACCATTCTCAGAAAAACTCTCTGTTTTCCCCCTAAGATCAGGAACAAAGCGAGCTGTCTACTATCACCACTGCTATTTAACATAGTATTAGAAATCCCAGGCTTAGCAATCAGACAAGAAGAAGAAATAAAAGACATCCAAATTGGCAGAGAAGTCAAACTCTCACTCTTGGCAAGTGATATGATACTTTATGTGGAAACCCAAAAGACCCCATTCCAAAACTGCTAGAACTCTTACAGGAATTCAGTAGAGTGTCAGGATATAAAACCAATGCATAGAAATTAGTTGCATTTCTATACACCAACAAAAAGACAGAAGGAAGAGAAATTCAGGAGTTGATCCCATTTACAACTGCAACCAAAGCCATAAGATACCTAGGAATAAACCTAAGCAAAGAGGTAAAGAATCTGTATTCAGAAAACTATAGAGTGCTCAAGACAGAACTTGAGGAAGACACAAAGAAATGGAAAAACACTCCATGCTCATGGATTAAAGGAACAAATATTATGAACATGTGTATTCTACATAGAGCAATCTATACATTTAATGCTATCCCTATGGAAATACCATAAACTTTTTTCAAAGAAATGGAACAATCTTAAAATTTATATGGAAAAGAAAGGACCCCAAATATCCCTAGGAATGTTCACAAAGAAAACCAAAGTTGATGGTATAGAATTCCAGACGTCAAGCTCTATTACAAAACTGTAGTCATCAAGACAGTATGGTACTGGCACAAAAACACACATAGATCCATGGAACAGAACCCAGAAATGAACCCTCAACTCCATGGCCAACTAATCTTTGCCAAAGAAGGAAGGAATGAATGTCTGATGGAAAAAAGACAGCCTCTTTAACAAATGGTGCTCGGAAAATTGGACAGCTACATGCAGAAGAATAAAACAGGACCATTTCCTTACACCACACATAAAAATAGACTCAAAATGAATGAAAGACCTCAATGTGAGACAGGAATCCATCAGAGTCCTTGAGGAGAACACAGACAGCAACCTCTTCGACCTCAGCTGCAGCAAACTTTTTCCTAGAAACACCGCCAAAGGCAAGGGAATCAAGAGCAAAACTGAACTATTGGGACTTCATCAAGATCAAAAGCTTTTGCACAGCAAAGGAAACAGTCAACAAAACCAAAAGACAACTGACAGAATAGGAGAAGATATTTGCAAATGACCTATCAGATCAAGGACTAGTGTCCAAAATCTGTAAAGATCTTATCAAACTCAACTCCCAAAGGACAAATCATCCAATCAAGATGTGGGCAGAAGACATGAACGACAATTCTGTAAAGAAGATATCCAAATGGCCAACAGACACATGCAAAGGTCCTCAACATCACTCGGCATCAGGGAAATACAAATCAAAACTGCAGTGAGATAATACCTCACACCAGTCAGAATGGCTAAAATTAAGCAGTCAGGAAATGACAGGTGTTGGAGAGGATGTGGAGAAAGGGGACCCTCCTATACTGTTGGTGGGAGTGCAAGCTGGTGTAGCCACTCTAGAAGAGAGTATGGAGGTTTCTCAAAGAGTTGAAAATAGAGCTACCATATGACCCAGCAATTGCACTACTGGGTATTTACCCTAATGATACAAATGTAGTGATCCAAAGGGGCACATGCACTCAAATGTTTATAGCAGCAATGTCCACAATAACGAAACTATGGAAAGAACCTAGATGTCCATCAACAGATGAATGGATAAAGATGTGGGATATGGAGATGTGTGTGTGTGTGTGTTTGTGTGTGTGTGTGTGTGTATATATATATATATATATATATATATATATATATATATGAATACTATATACTATTCATATATATATATGAATACTATGCAGCCATCAAAAACGCCCACAAAAATCTTGCCATTTGCAACAATGTGGATTGAACTAGAGGGTATTATACCAAGCAAAATAAGTCAATCAGAGAAAGACAATTATCATATGGCCTCACCGATATGAGGAAACAAGACAGAGGATCATAGAGGAAGGGAGGGAAAAATGAAACAAGATGAAACCAGAGGGGGAGACAAACCATAAGAAACTCTTAATCTCAGGAAACAAAATGAGGTTTACTGGAGGGGAGGGAGTGGGAGGGATAGGGTGACTGGATGACGGACATTGGGGAGGGTATATGCTATGGTGAGAAAAATAAAATAAATAAATAAGTTAAAAATAAATAAAAATAAAATACTATAAAGAGATCATTTATTTATTCAAAAAATTTGTTTTTCAACCACTCAATGAAAGGAATGTAACAAAAACAGATTAAGAAACTTGTATAAATGACTTTTCAAATCAGTAAGAAAAAGATGACCACTCCAGTAGCAAATGATTTATAAAAAAGGGTGACAGAAATCTTTAATATGAGTATTACATATTATTTAATCTTGCTGGCATCCACAGAAATATAAATTGCAATAATATAAAACTATCTCCTATCAACTTGCTAAAGATTTTTTTTAAATGCTTAAAATGGCATGTGGCGACTATTTACAGAAAAAAATTCTTTTTATTATTTTTTAAATTAATTAATTAACCTGTTTATCTTCCTATTTTTTAATAAGCTCCACATCCAACATGAAGCCCCATGTGGGGCCTGAACCCATGACCCTGAGACCCAGCCCTGAGCTAAGATCAAGTAGTCAAAGGCTTAACCGAGCCACCCAGGCACCCCAGAAATAAATACATTCTTCTTGATTAAAATGTGTTTTGTAAAATTATTTTGGGATGAATTTAATTTCTGCCATTAACATTTTGCATATCATTTGTCTTCTAAGCTTAAATATGATTTGCATAATGCTACCCATCTAGGAATTGAGACCTTGGGAATATTTTTTTAAACTTATATGTAAACTTGAGTATAGTTGACACAGAATGTTACATTGGTTTCAGGTGTACAACATAGTGATTCAACTTCTCTATATGTTACGTCATATTCACAGGTGTAGCTACCATCTGTCACCACAGAACTCTATTACAGTAGCATTGACTATATTCCCTATGCTCTGTCTTTTACTCCCTTGACTTAATCATCATAGCTAGAAACCTGTATCTCTCACTTCCCTTCACTCAGTTTTCCCACCCGCTAACCCCTTTTCCTCTGGTAACCATCTGTTTCTTCACTGCATTCATAGGTTTGATTCTGCTTTTTGTTTGTTAATTCATTTTTTCTAAGATTCCACTTATGAGTAAAATCTTATGGCATTTGTGTTTCTCAATCTGAATTATTTCACTTATCATAATACCCTCTTGGTCCATCTGTTTTCCCGCAAATGTCACAATGTCACCCTTTTAATAGCTGCATAATACTCCATTATATATGTATCATACATCTTCTTTTTCCATTCATCTATCAATGAACACTTATGTTGCCTTTATATCTTGAGTATTGTAAATAAGGCTGTCATAAACGTAAGGGTGTAGATGTCTTTGAAAAAGTGTTTTGTTTGCTTTTGATAAATACCCAGTAGTGGAATTATTGGATTGTATGGTATTTCAATTGTTAATTTTTTGAGGAACCTCTATGATCTTCTCCATAGTAGCTGCACCAGTTTGCATTCTCATCAGTAGTATGTGAGGAATCTTTTCTCTACATCCTCTCCCACACTTGTTATTTTTTTATTTTTGTCTTGTCTTTTTGATGTTAGTCATTTTGACTAGTATAAGGTTACATCTCATCATGGTTTTTATTTGCATTTCAAGACCTTAGGATTTAAAGAAAGTTTGTGGTCACAGCTGCAGACACATTTTTGAACAGTGAACTTCAGGCAAACTTTTGCACTGAGAGAAATATACATACTTATATTCATTCATTCGCATGTGTATGTGTGTGTGTGTGTGTGTGTATGGTCTATATCCTTTTATTATTTCTACAGCTAACTTTAAAACATGGTCATTGTTTAATCCTATCTTAGATAATAGAATTTTAGGCCTAAGAACACAAAGTTTCATCTTATGAGAAAATACACATTTAGGAAGAAAATATAGTTTCTTCAATAAATGGTATTAAAAAAAACCTAGATATCCATACACAAAAGAATGATTGGAACTTTGTGTTATACCATGCACAAAAATCACTCTAAATGGATTAAAGACTGAAACATAGGACATAAATCCATAAAAATCTTAGAAGACGTGGGTGAAAATGTCTTCAATATTAGTCTTGGCAATGATTTTTTTTTTAATTTGACACTAAAAGCAAAGGAAACAAAGGCAAACATAAACAAGTGGGACTACATCAAACTGAACAGTTTCTGCACAGCAAAGAAGACCATCAACAAAATGAGAAGGTGACCCACAGAATGGAAGAAATATTTGCAAACCCAGATTTCTTAGGAGGCTAATATATACAATGTATAAGGAATTCATACAACTCAATAGCAAAAAACAACCCAAACAACCAAAAATCCCAATCCTATATAAAAATGGGCAAAGAGCCTGAATAGACATTTTATGAAGAAGGCATACAAAAGGATACAAAAGGCTTATGGGGGCAAGGGGCACCTGGGTGGCTCAGTTGGGTAAGCACCTGACTCTTGATTTCAGCTTAGGTCATGATCTCAGGGTCATGGGATCTAGCCCTACATCAGTTCAGTGCTCAGTGAGGGGTCTGCTTGTCCCTCTCCCTCTGCTCTCTCCTGCTCCTGCTCTCTCTCTCAAATAAATATATAAATCTCTTTTTAAAAGGCCTACAGGTACATTAAAAAAATGTTCAACTTGACTCATCATCAAGGAAATGCAAATCAAAATCACAATGAGATATCACCTCATACCTGTTACTAAAATGTCAAAAAATAACAAGTGCTGGCAAAGATGGGAGAAAAGGGAAATTTCCTTTTTCTTTCTTTCTTTCTTTTTAAAAGGTGTACCATTGCAGGTGCTTTGGTGGCTCTGTTGGTTAAGCATCACTCTTAATTTAAGCTGGTGTCCTGATCTCAGGGATCAAGCCCCACATTGGGCTCTGTGCTCGGTGGAGCATCTGCTTCCCTCCCTCTCCCTGTTACCCCCCTGTTTGTGTGCTCTATCTTTCTTTCGCTTGTAAATAAATAAATCTTTTTTTTTTTTTTTTTGAAGTGTACCCTATGTACTGTTGGCGGGAATATAAATTCTTACAGCCATCAAAGAATAAAGTATGGAGGTCTCTCAAATTAAAAAAATGACTCTAAAAATAGAACTACCATATGATTTAGCAACCCTCCTTTTGGGCATATAGTTAAAGGAAATGAAATTAGTATCTGGAGGAGATAGTGGCATTCCTATGTGCATTTCGCATTATTCACAATAGTCCGTGTGTGTGTGTGTGTGTATTCAGTCTTTAAATTGAGGAAATTCTGCTATTTGTGACAACACAGATTAACTTGGAGGACACTGTGCTAAGTGAAATAAAACAGACACAGAAAGAGAAACATTGAATGATCTTATTTACAGAATTTTTTTTTCCCAACAATTTACAGTCTAGTCAATCCATTTAGCTCTTTGTCTTCTCTGTTGGTCTTATATATGCTTTTAGCAATTCTCAGATATTAAGCATAGGGTAAGGAGGGTGATAAAGAATCTTACAGAACAGTCTTTGCCTGACCTATCATTTTTTAAAAATCTATTTGTTCATCACATTCTGCACTTTACTGATATACTTCTAATAGTCTAAGCAAAGTCTCTCTGGAAGCAGAGGAGGTAGGAAAGGAGAAACGAGTGTTAATAAATCAGTAGGTAACTAGAAAGTTAAATGTCTAAAAGCTTGGAAATGTCTTTACTCAGAAGTCTTCTACATCATAAGATTTAAGTGCTTTTCAAATATGTTTCTCCACATTGGAATTCAATACTGAGCTTAAGGATAATCCCACAGTCTATAACGACTGGTACTTATTTAATCAACTTTAATTTTATTGATTGTCACATAAAATGTATTACTCCAAAATTTCCTTGGCAAGTTTGTTTGAATAGTTATTTAAAAATTGTCCATAGGTTATTTAGAAAACTGTCCACATTCTTTAAAATGTCTATTTAATCATTTTAATATTTTCCAATGAAATTAAAGGTACAATATAGGATAGGAAGTATAATAAAACCTTAATTTGAAACAAGTACCCATTTTATTTTTTTAAACTGTATATAATTCAGATATTTCTGGGAATTCAATAGATTCTACAAAGGTCATATTAATTTTAAAATGTATCTAAAAGTTTCAGGAGAAGATAAAACAATCATTTATTTTGAAAAGCAAACAAAATCATGATAAACTAAAAAATAACTGAGTTTATTTGTAAATCTTGATCTAAAATAATCTTTGGCAGGTCTTCCACATAGGGAATTACTTTTTTTTTTAAAGATTTTATTTATTTATTTGACAGAGATCACAAGTAGGAAGAGAGGCAGTCAGAGAGGCAGGCAGAGAGAGAGGAGGAAGCAGGCTCCCCACTGAGCAGAGAGCCCGATGTAGGACTCAATCCCAGAACCCTGAGATCATGACCTGAGCCAAAGGCAGAGGCTTAACCTACTGAGCCACCCAGGTGCCCCCACATAGGGAATTATTAATTTGAAGTCTACGTAATGAAGTGAGCAAGTACTTAAAGAAATAAACTTAGCTGGGTTGAAAATAGAATGAAGTTTCTTAAGTACATTTTATTTCTGTTAGAACATAAAATCTTTTTATTAAAATGTTTAGCTACACATGGGGGAAGAATCAGCAGAAGACTTGTAATATAAACTGGTAGATGCATGCTCTTTTGATTTTTTTAACCTTAAAAATAAAAGTGCTAGTTATTTCACTTGATTTTTTTAACCTTAAAAATAAAAGTGCTAGTTGTTTCCCTAGCACAACATAGGCTATTTGGGAATAAAAGAGCAGTACAATCAGAGAAAAACAAGCTAGACAAAACTATAGGCATGTGGGGGTGAGGGGCAGCAAAGGAGAGGCTTTTGGGGGCAGTAAGTTGGGAAGGCTGTTAAAAACCAAAGTCCATTGGAATAAACTGGGAGTTTGAAGTATGGTGGCTTCTCATTGGCTGAGCTGTTGCCCCAGGGAATTTGGAAATCATTCCTGGCTGGGGCTGGAATAGTAGGGCAGTATCTGAAGCAAGGTCAAATCCATCTCTTCCTTCAATTGACTACTAGTGAAGGTGTGAGAGCTCTCCCTACTGAAACCTCCAGGCTCCATTTCAGTGAGATTTCCCAATCCTAACATTTACAATTTCAGATCAGCTGTCTTACTTCCTCCTCATCTTCCTGAGTTCTAGAAGCTAACAGAACCTTCTCTGTGAGGCTCAGATGAAGAGTTGGCATGAATGTTTTCAAGTCAAATATTCAATGACCATTTAAACGGGGAGTAAATCAGCTGAGAACAAAAAGGAACTGTGAGACGCTTGTGGACCAGTAACTGGAATATCAGTTGTCACGTACGCAGTGTGGTGTGGGTACGCATGCACAGATGATCTTTAGCAGGAGAGCTAGGCCTTCATTCCCTCTCATGAAGAGCTTCCCTTTAAGAATAAGAACTAGCATATTTGGGACATGATCTTCACTTAGTTTGGTCCCAATCTTCATTCCCTCTCATGAAGAGCTTCCCTTTAAGAATAAGAACTAGCATATTTGGGACATGATCTTCACTTAGTTTGGTCCCAATTTAAGTCTGTGTAATAATATAAGACTTACATCAAATGTTGAGGTTTAACTGGGAGTTTTCTCCTTCAATTTTTTTCTTCTTCATAAAATCATACTGGCTCAAAATGTATACGAGAATTCACTCTCCAGTGTTGGAAGAAATTCAGACTTATTCTAACCCTTGTTGGTAATGGAAGCTGAGATGGTGGCCTTCACACAAGGAGCAAAAATTCTTATTTCAATCCTAATTTATTTTCATAATATTCCATTGCTAAAGAATAAGCTTTTCCCCATCTAAATTTGAGATCTATTGAGGCAGAACACGATGAATGATTGGCTGTAAGCCCAGTAAATTATGAAAAGAGCTGGATTTCTGGGGCGCCTGGGTGGCTCAGTGGATTGAGCCGCTGCCTTCAGCTCAGGTCATGATCCCAGGGTCCTGGGATCGAGCCCCGCATGGGGCTCTCTGCTCTGTGGGGATCCTGCTTCCTCCTCTCTCTCTGCCTGCCTTTCGCCACTTGTGATCTCTGTCTGTCAAATAAATAAATAAAATAAACCTTAAAAAAAAAAAAAAAGAAAAGAGCTAGATTTAAGCCTTAGCATTACCTATCTTGGTGCAATCATGTCATTCTGTAAGATTATTTAGATGTTTAGAAATATTTAATAGTTTAGAAGGGCATGCAAAAGTAAAGGAAAATTAATTTAACTTTGTATGATCTTTAATAATTGTTAAGATCCTTGATTGCTCTCCTGTTGGACAAAAATTTACAGTGGAAACTACTTAAAAAGGAGGAAATGATAGTAATTCATAATTAAATATGACAATTTTCAAGGTTAATTAATATTACTGAGGTTAATCCCAATATAATGTAAGCAGTCAGTTAAATAAATTAAACACTTAATAGCCTGAGGGAAATGAAAATTTGGGGATGTTCAAGTGTCTTAGTTTGAGTTAAGATGCAACAATGAATATTGTCATTTATATACGAAAGTCTCTAAGATGAGACTATTGTGAACTGAATTACTTTTATGGATGTTAAAACTTCACTAAGAAATATGTGCAGATAAAAAATTACTTTTGTATTGGTCAGAATGCTAGAACATATTTTTCAAAAGCACCAAGTTTATTCAATTCTTACAAGTATGTAAAGCAAGTTTTTCATCTTTATTTTAATCTTTGGATATAATCCCTGAGTTATATGTACTGTACGTATAGAGTACACATAGATAGTGGTAGTATAACTTTTATAAGTCTTATTTCAGAAAAACATGCAAAGAAGCTAAGCAGTGTTCTGTATGTTTCTACATATATGATATAATTCTTAAAGAAAGACATATGATTGGATTAATCAGAATTTTAGTCTTTTAAGACCCATGCTATACTCAAATGAATTATCTTCCATACCCATGTATAGTCTATTCCTTCATTGACATTGGGTTTGGCCATGGGACTGCCTTTAGACAATGGTCAATGAGTGAATGTGACACAGATGGAAACTTAATAGAGCTTATGCATTGGTTTTGAACTCTCAAAATACTTCCATAAGACCACTATTTAAAGATACCCCATCTCACCTACTGGAAGATGAGAGTTCACAAGGGGAATTGAGGTGCTCTGTCCAATAGCCAGAAACAGAGCCAGCTGCAGCCATGAGCATGATTCTGGATGAGAAGAACTGCCTAGCTAAGTCCATCCTAACTGACGATTTTCAAAATCACAAGCTAGTAAACGAGTATTATTTAAACTCAGTAAATGCTAAAAGACACATCAAAAATCTTTATCATCATTAGCTGTCGGGGATATTCAACCCCAAACCACATTAAACCACCTTATACCACCTTAAACCAGTTAGAATGGCCAAAATTAGCAAGACAGGAAACAACACGTGTTGGAGAGGATGTGGAGAAAGGGGAACCCTCTTACACTGTTGGTGGGAATGAAAGTTGGTACAGCCACTTTGGAAAACAGTGTGGAGATTCCTTAAGAAATTAAAAACAGAGCTACCCTATGACCCTGCAATTGCACTACTGGGTATTTACCCCAAAGATACAGAGGTAATGAAAGAAAGGGCCACCTGTACCCCAATGCTCACAGCAGCAATGACCACGGTCACCAAACTGTGATAAGAGCAAAGATGCCCTTCAACAGACAAATGGATAAAAAAGATATGGTCCATATATACAATGGAATATTATGCCTCCATCAGAAAGGATAAATATCCAACTTTTGTATCAACATGGATGGGACTGGAGGAGATTATGCTGAGTGAAATAAGTCAAGCAGAGAGAGTTAATTATCATATCCAATTCCTTATGGGACACAAGGAATAACATGGAGAACATTAAGAGAAGGATAGGAGAAGTAAGTTGGGGGAAATCGGAGAGAGAGATGAACCATGAGAGACTATGGGCTCTGAGAAACGAACTGAGGGTTTGGGGGCGGGTTGGATAAGCCTGGTGGTGGGTTTAAGGAAGGCATGTATTGCATGGAGCACTGGGTATGATGTATAAACAATGAATCTTGGGACACTGAAAAATTAAAATAAAGGTAAAAAAAATAAAATCAGTAAATTTTGGAGTGATTTGTTGAGCCTCCACAGACAACTTACATAGACCCACATTTTCCTGACTTAACTTTTATCTTTTACATCAATCATTAACTGGATAGTCTGGCTATATAGCTCATTTCCTTTCCTGGATCATAAAGGGGAAGAGATGTAAGGCACATGTGTTGAGAAAGAGAGATATAGTATGACAAAAAGTCTGAGTCATACACAGCTTAATAAACTCAGAGATATTTACGGGTAAGGTAATGAGTTGTAAGGGATATTAATCTAAGAATTCATGGAGCACAAATCCTGTGTCCCTCACTGCATCACCTTAGCTAAGTTAAGCCTTTTCCTTTTCTCTAAATGAACAGATGATTTTAAATGCCTTTTATTCCCACTTAAACAATTTTATCTTGTAGAATCAGAGCATGTATTCTTACTGATTTGTTTCATGATTCAAATTTAATTGGTTATTTGAATGTGAAAATTGATTTTTTAATTGATTTTACATAGATATAGTAAATAATATCTGTTTACAAAATAAATCTCAAGAAATAATCATCTCTAAAACAATCTTCCACAGTACATTTTCATCTTATAAAACTGCGTATTATAGATATATTATCAGACTAAATCAGCAATAATGAAGCCACATTTACAATTCAGCCAATTAACTGTCATATGGTCTATGAGGTAGCTTTGTGTGAGATTTTTCACATGATTTATTAAGGAATCAATGTGAATTCATAGAAGTATCACAAAACCTCTGAAAATATTGTAAACTAACAAAAGAAATTAGAAGTTTTTTTCTTCCCCATCTTTTTCTACAAGTTTAATATATTCCTTTTACAACAACTGGTAGGAATGGGTATAATAAATATATTAATTAATTTGCTTTGGATGAATGAAAAAAATCACCTCTACCTTAGTTTTCTGAGTCTCTTGAGCAGTTTTCTCTAATAATTTATCATTCAATCACTGTGGTATGGGGATCTGGAAGGAATGCAGATTAAGGTATTCACTCAACAAATGCTTTTTCAGTGTCTCAGCACTGTCCTATGTTCCAGAGATACAAAACTGCACAAAATGGGCAAAAACTCTAATCTGTCAGGGTTTATATACTGATTAAGTTCCAAACAATAAATTGTCTTACAGTTGCCCCACAGAAAACAAGATTAATAACCTTCAACTCAAAATTGGTTCAATGTTGAAATGATGATCCTATGCTCCTATGCATACACCAAGACATATAAAAGGTCACTCACAGACTGAAACTTTCTGGTCTCAGAAAATGTGCAGATGGTCCCAAATGTTGGCCCAGGAATTTTCTAGGATTAAGATAACTGCTGGAAATTTGGCCAACTGTGCTGATCCTTGGCAATTGTCCTTGGTCAGGGACAGTCTTATTAAGGATTGGACAAGGGCAAACCTCCTGGGTCCATCACTTTCAGTGGTGACACTGTTTAGTAAAGTATACAGACCACCTTTTCTTTTACTTAGTTGATCCCAAAGGACCCTCCAGGTGGTCACTGAGTCCAGGAGAGAGATGACCTCCTCCAACACCATTGCTTGTAACAAAGGAAGTCACTTCTTTCTGTGAAATATGCCAGAGATTTTCTCCTATAAGTATCATTTTCATGTCAGTAAGAAAGCTTCTGTGACTATATTAAATCTGTGAGTGCTGCCTCCATGTCCCAAAACATAATAGGCAAGTGGGTTCCAATGATCATCAATTAGAACCCATTAGCTTCAGTCTCTCAAATGCTCCATGTGCAACTTGCAATGATTGTGCTAACAAAATGTTTCTGGAGTCAGATTAGGTGGTGTTTTGAGCAAGAAGACTTTGGACACCTCATGGCCACTGTGGGTAGTCCAGAGACTTCAGGATGCATGAAAGCTGCCAAATCCTTTACAGTGAAGGAATGTCTGAAGAATGCCAATGGTAGTTCTTTTTATCGCATTTCAGAAAGATCCTAGACCCTTTGTTACTGAAGACTCCATTCAAAGTAGACCAATTTAAGATTAACAGTACCAGTGCACTTAAGTAAAGTTTGTAAGTGAGGAACATACTGGTTCTTGAAGCTAAAAAGGTCTAGATGATGTTGGGCTTGTTTTAACATTCTGAGTTCTGCCAAAGTCAATAGTTGTTTCTATTTTTTTTTTTTAAGATTTATTTACTTATTTGACAGGCAGAGATCACAAGTAGGCAGAGAGGCGGGTGGTGGGGAGAAGCAAGCTCCCCACTGAGCAGAGAGCCAGATGTGAGGCTCAATCCCAGGACCCTGGGATCATGACCTGAGTCGAAGGCAGAGGCCTTAACCCACTGGGCCACCCAGGTGCCCCTCAATAGTTGTTTCTTGACAGTGTCAGGGATGGAGGAGTATTTGACTTACCAAGTAATGCCCAGGAATTTAACCAAGATGGTAGGGCCTTGTGCAATGGGTAGGGTTATAAGCCATCTCTTCTTGGGAGCTACTTTGCCAATTATACTTTGTATGTTCTGAGTGTGTCAAATGAATCTCCTCAGAAAAGGATGTCCTCAATGTAATGTCATTCCCATAATCCTAGGGAAAGTAGGTTGTGACTACATGCAAAGGTGGTATGAGTGGGAGGTGTTGTTAAGATACCATATGGGTAGCCACGTAAATTGACTAAGAAGTTACTGAAGTAGGCACTGAATGAAACATATTTGCCAAATTTATAAAGCTAAATATTTTCCAGTTGATGATTTCATGGAACCAGTAATTTCAATAATAGGGGGTATGGGGAGCTTTAATGGAAGAAACCATGCTATTAAGGGTTTGAAAATCCACTGTTAGATACCATTCATTTTTATTAGGTTTGATCTCTGGTAACATGGGGTTATTCAATGACAAGATAGGTAAAATGGTTCCTGCCTTAAGTAGGTCTCTGTGACAGGTGGCTCTTATATTATGGGTCTTGATTTCCGTATGCTTTGTTTTAATCTATGTTCAGGCATAATAACTAATTTGTCCTAGTTTGTAAAAATGTGTGTGACATTGAATAGACCCCAACTACTCAGCTGGGAGCACATTTATGGCAATAAAATAAGGACAGTTTTTATATTTTATGTGCTCCACATGATTGTTCTGTTCTAAAGAGGAATGAGGGTGGAGAGAAACTGTAAAGATAATAAAATTTAGGGTAATAAATGGAATAGATGGACATGTCAAACATGATTAGGAACCTATAAAGAGGTATGCAAATGATAGCCCATTTAATAGTACATTTACTTATTTGACATATTTCAGGAGAATGGGGCAATGATGCAGTGGTTGGAGTTTTGCTTTTACATAGTTTAGAAACTTATAGCTGAAGACATGATTTAGACCCTCACAGGGATCTCCCTCACAGAGGCATAACTACTCTTGTGGCTCAGTACTAGTAATTAAGAAATGGCACAAAATGTTTTAGTATTTCTCTCTTTGATCTGTTACTACCAAAGAAATAAAGAAAAACTTAAAATTTCTTAATTTCTCTTCCTGTCCCTGCATCATAAAGGGGTTATGTTGTTAATAAAGTGTAAAACATTTAATATTAATACATCTCAAGTTTAAATACTTCCTAGCCTCATCAATTAACTTTGAAAAAAAACTTTGGTTTTCTTTAGTGTGCTTGTTTTACCTCTAAATTCACAGAGATGAAATGTTTTACAGAGTTCCCAGTATGGATAAATCTCTGCAATTGTTCCCTTTAATACAATGAGAACATATGGTCCTCCTTCTTCTCATGAGCCGTATTCTCAAGAAGAAGAAAACCTCAGTATTTGAGGACCTACTGTGTGGCAAGCATTGAACACAACATTAAAAAAAATTAATCTTAAATGTGACAAAACACATTTCGTATGATCAGGAAACGGAGATTTCATGAAAGCTAAGACTTAGAAGAGGATGGGCTAGTCAGTGGGGTTGTAAGCTTTTGGACCTCCATTTGAATGATCCCCCATGACATCTCCTTTCCTCTACAAAGTTCTGCTTCCACTGTCAGTGAGTCACTGTTGGTCCCGTTGCCAACAGATCATAACTGAAGTTCACTAATAGCATACAGAGTCATCTGTCAAATTATTTGGCGTTTTATTTGATCATTATAATTACTCATACTCTGAACTATGTCAGGAAAGGCAATATAAATATAACCAAAGAGTAGCCAGAAGAGATCCACACTGCAAAAGCAATTGTCTTGGAATCAGGATACATAATTCAAATTCCCGCCTACACCACTAGCTTCCTGACTTTGTCCAATTTATTTAATCCCTCTGGCGTTTAGGTTTCTAAAGGAACTTTCTGCTCTAAAATTCTGATTTCTTATCTTCAATTTATTAGACTTATCTATGATTACTCAGGGATGAAGTAAACTCATAAGTTAACTGAATATTTTTACAGAATATTTAATAATTCATTTTTACAAATATCCAATGTATTAGTTCAGTAAACACTTCATTTTTTTGAGAGAGAGAGAAGGGGCAGAGGGAGAAGGAAGGAGAGAGAGAATGTTAAGTAGCTTCCATACCCAGCACAGAGCCTGAAGTGAATTTTAATCATGATCTGAGCTGAAATTAAGAGTCAGACACTTAACCAACTGAACCAGCCAGGTGTCCCTAGAAGATACTTTTCAACTCAGTTTCTTATCTCTGGATCAAGTTCTCTTAGAACTCTTGTCATATTGTCAGTTAAGGACAAGCTGTGCTTTGGAAATTATAATGCCCCTCAAAGGTGGAGCCTCAAAATTTAGAGGTAGGCCTGAAATGCCACCTTCTGGAGTTCAACAGAGTAAAAATAAAAGGAATGAAAAATAAGTCATAGCAAATTTCTCCCAATGAGATAAAATAAAGCGGTGAGTCATAAATGTCACTAAAGATAATAAATTTTTTTAAAAAGTTTTGTATTTAGTAAAATAAATGCTCAATAATATTAATTCTGAATGTTGGAATCACTTTAGTTTTTACATGTGCAATGTGAAACAACTTGTGAACACAAAAAATTTTGATTACTAAAAGTTAAAGATGTCCATCAATATTTTAAATACAATAAATATTTATATGACGTTAATGTCCGTTAATCATCTTTTTAAGAACTGAAGGGAGTTGAAATCCAAATTGCTAACAGCACAATTTAGGCATGCTTACCTCTTAATTAAGTCTTTATGGCAAATATCGATCAAACTATTATAATTTGTAACACCATTCCTTAAGAGCACTCAAGTTCTGTTACCTGTATTCTGTATTAACTAAAGGTTTCCTCACATCAATTTGGACTCCAGCTAGATTTTTTTAATTAAATGGTAAGCATGCTGATTAGCTAATGCAGTAAACTTGTCAGTTATAACTCAGTATAAATAAATAAAATAAAACATTGGTTCATCATTCAAGAGTAATTAATCCTCCAGTAGTTTTCCAGTATTTAGGTACACAAATAAGCATACTCACCTTTGATTTATGATAACATCCCCAATTTGGGGACCTCCACTGATCCTCTCCCAGAAGCAATCAGTTTCTTTCCACAAATGCTAATCTTCCAAGGTTTAGAATGAGGATTATGGGAAATCTGGGATTTTTTCCTCATATTCTCTGTTCTTCACCTCCCACTCCCAGCTTATATTCTCCCAGCATAGGGGAAAATTGTGTGAGGAATTTTATGAGTTCGTTTTATAAACCTACAAATTACTTGTTGTCCAAATGTGGAGTGACAGGATAATGGAAGTGCACTGGTTCTGTAAGACTTTTTAGGATTCCAATGATCAGGACTGTTTTAACGTCTTTTGAATTGTATTTGTCAGAATGAAAGCACTCTCTCAATTAGCTGAACTTTAAAAATGACTTTCACTGACACCCGAACAAGTAAAGCAGCAATTCACGAGCCATCATCTTTTAGGAAAGACCTAGAAAATTTTTGATTAGGTAGCTTAGTCACTGTTTAAACTGGAGTTGTAATTATGCAACCTTTACTTATTCAATATGTCATCATTAATTTTAATCAGACATATTTGTTGTTGTTTGTCTCCTACTTGGGGGGGAATCTAATTACATTCTAATGCAATATTTACATATATATCTGCCTAAGACCAGACGAAGTGTTACTTTAATGAAAGAGCAATCTTCTGACATCCTGATAATGAAATGACCCAATATTGATTGACTTTTGATACACAAAGCTGTTGTTGATGCATATTTGCATACCGATGATATTATGTTAAATTGCAAGACACTTTTCTATTACCATATACTGAGAATGAATATGCCCCTTTGAGGCTGTTTTGAATTCAGAATTAAAGATACTCCATTTCTATATTTGAATCAACACAAAATTACCAAAGGTATAATAGAAAGGCAAAACTCAAGAGGGAGAATATTTAGGTAAATGATAACTTTTAATGATAAGTCCTGTACTAAAATGACACATTAACCAGTAGCAATATGTTTATAAAATAGGCAATTAAAATGTAGTTTTTTATATTGTGGTATACTTGGCATATGATATTATATTAGTTTCAGGTATGTAACAATGATCTGATATTTGTATATATCACTATAATAAATCTAGTTACCATCTATTAACTCTAAAATAAGGATTCTTGTTGAAATTGAGCACAACGCTTGTCGTATATGAGGAGACATTTTTTAAAGTTAAAAATTAGAGTTCTCTCTTATGGCCACCACTATTGCTAATACCACCAATAAAAGAGCCCTTTTCATATATAAAATGAATATTCATTCTTGATTTAATTTGTGAAGATAATCCTTTCAGGATAAGACATAATTGTTTTGAGGCTGGAGACATTGTAGGGCATGTCCACATATGTGCACATACACATTAAATGTTTCAGCCTTATTGATCTCAAATAATCTTTACAATTTATATCTCCTTCCAGCTTGGGATTCACATCTCAAACCAGCTCTGTCCAGGGGCCTCATTCTGTACCTAATAGTCCTCCAGCTCCCTGACTATCTCTACCAGCCCTGACTGTGGCCTGTAGATCCATGAGACTTACCTTTCTCATGACCCTGGAAACGGAGGTAGAGAAATGAGGTTTGCAAAATGAATTGTGTACCTGAAACTAATATAACACCATATGTCAACTGTTCTGGAATTAAAAAAAAAAAAAAAAATTACCTGGGTCCAGTCCCAGCCTTACTACTTACTAAATAGATGACCTTGGCCTTTGCTTAATCTCTCTTTACCTCAATTTCCTCTTCTATAAATCTTTAGCCTGCCTCGTACATTTGTAATAAAGACTGAATTAATGAAGATATAGTTAGTTGTTACAAAATAAAAACTCATCAAAACACCAAAAACAACTGAGTACCTAATATGTGCCAGGTACTATGCTAAGCACTTAAAATATGCTGTTAAGTGAGTAGAAACCAATTTCTGACCATGTGATTGAAGCCAATAAGAGTAACATTCAGTGTGCTCACTCCCAATATTGTTGCTGTGATTAAATTCATTTCCCAGACATACTGAGGCTTAGAAACACTTTGAAGGCGCAGAGCTTGTCTTCTGAGTATGAGGAAGCTTTAGCAGGGTCATAGAGTTTGAAAGAGTTGTGGTAGAGAATAGGAAAGATAATGGACTTGAGATATGAAGACATAAGAAGACTGTAAAGGGTGAAGGCTATGAATACATTCTAATATGTATACAGTGATCTTCATGATCATGTAATTCTTGCAGTCACATAGCCAAAACCTTGCCGCTCTCCTTGACTCCTATCTGCATCTCACACTTCACATGTAATCCATCCACAGATTCTGCTGGTTGTTACTTTACATACATCTACAGTTTGACCATGTCTTATAATGTCCATATCTACTAGCTAATCTGAGTTTACAATAGCTCCCCTGTATGTTTTTGTAACAGGCCTTCACTCATGCCCCCCTACCATCTCCCCTGCAGGGATGTAGATGGAAGGCACATCATGGCCTCCAAGGGCTCACATCTCTCTCAGAGTAAAATAAAACGTTCCCTACCATGGGTGACCCATCTTTCCACAAACTGTCCCTCTTAATGTAGCTTTTATCACTTGGAATCCACTTCACTCACTCTGCTCTTTTCTTCCAATCACCAAGTGCATTTTCACCACAAAGCCTATCCACTTGCCGGGAATGCCCTCTGTACACTTATGGATCCATTCAGCTGTCAAATACCACTTAGCTTTTCTTTATCACAATATATAACACAGTATACAAACTACTCAAATTCTTTGCCCTTCACTCTATTTTCTTTTCCTTTTTTTTCTTTTTAAATTTTCAGTTGCTTTGGACAAATTTCTTTATTTAGCTGTTTCCTGGTGAATTGCCATTCATTCTACTAGAATATAGAGTCCTTCAAAGCAGGGGTCTTGTTTTCTTCAGAGACATTTCTTTTCTTCAACATTAGTGTCTAGATCTAGTGGATACTCAATAAAAACTTTATGAAGAAGCAAATGCATGGGACACCTGGATGGCTCAGTCAGTTAAACTTTTGACTCTTGATTTTGGCTTAGGTTATGACCTCAGGGTAGTGAGATCGAACTTCACATTGGAGTCCACACGGGGCATGGAGAATGCTTAGGATTCTCTCTCTCACTCTCCCTTCCCCCACTCACTTGGGCACATATGCTATGCTCTCTCTCTCAAAAGAAAAGAAGAAGTGAATGTATGAATGAAGGAAAGGATGAATGATAAATGAATGCTATTTTCTTTAGCAGTACTGTGTGGTTAAGTATGAGGCAGAAGCAGGCTGATCCAGGCTTTTTCATTTTTTTTTTTTCAAATTTATGCAATAGAAGACCAAAGAGCTTGGGGGTGGTATTAATGTTATTGGTAATCTGAAGAGATGAATCATTGGCTCAAAATTAATAAAACTGAAGACACTCAGGGTACCTGGGTGGCTCAGTTGGTTTAGTGTCTGCCTTTGGCTCAGGTAATGATTGCAGAGTCCTGGGATCAAGCCCTATGTTGGGCTCCCTGCTCTGCTTCTCCCTCTCCCTCTGCCTACCACTCTGCCTATCTGTGGTCTCTCTCTCAGTAAAGAAACAAAACAAAACAAAAAAACAAAACTGAAGACAATGGGATTGACAATTTAGAGGAAATAGATAAGCCTCAGTGAGGTTGGAAATACTTTGTAGGCAGGCACTATATTTGATGGCAAGGAGACTGTTCTGAATAAGGTGAAGAAAAATTGTTCTCATTAACATGTGTGCTGTATGGAATAGAAATGATTCATGTGGAGTTGACATTCAAAATTCTAAACTTCTTAGCTCCGGAAGTTATCCAAACATAAAAATATAGTTTCTATAAATGAAGTTTCTTGAATTAAGCTACATGTATTTAGAAATGTGAGCTGATTAGTATTGTTAACTGTTAGGTACCCAACGTCTCCCAGAATGGAGGAAGATGTTGCTGACTGTTGTCCACATTCCTTTATCTCTGCTGATGGCTCTGCATTCTCCCATTGTTTGTAGACTTTGGATTAGCTGATGTGCTCCAGATCTGAGTGCATGGTCTAGTACTGTAGTGGTCACTAGTCATATGTGGCTATTTAAATTAAAATTCATATCAATCAAAATTAACGAAATTAAAAATATCAGTCCTCATTCCAGCTAGCAATATCTCAAGTGCTCAAAAGATGCATATGGTTAATGGGGACCATATTGGTCTGTACACATACAGAATGTCTCATTTATCTCAGAAAGTGTTATTAAAGAGTGCTGGTCTAGTGGTTCATCACTAAGACACTGGGGAGCTCAGGGGAGCTGCGGAATACTCCCTTTCTGTAACTATAGTTCAAAATATAAATAACATGTTAGTTTACTAATGTTGACATACTAGTAGACTGTTTGCATGGCATATGATGAAGTATCTCTCTCAAAAGGTGGCAACTAATGATCTAATTGATCATTTGAATGAATTGATAGTTTTAAGAGATAAGTTTTAAAAGTTTTAAAAGACAATAATTATTAGGGATATTGAAGACTTCTAGAAACCCATATGGAGAGATATACTCCCCTAGAATTTAGTAATCAATGAACTAAAAAAAAAAAGTGTTGACTAGATTCTCTCAATGA
The DNA here is from genome assembly GCF_011764305.1 of Mustela putorius furo. Taxonomy (NCBI): domain Eukaryota; kingdom Metazoa; phylum Chordata; class Mammalia; order Carnivora; family Mustelidae; genus Mustela; species Mustela putorius. The sequence goes on from NW_025421577.1 coordinate 2,213,292, forward strand.
AAAAAAAAATACCCCTTGTATTTGGGCATTTCATATTAGAAATGGGACAGAACAAACAATACTATGTGTCTCTTAATTTTAATTAAACAGCATTTTGCACTTTAGTAGTTTTCAAAAGTGTTTGGAATAAAATGAGACATTTGAGGGATATATTAGAGAATAGGATATACAAAAATCAACATTATTAGACATATATGAATTCATTACAAAGGGTGGTGATGTTCAGCAGAAAGAGTTTGGGCCATAAGAATATGAATTAATCTGTGTATCAGTCAAATTCAGTGGTTATGAGACCGTCCACTTACACCTCAATTTATTCCTAGCATATACTTTAGGACAACAGTCTACCTGTTACATTGGATTGGTAAGGCAATTAGTAGGCAATGGACCAACAAGGAGAAAGCGTATGAGAAAACAATCCAGCGTATGAGAAAGAGTCACAGGCTCAGGACTAGACCTGAAGAAGAGCCACTTTCAGAGAAATCTCATAGGACATAATTGAGGGTGTGCTACCTACCTACCTAGGTACCTGCATGTCTTTATTACAGAAATGGCTGATTTCAATGGGGGAGCAACCGATAGTTCCAAAATGGCTTGCAAGCTAGGTTTCATCAGGGAAGACATCATTGGTTAGTAAAAAGAATTAAATAATGGGATTCTAATTGATCATTTGTAATGTATTACTAGAATTTATGTTTCATAGACTGGGGTATGGAGACAGGGACCGTGGCTCTGGCAGATCTACAACTCTATGTACCACCCAGGGATGTGGAGGATGATTAATAAAAGTACCAGAAGCACAAGAAGCATACATTTGAAATAGTGCTGGAAATAGGAGGAAAAGTTGACATTTTTCTCCCATCAATATTTATTTCAGAATGAATTTCTGAAGCTTTCTTTCCATTCACATTTAGTGTTCCTGCAAGGCTTGTTAAGAATGCTAATGACGATTGAGATCTTGAAGTATTCTATAGATCTGTACTGTCCAATATGGAGACAGTAGCCTCTGTTGCTATTGAACACTTGGAATGTGGTTAGTCTGAATGTGCTCTCAGAATAAAATGCATGTCAAAATAAAAAAATTGAGTAGGATAAAAGTATGTAAGATATCTAATGAGTAACATTATATTGGTTACTTGTTAACAAGATAACGTTTAAGATACATGGAAGTGTCGTATTGAGGGAGTGATTTGATCAATAATTTATTTTATATCCCATTTGACCAATGTCTACCCTAATTGACCTCACTGCAAAATGTACAATTGATTATATTATCACTGGTCAATAAAAAATGTCCAGCGCTATATAGTGTGCTAAGGTCTAGCTAAAATCTAAAGGGTTTTCTTTTCCTTTGTACCAGTGACATTATAAGGAATAATAAAGACAAAAGCTTTTAGATAAAGATTGAGTAATAACTTATATACAGAAATGTGAGTGGGAAATTTACCCCTAAAATATAAAGTTCTGCCTCCCATAAAACAAATTCTGGGGTTAGTGCCCAAGCAATCTGTTCATTAACAAGACTTCCAGGTTTCTCTGGTACCTAAAAGCCTTTGAGAATCTCTGCTTTCAAAGTAGTTTCAAATAATTTCTCCTGGAGGAAGGATGCCAACCTTTTGGAAATGGCTAGATAATTTTATGATTGTTCCATCTCAGGATAGGTTCTTTTTAACAAAATTACACATAGTTATCTTTGGAAGGAGAGGTTAAGGAAATGATATTCATAATCCTAAATTCTCCCAGACCAGTTATGAACATTTCATTTATGTGTGTGTCACTAGGTTGTGGGAGGAAAGAGGTAGCCACTGCAGGTGGGCTTGGGGCAAGGAGAGAAATTCTAGAGGTTTGAGAAGAGGAATATCTTGGGTCCATTAAATTTTCCACCTCATCTAGCTTTGTGTTTCAGGTATTTGTGTGTGAAGTGGATATCACTGCCCTGAATTATTAACAGCAAGGTGATTTATAACTTTATCATCAAGGTGGGGAGTATTTCTAATAGGAAGGAGACGTTAGATGACCAAACTTCTAATAGTCCCTGAAAAACTACTAGTAGTAGATTACTACTTCAGAATAATGTAAAAATAAGGTGTCTTTAAGATGAATGCTCTTCTTAAGCTGATCATGCCTAGCCGTTGTATCATGACTGTTATCTGAAACTCACATACTGGGCAGAGCCTCTCAGACATTATTTTCCTACTTTAATCACCTGAGGATTTTGCTAACATGCAGATTTCTATCTAGTAGATCTGAGTTTCAGAAATTCTAACAAGGTCCTGGCTAATGCTGTTCCATGGACTGGACTTTAATAATAAAATACTTCGACACTAGTTCTTTGGAACCGAAATCCGCATTTTTAAATAAGATCTGTGGGTGCCTCTTCTGCACAGTGAAGTTTGAGACACACTGATAACAATGACCTACAGTGATTCACGAGTCTGGTCTGCTTTATAACTACCTAGAAATCTTCAATAAATTCTGATCCCATGGTTTTAATCTGGAAAAAAAATATATTAGAAATTGTAGGATGTTAACTCAAGAACTGTATATTTTGAAAAGTTCCCAAGGGTGGCGAGCAAATTAAAATCCCCTCAAAGATGTTCATGTCCTCATGCTTAGTACCTGTGATTACCTTACATGAAGAAAGTGACTTCACAGGTGTGATTGATGTTTAAAAGTGTCTTGAAATGAGGATTCTATCCCCGATTATCAACGTGGGCCTGATGTAAATGCATGAGTTCTTAAAAGTAGAGAGTGTTTCTCCTGCATGAATGCGGTCATTAGCAAAGGAATGTAAGTGTTCCGTGGATGCTGGGGAAGGCAAGGAAATGGATTCTTTAATCTTAGAGTCTCCAGAAAAGAACTCAGCTTTGTGGATGCCCTGGTTTTTATCCCTGGGATAAATTCTAGCCTATAGAACCATAAGATAAAAATATGCCTGCCAAAATTTGTTGCAGCAGGAATAGGAAACCAGTATCAGCTGATACAAATGTGTAGTCAGTGCTCTCAGAGTCAATAGGAAGAAACCAGCAGATGGATTCAGGAGTTCCCTATACAAAGCAAGCATTCCTTATGTCTGAATGTTCTTCAACCTCTAAGAATTTCCTGACCGGCTGAGCTACGCAGATCACACGGGATGTCTGCCATACAGGCATCTCTGAAAAACTGGGTAACCTTGAAGCTAAGTACAATTTTCCTAATATTGACACATTATCCCCTTAATTAGTTGTGCATAATGCACCATGTAAATCACTCACCTGCGTGTGTATGAGTATACATGCATATATACACACACATTCTTGTTTTCCCACACATATGTGTGGATGAACATATTCCCATATTATTAAAAATGTACAGATTTACTCAAGATAACATCTTTAAATTTATGTATAAACAGAAAAATATGCCAAGATCTAAAACAAGTCACTATAGTAACCAGTCAGTTAAACGCTACCAGACAAATGATTTCGATGCTATAAATCAGAATGTTTGGATGGCTCCGAAAGGTTGCAAACATAACACAGGCATGTTCACTTGGATGTGTAATAAGCATCTCAAACTTAATATGCCCTAAACATTCGGCAACTCATCCTCTTGTTGCTCAGGACAGAACTCTGGCATCTGGGGTCTCTGGTTTGTTGCCCCTCACATGTCTTCTGCCAGCAAATCCCATCAGCTCTATCTCCAAAATGCACCCATGTTATGACCATGGGGATGCCACAATTACACAACCATCATGGGCTTTCAGACCCAGTGTTCACCTGAAGTATACAGCAATTGCCTCTTAATGGCTGGCCCTTCTGCAGACCTTGACTCCTGTCAGTGAATTTTCTGCATCGCAGCCAACAGGGCTCCGGAAGAGCTCAAGGCAAACCCTTCCCCACCTCGCACGTTGTACAGATGGCTCGCCATTGAGCCAAAGTCCTCCCTGTTACACACTAAAGCCTCCAGAGAAAAGGACCCCTGAAAACTGCCTCTGTTCAGTTCCCCTTTCACTCCCTTCTCCCATACCACTCATGTCTACCTTTTCTGTTCCTCCGACACACCAAGCAGACGCCTGCGTCAGAGTTTCTGCATTTGTTCCCTCTTCCCTAGATGATCCTCTGTGCTGTATGACTTACTCACTCACCTCTCTTAGAAATGTATCCGTGGGGACTTACTTGTTCCCTGTCTTAGCAGAAATCTCCACCTCTATTCCTACATACATAGTTTCTATTCTCCTTCCTTGTTTTATTTATTTGTTTGCTTGTTTGTTTATTTCATCAGTCTTTATCTTTACTGCCTGTCTGGCTTATGCTATTTATTGTAGTCTTCTTTATTGCTAGCTCCCATGATGGCATGCAATCTCCATGAAAGCAATGGCTATTGTCTGTCTTCTATCCTACTGAAACCTCAGTAACAAGCAGTGAACTGTAGGCAGTCCAGAAGCACTTGCAAAATGACTGCAATAACAATAATAATGTCTTCTGAGGAAATAATAGTATTGGTTTGCTACTTAGGAGGCATTGAATACTATGTTGAACACATTGCAAATATGAATTTATCTACTCTCTGCAACAAACCTGTGAGAAAGACACTAAAGCCAGACTAATTTTACAGATATAGTAGGCTAGGGAGCAGGTAACGTGGCACAAACATAGTCATGGGGCAGTGCTGGTGATCTAAATCTGAGCCTTCTGTTCTTTAGCCTACAGTTAGCTAGGGATGCTCTGAAAATTCTGTTGATTTATAAATTAGGAGATTTTAATATAGTTGTTGGGACAAACCATTTTCTAGAATTGTGTACATTAATTCTATAAGCATGCTGGTAGACTTGAAAAATAACTTACAACTACAATATATTTATTTTATCTCAGCACCTAACATAAGAGCAAAATTTATCTTTCTGAAAGAACAGGATTCAACCAAGTTCAGACTTCTCTCTCAGGAAACATTGTGTTACCACTCCCTGTACCCCACCCCCTGCACAGGGGCTCAGAATTTGTGTTTTGAACGGCAGAAGGAATACAGGACCTAGTAATGACCTTCATGGCTCTCAGTGTTATATTAGCTGACTTATAAAGAAGAATCGAAAGAATTACATCTGTTTCTGGATTGTATCAAAATCATATTTGATTCATTTTATAATTTTAAAATGTGCCAAAATTGATAAATATGGCACAGCAAAGAAATAGCATTATCCAAGGTCTTCCTATCCTTGTAAATAATTTTTTATTTTCAGATTTTTTTTCTAGTATGTGTGAGTGATATTTGTCTCCTCAGGAATAAAATATCTTCCATTACTCAGAAATAGAGCTCAAGGTGATTTAGTTACAACATTATTCTATTTCAAAGGGAATTGTGCTCTTATAATTCATTTCCTCTGCTGTGACTGGTGTCTATGACAGAAAAAGGTATAACATTTGGAAAGTTTGAGAAGAAAAATTAGTGGAAAACAGAATAGTAATTTAAAAGTAATTTCTGAGATAGATGCCACCTGGTCATGAGTCCTTTTTCCATACCCTGCTGATGACTCATTACACCCCACCCCCACCTCCATCACAAAAGTGCAGCTAGCTACCTAGTAGTCACATTTGTATTATTACTTTCATGCTATCAGTGAAGCAGCAGGTTGTGTAGGATAGTAATCGAAATCAGATTTTTATTCAAATAATTAAGCACCAAAATAAAATTGGAATTTTTATGTTAAATTTGTAGATAATAGCATAGTAACTATTCCACAATTTGAGCCCAGTCATACATAAACTATATTCCTTTTCATTGTGAGCCTGGAAAGAGTTCTATTTCCAGTGCTTCTCTAAGACATTTCATTATTTCACATGTAAGCCATCGAATCTCCAACTTTTCAAATTGATCGATCTTTCCTGTAGGACAAGAGATTTAAATAATCTGTCGTATGGTTGCCCATCAACATCAGTTTCAAATTCTATCAGGGTTAATGAGAAAATCTGCAACTTTTGATAGGATGCCAATTAAAAAACCGATAGCTCTTCATTAAAAACGCACTATGTGTTGGAACTGTCCTAGGGCTAGAAGAAGCTCAAAGTAGCAAGTCTGTCCCTTACATAATATATAGTCTATTTAAAATATGCAACTAGAAAATAAAACAGCCAATGTTGCTATAAAATTAAGTATCCAATCTGGCAAAGATTATTATTCCAGTGTTTACTGAGACGAGACTAGTAATTTAAAATCTAAATAATTTTTGTGTGTGTGTCATGTTAAATTTTGGCAGAAGAAAAGAAAATGGATCATTACAGAAGGACTGGATTTGCATGATAGACAATAATACAGGTGAAGAGAAGAAAACCTGTAGAAACTTCAGAGAGCTCATGAATAGGTTAATAAATGCCAGAGTCTTGTGTTACAAATGTGTACTATCTCAGTAACGTTTCTGATTGTGTTCTTAGTTTTCCAGTCATAGATGCAGGTAATAGCAGGAACTCACATGCCACGCTACTCATTCTAACATTTATGTTGCCTTTTTTCCTCACTCAAATCTATGTTGTGGTATTTTGAAATGCAAAATTAAGCTTTACTTTACATTATGGTGCCATTATAATGTAAAATGGTAGCTTACTGTAGATTCATGCCAGTAGGGGCATGTGGGGACAGGGACAGAAATATACACATAGCAAATGTTAATACTGAATAAAATAGCCATGTAAAGATCTGTGGGCATTGATGTGATAGGGAATAAATACACAAGGTTTGGGGAAAAAAATTAAAACCATACTTTTTGTTAACTTCTTACATGTGTGCAAACATTTTAGGTGGTACTAACTGTGAAGATCTTTCTTTTATTTACTGCCACTATTATTTATACTTGACAGGATTATGGAATCTGTGAGTCTGAATTTTAAAAACCATCCCCCTACCGAAAGAAAAGACTTACCATCTTACAAGAGACTCAATTTTATCATCATAATTTTTTTCACATTTATAGTGAAAATCCATATGTTGAATAGGATTTATCAATATCAATATCGGGTGCCTATTGGAAACCAAGCCACAAAAATTTGGAAACAAGCCATGTTTCCCTGCTTTAAAGAAAATTGTAACCTAAGATATCAGCCCACAGAAAATTGCTCCTTAGATAGATAGATCTAAACCAACACAAACACAAATGCCATTGAGAAAGATTTAATGCTCAACTCCATTATACCAACCATAAATGGAATTCAGGGGAAATTACTCTTATTGGAGTAATTGGAAAATACTTTAAAACTTGCAAAAACTTGTACATAAAGAGAGATTGAGTTGGTGGAGAAAGGTGTAAGGAAGTAATATAGTGATACTAAGTAATTATAACAATTATAAACATCATTAGTAAATGAGTACAAGTTGATAGAAATAATAATTATTAAAACTGTACTTAATGAAAAATTAAAGATTCCTTCAAAAATGAATAGCTGAAATATCTCCAAGTGCACATGTATCCCCTGGCTCTTTTACTTCTAGATTAACAGTACAATCAGGATTTTAACCTGCTTCAATTCTATCCACAAATGAATCTGTAAGAAAAGATGGGATTCTTATGCACCCAGATAAAAATCCTGTATCATGGGGCACCTGGGTGGCTTAGTCATTAAGCGTCTGGCTTTGGCACAGGTCATGATCCCAGGGTCCTGAGATCAAGCCCCACATTGGGCTCCCTGCTCAGCGGGGAGCCTGTTTCTCTCTTTCCCACTCCCCCTGTTTGTGTTCCCTCTCTCACTGTGTCTCTCTGTCAAACAAATAAAATCTTTTAAAAAAATATCCTGTATAAAGCAGTATAAAGTGGCAGATGAACACCTGAATTAGACTTTCAAAGTTCAAAAATTTTGCTAGTCTGTAGAGGTATACTTAACTACTCTGTAACTAAATTTCCTAAATTGTAAAATGAAAATAATCCATGGCAGTGGGTTGTTGTGATTATCAAATGAATTAATACAGGCAACAAAATATGAAATCTCTGATTACTACTGAAAAAGAAGTTCAAAAAGCACAAAAATACAACTACACAAAAATATAACTATATATGCAATGGAGATCCAAATGATCAGAAAAAATATATTAATAATTTTATAGCAAAACATTTGAAAATGTTGACTTCGCTGAAATAGAAAATTCTATGTCTTCCATAATCTTATGACTATGATAAATTACAATAATTTATATTAAATTATATTGTCCTTTACTGAAACCCATAATTGCTATAAACTGAAACCATCATAAATTGAAAGGGTTATTAAAACTGTACTCCAAAAGAAATCACAGTATTTAGATGGTTTTACAGAAGAGTTCTACCAGACTTTCAAGAAAGAGTCACAACACTTTACAATCTTTTTCAAGAGTTAATAGTCTATGCACTTCATTAAGCATGTCTAAACATGAAGCTACTACAGTAGTATGCATAGAGAAATATTTGAACCACTTCCTTCAATTAGAAACAAGAAAAAAAATGCTCATTTTCACTACTTCCAGTCATATATTATTATTTTATAGCCTATACACAAATTCAAGAAATCAGACACAGAGAAAGGACATTTCAATATTGTTTCATATTTATAGATAATATAATAGCCTTCATATAAACCCAAAATAAACTGTATATTAACTGATACTATAATAAATGAGTTTAGCAGGTGGCTAAATAAAAGAGCAATATGCACAATATTTTGCATTTCTATATAACCAGAATAGAAAAAGAAAATATAATTTTCGTAGACATTCCTCTAATGATCCCTATAAAAACTAAGTTACCTTGGAAAAACTCACAGTGTTTACATTCACATATATAGGAATTGTGTATTAAAAAGTGAGACTTTTTATTGATGATTTTAAAGAATTATATAAATAATTACTTCCATCGTATGGATCAGTTGTCCTAACAGATTGCTCTTTTGAGTCAATGAAATTATAATATATGTCCTGATAATTATTGCTGTAGCTTTTGAAAATTGACTCTAAATTGTATAGATGGGGGCACCTGGGTGTCTCAATGGGTTAAGTGTCTCCCTTTGGCTCAGGTCATGATCTCAGGGTCCTGGTATTGAATCCCATATCGGGATCCCTCTTCCATGGGGAGTCTACTTCTCCCTCTGCCTCTGTCCCTGCTCATGCTCTATGTCTCTCTGTTTCTTGTCTCTCTATCTCTCTGTCTCAAATTAAAAAAAAATAATAAATCTTAAAAATAAATAACCTGTGGGGGTGCCTGGGTGGCTCAGTGGGTTAAAGCCTCTGCCTTCGGCTCAGGTCATGATCCCAGGGTCCTGGGATCGAGCCCCGCATTGGGCTCTCTGCTCAGCAGGGAGCCTGCTTCCTCTTCTCTCTCTGCCTGCTTCTATGCCTACTTGTGATCTCTATCTGTCAAATAAATAAATAAAATCTTTAATAAATAAATAAATAAATAACCTGTGTATAGATCAGCAAAATATCAAGAATAGCAAGAACTTTGCTGGAGAAGACAACAGTGGAGGAACAGCACGCCGTACCTGATAGAGCCTTAGAGTGATTAAGTCAGTGTACTACCAGCATCTGGAGAAGGAAACTGGCCGATGTGATAGCTCCAAAACAGACAATGCACATAGAGACCTTAGATTTGCAACATGATTTACCAGTGAGAAAGTAGAGGAGCTAATCACAAAATGGAATTGGAAACATTGCTTTATCTATATAGGATAGGTGCTATGGAATCGCCATATTAAATGACTCACAACAATAATATTTTAATGGAGAATGAATGGCAAAAGTCAGCATTGTGCTTGTTAAAAGTACTTGTTAAAAGCTAGGTCTTGGAGGGCACTGGGCAGGGGCAGGGAACAACAACCCTCCCTGATTTGTAGCATTTGCTACGATATTCTCATGACCAATTTCAATAACAAAATAAGATAGAACATATCCTAAAAATCAAAATAAAGACCTACTCACTAGATAAAACAATGGACAAAGACTATAAACATATACTTCATAGAAAAGGAAATACGTACCATCAGTAAACTTAATAAAAAATGCTAAGATATGAAAATACATAATTAGTTTGATTTTTTTTTTTTACATAGTTAGTTTTTACATGTGTTTTCCCTATGGCCCAAATAGAGCAGAAAGACTGGCTTTCCAGAGCAAGAGGGAATTCTCCAACAGACGGCCTTCTTCATCTGAGCCACTGGTTGGCTCTCCTGAGTCTCAAGCCGTCCGCCTACACCACAGATTTTGGACTTTTCAGGCTCCATAATTGCATGAGCCAACTCCTTATAGTAAATCAATCTTTTTCTTTTTTTCTCTCTCTCTCTCCCAGTGTTTCTTCCTTCTTTCTTTTCCTCCTCACTCCCTCCCTTTCTTTCCTTCCTTCCTTCTTCCATCCATCCATACCCCTTCCTTCCATCCAACCATACTCCTCCCTCCCTCCCTCCCTCCCTATCTATTGATCTATCTATTATCTATCTATGTATCTGTCTATCACAGTTAGAACTATCTAGACAGTTCCCCAGGGAGCTCTGACTAATGAAGGTAGTAACAGTTGTAAGCCAATATTGGAATTAATACAACCCTGAGCACTAAGATTGAGGAGAGAGAGAGAAGGAAAGAGAACAGAGACAGAGGGACACTAACTGCCCTTAGATAAGGGAGAAGATTCATTTAGACAAGCAAAGACAACAGGGACTGAAATGTGAACCCAAACGGAACATAGTTCTTTATGATACATCCAGCTACATCTATGACTGCTCTTTTTAAAAATATTTTACTTATTTATCCAAGAGAGAGTGAGAGTGAGGTAGAGAAAGAGAGAGAGCACAGAGGGAGAAGGAGAAGCAGACTCCATGCTGAGCAGGGAGCCTGATGTGAGGCTCAATCCCAGAACTTTGAGACCATGACCCAAGTTGAAGGCAGATGCTTAACTGGGCCACCCAGGAGCCCTAGGACTACTTCTAAAGAGGTAAAAGTCTTCACTAAATAAGTTTTACTCTGAAATGGTCCTGCTTGATTTGTAATGCTCTTGAAAGATGAGGGAACACTTTATAAAATGGACATTTTAAGCTTTCTGCCTGATGTGTCATGCTTTAATTTTCAGGTATTGCTATGTATTATGCAAGAGATAACATTTTGCATTTTAAATTACACATAATAAACTTATGATTATGCTTGCAGTTTTTCCTTCCCTTCTTTCCAAAAATAAGTGTGAGATCCAAATGACTAAGTTTTCAGTTCATTACTTGGCTTTGCAATACAAATAACTTCTAAAGTTCCTCATAATCATGAAAAAGTACTGATGACTCAATAAATATTTTTGAAAATACAAGTCTGAAATGGAACTGTCACCTGCTGCTTTTCAGGTGGAGAGAATTTCTGTGTAGAAAACTTCAAAGTCACTCTTCATCAATTTAGTTCAAAGTTGACTGGATTGCCAGTGCAACATTTGAAAAGAGAAATCTAGTCAAAACATCCTGAAGAGTGTTTCTCTTTTGTCTTATTTATGTGTTAAACTGAATATAATTTTTTAATTATTTAATGGCCTTAGCACTTCTGGAATGTACCCTGTTTTGTTTTGTTTTTAAAAGAACTGTTTTATTTGTTTTTAAAGATTTTATTTGTCTGACAGAGAGAGACACAGTAAGAGAGGGAACACAAGCAGGGGGAGTTGGAGAGGGGAAGCAGTTGCCCCACTGAGCAGGGAGCCCGATGCGGAGCTCGATCCCAGGACCCTGAGATCATGACTTTAGCCAAAGGCAGATGCTTAATGACTGAGCCACCCAGGTGTCCCAAATATACTCTGTTTTTTTATAGTATGATACTTTTAGATTGTTAGATTTGATGTCTTTTTTTAAATAGATTTGATGTTTTAATATGCAATTTACATTACTAAGATCGATCTACTTTTTAAGATACTTTTTACTGCTCCTAACTAGAGTATAAACTACAAATTAAAAAAAAAGTTTGTTTATTTTTTTAATCAAAATGTATGTATTAAAATAATCAGATTTCAGATTTTTGTTTTTGTAAGGAAAACTTTGATAATCACTCTTTTCATTTCTCCCGACGATTCATAGCTTTTTATCTGATGCTGAAGTCAATTTTAATAATTTATATACTTTTTGTTATGATGTACCAATTAATTAGCTTAAAGGGGCATAATTTGTCCTAATTGAAAGTTTTATAATCTTTCTATAAACAGACTTCTGCTTCTCTACTGTCTCATTTGAATCTATAAGTGAGTAATCACTGAGGTTTGGAAAGTAAATGATTTTACTCACATTTACTCCTCTGTGCAGAAAAAATGATTTCCGGCTTATTCAGATGAAGGAGGAAATGTTAAACACCACTGAAATGGTATGAAACCCTAGTGTCAAAGGGCACTTAGGTCAAACTCTGGCTCTGTTCCCCACAGCTTCCCACATAATCGGGTCAGCGGTGTGGAACAGGCTCTCGGGGTCCACAGGGCAGGCAAGACTTTCCCTAATGATTTCTGCAGGGAAATGGATACCGTGAATTGTTGCGACTGTGGCCTTGTCACAGGAGTTGGTTCTACACTGTCATTCGAGAGACCTGAGGGTGTTTCTTTCTTTGACAGACTCCATGACAATTCAGAAGGTGGAGGGACCGCAGGCCCGTCTTCTCCAAGTCCCTGTGTCAGAACTGCTGCTATCCTATGAAAGCCCCAAAGTAAATAGCCCAGCAGAACACAGAGTCCAGCTTAGGTCCCCCTAGTGTGACATGCTGTGAATCTAGGGCTCCATGTGATGCAGATTTCTCCTAAATGGGAAACATACGCCTCTGTTTGACTTTAAGGGTAATCTGCTTTCGGGGGAGGTGTACGTTTTGTTAATGCTGTGTTTGTTAATGTCTAACGTGCTTTGTTAGATATCTTAATCCCTCCCCTGAATCTTTGTTCTAATTTTAGTTGCTAGGCAAGTCGATTTTGACCCAATGGAGGGCAATTTTCTGTGTTTCATGTGGACACATCAGAAGAGTGCTAGACTTGGAATATCCTGAAAAGTCCTAAACAAGGTTATATGACCACGATCCCAACAGTGTGTGTGTGTGTGTGTGTGTGTGCATGTGTGTCTATGTGTGTGTGTGTGTGCGGGTGCTTGTGTGTGGGATGACCCCTGGAAACCAGCAGCTGATCATAAAATCATAACTAGCCCTCCATAAGGAATGTCATTGGCTTCAGGAAGTACAATGGAAAGATTCTCAACCATAGGCCTTTGAAGAATCCTCCAAATGGTTTTAAGAAGGAAACAATTTGTAATAGAGCTTGAAGTCCGGAATTGTGATGCCACCAACGTTGGCTTTCTTTTTCAATATCCCTTTGGCTATTCGAGGTCTTTTCTGGTTCCATATAAATTTTAGCATTATTTGTTCGTCCCCAGGGGTACAGGTCTGTGGGTCGCCGGGTTTGCACACTTCACAGCGCTCACCGGAGCACATGCCCTCCCCAGTGTCCATGGTGCCACCCCCTTCTCCCAAGCCCCCTCCCCCCAGCAACCCTCACACTGTTAGGTTCTTAAAATAGTCAAATTCATATAGGCGGAAAGTAGAACAATGATTACCAGGGTTTAGAAGAAGAGGGGAGTAAGGAGATAGTGTTTAAGGGTATAGAGTTTCAATTTTGCAATATGAAAAGATTTCTGGATATGGAGTGGTTGATGGTTATACAACAATATGAAAGTATTTAACATCAAAACTATACACTCAAAATGGTTAAGATGTTAATTTTTTGAGTATTTTACCACAATAAAAATTTTTAAATATAGATGGATAGATAGAATAGATATACTTTATGTGAGGTAGCGTGTTTTAAAAAAATCATTTATCCAATCAGGTATTTCCTGACTACCAAGTAGTTTAATTTCAGAGGACAACAGTACATTTTTTCCTAAGACCACACATACAAATGGGAAGACATATATAGAGATAAGGAAATGCAAATTAAAGAGCTACCTCATACACATGCCTTGATCTCTTGAAACCAAAAGGTGAAATTATTTCCTAGGACTTGGACGGAGAAACGCAGGTTTTAGAATATAGTTACCACTTGAACAACACAGATTTGAACTGCATTTATACAGGGATTTTTGTCAATAAATAGAGTACAGTACTATAAAAAAAAAAAGAAGGAAACAATTTTATTTCAACAAACAGAAGCCTCCAATGCCAAATTACAACTTTAAGAACAATGGACACCACCCCTCCTAAACATTAACTTCTGAACTTGAGCTAAGAAGGGAGACAAGCTATGAAAATGCTATTATCATAGAATGAATCTGAAATACTGTACTATGCTTAATTTTTAATACTTAAAGAGATTATTTGTACTTAGAAGTGACCACAAAAGCTATGCGGTCTGCTGCTTTCCAGAGACAGTTACTTGGTAGGAAGATAAAGTTATTCTATAGTATTTACGTCTAACTAATTGAACACATTGGTGCTCACACACCTAAACCCACGTGAAGGATGTATGTGTATCATAATTCAATATCTGTTTAATACTATCCTCTGTGAATTTACTGTTAATTTATTTGACTGATTATGTTTATTTGCTCAATAGTCATTTGCTGACATTTTCAATGTTCACCATTAAAAACTAGATAACTTGTAGCAATTTTCATGCTACCACATTATGTATGAGAGTACCTGTTTCCATAAACTCTTAGAAATGTAAAGTATTATCAATAATCAGTCATTTAGGACAAAGTAGCACTTTGTCAATCCAGTAGGCTAAATATTTATTATATATCTGTTATAATTTAAAGGTCTTTTATTATTAGTGATTTTAAGCTATACTGTAGCTTAATGTGAAATAACATATGTAACATATATAATGTAGTAATTAAAAATAAAATATTAAAATACATATATATCATATATTATAACATATTTATCTCATATTAATTACATGTATTGACCCTGTTCTTTTCAGAATTGTCTGTGTAATTAATTTTTAAGCTCTTTTATGTTTTAAATGACTTTATCTCATGAACACATCTATGTTGCAAATAGTCCAGTTTGTCATACAATGTTAGTTTTATCATTATGATGAGTGCCATATCTGTCACCTTCATAGTTTCAGCTTTTGGTAGAAGGCCTTTTATACATAATAGACATTACTTATTATTATATCATAAAAATACACTTTTAAATTTCTTAAGTGTTTGTATAATTAATCTATCTGAAATGCATTTTGTGCTTTTTGAACTAGGACTATTGTTCTATTTTTTAACTAATTAATAATCAACTATGTCATTCATTTAATGAAGAATATATCTTTTTCTTATTGTTAAAAAATATCTCTGTTACTATCTGTATTGATGGCTCTGTTATCTTTTGAGTTTCTGCCTCTTTTATATTTGGTGTTTTTTTTTTTTTTTTAATTTATTTGACAGAGAGAGATCACAAGTAGGCAGAGAGGCAGGCAGAGAGAGAGAGGAGGAAGCAGGCTCCCTGCTGAGCAGAGAGCCCGATGCGGGGCTCGATCCCAGAACCCTGGGATCATGACTTGAGCCGAAGGCAGAGGCTTAACCCACTGAGCCACCCAGGCGCCCCTATATTTGGTGTTTTGCTTGTTTTTTATTTTCTACTTATTTAGACTACTTTATTTAAAAAAAAAAAATTATCCCAGTAATCTAGAGGAAAGGGCCAAAGGTGTCCCTAAGATCTGGGGAGTACACAAATGAACTAATGACTCATGTGATGAATCTACCTACCAACATGTTATGCACAAAGGCTACTTATGATTTAACCAAGTAAATTGATTAATCAAAGCTGACTTAGCTGACACCAAGTTAACATATACAATTTAATCAATAAAACCCAGTATTCAGAATAACGAGGAAGGCTGGTCTACTGAATTTATGCAGATTATATCAAATCTAAAATTTATATCCACAGAGAGTTCTGAAATTGATGAGGATTATTATGAAAGTCTTTAGACAGATTGCCCAATGGTAAGAAAACTGGACAATATGTCATATGGGCATTTAAAAAATCAATTGAGATTTGTGGTTTGTGTGGGCGGTGGGAAAACAGCTTCACATGCTAATGGGAAAGAAAATTTATATTCATTCTGTGTGAATTGCTTTGGTCCATTGCACATATGAAGAAATTTTTATGCAAGCAAGCACTGCATTCCCTTGGCTCCTGTTTAGCTGCCAAAAGATTAAGTTTGTGCTCTGGTGACTGATTTATTCCCACTATGCTTTAGGTTGTGTGGAATGACTCACATTCTCAGGGAGATAAAGAGTAAAACAACAAATTCCTTTTACTAGAGTATTTATTTATTTAGTTACCATTAGATTGAATTGAAAGTCTATACTACCAGGAATTAAATCCACGTTAATAACTTGCTTCCACGTTAATAACTTGCTTTGTTTCAGTTCCCTTTTCTTTCTTTTTTGCTGAAATTAGATATTTCATTTCCAAAGTGAATCCCAGCAGGACTCAATTAAGGTGCCAAAACAGAGCACTATCCCAGCCTGGCAAGTCCATAGTTTCTTTGCGTGACTTAGCTTGTGTATGTATGTGAAGGATAGGATTTGGCAGTTTCTTGCTAAACAGAATTACTTAAAACATCAAGATTAAAAGGTCTTTTTGCAGAGGAGGCAATGACAGAAAGCAAATATTTTCCCCCTATTGCTTGTTCTCTATCATGGGCAAAGGGAAAATGTAGCTATATGGAAGGAAAGTTATAGATGAGGCTATCAAAGTTGAACTGAAAGCACTGACGGTTATCCCCTCCTTTACCTTGAAATTGTGTTTCTGTATTTCTTCCTTATTTAGGGTCTACAGCCTTTTATTGTCTGTGTAACAAAAGTCAACTCACTTATTTCAATAAAGGTAGTTTTTTCTTTAATATCATTTAGAAAATAACGTGAAATTATTTTGACCAACACATGGCTCCAACAATGGAGACAAGGACTAGTGGATAGAAATTATAAGGAAACAAGAAGGTTCTAACAGTCTGATTTGTCTTTACAAAATAATAATGCCCTGGGGTACCTGGGTGGCTCAGTCAATTAAGCGTTGGATGCTTGATTTCAGCTTAGGTCATGATCTCAGGGTCCTGAGACAGAGGCCCTCCTCAGGTTCATGCTGAACATGGAGCCTGGGAATCTCCTTGTCTTTCTCCCTCTCCATCTGCCCCTCCCCTCTAAAAATAAATAAATAAGTAAAATAATGCCCCTGTCATTGTCCTATGTCTTCATTAGCTCCCCAGAATCTTTTATTATAAAGTCTCACATTTCTCACAAGAGTAAAACTGTAAATATCATAGAGAAAGATAACATATTTCACTATACAATTATACTACATAATAGAAGAATATAATAAATATACATTTAGTGAACATTTGATATTGGATAATTTGATGATGTGACTATTAATAGTTTAAGTTGTTCAGAAAGAGATGAAGCATGTATAGAGAAGCAAAGCTCTTCAGAAAGAGAAGCAGCATGTATAGAGTAGCAAAATATATGTTAAGAGAGGTTAACACATATATATTTATATATTTCATATAGAACTGAAGTTATATATGAACTTTTTCTTAAGGTTGAACCAAACTAAATTAGGACTTTTAATGTAATTTTGTACATTAATAGTTTTTAGGTCACATTGCTAATACATCACTTTTGATTCAATTTTATCATTCTGCCTCTCGGGGTAGGAGGATGTGCTTGGAAACACTTTCAAAATAGAACCGTGTACTTTGCAAAGCAAAGATGAATGAGGCTTGGTTAAAACAATGCTAACCATCGATATATATCCACAAATCAAAATGTATTGGTAGCATATCTGAAACAGCTGATGTATAAAATATATATTCTGATGATGCCAAGATAAACAAGAAAAGATAGATCTTATATCCAAAAAATGAATTCTGTAGAAAGGAAAATTTTCTCTCTCAGATTGTGCATCAAATATATGGTCATGTCTGTTTTACTGACTTTATATAATACTGTGTCACAAATGTAAATTGATAGCCCTATTAAAACTGTCAAAGAGATTGGTGAAATTTATTTGCTATTTCATGTTTCATGTGCCACTGTTTTTCATTTGTTGGACATTTCATTTACTCTGACAGCTCTAATTTTATAGAATTGCTCTTTCAAACAGAGTTGAGGTTGTCCTTTACATCAATATTCTATAACCTCCTTCATATTTTCTCTACTCACTGTGTAGACATAACCCTCATAAAAATGACCTACTTTTGTTATTGTTAGTGTTAACTGCTGTCATTGCCAACATGCAGAAAAAGTTAGGGCCTGGTCTCCAGAGGCAAACTTTCTGGCAGCAAGCATTTCGAGGGTAATGTTCATCACTTAAATAAACACTGTTCCAGAACAGTAACAAATTCCCCAAACAAGCACTGGGCATTTTACATCTTTTTTAGCCTGTGAAGCCTGTTGTATGCACCAGGATGTGGATAAAAATCAGCTCCTTTTTCCACGTAAGGAAGAATGAATAGTTGTTGGTCTTCTGGCACTAGCATTAATAGATTGGGACCGATCTCTTTTTTTTGATAAATTTAGCAAAGTTATTCTGTAAATAACACTGCAGGGAAAAAAAAACAGATTTTTCTCACTCCTCTTTATACATATTCTGTCAAGGATATATCCTGTGAACAATCCAAGTTTATAGGCTTGGGGTTTTCTTTATATATTTTATCAGAAATACAATATTCTGTATTGTATCATCTTTCTGTACGTTCAGCTTGCTTATAATTCTAAATATTTGTGTAAAGTTTCATCTTCTTCCTGAACTGGTAGGCTTTGGATAACATTAGTTCTTCTTTTTTTCAGAATAGCTCTTATTCTTATATTCAGCTGTGTGCACATTTGTTAGGCACTTTTGGTCCCTCCTTCCCTCTTCAGAAGCGCTGGCCATAAAGACCCCAAGGTAATTTGAACTTAGAACCAAGGTGATCTGGGGCACCTGGGTAGCCCGTCGGTTAAGCATCTGCCTTTGGCTCTGTTCATCAGGTCAGGTCATGACCCCAGAGTCCAGAAATCAAGATCAGCATGGGCTCCCTGCTCAGGAGGGAGTCTCCTTCTCCCTCTCCTTCTGCCCCTCCCCCTGCTTGTGTGTTCTCTCTCTCTCTCTCAAATAGATAAATAAAATCTTAAAAAAAACATTTAAAATACATTTAAAAATCTAAAAAAAATTTAACTAGGTGACCGATAAATTTTATTTTCCGGTAAGTTTTTCATTAAAACGGGAAAAATCCATATTTTTTAGGACCAACTATTTAATTTATTGACCTCACTAATGTGTATATTTAGCACTACTTTGTCTTGGGCCAGTTAGATGGAGTCCCCCCTAAAACCTAAAAAAGGACAATTCTAAAGAAGACTATTCTTGACTTGGGCAGTTTCAAGAGTCTGTAGTGTTGGCTTTGGTTTTATTTCTATTACCCAAGGTCTTAGTGCAGAGGCTAGTCATAATAGCAATGTGCAAAGCATGAGCTGAAGCTCTTTCTATATGTTAAAACCTTAATTTTCCAAACAAACCAACTTGGTTCTCCTTCAAAGGAGTTTGGGATTTCAAAGCCCTCTATATAGTCATGTAAATTTTACAATCAATTTGCCAATTTTTTAAAAGATGTCTCTTGCAGTTTTTATTAGATTTGTATTGAAGTTAAGACTCAATTTAGAGAGAGTAGCCATCTTAATGGCACTCGATATTTCCAACCACAAAGATAGTACATGTCTCCATTTATTTTGGCCTTCTTTTTTTTTTTTTTTAAAGATTTTATTTATTTATTTGACAGACAGAGATCACAAGTAGGCTGAGAGGCAGGCAGAGAGAGAGGGGAGGAAGCAGGCACCCCGCTGTGCAGAGAGCCCGATGCGGGGCTCGATCCCAGGATCCTGGGATCATGACCTGAGCCGAAGGCAGAGGCTTTAACCCACTGAACCACTCAGGTGCCCCTATTTAGGCCTTCTTAATATGGCACAACAGAGTTTTGTTACGTTCAGTCTTCAGGTTTTTTACATCTTTTTCTCAGATTTATTCCTAAGTTGTTCATATTTTCATGTTATTATACATTTAAAATTTCCATTACTAATGTTTTATTGCTAGTATATGGAAATTTTTGTATGTTGATTTTGTACCCCGTTGCCTTGCTAAACTCATTTATTAGTTTTGGTAGTCTCTTTATAGGTTTTCAGATTTTCTACATAGGTCAGGAATCAGCAATCTTTTCCTCAATAGGACCATATAAGATATATTGAATGTAGTAGGCCATAATATTTCTTCCCAGTTGCTCTATTCCACCCCTGTAGTGTAAAAGCAGGTAGAGACAATCATACCTGAATGAGTGTGGTTGTGTTGCAATATTATGTAGATTAATTGAATATGAAATGAACCATGAATTCCCAGGATAAATCCTACTTTGTCACAATGTACTATTGTATTTATGTATGATTGGAATCTACTTGCTCAATTCTTGTTTGGAGTGTTAGCATCTGTGTTCATGAAGGTTATCAGCCTGTAGTTTTCCCTTCTTTTAACATTCCTGTCTAGTCTTAGTATCAAAATAATGTTAGTATCATATAGTGAGTTAGAAAATATTTTCATTCTCTTTAATTATCTGAATGAGTTTGTGTAGAATGTTTATATTTCTGCCTGAGATGTTGAGGAGAATTAGCCAATGAAGATGTCAGGGCCCTAACTTTTCTTTGTGGGAAGATTTTTTTACCTAAAGTTCAACTTCTTTAATAGATATAGTGCTACTCAGAATATCTCTTTATTCTCCAAGTGAACTTTGATAGTCTGTGCTTTTAAGGAATTTGGTCATTTCAGATATAGTTTCAAAATTAATGGCATGAAATTATTCACAATACTTTCTTGTTATTTGTTAAAAATCTATAGTCGATGTCATGGTGTGACCCCTCTCACTCCTGACATTAATTCTTTCTGTCATCCCTTTTTTCTGATCAGTTTGGCTGGAAGTTTATCAGTTTTATTGGTTTCCTCAAAGAGCCAATTTGGTTTATTTTTTCTAGTTTTTAATATCACTACTTTATATTCTAATCTATTACTTCCCTTTCTCCACTTACTCTGGGCTTAATTTGCTCTCTTTATAACAGTAAACACAACACTCTCAGTGTTGTAAGATAAAGTGAGGTCACTGATTTGAGACTCCTTTTTTGCTAATATAGGCCTTTATTGTTATAATTTTTTTGTAAATAATATTGAAGTGACATCCCAAAAATATTTTGTTTTCATTTGCATTCCAATTGATGTGCCTTTTAATTTCCTTTTGGATTTCTTCATGCATCCGTTTGTTACTTAAACGTCTTTATTAAACTTTGAAATATTTAGGATTTTCTAGTTGTCTTTCTCTTATTTATTTATAACTTGGTCCTGTATTGGTCAGTCAGCATATTTTGTAAGAATTGGATCCTTTTAAATTTATTGAGATTTGATTAATGGTCTAAAATATATCTTATCTTGATAAGTATCCCAGATGTACTTAAAGCGAATGAGTATTTTGATATCCATGAATACTAATTAGGTCAAACTGCTTTATAGTACTACTGAAGTCTCTATATCCTATTGACATTCTGAATATTTGTTTTATTGTTGAGAGAAGGTTACTGAATTCTCTGGGTATAAATACCAATTTGTGTATTTTTCTTGGATTTCTGTCATTTTGCATCTTTATGTTTTGAGGCTCATTATGAGGTACATAAATACTTAGATATTTTTTAAAATCCTCTAAAATATAAAATTTTTAATGTTCTAAAATTCCTTTCTTTTTCCTTGGGCATAGTCCTTGTTCTAATATTTACTTTACCTGATATTAACATAGACACTCAAGTTTTGATTAGCTTTACCATGGTGTATATTTTTCTTTATTTTTTATCTGTAACATTTTTTCTTTTAAGTGTTTTGTTATTTTATTATTTTTTTTTAATAAGCAGTACATAGCTTGGCTTTCCACTTTTATCAAACATAACAGTCTTAAACTTTTAATTAGCGACTTATAGTTAATGTGCTTATCATTATAGTTAGGCTCAAATATATCATCTTGTTATATATTTTCTGTTTGCCTCATCTCTTTTTTGTCTCCCTTTCTTCTATTTTTGCTTTCTTTTGGATTAACTGAGTACTTTTTAAAAATTTTCCATTTTATCTACTTCATTAGTCAATTACCTCTTTATGACTTTGGTTCTTGTTTTATGTTTTATAGTACACACATTTAAATTATCAGTCTACTTCACATACTGGTAATTGTGAACCATACTTCACGTAAGTATCTTAAAATAGTAATTATTATTTCTGCCATACAGACTTCTGTCCTATTATTTCATTATGTTTATTTATTTTTTATTTATTTTTTAATTTTTTGCATTATATTTATTTTTTGCATATGTTTAACATTTCACATTTCATGGTTATTTTTAAAGAGTTGTTTTAAATAATAAGAAAATAATCTCATGTGTAATTACCATTCCTGGTGCTTTTTATTCTTTTGCATAGATTAATTTTTCCTTTGCATAATTTGCATAATTTTCTTCTGCCATAATAATAATAATAATATAATAATAATAATAATCCACTACTATTATTCCAGAAGTTTGCGGAAATAGTGCTAAGGTGTGGGAGAGGTGAAGCATTCTATTATCTTATGTATGCATGTCAGTCTTTAAAGACCCTTTGCTCTGTGTCCTCCACAAGTGTGAGTCTAGAAGGCCGGGGGGGCTGGAAAGGGGTAAAATTTTCTTAGGGCAGGCTTTTGTTTGGGACAACACCCCAGGCATAATTCAAGTTGGTTACTTTTCCCTCCTCCTGCCAGAGCAATAGGGGATTTTGATTGGCTCTTCACAGTGAGAAATTATCTTTTATTTGGATGTGAAAACCATTAGAAATTTGGTGGCTCCCTAAGACTCAGCCCTTCAGAGTTTCTCAACCTTACGCTAGTTTATCAGGAATTTGTCAAAATTGTCATTGAAGGTTTCCTACCTCCTTATTGCTCCAGCGGGTTCTGCTCAAGGTAAGATGATCTCGGCTATGATTCTCTGTATTTGCATGACTCTCCAGAACTGGGGCAACAGCTCACCCTGCTACTTCTCTGTAAGATTCAAGAAAAATCATTGATAATCCGTTTGTTCAGTTTTTATATGTTCTAAGGTTATGAAAGGCAACTTGCCAGATCTTTATATGTTGGACCTGAAACCTAAAGTGGGAAACATTTTTAATAACTGGTTTATGTATTTCACTATTAATTCCAACATCCACACTAGGTTTAATAGATGAATTTGTTTCACTGTTATTGATCTTATTTTCCTTGTATGTTTGGTAATCTTTTGCTAGATGCCAGACATTGTAAATCTTACCTAGCTGGAGTCCTGGATATTTTATATGCCTAAAAATACTGAGCTTTGTTATGGGGTGTAGTTACTTAGAAGTAGTTCGATTTCTTCAGATACAGGTTTCATGATTTGTTAGGCAAAACTAAAGCAGTGACAGTCTGGGAGTGATTTTTTTTTTTTAAAGATTTTTTATTATTTATTTGACAGAGAGAGATCACAAGTAGGCAGAGAGGCAGGCAGAGAGAGAGAGAGAGGAGGAAGCAGGCTCTCTGCTGAGCAGAGAGCCCGATGCGGGACTCAATCCCAGGACCCTGAGATAATGACCTGAGCCGAAGGCAGCGGCTTAACCCACTGAGCCACCCAGGCGCCCTGTGGGTGATTATTCTTGATTACAGAGGCACCCATCTACATAACTCTCCTCAGTGTCTTGTGGATCGTGAGGTTTTCCAGTCTGGCTCCTGGGAACAGGCACTATTCTGGTCCTATGTTAGATCCAGACACTATCACCTCTTGGGTTTCAGGCTAAAGATGAACTTTTTAATCTTCACCATTTGGACAACCATTTTTATACCAATGGTATTTTTAAAAAAATGGAATTTTTTATCTTTACAATTTTACCATTTGGCTAACAAAATCTAGGTTTTAAAATAGTTTAATAAGATGGAATAATACATAACAAGAAACCAAGTAAATGTACTAGTTGGAAGTTTTTAATTTAATATTAGCCTAAATCACATGACAGCTGATTTCTACAGAAAATAAGTACCACCAGGATTCCAAAAAAGAAAGAAGAAAAGGATTATATGAGAGGTAGGAGGGTTATATAAAGTTTGTAGAACTGGGAAATAAATTGAAGAAGGAAGTAAGAGTCAATCTAAAAGGCAACCCTGAAAGAAAGGTACTGAGAGGTGGAAAGGAGAAGCAGCCTAAGCAAGAAGGGGTTTGATGGTTTTGATTCCTGAAACTTCATTCTCATTTAAGCAGTGTTTATTTCTCTCTCAGTATTCTGATTGGAGTAAAGAGAGTAATGGGTAAAATTCTACAATTTATGCTACACACAGAAACACACATATTCACACAGAGATTAGCGAACATCACACACATAAGACTACTGGCTGCTGAGGATAGAAATTTCTAACCAAAAGCTGCTCCATGGTTATGTCCATGTGATAAGACCTAAATCTACAGCTAATACCTGCTCAGAGCCATTTACCTAAGGTTTATTAGCTCTGGCTACTCTTCCTTTTATTTGTCAACAAGAACAACTATTTTTTCCAGACAATGGGGAAAATTCAGAGGCAGAATATAAATAAATAATCTTAGGGATATAAACATTTTGGTGAATTATAGTCTCCCTAAAGCCAAGGGGAATCTTGTTCCTTCATATCTCGCGGTTGCTATAAATTGACGCAAACTTCAAAACTTAAGATTGGAAACTTTTTATTTCTATTTTAAAATGATATATTCTCTATTGGTAGGTTAATTTTTATTTGATCTATGTAGAAGGAGCATATCTCGGTAACCAATAGATATGGATATAGATAGATATAGAAAGATTTATTATAGGAATTGACTCGCACAAATGTGGAGGCTGAGAAGTTCTATGATCTGCCACCTGCAAACTGAAGAACCAGGAAAGCCAGTGGTATATGAACTATACCAAGTCCAAGTCTGATAGCCTGAGAACGAGGGGGCTGATGGCATAAGTCCTGGTTTCAGTGTGAAGCCTCAAGAACCAGGAGCACCCACATATGATGGCACAAGATGGATCCAGGAGCACCTATTTATGAGGACAGGAGAATACAGACACATCTCAGCTCTAGTAGAGAGAGAAAATTCAGCCTTATTCTATCTTTTTATTCTGTTTAAGCACTCAGGGGATTATAAGATTCTCACCCACATTGGTGAAGGCAATCTTCTTTACTAAGTCTACTGATTCAAATGCTAGTCTCTTTTAGAGATGCACTCACAAAAACACCCAGAAATAATGTTCATCAGCTATCTGGGCAACTTTATCCAGTCAAAATGACATAAAATTAATGATCACAATAACCTAGATATTGCAGAATGTAATTTCCAAAGATAGTTGTACCAATATTTATCCTAACTCCTACTTTTCCATTGAAAAGTAGATCTATTTTTCCTCCCCCATAAACTGGATGGATCTGTGTAATTGCCTTGGTCAATAAATTCCAATGGAAATGACACCGCATAGCTTTTGCGGGTAGGTCATAAATGGCAATAGGCTTGAGGCTGGTCTCTCTCTCTCTCTCTCTCTCCCCCTCTCAGTTGAAGTGCTGTTATAGCCATTGTAAGACATCAAAAATTAAAGGTACAAAATGCTGCAGAAGCCATTTCCATGTAGAAAGGTAAACAACTATGCAATCACTCTTCCATAAAAATATTGGTTATTGGTTATTATTATTGGGTACAAGACAGGAGATTGACATTCTCAAGATTTGGACAGACATTAAAATAAGTGACTAAATCAGCATAGCTATCAATAATCATTAGAGGCTGGAGAGAATACAATAATAATAGTAACAATGACACATTAAGAGTTGAGGAGCCAGGGGCATCAGGGTGGCTCAGTCTTTTAAGCATCTGCCTTTGGCTCAGGTCATGATCCCAGGGTCCTGGAATTGGGCCCCACATTGGCGGGGGGTGGTTGGTCCTTGCTTAGCAGGGGAGAAGCAGGCTCCCCTGCCTGCTGCTCCCCCTGCTTGCCCTCTCCTTCTCTGTCAAATAAATAAAATCTTTAAAAAAAAAAAAAAAGAGTTGAGGAGCCAGATTCTATTGAGAAAAGAAGAGTGGTGAACTGAGGTTTCAGTCTGCCAGGTTTCCCTTCAAAATGTTTATTAATTTCAAATGTTATTTGGGACATGAAGGTAAGGGACAAAACAAAAAGTCTCCAAAAAGCACAGCTGAAGGTTTAGATTTAAGACCTCTGCAGCAAGTAATATCCTCGTGATAGTCTCAATTTCTAATGTGGACCACATTTTCAGTTGATGAAGCTCTAGTAGTGGAAATTATTTAGAGGTAAACAGAGCCCTAATAGATATGCAACCTTACCCACAGCTGGGTCAGTATATGACTGAATTAAATCAATTGCTTAACCTGCCTGGGAAAGTAACAACCTACAAAATAAAAAGTGAAGTATATAAATGGGAAAACAAAATAGGATATTGAATAATTTTTTGGGGGGGGTATTTGAGAAATAAGAAAACAAAAAGAATTTTAAGAAAATTATTTGAAGTAATTCTTGGAAGATGCAGTAGAAAGCAACAGAAATCTGTCTCCCTACCTAAACAACAATTGCATTGGTAGAATCTGTCTTCTGTAACTATTTCAGAACTCTGAAGTGTATTGAAGGCTTGCATCTTACAGGAGAAAGCTTGGGGAGCAAGTTGCAGTTAAATATGGTCATTCATTTCTAAGAAGAATAGTAGCTACTTGTCTCCTATGGCAAGCCACTACATACATGTTTCAGGGTCCACTGCACAGAACATGTGGGTGCCAGGATGGAAAAAGGGGCACTGTCCTTCAAATATTGGGAATCCGATAACTGGTTGTTATCAGACATGCAAACACACACAGGGAGCAGACACTGTTGTTGACAAGTCTTCCCATTGTTGCAAGCTCCTCTCCCTTCCAGAGTATTTAAAGTGACTTCCACAGGATTGAAAGGACCAGCATCTTTCCTCCATCTTCATTTTTCTCTTTTTTCCCCTCAGGGAGCCAGACATTGAAGACTGGGACATTTAAAATACACTGCATATGCAGGGGAAAGAAAAAGACATTGTGCATGACTATGGAATAGCACAAGCTCAGAAAAGACCTGAGAAGACATTACCTTTACATTTAATCCTGATCCTCAACACCGAGTGAGTCTACAACAATAAAACAACAAAACCCACAGCAAACCCTAGCCAAGGAAGGAATGGGGGCATCTGATTTCCAGAGTTAGATGATTAGATTCAAATGTCTAGTTTTAAACCTAAAATCTCAAGGCATAGAAAGAAATAGCAAATTATGGTTCACTCAAAGGGAAGAAATAAACCGAGACAAACTGTTCTTCAAAAAGACAAGACAGTGAACCTACTAGACAAAAACTTTGAAATAATTATCTTAAAGATACTCAAAGAGTTAAAGGAAATCATGAAGTCAAGAAAATGATGTATGAACAGATGGAAATATCAAAAAAAGTAATAGAAAACATAATATAAACAAAAAAGAAATTCTGAAGTTGAGAAGTACAGTGACTGATATGAAACATTCACTGAAGAGGGGAGAAGCAAGATGGCTGAGAAGCAGGAGACATAAATCCCATTATGTCCCGGGAGTTCAGCTAGACAGTTATCAAGCCATTCTGAACACCTACAAACTCAACAGGAAGTCAAAGAGAAGAGGAGCAGCAATTCCAGGAACAGAAAAGCGACCACTTTCTTCTGAGAGGCAGGATGTGTGGAGAAGTGAATCCTAGATGATAAATAGGCGGCTAGACCGTGGGGGTAGGGGCCAGCTCCCGGCAAGCAGTAGAGCAGCGTGGTAAAACATAAAAAAACTTTAGAAGTCTGGTCCACAGGTGGATGTTGCTCCAGAGGCTAAGCAGGGAGTGGAGCTCCCTTGGGGTCACAGAAAGACACAGGTGCCTGAGTGTGGGATAACTCCTAGGTATCAGAGCCAGGAAGCTGGCTGTAGAGATGGAGCAAAACTGTGGCTTTTACCTCGAACTGTGATTTGAGGCACAGTCAGGCTACTACCCTTCAAGCAGGGTCCCCACAAGTGGCACATCCAGGGAGACTCACCTTACTCCCTGAGGAGGAGGGGTGCAGGAGCACGGCAAGAATCTGCTGGATTTGGAGCCTCCAAATGCGACCATGGGCCAGAGATAGAAATGCTTGGTCACTGGCTGGGTGAGCATGGAGTATGGCCGGAGACCAGGGAGATGGGGGGATTGACTGCTTCTCTCCAAGGGTGCACTGAGAAGCAGTGCTTTCGGCTCCTCCGGGCACATATTGGGAGGCCGCCATTTTTATTCCCATTCTCCAAAGCTCTAGGGAAGGTGTTCAGGGAACAAAAGCCTTTGAAAGCAAACCAAAGCAGATTGCTTAGCCTGGCACCTGGCAAGGGCGGTGAAATTTGCCTCAGGCAAAAACACTTCAGAATCACTGCAACAGGTGCCTCCCTGAGAAGATCAGCAAGAACATCCGGCCAAGACCACATTTACTGATCAATGAGAAATGCAAAGCAGCACTTCTAGGAGAATAAAGCACATAGAATTTTTCCCCATGATTTTTTAGTTGTTCAAAGTTAAAATTTTTAAATCTTCATTAATTTTTTCTTTTTCTATTTAAAAATTTTTTCCTTTTTCTTCTTTTAATGTATTTTAACTATATTATCAATACCTTTTTAAAAATCTTTTAAAATTTTCATTGTTATAGTCATATTCTATCTCTTCATTGTATTTAACCTTATTTTTTGTATACATATAAGCTTTTCTTTCTTTAAATTTTGGGATACACTTTCTTCTAACAGACCAGAATATATCTTAAATCTAGCCTATGGTTTTGTTCTAGTCTCCAGCCTGATCACATTCTCTCCTTTTTTTTTCTTTTTTTCAACCAACTTCTTATCTTATCAATTCCCTTTTTAAAATCTTTTAATATTTCATCTTTACAGTCATATTCTATCCCCTCATCATGTTTACATATATATATATATATATATATATATATATATATAAATTATTTTTTTACTTTCTTTAAAGTTTGGGGAGGCAGTTTCTTCTAACAAACCAAAATACATAATACATGCCAAAATCAAGTGTGTGGCTCTGTTCTATTCACCAGCCTAATCATTTATATGTTTGTATATAATATACATATTTGTATATTTAATATATATAATATATTTATATATAATATATATTTTATATATATATATATTTTTGTTGTTGTTTGCTTTCATCTATTCTTCTCTGGATAAAATGACAAGGTGGAAAAACTCACCTCAAAAAGGAAAAAAAAAACAATAGGCAGTCCCAATGGCTAGGGATCTAATCAACACAAACATTAATAAGATGTCAGAAATAGAGTTCAGAATGATGATTATAAAGATGCTAGCTGGGCTTGAAAAAAAAAACCATAGAAGACAATAGAGAATCCCTGTCTGGAGAAATAAAAAAAACTAAAATCTAACCAAGTTGAAATAAAAAAAAAAAGCTATTAACGAGGTGCAATAAAACATGGAAGCTCTTACTGCTACCATAAATGAGGCAGAAGAGAAAATTAGTGATATAGAAGGGCAAATGATAGAGAATAAAGAAGCTGAGAAAAAGAGAGATAAACAACTAGTGGACCACAAGGGGAGAATCTGAGAGATAAGTGATACCATAAGATGAAACAATATTAGAATAACTGGGATCCCAGAAGAAGAAGAAAAAGAGAAGGGGGAAGAATTTCCCTAATTTGGGGAAGGAGACAATCATCAAAATCCAGGAGGCACAGAGAATCCCCCTCAAAATCAATAAAAATAGGTCCATACCCCATCATCTAATAGTAAAGCTTACAAGTCTCAGAGACAAAGAGAAAATCCTGAAAGCAGCTCAGGACAAGAGGCCTATAACATAAAATGATAGAAATATTAGATTGGCAGCAAACCTATTCTCAGAGTCCTTGCAGGCCAGAAAGGACTGGCTTGATATATTCAGAGCCCTGGATGAGAAAAATATGCAGCCAAGAATATTGAATACTGTCACTGAAAATAGGAGGAGAGGTAAAAAGATTCCAGGACAAACAAAAACTAAAAGAATTTGCAAACACCAAACCAGCCCTACAGGAAATATTGAAAGGGGTCCTCTAAGCAAAGAAAGAGCCTTAAAGTAACAGACCAGAAAGGAACAGAGACAATATACAGTCACCTTAAAGGCAATAAAATGGCACTAAATTAATATCTTTCAATAGTTACCCTGAATGTAAAATGATCCAAATGCCCCCAATCAAAAGACACAGCGTATCAGAATGGGTTTAAAACAAACAAACAAAAAACACCTGTTGTTATGCTGTCTGCTAGAAACTAATTTTAGACACAAAGACACCTCCAGATTTAAAGTGAGGGTTGGAAAACAGTTTACCGTGTTAATAGACAACCAAAGAAAGCTGGGTTGGCAATCCTTATAGCAGACAAATTAGATTTTAAGCCAGAGACTTAATAAGAGATGAGGAAGGATAATATATCATACTTAAAGGATCTGTCCAACAAGAGGATCTAACAATTTTATTTTTTTAATTTTTATTTATTTATTTGACAGACAGAGATCACAAGTAGGCAGAGGCAGGCAGAGAGAGAGAGAGAGAGGAGGAAGCAGGCTCCCCACGGAGCAGAGAGCCCGATGTGGGGCTCGATCCCAGGACTCTGGGATCATGACCTGAGCTGAAGGCAGAGGCTTTAACCTACTGAGTCACCCAGGTGCCCCTGGATCTAACAATTTTAAATATCTATGCCCCTAACATGGGAGCAGCCAACTATATAAACCAATTAATAATAAAAATCAAAGAAACACATTGCCAATAATACAATAATAGTAAAGGATTTTTAACACCCCCCTCACTGAAATGGACAGATCATCTAAGCAAAAGATCAACAAGAAAATAAAGACTTTAAATTACACATTGGACCAGATGGACATCACAGATATATTTAGAACATTCCATCCCAAAGCAACAGAATACGCATTCTTCTCTAGTGAACACAGAACATTCTCCAGAATAGATCACATCCTGGGTCACACATCAGGTCTCAATTGGTATTAAGAGATTAGGATCATTCCCTGCGTATTTTCAGAACACAATGCTTTCAAACTAGAAATCAATCACTAGAGGAAGGTTGGAAAGAACTCAAAGAACTCAAATACATGGAGACTAAAGAGCATCCTACTAATGAATGAATGGGTCAACCAGGATATTAAAGAAGAATTTTTAAATATCATGGAAACAAATTAAAATGAAAACTCAACTGTTCAAAATCCGGGGGATGCAGCAAAGGCAGTCCTAAAAGGAAAGTATATAGCAATACAAGCCTTCCTCAAGAAACAAGAAAGGCCTCAAATACACAACCTAACCCTACATTTAAAGGAGCTGGAGAAAGAACAGCAAAGAAAGCCTAAACCCAGCAGAAGAGTAATAATAAAGATGAGACCAGAAATCAATGAGATAGAAACCAAAGGAAAAGTAGAACAGATCAGTGAAACTAGGAGGTGGTTCTTTGAAAGAATTAGTAAGATTGATAAGCCCCTGACCAGACTTATCAAAAAGAAAAGAGAAAGGACCCAAATTAATAAAATCATGAATGGAAGAGGAGAGATCACAACCAACACTAAAGAAATACAAACAATTATAAAAACGTATTACCAGCAACTACACACCAGCAAATCTGACAATCTGGAAGAAATGGATGCATTCCTAGAGATGTATAAACTACCAAGACTGAAACAGGAAGAAATAGAAAACCTGAGAAGACCAGACCCATAACCAGTAAGGAGATTGAGAAGCAGTCATCAAAAATCTCCTTACAAACAATTGCCCAGGGTCAGATGGCTTCCCAGGGGAATTCTACCAAACATTTAAAGTTTGTCCTGAAACTGTTCCCCCAAAAATAGAAATGGAAGGAAAACTTCCAAACTTGTTTTATGAGGCCAGCATCACTTGATCCCAAAACCAGACAAAGACTCCATAAAAAAGGAGAATTACAGACCAATATCCCTGATGAGTATGGATGCAAAAATTCTCACCTAAATACTAGCCAATAGGATCTAACAATACATTATAAGGATTATTCACCATGACCAAGTGGGGTTTATTCCAGGGCTGCAAGTTTGTTCAATATCTGCAAATCAATCAATGTGATATAATACATTAATAAAAGAAAGAACAAGAAACATATGATACTCTCAATAGATGCTGAAAAAGCATTTGAGAAAGTACAGCATCCTTTCTTGATCAAAACTCTTCACCATGGAGGGATAGAGGGTACATACCTCAATATCATAAAAGTCATCTATGAAAATCCTACAGTGAATTTCATTCTCAGAAAAAGTCTCAGTTCTTCCCCTAAGGTCAGGAAAATGGTAGGGCTGTCCACTTTCACCATTGCTATTCAACATAGTACTAGATGTCTGAGGCTCAGCAATCAGATCACAAGAAGAAACAAAAGGTATCTGAATTGTCAAAGAAGCCAAACTCTCACTCTTTGCAAGTGATACAAAGTTTTATGTGGAAAACCGAAAGCACTCCACTCCAAAACTGCTAGAAATCATACAGGAATTTAGTAGAGTGTCAGGATATAAAATCAATGCACAGAAATCAGTCGCATTTTTATATACCAACAACAAGACAGAAGAAAGAGAAATTAAAGAGTCTATCTCATTTACAATTGCTCTCAAAACGATAAGATACCTAGAAATAAACCTAACCAAAGAGGCAAAGAATCTGTACTCACAAAACTATAAGGTACTCATGAAAGAAATTGAGGGAGACACAAAGAAATGGAAAAACGTTCCATGCTCATGGATTGAAGAACAAAAGTTGTGAAAATGTGTATGCTACCTAGAGCAATCTACACGTTTAATGCAATCCCTATCAAAATACCATCAACGTTTTTCAAAGAAATGAAACAAACCTAAAATTTATATGGAACCAGAAAAGACCCCAAATAGCCAGAGCAATGTTGAAAAAGAAAACAAAGGTCAGTAGCATCATAATACCAGTCTTCAAGCTCTATTACAAAGCTGTAATCTTCAAGATAGTATGGCCATGACACAAAAACAGACACAGAGATCAATGGAACAGAATAGAGAACCCAGAAATGGACCCTCAACTCTATAGTCAACTAATCTTCAACAAAGAAGGAATTAATGTCCAATGGAAAAAGACAGCCTCTTCAACAAATGGTGTTGGGAAATTGGACAGCCACATGCAAAAGAATGAAACTGGACCCTTTCCTTACACCACAGACAAAAATGTGGACTCAAAATGAATGAAAGACCTCAATGTAAGACAAGAATCTATCAAAATCCTTGAGGAGAACACAGGCAGCAACCACTTCGACTCAGTCACAGCAACTTTTTCCTAGAAACATCTCCAAGGGCAAGGGAAGCAAGGGCAAAAATGAATATTGGGACTTCATCAAGATCAAAAGCTTTTGCACAGCAAAGGAAACAGTCAACGAAACCAAAAGACAACTGATGGAATAAAAGAAGATATTTATTTGCAAATGACCTATCAGATCAAGGGCTAGTATCCAAAATCTATAAAGAATTTATCAAACTCAACACCCCAAAAACAAATAATATAATCAAGAAATGACCAGAAGACACATTTCTAAAGAGAAGACATCCAAATTGTCAACAGACACATGAAAAAGTGCTCCACATCACTTGGCATCAGGGAAATACAAACCAAAACCACAGTGAGATACCAGTCAGAATGGCTAAAATTAACCAGTCAAGAAACAACACATGATGGTGAGGATGTGGAGAAAGGGTAACCCTCCTACACTGATGGTGGGAATGTAAGCTGGTGCATCCATTCTGGAAAACAGTATGGAGGTTCCTCAAAAGGTTGAAAATAGAGCTACCTTATGATCCAGCAATTACACTACCAGTTATTTACCCTAAAGATACAAATCCTAAAGGGGCAAAAGCACCCGAATATTTATAGCAGCAATGGCAGGCCCACAAAAAATTAAAAATAGAATTAGCATATGATCCAATAATTCCACTTCTGGATGTATACCTAAAATGATTGAAACAGAGTCCTGAAGAGATATTTGCAAACCCCTGCACATAATGGTAGCATTTATTCACAGTAGATACAACATGGAAATAACACAAGTGTTCACTGATGGATAAACAGGCAAGCACAGTGTGGCAGATACACCCTGTAGAATATTTTTCAGCCTTAAGAAGCAAGAAAATTCTGTCATAGACTACAACAGTGATGAACCTGAGAACATTATGCTAACTGAAATAAGTCAGTCACCAAAAAACAAATATTGTATCATTCCACTTACATGAGGTATATTACAGTAGTCAAAACATAAAGACATAAAGTAGAATGGTGTTTACCAGAGATAGGGGGAAAAGGGAGTGGGGAGTTTTAATGTATACAGAGTTCCAGTTTTGCATGATGAAAATAGTTCTCGAGATGGATGGTAGTGATGATTTCACAAAATATACATGTACTTAAATATTACTGAATTGTATACATAAAGACGGTAAAGATAATACATTTATTTTATGTGTATTTTTAAAAAATATTTTTAAAGATTTTATTTACTTATCCAACAGAGAGAGAGAGAGAGATCACAAGTAGGCAGAAAGGCAGGCAGAGAGAGAGGAGGAAGCAGGCTCCCCACTGAGCAGAGAGCCTGATGTGGGGCTTGATCCCAGGACCCTGAGACCATGACCAGAGCCGAAGGCAAAGGCTTAACCCTCTGAGTCACCCAGGCACCCCTTTTATGTGTATTTTAAATTAAAAATTGGAAAATAATAAATAATTAAATAACAATAAATAATTACAAAAATTTTTAAAATAAATAATATTAAATAATCTGAATATATGAATTTCATATTAAGAAATCCAACTTAATATATATAATCAATAACCATGCGTTACACATTTTTAATTGTACATGATACAATTATCAGAAATTTTATGTAAGAGCCAAAGCAAATCTTAACTTGCAAAGAACTGACATTATACAAAGTATATTCTCTGACTAGAGAAAAATTAGGGTTGAATTCAGCAACACAAATAAAACTAAAAAATTCTCAAATGTTGATCAAGTTGATCATAAAACACTTCTAAATAACTCATGGTAAAAGAATAATATTTTAAGAAATACTTTAATTCAATGTTACTTTTATTGTTTTATTTATTTAATTGTCAGAAAGAGAGCAAGGAGCACAAGAGGAGAGCCAAAGGGAAAAGTAGACTCCCTGCTGAGCAGGGGGGCTGATGCAGGGCTCAATCCCAGAATCCTGGGATCATGATCTGAGCCAAAAGCTGCCATTTAACTGACTGAGCCACCCAGGTAACCCATAATTCAATGTTTATAAAAATAATGCATGATATACTAATTACATCTGGAGAAGTTTGTAGATGGAAATTATAGCCTTGAATGCACATACTTTAGAAAGCAGTTTATAATAGAAAAAAATTGGCTTAGCCAAAATTTTCTTCTCTGAATTGATATTATTCCAAAAAGCTCAAAGGGAGAGAGGGATGTAAACAGAGGGAGAGAGAGAGAAAAAGAGAGAGAGAAACAATATATACCAGGAATGGAAAAAAGAGCATCAGTGCAGATCCCATAGATATTAAAGAGAAAGTAAGATAATATTAGGCCTAACTTTATTCTATTGAAGATAAAACTATAGATGAAATTGTAGGGGAAAAAAAGGAAAGAAAATCTGAAAATGAAAATCCTTTATCTAAGAGAGAGATTGAATTATGTCAGACTTTTCCACAAAGAAAACTCTGACCACATGCTTTATCAGTGAATTTATAAAAGAAACAATGCCAATACACAATACTCTTAAGGGAATGAGGAAAGAGAAAATGCCTTATAATTGCTGAACAATTTGCTTTATGAGTCCTACAGAATCATGACACTGATACCTTCTGATATTAGTAGCTGGCAAGGCTTTTAAAGGAAGCAAGATGTGTAGAAAACCTCCTATAAGCATGTACGCACAAATCTTAAAATATCCATAAATTAAATCCAGCAATATGTAAAAAGGAAAATGTATTCTCCTTTCTTTAATCAATTAAAATGTGTATTCACAATAAAATGGATAAGCACATTTTATGAGCAACTTATTGTATGTACAGTATACATCAAATGAAATATTAAAATGGTCTGAAATATGACCATGTGCAATGTAGTTCAGCACTACAAAATTGGTATAACTTCCAAAACTCAATTATTTTCTCATTTAACAAAGTAAAAAAGAAAAATTACCTGACCATTTGAAATAAAACCTGAAAACCCATGTGATAAAACATAACACAGCTTGATGAGAAAAATCTTGCAAAATATAAATCTCTTAAATATATCTTGAAACCAGCACCAGTGAACTTTATACTTCCTGGTGAAATAGTTAATGCTTTCCCTCTGAAATGAGGAATGAGATAAAAATATTCATCATTACCACTTCATTCAAATTGGACCAAAGTTCTAGAACTTCAGTAAGAAAAGAAAAAGAAACACAATTGAAATTATCTTTGGAATAAAATGAAAATATTTTTATTTGCTGTCTTTTTATGTAGCAAATTCCAAAGAATCTGAAGATAAAATATTAAACACAATAAATGAATTTGACCAACAAACTTGCTGAATAAAACAAAGTCACTGTAGTCACAAATAATTAAAAGAGAAAATTTAAAAAGAAATCACTAGTAAAAACAACAAAAAACATCAAATACCAAGGAATACTTGTTGTTATTTTGTTACTCCAAAATTGTGGCACTCCAAAAAAAGTATCTGACATCTCTGAGACAAATTAAAGATGATTTTGTTAAATGGAAATACATGTTCAGGATTTGAATGACTCAATATTGCTAAACATCTCATATCATGTCAAATTTACCAATAGTATTAATGTGATCCCAATAAGCATCTTTGTCAAGATTGAAAGCTGATTCTTCAAATTGTAGGAAAATGAAAAGTGCCAAGAGGAACCCATGGAATCTTAAAGATAAAAATTGGAGAGCGTAGACCATCAGAAATGAAGACTCATCATAGTGCCACAATAAGTAAAACAAACCAGTACAGGTGACAGAATAGACAAACCAACTAATAGGGGGGAAAAAATAGATTCCTGACACGTTTCAACACAAATACAGTCACTGGATTTAAAAAGCTGCCACTGAAATGTGGCTGGAGAAAGAATGGTCTTTTAATACATGGTGCTGGATTTAACTGATACACGGAAGAAAAAAGGTCTTGAAAAATACCTTACAGCATAAACAAACATCAATTCCAGATGGAATGCTTTCCTGAATGTGAAAAGTAAAACCATAAAACCTTCTGATGATTATATTACAGAATATCTTCATAATCCTTAGGTAAGTACAGATTTATCAAAGAATATGAAATCACACTAAACATGTATGAATATTTTACTTAATAAATTTGACTTCAACAATTTTTGTATGTATACAATGGATTTGCATCTGAAATATATAAAGAATACCTTCAAATCCATAAGAAAAAGAGGGAGGTCTCTTTAAAAAAATATGCAGCAGTTTTGAACAGGTAATTCAATGAAAAATGATGCCTCATCCTCCTAATGATATGGAAAGGATTTTGTGTTGTCATCGGTGATTTTCGAACTGTTCTATACTGACAGGAATAGGCTAAAAATGAATGTGTAAACAGATCGTCAATAACAGATGAGAATCAAAGGCTCAAACACTGCTAGCAAGCTGTTTTAGGAAAAATGGCAGTGTCTACTAAACATATCCTAAGACATTAGTGTCCCTTCTAGGAATCTACCTAAGGGAAATGAAGCCATACACCATCAACAGACACGCACATTTATGTTCTGGGTGGCTCATTTAGAGACACGGCCTGGAAACAATTAGAATGTATACCAACAGTAAGATCGATAAACACTTTTTATGTGCAGTTTATTGTTGATCTAGTATATATGAAATAAAATTAAAGAATCTCCCTAGTTTGCATTTCTTAAGCTACGTTTTTGGTAGGAGCCATGAAAGCAAATACTACAAAGGTTTGTGATACAACATGCACCTTCTAAATGAGACAAACCATGCATAGTTCCAGCAAAATATTATGATAAAAGATTGTAAATCCAGTGTGGCCATGTTTTCTAATATGTTAAAGAAACTAAAAATTGTTCTTCTAAACTGTATTTTCTAAAACATCATGGAAGCCAGATTTTTTTGTGGAATTTTCTACTTTTAAGCCTCTCTTTTATCCCCTAAAACAGTATCTCAACATAAAACATGTAAAATGTGTTTGGTCCTGGGGCAGATGTTTGGTGCTCTTTGAGATCTTGGTATGGTCATTACCACTGGCTATTTTATCCAAAGAAAACAAAAACACTAATCTATCTGAAAGGACATATGCACCCCATGTTTATTGTAGCATTATTTACAAGAACCAAATGATGGAAGCAGCCCAAAGCATCCAAACATAGATGAATGGATAAAGAAGATGTGGTAAATATATACGCAATGGAATATTACTCAGTCATAAAAAGAACGAAATCTTGCCATTTGTCATGACATGGATGGACCTAGAGAGTATGGCACTTAGTGAAATAAGTCAATCAGAGAAAGACGAATACCATATGATTTCACTTATAGGTGGAATTAAAATCAAAACAAAACAAAACAAAACAAAACACCAAAAAAACCAAGGGAACAAAGGAAGAAAAAGAGTCAAACCAAAAAGCAGACTCTTAACTACAGGGAACAAAGAGATGGTCATCAGAGGGAAGGTAGGTAGGGGGCTGGGGAAAATAGGGAAAGGGGATTCAGAGTACACTTACCTTGATAAGCACTGGGTAATGTATGGAACTGTTAGATCACTATATTGTACTATGTAATCTACACTGGAATTAAAACAAAATTTAAAAAATCTTGAAAATAGATTTCTTTATTTTGTAATTTGGGGTGGGGGAGGCAGGGATATATATCTGCCAGGCTTAGGAAACCTCAGTACACTGTTAAGTTTTTTCCTTATCATGGCTTATTTTCCTCTTAGGTACCTTAGCTCTCATAAGTCACTTTTATTCTTTTCCCCAGATCAGCTGACTGTTAACAAATGACATTCTGGCCTGAATCATCAGTATGGAAGGTTGCAATCCAATTGCTTGTCAGGATGTATAACGTCAAATCTGCTATAGGTTACTATTTATGAAAAGCAAGTTGAGTGGCAAAGTATTTATGGGAAATTTCTGAATGGTAAGCATTGCACTCATATCTCTAAATGCTCTAATAGCTATCCGTAAATTAATCCACAGTGTAAGTGTACCAGCAGCCCAGATCACGTAATTTTATCACCTCCTAATACAAGAGCATTTACAGAATTGCATTTTGGCAAAATGCCATCATCATGCAATGATGGATTGTATAAGCAGCATCCCTAAGGTGTTTGGTGCTTTTATGCTACATACTGCTTTTCTTAAGACAAATCTCCAGAGAAATATCTCTTTGATCTCAATATCAGGAAAAGGGCATGGGTATTAATTAAATTGCTTTTGTTTCATGGACCATCTGATTTATTTGTTTCTCTACTTCTCAAAACAATGGTACTTGGAACCAGATCCATGAAGGTTGAGTATGGATATTTTCTCCGGAAAATTAATTGCATTCAAATATGTAGAGAAAGCATTTTGAATTTGGGGTCTCAAAACACTTTGCCACACATGGGCATACATAAATTCATCAAAATTCAATGTGTTCATTTTGATAATCAATATTTTTAGTGTCTCATTTATTTTGCTTCACAAATATCTTAGAAGCAGAAGCTTGACCTTGAGTTTAAAGCCACTAAAAATGTGCGAGCAGATTTAGGATATAAAGATATTAAATAATTAAAAAACTATGACAGATACAGAATGATTTCTGATATAACCCTCAAAGATTTTGACAAGAACTGTGGAAGTATTAGTCAATTATACCAAGAAATTTAGTAGAAAACATATTCAAATGCTTACATGAAATATATATATTGAAATAAAAATAAGTCAATCAGAGAAAGACAACTATCATATGATCTCCCTGATATGAGGAAGTGGTGATGCAACATGGGGGCTACTTAAGTGGGTAGGAGAAGAATCAATGAAACAAGATGGGATTGGGAGGGAGACAAACCATAAGTGACTCTTAATCTTACAAAACAAACTGAGGGTTGCTGGGGGGAGGGGCCTTGGGAGAAGGGGGGGTGGGGTTATGGACATTGGGGAGGGTATGTGCTTTGGTGAGTGCTGATTCACAGACCTGTACCCCTAGGGATAAAAATATATGTTTATAAAAAATAAAAAATTAAGAAAAGGTTAAAAAAAATAAACTCTGATTCTTTTTATACAAAAAACCCAGAAATGTGACAACCTGAATATATGACCTTTGTATAATTCTTCATACATATTTAGTACTTATTGCCTTATTCATTGTATCATTAAAGACTGATTTACAAAACTATATTTTTACCATATATTATTTTGAGCCTGAAATCTGTTAACCACTACAAAACAAAATGGTGAACGTGAATTCACATGGAAGATTGCTGAGTTTCCTTTGCTGTGCAGAAACTTTTTATCTTGATGAAGTCCCAACAGTTTGTTTTTGCTTTTGTTTCCCTTGCCTCAAGAGAAGCATCTAGTAAGAAGTTGCTAAGGCCAATGTCAACGAGGTTACTGGTCATGTTTTCTTCTAGGATTTTGATGGTTTCCTGTCTCACATTTAGGTCTCTCATATATTTTAAATTTGTTTTTGTGTATGGCATAAGAAAGTGGTTCAGTTTCATTCTTTCGCATGTTGCTGTCCAGTTTTCCCAACACCATTTGTTCAAGAGACTATCTTTTATCCATTGGATATTCTTTCCTGCTTTGTTGAAGATTAACTGACTTAACCCATATAGTTGTGGGTTTAATCGTAGTTTTCTACTCTGTTTCATTGATCTATGTGCCTGCTTTTGTGCCTATATTAAACAACCTTGATCACTACAGCTTGAAACAGTGTGCAAAGGTAAGGACAAGAGGATGCTAAGTGATTTAAAAGGTAAAGAACAGGGCACTAACAAGAATCATACTGGAACCAGACATTACATTAACAATACTGAATGCAAGGAGACCAATACCTCCAGATTTTTAAAGGTGTGTGGTTATGAATACACAACTGCAAATCAAATCAAAACAGGCAAAATACACATTATCATATATGTTTTTCAGAAGTTAGCCAACTTTCCAAATGTTTCTTTAAAGAATGGCTCAGGACATGCCTCACCACCAGGGAAATGCACATCAAAATCACAATGAGCTATCACCTCACATCTGTCACAATGGCTAGAATAAAAAAGACAAGAAATAACAAGTGTTGGCAAGTGTGGAAAAAACGGAACACTCATGCACTCTTGGGAATCTCAACTGGTGCAGCCATTGTGGAAAACAGTATGGAGATTCCTAAAAAAATAAATAATAGAACTATCATATTAGGTAAGTACCACTACTAGGATGATATAGAGCAGAATTTTTTTTTAATTTTTTAAAAAGATTTTGTTTATTTATTTGTCAGAGAGAGAGAGAGCAAGAGAGTGAATACAAGCAGGGGGATTAGCAGGCAGAGGGAGAAACAGGCTCCCTACTGACCAGAGAGCCCGATGTGGGGCTCAGTCCCAGGACCCTGGGATCATGACCTGAGCAGAAGGCAGATGCTTTGAGCCACCCAGGTGCCCGAAATTCTTATTTCTAATTGTACAACCTTCAGTTCTGTTTAATCATGTTTTAGACACTTGGTTGTTTTACTCAACATCAAATTATTTTTATGAAGCATGACAACTTGGTTTTACATCCAATTTTTATAGCTAAAAATAAAATTACTAATAACCCAACAAACATTAAAGAAAGATATGTGTATGGTTTATTTCCTTCAAGTTGAACCATAAAAGCATCTTAACAGATAATGTGACCACAGTAAAGGAATAGTAGGTCAAACTTCGGATTAGAAATATAGTAACA
Organism: Mustela putorius furo; assembly: GCF_011764305.1. Classification (NCBI taxonomy): domain Eukaryota; kingdom Metazoa; phylum Chordata; class Mammalia; order Carnivora; family Mustelidae; genus Mustela; species Mustela putorius. Next base: position 2,255,349 of record NW_025421577.1, read on the forward strand.
TTAAGGAGTACCTGGGTGGCTCAGTCGGTTGAGCATCTGTCTTCAGCTCAGGTCATGATCTAGGGGTCCTGGAACTGAGCTCTACATAGGGCTCCCTGCTCAGCAGGGAATCTGCTTCTCCCTCTCCTTTCTTCTTTACTCCTTCCCCTGCTTTTTCTCTCCCTCTCAAATAAATAAAACAATAAATACAAAATAAAGAAATAAATAAAGTTACATTGAATATGAGTCAAAAAAGAGATGACCAAATCCACGTATAATGCTATCAAGTGCTTCCTGATGTGTTCCTATTTAAACAATAGCTTCTTAAATATGGGACCAATTTTTTATATTAAAGTTTATGAAACATTAATGATAAGACCATTTTGTATACCTTTAATGAGGATACATTTTATACAAAGTCCTTGATTGTGAAATCAATGATGATCACATTTTCAAATGATATATAATTTTTGAAAGATTTTATTTATTATTTATTTGAGAAAGAGAGAGGATGAACAGTGGTGAGGGGCAGAGGGAGAAAGAGAGAATGTCAAGCAGACTCCCCACTGAGCATGGAGTACAACTCATGGCTCACTCAATCTCATGACTCTGAGATCATAACCTGAACTGAAATCTAGAGTCAGATGGCCTAACTGACTGAGCCACCCAGGTGCCCCCAAATGATATAAATTTCAATTCACTTTATTTATTTTTTAAGATTTTATTTATTTATATGACAGATGGAGATCACAAGTAGTAGGCAGAGAAGCCGGCAGAGAGAGAGGAGGAAGCAGGCTCCCTGCTGAGCAGAAAGCCTGATTCGGGTCTCAATCCCAGGACCCTGGGATCATGACCTGAGCCGAAGGCAGAGGCTTTAACCCACTGAGCCACCCAGGCGCCCCTCAAATCACTTTCAAAATAGTATGTGGAATGTCTGCAGACTCGATAATACTATGAGTTATAGAATAGATCTCAACGGCGTTAGCAGACCAAATGTACCAACTGCCTCTACATTATTGTGTCACTAGCTTATCTCCAGGCATCTGTTTCAGGTTTTCGCAATGTGGAAAATATCCATCTTGCTGTAAAAGTGATCAAGTTTGTTACAATCGGTGACTAATTCATTGATCTTTCTGGAGCTTTTTAATGAAGGAAGGTCAAATTGTGATGACTTACTCTACAGTAAAAGCATACCTTCCATCATGATTTTGCAAATTCACTACCCTATTGCACCTGACAGCATCACAGTAATGAAATTTAAGTTCAATTGGTAGATAGAGTTGATTGCTTGAGGCTTTTTTACATATGATGAAAATTAAACTTTAGTTACAAAATAAATAACATCCTCAGTCATTTTGCTTCACAGTAAAATTCCTTTGATGAGGATTTCACCGAGACAGAAAAAACCCAACTTAATTATTGAGTCATGGAACCTTCAACTCAATCATATAGCAGAATGAATTTGATCACTAGTCAAAAAGATGTATTGCTTACTACTATTTATTGCTAAACTGTGCAATGAACTTCTCTTTCTAGAAATATGGTAGGTCAACTGCTCAAAGAGGCCTTTCTTATAATGGTCATAATTCCAGGTAAAAATGTTTTTACCTGTTTAAATTGTTGATATAACAGACAGAATCAGAAGGTATTCTTAGAGTAAGGTTGGGGGGGGGGGATAGAAAAAGAAAGGAAGAAAGGAAGATAAAAAGATGGAACCGAGGGAAGGTGTGAGAGAAAAGGAGAAGAAGGGAAAGTGGAAGCTAAGAAGGAAAAACTGTGAATTCAGAGAGATACATAAGCATAGAGCCCACTATACCCTGAGGTTACCTGGCTTTACCCTGAGGTTACCAATTAAGGTGGAGTAGAAACCATGATTCAAACACTACCTTGGGAGACAGAAGACAAAACCTAATGACTACATTTGAGAGCTAGATCTGAGATTGCTATAGAAAAAAACTATTATTTCAGAGGGTGAAGGCCTCAGTAGGTGAACTAGAAAACACAGCAGAGAGAACTGAGTATTCTAGGCTTTGTCTATTTGTTCTTTTGCCTTTAGTGCTCTGGGGGTTTGTCTTGATGATGTGCATTTTGAAGTCATCATGGTGAAATTTTTAATCTGATTTTGGTTTACCACACTGTGACCTCCACCTTTCCAGGCTCTTTCCTTTTAGTAACCGATCTCCCAGACAGTTACAAGCTCTACCTCCTCAGACAAGGAAGATGGCTGTGTTTTACATGAGTGCCATCTCTCTGTGGGCCCAAATTTGGGAGTATAATCTGGGAACCAACCTATTAAAGGAAAGCTTTATCTAGAGTGTTTCTCTTCTTTTAAGAAAGGCATTACCTTTAGCAATCATTTTAGATGTCTTCAAAAGGTGTTTTTTACCCTCATATTTGTCCCTAAATGTATAATTGTTTCTGAAATAAGATACATTATCCCTGCAGAAATAGAACTTTATCTCTTTAAAGCATATTGTCCTTTCTAGAATAATCTAATATACTTAAATTACTCTCATTTAATCACTGTTTAACGACTGACACAATTTCAGTTACTTAAAATATGTAATATCAATAGTAAATACTATTTTAAATTACCATTTTATACCAAAAGAAAATAGTAAACCCTTGGTCCAAGATCTTGAGAACATAAATATACACATAGTGCAAGACATTTATCAATTGCTTAAAATATCAAACATTTGCATTTTCCTTAAGTATAAATAATCTTCCTCTTTATCAGAATTTGTTTTGCCGAAAGATGACTGATTTGTGATGCAAAGTAAATCTGTAAGATATTATAAATGGCAGCCTCTAGAAGATGGTGAGGGGGCAATCCATCTAGATAAAAGAAAATTGCTGGGTTTTTTAATCATTGAAAATCATCTTCCATAACATGCTGCTCAGGGAAAAAAACATTTACTGCCCTCTTCTAATTTTCTAAACAACATGCTGATTTTACATGGCTCTACTGATGCAGAAGTAATTGGTAATTCAGAAAAAATATATCACACGATAGTCTTGAACATCTTAACATTTTAACAATTTGAATAATCACTTAGCTCTTTCTTCTTATATTATAGTTCCTTAATATGGATTAAATAACTGAATATTTGCAGTGATGCTCTCTTTAACCATATAAATATACACTATTGCTTAGTAACATACATATTCTGAGAAGTCCTCCTATGCACTACCCAATATAATATTCAGAAAGAAATGCCTTCTATAACCTAAAACACTTACTCATATGAAAGCATTAATCTTAGAATTTCAGGATGTGGAATCTCCTGTGAAAAATCTCTTTTTTCAATTTTTTGTTGTTGTTGTTAAGGAGTAATAGGATGAAAATTTAATATGATGAACAGCAATGATGGGAAAATATAGCATAGAATAATTCTTCAAAGTCTTAGAGGTTAGAAAAGAAGTTTTTGCTTTAGCAATGAGGGGATGAAGAAGAGTGGAATGATTTTTATTTTAGTGTCTACTCCTTTTAGGTTTTGTAAGCAGAGACATCTCCAGCTAACATTTGGCTCTCCATTTATAATTACTCTATTGGAGGCAAGATACCTGGAGGTTCTCATAATTAGTCAAGGCTCTTAGTTCTTTATCACCTGTTCCATCATATCCAGGAGAACCGAGAACAGCATTTCTTAGATACCCATCCAAAAATAAGTATATGAACAAGCTCTATCATATTCTGTAGAACTTGTCTTATGGAATTACCACTTGCATCACCTTTGGGCAGAGGGCACAGCTCATAGGACAAATGGGAGCTGCAGCCAGAATTTCTGTCACTTGCACCCACAGGAATCTAAAGTAGGGGCAGACACTGTACAAGATATCAAGAAGTAACTGCTGCGTTGTAGACATTCGAATTTTGGAGTAAGAACATACAATAGACTAAGCCTAGGTCCCATGACATATGTGTGTGTGATCAGCATCAAGGCTGGGAAAGTGAATATTTGCCTTTTCCAATGTTTACAGTTGAAGGCAGAGCCTCCTTCATAATGTGGGGACCTCCCAAAGCAGAAAATGTTAATTCAGATGTTAAGTTAAAAAGAATAGCATATCTCCACTATGGATGGTCCAGATAATATTTAATGTGCCATTGGGCGCCTGGGTGGCTCAGTGGGTTAAGCCGCTGCCTTCGGCTTGGGTCATGATCTCAGGGTCCTGGGATCGAGTCCCGCATCAGGCTCTCTGCTCAGCAGGGAGCCTGCTTCCTTCTCTCTCTCTGCCTGCCTCTCTGTCTACTTGTGATCTCTCTCTGTCAAATAAATAAATAAAATCTTAAAAAAAATTTAATGTGCTATTGACAAAACTAATGTGAAATAATGATATCTACAAGCTGAGAGTTAATTTTAAAATGCTAATCGCAACTAATTCTGTTCTAAAAGAAGTCCATTGAAATAACTTTTTAAAAATGAAGTATTGTTGAAGAACTCTTTGAAAATAATAGTACATTTGGTTTGCCGGAAAGCAGGTGTTATCCAAAGAGATGTATTTGTTGGTTTTTAGGAAAATAGTCTTTTTTTTTTTTTTCCTCTTAAATGCAGGCTCATCTCTGAATTTTTATATTTCTGGTTTGGAAGATTTCCTTTTAGTTTGGTTATTATTTTGTTAGTTCTTCATCAGGACAATCACCAACATGTTGGTGGTAAGAACATGAAATGGGCTTCCACATTTGTATCTGGTTACTATTCTGTTAAATCAGAATACTATCTAAGCTCTGTAATTTCAACTATGCCTATATAGACCCTTGTGTATATGAGTTCCTACCTCATTATAAATTGTAACAAGTATCCTGTTTTGCAGACACCCAAGTTAAAATATTGCATTTTATGCACTGGGTAATGATGGTTTTTCTTTTGTTAAAGACATTGCTAATTAATTAAGAAATAACCAGAGAGTTCTCTAGAAGATGCAAGTATAGCATCTACCATGTAAAAGTTAGTCAAATATAAAAGACAAGTTATTTTTTTAATATTTAATTATTTATTGGACAGGCAGAGATCACAAGGAGGCAGAGAGGCAGGCAGAGAGAGAGGAGGAAGCAGGCTCCCTGCTGAAGCAAAGAGCCCGACGTGGGGCTTGATTCCAGGACCCTGGGATCATGACCCGAGCTGAGGGCAGAGGCTTTAACCCACTGAGCCACCCAGGCTGCCCCTAAAAGACAAGTTATTTTATGACTATTTAAAATGACTATTTGTTAAGCCCTACACTGACTTCTTTTGCAGTTCCTTATATTGAACTATATGCCTTTATAACGATTCTAAATTAACAACAGAAAGCACATGAAACTAATACAACACCGTATCTTAATTGTACCAGAATTGAAATAAAACATTTAATAAAATTTAAAAAATAGATATACCTTCATTTAAAACAAGGTAAATATTAAATATTTTATGCAAGGGAATAATGAGAACTTATAAAAGGTGGTAATGTTCCAAAATAGAAAGGTATAAGACTAAACTCTAAATAAAACATCTGCTCATGTATTCTAGGAACAAATGCTGCTAATTTCCTCTAATACATAATAGCATTGGCTCAAATTTGTCCTAAAGGGTTTCTTTATTGAACTTACCTTCTGTGCAGTCTACTCACCCTACAGCTGTTGTCCTTTGCTGTTAAGCCTAATCAATATTTCCCGTCCTATATTTTTCAAATTTGTAATGTTTACCCTGATGGATCTCATTGTCTTGGATCTCACTGACTTCACATTCTAATGATGAAGATATCCCTTCAAGCCATTTATATGTCCATAGGCAGCATCATCGAAACTACAAACTGCATTGATACTACTGAAATAACCAGATTCCAGTGCAGTGATAGGACTGTTGTCACAATTCTCAGAACTGCGCTCCAGAAAGTCAAAACTCTTTCATTATTTTTTGTGTATTTTTCTTTTGTGTTATTTTTTTCTCAGAAGATGCCTGAAAATATAACATCAACGATACTCAAGCACTTCATTCATAGAAGAAAATAATAAAAGTTGTATGCTAAGTGCCCTGTTAGGATTAGCATGAGGTATTTACAAAATGTAAAGAGATAGCACATATGTTAGTATCCTGACATCCTGGACTAAGAGAACTTTAAGGAAAATCCTCAACTATTAAGTAAAGGAGAACAGGACACAATGCTAAATTATTTTCTATAATTTGTCTGAATTGCCTCTTTTGCCTTTTATATATTTGTTTTATTTTCTAGCTAGACCATAAACTCTTACACATTTAAGTCTATAAGATGCCAGCTAGGATACTGAGAATGCAATAAAATGTTAATCATCTAATTTACTGATACTTGAGGCAGAAAAACTCCTTTTTTTTTTCCTTCCCCTCTTCTTCAATTTCACCTAAGCCTGTAGCCTGGCTCATTCAACTAGGAAGGTTTGGGTATTACACTGTAAACTTTGAAATTATTCCCATTTTAACTAAATCTCAGCCTCACTGTGGCTAGATTGGAAGCCTTGTACAAATTGGTAAACTATAGTGAGCTCCATTTAGGAATGAAGGATTTCTTTCTTTACAAGCAGGAGCTTTATTTAGAAAATGTTAACAACATTTCTTTACCATATAAATTTAGGGTTAATTTAAATGTCATATGCTCTGCTAACAATATTATTCTTATTTATTTTGTTATTTATTATAGTACGGCACAAAAATATCATTTTGAGGACTAAGCTAATAACAAACTTCTATTACTTACTGTTTTCTAAACAATGACACATGGTATGGGTGAACTCTAAACTTTATGTTTTTTATTTTTTTTAAAGATTTTATTTATTTATTTGAGAGAACAAGGATAAGCTGAGGTAGAAAGAGAGAGAGAGAGGGAGAAGTACAACTCCCAGCTAAGTGGGGAGCCCGACACAAGTCTCAATCCCAGGATCCTGAGATCATGACCTGAGCTGAAATCAGACACTAATTGACTGAGCCACCCAGGCTCCCCTCTAAAATTTATATTTTAATTATAATGCAGAGTTAAATATTTCCTGTCAGCATGTCAGGAAAATTCTCTTATGTAACCAAAGTATAATTACCGAAATTAGGAAGTTATACAATGACTAATACTATTATCTATTATAAAGCCCACATTCAAATTTTCCCAATTTTTTCAATAATGTCATATATAGTGGTTCTTTTTTTAAAAATTACAATTTAACCCATGCAAAAATATTGCATTTATTATGTCTCTATACTCTCTGTTAACAGTGAACCAGTTCTCCACTTTTTCTTTGTCTTTCATATCATTGTCATTATTTTTTTTCACTTTATTATTTGACAGAGAGAGAGAGATCACAAGTAGGCAGAGAGGCAGGTGGAGGCGGTGGGGGGAAACAGGCTCCCCCCTGAGCAGAAGGCCTGATGCGGGGCTTGATCCCAGGACCTTGAGATCATGACCTGAGCTGACGGCAGAGGCTTAACCCACTGAGCCACCCAGGCACCCCTCATTGTTTATTTAAAGAAAACAGTTAATATAATTTGTTTGCTTATTTATTTATTTTAGAGAGGGAGTGAAGAGTAGAGGCAGAGGGAGAGAGAATCTTAAGCAGACTCCACACCCAGCACAGTGTCCAATGTGGGGCTTAATCTCATAGCCCTGAGATCATGACCTGAGGTGAAATCAGGAGTCCTACTCTTACTGAGTCACCCAGGCACCCCAGAGTAAGTTAATATTTTGGAAGCATGTTCTTTAATTTAGGTTACTGTAATGGTTCTCTCATGATTAAATACCAGTTATGCATTTTCATCCAGAATATAGTATGAATGATTTTGTGTTTCACTTTATCCATATCAGGGGCATATGATGTCAGGTCGGTTTTTTATCAGTTGTATTTATTCTGATCACTTAGCCAAGGTGGTGTATATTCAACTTTCCCACTGTTAAAGTAGTTTTATTCCTTTTATGATAAATGAGTAATCTGAGGGGAGATACAACGAGCAATTACCTTTTATTTTTAGCAGCCATGAGGATTCTTGCCTGAATTGGTTATAATTAGGATGATATACTACAGTTGGGGGGTTTTAAACTTTATTATTGGTTTACATGTATTTTTGATAGCCCCTTGTTATTTATGAATTCTGCATAACGAATATATGCATATATTAATGCATGTCTGTTTTCCTATACCATTACCAACACAATATTTTACTATGATTTTAATTTTTGCCAATTGGGTGAAAAATTATAATACAATAATTTCATTTTCTTTATTTATTAGACTCAAGTAGAGCACATTTTCCTAGGTTTAATTGTTGTATTTAAACATTTTTTATAAATGCTTAATATTTCCCCATTATTATTTTTACTGAATTTCTGGATCTTTACCACCCATAGTTTTCAAATTTCTAACCCTTCAAGGATATTAATTCTTTTATTGGATAAATGCTGGAAATAGTTGCTCCTCTTTGTCATTTGATTTTTCGTTTTGCTTAAAATATTATTTTTTTCAGTCCAAAAACTCTTTCCCCATTTCTAAGTAGCTGAACCTCATCTTGTTGCATCTACATTTTGACTCATAGTTAAAACACTTTTCACTGTATCTATGTTATAAAGGAACTGATATATATTTTCTTCTACTACTTGCAGGGCTTTAGTGTTTGTATTTAGATCTCTGCTATGTCTGGCATTATTCTTTTGTGTGTGCGTGAGGGATGGAACCAGTTATGTCTCTCTTTAAATAACTACTACGGAAAGATTTTACTTTAGAGAGATTTGAATAGTATTGTTGTAATGTCCAGATCATATTTTCTGCCAATCGTTTTTGCCAATAATACTGAGTAGTCAAAAAGCCTTTTTGAAAATATGATCACATGAGCCCTTAAAGAAAAGAGCATGTTCAGAAAACATGTCTACATGCAATTTCAGAAAGTTTATAGAAACCTTCCAAGCCACTCATGAACTAAAGGGATCTATGAACTCTGTTGGAACAGGATAACAGAAGGGAAATGACATTAATCTTCAGAGAGTACTTTTAGAATAAGCTTCTCTAGAAGGTTCCAGGGCACACTACAATGGAGTAGGGAAAATGCCTTATCTTCCAATGCACATGTTCACTGAATATGGGAACAGAGAAGTGATGAAATTATAAGGTCATCATTGCCACTAGAAAACTGAGCTCGGGGGCATCTGGGTGGCTCAGTCATTAAGTGTCTGCCTTCGGCTCAGGTCATGATCCCAGGGTCCTGGGATCGAGCCCCACATCAAGCTCCCTGCTCAGTGGGAGGCCTGCTTCTCCCTCTTTCTGCTGCTCCCCTTACTTGTGTGTGCGTGCTCTCTCTCTCTTTCTCACTATCAAACAAATAAATAAAATCTTTGGAAAAAAAAAAAAAGAAAACTGGGCTCAGACTTTTGCCACTGAGTCTGGAGAATATTTTTCTTAAAGTCATTTAAAATGTTTATTATTAAAATCCAAGATATGGAATTATGTACATTAGCGACAAAAGTGCTCTTTTATAAATTTGTGGTGGTTCTTACAATCTGTATGTAAGAGTTCTGAATAATACATATTTAAATATTAAAGTAAATCTAGGCACAAAACTCAGTAAATTCAAGATTTTGGTTAAATGTATCTACTACATTTGAAAATTATTTAAAATTTTTCTACAATTTCTTTTTGTGTAGAATATCTACTTTTCTAGTCAATCAGTACCCTTTGTGAATTATTACTTTTATTTTTGGTTAAATAACTGTATTTTAAAACTAGCTCTGGATCAGGAATTCATGCTAAGTTAGTGAGTTCTGCAATGGATAAAACAATAAATCAATCAAAAACTAGTATTCAGAGTATTAGTTTTCCCTATGTGAATTAAATGGCTTTGTCTGGTGGAAGTATAATTTTGTACCATGCATGTCTTGGCTTTTCAAATAATTTCCATAAATTCAGCCCTGCTAAGTAGAAGATATTTCATACACTTTAATGAAATATATCCCTAGAAGTCACCTTCATGGGTAAATTGAAATCCAACAAAAAAATACATACACAAAATGAGGTGTTTTGTTCTCTTTTTTCTGCTTATTAAGTATAACAGAAAATAAGTTAACTAGATCCATTGTGTGTGAACAGCATTTACTAGAACCACACAACCAAGTAACTTTGACAGCTGCCTCATTCTGACCGTGTGATTCTTAATACTTTTCCTTCACTTGACTCAACAATTGTGCAATGCAGATACAGAAAAATGTGCTTACAGAAAAATGGTTGATCTCGGAACTTCTAACAAGTCAATCTTGCTATGTGAGATAATATTTCCTGTAATTCTCTTTTTCTTGTAATACATTGCTGTGGGTTTCTAAAATACAAAATCCAGCTGTGAAAGTGTATGGATATACTGATTTTCATTTTTGTTGTATTTTTACTGTATTAAGTAGACAGGAGCAACTCTCTCCTTTGATAATAATAAAAGGTATTTTTTTAAAATGTATTTTAAAAAAATTTTCATTAGTGAATAAGGTCCCTCTGGGTTGCTCAAATAATTTTACCTAAAGCTCATTATTGCTTATAATATGAAATGTTAGGGAGGAGAATTGCTTCACTGTTTATTTCAATCACTGCAATACGTGGAATTAACATTCTGTAAACCTGTGAGCAAGACATCAACAAAACCAAGCCCAGACTTCCTAGGTTAGACCTCGGTATTTTACCATCAAAATTAATTCTTGGTGAACCTTTCACTAAGGGAAACTATCTACACAAAAGTATCATATAAGCTTTTAAAACCTGAAAATTTTCAGTTCCTTTTTTGTCTATTCTTTTCTTTTCTAAAAATTTTAAGATTCTTAATCACCACCCCAAGTCAACTGAAGTAGTCCTATGAATCAAGGCCCAATAATCTGAACTTAGAAATAGTTCTGTCATGTTCCTTCTCTTCCCACAAAGGATCCTGCTTTCTCAATGGTTGTGCAAGTATCACTACTCATCTTCCAGGAATATAAAGGAAAAAAAAAAAAAGAGAGAGAGAAGTTAAAGACAGAAATGCAATGATACTGGCCTTATATTGGCCCTTTGTATTCAACCTTACCAAAATTCTGTATTTCTTCATATGGCTTCAAATTCCTGTCTGTGTCCTTCCTGAAGAACTCCCTGTAGCATTCAATGTTCATCAGGTCAACTACACATGAACTCCTTCAGTTTTTGTTTACTGGAGAATGTCTTATTTTATTTAATTTGTCCCTAGATTTTTAAGGATAGCTTTTCCACACCTAGAATTGTTGATTCATAGGTTTTCTCATTTTTTTTTAAAGATTGTATTTATTTATTTGACAGACAGAGATCACAATTAGGCAGAGAGGCAGGCAGAGAGAGAGGGGGAAGCAGGCTCTCCGCTGAGCAGAGAGCCTGATGCAGGGCTTGATCCCAAGACCCTGGGATCATGACCTGAGCTGAAGGCTGAGGCTTTAGCCCACTGAGCCACCCAGGCGCCCCGGTTTTCTCATTTTTGTCTTTGTTTTCCTTCAGGACTTTAAATATCCCATCAGACTGCCTTCTGACCTTCATAGGTTCTGTTGAGAAACTTAATTTTTTGAGGATCCTTTAAATTGACAAGTTGTCCCTCTCTTTCTCTTTTCAAGATTGCTTTGTTGGCTTTTTGTTTGTTTTTGTCTTTGCTTTTTGACAATTTGGTTATGTATCTCAGTGTAGTTCTCTTTATGTTTATGGTTCTTGGAATTTATATGAGCTTAATATAAAGAAGATTAAAGAAGATTTTATTAAAGATTAAAGAAGATTTTCACCAGTATTTCTTACCTATTCTTTCTGTTGTTTCCTCTCTCTTCTTCTTCTTCTTTTTTCCTTTTTTAAAACTTGTTTGTTTCAAGTTCTTATTTGAATTCTAGTTAGTTAACTAATGGTGAACATTAGTTTCAAGAATAGAATTTAGTGATTCATCATTTACATATAACATCCAGTGCTCATCACAAGTGTCTTCCTTAATGCCCATCACCTATTTAACCCATCCACCCCTAGCCACCCCTCTCCATCAACACTGTTTTCTCTCCTCAAGTCTCTCTTATGAGTTTCCCAGGTGGCTCAGTCAGTTAAGCCTCTGCCTTCAGCTTAGGTCATGATCTCAGGGTCCTGGGATCAAGCCCTGAGTTGGGCTCCCTGCTCAGCAGGGAGTTTGCACTTCCTCTCTCTCTGATCCTCTCCCCCAACTCATGTTCTCTCTCTGTCGAATAAAGAAATAAAATCTTTTAAAAAAGAGTTTGTTTTATGGTTTGCCTCTCTTTTTCCCACTATGTTTGTCTGTTTGTTTCTCAAATTCAACATATGAGTGAAATCTTATGGCATATGTCTTTCCCTGACTAACATGTTTTGTTTAGCATAATACTCTCTAGCTCTATCCATGTCATTGCAAATGGTAAGATTTCATATTTTTGACAGCTGAGTAATATTCCACTGTATATATACACCACATCTTCTTTATCCATTCATCAGTTGGATGTAAACTTGTAACTAAGACATCAACAAAACCAAGTTGATGGACAATTTGGACTCTTTCCATAACTTGGATACTGTTGATAGTGCTGCTATAAATACTGGGGTTCAGGTGCCCCTTCTAATCATTATTTTTATATCCTTTGGGTAAAAACCTAGTTCTCCTCCTTTTCTGAGATAACTTTTATGCATGTGCTGGTATGTTTGTGGGTGCCTCAGAGGTCACTTTGGTTCTTTTATTTTCTACATTCATTTTCCTTTCTGCTCTTTAGAGTATATAATTTTAACTGACCTATATTTAAATTCATTGCTTCTTTTTTCCTACTGCAAATCCATTGAAATCCATTTTTCATTTCAATTAATATTCTTTTCAGCAAAGTTTTATTTAGTTTTTTTTTATCTCTTTATTGAAATTCCCTATTTATTCACACATCATCTTCTGGTTTCTTTTAACTCTTTCTCTATGATTTCTTTTAGTTTTTGAGAAAATTTAAGGTAGTTGATTTAAGTCCAATGTTTATTTCCTCAGGGACATTTTGTTTTTGTTTTTGTTTTACTCTGAAAGGCTTTTTTTCCCCCCTTTTCTCCTATATTTTCTTGAAAATTTGACTTTTTGAATATTACAATATGGCAACTCTGGAGATCATGATATTTCCCTTCCCTTCCTTGAGTTTTGTATCTTGCTTTCCTCTATGGCTCTTTGTTTCTAAACTATTTTTGTAAACTCTATATTCTTTGTCATGTGTTGTCTCCTAACTCTCTATTTCTTGTGTTTAGCTCAGGTTTTGACAAAGATTTTTGTCAATGTCAGGAGCCAAAAATAAATAAAGACAGAGAGATAATAGATAGATGGATAGATGATAGATAAAAAGAAAATTTAAAAGAAAGGGAGCAATAAAAACCTTGTTTAGTCCTTGAGAATTGACTTTATGCTTGATGACTTCAAAACTTAGCCAGTCCATTTACAAATCTGCTTCAGCTTCCAATTCTTGATTTCACTGAGTCCAGAATCAGGCAATGGTGAAACCCTAGTATCTTTCTTGTCTTTTCTGAACATGTGTCTTACCTTTGGCATGCATGTAGCTTTCTTAATTCTCCAATATACACAAATGCTTTTGACAGTCTTAGTTTCCCAAAGATACTCTCTCCAACTTTTCCTCCTAGGCTTTTAGTATCCTCTTACTTGCTCCAACTTCAAATTTTTTCCTCAAGTTGTTCTACTTTGTTGTTTACCTTAAGATGTCCAGTCACCTATTTTGCAGCCTCTTTTCCAAAATTAGTGAGTCTTGAGTTAGAAAAATCAAAGACAAGTGCTTTGTTTCACCCTGTTAGGCAATCTGCAAACAGAGTAGAACAGACAAACAAAATTCATTGACCATAAGATCTGCTCTTTTCTCTTCAGAACCAGAGACCAGAATCCCATACTGGAATTACAGACTTCCATCTTCAAATTGGCTAGTGAGCCAGGAATGGGAGTAGGGAAAGTGTAAGCATAATGGTCACAGAGATTCCCTACCACTTGTAAATTGACTTTGTATTGATTCAACATGTATTTGGTTCCTGTAAACCTTTGATGGTTTTCCAGAATTCTGACAGAGTTTATTCATAGATTTCTTGCTTAATCTTTTGGTATTTCTGTGGAGAGATAAGCCAGTGGGGCTGCCTACTCAGCTATTTTCTACAGTGTCATCTGCCCTGTGGACTTCTTAATGATTTTACTTACTTATTCCTGACCAAGAAGGAATGCAGGAGAGAAAGAGAGCATGAGGTAGGTGGGGAGAGGCAGAGGGAGAAGAAGACTCCCCGCTGAGTAGAAAGCCCCAGTGGGGCTCCAATTCGGGACCCTGAGATCATGAACCAAGCTGAAGGCAGAGGCTTAGCTGACTAAAGCACGCAGGCACCCCCAGTCTGTAGACTTCTAAACAGAGAATATGTTGTTCTTTTTCATCTATTTGTGGAAATCATAAATTAGTAGAATTCATTTTCTCCCTTATATTGGTAAGAAATAGAACTGGTTGGGTAGCATCTTTTTCTGCTGTGGAAACATCTCTAATTCAGGTTGCATCCTATACTTTCCTCCCATTTTTCGTCAAGTTGAGGATTATTTGTGAGCTTATTATTTACCTCCTCCTTCATCCATTGCTCCCCTTATCCCTTATCATCAGATCAGATGTATCAATACACATTGTTTATCCATAAGTGGTTATGGTTAGAAACAGTAGGGAAAGGTACCTAATTAAGCCTAGTGGACTCCAAATATCTATTATACTCTTCTGAAAAGGAATATGGTTTCTAAGTTTATAGAAAAAATTAAAGCTTTAACATGAACCCCCACAGCTTTCATTATTTAATGTGTAAGTTAACCACAAATACACCCCTTCATGTTCTTTACTCTTAGAGAACCAGCTGTACTCCTTAGGTTCAAAGTCAACTTCTGCCTCTGCTTTTCATGTATTCCCATTATTCTCTAGGTTTCAAAAAATACTGCTCTTAAAAATACTATGTACTTGAGGTCTCCAGATTGTATGAGCAATAATCACTACATAGTGTGTAGGTGCCTTTCAAAAGTCAAGTATACTTTCGCTATTTTATAATTTTATAAAATAAATAATTATTTTTTCATAATATATTCCAAAGGATTAAGGAAGTAACTCTGATTTTTTTCTTATAAATAAGTTTTAAAGATCTGAATTTGTCTTTTGGGGTCATTGTAGCAAAAACTGTAATATAATTTAAGTATTGTGTTTTCTTGAATGTTGTTTAAAACTTCTTTTCTTTTTCTTCCTTTTTTTATTTTTTAAAGATTTTATTTATTTGGGGCACTGGATGGCTCAGTCATTGAGTGTCTGCTTTCAGCTTGGGTCATGATCCTAGAGTCCTAGAATTGATCCCTGTGTTGGGTTCCCTGCTTGGTGGGAAGCCTGCTTCTCCCTCTTCTACTCCCCCTGCTCGTCTTTCCTCTCTTGCTGTGTCTCTGTCAAATAAATAAACAAAATCTTAAAAAAATATATTTACTTATGAGAGAGAGATAGGACAGGGGGAGAGGGAGATGGAGATAATCTCCAGTACAGAGCCTGACTTGGGCTCCATCCCAGAACCCTGAGATCATGACCTGAGCTGAAACCAAAAGTCAGTTGTTTAACTAATGAGACACCCAGGCACCCCAATTAAGATTTCTTTTAAAACTAAACTCTTTACAGATGGAATTAATTTTGTCCTGAATCCTACTTTTTAGCTCAAAGGAAAATACAGGATTGTCTAAAATTACAAGTGCACTAAGGGGATAATGTTTTACTTACTTAATTTTTAAAATCTTAGAGAACAAAACATTTTGAAATAGCCTATCACTATCATTAATCAGTATTAATTTCTTAGTTTGATTTCTAAAACATTTTTAGTATTCTCTACTTTTTAGATAGAATCATTTAGTAATTAACATATTGCTTTATTAAAATAAACTTTTTAAGGAATTGTGTAAAGTCCTAAAACACATAAAACAAAAATG
Organism: Mustela putorius furo; assembly: GCF_011764305.1. Classification (NCBI taxonomy): domain Eukaryota; kingdom Metazoa; phylum Chordata; class Mammalia; order Carnivora; family Mustelidae; genus Mustela; species Mustela putorius. The sequence goes on from NW_025421577.1 coordinate 2,271,272, forward strand.
TTATCTAATTCCTATCCTTAAATTAGTTACCTGACATGGACACATTATTACCTATTGTTGTTAATTTTGATGTACCTTTCAGTACTGGCTTATTATTGCATTTTGAACTATATGAGGTTATGCAACACTCATATTTTAAAGCTCCTTCATATCATATTTATCAAATGGACTTTATAGTCTTGAGAAAGGTTACTAAAAGGATAAATATTAACTCTCAATGGAGTTAAAAGATCTTCCAAAATCAATATACTAGTGAGGAATTAAATTTTTAATACATGCCTCAAGCATGCTCCTTTAGTTTTCTGAAAAAAATGAAAGAAATGACAAGACAAACATTTTAAATCAGAAACATTGCTTTTTACCTTAAACCAGATGTTTAAGATAAAAAATTTTTTTGGAAGAATCTTATAAAGGAATAGTTTTTTCCAACAACAAGAATATATATACATATGGAAAGAGAATGTGCATCAAAATGTTTGACATTAATAATCTGAGGCATGAAGAAAACCTATTTTTATTTGCAGATATTGCTCTGAACAAATATGAGGGTAGATCGTGGGGTGTTTTCTTTTTTTAGTCCAAAAACTTGGTTAGATGTGGCAGAAGATGGTTAGTGTTACTGCTCATTTTTTAGACTTAGTCTATTGATGACTGTCAATAGAATTATCACTAACAACTCTCCGTTGGGTAAACTAAACTGCTAATAGAACAATATGATAAATTACTTTCATGGTTCAATGAACTCTCCAGCATTGCACAGAAAGTTCCCCTGAGGCCAAATCACTAAGGACCAAGTGCCAATACCCGATTAAAGATGGTGCAGGCTGGCTGAGAGAGATACACCGTGGGAAGATAAGTGGAGCCCTGGAAAGGGACGCAGACATTTCAGCATTTAGAATGGAGGTACTCATTTCAGTCGCTCTGATTGTTAACAGGGATTATTTGAAAACCCAGCAGAGAAAACTCCTGCAGTGAAAAGGATTAGAAGCTTTCCTGTAGCCAGACTCCTGCCACTTTTATATGATTCCTGTGCTGTCAGTGTCTCAATGTCTTTGTGAATTCTATTTCTAATATTAAAAAAAAAAGAAACAATTCCTACTTCAAGCTCACTTTCTTTTATTTTCCTAGGGAAGTATAATGTTCAACTGTATTTTAACTATTTTACAGGTCAGGTAACTATGAGGAAATAATTCACATCGGTTTTGTATATTACAAGGACAAATTTGATATTTTAATGAATTTTGCAAAACTGTTGTTGTTTTTTAATTAAAAAATAATCAAATTCTTGGAGCACCTGCATGGCTCAGTGGGTTAAAAGCCTCTGCCTTGGGCTCCAGTCATGATCCCAGGGTCCTGGCATTGAGCCCTGCATCGAGCTCTCTGCTCAGCAGGGAGCCGTCTTCCCTCTCTCTCTCTCTCTGCCTGCCTCTCTGCCTACTTGTGATCTCTGTCAAATAAATAAATAAAATCTTTTAAAAAAATCAAATTCTTGAAATGTTATTCCTTGAAAAGACTCCAGCTGATGTGTAGAAAGTAATACAGTCACAAATATGGTATGTAAATTCTGCCCAAACGTAATCAGAGGTGGAAAAGTCAGGGCTTAAATGGCGGGTTCCTATTCATTTTCAGAAAGTTCTACTTATTAAAAAATTCCATTGTATTAAGCCAAAATTTAAGTTCCCCTATTTCCTACTTATTGATGAGAGCTCTGCCCTCTAGAGTTAGAGAGTATATTAAAAAAAATAAATAAAATAAAATCCTCATTTCATTTGTATTTCCGCAAATATTGAAACAATTGCCCTGACTGTTCTGTCTTTTAGACCTAACAGAATTACTTCATCATGTTGCAATTTGTGTACCATTGGCTTAGTTTCATCAACAGTTCCATCACTTTATAAAATCCTATCCACCAGTAAATCATTGAACTGATGTCTGAACATGATCTAACAAGTGCCTTCTAGCTACTGTAGAATTTTCAAATTTCTGAAATCTGCAATTCTTTCCATTTATTCCAGCAACATTCAAGGCATTACATTTTTTTTTTTTCCAGGTGCTAAAATCAAAAGGCAAGAAACATAGAACCTTGTCCTCGGGTCTTGCTTTGCCATCCATCCTTTGTCTGCTGTCATCCTGAGGGACTTTCATATTCTCTGGATCCATCTAGCCCCATGATCTAGGGTTTCTCGATGTCTTCTCTATAATACCCTTTCTCAAAATCATGTTTTGCTAGCTGGAACACAGAAGCTCTACAGCTGGGTCTCAAAAAGTTGAATTTCAAAGTTACCTTCAGTTTTATATATGTTCACTAAATTTTGACAATGACTGTTCTAGTTTCTTAGAGTTCCATTAACTCCCCTCCTCTGGTACTCTGTTTTCATTCACATCGCTCAAACAACCAGATAGGCACTTCATTTTCATTGTCATTACCAATTGCTCACCTGCTATCATGGACTGTATTGTGCCCTCTTCAAATTCATTTGTTAAAGTCCTAACCTTGGGGCATCTGGGTGGCCCAGTCAGCTGCCTTTGGCTCAGGTCATGATCCCAGGGTTCTGGGGTCAAATCCTGGGTCAGGCTCCTTGCTTAGTGTGGAGACTGCTTCTCCATCTCTTTCTGCTGTTCCCCCTGCTTGTGTGTTCTCTCTCTAATAAACAAGTAAAATCTTAAAAAAAAAAAAAGTCCTAACCTCAATACCTCAGAATGTGACTGTATTTAAAGATAAGCCTTCTAATGAGATAATTAAGTAACAAAGACCATTAGAATGGGCTTTGATCAATCTGACTGGTTTCCTATAAGGAGAGAAGATGACCACATATGGACACCAGGGCACTCATGCAAAGAGCGACAACCACAGAGGCCATCTGCCAGCACCGTGGTCTAGACTGCCAGTCTCCAGAGCTGCAAAACAAGAATTTGTGTTGTTGAAGCCACTCTGTCTCTGGTAGTTCATAATGGTAGCCTTGGCTGACTCTAATCAATTTTCTTTTGTAACTATGACCCATTCTTATTATACCTACTCTTGATCTTCATAAAGAACTTTCACACCTAATTATTATTCTTAGTTGGCTTCACCTCTCCAAGAATGTTGCCACAATGGAGGCTGAGTGTTGGTATTTGTTATTGGCAGTTTCTTCCAGTGGTGGGGGTAATATCAACCTTGCTGAAAGGAAATCCATGCTACTGATTGCATATATATTTCCATTCCGGCTGCTATGCTCATTTAGTCACAAGACCATTAAGTAGTCACAATGTTGACTTGTGAAAAAAACTTAACATCCACAGCAAGTGATAGTGTTGTTCCATGACCAAGGTCTTGAAAATAGAATTTAGGTGGACGTGTGCATGCCATCTCCCAGTGGATGCTACCTATAGAAGAGTTCATAGTGTGGGATGAAAATATGCCAACACTCTGTGTCATTTCTAGAGATCTACTATATATCTTTTCCCCATCCTCTCTCTCTCTCTCTCTCTTTTTAAAAGATTTTATTTATTTATTTGACACAGAGAGGGAGACAGTGAGAGAGGGAACACAAGGAGGGGGATTGGGAGAGGAAGAAGCAAGTTTCCCGCCGAGGACGGAGCCTGATGTGGGGCTCGATCCCAGGACCGTGCGATCATGACCTGAGCAGAAGGCAGCTGCTTAACAACTGGGCCACCCAGGTGCCCCTCTTCCCCATCCTCTTAATCACCAATCTTATCTTGTCTTTTCCAGGAACATTACTATTCAGTCAAAATATTGAACACTGCCCATTAACTGGTGTATTTCTGCCAGTCAGACCATCCCTTTTTAGGCAAGGTTAACACCCAGTTCTACTGCATAAAATTTAGCAAATGGATATTTCTTTTTTCTTCTGTACCTTCCAGGTATTCCTAAGCAGGGCTGTTCTGTTGTCACAGTTAATAAGTAGGTGATGGAATATAAACAATAAGCCCACCTATAAACTAGGATCTAGTATTTCTCTTTCTTGGTTATAGGGTCAGAAAGAACACAACATGAGGCCCCACATGTGAGTTGGACATGAGATGAATGGGGACTTTACTTACCTTTGGGCCTGTTTCATCTTATCTTCCAAACTACATTTAACTTAAAGACAGATTATTGTTATACATGCACATATATGTGGATAATTCTAGAACTTCTTAAATTGACAGCTTTGGGATAGTTGGTCACATCACTTCATAATTAAACATGATATTTGTCCAGAATCCAAAAAAAAGTCTCATCAATTTTTTTTTTCTCTTGCCTATAAGGGGGCAAAGCACAGGAATTTGTAAGCTATTTGGGAGATACCCTTCAAATCAATAAATTCCTTACATTTACCTTATAAGCTAGACCCTTCTATCTTCATAAAGTTAAATTACCACCGTGGTATTTATATCTCCTTTAAAGGAAGTGAGCATACTTGCCAATTCCCTCTCCCTAGACTGAGTTGGCATGATGTCATCAAAGTCGTGTGCCAGTGTTCTATGGGATAACCAGATAGTTAACTTCCAGTTAGAGTAGATTATGAGCGAGAACCTGAGCTCTGACAAAGCCCTGAGAGAAGATGGTGAAATATCCCTGCCACTGACAAGTGTAATCAAATGGCCTCTGATGGTTCATAACTGGAGCAAAACAGAAGGCTGAAACCAACATCTGTACTCTAGAGGCGGGCGGCTATGCTTACTCACCTCACTAAAGGGACTGCACCTGGAATGGCAGCTGTATTTGGAGCTACTTCCTGAATAAGTTGGTGACAACCTACTGTCAATTTCCAAAACCCATGCGTCTCCTACATGGGCCAAGCAAATAAGGAAATGCATTAAACAGAATCTAATGGCAACAATGATTATATCGTTAGAAAGAGGTGGTGTAGAGAGGTAGACGAGAGTCTTTTAACACATTTATTTTTCCTGTGATAATAGCCCTAGTACACTAGTTGGGGATCATTGTTCTTCTTTCTGTCCTTCCTTTTTTCCTTCCTTCCTCCCCGCCTCCTTCCTTCCTTCTTACCACCTTCCTCTCTTTCTCCTTCTCTTCCTTCCTTTCTTCCTTTTCGTGTTTCTATCCAAAGTTCAGAATTATAAATTCAAGACCTGCGGCTATAACAAAAGCTTGGTCCGTATATACAATGGAGTATGATGCCTCCATCAGAAAGGACGAATACCGAACTTTTGTATCAACATGGACGGGACTGGAGGAGATTATGCTGAGTGCAATAAGTCAAGGAACCGTATCCTATGGTTTCACTTACTTGTGGAGCATAAGGAATAACACGGAGGACATTAGGAGGAGGAGAAAAGTGAGTTGGGGGAAGTTGGAGGGGGAAACGAACCTTGAGAAACTGTGGACTCTGAGAAACAAAAAGGGTTTTGGAGGGGAGGGTGGTGGGGGGATGGGTGAGCCTGGTGGTGGGTATTACGGAGGGCACATATTGCATGGAGCACTGAATGTGATGCATAACCAATGAATCTTGGAACACTGAAAATAAAATAAAATTAAAAAAAAAAAAGCTGAATCCATCTGTCCCACTGTATAAAAGTCCTAAAGTGAAACTTTTTGTCACCTCTGATTAGTAGACTCCAAGGACATTTTCCATCCTTGGGGATTTATACCTCAGTGTTAGTACATAGTAAATCCCCAAATTATGAGTTCTATTGGAACACTTCCCTAGTGTTGTTGTTGTTTTTCCTAAGGGATGGCCTGGGGAATATTAAGTACATGTGTGAGAATGTTGCAGGTTACTTTTTTATGTGTATGAACTATTTTTCATTTATGGACTCTGAGTCTGTGAATTGGCTCTGATGTAAAAATGGATTAAAAAGGCAAGACTCCCAAATACAGCCCTCATCAGCCAGACATCAATGCTTTCCATTCACACAGATCAAGTAAAACTTGAGTTCACTGCTCACACAATAAAGTCCTTAGAATATAAGGATTAATCAGGGATCACCAACAATCTCTAAGGGTCACACCATTATAATTTCTGCCCTGGACTTGTAGCCCATGTTAGAAAACACATTTATTTTGACTCTGAGGGTTAGAGCTGTAACTTGGAAACACTACTGCAGAAATCCAACATCCTCACTGAATGAGGGGTCCGATTCAGTAGGACATCCCTTCATTCTTATCCTGGAGTATGATCCCCAGAAGTCTAAGTGGTGAAGCATTTTAAGAATGTTTTAATGCTCTCCAATATAACTCTCAATACTTGGAAAAGAAGTTTAGAACACTGTGGGTGCACTGGCACTCCAAACATATTTTCACTAGGTTCTGGATCCATGATTTCCAATGTACATGTACTTGTAACCACTCCTTGTGGTTCAAGAGAGAATCTAAAAGTGACTGAAATTTGAATATCTCAAATTCAATGAGCTAACACATTTCCTTTATAATTAAGACAGTTTAAGTTAGTCTTCCCATTAATGGTGAGTTAGGATCTCAAGGAGGCTGGACTTTACACCTTCTATCCTCTATATCAACCAGTCCTTGGGTGCAGTTTGCCCTGGAGAGAGAAATTATAACCACAGGCAAAGCGGTTTCCTCTGTTGAGGGTAAATCCTGGGCTGAGACTAAACTGAGCCAAAATTAGGCCGTGTTTTCTGTAACTGGGTTAGGGAGGTCTTCAGTTTGTGCGCAGTGTTCACTACCACGTGTTATCCCTTACACATGTATGTGCCAAAAATATTGTTCACTTTTGCTTTATTTTAGCTTAGACAAAACCATCTAACTATGTGAAATATTCTGTTACTTCATTCACATGCATTACAATGTTTCTAAGTTTCTTCTATTGGTTAAACATAATACCAGTTGCTACACTTTCCTTGATGTATAATACTAAATCATGTGAATGTATACAGCAGCACGTGGTCAATTCTGTTACAGTTTGCAGTTATGAGAACAGTCTTCAAGGTTTTTGCAGTTATACAGAACACTTCTATACATCTTGGTACACTTTGTGGGAGTTCCTATAAGACATAAAACTAGAAGTGTGTACACAATTGCCAAGTCTTCAACTATGCCAACGTTGAGTGAATATTAGTTCTGAGCTATAATTGGAGTGTTATCTATTATTAGCAGCTGATTGCTAAATCAACAATGTTTCTGTTTTGCTTATCCTGCATTTCTGTATTTTAAAGTAAGTATAATAGTGTGAATAAAATTTGGAGGAAAAAAATGTCCACTAAAATGACACATTACAACACATCACTCCACACTTTTAAGGAAACAGGGACTCTTTTATAGTGGAAAAGTTTCTTTTGAATAATATTTAACTGACATGACGATCTGTTAGGAGAAGTATGGAGAGTACCACAAAATAATATATTCAAAACGCACAAAAATTTAAAAAGTTAAGGGACACTGAGCCATGTGAATCAGGGGTCTGATGTGATCTCCTTTTTATTGCTCCTTTTCCTTTCCTGAGAAAAATTACTCTTGCTGCTGTATTCCTACTCTGTTGTCTAACCATTATTTATCAAAAGCCATTAACTAGAATGAGGTCAAATACGAAGTTCTTTATTAGATACTCCCATTTTGATATTAATCTGTTCATTAATATTTTGAAGAAGTTCATAGGAATATAACCTACTTATGGGGATCTTCTATTAAATTAGCTAAATGTATTGTAAGAGAGAACCACATTATGGAATTTTTTCAAATAAGGAATGTAATAAACACTTAGCTAAATTCAGCATTCATTACATTAAAAATAGATGGGACACCCTGGTGGCTCAGTTGGTTAAGCATCTGACTCTTGGTTTTGGCTCAAGTAATGCTCTCAGGGTCGTGAGATCTAGCCTCACATCAGACTCTGTGCTCAGCATACAGTCTGCTTAAGTTTCTCTCCCTTTGCCCTGCCCTCTGCTCATGCACACACACTTGCACATGTTCTCTCTCTCTCTCTCTAAAATAAATAATTAAATCTTAAAAAAAAAATTGGAGCCATGATTTCCAAGTCCAGTATCTGATAACTGAATATATAAGGAGTATTTGTTCTTAGGGAACACACTCTAGATCCTACTGACTTTCACTTAGCTAGGTGCACAAATAAAACTTCTAAACCTTGTGATTCACAGACCTGTACCCCCGGGGATAAAAATATATGTTTATAAAAAATAAAAAATTATAAAAAAAAACAATTTCTACAATCCATTATAGCTCTTACGAATTGTTCTACCAATTTTCAGTTTTGAGAATCTTAATTTTAAAATTCTGGACATTTATCAATTTGTCTCCTAATACCTCTTACTTGCTTCAAGATATTACTATGTATGTTAACTGGAATTAAAAAAAACTTTGAGATAAATAAATAAAATAGATATCATACACACACACACACACACACACAGAATATTTAGAGCCCCTCCCCCAAAAAAGATTTGCATAGATTGTCAAGAGCCATTTATCAAGCTCATATGAAACATTGTTTCATACTATGGAATACAATTCACAGAAGAAAGATTATTTGAGATGGTTATAGCAATTAAAATTAGATTAATTAACTCATCTCCTATTTTTGTCCTTCCCTTTGGTCCTTTGGTGGAAATGTGTATATAGCAATAGTGCCAGATATCCATTTCTGCAATATTTTCTTAAATGAAAAACAGGAAGTATCATCTGTAGAATGGATATACACATTTACAGACACAAATATGCATTGGAAATTATAACAGCATCTCACCACTGCCTTTTTAGAAGATCAAGAATCAACTAAAACTGGATGAAAAATGTTGAAACATTTAAATTCTTCCTGAAAGAATGAAAGTTTATACTTGAATGTTAATTTCCATAAGCTCCACTTCAATAATAAGTTTAAATGTAAAGAGAGTATTTGGATATCTTACAAGTGCTTGAGCAGCAAGTGAACAAATTAAGGATAGGACTGGGAGTAGTGAAGAATATAGAATCTCACGGAAAAACAGGAAAAAATAGGACAGATCTAAATAGACTCATTTGAGTAAAGTTTAGAATAAGGGGAATTAATTAACTTTTAAAATAAAGGTTACACTAAAAAAAAGAAAGTGATGTATTCTCTTTACTTTCAGGTGAAGCATATGGAAGCCATCTTTAAGGAGTTAAATATAAAATAAGATGCCGTTTGGATAGCTGTTTCAGTTTTAAAAATAAGATGATAGGATAAGGTCTTTAGAAGACATGCATATTATATTAAGAAATTAATTAAATACATATGTTTACTATTTTATGCATATTGTGATTATTATAATGGCACTGACTACTAATGAAAATAACAGAAAATATGCTCTTTGTGGTCCCTATAAGCACCTCCTCAAATTTTTTGATTACTTCAGTTATTACATTTTAAAATATATGGCCATGTTAAAGTGTAAGACTATCAATTATTTTCCAGTATGTAACAATCATTCAACACAAGTATAATTTTTAGTTTATTTATGCATCCAATATTATTAAATTTAAATGTTCCTAGGTACAAAAATTCACATAAGTGGCTAAAATAGTAACCCCAATTATAATGACCATAATGTAATAATTATATTTGCCATTCAGAACATCTTTAACTCAATTAAACATCATCCAATTTTTTAAGCAAATCATGCTTAATTGTTTTCTATCATTATAAATGTACTCACAAGAAAACATCAAATTACTTTTTTATTTTCAGAAACATTCACCTAATCTTTTATAATCTTTTATAAAGTTAGTCTTTAATAAGACTAACTTATATAATCTTTAAGTGTTATTTATATGTAACATATTTACGTTATATTTAAATATCATTTAAATTATATATTTATTTATCATATTTAAAAACAGTTGAAATAATTCCACAATTTCAAATACAAATGTATATAAACATATTAAAAGTGAAAATGTAGTAGTACCAAAGCTCTTAGAAAATTCAATTAATACTTCTCCATATCTGACTCACTTTTATCACAGAAGAGTGAGCAAAGGCTTAAACTTACTTGTGTATTTAGCCAACTTCCATCAATGATTAATCAAACCTTTTTAAATTTTACTCTTTAATTTTTTGTCTTCAGATGTAGTTAACATACAGTGTTATATTAATCTCAGGTGTACAATATAATGATTCAACAATTGTATAAATTTCTGAGTATTCACCTCAAGAAATGCTACTCTTAATCCCCTTCACGTTTCACTCAGTCCCCACCCCTCACCTCCCCTCTGGCAACTTCCAGTTCGTTCTCTATATTTAAGTTGTATGTGACTAATAAATCATTGAACATTATGAGAGTTGTCTTTTTGTTTCATTGATGGTTTCCTTTGCTGTCCAAAAGATTTTTATTTCGGTGTAGTCCTAATAGTTTAATTTTGCTTTTGTTTCCCTATCCAAATGAGACATACCTAGAAAAATGTTTCTACAACTGATGTCAAAGAGATTATTGCCTATGTTTTCTCCTGAGAATTTTATGGTTTCAGGTATTACATTTAGATCTTTAATCCATTTTTTAGTTTATTTTTGTGTATAGTATAAGAAAGTAGTCCAATTTCATTCTCCTGCAAGTAGCTGTCCACTTTTCCCAACATCATTTCTTGAAGAGACTCTTTTTTTCCCCTGGTGTAATTTCTTTCCTCCTTTGTTCAAGATTAATTGACCACATATATGTGGGTTTATTTCTGGGACCTCTATTCTGTGTCATTGAACTATGTGTTTATTTTTGTGCCAGAACCACACTGCTTTGATGACTACAGCTTTGCAGTAAACCTTGAAATCTGGGATTGTGATACCTCCGGTTCTGCTCTTTTTCAAGATTTCTTTGGCTATTTTGTGGTTCCATATAAATTTCGGGATTATTTTTTCTAGTTCTATGAATAATGTTTTTTGTATTTTGATAGGGATTGCATTAAATCTATAGATTGATTTGGTTAGTATGGACATTTCAATAATATCGCTTCGTGTGGATAATACTATTGCCTTTCATTTCTTTTTTTTTTTTTTAAAGATTTATTTATTTATTTATTTGACGGGGGGGGGTGGTTGAGAGAGAGAGAGAGCAAGAGATCACAAGTTGGCAGAGAGGCAGGCAGAGAGAGAGGGGGAAGTAAGCTCTCCGCCAAGCAGAGACCCCAACTTGGGGCTTGATCTAAGGACCCTGAGATAATGACCCGAGCTGAAGGCAGAGGCTTAGCCCACTGAGCCACCCAGATGCCCCTCATTTTTTTTTTTTTTTTTTTTTTTTGTTATCTGATTTCTTTTTACTGTCTGATTGCTGTGGCTGGGACTTCCAGCACTATGTTGAATAAAAGTGAAAGTGGACATCCTTGTTCTGTTCTTGCTCTTGGAGGAAAAGCTTTTCAATTTTCACCAATTGATGTTAGTTGTGGGTTTTTCATATATGAACTTTATTATGTTGAGATAGGTTCCCTCTAAACATACTTTGTTGAGAGTTTTTGTCATGAAAGGATTTAGTATATTGAATATATATATTTTTTGCATGTGTGGAAGTGATCATATGGTTTTTATTTTTCCTTTTGTTAATTGATGTAACACATTGATAAATTGATTTGTGAATATTGAGCCACCCTTGCCTCCTTGGCATATATCCCACTTGATCATGATGAATGATTGACTTAAGGTGTTGTTGGATTTGATTTGCTAAGATTTTGTTGAAGATTTTTGCATTCATGTTCATCAGAGATATTGGCCTGAAGTTCTCTCCTTTTTGTACTGTCCTTATCTGGTTTTGGTTTCAGGGTAATACTGGCCTTATAAAATGAATGAGGTTATTTTAGGGATAATTTGAGAAGGATAGGTATTAACTCTTTTGAAAATATTTGGTATAATTCACCCATGAAGTCATCTGATCCTGGACTTTGTTTTTTGGGAGTTTTTGATTACAGATTGAATTTCATTGCTGGTAATCTATCTGCTCAAATTTTCTTTTTCTTCCTGAATCAGTTTTGGGATGTGTATGTTTCTAGGAATTTATCCATTTCTTCTAGGTTGTCTGGTGTGTTGGCATGTGATTTTTCTAACATTTTACTATAATCCTTCGTATTTCTAAGCTGTCACTTGTTATTTCTCCTTTTTCTTTTCTGATTTTATTTATTTGAGTCCTCCCTTTCTTTTTCTTCTTCCTTCCTTCTTTCCGTATTGATTAGTCTGGCTAAAGGTTTATCAATTTTGTCCATCTTTTCAAAAAGCCAGCTCCTGCTTTCATTTTTATGCTTTTCTAGTCTCGATTTCACTTTCACTTTCAGTCTAGTGTTTATCATTTTCTTCCTTTTGCTGGCTTTGGGTTTTGTTTGTTCTTCCTTTTCTAGCTCCTTTAGGTGTAAGGTAAGGTTGTTTATTTGAGGCTTTTCTTCCCTCTTTGGGTAGGCCTGTTTTGCTATAATCTTCTGTCCAATGACCACTCTTGCTTCATCTTAAAGGTTTTGGACCACTGTGTTTCCCTTTTTTGTGTCTCCATGTATTTTTTTTTATTTCCTCTTTGATTTCCTGGTTTGTCCATTCATTGTTTAGTAGCATATTATTTAACCTCCATATATGTGTTCTTTTTGGATTTTTTCTTGTGATTGATTTCTAGTTTCATATCATTGGGGTCAGAAAAGATGCCTATGATTCCCGTTTTTTGAATTTGTAAGTCTTGTTTTGTGGCCTAGCATCTCATCTCTTCTGGAAGATGTTCCATGGGTACTTGAAAAGAATGTGTATTATGCTGTTTTGGGATGGAATGTTCTGAATATACCTTTTAGCTCCACCTGGTCTGATGTGTCTGTTTCCTTGTTAATTTTCTGTGTGGATGATCTATCCATTGATGTAAGTGAGGTGCTAAAGTCCCCTACTCTTTTTGAATGAGTATTTATCTCTTCCTTTATGTCTGTTAGTAGTTGCTTTATGGATTTAGGTGCTCCCATGGTGGCTGCATAAATATTTACAATTGTTGTATCTTCTTATTTGATCATTCCCTTTATCATTAGGCAGTGTCCTTCTTGGTCTTTTATTACAGCTTGTGTGTGTGTGTGTGTACGCGTGCACATGCATGTGTATGTTTTAAAGATTTTATTTATTTATTTGACAGAGAGAGGGAGCACAAACATGGAAGCAGAGAGGGAGAGGGAGAAACAAGGCTCCAGACTGAGCAGAGAGCACGATGCAGGGCTCAATCCCAGGACCCTCAAGTCATGACCTGAGCCAAAGGCAGATACTTAACCAACTGAGCCACCTAAGCATCCCTATAACCTTTGTTTTAAAGTCTACTTTGTCTGATTTAAGTATTGTTACCCAGCTTTATTTTCACTTCCATTTGCATGATCAATGTGTTTTCCATCCTTTTACTTTCAATCTGCATGCCACGTTAGGTCTGCAAGAAGTCTTTTGTAGGCATCATATAGATGGATCTTGCTTTTTTATTCATTCAGTCATTCTGTGTGTTTTGATTGGAGCATTTAGTCCATTTACATTCATAGTACCTATTGATAGGTTTGTACACATTGCCATTTTGTTACTTGTTTTTACTTGTTTTACAGTTGTTTTTGCAATTCTACTCTGTTCCTTTCTTCTCTTGTTTTCTTCCCTTGTAGTTTGATGGCTTTCTTTAACAATATGCTTAGATTTCTTCCTCTTTATTTTTTGCATACTTGCTATAGGTTTTTGACTTGTGGTTTCCATTAGGCTTACATATAATGTCATATGCATATAACAGTCTATAATACAATGATGGTCACTTTAGTTTGAATCCATCCTCAATGCACTAAACTTTTACTCCCCCCTTTAATGTATATGATGGCATAGTCCACATCCTTTTATTTTGTGAATACCTTATATACAAAATTTTTTCCCCTTTTACCTATAACTCATTATTTTTAAAAATATGTTCACATGTTCTGTACATGTAAATATTCGCAAATGAAATGCAACAGAGGCAATGTTCACTTATTCTTATTAATGGGTTTTCTTATTGGAATTACTGAGCTATAAATGTAACCAGGAACTTGCTATTCTAAAATATTATAAAAGCCCACTCTATTCATGGATTTAAAATAAATATTGAGGATTTGCTCTTTGTGTGATACTCTGGCAATATGCAGAATAAAATAATGAGTGTTAAGATCTTTGCTTTTACCATCCAAGAGGAGAAAATTATACCCAAATAGTAACATCACAATGTAGACCATGGTGATGTTGCAAGTAGTAAAAATTAGAAATTCTACCACAAACAAAATGTGATTAAACATAGGAAAAAATAATCAATTCTTAACATAAATAAGAAATAGAACAATTCACTTAACATAAAAACACTTCCATGCATAATTTGATACCTTTCAGATTTAGGCTCATGAAGGTCTTATAATAACCTGAGTTTATCTTAGTATATTTCAATTATCATCATGTCACAGAAATACAAGACTAGGCTTTGGAATTAGATTTGGTTTTGATGTTTTATTTATTTGTCAACTGTGTGAACTCTTGTAGGTGAATCATTTTAAAGGTTAATTTTTAAAAACTGAAAAGTGTATGTTATGGTGCTCTTGTAAGGATTAAAGGAAATAATGTCTATAAATCCCTTGTCACACTGTTTGAGCCAGAGTAACCACTCAGGAAATTTGATATTATTATTATTCCTGTTACCAATGATAATTAAACATAATTAGATTTCAGGCCATAGAACTTTGGAGAAAAGAGTTTACCTGCATGGCTCAGAGCACCAGAATGTGAATTTTTTTAATTAACATGGATTATGTATAGCTATACATTGCCAATACATTTTAATTCCCAAGAAGGAAATAACTTCCATATGTTTCATGAAATGAATTATTAATCTTTTGAGATATGTCAATATTTATGTCATTCCTATTTTAAAATATTGGCAGGCTAATTTTATGGATGTTTTTATTTCTTATACTGAGGAAAAGAAACTATTCTTCCATTTTATGTTCTGCTTTTATTAACAATGCTACTCAGCAACACTGAGAGACACTATTTTTGCAAAACTGACAAAGTTAATTAATTAGTGGTCAAGTAAAATAACTATAGCTCTATAAAAAACTCCTCCTCAGAGCTCTTCTTTTCTTCTCCTGAAAAACTGTAATGAACTAATAAAGGTATTTTTAAACACCCAGTCTTAGTTTTTCATATTTCTGTAGAAGGAGTATATCTCTACGGTTATAAACAAATATTACATGGGCTCTCTCTATGTGATCTGCTGCATATAAAGCATCTCTGAATTTCCAACACAAGGAGATAAGTGACAACAAAGAAGGAGAGGCAGGGAGATTGGAGAGTGGTTGTTGATCACCTGCTCTTAACCTTGTGTTTTTCCCATAAACCAAAAACAAAGTCAGGTTTTTCTTTAATTCACTGCAACATCTCTACAATATGATCCATTTTTCTATAAACAGGCTTTCTTGATAAAATGCTTTATACAAAGCTGTAATTGGCAGAAGTTTATTTAAAGGACAACTGAGTTAATATTTTAGGAAAGAAGATTAAGTGTTCTTTTCTTTCATCTGAAAGGATTGCCTTTTGGATCTATCAAGGGTGGGAGAATATTTATATTTAATTATGCTGTAGGCTGGTTAAAACCACAAATCTATTTCTATCTTGTTCTTTTTGTTTGTTTTTGGTTTGATTCTTTGTCTTTATCTTCTTTTAAAGATGCATGAAGTTGTTCTGCAGACATTTTAAGCCTTGGAGCAAATCAAATCTGTCCTGGAACCTGACTTTGTCCACCATGCTACACCATTGTCCTACATCAAAAAGCCTGCCTATTATTATAGTTTAGATAAAAGCCTTGTTCATAAAATGATCAAAATGAAAATTTTACAATCATGTTATTTTAAGATTAAGAATTTAAAGAGTATTTTTCTTCCCATAATTGTGACTTCTCATAATATCCATAATGAGTAAAATCCACTGTTACTAGATTTTTGATAGATGATCTAAATATTGAGTTATTTTTAGAAAGATCAATATTATCTTTTAGCAATGACAAATCATTAATGTGGACAAGCATGTTTTTCTTCCTTTTGTTCTTTTCCTATAATCATTCAAGAGACTTTTTCATTTTCAGCTGCTGAGTGAAAAACTTTTTAAAGAAATGTCATATCATCCTTCCTTTCAGTGGTCAAAACTATTTTTGTCATTAATGGTGTTTTCACAGCATATTTATTAAATTTAGAATGTAAAGCAAGTAAGATGAGAATGCATTAATTCAGTTAGTCTCAGATAAGTGTGAATGAATAATTTAAATGGTGGAATACATTTGAAATAGATATTCTTTTACTTACCAATGTAAAAATATTTAGTGAGCACATATTACTGACTGATCTTGTAAAAATTAAGGGGTTATAGTGATGAACTAGACAGCTTAGATTTGAAGTGGCTGGTAGTGAGTTCAATATGAAAATCACTCAGTATTATAGGTTATCTATCTATCTATCTATTATATTAATGAAAGGAATGGAGACCAGGAAAAATATATACTCCAGAAGGAAGAAAAACACTTTTAAAGGTCACACTCCAGAAACAGAGTCCCACTAAAGAAGTGATTTAATCAGGAGCTGATAGGACACTCCACGCCCCCACCTTGCTGCCAGCACCCAACAACCCTCCAGTTTAGAAATAGCAATTAAAATGGAATGATATTCAAGGTACAGACTCTCTCTGTGGAGCAATAAAGTCAAGAAGGAGGGGCAGGGACACCAGCAGATATTGAAATCTTTAGCACATATAACTGCATTAAACTCAAACTCCTAGCCAGATTAGTACAGAAGCTCATATTAAAGGTCTGATTACTTGATTACCTTTGTTGGTTTGTTCTTCTTAAATATTATTTTCCAGAGCAGTTTAAAGTTCACAACAAAACTGAGGAGGCAATGCAGAGATTTCCCATGTACACCTCTTGTCCCCACACATGCATAGCTTCTCCCATTATCATCATTCTTTACCAGAGTGGTGCATTTGTTATAATCCATAAATTGCCACTGGCACATCATAATCACCCAAAGTCCATAATTTAAGTTACAGTTGACTCTTTGCAGTCTATATTTTTTGGATTTGGGTAAACATGTAATGTTATGTATCCATCATAATGGTACCATACAGAATAGTTTTATTACTGTAAAAATCTTATACATTCCATCTATCACTCCTCCTACTTCCCTAAACCCCGAGAGCCACTGATCTTTTTACTGTCTCCATGGTTTTACCTTTTCCAGAATACCATTTAATTGGAATCACACGGTGTGTAGCCCTTTCAGATTTGATTGTTCCATTTAGATGGAATTTAAGATTCCATCTTTGGAAACCATTTTGGAAGTTTCATTTAAGATTTCTCCATGTCTTTTCATGATTTGATAATTCATTTATCTTTAGTACTGAATAATATCTCATTGGATGTGTACCAATTTACTTGTCCAGTCACCTACTAAAGGGTATCTAAATTTCTTCCAAGTTTTGGTAATTATAAATAAAGTTGCTATAAACACCTACCTGTATGCAGACTTTCTCTTGGATATAAATTTTCATCTCCTTTGGGTAAATACCAATGTGAGTAAGTGTTGGATTGGTCATCTGGTAACAGTAGGTTTAATTGTGTAAAGACTGCCAAACTGCCTTCTAAGGTAGGTTTATCATTTTGCATTCCCACCAGCAATGAATGAAAGTTCTTGTCTCTCTTCACCCTCTACAAGGGGCTAAGTAGCAACAGTAAAACAGTAACAATGAGCACACCCACCTCCCAGTTCTTGGTTTCTATTACCATCCTGCATTAAAAAAAAAAAAAAAAAAAAAAAAATCAGTGATCCTTGAGATAGGATTTCTTGATTCTATGCTTGGGTCAGGAAATATATAGGATAAGCCTAGAACATCTTATTGTATCAACAAAAAAGTATTCATAAACCAAGAAAATGGGATATATCAGAAGGACACAGAAACCAACCTAAAAAAGATAAAAGATAGAAGTTGGAACAATTTGAGCAACAAAACAGATAACTTAGTACTATATAATAAGGTAAAGTGACTGTGCCCTGACTGACAGATTTTCTAAAAATTGAGAAGCAACCCAATGGGAATTCAGAGAAAGATATGAACAGACAGGAAATAGAAACACAAATGGTACTTAAACACATGAGAAGAACTTCAGCCTCATTCATAATAAGGCAAATGCAATTAATACTACCATTAACTCCTCATCTAAAAATGTGAAATTTTGAAAATATATACAGTGAATGAAGCTGTGGATAAATAGCATTCTTATGCATTTGTAACAACTATGCAAAATGTAACAACCACTTTGGAAGAGAGCTTGGCATTTTGCAGCAGAATTATTTAAGAATTTATCCTTTCATCAAGAAATCCCACTTCCAGCAATCTATTCCAACATTACTCTGGCACAAATATGAAATTATAATGAACCTAGATATTCTATAAAACAGTGCTGGTAATAGCAAAAAGTCTTGAAATCACCTACTTGACAGTAGGGACAGTAGGGAAGAAGTTGAATAGACATGATACATTCATGTAATATATTGTTAAGCATTTATCAAAAGAAATAAATACTGTTCTGCGTTATTTCCACCAAATGTCATCAACCAAAGGAAAATAATATTCAGAAGAGTACCTATAATGTATTCTGGTATAGGAAATTATACACAGATATGTATGTATAAATTTATGTTGTCTGAATGGAAAAATGAAGAGAAACCAAAAACAATTCAAAATGCTTACATATAGGAGGAAGGATAAAAGAGGGATAAGAGGATCTTTTTGAATGTAAATTGTATAGGTTTTATTCTAAACCATATTACAGTTTTTCGTAGCTTAAAAAAAAAAAAAACATAATTACACCAGCCCTCCCTTGTCTGCAGGATATATCCCATGTTCCAAGAACACCAATGGATGCCTGAAACCACTCATCTTGTATTTTCTTGCCATCAGGCCTAGTGATAGCCATTTCTACAATTAGTCCTAGTTTTTCCAAGAATAACAATTAGAAATTAAGACCTGGACTCTGGGTATGCCTGTCACTACTTAGATGTCACAGCCTGTAGGTACTTTCGGCAGAAAGATAGAAAATATATAGGCATCCAATTATTACACACACACACACACACAGACACACACACACACACATACACTATCTCTATGATGCATTTTAATTCATACAAAATGTAGATAAGTTCCAGAAATGGTCAAGATACAGGTATTTTCTAGATAAACTCCAAGACTTCAAATGTTTTTGGAAAATAAAAATGTTCCACATGCTTTAATTTGGACCAAAAATAAAATAGTGCTTATGATCAGTGATTTAAAAATACAGATATATATGAAATCAATATTTTTATTTCTTTTGTTTAATTCACGTGTTTGCAAATACTATACTGCTCAAAATAATAACATTAAAAGTGATGTTGTATGAATAATTTGAATGTACTTATGAAATATGTCAAAGGACTTTGCAAATTCACCTCTGAGTTGATGATTGATATTTCTGAAATTGTGCTGACTAGACAGAGAAATTTATATTCAAAAGTACACACTCAATCAATAGCCTGAGTCACATAAAGTAGAAAAAGCCATTCTCCTTAGTGACAAAAATCATCAAATATAATTTATTAAAGGCTTTTCCGTGTGAGAGAGGTTGATGAAGTGACTGGACAGATATGTTTTTTTAATGAAAGGGATTACAAATTGAGATTCAAAGCTTTGATGTCCAACTTAAAATACAATGTAGTACATATGGACATGAAATAATTAATAACACACTTGAGCAAAAAAAGTTCCATAATTATAGATATGTCTAAAATTAAAATAATAACCAGATAGAGTTTTTCCGAGTAAATCTCAAAAATTAGGCAAAATGAGCAAGTTTATAGTTAAAAAAATTTAAAAACCAGATTCAATATTGATTGAATTTAAAAATTAGATGAGCCAAGGGGCACCGGGGTGGCTCAGTGGATTAAGCCTCTGCCTTCGGCTCAGGTCGTGATCTCAGGGTCCTGGGATCAAGCCCCGCATGGAGCATGGGGCTCTCTGCTCAGCAGGGAGCCTGCTTCCCCTTCTCTCTCTGACTGCCTCTCTGCCTACTTGTGATCTCTCTCTCTCTGTCAAATAAATAAATAAAGTCTTTAAAAAAATAGATGAGCCAAAAAAGAATTGACAAATTTCTTTTGTATTTTAAAATCTCTCCACAAAGGTCTTTTTCTCCGTTTTTCTCATGTAAAGTTAATTTTTCTAAACTGCGGGGTAAGTTTAGAAAAAATTGTGATGAAATTGTGATGCCAATATATGCTTAAATACTTCAGTGGGTATTTATGTAAAGTCAGATATTCTGTTACATAAAGAAATTATAATTATCAAAATCTAGAGATGGACATTGTTAATATATATCACCTAATTGATCAGCTTTATTCTAATTTTCTCACATTTTTCTAGGAGGGTTTATTGCAGTAGAAGAAAACCACAAGTCCACATAATTATTTTGTTACATAATTCAGTTGCTGTGTCTCTTTGGTTTCTTTCAGTCCAGAACAACACCAGTCTTTAGGTTTCATGGCATTGAAATTATGGAACAGTATTGGTTAGTTAAAACTATCTTCATTTTGGTTTTATTGGATGTTTCCTCATGATTAAATTTAGATATGCACCCTCAGTAGACATGCCAGAGAAGATGCTGAATGTGTCTCAGTGCATCCTATCAGAGGGCCCAAGTCTTTTGCTGAATCACCTGCAGGGTCAACTCTGATGATTTGATGAAGGTATTAGCTGTGCCAGGCTTCTCCACTGCAACATACATACTATTTAGATTTTATCTATAAGGAATATTTGTCCTTTCTTCTCAGGTTTTTAAATTTATTCATTAATTTGTATCATTATTAGTTTATGCACATTTGTTGTATTTGTGCTATAATATAATATGATCATTATTTTGTTACTCACATTCTTCCAGTTTTAGTAATCAGAAACCTCTGTAAGTTGCATACAGTGTCCTTTGACATCTTTTTTGTTTTTGAGCACTTCCCTAATGTCTAGCATTGTTAGATTCCCCAAGCTCATCTTGTAGTTTTTTGCCATTAGCCTTAGAATTAGCCATTTACCCCCAAGGAGTCCTAGTTTCCTTTTCAAGAGTGATATTTAGAAATCAAGATGTGGACTCTGGGTATGCTTGTTGCTACTTAGATGTCATAGCCTGTAGGCACGCTCAGAGGAAAGATAGAAAATGTGTATATTATCCAATGTAGGCACAAAGTCTCTATTTCATAAGATAGTTTAAACTGTTGCTCACTTATATCCCTGTGAGAAACAAATTTACCAACTAGAGCATAATGTTAAAGTACAGCTATCTCTATCTTCAGGATTATTCTATCTAGTCAAAGATACAAATTTTCCAAACCTACGTTTGTTAGTTTTTCTTTTCCCACTCCTTCAATGAGGTTATGTCACACATTTATAATATCAGTTAGAGTCATTTGTCACCATCTCTATTCTGCCCTGGGATCCTTGCACATCCTGTGTCGTTGTTATTCTGTTGTTGTCATTTTGGATACAGCCAAATTTAACCTTTGTGGTCTTGAGTTCTACATGGTTGAAAAATGCATAGTCATTTATCCACAAACTTCACCTCTTAACAGAACAACCTCATCACTAGTAATTCCACTGTGTGCCATGTTAATACTAAGCCTCTACCACAGCTCACATCTGGCAAACAGTGATCTAGTCTCCATCTTCACATTTTATATTTTACAGAGTGTTTTATAAATGTATTATATAATATACTGATTTCTGGGTCCTCGTTTCCATTATCATTATGTGTCTGTTTCACAAATGTTGATATGTGAGAATATACTTGTTCTGTTTAAAATTTCTGAGTAGAATTTCAGTGTATGGATATTCCGCAGTTGATTTATCTGTCCATTCCTTGAAGCGTATATTGATTGTTTCTTGATCTTGATAATGCTAGATGAACATGTTCACCTGGTTAATAACTAGGAAGTATTTGGTTGATTTAGTTAAAAGTCTATGTTTAACAGTATTAAAAAAAAAAAAAAATCCTGCCAAAGGGCTTTCCAGAATGGCATTTCACATACTCACCAAAAAATGAATGAGGACTGTGCCTTATCCTCACAATCATCTGATATTGTAACCAACCCCTTCCAGTCCAATAAGTGAGCAATAGACTCTCATTCAGATCCTTATTTGCAATTCCTTAATGATAAATAACCTGAGTATTTCTTCACAAATACACTTGGAAACTGCATATCTTCTTTTGTGAAGTGTTTGCTTATATCTTTTGCCTATTTGTACTTTTACTGTATGAATGAAGCTGCCAGATGAACATGTTCACCTGGTTAATAACTAGGAAGTTTTTGGTTGATTTAGTTAAAAGTCTGTGTTTAACAGTATTAAAAAAAAAAAATCCCTGTTGTTTTTAAAAGTGCTCTAAATATCCTGGATATTTCTTATACATATTTTGTAATTATGTGGTGTGACCAGGAAAAAAGTGAGGGATACTTACACAACTTTTTTGAATATTAAATGATATTAGTATTTCAGACCTGTTGAGTATGTAAGCCTGTCATTAATTGAGATATTAACAAATAGTTCCAGAGGTAGATTTACATTTCTAGAAATGAGGCATCTTTTTTTTTTTTAATTTTTTTTTCAGCATAAGAGAATTCACTGCTTTTGCACCATACCCAGTGCTCCATGCAATACGTGCCCTCCGTAATACTCACCACCTAGCTCCCCAAACCTCCCAGCCCCCACCCCTTCAAAATCCTCAGGTTGTTTCGAGTTCATAGTCTCTCATGGTTCATCTCCCCCTCCAATTTCCCTCATCTCCCTTCTCCTCTCCATCTCCCCATGTCCTCCATGTTATTTGTTATGATCCACAAATAAGTGAAACCATATGATAATTGACTCTCTCTGCTTGACTTATTTCACTCACCATAATCTCTTCCAGTCCCATCCATGTTGCTACAAAAGTTGGGTATTCATCCTTTCTGATGGAGGCATAATACTCCATAGTGTATATGGACCACATCTTCTTTATCCATTTGTCCATTGAAGGGCATCTTGGTTCTTTCCACAGTTTGGTGACTGTGGCCATTGCTGCTATAAATATTGGGTACAGATGGCCCTTCTTTTCACTACATCTGTATCTTTGGGGTAAATATCCAGGAGTGCAATTGCAGGGTCATAGGGAAGCTCTATTTTTAATTTCTTGAGGAATCTCCACACTGTTCTCCAAAGAGGCTGCACCAACTTGCATTCCCACCAACAGGGTTCCCCTTTCTCCACATCCTCTCCAACACACGTTGTTTCCTGTCTTGCTAATTTTGGCCATTCTAACTGATGTAAGGTGGTATCTCAATGTGGTTTTAATTTGAATCTCCCTGATGGCTAGTGTGAACATTTCTTATGTGTCTGATAGCCATTTGTATGTTTTGATTGGAGAAGTGTCTGTTCATATCTTCTGCCCATTTTTGGATATGATTATCTGTTTTGTGAGTGTTGGGTTTGAGAAGTTCTTTATAGATCCTGGATATCAACCTTTTGTCTGTACTGTCATTTGCAAATATCTTCTCTCATTCTGAGGTTTGCCTCTTTGTTTTGTTGACTGTTTCCTTTGCTGTGCAGAGGCTTTTGATCTTGATGAAGTCCCAAAAGTTCATTTTCGTTTTTGTTTCCTTTGCTTTTGGAGACATATTTTGAAAGAAGTTGCTGTGGCTCATATCGAAGAGGTTACTGCCTATGTTCTCCTCTAGGACTGATGGATTGCTGTCTCACATTGAGGTCTTTTATCCATTTCGAGTTTATCTTTGTGTATGGTATAAGAGAATGGTTGAGTTTCATTCTTCTACATATACCTGTCCAATTTTCCCAGCACCATTTATTGAAGAGACTGTCTTTTTTCCACTGTATATTTTTTCCTGCTTTGTCGAAGATTATTTGAACATAGAGTTGAGGGTCCATATCTGGGCTCTATACTCTGTTCCACTGGTCTATGTGTCTGTTTTAATGCCAGTACCATGCTGTCTTGGTGATCACAGCTTTGTAGTAAAGCTTGAAATCAGGTAACGTGATGTCGCCTGTTTTATTTTTGTTTTCCAATATTTCCTTAGCAATTTGGGGTCTCTTCTGATTTTAGGATTTTAGGATTATTTTAGGTTTATTTGCTCCAGCTCTTTGAAAAATACCTGTGGAATTTTGATCAGAATGGCATTAAAAGTATAGATTGCTCTAGGCAGTATAGACATTTTAACAATGTTTATTCTTCCTATCCAAGAGCACGGAATGGTCTACCATCTTTTTGTGCCTTCTTCAGTTTCTTTCATGAGTGTTCTGTAGTTCCTCGAGTACAGATCCTTTACCTCTTTGGTTAGGTTTATTCCCAGGTATCTTATGTTTCTTGGTGCTATAGTAAATGGAATCGATTCTCTAATTTCCCTTTCCTTATTTTCATTATTAGTGTATAAGAAAGCCACAGATTTCTGTACATTGACTTTGTATCCTGCCACATTACTGAGTTGCTGTATGAGTTTTAGTAGTTTGGGGGTGGAGTCTTTTGGGTTTTCCATATGAAGAATCATGTCATCTGTGAAGAGAGAGAGTTTGACTTCTTCATTGCCAATTTGGATACCTTTTATTTTTCTTTGTTGTATTATTGCTGTTGCTAGGACTTCTAATACTATGTTGAACAAGAGTGGTGAGAGTGGATATCCTTGTTGTATTCCTGATCTCAACGGAAAGGCTGTGAGCTTTTTCCCATAGAGGATGATACTTGCTGTGGGTCTTTCATTGATAGATTTTATGAAGTTCAGGAATGTTCCCTCTATCCCTATACTTTGAAACGTTTTAATCAGGAACAGATTCTGGATTTTGTCAAATGCTTTTTCTGCATCAATTGAGAGGACCATGTGGTTCTTCTCTCTTCTCTTATTGATTTGTTCTATCACATTGATTGATTTGTGAATGTTGAACCATCCTTGTAACCCAGGGATGAATCCCACCTGGTCATGGTGGATAATCTTTTTAATGTGCTGTTGAATCCTGTTTGCTAGGATCTTGTTGAGAATCTTAGCATCCATATTCATCAGAGATATTGGTCTGAAATTCTCTCAGGTCTTTGCCTGGTTTGGGGATCAGGGTAATGCTGGCTTCATAGAAAGAGTATGGAAGTTTTCCTCCGGCTTCTATTTTTTGAAACAGCTTCAGGAGAATAGGTGATGTTTCTTCCTTGAAAGTTTGGTAGAATTCTCCAGGGAATCCATCAGGGCCTGGGCTCTTGTTTTTTGGGAGTTTTTGATCACTGCTTCAATCTTGTCACTAAATATCAGTCTATTCGGGTTGTCAATTTCTTCCTGGTTCAATTTTGGAAGTTTATAATTTTCCAGGAATGCATCTATTTCATCTAGGTTGCTTAACTTATTGGCATATAATTGTTGATAATAACTTCCAATGATTGTTTCTACTTCCTTGGTGTTAGTTGTGATCTCTCCCTTTTCATTCATAATTTTATGAATTTGAGCTTTCTCTCTTTTCTTTTGGATTAGTGTGGCCAATCAATCTTATTGATTCTTTAAAAAAACCAGCTTCTAGTTTCATTCACACATTCTACTGTATCTCTAGTTTCTACCTCATTGATCTCTGCTCTAATCTTGATTATTTCCCTTCTCATGTGTGGAGTTGGTTTGATTTGTTGTTGATTGTACAGTTCTTTAAGGTGTAGAGACAGCTGGTGTATTAGATTTTTCTATTTTTTTTTTAGGGAGGCTTAGATGGCTACCTATTTCCCCCTTAGGACCGTCTTTGCTGTATCCCATACGTTTTGGACCGAAGTGTCTTCATTCTCATTGGTTTCCATGAATTGTTTCAGTTCTTCTTTGATCTCCTGGTTGATCCAAGCATTCTTAAGCAAGGTGGTCTTTAGCTTCCAGGTGTTTGAGTTTCTTCCAAACCTTTCCTTGTGATTGAGCTCCAGTTTCAAAGCAATGTGATCTGAGAATATGCAGGGACTAATCTCAGTCTTTTGGTATTGGTTGAGTCCTGACTTGTGACCCAGTATGTGGTCTATTCTGGAGAAGGTTCCATGTGCACTTGAGAAGAATGAATATTCTGTTGTTTTATTTTATTTTATTTTATTAAAGATTTTATTTATTTATTTGATAGAGAGAGATCACAAGTAGGCAGAGAGGCAGGCAGAGAGAGAGGAGGAAGCAGGCTCCCTGCTGAGCAGCGAGCCCGATGCGGGACTCGATCCCAGGACGCTGAGATCATGACCTGAGCCGAAGGCAGCGGCTTAACCCACTGAGCCACCCAGGCACCCTATTCTTTTGTTTTAGGGTGGAATGTTCTGTATATATCTATGAGGTCCATCTGGTACAATGTGTCATTCAATGCTCGTTTCTTTATTGACTTTCTGCTTGGGTGATCTATTACTGAGAGAGGCGCGTTAAGATCTTCTACTATTAATGTATTCATATCAATATGACTCTTTATCTTGATTAATAGTTTTCTTATGTAATTGGCTGCTCCCATATTGGGGACATATATATTTACAATTGTTAGATCATCTTGGTGGATAGTGCCTTTAAGAATTATGTAGTGTCCTTCTGTATCTCTGACTACAGTCTTTAGTTTAAAATCTAATTTATCTGATATGAGAATCACTACCCGGCCTTCTTTTGAGGCCCATTGGCATGAAAGATGCTTCTCCATCCCTTCACTTTCAGTCTGGGTGTATCCTTAGGTTCAAAATGGGTCTCTTGTAGACAACATATGGATGGGTCCTGTCATTTTATCCAATCTGCAACCCTGTGCCATTTTATGGGGGGCATTTAGGCCATTCACATTGGGAGTGATTATTGATAGATACGTTTTTATTGACATCGTGTTACTTTTGAAATCTTTCTTTCTGTAGATTGTCTCTATATTTCTGTTCAATGATATTCTTAGGATTTCTTCTCTTTTATAGAACCCCCCTTAATATTTCCTGCAGTGTCGGCTTGGTGGTCGCATACTCTTTTAAGCCTTGCCGGTCTTGGAAACTCCTTATCTCTCCATCCATTTTGAATGTCAGTCTTGCTGGATAAAGTATTTTGGCTACATGTTCTTCTCATTTAGTGCCGTGAATATATCTTGCCAGCCCTTTCTGGCTTGCCAGGTTTCTGTGGACAGGTCTGACGTTATTCTGATGGGCTTTCCTCTGTACATAAAGAGTTTCTTTATCCTAGCTGCCTTCAAGAGGGCCTGCCTACAATCATAATTCTTCATTCTTGCTATTAGGTGTCTCAAGGACTTTTGAGAATGTATAATCTTGCAGGGAGACCGTTCTGCCTCTAGTACATGAACGCTGGTTCCGTTTGCAAGACTGGGAAAATTTTCATGGAAAACTTGTTCCACTGTATCTCCTAGACTTCTTTCTTTCTCCTCCCCTTCAGGGATTCCAATAATTCTGATGTTGGAACGTTTCATGGCATCATTTATTTCCCTGATTCTGTATTCATGGCTTCTAAGCTGTTTGTTCCAGGCTTCCTCCTGATCCTTTCTATCTGTCCTCCAGATCACTAATTCTATCTTCTGTCTCAATTACCCTGGCTTTTAGAGAATTTAGATGAGATTGGAACTCATTGAGAACATTGTGAACATCATCCCTGGTGGCTTTCAGTTCTGCCCTAATCAATTCCGTTTGGTCATCCATGGCTTTCTCCAACCCAGCTATTGCCTGGATAATTGTTAGCCTGAATTCCCTTTCTGACATATTGTCTACGTTGATAGCCATTAGCTCTATTGTAGAAGGCCCATCCTCTGAATTTTTCTTCTGTTGGGCATTCCTCCTCGTCGTCATTTTGGTGAGAGATGGCTATACAGATGTAGCTGGATATATTGACCATGGTGCACTCAAGGTGTACCTGGAACACTTCTGAGCTATCAGGATTCCCCACCCAAATGAGAGAAAAAAGAAAAGAAAAAGAAAATAAAAGAGAGAGAGAGAGACAGGGAAAAAAAGGTAAGATAAAAGAGAAGACTCAGACCAAATGGGCCCTGAGGTAAGATTTATGAAGTATACAAATAAAAATAAACAAAAAATTGATAAAGGTATATGACAAGATATATATATATATATATATATATATATATATGAAAAAAGAAAAAAGAAAAAAAAGAACCTCATCAAAAAGAACCCCAAGTATAAGATTTATATACTATCAGGAGAAACACAAATACACAGAAACACTGGCAGACTAAAACGATGTGAGAGTGGTTTTAAATTCTCAGTGTGAGTGAGGAAGGTTATTTTGATTCTTCCTGGATGTATCTTGATATCTTTGTTAAAGGACTCAACTTTCCTAAGATAAAGGGGAATTAAAAATTAGTTTACCTATAGGGGTAGCACTTATTTGGGAAAGGGGATCACCTTGAAGTTTAACTCTACATGAATATTAAAAAATAAAAATAAAAAAGAATAAACTAAACTAAACTAAAATTTAAAAAAAATTAAAAAATAGAAAAGCAAAAGAAAAACACGGTATATGTATCAAAAAGTTCAGATTAAAAGGTTATTATGGAATTTGAAGTACTGGACATCTCACTGTGATGGTAAATAGGTTAAAAAATTATCTATATTAAAAAAAGAACCAGAACAGTGGTAACGAATTAAAAATAAAAGTTGTATCCATGAAGTAGTGGTGGTTGTTCTCTTGTTGTCTTTTTTTTTTTTTCCTGATTGGTTTTCTGGGGGAGGGGCCTGCCACATGGGTTTTCAGACAATGTTCCCTGATTTAAGTCCTCCCTCCCCCCTCAAGGGGGTGAGCTCTGAGGAAACCAGTTTTTCAGGCTTTTGTTCAGTTTTTATGTTTGTTTGTTTGTTTGTTTTTCTCTCACCTTGACAGCTTTTGATGGTTTTTGGAGGTTTAGAAGAAAGCAAACTGCACCCTGACCTCCCTTTCAGAGAGAAGCCTCAGTATGTTCCCCTCTGGGTGCTTCAGAGCACATAAGTTCCCCCTGGGCCGCTGGCAGAGCACGTTCCAAGCCGTGGTCCCTGGGGACACAGGAACTCCTGCTTGTACCCCAAACCACGACAGTGGTGGCTCTCTGGGCAGCTCCAGACCTCCAGAGAGGTTCCAAGCAGTGATTGCACACTGAGATTTTCCCACTGGCCCAGGTTGGGAATGCCTGGTCTTTCTGGGTCCAAGAGCAACTGGCTGGTGGGGAGGGTGTGGGGCGTGCGCGTCTCAGGCTCTGATAGCACGGCACAGCACTCATGTGGAGAGTGCAAAAAGGCTGTGTTTCTGCCAGCTGGTAAGGCTCCCAGCCCTCACAGGAGCCGGACCCCACTCGTTCTCAGGGGCACTGGTGGCTTAGGGACCAGGACCTGGTTTCTCCACTGTACTCTCTCGGCTCAGCACCAGGGGTGGCTGTCCTGGGTCCGGGGACTTAAGCCCCTCTCCCTTATCACCCCGATTGATTCCCACAATTTCCCCCTGTGATCCGTTGCTCATTTTAAGTGCTTTAACCAGACTCCAAGTTAATGCTGGTCCCCAGACGCAGGGCACTCTCGTATTGGGGTATTACTTTCCAATTGGTCAGCTCCTCCCCCTTTTGTTTATCTTCTGATATCAGCCTGACATTCCCACTCCGCTTTACCTGCCCACTGGCATCTTCTGCCCCTGTAGAGATCCAGACGTGTATAATTCTGATCTCAGGCTGATTTCATGGGTGATCAGGGTTCTTTGGTAGGTAATCAGCTCACTTTAGGGTACAGATTGAAATGGCACCTCCTCCTACTTCCCCGCCATCTTGTTTCCCCAGGATACTCACACAATTAATGAACATAAATGGGAAGTGTTCTTAATCCAAAATGGTTTCCTTAAATCACAACTTGATTGTTATTTCATAATCAAAACACATCCTAATGTAAAAGAAAAGGAACCCTTTGTGGAGGTATGTTGAATTATTTGGGAAATTTCAGAAAAAGAATATTTAATATATGCTTGTCATTTGCCAAAATCCTTTTAATCAATCATAAAATTTGGTGTTAGATAGGATTTATAATTCATATAATTCTATGTTGACAATTTCAACTCTTTGTGTAAGCTCTATTTCCTATTTGAATAAATGATGCTATGATAACAAAATATGACAGAGAGATAATAACAAGAAGGTATAAATATAGGCTAATATTATTCAAAAACACTAACACAAAAGTCCCTAACAAAATGTCAGAAAACAGTACAGAAATATATGAAAACAAAATAATATATTATAACTAATTTGAACCTAATTTCACAAACACAAACTAGGTTTAGAATTCCAGGATTTTTCACTGTTCTTCACTGTAAATCATCAAAGTGAGAACATAGACATTTATTTATTTAATTATTTATAGATATATCTCTAAATAAATAAAAAAAATTATATATGTATAAATAGCTAGTTAGCTAGCTAGATAGATAGATAGGTATCTGCCATATTTTCTTTATCAATTCATCAGTCAATGGACACTTGGGCTCTTTTCATAATTTGGTTATTGTTGATAATGTTATTATAAACCGTGGGGTGTATGTATCCCTTTGAATTAATATTTTCACATTATTTGGGTATTTACTAGTGTTATTGCTGGATTATAGGGTAGTTTTTTTTCTTTTTAAAGATTTTATTTATGTATTTGACAGACAGAGATCACAAGTAGGCAGAGAGGCAGGCAGAGAGAGAGGAGGAAGCAGGTTCCCTGCTGAGCAGAGAGCCCGATGCAGGACTCGATTAGGGTAGTTTTTTTTTTAAATGACTGTATTTATTTTTTTGCTTGTTTGTTTTAGAAGAGAGAGAGAGAGACAGTGTGAGTGGGGGGAGGAAGAGAGTGAGGGAGAGAGAAACTTGAGCAGACTCTGTGCTGAGCTGATAGCCCCACATGGTGCTCTGTCTTACAATCCTGAGTTCATGACCTGATCCGAAAACAAGAGTCGGATGTTTAACTAACTAAGCCACACAGGTGCTCCTAAGGTAGTAATATTTTCAACTTAAAAAATAATTTTTTTTATTCTTAACTTTTCGAGGAACCTTATACTGATATCAGAGTGTCTGCACTAGTTTGTATTCCTAGCAACAGAGCAAGCATGTTTCCCTTTTTCCACCTCCTTGCTACCCCTTGTTGTTTCTTGTCTTGTTGATTTTAGCCATTCTGACAGGCGTGAGGTGTTATCACATTGCGGTTTTGATTTGTACTTCCCTGATGATCAGCGATGTTGAATATTTTTTAATGTGTCTGTTGGCCATGTGTATGTCTTCTTTGGGAAAATGTTCATATCTTCTGCCCATTATAATTAGATTATTTATTTTGAGGATATTGAGTTTTATAAGTTCTTTGTATATTTTAGATATTAACCCTTTATCAGATTTGTCATTTGCAAATATCTTCTACAATCCATAGCCTTCCTTTTAGTTTTGTCAATTGTTTCATTTGCTGTGCAGAAGTTTTTATTTTGATGAATTCCCAAAGGTTTATTTTTGTTTTTGTTTCCCTTGCCTCAGGAAACATATCTAGTAAGAAGTTGTTGAAGAAGTTATTGCCTGTGTTCTTTTTTCTTAAATTTAATTTAATTGTTCCAAGATTCCTTGTTTATGCACCACACCCAGTGCTCCATGCAATACGTGCCCTCCATAATACCCATCACCAGGCTCACCCAACCCCCACTCCAAAACCCTCAGTTTGTTTCTCATAGCCCCCTCCAATTTCCCCCAATTCGCTACCTGGGTTCTTTTCTAGGATTTTTATGGTTTCTGGTCTCACATTTAGGTCTTTGATCCACTTTAAATTTATTTTTGTGTACGGTATAAGAAAGTGGTCCAGCTTCGTTCTTAAAAAAAATCTATCTATATATTTATATATATATTATATTTTTATTTATATATATTTTATTTATATATTTTATTTATATATCTATATTATATATTTTTAATCTATCTATCTATCTATCTATATATATATATATATGTCAGAGAGAGAGAGAGAGAGAACGCTCACACAAGCTGGGGGACAGCAGGCAGAGGAAGAAGCAGGCTCACCTCCCCAAGCCTTATGTGGGACCCAGGATCTTGGGACAATGACCCAAAGCCAAAGGCAGACACTTAAAAAGCTGAACCATCCAGGTGTCCCTCCAGTTTCATTCTTTGGCATGTTACTCTGCAGTTTTCTCAACACCATTTGTTAAAGAGGCCATGTTTTTCACCTTGGATATTTTTTTCTGCTTTGTTGAAGATTAATTGATTGTATGGTTCGAGCTACATTTCTATTCTGTGGGTTTTATATTCTACTCTATTGGTCTATGTGTCTATTTTTGCGCCAGTAGCATACTGTCTTGATCACTGTAACTTTGTAATATAACTTGAAGTCTGGAATTGTGATGTCTCTAGCTTTATTTTTCTTTTTCAAAGTTGCTTTGGCTATTTGGAGTCTTATGGTTCCATAAAGGGATTAGGATTATTTATTCTAGCTCTGTGAAAAGAAACTGTTGGTATTTTGATAGGAATTTGATAGGAATACATTAAATGTGTAACTTGCTTTGGGTGGGATAGGCATTTTAACATTATTTTTCCAACCCATGAGCATGGACTGTCTTTCCATTTTTCTGTGCCATCTTCATTCCTTCATCAGTGTTTTACAGTTTGCCCAGTACAGGTCTTCCATCTCTTTGGTTAGGTTTATCCCTAGATATCTTATTGTTTTTGGTGCAACTGTAAATGGGATAGTTTTCTTAATTTTTTTTTCTGCTGGTTCATTATTGGTGTCTGCAAATGAAACAGCTCAAAGCTTTTAGAAAATTAGGAATATGTGGGAAAGGAATAGTGTTATTGGCCTTTCCTCTAGCTTTATAGAACCCCTCTCTCAAAGGTAATGTGTTGGATCAAAATTTAACAATGGTCCTAATGAATCTGCTATGTGCTGACATAGACTGACATAGACTATTCAATAAACATATTGAATAATGTCTTACTGATCAGGTGCAGCCACCCAGAAAAACAGAAACAGGTAACATGCCGATGTAGGGCTATGTATTTAGCAATCAGTAGAAGCTGAAGAGACTACAGATCTGATGCCTCTTCTGAGCTGAGGTGATTGATATCCACTCAGAGCCAAGTGTATTGACAATGTGATCCCTAAGCATATAGCTTTGGAAAATTGGAAGCTGCACATGGGAATCAAGAATCCTCTGCTCTGTTAATCACTATGCGTCTGTGTTGTCTCTCTTTACTATTTCTTAAAGCTACATAATAAACTTGGTGATGAGTGAAGCCCATAGTATCCCATGAATTTGAGGATAAGTTTAAATGTGCCTTTAATGATCATTCAAACAATGAAATAATTGATGAAGGAAATATCCTAAGTTCACTAAGAAGTCATCTTCAAAAAATAAAGTACACAATATATTTAGTACTGAAAAATTTAAAGCTTTCACATCTGAGTTTAATATTCAGATAAGAAAGGGCACTACCACATCTATTCATTATTTTACTTCAGGTACTCACCAGTGTAATGAAAGACAAAAGAAAACTGCAAAGAATGAAAAGGAGGCATTAATATTGTCACTTCCACAGATAATGGAATCATATATGTAGAAAAATTTAAAATCTACATACAAAATACTAAATGTAACAAATGGGTTTAACATGAAACCATATCTATAGCCAAAAATAAGTTCACCATTAGGAAAAATTAGAAAATGAAAAAAACTTAAATATCACTTACAGAGGCATCAAACCATGTAAGAAAAAGCATAACAAAACCATAATTTTAAAAATCAGGAGAAAAACTAAAGTGATTCTAAATAAATAAAGCAATGTATCATGTACATTTGAAGAAAATTTTAAAAGTTGAGGACCTATTTTACCAGATGTTATAATTTATTATAATGGCATTAATTAGTACAGTGTGATATTGGTACAAATATAGACAAATCAAACTATAGAACTTAATAGAGAATTCAAAAACACAGCTGCACATATACAGACACTAGATTTTATTTTTGACATGACCATGAAGAGCAGTAAGGAAATGACAGTGCTTTTAATAAATACTGCTGGGTCAATTGGATAACCAAGTGGAGAAAAAGAAAATTTCATTTCAGGATAATTCCATGCTCCAGATTCAGGATCAGCAAACTTTTTTACAGGCAAGATAACAAATGTCTTGTGCTTTGGGGACAAGTGACATCCACGGATATCATATAGGCACTTTTACAGCCACTCAACTATTTAAAAATGTAGGAACCATTTTTTTAGCTCATGGGACACACACACACACACACACACAGGAACCAGACACTTGGCCAGATTTGGCTCTTGAGTTTGCTGATAAGCCAATGAGAAAAGGACAGACTACTCAGTATAAAAATGGGCAAAGAACTTGAACATCAGCCACTTCATAAAGATGATGTCTATATGCTCAAAATCATGAGTAATTAGAGAAATGCCAATTATGTCTAAATAGATTCCATTACATACCTCCAAGATAGGCATGCATCAACACTACTGACAATATCACACAGGTTGGGGGAGCGGGTACTAGAAAGTTTTCATATGAGTAGAAGTGCAAATTAATACACAATTGGGAAAATGTTTTATGTTTCTACTTAACTTGATTATGTGCACACCAAAATACTTAACAATTTTACTTTTAGGCAAGCATCCAACAAATGTGGATACATATTTGATGCAACGTACATGTACAAGGATGATTATAGCAGCATTGTTTGTAATCAACACAATCTAGAAAAGCTCAAGTGTCTACTCACAATAGGAAAGATAAATACTTTAAGTGGGTGGTAGAATAGTATAGAGTAATGAAAATGAGAAAACTGCTGCTGAACATGAAAATAAATTTCACAAACATCATGTTGAGCAAAATAAATCAGCACAAAATGATATCTATAATTAAATTCATTTTTCTAAAGTAAAAGATAAATAGACAAAAATCAATGTATGGTGTTTGATATCAGAATAGTATTTATCTTTGGGAGAAAAAAGGGAAATCTCAAGCCTTGAGATGACATTGTTATACGTTATTATTTTTATTATCTTTTTTGAAGTTTTACGGTAAAATAATTAAAGATGGAAATTGAAGACATCAGCAAACCAATTCTAAGCAGATAACATTAAAGAAAAATACTTTATGGCAGAATTCATTTAATTTTGAAAAATAGATATCCAGTCAAAATTTCCATCATCTATTCATTCCATTAAGCCCCAAATCAAGAGGATTACACAAAGCTGTGAATAGGAAACAGTGGTCAATGGGGGTCATTTAACAAGTTGTCTATCACAATAAAATTAATCTTTTCAGAAAAAGCATTTGATAGTTTTCAATATCTAATTGTGAATATTAATAATATTTTTGATAATGATAATCATTTTTTAAAATATTTTATTTATTTATTTGACAGAGAGAGAGGGATCACAAGTAGGCAGAGAGGCAGGCAGAGAGAGAGGAGGAAGCAGGCTCCCTGCTGAGCAGAGAGCTCGATGCGGGGCTCCATCCCAGGACCCTGAGATCATGACCTGAGCCTAAGGCAGAGACTTAACTCACTGAGCCACCCAGGAGCCCCTGATAATCATTATTATTATTAACTTTAAAAAAACTAAAAATACTAGCAATACTAAGATCATTAACAAGACAAAAACGCCCACCTGTACCAATTCTAATCATCATGATACTGGGAGTTCTAAATACAAAGTAAGAAGAGTGGGAGAAAAGACACAAATACTGCAAAGCAAAGAACAAAACTGTCAATATTTGCAGATATATTGTGTCTGTAGAAAACACAAAGGAATACACATATAGAATATTAAAATTAATAAGAAAAATTGGAAAAGTGACTGGAAATGGTATTAATTTACAAAATTTAATTGTATTCCTATATACCAGCTACATACAATTAGAAAATTAAATTTTAGAAGATTTCTCATTTAAAATAGCAATAATCCATATGAGTTAATTTTCTTAGAAATCAACCAACAAAGAAAATTTTGTGGATATAGTTTTGACTATCTAAACTCACTGAACAAAATAAAATAAATTGAGTGATACAACGTTTTCATGGATTTCATGACCACATATGTCATATATAAATTCTCTACAAAAGTGTGTGTGTGTGTGTGTGTGTGTGTATGTGTTAACTTAAAATATATATAAGTTAAATTAAAATTTTTTTTAATATAATTTTTTATTTTTTATAAACATATATTTTTATCCCTAGGGGTACAGGTCTGTGAATCACCAGGTTTACACACTTCACTGCACTCACCAAAACACATACCCTCCCCAATGTCCATAATACCACCCCTTTCTCCCAAACCCCCTCCCCCCAGCAACCCTCAGTTTGTTTTGTGAGATTAAGAGTCACTTATGGTTTGTCTCCCTCCCAATCCCATCTTCTTTCATTTATTCTTCTCGTACCCACTTAAGCCCCCATGTTGCATCACCACTTCTTCATATCAGGGAGATCATATGATAGTTGTCTTTCTCCGCTTGACTTATTTCGCTAAGCATGATACGCTCTAGTTCCATCCATGTTGTTGCAAATGGCAAGATTTCATTTCTTTTGATGGCTGCATAGTATTCCATTGTGTATATATACCACTTCTTCTTGATCCATTCATCTGTTGATGGACATCTAGGTTCTTTCCATAGTTTGGCTATTGTGGACATTGCTGCTATAAACATTCGAGTACACGTGCCCCTTTGGATCACTACGTTTGTATCTTTAGGGTAAATACCCAATAGTGCAATTGCTGGGTCATAGGGCAGTTCTATTTTCAACATTTTGAGGAACCTCCATGCTGTTTTCCAGAGAGGTTGCACCAGCTTGAATTCCCACCAACAGTGTAGGAGGGTTCCCCTTTCTCCGCATCCTCGCCAGCATCTGTCATTTCCTGACTTGTTGATTTTAGCCATTCTGACTGGTGTGAGGTGATATCGCATTGTGGTTTTGATTTGTATTTCCCTGATGCCGAGTGATATGGAGCACTTTTTCATGTGTCTGTTGGCCATCTGGATGTCTTCTTTGCAGAAATGTCTGTTCATGTCCTCTGCCCATTTCTTGATTGGATTATTTGTTCTTTGGGTGTTGAGTTTGCTAAGTTCTTTATAGATTCTGGACACTAGTCCTTTATCTGATATGTCATTTGCAAATATCTTCTCCCATTCTGTCAGTTGTCTTTTGATTTTGTTAACTGTGTCCTTTGCTGTGCAAAAGCTTTTGATCTTGATGAAATCACAATAGTTCATTTTTGCCCTTGCTTCCCTTGCCTTTGGTGTTGTTCCTAGGAAGATGTTGGTGCGGCTAAGGTCGAAGAGGTTGCTGCCTGTGTTCTCCTCAAGGATTTTAATGGATTGCTTTCGCACATTGAGGCCCTTCATCCATTTTGAGTCTATTTTCGTGTGTGGTGTAAGGAAATGGTCCAATTTCATTTTTCTGCATGTGGCTGTCCAATTTTCCCAGCACCATTTATTGAAGAGGCTGTCTTTTTTCCATTGGACATTCTTTCCTGCTTTGTCAAAGATTAGTTGACCATAGAGTTGAGAGTCTATTTCTGGGCTCTCTATTCTGTTCCATTGATCTATGGGTCTGTTTTTGTGCCAGTACCATGCTGTCTTGATGATGACAGCTTTGTAATAGAGCTTGAAGTCCGGAATTGTGATGCCACCAACGTTGGCTTTCTTTTTCAATATCCCTTTAGCTATTCGAGGTCTTTTCTGGTTCCATATAAATTTTAGAATTATTTGTTCCATTTCTTTGAAAAAGATGGATGGTACTTTGATAGGAATTGCATTAAATGTGTAGATTGCTTTAGGTAGCATAGACATTTTCACACTATTTATTCTTCCAATCCAGGAGCATGGAACATTTTTCCATTTCTTTGTGTCTTCCTCAATTTCTTTCATGAGTACTTTATAGTTTTCTGAGTATAGATTCTGTGCCTCTTTGGTTAGGTTTATTCCTAGGTATCTTATGGTTTTGGGTGCAATTGTAAATGGGATGGACTCCTTAATTTCCCTTTCTTCTGTCTTGCTGTTGGTGTAGAGAAATGCAACTGATTTCTGTGCATTGATTTTATATCCTGACACTTTACTGAATTCCTGTATAAGTTCTAGCAGTTTTGGAGTGGAGTCTTTTGGGTTTTCCACATATAGTATCATATCATCTGCGAAGAGTGATAATTTGACTTCTTCTTCTTTGCCGATTTGGATGCCTTTAATTTCCTTTTGTTGTCTGATTGCTGAGGCTAGGACCTCTAGTACTATGTTGGATAGCAGTGGTGATAATGGACATCCCTGCCGTGTTCCTGACCTTAGCGGAAAAGCTTTCAGTTTTTCTCCATTGAGAATGATATTTGCGGTGGGGTTTTCATAGATGGCTTTGATGATATTGAGGTATGTGCCCTCTATCCCTACACTTTGAAGAGTTTTGATCAGGAAGGGATGCTGTACTTTGTCAAATGCTTTTTCAGCATCTATTGAGAGTATCATATGGTTCTTGTTCTTTCTTTTATTGATGTGTTGTATCACATTGACTGATTTGCGGATGTTGAACCAACCTTGCAGCCCTGGAATAAATCCCACTTGGTCGTGGTGAATAATCTTTTTAATGTACTGTTGAATCCTATTGGCTAGTATTTTGTTGAGTATTTTCGCATCTGTGTTCATCAAGGATATTGGTCTATAGCTCTCTTTTTTGGTGGGATCCTTGTCTGGTTTTGGGATCAAGGTGATGCTGGCCTCATAAAATGAGTTTGGAAGTTTTCCTTCCATTTCTATTTTTTGGAACAGTTTTAGGAGAATAGGAATTAGTTCTTCTTTAAATGTTTGGTAGAATTCCCCCGGGAAGCCGTCTGGCCCTGGGCTTTTGTTTGGTTGGAGATTTTTAATGACTGTTTCAATCTCCTTACTGGTTATGGGTCTGTTCAGGCTTTCTATTTCTTCCTGGTTCAGTTGTGGTAGTTTATATGTTTCTAGGAATGCATCCATTTCTTCCAGATTGTCAAATTTATTGCCGTAGAGTTGCTCATAGTATGTTCTCATAATAGTTTGTATTTCTTTGGTGTTAGTTGTGATCTCTCCTCTTTCATTCATGATTTTATTTATTTGGGTCCTTTCTCTTTTCTTTTTGATAAGTCTGGCCAGGGGGTTATCAATTTTATTAATTCTTTCAAAGAACCAGCTCCTACTTTCGTTGATTTGTTCTATTGTTTTTTTGGTTTCTATTTCATTGATTTCTGCTCTGATCTTTATGATTTCTCTTCTCCTGCTAGGCTTAGGGTTTCTTTCTTGTTCTTTCTCCAGCTCCTTTAGGTGTAGGGTTAGATTGTGTACCTGAGACCTTTCTTGTTTCTTGAGAAAGGCTTGTACCGCTATATATTTTCCTCTCAGGACTGCCTTTGTTGTGTCCCACAGATTTCGAACTATTGTATTTTCATTATCATTTGTTTCCATGATTTTTTTCAATTCTTCTTTAATTTCCTGGTTGACCCATTCATTCTTTAGAAGGATGCTGTTTAGTCTCCATGTATTTTGGTTCTTTTCAAACTTCCTTTTCTGGTTGAGTTCTAGCTTTAGAGCATTGTGCTCTGAAAATATGCAGGGAATGATCCCAATCTTTTGATACCGGTTGAGTCCTGATTTAGGACCGAGGATGTGATCTATTCTGGAGAATGTTCCATGTGCACTAGAGAAGAATGTGTATTCTGTTGCTTTGGGATGAAATGTTCTGAATATATCTGTGCTGTCCATCTGGTCCATTGTGTCGTTTAAGGCCTTTATTTCCTTGCTGATCTTTTGCTTGGATGATCTGTCCATTTCAGTGAGGGGAGTGTTAAAGTCCCCTACTATCATTGTATTATTGTTGATGTGTTTCTTTGATTTTGTTATTAATTGGTTTATATAGTTGGCTGCTCCCACGTTGGGGGCATAGATATTTAAAATTGTTAAATCTTCTTGTTGGACAGACCCTTTGAGTATGATATAGTGTCCTTCCTCATCTCTTATTATAGTCTTTGGCTTAAAATCTAATTGATCTGATATAAGGATTGCCACTCCTGCTTTCTTCTGATGTCCATTAGCATGGTAAATTCTTTTCCACCCCCTCACTTTAAATCTGGAGGTGTCTTCGGGCTTAACATGAGTTTCTTGGAGGCAACATATAGATGGGTTTTGTTTTTTTATCCATTCTGATACCCTGTGTCTTTTGACAGGGGCATTTAGCCCATTAACATTCAGGGTAACTATTGAGAGATATGAATTTAGTGCCATTGTATTGCCTGTAAGTTGACTGTTACTGTATATGGTCTCTGTTCCTTTCTGATCTACCACTTGTAGGCTCTCTCTTTGCTTAGAGGACCCCTTTCAAGATTTCCTGTAGAGCTGGTTTGGTGTTTGCAAATTCTTTCAGTTTTTGTTTGTCCTGAAAGCTTTTAATCTCTCCTTCTATTTTCAATGATAGCCTAGCTGGATATAGTATTCTGGGCTGCATGTTTTTCTCATTTAGTGCTCTGAAAATATCATGCCAGCTCTTTCTGGCCTGCCAGGTCTCTGTGGATAAGTCAGCTGCCAATCTAATATTTTTACCATTGTATGTTACAGACTTCTTTTCCCGAGCTGCTTTCAGGATTTTCTCTTTGTCACTGAGACTTGTAAATTTTACTATTAGGTGACGGGGTGTGGGTCTATTCTTATTGATTTTGAGGGGCGTTCTCTGAACCTCCTGAATTTTGATGCTCGTTCCCTTTGCCATATTGGGGAAATTCTCCCCAATAATTCTCTCTAGTATACCTTCTGCTCCCCTCTCTCTTTCTTCTTCTTCTGGAATCCCAATTATTCTAATGTTCTTTCATCTTATGGTGTCACTTATCTCTCGAATTCTCCCCTCGTGGTCCAGTATCTGTTTGTCCCTCTTTTGCTCAGCTTCTTTATTCTCTGACATTTGGTCTTCTATATCACTAATTCTTTCTTCTGCCTCATTTATCCTAGCAGTGAGAGCCTCCATTTTTGATTGCACCTCATTAATAGCTTTTTTGATTTCAACTTGGTTAGATTTTAGTTCTTTTATTTCTCCAGAAAGGGCTTTTATATCTCTCGAGAGGGTTTCTCTAATATCTTCCATGCCTTTTTCGAGCCCGGCTAGAACCTTGAGAATTGTCATTCTGAACTCTAGATCTGACATATTACCAATGTCTGTATTGATTAGGTCCCTAGCGTTCGGTACTGCCTCTTCTTCTTTTTTTTGTGTTGAATTTTTCCGTCTTGTCATTTTGTCCAGAGAAGAGTATATGAAGGGGCAAGTAAAATACTAAAAGGGTGGCAATAACCCCAGGAAAATATGCTTTATCCAAATTAGTAGAGATCCCAAATCGTGAGGGGGGAGAAAGTGGATAAAAAGAGGTTCAAAAAGGAAGAAAAAAAAAAGAAAAAAGAAAAGAATTTAAAAAAAAAGAAAACACCTAAGAAAAATATAAAAAAGAAAAAATATATGTATTAGAGAAACTAGTAAAAAATCGTTAAGAAAGAAAAAGGTAACAGTTAAAAAAAAAATTTTACCCGAAGGCGAGAAAAAAAAACAAAAAATGAAAAAGAAAAAAATTAAATTAACTGCAAGACTAAAAAAAATCACAGGGAAAAAGCCATGAGTTCCGTGCTTTGCTTTCTCCTCCTCTAGAATTCTGCTGCTCTCCTTGGTATTGAAACCGCACTCTTTGGTAGGCGAACTTG
Organism: Mustela putorius furo; assembly: GCF_011764305.1. Taxonomy (NCBI): domain Eukaryota; kingdom Metazoa; phylum Chordata; class Mammalia; order Carnivora; family Mustelidae; genus Mustela; species Mustela putorius. The sequence continues at coordinate 2,312,960 of NW_025421577.1, forward strand.
GTCTTGGCTGGATTTCTTGTTGATCTTCTGGGGGAGGGGCCTGTTGTAGTGATTCTCAAGTGTCTTTGCCCCAGGCGGAATTGCACCGCCCTTACCCGGGGCCGGGGTGAGTAATCCGCTTGGGTTTGCTTTCAAGAGCTTTTGTTCCCTGAGCGCTTTCCGTAGAGTTCAGGAGGACGGGAATACAAATGGTGGCCTCCTGGTCTCCAGCCTGGAGGAGCCGAGAGCCCAGGGCTGCACTCCTCAGTGCGCGCTCAGAGAACCGCGCCCACTTACACCCGTCTGCCTGCCTGACCTCCGGCCGCGCTCCGAGCTCACCGAGCCTGCGACCGGTTCAAGGTCACCCCGAGCTGCGAGCTTACTGTCGGCTCTGTCTCTGTAGCTGGCTTTCCCGTTCCAATACCCGCAAGCTCTGCGACACTCAGACACCCCCGATCCTTCTCTGACCCTGCAGGACCTGAGGCCACGCTGACCCCGTGTGGGCTTCGCCCCGGTTTAGCCTCTGGAGCGATGTCCGTCAGCGGAACAGACTTTTAAAAGTCCTGATTTTGTGCGCGGTTGCTCCGCCGCTTGCAGGGAGCCGGCCCCTCCCCCTGGGGTCTGTCTTCCCGTGGCTTTGGATTCACTTCTCCGCCGGTCCTACCTTTCAGAAAGTGGTTCTTTTTCTGTTTCCAGAATTGCTGTTCTTCTTCTCTTCGATCTGCCGATGGATTTTCAGGTGTTTGCAATCTTTAGATTAGCTATCTAGCTGATCTCCGGCTAGCTGAAGTAGTCTCGGCCTGCTACTTCTCTGCCATCTTGACACCTCCCCCAGTTAAATTAAAATTTGAATCACAATCTCAGGAGGTTTTTGTGTACAATTTGTCAAGATAATTCTAAAAGCACAATAATTGCCAAGAACAAGACAAGAGTCTTATTTCACCAGTAATCAAGATATATTTTAAAACACTAATAGTTTAAACAATATGATATTGGTGCAGTGATATAGAAATAGGCCAAAAAAAAAAAAAAGTATGTATTGCATGGAGCACTGGGTGTGGTGCATAAACAATGAATTTTGGAACACGGAAAAAAAATTAAATTAAATTTTTTAAAAAGTGCTTAAAGAAAACCTAGAAGTATTGCCATGGATATATGTATGACAAAGGTGGCAAGGTAGGTTAGTGGTTAAAGAATGATGTTTTAATACACAGTTCTAACGATTGTACATCCTTATATTAAACTATGAGATTGTACCCATATTTCATACCATAGCACATAAATTATGTCCAGGGAAAAAAGTGGAGGAAAATGGGTAATTTCCACTAGTTAAAACTGAAGTCTGTGGAAAATAGTAAAGTCAAATGACATACTGGTTCTACCAAAACAGAAAAGAGCAAAACAATCTCAAAGTCAGCAGAGAAATAAAATAATAAGGATTATGGTGGAAACGGAGAACAGGAAAACAACAGAGGAAAGGAACAAAAACCAAACTGGGTCTTCTAAATGATACTGCCAACAAAATCTGACAATCCTATATTCAGACTGAGACAGCAGAGAGAAGACTCAAATAACTATAATCAGGCATGAAAGAAGGGATACTACTACTATCCTGATAGATTTTTTTTTTTTAAGTTACCCTGAACACTTGCATGCCATTGAATTAAATAGCCTGGTCCACAAAGAAATGAATTCACAAATTGAGAGCAAAGATTTAGAAACTATTATAACAATTTGACCAAGTGATTTGTATCTGTTGATCTAACAACCATTGGGGACTTTATTTTATATATTATTTTACATTTCTTTTTCTAGCAATTCATTTATAGTGTATCTTACTAATTTTAGTAATTTGCAATTTCCTAACTACTGAATAAACCTAAGCTGGTAATTTAGTATTATTAGTAAATAGTCTATTGTAATTACTAATAACTAATTTCCTATTCCATAAAGGATTTGAAATTTAAAATGTGTTCCTTCATCAAGGCTAGCTCGAGCTCTGATCTAAGGAATATGAATCTGAGCTGCCCGTTATAGAAGGGTACTTCATCAATGCCTGGGGAATTTATAATTTTCTTATAGACTTACACTGTAAATGCAATTCTTGGAGCCATTAGACTAGCATGGCTGTTGGAAGTATCCCTTATGCTCGATGTTTAACCACTTCATACACGTCTCCTTATTTTGCACATGGAGCAGATGACAAGCCGTTGATGGATCTTTTGATAACAGTAATGACAGTATTGAGAACAGCATTGATAAAAAGAACCCTCAAATTTCCTCTTTAACAACTATTTCACCTCTCAGCTGGGGAGAAAGTCTTCAAAAGCTCAAGTTACTGTAGAACTGCCTGGCATGAGGCCATCCCTGAAACTCCCTCAGCAAGCTGTTACCAGGTGAAAATGTGCTTTGTTCTGTGACTCTGAAGGCCATTTCCACACTACGCAAAGAGGAAGCCAGAGCCCTGACAACAGACGGCCTCTTCCCTCCTGATTTCTTTAACCTGGGGGTGTTGACACCAATAGGCTGTGAATCCATGAGAGTGTTATCCTTGGCAGACCTTCTTCAATAGTTGTTACCATTAGCATTTTAATAAAGCCTGGACAGCTCTCATTTCAATACATCAGTTTTGGTTTTTAAGATTTTGTTTATTTATTTGACAGATGGAGATCACAAGTAGGCAGAAAAGCAGGCAGAGAGAGAGGAGAGGGGAAAGCGGGCTACCTGCTGAGCAGAGAGCCCCATGTGGGGCTTGATCCCAGGACCCTGGGATCATGACTAGAGCCAAAGGCAGAGGCTTTAATCCACTGAGCCACCCAGGTGCCCCAATATATCAGTTTTGTAAGAATGTCTATGACCTCAAATTTCCCAACATTCTTCTGAATATTTTGAATATAAAACATACTCTATGTTGTTTTGACACCATCATAGATGACTTAGAGACTTATAAGTATGTGTTGGGATAGCTAGTGATGAGGTAAGCAGGAGGTTATAAATAGGGACACCTGGGTGGCTCAGTGGGTTAAAGCCTCTGCCTTCGGCTCAGGTCATGATCCCAGGGTCCTGGGATCGAGCCCCACATCAGGCTCTCTGCTCAGCGGGGAGCCTGCTTCCTCCTCTCTCTCTCTCTCTGCCTGCCTCTCTGCCTACTTGTGATCTCTGTCTGTCAAATAAATAAATAAATAATCTTAAAAAAAAATAAATTAAAAAAAATAAATAAATAAAAATAAATGGGGAAGTGAAAATCCACAAGAGTTTGGCAGAAATCGGGGCCACAAGTTATCTGAGGCTCTCTGTTGCAGGAGAGGTGAGACCAAGAGATCTTCATGTATTATTATTTTGGTGTGACAGATTGTAGGTAAATTTTTAAAAAAATAAAATCAAATAGCAAAATAAAATCAAATCAATGTGTGAAACTTTCAGTCATATATTTTGAATCTGTAAGAGATTCTGTTTAGCAACTTTGGAAGGTTCCATGAAGTATCCTTAAGCTAACTATTCCAATCTAAAGAACCAAAAGCCCATGTTTGTAGAATGAAAAATTAAATGCAGTAGCCTCACCTAAAATGATCTCAAGAGGTTCTGAAGGGCCAAGCTATGTTGAAATTCAAGAAATTGCTGCAGAAATTTTGACTTTTCCCTATTAGTGCAGTTGTTTGTGCAATTAGCTAAATGATCCAAAATTAAGGTCCCACAGTTGTACTAGAGATGTAAAGAAAACAGCATGAGGTCAATGACTGGGCTGACAAAAATAAATATAATCAATTTAGGACACAGGAAGATCTATCCGAGAAATATTATAAAATTAATTATTGGATTTGGCCATCAGAGATGTTGACAAAGCAAAAACTTACCACAGAATAATCTTTCCTTCTTTCTGGTGAATTTCCCAAGGCAGATATTTGATTGTTTGCTTTCTATCTTCTTGCCTTATAAGAAAAAAAAATAAGTAAATTGTTTTATTTATACTCTAATTAGACATATATAAATATAACACCTGATTTAAATGATTACGATCATTTCAATTCTCTGAAGATACTTCTGTAACTTCAATTTATTTCTTGCTTCCATGTTTCCCAGAAGGCACAGGAAAGAAAAGAAAAAAAAATAGATACTGGACTTCTTGACTATTTTTTTTTAATTTGCATTGAAAGACACCATTGACAGAATTAAAAGGCACCCCATAGAATGCGATACAATATTTGTAAATCCTATCACTGATAAGGAATTAATATCCAGAAGATAAAGAAAACTCCTCTCAACAACAAAAAACACAAACAACTCAATTTAAAAATGGGTGAAGGGGAATTCTTGGGTGGCTCAGTTGGTTAAGCATCTGCCTTTGGCCTGCGTCCTGGAAGGTCCTGGGATTGAGTCCTGGGCTCTTTGCTCAGTGTGGAGCCTGCTTCTCCCTCTCCCTCTGTCTGCCATTCCTGCTGCTTATTTGCTCTCTCTCTCTCTCTGTCAAATAATAAAATATTTTAAAAAATAATAAAAATGGGGAAAGAACTTGAATAGATATTTCTCCAAAGAAGGTATACAAATGGCCAATAAGCATGTGAAAGATGTCCAAAGTATGGATTATTAGGGAAATGTAAGTCAAAACTACAATACCACCTCATACCCATTAGGATGGCTACTATCAAGGAAAAAGGAAGAAACTAACAAATGTTAGCAAGATAGGGAGAAACTGAAGTAGTTGTGCACTGTTGGTAGGGACACAAGATGACACTGCTGCTGTGGGAACCAGTGTTGTCATGCCCCCAAAAGTATTAACAGAATGACAGTATAATCTAGCAATTCCACTCTTAAGTATATGCCCAAAAGTAGTGAAAAGAGGGCCTTGAAGAGACATTTGTACACCCATGTTCAGAGCAGCATTGTTCACGATAACTTAAATGTGGAAGCCATCAACAGATGAAAATATGGCATATATAAAATTCATCCTTAAAAAGGAAGAAAATTCTGACATATGCTACAAAATGGATGAAACTTGAGAACTTTATGCTAATTTAAATAAGTCAGACCCAAGAAGACAAATAATATATAATTCTGCTAAATGGGATACTTAAGAGTATTCAAACTCATAAAGACAAAAAGGAAAATAGTAGTTTGCCAGATGCTGGCAGGGAAAGAGGTAAGAGGAGATGTTGTTTAATGTGCATAAAATTCCAAACTGACAAGATGAAAAGAACTCTGGGATGGGTGGTAATAATGGCAGCATATTATGAATGTATCTAATTCCACAGAATTGCACACTGAAGAAGTGTTAAGATGGGGGCTCCTGGGTGGCTTAGTGGGTTAAAGCCTCTGCCTTCAGCTCAGGTCATGATCTCAGGGTCCTGGGATCGAGCCCTGCATCGGGCTCTCTGTTCAGCAGGGAGCCTGCTTCCCCCCTCCCTCTGTCTGTCTCTCTGCTTACTTGTGATATCTCTGTGTCAAATAAATAAATAAAATCTTAAAAAAAAAAGTGTTAAGATGGTACCTATTGTTTCAATAAAAAATTGGAAAAAGGAGAACTTACTGAAATATTAAAAAGTTTAAAGGGCAATTGGGTTAGAAATATTAAATGTAAAAGCCAACATCAAGGAAACAAGACAAATAGACAATAAAGAAAATCAACAAATATCAAATGTATTGAATTATGGTATATCAACAATTTGATAAAGACTAATTAAATTCATAAATAAATGTTATCCAGAAAAGATAACAGATTTCCATTATTAGGAATTAAAAGAGTCATCAAACCATATCTTACAAAAGTAAAAATTAATAAATCTGTATAATACATTCAAGAATATGAATGAGAAGGAAAACATTATTTAAAACCATAAATCATACCAAAAAGAAAAGAGAGAAAAGAAAATGAAACCACAAATAGAAATCACAGACAATTCTATATCAATAAGGTAAACGTAATTCAATTCAAAAGTAAAAAACCACTAGACAAACAAAACTCTTCAGTAACAAATTGTGCCAAGTATGTAAGCAAAGAGATAAATCAAACTTACAGAAATATCTTTAGAGAACAGAAAAGGTAGAATGCACTTTCAAATAATTTTTTAAATGATTTTATTTATTTATTCAAGAGACATGGAGACAGAGTCAGAGGTAGAAACAGGCTGCCCATGGAGCAGGGAGCCCAATGTAGGACTCGATCCCAGTACCCCAGAATCATGACGTGAGTTGAAGGCAGTGGCTTAACCAACTGAACCATCCAGGCAACCTGTGGTTTTTAAGCTAGAGAAAATTTACAATCCAAATTTGACAGTGGGGGGGCACCTGGGTGGCTCAGTTGGTTAAATCTCTGCCTTCGGCTCAGGTCGTGATCCCAGGTTCCTGGGATCAAGCCCCACATTAGGCTCTCTGCTCAGCAGGGAGCCTGCTTCTCCGTGTCTATCTGCCTGCCTCTTTGCCTACTTCTGCCTACTTGTGATTTCTCTGTCAAATAAATAAATAAATAAATAATCTTAAAAAAAAAATTGACAGTGGGGTGCCTGACCAGCTCAGTCAGTAGAGCATGCTGCTCCGGATCTGGGGTTATGGGTTCAAGCCCCATGTTGAATGTAGAGATTACTTAAATAAATAAACTTTTTAAAAAATTAATAATGGCTAAGTAAATCATAGATGGGACTATAAAAAATACCATTGGGCTTCAGATAGGGACTGCAGAACCTGTAGATAGCTTGGTTAGTGTTGATGTCTTAACATACTGTCTTCCTACACATGAGTATGGGATGTGTTTTCATTTATTTATGTCTTCTTTAATTTCAGCAAAGTTTTGTAGTTTTGATTTAGATTTTAGTTAGATTTGATTGTGAAAGTCTTCTGCCTCCTTAGTTAAGTTACTTACTAAGTATTTTATTTTTTTGATGTTGGTTCCTTTTCAGATTGTTCATTCTAGTGTATAAAAATAACAACTGATTTAATGCATTGAATTTATATCCTGTTACACTGCTGAATTTATTAGTTCTAACAATTTTTTTGTTGAATGTTTAGGATTTTCCACACATAACTTTGCATCTTCTCTGAACAGAGATGATTTGACTTCTTTTCCAGTTTGAATTCCTTTTTTTTTTTTAAATTCTAACTGCTATATTAGAATTTCCAGTACTACATAGCAAAGAACTGGCAAAAGTGAGCATCCATGAATTTTGTTGAAAACTTAACTGTAAGTCTCCTTTGGAGTTAATCTGTCCTTTTTTCTGGTTTCTTTTAGAAGTTATCCTTTCTGAGGTGCCAGGGTGGCTCAGTCAGTTAAGCATCTGCCTTCTATTCAGGTCATGATTGCAGTGTCCTGGGATTAAAACCCTAATTGGACTCCCTGCTCAGCGGGGAGTCTGTTTGTCCTTCTCCTTTGCCCTTTCCCCAACTTGTGTGTTCATGTTCACTCCCTCTCTTACTCAAATAAATAAATAAATAAAAATTTTTAAAAAGGTATCCTTTCTTTATCTTTGGCTAAGCACAATTTTACTTTCAGGCAATTAGTTCAGTTTTCTTTTTGTTTAATAAAAGGAAGTGTTGCTGAACATCTTCAATACCATGGTTTAATAACTTTCATCAGTTTTAGAAACTTCCTGGCCAGGATCATTTCAAATATACAGCTTTGACCTGTATTTTCCCTCTTTTTCTCTGACTCCAATTACATGCAGTAAAATTTGCGCACATATTCTGTGACTCTTCCTTAAGATTTCTCATTCTCATTTTTCTCAATTCTTCAGTCTGAACAATTTCTACTGATTTATAGTTTTGAGTTCACTAGTCCTTTCTCCTGTTGTGTGTAATATGCTATTAAGCCTATATTTTGAACTGTATGTCTGGATATTTGTTTTTCCATGTCCGGGATTTATTTTTTTATTTTTTTAATAAGCAAGGCTCTGATATATTTTAAAATATACTTTGAAAGATATTAATACTATTTTAAAACTCAGACTTGATAAACCTATGATATGGATCATCTCTGTGTCTGATTCTATTCTCTCTCTCTCTCTCTTTTGCATTCTCTACCTTTTCTTACCTTTGGTTCTTAATCATTTGGTCCTATCCTTTGTTATCCTCATATTTGATATTAATTGTATGCATGACACCAATTACAAAGAGAGATTAAAGATAGTAAGTTGTATTTAAGATGCTGTTGTCACCTAACCAATAGAATAAGATCACCTTATCAAATAGATGCTGTGCCATTTGGATCTAGCTGTGTTTGAAGAAATAAATGCATTATGCACTATGTATTTTGCCATTTTAACACTTTTTTTTTTCACAAGCAAACATGAAATGTATAAATAACAGATGTAAATATCTCATTCTTGTCTTTGCTACTAAATTTTGGCTTTGATAATGTGATTCTACTCACTTGCTTCTATTTTTTTGTCATTAGAAGTGCTTTGTGCCTCCATGTTAAAGAAGGAAAGTAGTTAATTTTTCCTGCTTTTTAAGTTATTATTGAAATACCCTCTAAAATAAAGTCTTCTAAAAGCCTTAAATTATTCAAAGATCTGCTTAATTTTTTTGAAGCAGGAGAGATGTAGGCAAGAAAATGTTTTCAACAAGTCAATTTAAATAAAGGGTTTCAAAGAGTACCCCAGGTGGCAAAGTCATGGCCGCCATTAATCTGTCGGAAATTATAACTACAACTTAGAAAACAGGATGAGTCATTGGGGATTGCCTGGAAGAGAAAATTGTAGGATACTTAATTTAGCAACTCTGATTCACTACACTGAAATAAGTAACAGGATTGATATGATGAGGCATCCTTAGTTGCTCCCACACCATCCCACAGGTGGTAGTTGAAATGCCTATTTGCAATATCTTCTTGAAAATCCTTTTCCCATTCCTCTTTTCCATACCAAGTCCCATCATGTGCACGCACACACACACACACACACACACACACAGAAAGCAAAAAGAAAAGAAATGAAATCTGTAAATGGTAGAAAGAATAATAGTATATTTTGAGGACTTTTTAGAGACTTCAGCATAAATGTACACGGTGACTCCAAATAGAAAAGTGGGGGAGAGAGTTTTGATAGAAGACGTATACATGGAAGAGATATCAACAGCAAAAATGCACTGTGAATATCACCTCCAAAAACTGGAAACAATAAAATAAACAAGTAATACTGTGTTAATTATACTTATGACCTGGAATATTGAGAGAGATATAAATTGATCCTTAGTAGATGAAGACAATGAGCTAATAAAATTTCATCCAATTAAATCAGGTGCTGCATAAGTTGCCATAACAATCTAGTGCAGATTAGAACACAGCAAAAATGGACTTGGATAAATTTGCCTCCAGTTTCTAATGGGGACTATGTTTTAAGAAGAAAAATACATTAGCTTTGGGAAAAAAAAGTTGAATAATGCAATATATACTTAGCTTCTTTTTATGATTCCTTGAAAATGAGAATTCTCACTGAGATTTGACAGAGTGCCATTGTGGAAATTCTGATAATGTGAATATAAAAACTAATCTGGACATATTTTTCTTTTATGTATGTATGTTTATAAGCAGCCTAGAATTTTCTTGTGTCTTCTCATTTAACTGTGTCTTCCCTCTCTTAAATTTCCAACTTCAGCTGAATACACTCCAAATGCTGTTCCAACTAACTGCCAATTGTTTTTAATTTTTTACTGTTGATAAAGAATTTTTTTAATTTTAGTATGGAATTTATGTACTTATCAAATATTTGTTCCATGCATATGACACGTTAGGCATCTATTTTATGATATTTTGCATGTATCAATGTATATATATAATGTCTTGTTTATCAGAGTGTACAATCTTTGATAAAAGACATAATCACTCAGAAATTTTGCAAATATTCCCTTCATATACTATGCTTATATAAGGCTTATTATTAAAGAGGCACTTATCAGTACTTATTAGTGATCAATGATGAATACTGAAATGTGAACAAAGTTATTATTAATTTTTTTTGCCTGTTTTGGAAATGACCATGAAATAATTCTCACCTACTGAGTGATAAATCAATAAAGCAAAATTTTCTCCTTTAAATAAAATAAAAAAAAAAATACAGTATGGGGGCGCCTGGGTGGCTCAGTGGGTTGGGCTGCTGCCTTCGGCTCAGGTCATGGTCTCGGGGTCCTGGGATCAAGCCCAGCATTGGGCTCTCTGCTTGGCTGGGAGCCTGCTTCTCCTTCTCTTTCTGCCTACCTCTCTGCCTACTTGTGATCTCTCTCTGCCAAATAAATAAATAAAATCCTTAAAAAAAAAAAAGAAAAAAAATAATCAGTATGTTAAAATTATGCAAAATCGTAATGAAGAAAAAAGCAAATAAATCCATGTAATTAAAAAAAAAATGTGTGTAGCATTATGTGGCCTAATGCCCTTTCTTTAAATGCAGAAAGAAAAACCAGGTTAGGAGAAATGCCTGGAGAAAAATCTGGCCCCAAATCCAAGTCCCCATGAGGTTTCTCTTGTATCTGTTTCTTTCCAATTTTCATTCCAATAGCCACCAGGGAATTTCACACAGCAGGTGTATCAAGCAAAGATAATTCAAGAAAGGGAGGGGAAAACAGCTGAGAGGGGACAGCAGGTAGAAAGAAATTCTGGGAACACTCACTTTGATACTTGCCTTATCATGAATTTATCGAACTTTCTAAACCTTGGGTTATTATTGTATTTTGCAGATATATTATATGTACAACTAATTCTTATTCTATTTCCACCCTCAAAGAAAACTCTAAAAATTGCCTGTTTTTATAGAATGTGTCTATGCATTAATTTTTGGGGCAGTATGGAAGCCTGAATTACTTAACAAAAACTATTTAACATTTGCTAGAAAAATATGATTGTATGTATTTACAAAATCTTTTTAAAAAGGTTAATGGATAATTGAAATCTATGAACTACATATCTATGAACCAAATCTATGAACCAAAAAACAATGTTCTTCTGAAAGAAAATAAATTAGATAATTGAAATCTATGAACTACATATCTATGAACCAAATCTATGAACCAAAAAACAATGTTCTTCTGAAAGAAAATAAATTTTGTTTTTTTATAGGACACCAGGTTATTTCACATTTTTAAATAATACATTTTCACTATGATGTTGATTTTGGTTCCCATATAGAATTTTCTTAAAAAGTAATCTAATGTGTATATAATGCATTTTGTGGCAGTTATATTAATAATTTATAATAAATTAACTCTTATATTCTCCAAGTTTTATTTTTAATATATTTTTATTTGAGTTTCAGTTGGAATTCAAGTTGAGGTGGAAATACAAAGATCAAGAGTCCAGTGTCTTGCCCTAAAGAAATACAAAATCAGTTGGGGGCGTTGGGTTAGCCTGGTGTTAGATGAGAATTTGAAGAGCTTTAGGGTGAAAAGGAAGGTATCCAAGTTTGAGAAAGATAATCCTTACAGTTTGTCTCTAATATTGAGTGAGCTGTGGCAGTTTATAGTCTGCAAGGAATTGGTCCATTTCTTCCAAGCTGTTGAATTTAATTGTAAATTTGTTTGTAGTATTCCCTATTATTCTTTAAATAGCTGCAGGATCTGTACTGATTTCTACTGTTTCATTCCTGGTATTGGTGATTTGTGTTTTATTTTTCATTTTTTTAATCTTTGTCAGTCTTACTAAATGTTAACCAATTTTACTGATTTTTCAGAAGATCAATTTTGGTTACTTTCTGGCTTCAGTTTTATTGATTTCTATTATCTATTATAGATATATTATTATCTATCTATTATTATATATCTATTATTTCCTTCCTTCTTATTGTGGGTTTATTTTACTCTTTGGTTTCTAGATTTTTGAAGAGCATGGGTTATTGATTTGAGTCATTTCTCTCTTCATGTATACAGGTGTTGCCAGAAAAATTCTAACAAAAATAAAACATAAAATTTTTAAATTATATTTTTAGTTTTTTTAATTTCAATGTATATTTTAATCTCCTTTGAGACTTATTTTTTGATCTAGAGGTTATTTATTACTACGATAAAGCATTTGGAGAACTTTCTGTTATTGATTTATAGTTTGACTTATTCCATTATGTTTAGGGAACATACTCTGCATAATTTTGATTCTTTTAAATCTGCTGAGTTTTGTTTTATGGCCAAAGATGTGGCCTATCTTAATGAAGTTCCTTGGGCATTTAAAATAAATGTGCACATCTGTGGGATTATGACTGAACGCCTCTAAGTCAGAATCCCGCCCAGGCGGAACGATACGGCAGCAACGCGGCGCCTCGGTTGGCCTCGGATAGCCGGTCCCCCGCCGTCCCCGCCAGCGGGCGGCTGCGCGCGCCCCGCATGGCATGGCGTGCCCCACCGCGCATTGGGACCGGGGTCCGGTACGGAGAGCCCCTCGTCCCGGGAAACGGGGCGCGGCCGGAAAGGGGGCCGCCCCCTCGCCCGTCACGCAACGCACGTTCGTGGGGAACCTGGTGCTAAACCATTCGTAGACGACCTGCTTCTGGGTCGGGGTTTCCTACGTAGCAGAGCAGCTCCCTCGCTGCGATCTATTGAAAGTCAGCCCTCGACACAAGGGTTTGTAAGAAAAAAAGAAAAATAAAAAATAAAATAAAATAAAAAATAAAATAAAATAAATGTGCACTCTTCTTAATCTTTAATGTATGCCAATTAGATGTATTTTTTTTTTTTTTTTTTTTTTTTTTTTTGGTGTTTAGTTCTTCAGTATCATTACTGATTTTCCTCCCAGTAGATTTAGCAGTCTGAGAATAAGATATTGAAATCATAACCCTAATTTAGGATTGTCTATTTCTTATTTTTGACCTATCAGTTTTAAATGTATTATAGAGTCTATAGTTTGGTGCATATAGACTTATAATTGTTATGTCTTCCTGGCGGATTTTTCCTTTCATTCTTATGTTATATGTCTTTCTGTCTGTAGTAATTTTCTCTGCTTTAAGGTTTACCTTGTCTAATAATCTAGCCACTTCTGCTTTTTAAAGAATAGATGCCTGCATGGCATATCTTTTTCTAAGTTTTTGTTTTCAACCTATCTATATCATTTTTAAAAATTATTTATTTGAACAGAGAGAGAGAGCACAAGGGAGAGCACAAGAGCACAGAGGGAGAGAGAAAGCCAGCCCCCTGTTGACCTGAGTGTCCAATGTGAGTCTTGATTCCAGGACCATGGGATCATGACCTGAGCCAAAGGCAGCTGCTTAAGCGACTATGCCACCCAGGCACTCCTATATCATAGTATTTGAAGTCAGTTTTTTACAGATATAAGATTGGTGGGTTCTGTTCTTTCTTATCCAACATGCAAACCTTCATCAAATAATTGGTATACTATGATGCTTTATATTTAAGATAATTATTGACATATTAGGGCTTAAATTTGTTGTCTTATTTTTGTTTTCTGCTTCTCATTCCTCCATTTATCTCTTCTTAACTTTTTATGGGTTTTGAATATTTTTTAGGATTTCATCTTTATTTTTATAGCACCTCTGAATATTAAATTTTGTATGGCTTTTCTTAGTAGCTGCGGTAAATATTATGATATACAAATGTAACTTATAACAACCTACTGGTATTGATCTATTATCACTGTGAAAGAAGTATAGAAACTTAACTTCCACTTAGATTCCTTTGTATTCCAACTTTAAAATTCAATAGACTCAACTATAGAGAACAAACTGAGGGCTGCTGAAGGAGAGGTGGGCAAGGGATGGGGTAAATGTGTGATGGGGATTAAGAAGGACGTTTGTTGTGAGGAGCACTGGGTGTTATATATAAGGAATGAATCACTGAATTCTACTCCTGAATCTAAAATTACATTGTTTGTTAACTAAAATTTAAAGAAAAACCTGAAACAATAAATAAATAAATAAAATACAATTCCCTAAAATATTCTCTTTATATATGTCAAGTACCGCACCTTGTGGTGGTATAATTTTTGCTTCAATCTTCAACTTTTTTGACTTTTAATTTTTTATTTTTTATAAACATATATTTTTATCCCCAGGGGTATAGGTCTGTGAATCACCAGGTTTACACACTTCACAGCACTCACCAAAGCACATACCCTCCCCAATGTCCATAATCCCACCCCCTTCTCCCAAACCCCTCCCCCCAGCAACCCTCAGTTTGTTTTGTGAGATTAAGAGTCACTTATGGTTTGTCTCCCTCCAATAAAACTAACAAGAGGGGCACTTTGGTGGCTCAGTCAGTTAAGTGTCTGCTTTTGGCTTAGGTCACGATCCCAGAGTCCTGGGATCAAGTCCCGCATTGTCTCTCTGCTCAGCTGGAAGCCTGCTTCTCCCTCTCCTGTGCCCCCTGCTTGTGTGCTCTCTCACTCTCTCTCTCTCAAATAAATAAAATATTTTTAAAAATAAAACTAACAAGAATTAGAATATTATATTTACCATTCTAATTATCTTCTCTTTTGAATTTCTAAAATTGCTTCTTTTATTTTTTGTCTGGAGAATTTATTTTAGCCACTTATGGACAGACTTACTAGATATTCAAGAAGACACACACAAAAAATGGAAATATATTCCATGTTCATGGATTGGAAGAATTAATATTATTAAAACTTCCATACTGTCCAAAGCAATCTACATAGTTAATGCACTCTCTATCAAAATTCCAATATCACTTTTCATAGAAACAAAACAGCCTTAAAATTTGTATGAAACCCCAAAAGACTCTGAATAGCCAAAGTAATCTTGAGAAGGTTGGAGATATTATACTCCCTGATTTCAAACTGTAGTACAAAGATATAGTAATCAAAAAAATATGGTATTGACATAAGAACAAATAGATCAATGGAACCAAGTAGAAAGTCCAGAAATAAACCCGCACATATACAACCAATTGATTTATGACAAAGATATCAGGAATATACACTGGGAAAAAGTCTTTTCAATAAACCGTATTGGGAAAACTTGACAGCCACATGCCAAAGAATGAAACTGAACACTGTCTTACACCACATACAAAAATTAACTCAAAATGTAACTATATATATATATATACACATACATATATATGTATGTATATATATACATATATATACATTTGTTTTTGAGACCAAAAACAAAGAGAATAGAAGCAAAAACTGGGAAGTGACATTATATTAAACTAATAAGCTTTTTCACAGCAAAGGAAACCATCAACAAAACAAAAAGGTAATATACAAAATGGAAGAAATTTGCAAATTGTATATATAATAAGAAGTTCATATCTGAAATACATAAAGAACTTATACAACTCAACTGCAAAAAACCCAAACAGTCTAATTAAAAATGGGCAAAAGATCTAAATAGACATTTTCCCAAAAGAGACATACAGATGGTCAACAGGTACATGAAATGGTGCTCAATATCACTAATAATCAAGGAAATGTAAAATCAAAATGTAATCAAAATAAAAAATGTAAATCAAAACCCCAATAAGATATCACCTCACCGCTATGAGAGTGGATGTTATCACTAAAAGACAAGAAACAATAAGTGTTGTCAAGGATGTAGAAAAAAGGGAACAGTCGTGCACTGTTTGTGCAAATGTTAATTGGTGTGGCCACTAAAGAAAACTTTTATGGAGAGTCCTCAGAAAATAAAAAATTAAAAAAAAATAACTACCATATGATCACACCAATTCCACTTCTGGGTATTTATCTGAAGAAAATGAAAATATAAACCCAAAGAGATATATGCTTTCCTATATTCATTATAGCATTATTTTCAATAGGAGAGATGCAGAAGCAACTTAAGTGTCCATCAATAGATGAATGGATAGAGATGTGAGATAGATATATCATACATGTATTATATATATAGAATGAAATATTATTTATCCATAAAGACAGAACGAAATCTTGCCCTTTGAGGGAACATGGATGCATCCAGAGAACATTATGCTAAGTGAAACATGAAATAAGTTAACATTAAATAAGTTAGAGAAGACAAATACTATATAATTTCACTTTTATATGGAATTTAAAACAACAAACTCATGGATAGAGAAAAAATTGGTGGTTGCTGAAGACAGGGCAGGGAAGTGTGGGTGAAGTGCATAAAGAGTGTTAAAATGTACAAATTTCCAACTAATAGAATAAATAGGTCATGGGGCTATAATGTACAACATGGTGAATATAGTTAATAATACTGTATTGTATATTTGAAAGTTGCTAAGAGAGTAGATCTTAAAAGTTCTCACTGCTAGAAGAAAAACTTATAGCAAGGTATGGTGACTTATTGTGATAATTTTGCAATATATACAAGTATTGAATCATTAAGTTGTACACCTGAAACCAATATGTAATATATCAATTATATCTTTTAAAAAGAGACAGACTTGCTAAGGATATTTGTTTTTCTTGTTTTCCTTTGTTAAAAATATTTTTTATTGCTTAATCATTCCTGAAATATATTTTGACACTATATATAATTTGTGATGGACCGTTCTTTTCTTTCCATACCTGAAAAAATGTTATGTGACCTTCTGTCCTCCAGGCTTTAAATGAGAAATTCATTCTCATTCAATATAGCTTGTCATTCAAACAGACAGTGAATTTCCCAAGTAACTAATGTGCCATTTCTCTCTATCTGTTGTCTCCCCACCCCCACCCTGATGACACTAGGAAAAGGAGGGAAATGGAATGCCAACTAGCTCTGCCTCTCAGCACTTTTTTCTGCCTCAATGATGCCAGGTGTGAGAGGAGGCTCATTAAATCACTTGATCTCACTAATACAGAAGAGGATAGAACCCTACTTCCCACTACTTCATTCAGTCTCTCTTTTGTCATGTTGGTGTGGAGGTTCAGGCCCTTAATGGGCCTTGATGACACCAGAGGTAGGAGGAAGCGATGTGCTTATTACCTCTGACATGCAGCATCTTGTTTGGTCTTTTTGATGTTGGGTTTTTGTAAAGGCTGAGTTCCTCACAAGCTCCACTAATTCCATATGTATGCACAGGGGACAGGAGTGAAGACTTCTGGAGATGGCCTCATTAAACCTCACCATTTCTAGATAGAAGAGAAGGATCAGAGCACCATGTAGTTCTGACAGGTAGGGGATGGAAGATCAATTGCCCACAAGGTCCCACAAAAATCATCTGACTGGGAAATTGGAGCATCACTTGCTTCTGTGAGAAAGAGGGATTGATTGAAAGATCAACTCCCCACTTGGCTCTCCGAATTCTTACAGGAGACAATGCAGCTTTTCTGTAGGTGTTGGCTGGAATAAAGCAGGTATCAGAAGATTATCTGTTGTTAGGGTCTTGGAGGAGACTTTTCTCAGAGTGCCTTTTGTCTATGCCTGTGGTTTTATTTTGGAGACTATTGCAACACCCTGTCTGGGATACATGGGAGCTATTAACAAAATCCAGTAAAATCCAATAAAAAACCCAACAAGAAAAGATCCAAGATCCCTTCCATGGTCCAATTTCTTCTTTCCACCTTTCAGAGTCTCCCTATGCTTGTTGGTGTGTGTAAAAGCTAAAGATTTTTTTCATTGTAAAAGGTAGAACATGGGAGGAGTGTGGATCCTCCTTCTTGATGGACTGGAAGTCTCCAACACCATTTTTCTACTGTTAATTATACATTGTTTTAGGTTCCCCCACTTCTGATATCCTCAGTCCCATTTTTTAGCCTCCTATTGACATGAACATGAATCAACAAACAGATTATACATACCTCAAATATATTTTCATATGGATAGATACCTTAAAATATATACTTGCATTCTGTGTGTTTTGTGTGTGTGTTTAGTACATTTACGTTAATGATAATGTGTTATGTAGATCATTGGGCTTTTAGTTTACTCATTCACAATTAATTTTGAAAATATTGTATGAATCAATGACTAAAATTCTTTTATTGCTGTATAACACAGCAGAAGAGGAAAAATGTGCTTTATTTATACATTGAAAATTGATATTCAATATGTATTTGATTTTTTCTTATTTAAATAAGAATATCCTTATAAATATTCCTTATAAATATTTATAAATATTTATATCCTTATATCCTTATAAATATTCTTATAAATATTCCCTTGAGTATTATTCTGAGTATGTTTCTGGATATAGAAGTGAAATTGGTGGGCTGTGGGACATGTATATATGCAATTTTATAGGATACGGTAGCATTTTTCTTCAAAGGAGTGGGTGGTTACACTCTGGTCACGTGCTTTTGCCAGACTTTTTGGTTTATGCTTAATTTTAATAATCTAAAGGCTGTATCCTTTTAAAATTTGCATTTTTCTGATTTCTAGTGGATGGGTCAACTTTTTATGCACAAATCATTAAGTTGTCTTGGTGTACACAACCATTTTATATGTAACTTTCCCATTTTCCTTTTCATGTGAGAGGCATATTTGTTTGTTGTAGTTAATGGGTTCCAGGAGGTTTCTGTGTGTGTGTAAATATAACCTCAGTATATGAATATAGTGTATTTCCCCTGGTCTATCATCTGCTTTATATACTTGTTTATAATGTCTCCTTCTTTCAATGTCTTTGTCTTTTTTTTTATAATTTGCATAAGTTTTTATTGAAGTACAATATATTACATACAAATTGTTTTCTCATATAGAGTCAGGTCATTATTTTCCCATTGTCATATAGTTTTTATTGTATGACTACAGTACAACTATTTTTATATTACTATTAATGTTTGTCAAAAGTTTTGGGGATTTTTAATATTGTTTCTACAAACTGTCTTGGACATACTTTTCCAAAGTGATTTTATTACACACTCTATTATTAGTGTATCAGAGTCTGTGTGTGTAAATATTCCAAGTATTCTAAGGTTCTCACTATTATATCTTAAAATAAATCCTACCTTGTTAAAACTTTTGTTTTTTCTATAAGCTTTGTTAATTTTGGTTTAGTAGGATTTTTGTTTAGGATATCTGCATCTACATTCAAGATGGAATATAATAAATATCTATATTATATATAGATATTAAATATAGTGGCTAGTACATTTCTTTCTTGAGTTTGATATCAAGTTAATAACTTCAAAAGTATTTTATTGATCTTCATTTTTCTATCCTATTTCTAGCCCTTGAATGTTGGGCAGAATTAACATAAAATATTTTGGGACAAGTTTATATTTTGAATTATCTTAGTGAGGAATTTTATTAATTCTCTTTTTTTAATAAATGAGAAACATTAAATTTATCTTTCCCCCATATTTTCCTAGAAAATTGTCCATTTTATCTAAGTTTTTAAAATTTAAGGTATGAATTTCTTAGAGAAAAAATCTTAAATGAAGAGATAATAGAGCCCTTAAATAAATGGGTGTTCTAGAATAGAAGAGCATTTGTTTGCATAGAGTGGAAATGTGATTTCACATTATTCATGGACTAATACTGGAATTTATTAATGGAGATTTGAATATATAATTGTCATTTACCAATACCATTTCTAAAACACATGGCAGACTAGCACTTTTGTGATTTATAGATTTGAATGTTTTGTTTCCGCAAGCTAAATATAAGTTGATATTTGATCAAAGTGTATCTGGGATTGCAATTAGATCTGTGTGGAAAATGAGAGAATTATGCAGATATAAATAAGAGCATTTCAATATGAATAAAATTACAAAGGCAGGTTTGCATTGATAAATCATAATCATTTCCAGCATTTGACATGCCGGAGTCATCTCTTACTGGGCTGCTATCCCAAATAAGCATTCTTAGAAAAAGAAAGGAATGGTTATTTCCTGAATACACACACACACGGTGGGGGGGGGGGGAGTCAGTGATCTAAGACATTATTTAAGAAAAATTACATTAGAGGTTTGTGATGAAAGTTAAAATTCTGCCTGTGAAAAAATACTAATTAAAAAATACTGAAAATGAGACAAGTCTTCCTCAATGAACGGAAGAAAAATCTAGGCTCTCTGTAACCTCTGAGCCCTTTTTTCTCATTTGAAAAATAATAATTTATGCTAAAAGATGTTTTTTATTTTAAATTTTGAAAATCTGTGACAATGAAATTATATTGAATCTAAAATATTTAAGATCAAAATATATTTGGACTTTCTAGAGGATTTTGCATTTGTAGAAGAAAGAAGTGAGTATTAGTACATAGGATTTCATGAAATAGGAGCTAGGGACACTGGCTGATAAAACATAGAATACTATAAAACTTCTGGGCTGTTGTGTACCTGAGTGGCTCAATTGGTTAAGCATCTGATGGACTCAGGTCATGGTCTCAGGGTTCTTGTGCTCTCTCTCTCCCTCAAATAAATAAAAAACAACTTCTGGGCTGCACAATGTGAACTACTACCACATATCTAATTCAAATTAACCTATCTGCCACGAACTGGTTCCCTGGTTGTATTAAAAGGTATTACTTTTCTTTCTTTTTTTTTTTTTTTCTTCTTTTTTTAGGCAGAGAGGGAGGAGGAAGCAGGTTCCCTGCTCAGCAGAGAGCCCCATGCGGGACTTGATCCCAGGACTCTGATATCATGACCTGAGCTGAGGGCAGAGGCTTAACCCACTGAGCCACCCAGGCAGCTCCAAAAGGTATTAATTTTTAACCTGAAATCAATGCCAGTTAGAAAACAATCCAGAGCATAGCTTAAAGTTGCATAACCTCACCATTTCCTATGTGCTCCCCCAAGTCTTTCATTCTTCCCTTCCTGACATTATCTTTCGTAATGGAATTACTGAATGCTCTGTCTTACAGTGTTGCACATCATGTAAACTATGAATCCAACTATGGCTACACAAAAAATGAGCAAAACCCCACCTCTGCCACCCATGTATAATTACCAAATTTCTGTGGTGTTCAAGGCAGTCCTATTTCATTTCCTAATTTATCTCATCCCAATTTGTAGGCTCTAAGTTTGTTTGAGGCTTTTAAGAGACCTCTTTTAGTTATTGAGATAACAACCAGACCAACGAGAAATCACTGAGAATATGGGAGATTTGCAAATAACCTTAAATGACTTGACAAAATAGACATTTTTAGAATGCACATCAAACACTGCTTAATGCATATTCTTTTCAAATGCATGTGGAACACTCATAAAAATAGACCACATTTTGGGCTATAAACATCAACAATTAGAAAATATTGAAATCATTCAAGTACTTCCTCTAATTTTATAGAAATTAAAGTAGAAATCAGTAATGAAAAGTTAATGAGAAAATGCCCAAATATGTGGAAACTAAGCAAACATAAGATAATCTGAGCCTAAGAAGTAGAAGAGAAATAAGATAATATTTTGAATTTTTATAGAGCAATGGAAATATGACATGATGGAATTTTGAAGTGAAGCCAAATGAGTTGGCAAAAAAGAAACTTATACCTACAAAAACACATATTAGAAAAATGGAAAGCTTAAAATCAACCTAGTTTTAACTAAGAAGTTAGAAAAATAACAACAAAATTATTTTAAAAATCTGGAAAGAAGAAAATAGTAGACATGAATTACAAATCAATGAAGTTTAATTTCTACTGCTGGCCATGTTACTGACCTTGCATCAAAAAGAAATAGGAGGGACGCCTGAGTGGCTCAGATGGTTAAGCAGCTGCCTTCGGCTGGGGTCGTGATCCCGGCATCCTGGGATCGAGTCCCACATCAGGCTCCTTGCTCCGCGGGGAGCCTGCTTCTCCCTCTGCCTCTGCCCGCCACTCTGTCTGCCTGTGCTCACTCTCGCTCTCTCTCTCTGACAAAATAAATAAAATATTTAAAAAAAAATAAAAGAAAGAAATAGGAAACTGGATGCTATACATGAAACTGCAATTTCCAGGCATTAGGATACAGCAAAGGATTATCATTATAAAATAAAATGCAATCAAATGAGGTCATGTTTATGATGCACTTGACAATTCTGTAAGTACATAAAGATGGGGAGACAGAACCAAGGAGAGCTCTTTACTATTGCACAAATGAGTAAAATAGATTAGAGTTTCAGGATGATGAGTTAGGTGGAATTTACAGGGAGTAATATGGGAGAGGAGAGAGCTATATGGAGAAACTTCTCCAGAAATTTATATAAAAGTTCCCTCGAATCTGTTACTAAAGAATTATCTGCAGATATGTTGTGTGAAATCCAGCAGACCAGGCAAAGTACTTCTGAGAGCTGTAAACTAAGGAATTCCAATCCACCAGAAAGGAGAGACCTCATGAAATGCCCAGGCCATTCAGTAGAGGCACCAGAGAGCTCATTCCTTAGTAGGAGAGCTATTGTACCCTAGAGTAAAGGCTAATTTACACCTGTCCTAACAGCTTAAAAATAAAGCTTACAATTATTGAGATGATTTATAAGTTAGTTAATTTTCTGCCAAAACAAATTTAATACATAAAATCACTCAACAAAATTTTAGTTACAGTTTTCAGCATCTAATACAAATTACTAAGCCTGAAAAGAAGCGGGAACATGACTCATAACCAAGAGAAATATCAGTCAGTAAAAACAAATGCAGAGAGGATAACATTGATGGATGGGCAAACAACAGTTCTAAAAGAACTATATAAACATATGTAAGGGTTTAGAGAAAAAAACAATATATTAAAAAGTCAAGTAGAACATTCAAAAACATCTATCACAAATGAAAAATGCAGTCTCTCAAATGAAAAAAAAAGTACTTGATAAAATTAATAGCAGATTAGACATTGCATAAGGAAAAAAGATATCTGAGTTTCAAGATATACAAATGGGGGGGTGCCTGAGGGGCTCAGTGGGTTAAGCCCCTGCCTTTGGCTTGGGTTGTGATCCCAGGGTCCTGCGATCGGGCCCCACATTGGAGTCTCTCTGCTCAGCGGGGAGCCTGCTCCCCCCACCCCCACTCTATCTCTCTGCCTGTCTCTCTGCCTACTTGTGATCTCTGTCTGTCAAATAAATAAATGAAATCTTTAAAATAATGTATAAATGGAAAATATCCAAATTGAATTGCAAAGAATAAAAAGAGTAAAAAATTAAACAGTTACCAGTGATCCCATTTTCAGGCAATAAATACGTATAAAATTTGAGTCGCAGTGGGAGTGTTAGAAAAAAATACACTTGAAATATTAACAATTTTTACCAAATTTGATGAAAATTAGAAATCCACAATTTAATGATCACCAAATGGATTAACTACAAAGAAAAACAGACCAAAGAATATCATAATCAAATTGTGTGAAAACAACTGAAGCCAACAAAAAAAGAAACACAATAGAAAGAGAGAGAGAGAGAGAGAAAAAAAGAATAAAAGAAAAAAAAAAGAATGAACAGTACTCTTAAAAGAAGCAAAGCAATCCAGAATATTATGGAACCACATGTGACTTTTTTGCCAGCACTTTTTTGGCTTTTCACCTCACAATTTAATATGACAGAACATATCCTTCAAAAATAAAAGTGAAATAAGGATATTTTTATTCAAACAGAAGTTTAGAGGAATTGGTAGTGGATCTGAACTACAAGAAATGAAACAAGAATTTCTTTAGGGGTGGGGTACCTGGATGGCTGTCAGTTAAGCAGTCAACTCTTGATTCAGCTCAGGTCATGATCTCAGGGACCTGGGACTGAGTCCTACATTGGGCTCCCTGCTCAATGGGTAGTCTGCTTCTTCTCTCTCTGCCCCCCCTGCTCTCTCACTCATCCCTCTCTCAAATAAATAAATAAAAATCTTAAAAAAAAAAAAAGAAGCCAAAGGCCATTTCTTTTAATAAACACAACATGATAAAAACCAACAAGACAATATTGTATATCTTCAAAATTATATATATCATGGTCTCTCCTTATCCATGGGGGTATATCTCAGGGCCCCCAGTGGATGTCTGAAACTGAAGATAGTACCAAATCCTACATATACTGTGTGTTTTTTTTTTTTTTTACCATACATACCTATGAAAAAGTTTAATTTATAAATTAGAGATAGTAAGATATTAACAATAACAAATAGTAAAATATGGCACATATAATAATCTATTGTAATAAAAGATACATAAATATCTTATTCTCTCAAAGTGTTTTATTATACTGTACTCACCCTTACTCTTCTGGTGATGTGAGATGATAAAATAAATGCCTATATGGTGAGATGAAATGAGGTGAATGACATAAGAATTGTGACATAGCATTAGGCTATGATTGACCTTCTGACCATATGTGAGAAGGGGGATCACCTGCTTCTAGACCACAGTTTACTGAGGGTAACCAAAACCACAGAAAGCAATGCTATTAGATAAGGGGGGGGACTACTTATCTGTAGACATATATATAGAGAGAGATATGTAAATATAAACATAAAATATATATTTATATAAATATATTCATAAACATATACAGATAAATATGTATATTTATATAAAAATATACATGTATCAAAATATATAATACATATAAATATGTAATATATTTTATATATATCTATACACTTTGAGATATTTGTGTCTCCATAAACACTGCAGATGTGAATTTCTGAACATTAATAAAGAAGCAGCAGCAGTTGGATAATAATGTTCCCCAAAATTGATGCATATTAAAATATTTTCTCTAATTTAGAACTATTCCTGTCTTTCAAAACCACTAGCTCTGCTACAGTAAAAGAAATTAAAAACCAGAGAATAATTGACTGGTTCTTAAAGACTATGACCTCCATAAATAAAATCTCCTGCCTAAGAAGGAGGAGCAAAGTACTGAAGTATTTATTAGTCTGGACAAAGGAGGATAATACAGGAATTCAATACACTGGCTTAATTACCAACATCTACACTGATTATTCCCCTCAGCCAACTCTGCCTCATTTCCTCCTGTCTACCATGATTTTCAGGGACATTACCCCAGGAACAGATGAAGCAAAGGAAGTGATGTAGATAGTGCTGGAGATTATGGAAAACAGTGAGCTGCACAGTGGGTCTAGAACATATAGGTTGCGCCACTGATGAGAGCTTGTATCTGTAGAAAGGGAATCCATTCTACTGAGCAGGAAGAGATGAATTAGGACACAAAGAGAGAGATGGTTAAAAAACATTCTAATGTCAGGGAATGATTGTTAAAATCCACCACAAAACAGATCCCAAAGAAGCTGATTTTTCTACCACCTGAGGAGACTGTGGATCAAGAAGGCACTGACTTTGGAAGCCACCTGCCAAACCTAAAACAATGCTGCCTTGGTCGGCCATGATCCATGCAAAAAAAGAGAAAAAGGATACATGCTGTGATCTCCTTCTAGCAGCTCAGTTTCAAATTATAGACTTGGGTTTATGCATCTCCAAACAAATCTGGGCCCCTGGCCACAAGAGAATCGTTAGAAATCCTAATTGCAGGTTTTAGCTTTAAAATTTGTCTTCAAAAGAAATCCTAGAAAGCACTTGAACTCAATGTTTAATGAAGCAATTTAAAGACCCTGGAAGCATCACCAAGGAATTCAACAACAAAAGTTTGCAAAAATTTTAGGGTCCATTTATATATTTGTTAGAGTGGACTGTAGTAGCACATAAAGGAAGTAGCTCCACACAATGGAAGTTATTTCTAGATTATGTAATAGACAGGAAGCTAAGTTTACAACAGATATCAATAACTATGTGTACATTAGTTCTGATAGAGACCTAAACATGTTAGTCTATAAACAATAGCTCAATATAATAGGAGACGTTTTACTTATTTTAACAGATCAGGATAGTTCTAGATTTATAGGAACTCTGCAATTTCCCATACGTGTGTCTTCTGGTCTTTCATGTGTTATTTCTATCTCAGCCAACTGAAAGAGAGAGAGAGATGGAGAAGCACATGTTGGAAAGATTTATGGGCTGGAAAGACCTGGGAGGTATAGAGCAGTTTTGCTCACAAAGTGTTGCTTAGAAATCACTGATTTGGCCACAAGGACTACAAAGGGGATTGGCACATTTGTTTTAGCAATGTGTGCAGAAAAAAAATGGAAATGGATTTCAATAAAGCTAGTAATCTCTGCCAAAATATAAAGAAGGATTTGTGCAGTTGGCCAGTTCAAGAACAGTTTAAATGGACAACGTGAAGGTTGCAGTGAATAGCTTAGGAAAGGCTGGAAATGCATAATTAGTAGGAAATATATGATTATAAATAAATTTACAGATGAACCTAGCAAAGAATATGGCTTTTGATGGGCACTATCATCAGCTAGAATTATAAAGCACTTAAAACTTATGGAAATTATTAAAGACTTAATCACAACTCATACAATTAAAAATCCACAATTACTAATGCTATAGTGAAATTTATAATACCCTACTCAGTGTTTTGTTTGAGCCTAAGGACAGTTTTCAGATGAATCTGGTTGGGTTAACTTCTGTTGGGTGAGGAGCCTAAGAAGGAGAAGATAAATGGCAGGCAGGACCTTGAGATCATGACCTGAGCTGAAATCAAGAGTTGGACACTCAAGGAACTAAGCCACATGGGCATGCCTAAAAGTTCCTCTAAAGAAATAAAGACTCTAAGAAACACTGAAGGGAAAAAAAAAGAAAAAGGCTGATTATATCCACTGTAGAAGCACTTCTTTACAATTATAAATGAAATTGTATGTTGGGGTCAACGTTTGAAAAGTAAAATTCTGCAGAAATTTTCTAAGATAATTCCACTACAAAAATATTATCTTATAGATATAGCTATATGTGATAAAAGATGACAAGATATTTTTATTATATCATCATTAATAGCAATAACTAAAAACAACCTAAAATATCCAACAGTATGGCATTAGCTCAAAAGATTATGGTAATAATGCAATGGAATTCTATGCAATAATAGCAATTATATAACAAAAAGCAGGTCTGTATGCACTAAAGTGGAAAGGTACGGAATACTGTGCACATATGATTCCATCATGTATCTATCTTTAGTGTTTTAGAGAAAATACATGCAAATATATCCAAATATATGCATGAAAACTATGGAGACAGTAAAAATATCAGTGGGTGCGGTGCGGGGGGATAGGCAGGAATGAATGGGTAAGGCACAGAGGATTTTTAGGGCAGTGAAAACACTCTGTATGATACAAAAATGTGTGATAGATAGCATATGATATAATAATGACAAAATGATAGGTGTCATTATACATTTGTTCAAATTCATAGAATATACAACACCAAGAGTAAGCTGTAAGGTAAACTGTGGGCTCTATGATTATGATGTGTCCAAGTGGGTTAATTGATTGTAACAAATGTACCACAGGGTAACAAATGTACCAAGGGATACTGCTAATGGGGAAAGCCATGCATATGGGAATTTAGATGGTTTATAGGACGTTTTTGTACCTACTTTTCAATGTTGTCCTGGCCCTTAAATGGCTCCAAAAAATTAAATCTTAATAATAAAAAATAAGTGTGTGCTATTTATATTAAAAATTAAAAATGTTAATTGAAACAGATTTTGGTGTATTTAACTGTAAAGTGTGTAGAACAGTCTTGTGATTGCCTTGAAAGGTGTTCTCTAAGACATTGGCTTTTCCTTCTTTCCTTTTTTTTTTCCTTTGAGAGAGAGAGACTATGGGGTGTGAAGGGGCAGAGGGAGAGAATGAGAGAGAGAGAGAGAGAGAGAATCTGAAGCAGGCTCCGTGCCCAGTGTGAAGCCCAACACAGGGCTCAAGCTCACCACCCTGAACTGAAATCATGAGTTGAATGTTTAACCGACTGAGCCACCTAGGCACTCCAGTTTTTCCTTATTTTCTAATGGAAATTGCTATATATAACTCTCTTCTTTCATTGCCACCTTTGGGTAAGCTATATTTTCATAAGAAAATATGTTTTCACAGAATTGTGTGAATTAGTCTCTTGTGATCTGTAAAATTTCTCTTGTCTTTATTTATTTTTTCTTTGTGTTTATTTCTATATCAAAATTTCTTACTGCATATTTTCAACTATTTGTCATTTTGCTTGTGATTTATTACTTTTATTGTTTTTTTAAGGACCTAAGCAGTTATATATTCTATTATACAGTTATGTATTTAAATTTACTAAATTTTTCTTCAATTTATATTAATTTCCTTTTGGTGCCATCAGTTTTGGTTTTATATTTTCCTTCACATTTTTAATCCAACTCTTAATTTGTTAATTTTCATGTTCTTATAAGTAACTATTTCATACTACAACTTTTCTTCAGGTACTGTAGTAGTTGTGCTCCATAGGTTTTCTATGTAGTATTTTCAATATTATTGTTTCCTTAGAATTCCTTTTTGATTTAAAACATTATTTAAGAGGGAAATAGAGCTCTATATTTTAAACATCCAAGTTGAAGAAAATTTTTTATTTTCTATTTTTTTATTTCCATTGTGGTCAGAGAATATGTTATATTATTTATACTATTGGGGTTTATTGAAGTTTCTTTTTGACTTGATATATTATTAGCTTATATAAATAGTCCTTGTAATCTTGAAGCAAAGTCTTTGTTTCTCTAATCAGAATAAGATGTTCTATATAAACCCATTACACTGCATTCTTTTTTGCTTTGGATTGTCAATAGTTTTTTGTTTTTTTTGTTGTTGTTGTTTGTTTGTTTTTTTCCTCTGCTTGATTTAACTTGACCCCAGAGGGGTTAAGAAAATTTAAAACTTGTGTTATTACTATCAGTTTTTTCTTGAATCTCCTGTAATGTGTTTCCTAACATTGCTGCTCATTTGTTGCATAGATATTTCTAATAGTAATATCTTTTGTCTTGAATCAAGTCTTTTGGTACTAGGAAATATCCATTTTAGATACTTTGGTGTGAATATGCTAGTAATTCATTGTGTTTCCATTTAAATACTGCTTTTATATATTGTCTTCTTCACCATTGCTCAACTTGTAATTTTTGCTTTTTTGATTATATTGTTTTAGGGTGTCTACCAAAGAATTGGGTTTTGCTCTTGGGTCTAATCTGAGAATCTTCATATTTTAATGGGTAAATGCTATGGACTGAATGTTGCATAGTCCCACCGCTCCCTCACCCGGATTTATATGTTGAAGCCTTAACCCCCAATGTGATGGTATTAGTGGGTAGAGGCTTTGGAAGGTAATTAGGTTTAGATGAAACTGAAGGTAGAATCCCGGTGATGGGATTACTGCCTTTTGGAAGAAACACCAGAGACTTAGCTCTCCTCTGTGAAAATGAAAGCAGAAGGCAGTCATCTGCAAGCCAGGAAGAGAGCCTTCACTAGGAACCCAGTCAGAATATCTTGATCTTAGACTTCTCAGCCTCCAAACTGTATGAAATAAATAACTATTTATTTATATATTTACTACTCAGTCTATATTATTTTGCTATAGCAGCTTGAGCAGACTAAAACTTTTTAAAATTGTATTTACTGATATGACAAACATGATTATTAGTTCTGTCATATTATTTTATATTATATTTTCAGTTTATATGCATATATGTGTACATGCATGAATGACTAATGAATCAAAACATAAAATATTTCCCATTTAGTCTCTCTTTTAAAATTTGTAACCTGTTCTGGTGATAATTTCTATGCGTATTTTTTACATTTATTTCATTATTTCCCTGTTTAGCTTATAGCCTTACATCATTAGTTTCCCCTTTTCGATCCTTTTATTTTACCACCCAATTTAGGAAGACAGTACCTTCTCTTCTTTTTATTCTTAATTATGCTTACTATTTGATTTGTCAGTTTTAAATATCATTGAATATTTACCTTTGCACCAATGAACAAGCTTTTTCTGCTATCCACTGATTCTGTCATTGTTGAGTCATACATTTTTTTCTTTAATTGTCAATTAAGTTCCTTTATGTATCTTACACTTTCACAATTGAGTAGAATTAGTGTAAAGTAAATGTCAATAAAATTAGACATGCTGTGTGGCCACTTAATCCTCAGTTTCCTCAGTGGTCAGATGGAGCACTCAGCTCCTTTAACGTGTTGACGTGAGGATTAAGTAAGGCTTCTGGAGAAGAAAATGGTCCAGCATTAGCAGGCTAAACAAATCTTAGTTTCTCATTCATTCTAAATTACTGATTATAAGCCCTAGTAGATTCACTTTATGAAGATTTATTCCATAATAGCATAAATTTTGGCATATAAACAGAAGTGATTCAATATATATTTACACAAATTTGTGATGTAATATATCACAACCAAATATTTTCCTGTCAATAATATTCTTGTTTCTCAGAACACAGCATGTATGTTAGCACATTTTAGTACACCTAATTTTTTTTTTAACCCATTACAGGAGAAAATACTGGGAAGACATTTCAGAGTCCTATGTACCAAAGTAATCATTAAGTTCACAAAGATGCTATCACACTGTTTCCCTTGTATTATTTATTACTCTGTTATGCAATATATCTTTTATTAAATTCAATAAATTCTGGTTTGTTGAAGTCAAATATAGTTCTAACTTTTCTTGATCTATTTTGCTACTCCCAGCTTAGATTTTATTCTAATTCTAATTCCTGTATCTCCTTAAAGTGAAGTAAGAGCCTTTTCAGTATCAAGTTAAAAGATCACTAAATGAAAAATAACTCACAAAACAGTCTTATGGACAATAATAAAGTCTTCCTTGGTAAGTCACATTAACATTGTCTTTCAATAAAAGGCTTATGCAACTCTGCCTCTTTCCATGTTGTCTGTGTTTCCTCCCAATAGGAAGAGAGTATTTCTGCTCCATTGTCTTGTCATGTTACTTACTTGGACCAATAGAAATTTTCCTGGAAGATGCCGTATATTAATTCAGAGCAGAAACTAAGAGTCATCTGTCACTTCCATGATGTCTTGCTATTTTCCCTCTACCATGACAGAAGCATGACACAGATAGGGCTCCTCCTACAGCCTGGGACCTGTGCTGGGAGGATGTTATCATGGTAGCTGATACACCACAACCTCTATATAATGTGAATAAGAAATAAATGTCTGTTTCAAATCACTGATATGGATCAGAAAACCTGATACAGTTCCTATAAACATCAGTGCTGAAATTCCTATCTAGTAACTGAGTGTTAGTCCTTGTAACAAGACCAAATTGGGGATTTGGTATCACTTGATGTATTTCCCTCAAGTCCCACATTGAGAAATTCCCCCATCTGGCCTATAACCACTCATAAAAAGTATACAATCCTTGTCTCAGTATACTCTGAATCTGGAGATGACTCTAAATGCAGACACTTCTGACCTTCTACCATGTTCTATTTTAGCTCCACCATTTTAACTTCTTGTGTCTTCAGTGATACACAAATTTGAAGATCTTGGAGCCATGCTCTTGCTAGCATGAAGTGAAGGAGGTAATAATCCCAGCATTCTTTCTAATGATCAGATTTTGTCTGACTAACACACTTTAAAACAAAACAAAACAAAACAAAACAAAAAAAACACCTCTTCAAAATGTCCTCCATTTCTTTCCATTCCGACCCATTATATCCTTTATATATCCTTGACCTGTTACATCCTTTATCATGCTGAATAGTCCAAGGGTCAAGGAACCAGTTCCTGAAATATTCCCTTTTAATTTCTTCATATAGAAAACTCTCTCAAACTCTTTTTGGGAATGAATAGCTATCATACTGAAACCAATGCAAGGACAGTCCTGCCTTAAAATCCATTTAGGTGAAATAATGATGGACTTCATTTCCAAACTGAGATATTGCCAGCATTTTTAATTTGAATTTTGACCACCCATTTTAGTTAGAAAATATCTACAAGCATCCAAATAAAATCTTCCAGAATAATTTATCCAGGATTTATCGTAGTAATTAAAAAATATTTGGAATATGTGGAATATGAAGCAATTTATTTTTATTTAATTGTATGCAGCTTAAAAGTTTACCAAAACTGGGGTGCCTGGGTGGCTCCATTCTTAAGCGTCTGCCTTTGGCTCAGGTCATGATCCCAGGGTCTTGGGATTGAGCCCCACATCAGGCTCCCTGCTCGTGTTCCCTCTCTTGCTGTGTATCTCTCTGTTAAATAAATAAATAAATAAAATCTTAAAAAAAAAAAAAAAGGTTTACTGAAACTTCCAAGCTATGGTAAGCATAGTATTTCATACTGAAAAATGTATGCATCTAATGAGAGTCTTATAGTACTTAGCCTCTCTCCTTCAATCTTCTGGCAAATCAAGGTGGCAAGAAAAAAACAAGGAAATACAATTGTTAGGCTTAATCAGATGGTTTCCAAATAATATCTTTTCTAATGAAAAGATCTGACTATACATTATCATTTGACTATAAAATAATAATCACTTAGGAGAAAGCTAGAGAAAACAGAAAAAGACATCACCACCAATTTAGCTAATAATATGTTATTTTGGTGTATTTATCTCCCATAACATCTTAAGATACCTCAAAGATTTAAAACCATCCCATATATCTAAATATTTCATTTTATATCCTCATTAAAAAAATTCAACATTTAACTAAATGTCTTCCTTTGCTTTTTCACAGCTTCATAAGGGTCATTTGGAAAAGTTGTGCACTAGCCATTACACTATCAGTGGCCTGTTTGTTTAGTTGTTTCGTAATTTGACCACATTTCACCTTTTAAATTACAGAATATTATCTATTAAAAATTATAAATCTTAAATCCATCAGAAAAACATCAACTAGAAATGGAACCATAAACATCTGATTTTGAGGAATTCCTGAAAGTATGAAAGGAGATCAATACAGAAGCAAACAATAAGATCAGTACAGAAGCAAAGCTGCATGAAGGCCTGAGCATAAATATATGCAAGAGAAGACCATACAGAGGTAGAAAATAGAGCAACTAAAGCCCAGAGGAGGTATGATCTATGGAAATCTCCAACAGAAATGTCCCACAATAAGGAAGCTGTTCTGTTCCTCTTCTTTCTCTCCCCAAGGACTGTGGATTTGGATGTTGGAACCAGAGTCTGATCACTTTCCCAGATAATCATACATTTCAGAAAGAGAGAGAAACAGTATGCCCAGAATATATATCAAATGAGGAAACATATCTAACCCCTTTCTTCCAATACCTTGAGCAGACCCTCAAGCGATACATTTCATGTATAAAGATAATCAGAAACATTTCTTCAAACAAAAGTTAAAATCTGAGAAAGTAATATGGTTAAGAGAAAACTTGAAATTAAGTACAATTATATATGCTGAGAAGAATTTTATATAATTTTATACATAATAAGCTTACATAAAAATAATTGTATGTTCTGAAATAGGACCAATTAAAACTAAGAGGAGACCTTTGAAATTCAAAATCAATTTGCAATAAACTAAAACAAAACAAACAAAAAAGGAGATGCACATAAAAAGTGAATAAAACCAGGGATTAACACTAATGAAGTAAGATATTGAAATTATGAGACAAATGGACATAGAAATACATCAAAAGGGTCCAATTTCTTTTACAAGGAATGAGTTCTAGAGTGTGAGAAAAGAGAATGAATCAAACACAGGAAGAATGGAAAGTATTACATGGAGCACTGGGTGTGGTGCATAAACAAGGAATTCTGGAACACTAAAAAGAAATAAAATAAAATAAAATAAAAAGAAGGGAAGGGATGGAGGGAGGGAGAGAGGAAGGAAAAAATAGAGCATTCTTAAGAGCAGAATTGAAATCAATCTTCAGTCTGTTATAGGCTCACCAAGTGCTGAGAAGAATGAATGAAAATAAAATTAATAATAGTAATAAGAAGAAGAGGAGAAGGGAGTTGGGGGAAATTGGAAGAGGAGGTGAACCATGAGAGACTGGACTCTGCAAAACAATTTGAGGGGTTTGAAGTGGCGGCGGGGGGCGGGGAAGTCAGGGGAACCAGGTGGTGGGTATTAGAGAGGGCACGGATTGCATGGAGCACTGGGTGTGGTGCAAAAATAATGAATACTGTTATGCTGAAAATAAATAAAAAATAAATTTAAAAAACTAAAAAAAAAAAAAAAGAACAATAATAATAGTAATAATAATAGCTAGCAACATCCTGGAGTAATTCTGAACTCCAATTAAAAGAAAATCTGTAACACTTTGAATCTGGCCATACAAGAATGCTAATGAATTTTCATCATCATATTTCTCATTAGTAGTACATGATTTCAGAAGAAGAAAAATTAGCAATATTTTTAGGTTCTGAAGGTGTATCTTGTGTTCTGTTAAACAATTGCTCAAGCACAGTGGGAAAAAAAGAAGTTAAAAAGGTAATGACTCTGTAAACAATCTTAAAACCTTTAAATACTTTCTGATTAAAAATCCAACAAACAAGGGCCAGTAAAATAGTTATTGCTATACACCTACTATAATGGACAAAATGACAACACCAAATACTGTCGAAGCTGTTGAGCAACAAGAACTCTTATTCACTACTGTTGGGAATACAAAATGGTAGTCACTTTGGAACAGTTGGGTGGTTTCTCACAAACTAAGCATACTTTTGCCAAATAATTCAGTGACTGTACTTCTTTGTATGTACCCAAAGTTGTTGAAAACTTATATCCTGAAGAAGTCCTCTGCTTTCAATGTCTCATGTGATTAGATTGGGCCTACTTGGATAATCCAGGATAATCTTATTTTAAGGTTCATTAGCTTAACTACATTGGAAAATCCCTTGTCCATGTAACTTAACACATTCACAGGTTCAGGAGCTTAAGACCTAGGCATCTTTAGGGGGCTATTATTCTGACTACCACGGTCTACCCTGAGGCCTGTAAGTTCCACATCAAACCCACACACAAAGTACATTCATTCCATCTAAAAATCACATTTAAGTATCATCAATTCCAATTCCCCAAGTCTCAACATCTAAATCACTGAAATCATCTGTGGATGAATCATTCTTAGGAGGCCATTATTCCATCTACTACATTTCTTCAGTTGTGAATCGTCATGAATCTTACAATTCAGATAGGAAAACAGACACTGGACTATTAGTTCTAAAAAAGAACAAGTATGCTAAAAAACATAAATACCAGTTTATATGGAAGCATAAATTAGAAGAGCCTAATATAATATGGAGAGCCATAGAAAACAAAGTAAGTTTATCTCCAGTATCTGAGACCTAAAAGAACAGTGGATATAGCTAAGTGAAGTGGCTCGGTAAAATAGTAATGGGTGGGGGGAAAAATAGAGATGTAGGGCATCCATAAGAAGGTTGTTTTTGTAAACCAGGTAAGAGTGGGCATTAACTTGTGGTAGCAGAAGTAGGAATACAGAACAGTAGATATTTAAGATTTGGAACTATATGTAGAAATTACATGTAATTTATTGATTATAGGTTGGAGAATGAATCTAAGGATGAATAAGAGTCAACAAGGACCTCCAAGTTCTGGCATAACAGCAGATGACAGAAGTACAAATTTCTGAGCAAGGGTTCAAGAGATGATGAGATCCATTTTGGAATTTTTGAGATTTGAAATCTCTGTAAGACATCCAAGTGAAGACATAAGATAGGTGGTTAAACAGGTCTGTGGCTTGCTTGCAAGAGGGGTCTTGCTGGAGATTTGATTGGGGATCATAATGTAAGTGATAATTAAAAACACAATAAGATGAATAAAACAAACACAAAAGGAAATACCAATGATTTCAATGACCTTGAAAAGGCTTTAGAATAAAAAGAAAGAGGTAAGCAGAGGACAAGCATTCAAGGAACATCAATACATAAAGACACTAAATGGTGGGCACCTCGGTGGTTCATTCATTTGAATGACTGACACTTAGTTTCATTTCAAACCGTGATCTTAAGGTCTTGAACTCAGGGTCATCTTGTGGGGCTTCATGCTTAGGACAGAGTCTGCTTAAGACTCTCCCTCTGTCCTTCCCCACAACCTACCCCTAAGCTCACTCTCTCTCTCAAATTAAAAAAAAAAAAAAAAAAAAAAAATCTTAAAAAAAAAAAGACACTAAAGGAGGAGCTAAGAAAAGTAACAAGAATGACTAGGATAATGTGGTAGGATGAAAAACAGGGCTTGATATTAGCCCAGATTTTGAGTCAGCATAAACAAGAAAATACATCCTAAGTAGGGGGCCAACATGTGGAATTTGCTATTATTGAACTGATAGTGGACATGAGGGTGTGCTGGGAGTTGAAAGAAGCATGAATATTAAGTAAGGAATGGTTACAGATTCCAGAGTTTGTATTTGACTTGGTAAATAATTAGGCAAAATATAGATCCCTACATACAAAATAATCTAGTGAAAACTAATGTTTATTATTTAGATTAATTTAACAGGTAATAATAAATGTCTGGGTTTATGTAAGAGATGTACAGTGTCAACAAGATTGTTCATGTTTTTCTTTTCATACTTTTCCAACAAAAATAATATTGTTAATTTGTCACACTGATGTACATCATTATATAAAAAAGTCTCAATCTCTAAAACCTAAAAATTACAGTGAATATTTAATTGTTAAATTTTCTGTTGATTGATACTCCTCATAAATAAACCAAGTATTGAACATAGAGTTAATCTGAAATATTTTATATAGGGTAATTAGTAAAGTTTCCTATAAATAAAATGAGTTTACAGTAGTTCCATCTGTGGAAAACTGAGTTTCAAGCTATTGCATTTTTGCCCTGAGAACAGGACAACAGATCTTCAAACAACAGCAATAATGATGAGTTCTGCTAACTGGTTTCTGCCAAGGCTTGCTTTATTTCAAAATTCTTCCTGATTACATAAAGTTCTTCACAGGATGAGCCATCTGGCAATTTCTCTGAATTTCTCACTGGGTTGATGGCAGAAAATAAGAACAGAGCCAATTCTCAGAGAACACAAAGGAAGCATGTCTAGATTGCCATGGCAGATTTTTACATCAATGCCAAGAATCTCTGCATAGATGCCAGGTAGGATATTACCACTGAAATCTGATTTAACTATCAAGAGACATCCGACACCGAGCTTACTAATTATGCCTTTGCTAATTGAAATTTGCAAATCGCCATCATCTGCATAATTAAAAAACTTCTCAACCATGTACTGATTCACAAAAACAAAATATTGGTACTGATACATGTATTATTAAACTTGTGGCAAACTTATTTTAGGAAATAAAAACATAGGATTATTAATTTTATCAATCTAATAATTTTTTAAAAATATTATATTTATTTATTTGAGAGGGGAGGGGTAGAACAGAGGGAGAGGAAGAAAGAGAATTTCAAGCAGACTCCATGCTGAGCATGGAACCCAATGTGGGACTCCATCCCATGACCCTGAAATCATGACCTGAGCTGAAATGAAGAGTTCATCACTTAACTGACTGAGTCACCCAGTCACGTCTCTAACGTAGGTTTAGATAAGCATAACACAATGGCAATGTAAGAATAGGCATAAAATGAAAATTTGTTTTAAAGTAAGAAAGTTACTTCATTTTTAGATGGAGTTCTATAAAAAAAAGAACAATGAAAGTATGAACTTTTTAAAAGTTCAAATGGGATAAATTTATACTTCATCCCAACCCTATAAACCTCCTAATAATAGATAAATAGAAATAATCCATTTTTATCTCCAATTAAAGTATTGAATTGAACTGTCGTAGCTGTTTTGTTGTTTATGCATGTTAAAGCCTACTATGGATCAGATGTTAGGAAAATGCTAGAAATACAAAGAATAAAGAAACAGATTCCAACTCTAGAAATTGTCAGAAACCAACATAGAAGACAGAGAAATAAATAGCATGCATCAAATATTACACTTTTTCTATCTATGGAGGAAAATACATTTATAGTATAATTTTCTTCAATCTTAATTAGACATGTCATTTAACAGGCAATGTTCATTAGATTTAACAAAATCTTTGGTTTCTTAGCTGTGGAGTTTCTTGAATGTACATATTCCACACATGCATTCAACCACACCCAGAGCTCTTTGAGATTGGCTGCTAACACAGAGTTGATATTCAATTAATTATTCTCTGATATTCATAAGTGAAAACAATGTGTGTTTTTTTAGATAAATTCCCTGCTTCCTTATTAATTTCATGCAATTTTATGTTTCCATTTCATGTCTGCAGGGGGGAACTAAGAGTAATACTAGCTGTGAACTTCAGAATCCAGCTTGATCATTAGTGTCAAGGTTACTTTCTACTTCTCCTCCCTGCCATCTCCAGAGGGTGGTGATGGGGTGCTTTTGTGATTCCAGGCAGTTGCAGCAGTTCTAGGGATTATATTAACTCATGAAAAATTCAGAGAAAATGAACTATTTTTCATATTGTTTCATTTTAGGAATAAGTAAGCTTTTCCAAAGTCCCTCCTTCGATTAACTTTCGTGTCTTATTAGTCAGGATTTTGTCCTATTCCACAACCCTAAACCACTTACTCAT
The DNA here is from genome assembly GCF_011764305.1 of Mustela putorius furo. Lineage (NCBI taxonomy): Eukaryota > Metazoa > Chordata > Mammalia > Carnivora > Mustelidae > Mustela > Mustela putorius. The sequence continues at coordinate 2,351,073 of NW_025421577.1, forward strand.
GAGACTTTGGGTTACCTCAGTGAACTGAATTCTTAATTTGGGATGATATGGATGTCTTGAGATTCAATCATTCTGACTCATTCAGAGTTAAATTTTAATCACTTTGCTTCATTCAGAGATTTGAAGGCTAAGAATTTTCATAATAAGAAATTCATTCTAACAGAGAGCTGGTGTGCACAAACTTGGCAGAACGTTCATGTTTAACCATTGGGGGATATGGCTTGCATTTGGATACAACATAGTGCATATTATTAGTTAAATCCACTAGCCCAGTGTTCCCCAACAGAGGATGCCTCTGGAAAAAAAAAAAAAAAAAAAGGAAGGGAGGGGTCCAAATGCCAGTGCCTTCAAGATGCGGCTTTTGGCACTGACAACATTGAGGGACCATAGATTAAAGTCTCATAAGGTTTTGATGGGTAGTATTTTCTAATGCAGACACTTTTAAAGCCTATTGGATAATGAAGGTGTAATTTTGCACCAGAAACAGCAGAGATCCAAGTGATTGTTGCTGATAGGAAAATAAAACAAAGAAACAGAAAGACAAAAGAAACACCACATTGCCTATGGTAGTATAGGCAAACGACCCTTAGAAGATTGATTGCACTTTGAAAATTCAGGAAATTTGATAGATACAGGCAAAGCCAGAAAAAAATATTAAGTATTTTATTAATAATATATTTTATCTCTCATCTTCAGCCTGGAAAAATATAAACTATAAAGGACAATTAGTGAAACAGTTTTTTAGAAAATGGCAATGAACTTGGTTTTGAAAATATGGGCATTATTGTGTCATTTACACATTTAATAATTTAATCACTTAATATAATAAAGGCACAAAAATGGCTAATTCATGGCATTCCCTAACATTTATTTTAAAGTGTGCATTCTAACAAAAAGACACATAGATCACATAGATCAATGGAACAGAGTAGAGAGCCCAGATATGGACCCTCAACTTCACGGTCAAATAATCTACAAAGCAGGAAAATACATGCAGTGGAAAAGAAGATTTTCTCTTCAATAGATAGTGCTGAGAAAATTGGACAGCCATGTACAGAAGAATGAAACACAACCATTCTCTTACACCATACACTAAGATAAACTCAAAATGAATGAAAGACCTCCATGTGAGAGAGGAACCCATCAAAGTCCTACAGGAGAATATAGGGAGTGACCTCTTTGACATGAGTCACAACAACTTCTTTCAAGACACATCTCCAAAAGTAAGGGAAACAAAAGGGAAAATGAACTTTTGGGACTTCATCAAGAAAAAAAGCTTCTGCACAACAAAGGAAATAGTCAATGAAACAAAGAGGCAATCCACAGAATGGAAGAAGATATTCACAAATGACACTACAGAGAAAAGACTGATATGCAAGATCTATTAAGAACTTCTCAAACTCAACATCCATAATAATCAAGTCAAAAAATGGGCAGAAGACATGAACAGACACATGAAAAAATGTTCATCATCACTAGCCATCAGGGAGATTCAAATCAAATCCACATTATACCAGTTAGAATGAAAAAATTAACAAGACAAGAAACAACAAATGTTGGAGAGGATGAGGAGAAAGGGGAACCCTCTTACACCATTGGTGAGAATGCAAGTTGGTGCAGCCACTTTGGAAAACAGTGTGGAGATTCCTCAACAAATTAAAAATAGAGCTACCCTATGACCCAACAATTGCACTACTGGGTATTTACCCCAAAGATACAGATGTAATGAAAAGAAGGGCCATATGTACCCAATGTCATAGCAGCCATGTCCACCATGCCCTCCAAAAGACAAGTAAAGAAGATGTGGTCCATATATGCAATGGAATATTACTCAGCCATCAGAAAGGATGAATACCCAACTTTTGCATCAACAAGGTTGGGACTGGAGGAAATTATGCTGAGTGAAATAAGTCAGGCAGAGAAAGTCAATTATCATATGGTTTCACTTACTTGTGAACATAAGGAATACCATGGAGGACATTAGGAGAAGAAAAGGAAAAGGAAAGGGGGGAAAACAAAAGGGGAGAAGAATTATGAGAGACTGCGGGCTTGGAGAAACAAACTGAGGATTTTAGAGGGGAGGAGAGTGGGGGGATGGATGAGCCTTGTGGTGAGTATTAAGGAGGGTACATATTGCATGGAGCATTGGGTATTATATGTAAACAATGAATCACGGGACACTACATCAAAAACTAATGATGCATTGTATGGTGACTAACATAGCACAATAAAAAAATGCATTCTAGGTGACATGATTGTTAATTTTTTTCAGTATATGAAAGAAATTCTCCTAAACTCAGATACACACACACATAAAAACAATGTTTACCACATAGTGTATCACAAATAATATTTCATCCTGGTTGTTTCACAAATAAGATTCTATTTCACTTATTTTCAAGATGGAATTTCTTCCTTGATGTTAGGAAAACTCATTTGATTGTATTTCATATTACTAAAATAATTGGTAATAACTTTTTTCATTTCATGTTATTTCATTTTATTTAATTTTTATTTTATTTTATTTTATTTCTTTTCCATGTTCCAAAACTCATTGTTTATGCACCACACCCAGTGTGCCATGCAGTACATACCTTCAATAATACCCACCACCAGGCTCACCCAACCTCCCAAGCACCCCCACTCCAAAACCCTGTTTGTTTCTCAAAGTCCACAATTTCTCATGATTTTTCTCTCCCTCCAATTTCTCCCAAATCACTTCTTCTCTCCATCTCCCACTGTCCTCTGTGTTACTGGTTTATTCATGAACAGCCAAAACCTATTGAAATATGCATCTGTATTTTTAAAGTGCACTTGTGTAACTACTGATTTCAGAATCACAATTTCTTACTAGAACAAGAATTTAATTTCATCTAAGTCCTAATGTTGGTCTCACTAAATCCTTGATTGATTGGAGTAAATTTGTTTATGGAACAACTGGCTTTATCTGACTCTCTGAAACCAGTTCATATTCACTTGGGGATTAATTCATGCTATCTCACTGTCTTGTTATTTTTTTGTTCTTCCTCAACTGCAGCCTCTGAGGGGCTAGACCCCACTGGCTGCCACTGAAGAATTAGAAATGAGAAAATACAAGGAGATGGTTTCTTATTAACAATGCCTTGGTTGTTTCCCTCGATTCCCCTCTTGTCCCTCTTAAATTCAATTATTCCAACTGTTGCTCAAACAGCCTTATAACTGCATGTGAACCCAGGCACACCCTTTCCCCACACTCTCTCCAAAGTTCCTACCAAAGCCTCATATTCTTCCCATTGTCTATCTTGTTTCTCTCACCTATTCACAGAGCTCATGTGTCCAGCCTTCAGGTGATTCTTTAAAGGTCCCAAGCACATTTTCACTTTGAGGCTTTTGAATTCACTATTGGTCCACTGCTACCTCATTGTTATATGACACTTCACTTGTTTTTTTTCATATTTCTGTCCAGCTGCCTTCTTCTCAGAAAGAACTCTTTGATTTTTTATAGTAGCCATGCCTACCATTATAGTCCTCTTTATTCTTTATTGTCATTGTCCTAGCATTTAACTGATACTACATTGTGAAATTATTGACTTATTTACTTTTCTCTTTCCCACTAGAATGTGTTCTATGAGGTTGGAATCTTTATAGATTTACTACACTGCTATATCTCAAGCAACTAAAACACCACCAACATACAAAATACATCTAGGGATATATGATGAACTCAAAGGGACATATGCTCTGATCTGCGAGCTAAAAATGGCTACTGGGGACAACAGGTATTATGTTGCTCTGCTAAGGTTTCCATAACAAAATACCACCAACTGGGGAGTTTAAACAACAGAAATTTATTTTCTCAGGGTACCTGGGTGGCTCCGTCAGTTAAGCATCCGATTCTTGATTGTGGCTCAGGTCATGATCTGAGGGTCGTGAAATGGAGCCCTGCATCAGGCTCTACACTGAGTGGGGAGCCTGCCTGAGATGCTCTCTCCCCCTCTCCCTCTGCCACCCACCCCTCCTGCTTATGTGCACATGTTCTCTCTCTCTCGCTCTCTCTCATAAAATAAAATAAAATAAAATAGATTAAATGAATAAATAAAATAAAAGTTATTTTCTCACAATTCTGGAGGAGAAGGTCAAAATTCAGTTCCTGGAAAATTCATTTTCCAGTGAGGACTCTCTTCCTGCTTGCTGACAGCTGCCTTCTTGTTGTTTTCTCACATGATCTCTGTGTGTGCAGAGAGATTATAGGAGTCTCTGCCATTTCTTATAAATGTACCAATCTTAAGAGAGTAGAACCCATCCTTATTATCTCATTTAATTTTACCTTCTTAAAGACACTCTCCCTAAATATAGTCACATTGTGGGGTTAGGAGTTCAACATATAAATTCCAGAGGAAATGCAATTTAGTCCATAAAAGGTGGTAAAAAAGATGGCAAAGAAAGACTTATTTCATACTAGAAAGTTTGAATTTAACTTTAGGTGTTTCTCTAAGATCCATATCACTGTGTTTACTGGATCAATTATTAATCCACTTGATTTCTTTGATACCAAGTCTTTCCCCCCTATTTTCCCTTTCTATTTTTGTTTTCTTTTATTACAAGACTCACATAACTTTTCTAGTGTTAACTTTAAGACTTGAAATACTCTGTTATCTTTAAGGAAGTTTATGTGAATTATAAATCTAAAGTATTTGAAATGTGTGACTTAATTCCTATGGAAAAGTTGTGCTCTTCTTGCTACTTACCATTTTTATGGTTAAATATGGCAGAAGAAGTGTTTGATCTGGGTAGACACCATTTCAAATTAATAACTAAAATAGAGGGAAAAGAGTACCAAGATGAATGAGTTCTGAAGATCTAATGTGTACCATAGACACTATTGTTGGGAATGATGTATTTCATAATTGAAATTTGCTAAGAGAGTTGAACTTAAATGTTCTTAACAACAACAAAAAAGTAAATATGTAAAGTGACAGATGTGTTAATTAACTTGATAGGGGGATCTTTTCACAGTACATACATAAATCAAATCATGTGGTACATTTTAAGTAACTTACAACTGCATTTGTCAGTTATACCTCAACAAAGCTGGAGACAAAATTTAAAAGCATAATAGGAAACTAAAATAGGAGAATAAAATTTGGGATAATTGGAACTGTGTCATGTGTATACACTGAAGAGAAATACTAAGTAGCTCAGGGATGACTTATAAGTTGTTCCCAACTCTATCACATTTAATGTTCTTAGGCTAAAAGAAAATGTTTACAGAATGAAACTTACCTACATACATATGACTTTAGGGACATCAATATAATTCCCAAATTATTGCATAAAGGAGAAAGGAAAAAAATAACTTATAAAAAGGATTGTGTTTTCAATATGTAAATGCTAGAGAAGACTACAAGGAATGATAATGAAGATCACAGAGCTTGCCCTTATAGAACCTATCACTATAAATGCAACAGCTATAAGTACATTATTGCATAGAAATGTTTTGTTCCAGAATCAAAAACATTCATGGCATCATATTATTTTTCCAAGTGGTGACTATTTCTCAATAAAGTTCTAATGAAATGAATTGTACTTTTCTCTCAATTTGTGGGGTGTTTGTATTCTTGGAAAGCTCAGATTGCATTAAGCTATACCCAAATGTTTTCTGGTAGGTAGATCAGCCAGTGGGAAAAAAGGATAAATTTGTAAGTGAGTAATGAGGTTTAACATGCACAATGAAATTCACTGTTTTAAAGCATACAGTTCCATGAATTTGGATAAAAATGTACAGGCAGGTAACTAACAAAATAACCAGAATATTTACTAAGCACCTTAAATTCTCTCCTGGCACTTGGCAGTCAATCTCCTCCAAAATCTAGCTGCCATAATCACTACTTTGTTTTCTGTTGTTCTAAGTTTATCTATTCCAGAAAGTCATATGAATGGAATAATGCATAAGGTACCATTTTGTTGCTGGCTTTTTGCATTTAGCATTAATCATTTGAGGTTCATTAATTTTGCTGCTTTTATCAATATTTCATTTTTTATTTCAAGTAGTTTTCCACTTTACACCCAGGAATGAGACTGATTTTCCATCATCCCAAGAGTGAATAAAGTTGATGAATTCTCTGAGGAATGAGGAAGATACAGTTTAAGAACTACACTGGAGTTAACAGTCTCTTTCTTTAGGGCTGCTTCCATGGACTGTAAAATGACAACCCTGGTGTGGTTTGTCTGTTCACAGTAAATGCACCCTCGCAATCCTCCAGATTTGTGAACCACAGCCAATATTCTAACATGTTCACACCACACCACATTTTCCAGGCAGCTCTGCAGACAACAGAATCCCCAGAAATTAGTTAAAAAAATATTCAGACCTTCTTCCACTCATGCTTTCAAGGAGTAGCATGTCAATATAAATGGACTCAACAGTCTATCTCCCTGCATGAATCATACCTTCAAATGGAGGGGGGTCCCAAGGCACTCATTCGGAATTTTGAAGATTTTGTTTCACCTTTATTTCTCTTATCTCCTAAAAAAAAATCTCTTATACCTCTGCTGGATAAATTGACAAATAATTTCTCAAGAAATTGCATGAAAGTCTGAATTTTTAGCTACTGTTCTTTGGGAAGCCATGTGAGAAAATGTAAAATATCCCACTAACTTTGTCATAAGTTTTCTGCTGTTAAGCAGCTTTTCTGAACATTTCAATGAGCTAGCTTTGGGACAAGGAAAAATTGTGTAAGTAGCTTCTTGCCCAAAATATCTGGTGCTTCTTCATGTAGACCATCAGTTGTTACAGGACCTCCATCAAATATAAAGTTATGGCAAAAGTATTCTGATAAGAAATGCTTATCAATCTTGGAAAAGTCACTCCCCATAAAAAATGCTCTACTCAAATCCAAGATTTTAACAGTAAGATCCACTGTTCTTTAATGTTTTTCTTTGTCTAGATGAATTCCACTGATTTCAAAGTCAAACATAGTCAGTTCCACCACTCAGTTGGTTTCTGGATAAAAGGAATCCCCAAGTCTTTTAATCAGTTGGTAATTTTCACAAACTCTGATATAACTCTACATTTGTGCTTAACTTTTCTCCCTGGTGCCAGTACACCTGCAAAGTTCATCTGCTTCGGGTGAGCAACTTTCACAAAATCAGCCACTCTGCATGAGGAATCAATCCCAGAGGGCATCTGAGGAGCAGAGTGTAGGGCCCAGGCAATGCAGAGAATGCATGCTCCACCAGCAATCCTTTCTTGAGGCTTTTTCCTGTGCAATTTGAAATATATCCGGGGTAGTGAGCTCAGAGACTCCAAAAGGACCCCCTATGCTTGGCGAACATGTCCAGGCAATCGTCCTGGGGCTTGAAATTGAAGACAGTATCCAACAAGGACTAGCTGGTGCTAACCCCTCTGGCTGGGATCCTGGCTCTGAGGCTGCCAAGGCTTCAGGAGCTCACCATTGTGTCCATGTCCTGAGCTGACTTTCCCAGCTTTATCTCCACCCCCACTCCCACCTCAGCACTGCAGGACCAGTCTTGATTTCCTTGACTTTTGCTTTTTATTTTCTTTTTCCTGCTAGCTTTGGTTTAAATTGGCGACTGTTTTGCTAACTTCTTAAATAACACATTAAGATCATTATGTTGAATTTTTTTTTCATTCTAACATAAACATCATTTTAAATTTCTATCTAAGTACTCCTGTAGTTATATTCTACCACACTCAGTTTTCATTTCTCAATAACTTCAGGGGTTTTTTGTTGTTGTTGTTGTTGTTTGTTTTAAGTTTTTCCAGGCTTTTCTTCTCTGACCCACTGGTTATTTTAAGGCATGCTATTTAATTTCCATATATATTGGCATTTTCCAAATATATTATTGATCCTGTTGTGGTCAGAAAACACACTTTGTTTTTAAAGTTGTTGAGATTTTGTTCTGATCCAGAATTGGTCTATTAGTGAATTTTTTATGTGCAATTTAAAATAATGTATTTTCTGGTTCTTCAAAAATACAAAAAAAATTGTCACACTTCTAGCACTACTGACAAAGAAATGAGTAAAGACATAAACTAATGATATCAGGAATGAAACAGGATGTCACCACAGACCCTGCAAACAGCCAAGGGATAATATGGTAATGCGGAGAACAGCTGAACACAGATATACTGGACAACTTACATAAAATGGAGCAATTCCTTAAAAAAAAAAAAAAAAAAAAAACCTATCACAACTAACCAAATATGAAATAGGCAATTTGCATAGCCCTATAACTATTCAGGAAAATGAATTCATAATTTAAAAACTCTCCCCCCAAAAAGTAATCTTCAGGCTCAGATAGTTTCACTGGATTTCTACCAAGTCATTAACAAAGAATGAACATCGGTGCTACATAATCCCTTCCAGAAGATGAAAGAGGAGGGAATATCTTCCAATTCATTTTATAAAGCTAGTATTACATTAGTTCCAAACCCAGACAAACATAGTACCAGGAAGAGAAAAAGAAACAATCAAAGAAGCGAAATTACAGAAAAATATCCCTTGTGATACAGACGAAAAATCCTTAATAAAGTATTTTCAAATTGAGTGTGGAAATATATAAAAGCCTGACTAAGTGGGATTCATTTCTGAGAAGCAATTCTTGAGCAATATTTGATAATCAAACAACATAATCCACATATTAACGACATGAATGAGAGAAAACACGATCATATCAATTGGTGGAATAAAACCACTTGGTAAAATTTAAGCTATTCATGTTAAAAACGCCCAGATAAAAAGGAATAGAGGGGAACTCACTCACTTAGAAAAATAGAATCTACAAAAACCCTGTAGCTAACATCCTACTTAATGATGAAAGTTGGAGTACTTTCCCTCTAGGATTAGGACAAGGTAAGGATGTCTGCTCTCAGCACTTTATTCAACCTAATGCTGGAAGATCTAGCCAGTGCAATAAGCTGAGGACAAAATAAATAAATAAATAAATAAATAATAAAGAAAGAAACAAAAGGCATACATATCATAAAAGAAGAAACAAAACTATCATTACTCAGAGGAAACACAATTATTTCTGTATAAAAGTCTAAGAAATATATTTTTTTAAAAAACCTTCCTAAAGCTAATAATTAAATTAAGATGGCAATACTGTAATGGTTAATTTTAGATGCCAACTTGACTAGGCTAAGGAATGCCCAGATAGTAAAACAGTATTTCCGGGTACATCTGTGCAGTGTTTCAGAAAGACATTAACGTTTGAATGAGCAGGCTCAGTGAAGAAGATTCACCCTCAACAGTGCAGGTGGACATCATCCAATTCCTTGAGGAGCTGTACAGAGCAAAACAGTGAGGGAATTCTCTTACTTTTCCTGAGCTGAGAATTCTACCTTCTCCTGCCCTGGGACAACAGACTTCCTACTTCTTTGGCTTCCAGACTCAGGACTCACAATGATTACACCACTGGTTCTCTAGCTTCTAGACTGGAGATGTCAAACTGTGTGTGGGCTTTCTCTCAGCCTCCTAAGTCTCCCTCTCTCTCTCACTCTTTCTTTCTCTCTCTCTCTCTCTCTATGTATATATATATATATATATATATATATATACACATACACACAGATAATACAGTAATATATATGTACTTACATTGTTATATAGTCAAATATATATGATTACATAATTATAGATAGATAGATACATAGATATAGATATAGTTACATATTTCTCTACATATAGCCATACATAGTTACATATATAGTTATGCATAGCTACATTCTTGTATAAAGTTCATATATAGTAAAACTTCTCTGGAGAACCATTAGAAAATACCATTTGAAATCACTAAAAAAAAATAAAGAAAATGCTTAGGTCTAAATCCAACAAAACATATATGCTGAAATCTACAAAGTGCTGATGAAATAAATCAAAGGAGATCTAAATAAATAGATATATTGTATTCATTAATAGGCAGTCCAACATAACAAAGATGTCAATTTCTTACTTATTAATATAAAGTTTTAAGGCAATTCCTAAGAAAGTCCCATCAAAGCTTTGGGTAGATATAGACAAGCTTATTTTAAAAATTATGTAATATTGCAAAAGAACTAAAATAGGTAAAACAATTGTGGAAAAGTAAGAATTAAGAGAGCTGGAACTGGCTACCTCATTCAGGATCTTTTAGGGAGGTACAGAAATCAAGACTTTGTGATATTGGTGGAGTGATAAGACACACAGACAGGTACAACAGAAGAGAGAACCCAAAAACATACCCACATAAATATGCCCCATTGATTTTTGACAAATGTGCAAAACCAAAAACAGTTTAGTGGAATAAAGATAGCCTTTTCAATAAATGGTATTGAATCAACTGCATACCCACAGACAAACAATGAACCTCAACTTATTTCACAATTTACACAAAAATTACCTCAAAATGTATCAGACTTATGTGTGAAATATAAAACAATGAAACTTATTGGTTAAAAAAATAGGACAAAATCTTTAGGATCTAGGAGGAGGCAAGTAATTCTTAGACTTGACACCAAAATGGGATATATTAAAGAAAAAGCTGATGAATAGGGCATCATCAAAATTAAAAATGTTTGCTCTATGAAGATCCTATGAAAAGAATGAAAAAAGTACATACATGTTGAGAGACTATATCTGCAAAATACATATCTATCACATACCTGACAAAAGGCTAGTATCCAGAATAAAACATTTTTTAAAGAAAGCTATTATGATCTAACAGTGGAAAAAAATAACAACAATCCAAGTAGAAAATAGGTAAAAGCAATGGACAGCTATTTCACCGTAGAGGATATAGAGATGACAAACAAGCATTAGGAGACACAAATTAAAACCATAGGAGGTACCATGGCACACCTATCAGTATGGCTAAAATAAAAATAGCCCCAGCAAATACTGGCTGAGATCCAGAACAACCGGATCACACATGTGTTGCCTGTGGGAATGTGAATTGATACAGCCACTCTGGGAAACAGCTTGGCAGTGTCTTTCACAAGCTAGACCTGTACTTACTGTAAAACCTAGTAATTTCCGTGTGGGCAATTTATCAAGAATAATGATATTTTATACTCAAACAAAAATCTCAGCATATTGTGAGAGTATCTTTATTCGTAAGAACCAAAAACTGCTAAAAGCTCAATGGGTTCTTGTCTTTCAATGGGCTTATGATTAGACAAACTGTGGTACAACCATATCATGAAGTATCACTCATTAATCCATCAATCAATAAATAGAGACCTTTAATACACAATCTAGATGACATTCCGGAGAATTATGATGAGTGAGAAAAAAATCCAAACCAGGAAATTTACACAGTATATGATGATATTTTAGGAATGCAGGACAGATTCCTGGTTCCCAGGGGATAAGAAGTGGATTCAGAGGAGATGTGAGCTGTAACTACAGATAGGAATGTATTAATAATGAACTAATCTTGTGGTGATTGCAATGCTCTGTACCCTGGCTGTCTAAGAACAATATGTAGGAGAGATCTTTTGCTCTAGGTGGACAAGATGTTACCTAAGGTCACATTAGGGAATGCGTATGTGGGATCTCTTCATCTTGGATCACACAACTGCATGTGAATGTACAATTACTAAAAATAATTTTAAAAACAGCTTAATTTTAAAGTATTAATGTTCAGGAAACAGGCCCTCCCAAACTGATAATGTTGTTCATTAAACACCAAACAAATTTTATGAAAAACAATTCGACGCCGTATTTCAAGAGTATCTTAAATCTTCCTACCCATTTCCTCAAGCATCAGTTTCTAAGGATTTGACACTATATATAAACACATTATGTTATGGCTAAAGTCCCCATTATTAAAAGTAAGTGAGCTAATGAGATTTATGGGCACAAATTCTTTAGTCACTTATCATAGCAAAAACAACCAAAAAGAAACTACCAAAATGCCCAAATACAGAAAACTAACAAAATAAATTAAGTCTACATAAAATAAATACATCCATATATTTGCATGGTGCAAACAAGTGGGTAAAGCAAATTGTAAGATGGTATGTTTTATGTAATTTTAATTCTGTACTAACAATAGTTAATGTGTTATTAATAATTATTAATATTTATTAATATCTCATCTAAATATACCAACAAATATTGTTTTCTTGACCAAACCATAGTCAGGCCTAAACTTAACCGTAGGTCCATGTGTGCACAGTTGAAAATCCAGTTCTAGCAAGAACCCTGTTAAGTTAGTTGAAGCAGAACCCCCCTATTCTCAATATTGATCACCCTAGATATCGGTCAGGTTCTTTCTCCTCTACCACACACAGGTAATATCTGATCTCCCTGGCCTATTGGCCCCAAAGAAGCCTGTTGGGTTGACTTAGCCAGAATCCCTTTCACGTTTCACCCTTGGTATTTGCTCTTACTAATTTTCCATTCACTGAACCCTACCCTGCTCCTGGGCTATAAATTCCCAATTACTCATCCTTTTTTGGAGTTGAACCCAATCTCTATAGCTGTACCTTCCATCTTCCTCAACTTTCACCACCCTCTTTAAATTCTGTAGTCAGGATGAGCTAGCTCTCCAGTGTTTTCAGAGGCTGCTCTTGTTTTCTCCTTCTTGTACTGTTCACAATTGGCAATTACGTGTTCATTTCTTGCTTCATTTATTATTTTCACTCCCTTACTGAATTATAATTTCCATGAGTGCTTAGTACAGTCTAACATATTGTGTGTTCCCCGTAAATATATTTTTAAAAATAACAAATGAACTGTAACGAGAAGAGACCATACCAATTAAATTAAGACTAGATGTTAATTAGGAGGATAATGGAATTACCTAGAACATGTGTGCAATATTGAATAATTGCAGACTTACAAAGTTATTTTACAGTGATTCTCTATTTTAAAATATTATTATATTTGATTCATTTCCTTAAAGTTAAATCCATCAGAATTAAATAAGTTTTGCTATAAAAGGGGCCTGTTCTATTAATAAAGTGCAATTGCTTTGATTTAAAATAGTGGTTGATGGTCTCTGGGTCTGTGTACAAATTCAATATTAAATCTAAATTTAGAAACATTTCATTAATTGATGCCATATGAGGTTTATAAAAGCTATTTTGAAATTTGTCCCACATATCTCACCTCTTTTTTTTTTTTTAAAGAGTTATTTATTTATTTATTTATTTGACAGAGAGAAATCACAAGTAGATGGAGAGGCAGGCAGAGAGAGAGAGACGGGGGGAAGCAGGCTCCCCGCTGAGCAGAGAGCCCGATGCGGGACTCAATCCCAGGACCCTGAGAACATGACCTGAGCCGAAGGCAGCGGCTTAACCCACTGAGCCACCCAGGCGCCCCATATCTCACCTCTTATTTGACTTTCTGTCACTGAGTTGTGAAAACGAAAACTAAAAAACAAACTAAGAAGGTAAGAATTTCACCACTATGTTCTTATTGAAAAACCTTACATATATTTTTTTTTAACTTCAATCCCTGACATTTAGCTTACTAGCACAGCCTGTTCACCTTGGAGACAAGGTAAGAAAATTAAAATCTAACTGTATGGTACAGAAAATGCCATTTTCATATTAGTATAGCACACCAAAAGAGTGATTTTTAAATTCCTTTTCAAAACCACAAGGTTACAGTATATTTACCAAATAGACATGGCACTATTAAGAGGCCTCATAATGCTACAAAATACATGGTGCAATTATGACCCGTAATGATTATTTGCAGGTGGAGGGACACAAGCCTTCAGTCCATAGGAGTGTCCAGGCTAAATGTCATATTCTAGATCAGAGTATTTCTCACATCATTGCTCCCAACAAGAACATACATTAGATTTTTAAGAAAGGGGGAAGAGGTGGAGCCCTAGAACTCACCCACAGATAGGATCATGAACTCTGCCAAGAGCATGCAAAGAGCTTACATAATAAGAGAATGCCTGGGGTGCCTGGGTGGCTCAGTGAGTTAAACCCTCTGCCTTCAGCTTAGGTCATGATCCCGAGGTACTGGGATCAAGCCCCGCGTTGGCCTCTGCTCAGCGAAGAGCCTGTTTCCTCCTCTCTCTCTTCCTGCCTCTCTGCCTACTTGTGATCTCTGTCAAATAAATAAATAAAATCTTTAAAAAAAGAAAGAATGCCAGCTACATGAGCTAGGGGATACCAGATCAAGCTGGAAGCTGGCTAAGGGGACACAAGATGGTCAACAGTAAAGAAGACTTTCCCTCCTCTTACTAGCACAAGTCCATATATATAAGAGTTGGAGATAGAGCTGGTACCTCCTATAGTTGCAACAAATGATTGAATTTTATATAATTGTTTTTAAAACAGAGGACTGGCCCTGATCTGTAGTATTTGAGAAACAAGACAGAGGAACATAGGGGAAGGGAGGGAAAAATGAAACAAGATGAAACCAGAGAGGGAGCCAAACCAAACAAAGACTCTTAATCTCAGGAAATAAACCGAAGGTTGCTGGGGTTGGAGGGATGGGGTGGCTGGGTGATGGACACTGGGAGGGTATGGTGAGCACTGTGAATTGTGTAAAACTGATGATCCACAGACCTGTAGCCCTGAAACAAATAATACCTTATATGTTGATTTAAAAAAAAAAAAAAAAAGAGGATCATAGAGGAAGGGAGGGAAAAATAAAATAAGATGAAATCAGAGATGAAGACAAACTATGAGACTCAACTACAGGACACTACCCGAGGGCTGCTGGAGGGGAGATGAGGGGATGGAGTAACTGGGTGATGGGCATTAAGGAGGCCATGTGATGTGATGAACACTGGGTGTTATATGCAGCTGATAAAATACTGAAATCTGCATCTGAAACCAAGGACACAGTATATGTTAACTAATTGAATTTAAATGAAGTAAGTGAAAAATAAAAGATACTATAATTGTTTCTTATCCTTATGATTCTGAACTGGGGCAATTTAAATCACAAGTTCCTAGGGACAGGAAACTTAAATCAGGAACATAATGTTTTTAAAGTATTGGAGTCCAAGACTGCCACTTTGATTCTGAAAGATGAGTCATGGTTTTGACTGGAATGATTGCTCCTAACCATCGATAGGAAGCTATTGAAATTCTAGTTGCAGTGATACCAGAGGCAGAAAGATGTGTTGAAGACACATTTGGGTTGTCTGCACATCTTCATTCCTTGCTAACCAATCCTGACCAACTTCTTCCATTTTCAAGCATACTGTGGGAGCACCATATGTGTTTCATACAATGACCCTAAGTGAGTGGACTGCACACGGGCAAAAGATCAACACAAAGGCACTGAAGATCTTGGCAAGGTCGAGAAGGCATAGTAAACACAGAATCTGGAGCATACCGCCTGCCATGAAGATAGATATAATATGAAAGTGATGCTAAATAAAAGTGATTATTTAGTGACTCAGAAATAAACTAAGCAGCTTCCTGGGCCAGGAGCAAGATCAAAATATTGAAGAAAGAATAAGGATATTTTGCCCATGAAAAATCAAGATCTAATGTCACCATAAGACACTATGGTATTGGCACAGGGACAAAGAGACCAATGAGACAGAGCATGAAGGCCATACCAAACTACCCACCAATGGAATCCTGACACATGACATAAGTGGCTCTACAGAATAGCACTAAAATGATGAACTCGTTGGATGTCTGGGAGGCTCAGTTGGCTAAGCATCTGCCTTCTGTTCAGGTCATGAACCCAGAATACTGGGACTGAGTCCCATATCGGGCTCCTTGCTTAACCCTCTGCCGGCTGCTCCCCCTGCTTGTGTTCTCTTTCTGACAAATAAATAAGTAAAATATTTGAAAAATTAAAATAAAATAAAATAATGAACTTGTCAATAACTGGCTATAAGCAATTGATTGTTCTTTTTTTTTTAATTACCTCCTATAATAGGAAATATAAAGCCAGTTTAGAATAAGTATGTAAATGAAAGCAATATTCTACATCTCTTAAGAGAAAATGTGCGAGAACATGTCATTCGTCTTGGATAGGTTAAGATGTATACAGGTACAAAACATATAAACCATAAAAGTAAAACTCAATAAATATGACTACATTAAAACATAAAATGTATGTCTACAGAAAGATACCATTAAAAGAGCTAAAAAGACAAGCTGTGGAAGAAGAAATTATTTTTAAAACATAAGGAAACAATCAAGACAGTACACTAAGAATTTTAATAAATAAACAGATGCATTTTTATTGAAAATAAAGAAAAATAACTCGCTAAAGAAACAGGACAATTCACAAAAAAAGAAACTAAATGGCTACTGCCATGTGGAAAGATGCTCAAGCTTCCTAATATTCAGGGAAATATGCAAGTAAAAAATCTCATTAATGAAATGTATATAATTTTAAAAATCTGGCAACATCAAGAATTATTGAGACCATGAATAGTGACTTCTAAAATGACATCCTCAAGCAAGGCTGAGGATGTGACTGGGAGGGGAAGAAACGTGTAAATATCATGAAACCAATTATGGAAGATGATGAGCCCCTGATCCAGATGCTAAGTCAGTTTATAAAGCCTTCAGAGTAACAAGTGATATGGGGTAAGAGATTTCATTTAAAGCACTTGTTTGTGTGTATATATATATATATATATATATATATTATATATATATTTATATATAAATTTATATAAATATATTATATATCTCATATATGTTTCTATATATTATGTATTACATATATGTGTGTGTTTGTGTGTGTGTGTGTCTGTGTGTGTATATTTCTCAGACTTCCTCAAAATTGCCCCAAAGAAAGATTTGCACAAGTCTTTCATTAGCATGGAAAAAAAAGAGACTTTGAGATGCTTGGAACCCAGCTTGGTGCTGATCATTAAGGCAAAAAAAGAGAACCAAATTTTCCAAAAGTGTGAGTAGTGACAGTCCCTGTAAAGGATGAGATTTTAAACTCTGGCTACTTTACAGAATGTCTCAGATCTTCAGGGTAAGACTGCACATTGCACAAATTTTTGGAAAAGAATAATCCTGGGATGATATTAAAAGTTCTGGTCCAGGGCGCCTGGGTGGCTCAGTGGGTTAAGCCGCTGCCTTTGGCTCAGGTCATGATCTCTGGGTCCTGGGATCGAGTCCTGCATTGGGCTCTCTGCTCAGCAGGGAGCCTGCTTCCTCCTCTCTCTCTCTGCCTGCCTCTCTGCCTACTTGTGATCTCTCTCTGTCAAATAAATAAATAAAATTTAAAAAAAAAATAAAAAAAGTTCCGGTCCAGTTACTCAAGATCTTGATGACATGAGCAAGTTCGAATCTTCCTAAGTAAACATTCTTTTATTATCCAGTCTTCCAGCTTTTTAAAGGGCTGTGTCTTACTTTCTTAGCAGTCTCTTCTATTTCATAGTTCCAACTCTTACTTTAAATTGGGTGACCATAAAATTAGTATTCCTTTATAGAATCTCGTTCCTCACTTCAAACCGCATCGCCGACTGTTGGACATCTCCATACACAAGTCTACCTCAGATTAGTCCAACAGAACTTCAAAGATGATGGAAATGTTCTCTGTGATTATCAGTAGCATAACTACTAGCCACTGAATGTGTCTACAGCAACTGAGGGACTGAATTTATTTATTTTACTTTGATTTAATTTAAGTTTAAATAACCACATGTTGCTGCTGTATTGGACAGCCCCAATGCCCCTGAGAGAAGAAAGCTACCCTATAATGGTTCATTTGCCAAGAATTAATTTCTCCAATTCTTTGGAACCCCTCGATCCTTGACAGTACTCCTGGGTAGCTTCATCATTTTTCCCAGAGAAACGCTCAATCAACCTCTATTGTCAAATGGTGTAAACTAAGAATTGACAGATACATTATATAGCAATCAGCACTTAATATTTTTTTGTTTTTTTTTAAGAAAAGCATTTAGTATTTACTACATCAAACATGTTTTTCCTTGCCAAAAGATATAGGACTATTTAACATATTTTTTTTCCTCTTTCACAAGCACTGTAGCTTAGATGCCAACGAGCTCCAACTCTCAAAGGAAAATTCTAATCAACATATCCAAAGGTAAAATGAAATCTACATTACACCAAAAGTGAGCACATAATTTCTTGATGTGCGCTTAATTTTCTCTGCAGGTAGATGATAGAGTAGAAACATAAAAATCAATTAGCTATTGTTTGTGAATGGATAATTATAGACTGGTTGCCTTGAACTTGTTCATGCAAGAGAAAATTAAAAGAAAAACATGTTGCACCACTTTAAAACAAAATGTCAGGATGAAAAGCTGACTGAGAGGAAAATTGGACCACATTGAGTGGTTACTATTCATGAATATATATGAAGTACTATTGTTACTGTCGGTTTGCATAATGAGTAACTTGTTTCCAATGCTTAATTTTATATAAAAATTTCTTATAATTTAACAACATACAGAGCATTAACACCATTAATTTTCTTCATTAATACTGTCACATATAATGTTAACATTCTCACATTATGGTGAGATAATGTTCCCAAGATCACCTCTCTGACATCAGTTGGATCAAGGTCAGAAATAAGAATTTCACGACATCAGTACGATTATATAGTTAGATATTTAAAAGGATATTTAACAACCAGCTCTCTACAGCTGGCCGATGTCCAAGGACATATTCATTTCTTTCCCTTTTCATCAGATTCCTTCAGGTCTGCTTTGACATGAAGCCGAAAGCACACGTCCCTTATGTCACCGTGCCCTGCCTTCAAATTAATATATGTAAAAAGCACATCATGAAAAAATATAGTCCAACAGAAAATATGGTTTATAATGGGCTTTGACTCAGATCTAAACCCCAACATCCTAAACACCCTCACTACCCCCAAATACATAAAATAAACCTACAAATAGAAAGACTAGGTACTCAACATACATACATTATCTCTTTCTTTTCATTCTTATGAAAGGAGCTACTTCAAAATAATAAGTGTCATCTAAACTGTTAGTAAAGTCCTCTCAATAAAGAATTGGACATTAAATCAGGATAACTACAATACCAGGCACTAAAATAGGAAATAAGCAGATGTCAGAGAAATAAATTAATTACTGTTTCAAACCTTCTTTATAATCTCAATGATGTATAAGTTTTCCCCAATTTAATCATTTGACAAGGAAGAGAGTTTATAAATAAATAATGGAAGTTTAAATAATGAAAAAAGGGATACCTTTTTTCCCTAGTAGAATTCTAAGGCTAAAAATATAAAAACAAGGAAAAACAAGCATGAGTATTAAAAACTAAGGCACAGAGTAGTCAAAATACAATAACTTCCAAGAAATTCTATGGGATACCATACAGATGGAAACAAATACAGAAATTTGCTCTCTGAGAGGAGGAAGACCTTGGGAAAAACACTTTATGCTCTGTAAATGAGCTCTCCGTCTATTTTATTATTAAAGCTATATTTCTTTCTTCGAAGAAATTGGGAAAATTAATATGTAGATTCCTACATTGCCTGAAAAATTATTACACTACCTACATAGCATGTTATTTGAAAGTTAACTAAATTATTTTTTCTGACATAATCTGTACCTAGTAAATTTTGGATGGCATTCATTACAACCCGATTAGCATATATTTATTAGACTATCCAAATAGTCTACTTGTAATTGATTTTTTGCAGGCTTTATTTTTGGGGAGTAGCCGTTTAGATTCACAGCAAAATTGAAAGATACAATGATTTACCATACACCCCCACTCCCACACAGGCATGGTCTCCCCCATTACAAGAAGCCCCACCAGAGCAGTGTATTTGTTGCAATTGGTGAACTTCCACTGGCCCATGATAATTACCCTAAGTCCGTAATGTATCTGAAAATTCACTCTTGGTTTGGAAATTTTTGGTTTAAACAAATGTATAATGAATTATGATGGTATCATAAGCTTTTTTCACTGCCCTAAAAGTGCTCCACTTACTTCTTCCTACTCCACCAACCTCTGAAAACCAATGATTTTTTTTTTTTTACTGTCTCTTGTTAGTTTTGCCTTTTATGGTTGGAAACATGGAATGTAGCCTTCTTAGATAGGCTTCTTTCATGTAGTAACATGCACTTAAGTTCCTTCCATGTCTTTTCATGACTTGAAAATTCATTTCTTTTTGGCACTGGATAATACTCGATTGTCTGAATGTGCCGAGGCTCGTTTATCTACTTACCTACTAAAACACACCTTGGTTGCTTCCAAATCTTGGCATTTACGAATAAAACTTTGATAAACATGTATGTGTAGGTATTTGTAGGGATGCAAGTTTTCCACTCCTTTGGGTAAATGCTAAGTAAGATGACTGCAGAGTCACAAGGTCATTTCACAATAACAAATCAAATTGTCTTCCCAAATAGCTATACCGTTTTCCATTTCTACCAGCAATGAATGCGCATTCCTGTTGCCCTACATCCTCGCCAAGCATTTTGTGTTGTCAGTCGTCCAGATTTTCAGCATTCTAATAGCTGTATAGCAGTATTTCATTGTTTTAATTTGCATTTTCTCCAATGACATATAATATGAAACATCATTTCATATGCTATTTGCCACCTGTATATTCTCTTCGGTGAGGTGTCTGTTCATATCTTTGGTCAATTTGAGGGCCATTGTTTGTCTTCTTATTGTTGAATAAAATTCCTTTATGAGCTATGTTCTTACAAATACTTTCTCCCAGTCTATGGTTTGTCTTCTTTTGACATTGTCTTTCACAAAGGTCAAGTTTTTCATTTTAATTGTGCCTAGCTCATCCATTCTTCCTTTCACAGATCATGCCATCAGTGTTGTATATAAAAAGATAGCACCATACCCAAGGTCTTCGAAGATTTTCCTGTTCTGAGAGTTTTGTAGTTTTGCATTTTATGTTTAGGTCTATGATTCATTTTGAGTTTTTTAGTGAAATATAAGGTCTGCACCTGTATTAATTATTTTGCATGTGAATGTTAAATTGTCCCTGCATCATTTGTTGAAAAGACTATTTCTCCATTGTATTGGCTTTGCTCCTTTGACAAAGATCAGTTCACTGTATTTATATGGGTCTATTTCTCTATTCTGTTCTACTGATCTTTTTGTATAATTTTTTTTTACAAATTCTGCACTGTATTGATTACTGTAGCTTTATAGTAAGTTTTGGAGTCAGGTGATGCTAGCTCTCTGTTTTTCTTCAAAATTGTGTTGGCTATTCTGTATCTTTTGCCTCTCTATATAAATCTTAGAATCAATTTTTTAATATCCACAAAATACTGTAATTTTGATTGACATTGTGTTGAACATACAGATCAATTTAGGAGGAACTCACCTGTTGATAATATTTAACATTCCTAACCATAAACATAGAATATTTCTCCATTTTAGTTTTTCTTTGATTTCAGTCATAAGGGTTTTATAGTTTTCCTCACAAATATCCTGTATACATATTATTAGATATATACTTAAATACTTCATTTTTGGGGTGTTAATGGAAATGTTGTCATGTTTTTAATTTCAAATCCCACTTATTCATTGCAAGTATATGGAAAAGCAGTTGAATTTTGTATATTAACCACATATCTGGAAACCTTGCTGTAATTATTTATTAGTTCCAGGAGTTGGTGGGTTTTTTTTTTTTTTTTGTCAATTCTTTCACATTTTCTACAAATGATCGTATATGGTCTTATTTCTCCCTTCCCCATCTTTATGCCTTTTTTTCCCTTTTCATATCTTATTACATAGTTAACCCCCCAATACAATGTTGAAAAGTAGTGAGAATGGACATCCTTGTCTCATACTTGATGTTAGTAGGAAAGTTTAGAATTTCTCATCATTAAGTATAATGTGATCTGTAGTTTTTTGTAGAGATTATTTATCACATTGAACAAGTTTCCTTTTGTTCCTAGTTTACTGATAGTTTTTATCATGAATGGATATTGACTTTCTTTGAATATTATTTCTGCACCTCTTGATATAATCTGTTATTCTTTCTCCCTTTTGGTTTACATTAATTGATAGTTGAAAGTTGAACCAGAGTTACATACTGGGAATAAAACTAGATGTAGTGTATAATTCTTTTACTTTGTTGAGAATTTTTGCATCTATATGCATGTTTTTTTTCCTTAATTATGCTAGGTAAAAGCTTATTGATTTCTATTGACCTTTTTGAAGAACAAGCTTTTGGTTTCATCGATTTTTTTTTTAATTTCCGATTTCTAATTTTATTGATTTCTGCTTTTATTCTTATTATTTTCTTCTCTTTTGATTTAATTTGCCCTTCTTTTTAGTTTCCCAAGGAGGATAATTAGATCATTGATTTTTGGGTCTTTCTTCTTTTCTAACATATGTATTTAATGCTATAAATATCTCTCTAAGCGCTGGTTATGCTACATACCACAAACTTCGGTATATTGTATTTCATTTTCATTAAGTTAAATACCTTTCCTTTAAAATTTATCTTCATATTTTTTTCTTGGATCTATGTGTTGTTTAAAAGCATGTTGTTTAATTTCCATTTATTTTGGGATTTTCCATTTATGTTTCTGTTATTTATAGTTTAATTCCATTGTTGTCTGAGGTCAGACATTGTATGCTTTTTTATTCCTCCAAATCTGTTAAAGTGTGTTTTGTGGACCAGAATGTGGTATATCCTGCCAAATATTTTCATATATTTGGATATTGCTGTTCTACGATAAAATAGTCAACAGATGGAAACTATATCAAATGATTGAAGGTAGTTATGAGTTCAGCTATGTCCTTACTGATTTTTCTGCCCACCAGATTCATCCCTATCTGATATAGGGATATTGAAATCTCTAACTGCAGTTCTACTAGTTTTTACATCATATAGTTTGATGTCCTGCTGTTTGGCTTATACAAGTTGAGCATATTCTGTCTTCTTGGAGAATTAACCCTTTTGTCATTATATAGTCCTCTTCTTTATTTTAGTTAATTTTCCTTGCTTTGAGATCTGCTCTTTAAGAAAATAATATATCTACTCCTACATTTTTTTTGATTAGTGTTAAGTATGACATATTTTTCTCCATTCCCTTACTTTTAATCTATATGTGTCTTTATATATAACATGACTTTCTTGTACATAACGTATAGGTGGGACTTGTATTTTGATCCACTATTACAGTCTTTGTATTTCAATAAGTACACTTAGATGATTAACATTCAAAGTGATTATTGATACAGTTGCATTAATATCTACCATATTTATTGCTGTTCTGTATTTGTTGTTCTTGTTCTGTTCCTATTTTTGTCTTCCAATCTTTTTCTTTTCATCATTTTAATTAAACATTTATATAATTACATTTTCTCTTCTTTCTTAGTATGTTATTATTATTATTATTTTAGTTTTAGTAGTAGCCTAAATTTGCAATATATATTACCACTAATCAAAGTCACTTTTTTTTTAAGTCTGCTTTCAAATAACCCTGTAACAGTTCACATGTAGTTTGAGGACCTTATTATAACAAAATAATCCTAATTCCTCCCCCTTCATCCCTGTATTATTTCCATCATTGGTTTCACTCATATACACACACACATATATATGTATACATACACACACACACACATAAATACATAATGAAATGCATTATTGCTATTACTATTTTAAACTGTTATCTATTACATCAGCTAGGAATATATAAAATAAAAATTTTTATTTTACCTTCACACATTTCCTCTTCAATATCCTTCATTTCATTATGTAGATCCAAGTTTCTTATATCATTTTCCTTCTCTCAAAAAACCTCCTTTTATGAACAAGACCAACTTTGCAAGGTAGGTCTACTGACAACAAATTTCCTCAATTTTTGTTTGAAAAAGTCATTATTTCTACTTCACTTCTGAAAGATAATTTCATAAGGTACAAAATTGTAGGTTCCTTTCTTTCTCCTCTTAACACTAAATATTCCACTCCACTCTCATTTCTTATCTTACATGCCTGGTTTCTGAGGCATGTAATTCTTACCTTTGTCTGTTCCTGTATAAGTAAGATGGTCTTTCTCTTCTGGCTTTTTTCAGGATTTGTTCTTTTTCTTTGATTTTCTATAGTTTGGAAATGATATAACCAGTTGTGTTTGTTGTAACAACAACAACCAGTTGTTCTCTAAACTTCTTGAATCTGTGGTTGAGTGTCTGACATTATTTGGGGAAGTTCTCAGTCATTACTGTTTCAAATGTGACTTGTTTCTTTTTCTCCTTGTCATTCTTTGGGTACTCCCATTACGTGTTTGTTACATGTTTTGTAATTGTCTTGCAGTTCCTCCTTATTCAGATGTTTTGTCTTTGTTCTCTTTGCTTTTTGGTTTTCAAGTATTCTGTTAATATATTCTTTAGCTTGGAAATTTCTTCCTCAGCTGTGTCCAGTCTACTAATAAGCCCATCTAAAACATTCTTCATTTCTGTTACAGTGGTTTTGAGCACTAGAATTTCTTTCTTTTTTCTTTTTTAACAACTTTATTTATTTATCTGACAGCCAGTGAGAGAGAGTGAGCACAAGCAGGGGAAGCAGCAGGTGGAGAGAGAGGGAGAAGCAGAACCCCTGCTGAGCAGGGAGCCTGATGTCAGGCTCCATCCCAGGGTTCTGGGATCATGACCTGAGCTGAAGGCAGACAATTAACCAACTGAGCCACCCAGGAGCCTCAAGTACTTGAATTTCTTTTTGATTCTTTCTTAAGATTCCCATCTCTCAGGTTACATGGCTCATCTGTTTTTCCATTCTGTTTACTTTATCCATTAGAGCCCTTGGGCTATTCATCATAGTTGCTTTAAATTCCCTGTCTTTCAATTCAAATACCTCTTTCATGTCTGGTTTTGATGCTTGCTTTGTCTCCTCAAACTGTGGTTTTTACCTTCTAGTATATCTTGTAATTTCTTCTTTTTTTTAAAGATTTTATTTATTTATTTGACAGAGATCACAAGGAGACATAGAGGCAGGCAGACAGAGAGAGGAGGAAGCAAACTCCCTGCTGAGCAGAGAGTCCAATGTGGGGTTCGATCCCAGGACCCTGAGATCATGTCCTGTGATGAAGGCAGAGGCTTAACCCACTAAGCCACCCAGCCACCCCATAATGTTTTCTTAATAGCCAGAAATGCCATACCACATAATCAGAACTGCTATAAATAGAATTACAATGATGTGGTGGTAAGGTGTGTAAAGAGAGGAAGCCCTATGGTTATGTCTCAATCTTTTAGGGAGATTAGTGGATGGTGAACTTCACAGGTATTTCTCAGTTTTTGTTTTTCTACCTCTCTATGAGGGATAAGATGGCTCAGATGGGTTGAAATTGGATATTTTCCTTATTTCTAGACAACTGGGCTCTGATAATACACTAGCAGGTGAGGCCTTAGTTAACTAGTTTCTTCTGGTTAAGAAGAAGAGAGTGCTCTGGTATATTTTGAAATAGATCCTTTCTTCCTTCTCCCCTTTTGGAGGCATCAGGGGATTTTTTTCTCCCAATATTTACCATAAGAATCTGGTTAGGCTCCTGGGGTGTAAATCTCACAATAATGTAGGCAGGCACCCTTCTCTGACTAGGTATCCTGGGAGTTTTAACTCTCAAACTTGTCCATACTGAGCTTCCAATAGTGTTTCAACTACAGTTGAGATTTTCCTGTCTTGGCACTAATTCCTGTGGTGGCTTCTATTTGTAAGTCTCTATTTCAGAAAGCTATCACTCTTTGTATTTGCATGTTGTCTCTCCAGTACTGGGTGCAATGGTCTACCCTCTGTACTTATCTCTCTTACGGATCCAAGAAAAGTTGCCAACTCTTCAGTCTGTTCCATTTTTCACTCTTTGTTAGGACAGAGTGGCAACTTCCAAGTGTCTTATATGTAGAATCAGAAAACAGAATTTTATGTCTTATTAGTAAATTACTTTTGCCTGGAAAAAAATCATTATTTCATCAAGATTAAGAAAAGGGGTTTTTCATGGAATTACCATTTTGAGCAAAATCTATCCTATTATGATTTGTAATTATGTGTGCATTTGAGTGTGCATTTTTAAATTTTTGATATATCTTCACAAAGTTTCTACTATATTGTTCTTCTTATGAACTACATAGTTTTGATTGTTACTTTTGTATTTGTTTTCTGATTACTTAATGACTAGAACTATATGGAATATATGTCGATCTATTTAGCTTCTCCCAGAACAAACCCCCATTATAATGGGTGGCTGTTGTCAAAGTATACATATACACTTACCTTTGGGGCTGTCAGTCAGTATATTTCCATTCTCTCTCCCCCAGCCATTGTGTTATTTTTGGCATTCATATTACATCTACAAGTGTTATACTCTTTGCAATTCATTGTTATTGTATTATTCAAAATCATTTCACTTGCAAATGATGTAAACCCAAATTAAACCAAGTTGGGCAAATACTAAAAGGAAGGAGAAATATACTGTCTTCTGTACTAAAATGATAAGAGTAACCAGAGGGCAGATCTAGCTGCATACAGAATCTCACATGCTCTCAGAATATTCTCCCTTCAACTCTCATCTCATTCTCTAAATTTCTCCATGCACATGGACTTTTGACCAAGAAATATGGATATATATATTCTTACATGTTCCAGAACTGAAAGAGAGCTTTTCCTGCTCTGTATGTAATAATAGAATCTTGAAAAAATACTAAATGCTTAATTTAAAGATACCCATTTGTGCACCAATAATTTTAGCCAATTAGATACAGGTGTGCTACTCACAATAGTCACAACTTTATAGAGACTAGAAAAAAAATTACAACTATCTTTATTCACAGATATATGATCCTATGTGAAGAAATCTACAAAAAGGCTACTAAAACTAGTAAATGACCTTTATAAGTTTGCAGAATACAAGGTCAAAATACAAAAATGATTGGTTTTCTGCATTAGAAAAGGAAATGTAAAATTAAAATATAAAACATACCATTTAAATAACATTAAAAAGTGTAAAATATTTACAGATATATTTGTCAGGAGGTACACAAGATCTGTACACCAAAAACTATCAACACTGCACAGAGATTAAAGAACAAAGTAAGCGGAGAGATCTATGCCATCATGGATTCAGAAACTCAATATTGTTAATATGTTTATTCTTGCACAAACCAACCTAAAAATTTAATACAATGACAGTCAAAATCCTAGACTGCATTTGGTAGAAATAAATAGGCTGATTTTAAAATTAGTGTGGAAATTCAATAGACCAAAAATAGCAAAAACAAATTAGAAAAAGAAAATAAACTGTAGAACACCATCATCACTCATTTCAAGAAATATTTTAAAGTTATTATAATCAAGCAAATTATGGAATAAAAACACACAGATAGATAAATGGCATGAAACAAAGTTCAGAAATGGATCCATTCAAAGTGTTTGATTTTGACAGAAGTCCCAAGGAATTAAATGGAGAAAGGATAATGTTTCTGATAAACTATGTTATGCTATTAGATATTCATATGCCACAAAGAAAATGAAAATCCTTAGCTCTTACTTTTAACAGTAAATAAAAACTACTGCATATACCTACATATAGTTGTTGAACCTATAAAACTTCTGGAAGAAAATATATAAGAAAATCCAAGTGACTCTGGGGTTTTGTACATATTTATTAAATAGGGCGCTGCAACAAACAATTTTACCTTCTAAAGGAAAATAACCAATAAACCCTTCAAAATGAAAAAAAAAAAAACCTCTTTAGAACATAATTACAAATAAGAAAAGGCAATCCACAAATAGGTAACAGTTAAAAACATAAATCTGACAAAGGATTTATATCCAGAATATATTTTAAAAATACTCCTACATAACAAAAATATTATCTAAAAAACAATTTTTATATTGATAGAAGATTTAAAAGATACAAAATTTAAATATGCTGGTAGCAAATACATGAAAATTTATTTATCATTAGTTACAGGAAAATTCAAATTAAAATGACAGTGAGATGTCCACCAGAATGACAAAATGTAAAAGTGCTGATTTCAACAGTTAAAAATAAGTCAATGTGATCCACTGTTTCAACAAACTAAGGAAAAATCACACATAGATTGATAGAAGGCATAATGGCTGAAAGTGTGCCAAAACTTTGGCAGACACCAATCTTCAAAGGTGTGATGACAAGAGATTGCAAAGGCAACACTAAAAATACCTATGCAAAGCCATGTACAAGAAACAGAAGAAAGACCAGTGTGTATAGAGGGCAATGATAAAGAGAACGATGATAGAAAATTGAATCAGAGAGACACATAATGGAGCTGATTTATCTGGGGCCTCACTAGCCATGCTAATGATTTTGAATTTTATCCCCAGTGAGGCAGTAGCCATTGGAAATTATTGAGGAGGAGAGTGACATTATATGGCACAGGGTGAGGGTTAATTTGTCCAAGAACGATCCTGCATGCTGACCTCCTAGGAAAGGAGCTGGCTTCTTAGAGAGCTCCATGGAGACTAGCTACGGCCTCATGAATAAAAAAATTAATCCCAGCCAACAACAAGACTTGCCTCAAAAGGCCCTCAGCTTCTCTCCAACCACTAGTGATGAGACAGCAAATCATGCTACTAGCTTATGTCATCATACAGCTGTCACCATGAGGTTGCATCACTGGTCTTTCATCATGGTGGAACTTGGGCTTCTGTAATGTGAGTTGGAAGAATAGGGCTAGAGCCAAAGATTTTCCATGCAATCTTACTACCGAATTTCAGTCCCTGGTCAAGTCATGAGAGAGAATGTCCATTAAAAGCCACAGGGCCAACATCACTCTCCCTAGGTCTCATGCCCATCCACATTAGATTACTATGACTTTGCTATAATGCACTGGGCAGCAAGGACCCCACACTCCTGCTCTTGGCTCAGGGAGTTCTCCTCAATAAGAGATACTTGTAATTGTCTTTTGTTTTCTAGACACTGGCTTAATTAAAAGAAAAAAAAATTCTACTCTGGTTGCTATGTTAAGAATAAACTGTATGGCAGCAGGAACATAATTAGGGATATAAATTTGAAACCTGTTCCAAAACTCCAAGAGATGAAGATGTAAGAGAATTTGTCAGATTCGAAGTTTGTGTTGAAGCAGAACCAGATTTCCTGGCTGACTGAATGTATGGCATGAGAGAAAGAGGTCGACTTTGATTCTAAGGTAGAGGCACTGATAATACTAGATGATTTAGAAAAATGGGGGATCAGGACTATGGTACAGCCTCCCTGAGTAAAGATATCCAAAGATCCAACCCTTTAATTCAGCAACAGCCTTTTACAAGGACTGTATTTCATCCAATGTCAATCTCTGCCACATGTTAAAATGAAAAGAATGCTAACCATCTCTAACAATGTTAACAATAGCGATTATCATAGAGACCCAATAATTAAGAAATTTGAGCTACACATGTAGGCAGAGTTTGTATTTCCAGAAAAGCCAGCAGCATTGAATAATGCACAAAGCAGTTTCTATATCAAAAAAGAAGCATATATTTGCCTATAATATTCTTTTGCTTTCATCTTCACATATATACTTCCTAAGAGTTGTTTATACTAAATTTGCTACTTCTTTTCTTCCTATTTCCCTTGAAACTTCTTGAAGATTTCTATTAATGCTTGCCACTCAGCTGAAATGGATTCTTGTCAAAGGAACCAACTTCTCTGAGAAATTCAAAAGACAAATTTGAATATAACTTATTTCTTTAGGTCCCAAGAGAACCATTTCCTCCACTTGAAAATTGCTCTCTGTCCTTGACTTCTATAAATGGTATCCTAATCTGGTTTAATCATTGGCCTTTTTTTTCTCTCAATCTACATAACTCCTTTTCCCCTGTTAATTTGTGTCTCAATTTTTTAAAAGATTTATTTATTTGTGTTTTAAAGATCGTATTTATTGATGTGTCAGAGAGAGAGAGCACAAGCAAGGGGAGCAGTGGGCGGAGGGAGCAGCAGGCTCCCCACTGAGCAAGGAGACCAATGCAGGATTCGATCCCAGGACCCTGGGATCATGATCTGAGTCAAAGGCAGACACTTAACCAACCGAGCCACCTACCCACCCAAAAGATTTGACTTATTTATTTTAGAGAGACAGAGCATGAGCAGGTGGGGCAGAGGGAGAAGAAGAGAGAATCCCAAGCAGACCCTGTGCTGAGTGCAGGACCCAAATCCAGAGCTCTGTCTCATGACCCTGAGATCATGACCTGAGCCAACACCAAGAGTCCAACGCTCAACAGACTGCCCAGCCACCACAATTTACACCTCAAATCTAATGATAAACGAATCTGTTTGAGTATGTAGCTATCTTCTCCTGATTTTTAGAAACATACATCAAATTGCATGTCTACTGGATGCCTCTGTACCCAGTGCCCAAAATGGAACTCTTCATTCTTACCCCAACTTATTACTACTAGGCCTGAGTTCATATTTTGAATAGCATAAGTATTTATATGCCTAGGAAGCCATATAACCTTGAAGTTTTAAAAATTTTCTTCTCATTCCTACAACCATTTCCTGGTGACCTGTTTATCTCTTGAATCCATACTTAATTTTATCACCATTATTATCTCTCCCTGGATTATATATAATTATTTTAGTGATTTTAACTGTATCCAGTATAGAGCTATGTCCAATACATTTTCATTGGATGAATGCATAATAGAATAAATTATATTTACCTAATCTAATTTTATTCTTTTAAGATTTTATTTATTTATTTGACATAGAGAGAGATCATAAGTAGGCAGAGTGTCAGGCGGGGGACGGGGGGGTGGAAGCAGCCTCCCTGCCAAGCAGAGAGCCCTATGAAGGGCTTGATCCCAGGACCCTGGGATCATGACCTGGGCGGAAGACAGCGATTTAATCCACTGAGCCACCCAGGTGCCCCTTACCTAATCTAATTTTAGACCTTATCTTGCAGATCAAGATAATGGGTAAGGCTAGGAGTAGAGGTTTCCTAAGGTTTAGAGTCCAGCTTAATTTAACAATAGACATGGCTGAAAGATTCCTATCTTTAAGAGATTTTAAAAAGGTTTTAAAAGGCAGGAAAGAGCTACGGAGACTGTCTAGAGCAAGTTTAGAAGCCAAGTTTCAGTGACTTGGTTTAAGTTGAAAAACACTGGGAATAAGTGAGAAACAGGAAATACTGAGAAACAAGAGGAAAAGGGATTTGAGAAATTTTGTTCTTTAATATAAATTTAACTTTATTATTCCACTTGCTGGTGTTCTTAGAAAGTACCAGAAAGATTTTAAATTGTTTGGTAATTATATTTGGATGCCACTCTGGTTTGTCTTTGAATGCTGTCCTGGATCAAGATGGAGCCACAACATAGCCCCAGCTTTAGTCAGTTTACAAATGAATGAGTGTAAAATCTTCCAGATCACATCTATGACTCCAGTCTTGAAATTTTCTAAATCCGTTTTGACAGTCAGAATGGTACCTTTTCAGCACAACCTTAGCCAAGTTAATTCTCTGCTTTAAAATCTTTGATGGCTTCATTTTTTAGAATAAAATCCTTACCACCATTCAGATCTACGCCCTACTTTCCTCTTCTAATGATATAGCCCCTATCTGACATAACTCTCTTTTTCTCCCACAAATAAATTGAGGGTTTTTTGCATGTTCTGAATCATTTTTTTAAACATCTCTTTGTTTTCTAATAATGTATACACTATGTTCTTTATTCACTCAATTTTGAATATCCTCATACTACCCACTTCCACCTACCAACCCCGCTCCTATTTATCTTTCAAGACTCAACTCAGACTTCTTCCATCTCATTGACCATTGTCTTACCCAGATCTTTTTCTTTTTTTTTTTTTGACAGAGAGAGAAATAGTGAGAGAGGGAACACAAGCAGGGGGAGTGGAAGAGGGAGAGAAGCAGGTTTCCCATTGAGCAGGGACCCTGATGCAAGGGTAGATCCAGAGACCCTGGGATCATGACCTGAGCCAAAGGCAGATGCTTAATGACTGAACCACCCAGGCACTCCTGTCTTACACAGATCTTGCTACAAATACTCAGAAGTCTCTCTTCTGTGTCCTGATGGTAAGATAATCTTACCAAGCAATGATTATGCAATTATTAAGCAGTGATTACCTTGAATATATTTTATATTTTATATTATATATTATATCATATATCATATCATATCATATCATATCATATCATATTATTGTGAGAATCTCAGAGCTTATCCTAGTGCTATCGTTTTAATGTTTGTGTCTTCCCCAAATTCGTAGGTTTTAATCCTAATGTCCAAAGTGATAGTATTAGGAGATGGGGCCTTTGGGAGGTCCTTAGTTCATGAGGATTAAGCCCTAATAAATGGAATTAGTGCACTTATAAAGGAGACACCACAGAGCTCACTGATCCCTTTCACCATATCAGGACATAACAGGCAGTCAGCAGTCTGTAACCCAGAAAAGAACTTTCATAAGAACATGACCTTGCTGGAAGCTGATCTTGGACTTCTAACTTTTAGAACTATGAGAAATAAATGAAGCCATCCAGTCTGTGGTATTTTGTTATAGCAGTATGAATGGACTAAGGTACCCAATGATGTCTTAGTAACCATTTAATAAATATTTGTTTAATGAGTACATATCACTTCATTTACTAAATTTACTGTAAAAATACAAAAATAAAATGCCGATTATATTTGCAATGCAGTATTCATGCCTAACTTAATGCCCAAGAAGAAAAAGTCAAGATGACTCAACTATAAAATATAAGAATAAAGCAAGAAGAAATTCTTTAAATCAGTAACAATGTTTAAGAATTCCATATATTGGGACGCCTGGGTGGCTCAGTTGGTTGGACGACTGCCTTTGGCTCAGGTCATGATCCCGGAGTCCCGGGATCGAGTCCCGCATCGGGCTCCCAGCTGCTTCTCCCTCTGACCTTCTCCTTGCTCATGCTCTCTCTCACTGTCTCTCTCTCTCTCTCTCTCAAATAAATAAATAAAATCTTTAAAAAAAAAAGAATTCCATATATTTACAATACCCTTTCCAATATACTTAGAATCATTTGTCATCATTTAGAGAAAAGAATATTATATGTAATAAAAATGTAAAGGCAGCATCAAGTTCAAAGTGAATGTTTTTTTATTGGAAAAGTTTGTTAATATATTCTGTGTGAGTCTTTGCTTGATTCTCAACTCACTAAACTTGTATTTTATCTTCTCTCCAATGATATGGTATTTGACTCAGTGTAAAGACTTGTGATCATTTATTTGATTGCAACCATCTGTTCACTAAAAGTCATTTATCTCTCTCAGGATTTAGAATGATATCTACAGATTCCTAGGGTGCCCTCTTTCTTTTCCCTTGAGGGAAATTACTTTGTCTTGATTGCCTGTTTCTTTTTTATTCTCTCCTGGGTTTTGTCCTAAATCAACCCTGTCTATGGGGAGTTCAAAGGCAGCAATTATAAAGCTTGAGTCTAAGAATTACCACAGACAGCATATCAGAGAAAATGATTATGTGTGTTCAGATGCCTATTGGGACTTCTCATGGACTTTCAGCCTTTTAAATTTCCATGCAAAAGCAATAGCATACAGAAAAATCAAACACTATAATATGGCTTTCTCTAGATAAAATATTGAAGTGGTAAGAAGAAATCTGAGAATTTACCATAATGGGCAGATAGTGTATACTCACTACAATGCAAGGTAATTTACTAGTATAATCTATTAAGCTCTCAAGACAAATCAGAGTTAGGCATTTTTGAGCTATTTTTAAAGTAAGAAAATCGAAGATCACTGACTTGCCCAAGAAGCCCCACTTAGTAGCAGAATTGAATTTAAACCCCGGTCTGGAAAACTTCAAAACATGTTCTTCTGTAAGAAACTCATATGGGCATAGAGCATCATTAGCATACTTTAAACTTAGTCTTTAAAGTTCTCTTTCAACTTGGTAATTTGTAAGTTCTGTGATTATCAGAGTAGAGACAGGGAAGTATTAGATATGTCTTCGTATTGCAAGGTGTTTATAGTCTCATTGAGAAGACAGGATATGAACCTGGGTTAAACATTTAATTTAAAAAGTTGTAATGAAAATTTAAAGGCACAAAACTTTTTCCACTTTTTTTTCCTCCAATTTTTAAAGCTGGAGGGTAAATCCCATTCAGTTATTCCTGGATAACACTAGAATTCATTATAAGCATCAAAGTCAAGCAGTATTTTCTTCCAACTTTGTTCATCCTTTAAAAACAGTTTGGCTTTTCTGTGTCATTAATATTTCTATATAATTTTGTAACAAATCTAATAATTTCCAAAAAGATTCCTCTTGGAACTACAGATGGAATTCTTTGGAACTTATAGATCAATTTGAAATTAAATTACACTTTAAAAATATTGAGCCTTCCAATTTGTTAACACAATGAATGTTATTATCATTTGCTTAGATTTCCTTTATACCTGTCAGCAATTTTCAGTGGTTTTAGTAAAGAGGTCTTACATACTCCTTATCCCTAAGTATTCTATGTTTTTTGGCACCATCATCTCTTACAGTTTTATAGATTTTTAAAAAATTTTCTATATACACAACTAGGCACTGTACCTTTTTTTCTTGCAATGACTAAGATGACCAGTATAAATAAGACTGAATAAAAATGTGGGAATGGGCATGAGCATCCTGGCTTCATTCTCAATCTTTAGGTAAAGTTCTAACATTTTCATAGGACAGGGAGTTTTTTACAATAGTGTCATGAAACCAGCATAAGCCCCAAACCAAAATCTGACAAAGACAGTAACAGATATAAAAATTATCAACATCCTAGGACATGCTATATCCTGTTTTGACAAATGTCTACAGGCAGGAAACCAAGGCCAGCTTAAGGCTCAGTGGATGTCTTTCCCTTCCTCAGAGTTCACAGCCCTGAGCTGCCTATTGTCCAAAATCAAAAAGAATCAACAGAAGTTATTCCATCATGGACAGAAGAGAAAATCTCCAGAAATGCTTTTCTTTCTTTCTTTCTTTTTTTTTTTTTTTAAGATTTTATTTATTTGTCAGAGAGAGGGAAAACACAAGCAGGGGGAGTGGCAGAACAGAGGGGACTCCCCCCCCACCTTGAGCAGGCAGCCCATGCGAGGCTTGATCCCAGGATCCTGGGACCATGAGCTGAGCTGACAGCAGATTAACTGACTGAGCCACCCAAGCACCACATGTTTTTCTTTTTCTTTTTCTTTTAACTTGGTCCCCCATCAAAACCTACCAAGTTTATATTTTCTGGGCACTCAAATAGGCTCTTGAATTATAGTCACTATAAAAATCAGCATATTTTAAGCCTGTTTTCTGATGTATAACCATCTTACAAAATGAGCTTCACTTTTATCTAAGTGCTGAAAAAGACTTAATGTAATCCAGCCATTTTGATTGGCCATCCATCAAATGGAGGCTTATCATAGTTGTTGAGGAGATCCGTCAAAGTTTGTACACTATGAAATGTTTAATTCAAATTATTAAAGTACAATACAATTGCCTCTTATTCTATGGTGAGAAATAAAGTGTGTTTTTCTAATGGAATCGTATAGCATTTATTTTTATGTGGCAGTGTGTGTGTTGAGAAAATGTATTGGTTCACAAGAGTATTAAAAGATTGTTTTTTTTCCACTATTCTCAAATTATACATTTATTTAAATTACAGAATTTGTAAAGGCTTTCCATGTAATTTAGATAGGCTTTCTCAGAAGTTTTCATGATTAATATAAAAACACATACAGATCAAGTTTCCTTTGTGCCAGAATTGTTCAAAATTCCAAACTTTCTCTGTATCTCAAATATTGAGGTAATCTGAACATACAGTTCCTTTCAATTTAAAAATGCTCTCTCTATAATGAGCACAGGGTAGGGGAAAATAGCACAAACTTTTAAGTTCTTCAGAGAAAGCTCTGAAATAATGCATTTCTTCTATTTTTTTTTCCATTTTCAAAGGGTGAACTGTATTGCCATGTACCTCTTAACTAATAAATGTGCTTGGTTATACAATATACACTGCAAGAAAATAATTTGACTTTCCCTTAGTTCTTGCTATTAAGTTTTGTTTTTGAGATCCTTGGATAAAATTGTTAACATCTCTTTGTCTATACCACACTGTACAGAAACACACACAAACAAATGAGCTTTAGTTTATTTCTTAATGACTTTCCTGGAGCACTGTATATCAAATTACATTTGTTTATCTATGGGGAGAGAAAATAATAATGGGTCATTTCATTAGTTATTGTTCCTCTTTGCATTAGTCATGCCAGACATTAATTATCTTATTCAGTGATGCTTCTTTTATATTAAAATATTATACACCTCAGAGTATGTCTGTAATTTAAATCCTTTATTTTTTTTAAAGATTTTATTTATTTATTTGACAGAGATCACAAGTAGGCAGAGAGGCAGGCAGAGAGAGAGGGGGAAGCAGGCTCCCTGCTGAGCAGAGAGCCCAATAGGGGGCTAAATCCCAGGACACTGAGATCATGACCTGACCTGACTGGAAGGCCAAGGCTTAACCCATTGAGCCACTCAAGTGCCCCTTAAATCCTTAATATTAAAAAAAGTCTTGGTGAATCAATGCCTCTAATATTTTAAATATTTCTTAATTTCCAATAAGCTGAATAATCTCAACAGAATGTTAGTCCCTCATAAAGAAGATGCTTGGTGGGATGCCTGGGTGGCTCAGTGGGTTAAGCCTCTGTCTTCGGCTCAGGTCATATCCCAGGGTCCTGGGATCCAATCCCACATCAGGCTCCTTGCTCAGCAGGGAGCCTGCTTCTTTCTTTGCCTTTGCCGGCCACTCTGCCTACTTGTACTCTCTCTCTCTGACAATAAATAAATAAATAGGATGCTTGGTAAAGCTGACCATGGCATAGCAAATAGCAAGCAGCTGAAATTCCCGTATCTTGCAAATTTTCAAGAATATGATTATTCGAAGGATGATTTTAGTAGAAACCATTGAATATGCCCTCTGAATTTTATTTGAACTTGGTCCAGCCATGACATTTGATCTCATCAACAGTGAGACCACATTTCCAAACTGTGGTTGCTGAATGCTCTTAACATAATGGTTACTAAGGATGGAATTGAGATTCCTGAGATATGTGAGAGCTTTGGCTCCTTTCAAGAGGAAATTGTCAGTGCTACTGCGGTGTGGGGTAAGCTCTTGCAGACAAGAAGTTCACATCTGACGTCACTAATGACCTTCAGAATTAAGCATAGAAATAAAAATAAATTTTATTTTAAATTCTATGCATGTTTTTATTCTTTCCCTCCTCTAGTGTACATTCCGTAATAGCAGTTATTCGCTATTTTTCCTGGTAAGTTTTGGGATCTGAGGCTAACCTAAGAAATGCAGAAATTAACCCGTTCTTAGATAAGGTACTATGTATACGGATGGGTACATTTAAAGACCTGAGCCACAGGTGAAGTTATATTAAGATAATGCACTTCTGTTTCAGAAGACCAGACAGACTCCTATACGAACTGAATCCACAACCTGGTTCAGCCAAACACAGGAAAAATCTCAGTGTATTTCAGAATAATGTCCACTGTACACCATGTTTGATTTACTGTGCTTGTGACAGGAACAGATTGCATCTACTGGAGTAGCATTAAAATCTCCAAGGCCTTAGAAAAGCGCTATATGTGAAATCTACCCTTTACTCCCAAATATGCCCCCCACACCCATAAAGGCCTTTTCCATACAACTCTGAAATATAAAGTTGACACAGGACATCTTGAGGACTGTGCACATGTGAAGGAGTAATGTGGGAGAATAAGAGAAATCCTATCTGATTTACCACAGAAACATTCTAAAGGGGAGTTACCAAGTTATGGTTTCAACTCTGATACGTGAAACATGAGTTGTGTCACTCTTATCCTTATAATAAGAGAAAACTGAACTAAAAATTGGTGAATTTTCTTGGACTTATCAGATAACTCAAGACAGGATAAGTTGGCCATCTTTAATTCCAGAAAGAATTGTGAATCAGAGTCGCAGAAATGATCTGCTTACTCGAAGCAGAAGTCACAAGAACCATGAGCAGGTAAGAACACTTAAATGGTAGTTTTGGAGACTCCTCAAGGCTGAGTGAGATTGGTAGAAGAGGCCTGTCTTAGGGGTTTCCCACGATTTTGTGGATTTTGACTCAAGGAATTCAACAGGTTCTCACAGTGAAGATCCTGAAAGACAATGTCATGGTTCTGGCAGAGGGAACAGAAAATTAACATTTGAAGTACAACCAGAGCATTCCTAAAAATAGAAGCTTACTCTCCAAGGAAAAAGACTTTACCAGAGCCTTATTACACCTGATATGTTATTTACTTGATTCATGTCCCCACCAGGCTTTCTGTCTAACCTTAGGAGGCAGAAAGTGGTTTGGTACTGGACTCGTGAGCCAAACTGCCTACTAAAAGTATCTATAAACTACAATATCTGTATCAGATTCTTAGTTTTTAAAATTCATAAAACCTACACAGCAACAGAAAATTACAAAAAGACAATCCCAATGTCATTCATTTTAGCCTTAATAAAATGTTTTTAACATGGAATAATACAAACAGTATATAGACCTTAAGATGTAGAAAAGGACTGAGATTGTTTTAGATCACTCTCTAGATGTACCTCCCCAGTAAAGTAACCACTAGCCACATGTGGGTATTGAACACTTGAAATGTGTCTAGTCCAAAGTGAGATATTTGTAAATAGCACTAGATTATGAAGACTTAGTAAAAAAAAAAGTAAAATGGACATTTTATATTTTATATTATTTTATATTTTGTATTTTATATTTCATATTGATTATATGCTCAAATAATAATATTTTGGATATGTAGTGTTAAATAATAATATTTAAATTGATGTTAAATAGTAGAATACTGAATAATGCATATGTGGCTCTCATTATATTTCATTCGGACAGCCACTCTAGAAGGACGAAAACACAAAACTCCTGATCAGCCATACTTTTATCAGTAATATAATGAGTCATCTGATGACTTACAATAAAATGTGATAGATTAACTCAAAATATTTTTTTAGCTTATTGACATCATTTCACTGATCTTTTTTTCCAACAAGCTGAATTTTTCTATGAGTCTTGGCATTGGGAAGACACAAATCAGAAAACACCATTGTGAATCTGTCAGAATTTTAATTCAAAAGCAGCATGCATGAGTATTGTCTGGAATAATAATTTTTTGAATTTTAACTTTAGCTATACCAATAGATAACAATCATTAAATGTAAAAGACTGAAACATTTATCAAAATTAGTACAGCTGGTAATTTCCATTTCATTAAAATGTATGTGTTTCCATTTGTAAAGTTTCTTAAACTCTCTGAGATCCATGAAACCTTTCAAAGTTTATAGATGGAGATCATGAACTCAGTAAAATTTTTTTAACATTTTGTGGATTTGTTGATTTTTCTGTTCTGGAGAGAAGAGTCACAGATTTTGTCAGTTTTCCAAAGTACTCAATGATACAAAAAAAAAAAAATTGACTTCCTACTGTAGAGCTAGCTTAATTTCTTTACAGGAGTTTGACATCTTTTTGGTTGAGATAAAGACTAGCATAAATTTCTTCAATTTAGTCTCAGCTAATACATTTTTTTAGTTTCTGAGTTTTAAGAAATTAACTGGAAGTATTGAAAGACAATAAATCCTTGGAGTATAGAGTGAGGGACTGATTTTTAATCTGAAAATGACAGCAAATTTATTTGGTTTCAATCACATTTGACATTTTCTATATATCTGTTCTCTATAGTGGAAGAGTTAAGCCCTTCCTGAAGAGCAGTTGTTGTAAAAGGAACCCTCATGCATTATTGGTGGGAATGCAAACTGGGGCAGCCACTGTGGAAGGCAGTATGGAAGGTCCTCAAAAAGTTTAAAGTAGAACTAACCTAGGATCCAATAATCACACTACTGGGTATTTATCCAAAGAATATGAAAACACTAATTCAAAAAGATACATGTACCCCTATGTTTAAAGACAAATACCATATGATTTCACTCATATGTGGAATTTAAGAAACAAAACAAATGAACAAAAGAAAAATGAAAGAGACACAAACAATAGACTCTTAATTATAGAGAATAACCTGATGGTTATCAGAGAGAAGGTGGGTGGATGGGAGAATGGGCTAAAGAGGGGAAGGTGATTAAAAGTACCCTTATCATGAAGAGCACTGAATAACATACAGAAATGTTGAATCACTATATTTTACACCTGAAACCAATAAAACACTCTATGTTAACTATGCTGGAATTATCATTTTAAAACAAATAAAGAAGAATAGTTGAGTCTAAATTGTCAAAATTTAGCTGAATTAATTTTGTATGAGGGCAGTCATCAAATTTTATCCAAAAGGAACTTCCTTGTTGGTATTCTCAGACATCATTAACTTCATAGACACACAAGCTAATACAGAGTAAAACATCCCTTCAGCTCTATAAAAATAAAAACAAACAACTCTCCACTCTGTTCCTGCAGTCTTTAGCATATGAAACAGTGATTTCCCTATCACAGGAGCCAGATTTGCTTTAGAGAACACTAATTTCATGAATTTGCCCCCAAACTTGCTATAGTCTGAAAACACAACCCTTAAACAACAGAACAGTGCAAAATCTTGAAAAAACTAGACGATATTTTTTTTAATAAAAGCTCAAAGTTTTATTTGGTCTTATGTCTATGCCAGCATAATAAAATGGTCAAAGCTCAGTGCAGCAATTGCAAAAATCTGAACCCCAAAAGTGTGTGTATTAGTAAATAATGGATTTTTTAGATTCCGAAGTATTCCCACAATGTAACAATAACTCAAATTATTTTAGGATTGGAAGCAAAGAGCCACTGGCTACACAAGATACAGGATAGGCAGGGAGTCAGCTGAGTCTTGTGGCACTAACAATTCCAGGCACAAGCTTGGGCTAGAGTGGAGTCTTGAAGAGTCATGGCTGGGAGGCACCATGTACATACTATATTACCCATAGATCAAGGGAGTCCAGAAGAGAGACCAGAGGTTGGACTAGGGGTTGGGATAGACTCCAGAAGACTCAGTACAAGGAGTATGCTCTGTACTTTAGAGATGTTTTTGATATGTAGCTCTCTCTACAGGAAAGCCATAAACTTTGACCATAAAACATAATTCCAGTGTCTCAAAGGCTATATTCATGCTGATACTGATTTATTGTATGTCTGTTTCACTACCATTTTCTTAAGAGTGAAGAGTAGAGATTCCAGTAAATGAATTAATAAATGTTTAAAATTTTTTCTTAGTTTTAATTTCTAGTTGGCAAATTTTAATAGCATAACTCACATAAACAAATGTTCCTTGAGGTGCCCAGTAAATTTTCAGAGTATAAAGAACTCCTGAATCAAAAAATTTCGAGAATCATTATCCTACATTAACACATTAAAAATAGAGAAACACAATCTTCTCAAAGGGCATTTAAAATTCATTTTATACAATTCAACATTTTTCTAGCAAAGAAAAATGCAGAAGTTATTGTTAATAATAATTATCACAGATTCAGTCAAGCTATACTCACATATGCAAAGAAAAGTTTCTACCTGATTGAATAATCTGAAAATTTACACTTCCAAATCAAGGATAATTTGGTCTTTTCAAGTTTAATTGTCACTTTCCATACAAATAGTCAATATAGACAGCATCCAAGACTCATCTTCTTATTGGTTGTTGAATTAGAGAGTCTTTTTGATGACTCTCTCTCCTGAGTTAAGTGCTTTAAAAATCCACTTTTCCTTCCTCCTTCCCAAAGAGTATCCAGTTATGAAGATGTCCACTCTCTCTCTATGGACCCATAGGGTGTCTCACAGTTTCTGCCACAGTCTCCATCTGGCCTGTTACCTTGGTTGGCAACTCCCAAGTGCAGCCGATCCCACTGGAAATTTTGAATGGTTATATTGGGATACAGTATCCAATTGCTTGTCCTAGCCATTTCCTCATGCTTTCAGGGTCCTCTTCTCTATGATTAGGCCTCTGGGTGTCCAAAGTCCATTCTCAGAACTTGTGCATTTTTCTCACTAGGGTAAGCAGAAACTTATGGATCCTCTCACATCATGTCCAAGCCATGTGTACCAAGGAGTTCCTCTTCAGACTCTGCAATGAGGTCCCAAATGGCCCTCATCTCTGCACCACCATGCCCACTCCCTGTTGGAAATTGCACTGGGCCAAAGTCTTGAGAAGCAGAACAGTGGAAACAATATTCTTCAACATTTATTTAGATGTTTCTAAAGCAATACTTTCTCATCAATGATCAATTTCAAGGAGTAGGTAGAGGAACTCAAAATCTAGTTTATTAATCACTGTCCTCTGCTATCTCTGCAGAATGTTTGTATTCTGCAGAATGTTTGATAATTCTGTTTGATATATGTTTGATAGCATTTGAATGTTTGAAAATTCAAACATTACACTTGCCATCTCTTGGGTCTAGAGAGACAAATCCCCTTTCAGTTTTACTGTGACCACCCTTGACTCCCACTTCTTCCATCTTGATTCCACTTTCCCTGATAAGCTCTCATATGAATAACAGAAGACAAATCAGTACTCATTTCAAAAATCTTACACATATGTAAATTTTTATATAGAGAGAACTTCTATTTTTTAATAAAACATGGAATAGATATCTTCAGAAATCTATAGCAGACATTATATTGAATAATAAAATGTTAGAAACATTTAAAGTAATGTCAAGGAAAAAAATATGGATGCTCAAGATCATCTGTAAAAGTCAATAATTGCCAGCAATTTCTGTGTAACAATCTTAAGACATTAAAATAAAAGAGATATAAATATCAGAATGAAAGAGACATAACAAATATCTTTATGGCAATGTTATTATTGCTGGTTTGGAATAACCAAGAGAAGTGTCTGCCACATTTGTAGATTTGTTAGAACTTCCAATAAAGTCGTCTTCTATAAAATAATAAATAAATATAAGAAAACCAGTAGCTTTAGGGGTGCCTGGGTGACTCAGTGGGTTAAGCCTCCACCTTCGGCTCAGGTCATGATCTCAGGGTCCTGGGATTGAGCCCGGCATCGGACTCTCTCTGCTCGGCAGGGAGCCTGCTTCCCCCTCTCTCTCTGTCTGCCTCTCTGCCTGCTTGTGATCTCTGTCTGTCAAATAAATAAATAAAATCTTAAAAAAAAAAAAAGAAAAGGAAACAAGTAGCTTTAGGATACCTTAAAAAAACAAGTGAATTAAATAAAGTTCACAACAGCAATTAAACATCAACAATACAAGTTAAAACACTTTGCTCCCTCTTTCATTTCTCCCTTTCCTCTCATTTCTCAGAAGCTATAGCTAACCAGCTGGAAAAGAAAAGCAAAGAAAGAAACCAAAAGTCAAAGAGCAGATATCTGCTTATCAATTATCCTTTCTTGCAGTACCTATCTGGGGATGGTAGATATATTTAAAATTAATTTCAAAGATTTCATTATATAATGGTACCAATTTAATTTGTGAAATGAAATGCTTTAATTTATAACATGAAGACATATGACATGTGAGTACAAAATTCAACCACCATCATAGTTTTCATCCAGGGCAAATGGAAAAAAAATTCTATGGCATGTATTTGAAAGAGACTGGGAAGACAAAACTAAGTTGCTTTGTGGTTTCATTTATGAGTAAAGCTAGTTTAACTTGCTGGTAATATAAATTAATAGACATGTATGTCTTTCAATGTCTGACTTTCTTGAGTCATAAAATAAATTATGTACAATGTGTTTTATATAAGTAAGTTATTCAAATTATGATCTTTGCTTTGGCATATGTTTGGAAAATTCAAAAGCAATTTTTAAAAATTGTAAAATTCTGATGTTAAAATGTACATATGCATGGTGTACTAACCAAAAGGAATTCTAAGCACTTTCACAGTATAATGCTGGTTATTTTAAATAGTGAAAAACATAATTGTAATAGGAAGTCATCCACTTGCACAACTTTAAGATACTCACAGTATTATGTATATCTGCAAAATCTTATAATGCTGAGCTCAATTGCCATGAACCCTGTCAAATCTTTTTCCTAAGCTCCCAAATAAAATTCACTGCTTCCTTTTTTTCACTTTAAATAATGCCTCCATTTGGGATACTTCAGTGAAATTAGATATCTCTTCTATTAGATAGGTTAAGCTCCTTAAGGACAGGATAATTTCCTCTTCATTGTTGTATTCTATGTGCTTTGTATATGTTAGATACCTTTTAA
Source organism: Mustela putorius furo (assembly GCF_011764305.1). Taxonomy (NCBI): domain Eukaryota; kingdom Metazoa; phylum Chordata; class Mammalia; order Carnivora; family Mustelidae; genus Mustela; species Mustela putorius. The sequence goes on from NW_025421577.1 coordinate 2,395,171, forward strand.
AAGAATGATGCATAATAATTCTGTTGAAAGAAATATATATCTCAGAATTCTGAGCCATAAATTTTTCTTTACTGCTGTAAATGTTTATGATGTTTATCTAAATTTACTACATTGCTTTTTGCTATTACCTCATTTAACATGTTTTATTACACAAATTCTTATTATCTGCATGACCTATACCTAAAAATCATCAAGAATTATTTCTTTTGAGAGAGGGGAACAATAGTGGCAAGCCTTACTTGTCCCATGAATACAACTGGATAACTATCAGATCATCCCAAATACTCCGGAATTCAATCAAGACTGGAAGAATAAACTCCACAACTAAAGGCAGAGAAGAGGCCACATTAAAGAGGGTGGGAAGTGTGGAGACATAGCTAGGAGAGAAAGGGATCATGTCTGCTATGGTGGGAAGGGAGCTGCGGTTGTGGAGAAGAACAAACAGACTAGCACACAGGACAGTACATTAGGAAGATGATTCCCCATAGCAACTGGCTTGGAAAACAAGAAGGCCTGAATTTCATTAGTTCTTGCAACCAGCAGGGCTTAAAGCCTGGAGTTTTAAAGGTCAGAGTGCTTGGCTCTGGGAGAGCACAGAAGACATTGGGCTGCTGATGGAGAAAAGGCAGGGCAAACAGCCTGTGGACTACAGCATGGAAACAGTGAACCGAAGAGCACATGGGGTGCACAGTGGGGAGGTTATTTATTCATCTTGGAGCATGTCTCAGAGAGGCAGTGTTCACAAAGAGACACTTCCAGGAACAAATGAACTAGAAGGTGTCATTTCCTTCTCCCAGCCTTCAGCAATAAATAGGACCACCTGCAGGAACCATCACAAGGCTGACACTGGCTACCTAACTTGGTTAGGCAAAGCCCCACCCTCCATACTCAGGAAGAGTCACCCTTCCCAGGCATACTTTTCTCAGTTCCAGTGTAGAAGACAGGCCCAAACCCCTGCCGATACTGCATCTTCCAACTCAGGAGTTATCCAAGGCCTTGGTTTTGGTGGTGGCAGTGACAAGTCTCATTTTACAAGCAGACCAGAGCACACCTAGTAAGAACTCATCATGTTCAGACCAAGGACCAAACACTTCCCACAATAGACAAAGAAAGCCTCTGCAGGTGACTGGCCTGAAAATAACATATACAGGACATGACAGCAGAAAGCAAGAAAAAGAAATCTCAAACAACCTAACCTTACACCTAAAGGAGCTAGAAAAAGAACAACAAATGAAGCTTAAAGCCAGCAGAAGGAAAGAAATAATAGAGATTAGACCAGAAATAAATGATATAGAAACTAAAAAAGCAATAGGACAATCAATGTAACCAGGAGTTGATTTTTTGGAGGAAAAAAAAAGTCAATAAAATTGATAAACCCTTAGGCAGACTTAACAAGAAAAAAAGAATAAGAAAGGACCAAAATAAATAAAATCACAAATGAAAGAGGAGACATTAACAACCAACACCACAGATACACAAACAATTATAAGAGAATATTGTAAAAAACTATATGCCAACAAACTGGACAACCTAGAAGAAATGAAAACATTCCTAGAAATATATAACTTACAAAACTGAAATAGAAAGCAATCAAAAAATCTGAACAGACCAATTACCAGCAAAGAAATTGAATCAGTAATCAAAAAACTTCCAACAAACAAAAGTCCAGGACCAGATGACTTCACAGGAGGAATTCTACTAAACATTTAAAGAGTTAATACCTATTCTTCTCAAGTTATTCCAAAAAATAGAAAAGGAAGGGAAACTTCCAAATTCATTCTATGAGGGTAGTATTATCCTAATACCAGAACCAGATAAAGACACCCACCTCCCCCACACACACACAAAGAAAAAGGAACTACAAGCCATTATCTCTGATGAACATAGATGCAAAAATCCTTAACAAAATACCAGGAAACCAACTTAAAAAAAATACATTAAAAAAAATCATTCACTACAATCAAGTAGGATTTATTTCTGGGTTGTAAGGGTGGTTCAGTATTCTCAAATGAATTAACATGATACACCACATCAATAAGAGAAATGAAAAGAACCATAGGATCATTTAAATAGGTGCAGATAAGGCATTTGACAAGGTACAGCATCCATTCATTATAAAAAACTTCAACAAAGTAGGTATAGAGGACACATACCTCAACACAATAAAGGCCATAAATGAATAACTCACAGTTAACATCATCCTTAATGGGGAAAAATTGAGGACCTTTCTTGTAAGGACAAGAACAACACAAGGATGTCCACTCTCACAACTTCTATTCAGTGTAGAACTGGAAGTCCTAGCCTTAGCAATCAGACAACAACAGGAAATAACAGTCAAATAAGTAAGGAAAAAGTAAAACTTCCACTATTTGCAGATTATGTGGTACTATCATGAAAAACCTGAAAGATTCCACTAAAAAACTGTTAGAATTGATAAATAAAATCAGTAAAGCTGTAGGATACAAAATCAACCACAGAAATCTGTGGCATTTCTATACACCAATAATGAAGCAACAGAAAAAGAAATTAAGAAAATAATCCCATTTACAATTGCACCAAAAATAAGATACATAGGAATAAACCAAACCAAAGGTAAAAGATCTGCACTCTGAAAAGATCTGCACACTGATGAAAAAAATTGAAGACAACACAAAGAAATGGAAAGACATCATGCTCATGGATTGAAAAAATAAATATTGCTAAAATGTCTAACTACCCGAAGCAATCTACACATTTAATGCAATCTCTATTAAAATATCAATTGCAGGGGCGCCTGGGTGGCTCAGTGGGTTAAAGCCTCTGCCTTCGGCTCAGGTCATGATCCCAGGGTCCTGGGATCGAGCCCCGCATCGGGCTCTCTGCTCCGCGGGGAGCCTGCTTCCTCCCCTCTCTCTCTGCCTGCCTCTCTGCCTGCTTGTGATCTCTGTCTGTCAAATAAATAAATAAAATCTCTAAAAAAATATATATCAATTGCATTTTTCACAGGTTTAGAATAAGCAACACTAAAATTTGTATGGAACCATGAAAGACTCCAAATAGCCAAAGGAGGTTTGAAAAAAAAAAAAAATGGAGGTATCACAATTCCAGACTTCAAGGTATATTACAAAGTTGTAGTAATCCAAACAATATTGGCACAAAAATGAACACACAGATCAATGAAACAGAACAGAAAATCCAGAAATAAACTCACAGTTATATGGTCAGTAAATCTTCAACAAAGCAAGAAAGACTATCCAATAGGAATGTGTTTTTAACAAATGGTTTTGAACAAATTGGACAGCAGCATGCTGAAGAATGAAATTAGACACTTTCTTATACCATACACAAAAAATAACTTCAAAATGTACTAAAGATCTAAATGTGAGACCTGAAACCTTAAAAACCCTACAAGAGAGCACAGGCTGTAATTTCTTTGATATTAGCCATTGCAACTTATTTCTAGATATGTCTCTTGAGGCAACGGAAACAAAAGCAAAAATAAACTACTGGGATTACATTAAAAAAAAAAAAGTCTTCTGCACAGGAAAAAAAAACACCAAAAAAACTAAAAGGCAACCTACAGAATGGAAGAAGATATTTTCAAATGATGTAGCCAGTAAAGGGTTTGTATCAAACTCAACACTCAAAAAACAAATAATCCAAATAAAAATGAGCAGAAGACATGAATGCTTTTTTTTTTTCCAGAGAAGACATATGGAGGGTCAACAGACACATGAAAAGATATACATCATCATTTGCAATCACAGAAATACAAATCAAAACTGCAATGAGATATCACTTCACACCTGTCAGGATGGCTAAAATCAACAACACGGGAAACAACAGGTGCTGGTGAATATGTGGAGGAAAAGGAGCCCTTGTGCACTGTTGGTGGGAATGCGAAGTGGGGCACCCACTATAGAGAGTGTGAAGGTTCTTCAAAAAAGTCAAAACAGAACTATACTAGGCTCTAGCAATCACACTGCTGTGTGTATTTACTCAAAGAATACAAAACACTAATTCAAAGGGATACATGCACCCCTATGTTTATAGAAGCATTATTTACAATGGCCAGGTCATGGAAGCAGCCCAAATGTACATCAATTGATGAATGGATAAAGAAGACTGACTTATAGAATGTAAGTCAGCAATAAAAAGAACAAAATTTTGCCATTTGCAGTGACATGCATGAAGCTAGATAATATTATGCTAAGTGAAATAAGTCAGAGAAAGATAAATATGTGATTTCACTCATGTGGAATTTAAGAAACAAAATAAATGAGCAAAGGAAAAAAAAAGAGAGAAACAAAAAAACAGACTCTTAATTATAGAGAATAAATCAATGGTCACCAGAAGGAGGTACATAGCAGGATGGGTGAAACAGTTGATGAGGATGAAGGAGGGAACTTGTGGTGGTGAGCCCTGACTGAGGGATCAAAATAAAAACTTCAAATAAATAAAAATTTTTAAAAAGAATAGACAACTTTGAAAAAAGAAAAAAAAAGGAATGATCCCTTTTGCTTCTGTCTTCAGTTACATTTACATAAACTAGAAAAACTGCTATAGTATGTATATTAAAAATTACAAAGGATTTGAGTGACATTGTTATTACACATATTGTAATAAAAATATAATGTAATTTAAATTTCTAAAACTGAGTAGTAGAAATTTTAAAACATTTGCCATTCATGTCATGAAAAATGAGTAAAGATTTATTTTGAAAAAAATAAAGCAGTCATAAATTGGTGTACTGATTGATAACAAAGCCAGTATTTTATTTTATTTTATTTAAGATTTTATTTATTTGACAGACAGAGATCACAAGTAGGCAGAGAGGCAGGCAGAGAGAGGGTGAGGCAGGCTCCCTGCCAAGCAGAGAACCCGATGTGGGGCTCGATCCCAGGACTCTGGGACCATGACCTGAGCTGAAGGCAGAGGTTTTAACACACTGAGCCACCCAGGCACCCCACAAAGCCAGTATTTTAAGGAAAACAAGATAATGGTTTAACATATTCCAACTGAATTTTAAATCTTATAAATAAAATATAAGTAAGTAGGAAGGAAATTAATATGTTAAAGTGAAAGGAAAACAGTATATATATGACAGAAGCAAACTAAAAGCCACAATGTAGTTATCTGGTAGATACTCTCTAATTTCACAGTGTACCATGAAATGATCTATACACAGTCTGTCTCATAACGTACTCCATTGCCTCAATTTGGCATCATGTAAGAAATACAGATGGTACATGAAATACAGATGGTGTATATACCCTATTTTCTTCCTTTTAATGATGTCTATGTCCTCTTCTTGGAATGCAAAATTTACAACATATACGAGATGCATTTTATGTGCATCTTTACCTCCTTCTTTCCTGCCCCCTAATTTCCCTTCTTTCCCTCCCTCCCTGTTTCTTTCCTTCTTTCCTTCCTTCCTTCCTTCTACCCTTGACCTTTATGATTCATGAGAGATATGTTCATCTCAAGCCCAGAAATCTTTTTTGATGGATGTAAGTCAGTAACAGTGGTTCAACTGACCTTACCAAAGGTTGGTTTAAAAGATGCTATGGGAGGGGTGCCCAGTTGGCTCAGTTGCGTAAGCATCTGCCTTTGGCTCAGGTCATGATCCCAGGGTCCTGGGATTGAGTCTCGCATTGGGGCTCCCTGTTCAGTGGGAAGGCTACTTCTCCCTCTCCTTCTGTTCCTCCACGCTGTTCATGATCCCTCTCAAATAAATAAATAAAATTCTTAAAAAATGCTATGGGACACCATTTTGGCTAATGAGACAAAAGGTAACTTCTGACAAACTTCTAGAAAATGTGCCTTTGCTCTTACTAATTAAAGAAGAGTCCCTTTTAAAACCTTGGATATTATAGAGACTAAATGAGATAGTCTGACACAAATGAATAAGTGTAGGATAATCTGACATAAAACAGCAAAGAAAAAGATTTTGAAAGTCTGGGTTCCTGAGACCACAATTGAACCATGGTGTCTTCAGTCAGCTGCTGTGACCAAATACCATAGACTATGTAACTTAAACAATACACACTGATTTTTCCCAGTTTTGGGGGCTAGATGTCCGGTAAGTGTCCTCCTCCTGGTTTGTAGACAGTTGTCTTCCCATTGTATCCTCACTTGCCAGAGGGAGAGGAAAAAAATAAGCTTCTCATCTCTTGCCATAAGGATGCTAATGCCATCATGAGGACAGAAAAGGAGAGCCCTCCCAAAGGCCTCGTTTCTAAATACCATTACATTGGGAATTGGGGTTTCAGCATATGAATTTTGCGAGGCCACAAACATTCCAGCTGTAGCACATGGATTCAACATATCCTAGCGCTCCCCTAATTCTGGACTACTTCTTTTTTTTCTTTTTTTTTTTAAGATTTTATTTATTTGACAGACAGGGATCACAAGTAGGCAAAAAGACAGGCAGAAAGAGGGGAAAGCAGACTCCCTGCTGAGCAGAGAGCCAGATGCAAGGTTCCATCCCAGGACCTCGAGATCATGACCTGAGCCGAAGGCAGACGCTTTCACTGAGCCACCCAGGTGCCCCAATCCTGGACTTCTTATTTGAGAGACTAGTTCTCCTTTTTGTGCAAAAATCTGAATCTGAGATGTTAACATATAACTGAAAAGATACAAGATATAAAACAATTCTACGATCACATTATGAATGATAACACCTGTGAAGGTCGATGCTATAAATCTCATAGTGAGTGTATTGTGCTTTCTTGTATCCATCTTCACTGAGTATTCCTTGAAATACATCATGTATTAAGAATGCCATTTCTTTTCTTGGTAATTTTCAGACTTTCTTGGTAAAATTACTGTTTTACATTTTTCGCTATTTCTTAAAAGTGAAATATAGTATGTATTCTGTGTCGGCAAGTACAGAGAGCACACTCCTACAACTCATTGTACAACTCAACAAACCAAGTAATCATGTAACTACAACTCAAATCAGAGAAGAATGCCAGAGCCCTGGAAGCCTCCTCCATCCCCACATCGAAGCACAACCCTGACTTCTAACAGCAGAGATTAGCTTTACTTATTTTAGAACTTGTGATAAGTGGAATTACAAGGAATGCAGTATTTTTATTAGATCATTTCTTTCATAAGAAGTATGGTTCTAAGATTCATGCATTTTTGTAAGTAGTTGCTGATTACCCATTTTTTTTTTTTGCTGTACAGAATTTTAATATGAATATACAATTATTTACCAATTTTAACATTGATAGACATTTATTAAAAAAGCATCATTAAAAATGTGAATATTCAAGCCACAGACCAGTGAAATGTATTTGAAATACATAAAGCTGACTGAGATCTTACATCCAGAATATATAGAGAATCTATGGCCATACCACCCTGAACAGACCCAACCTTGTCAGAATACATGAAGATTCCCCAGAATTTGATAAAAAAGATAACCAAGAAATAAAATGTACAAGAGACTTACAAGTGCTGTACAATGGATAATGTCCAAGCCTTCAATAAAAACCTGTAAAGATTATTTTTATTAGTAGTAATCCAAAAAGGGCACATTAAAGCATAATTAAATTCCACTATACAATGTCCCAGAATGGCAAAAACAAACGAAAAAACAAAAAGAAAAGCAAGGTCATGACAATACCAAGTATTATCAAACAAGTTTAGAAACAGAAGTTCTTACTTAGACTGTATGAAACTGGAATTGGCAAATAGTACAATATCTTGGAAAATATTTCCCTTGATCTTCTAAGCTTTAGCATTTCAATATTCTATGATCTGAAATTTTCATGCATAGGTATACTCTCACTTGGTGGTGATTTGTTTCAGAGGACATGTGTATGAGTATTTTTAGCAGAATCAATCTGATTTATCTTTAAAAAAAATTGGAAATTAGGGGGAAGCAAGATGGTGGGGGAGTAGAAGACCTAAATTTTGTCTAGTGCCAGGAATTCATCTAGACAGTTATCAAACCATTCTGAACACCTACAAACTCAACAGGAGATCAAAGAGAGAAATACCAGCAATTCTAGGAACAGAAAAGTGACCACTTTCTGGAAGGTAAGGCATGTGAAATGAATCCAAGGTGACATATAGGAAGCTAAACCATGGGGGGATTGGTCAGCTCCCAGCAAGCGGTAGAGAAGCTGAGAACAATAACAAAACTTTTAGAAGTCTTCTTCACAGGGGAACATTGCTCCAGAGGCTAAGTGGGGGTGAAGCCCTCATGGGGACAGTGTGGTCTCAGGACCAGTGGGATCACAGAAAGACCAGGGGTGCCCAAATGTGGCAGAGCTCCCGAGGTATCAGAGTGGGGAAGCTGGCTGTAAAGATCGAGCAGAGGAAAGGCTCTCAGCTCAAGGTTACCTTAAACCATGATCCGAGTCACAGTCGGGCTGTTGCTCTTCCAGCAGGGACCCCACAAGTGGCAGATCCAGGGAGACTCACCTTCCTCCCCGAGGTGGAGTGGCACTGGAGCAGGTGCGGGAATCTCCTACGTTTGGAGACTCCAAACGGAGCCAAGCGCCAGAGACAGAAACACTCGGTCACAGGCCGGGTGAGCACAGAGCGGGGCCAGAGACCAGAGAGACAGGAGGAATTGACTGCTTTTCTCTGAGGGCACACTGAGGGGTGAGGCCCCGAGCTCTCGGCTCCTCCAGGCTGGACGTTGGAAGGCCGCCATTTTCATTCCCGTCCTCCAGAGCCCTATGGAAAGCGTTCAGGGAACAAAATCTCCTGAGAGCAAACTGAGCAGAGTACTTAGCCCAGCCCCTGGCAAGGGCAACGCAATTCTGCCTTGGGCAAGCACACTTGAAAATCACTGCTACACGTCCCTCCCCAAGAAGATCAGCAAGACTGTCCAGCCAAGACAAAGTGCACCAATGAATGAGAACTGCAAAATTTCAGAGTTAGGGCAATATAGCACATAGAATTCATGGCTTTTATCCCACGATTCTTTAGTCTTTCAAAGTTAATTTTTTAATTTTATTTTTTCTTATTCTATTTTTTAAATTTTTCCTCTTTCCCATTTTAACCTTGTTTATTGTATCTTATTAATACCTTTTTAAAAATCTTTTAAAATTTTCATTGTTACAGTCATATTCTATCCCTTCATTGTAGTTAACCTTATTTTTTGTATACATGTAAGTTTTTCTTCCTTTAAAATTTTGGTATAGAGTTTCTTCTAACAGATCAAAATATGGCCTAAATCTAACGTAGGGTGTTATTTTAGTCTCCAGCCTAATCACATTTTCTTTTTTCTTTTTTCAACTAACATCTTATCAATCCCTTTTTTTTTTTTAAGATTTTATTTATTTGTCAGAGAGAGAGGGAGAGAGCGAGCGAGCACAGGCAGACAGAGAGGCAGGCAGAGGCAGAGGAAGAAGCAGGCTCCCTGCCGAGCAAGGAGCCCGATGTGGGACTTGATCCCAGGACCCTGGGATCATGACCTGAGCCAAAGGCAACTGCTTAACCAACTGAGCCACCCAGGCATCCCTTATCAATCCCTTTTTTTTAATATTTTTAAATTTTCATCTTTACAGTCATAATCTATTATGTTTAGCCATGTTTACCTCAATCATGTTTACCCTTATTTTTGTATATATGTAAGTTTTTCTTTCTTTAAAATTTGGGGAGGCAGTTTCTTCTAACAGACCAAAATCAAGTGTGTGGCTCTGTTCTATTCAGCAGTCAAATATCATATCTATATATCTATATGTCTCTATATATCTATATGTATCATATCTATATCTCTAATCATATATATATATTTTTTTCTTTTCATTTCTTTCCTTTTTTTTCTTCTTCCCCCAGTTTTGGGTCTCTTTCTGATTATTTTCCTGGAGTCCTTGCTACCCTTTTAGTATTTTCTTCTCTCATTCATGTATTCTTCTCTGAATAAAATGACAAGGTGGAAAAATCCACCTCAAAAAAAAAAAAGAACAAGTGTTCTACCATACCAACTACCATAATGACCCATTATGCTGTCTGCAAGAAACTCATTTTATTTTATTTTTATTTTTTATAATTTTATTTATTTATTTGACAGACAGAGATCACAGGTAGGCAGAGAGGCAGGCAGAGAGAGAGGAAGGGAAGCAGGCTCCCTGCTGAGCAGAGAGCCCAATGCAGGGCTTGATCCCAGGACTCTGGGATCACGATCTGATCCAAAGGCAGAGGCTTTAACCCACTGAGCCACCCAGGCACCCAAGAAACTCATTTTAGACCTAAATATACCTCCAGATTTAAAGTGAGGGGATGGAAAACAATCTACCATGCTAAAGGACAGCTGAAGAAAGCTGGGGTGGCAATCCTTATATCAGATAAATTAGATTTTAAGCCAAAGACTATAATAAGAGATGAGGAAGAACACTATGTTATATGTAAAGGCTCTGTCCAACAAGAAGACCTAACAATTGTAAATATATATGCCCCTAACATGGGAGCAGCCAACTACATAAGGCAATTAATAACAAAATCAAAGAAACACATCAACAACAATACAATAATAAAAGGGGATTCAAACACCCTCCTCACTGAAATGGACAGATCATCTAAGCAAAAGATCAACAAGGAAAAAAAAGCTTTAAATGACATACTGGGCAAGATGGACATCACCAATATATTCAGAACATTCCATCCAAAGCAAAAGAATATACATTCTTCTCCAGTGCACATGGAACATTTTCCAGAATAGATCACATCCTGGGTCACAAATCGGGTCTCAATGGGTATCAAAAGATTGGGATCATTCCCTGCATATTTTCAGACCACAATGCTTTGAAAGTAGAACTCAACCACAAGGGGAAAGTTGGAAAGAACTCAAATACATGGAGGTTAAAGAGCATCCTACTAAAGAATGAATGGGTCAACCAGGAAATTAAAGAAGAATTTTCAAAATGCATGGAAACAAATGAAAATGAAAACACAACTGTTCAAAATCACTGGGATGCAGCAAAAGGGGTCCTGAGAAGAAAGTATATAGCAATACAAGCCCTTTTCAAGAAATAAGAAAGATCTCAAATACCCAACCTAACCCTACACCTAAAGGAGCTGGAGAAAGAACAATAAATAAAGCCTAAATTCAGCAGGAGAAGAGTAAGAGTAAAGCTCAGACCAGAAATCAATGAGATAAAAACCAAAAGAGCAGTAGAACATATCAACGAAACTAGGAACTGGTTCTTTGAAAGAATTAATAAGATTGATAACACCAAATAAGTACAAACAATTATAAGAATATATTCTTAGGGTGGCTGGGTGATAGACATTGGGGAGGGTATGTGCTGTGGTGAGTGCTGTGGTGAGTGATGTGGTGACTGATGATTCACAAAAAAGAACATATTATTAGCAAGTATATGCCAACAAATTAGACATTCCATTCTTTTACAAAGGAAGCCTAGGATGCCTGAGTTGAGCATTCAACTCTTGGTTTCAGCCAGGTCATGATCTCAGGGTTATGGAAACCTGAGCTCAAGAAGTTTGTCTGCTCGATGATTCTTTCCATCTCCCTTTGCCCCTCCCTCTGCTCATGTGCTCTCTCTCTTTAAAATAAATAAATAAACCTTTAAAAAACAAAATTAAAAGGAAGCCCAACTTTGAACCCTTGTCTTAATTTAATATAATGTAAACTTATACACAGGGGTTAAATCTCCTCAGAAAAAGTAAATGAAATGGTTAGTTAAATACAAAGGAAACTAATCTTGCAGGAAGCCAGGTGAGAGTGGAAATAAAGAAAGTTGCAGGAATTTTTTTTAAATCTAAATTGAAAAAGTTAAAAAAATCACACCGAGAAGATTCTCATGCATGGGGAGAACATGTGACAATTTCAATAGTATCCAAAATATTACACCAGGACATAGGTTCAAAAAAATTGCCATTAGTATTTCTGTTGTAGCCTCCAAGGAACAGAGAAATCTTGCTTCTAAACTATTATTTTTAAATGGTAATATAGACACTTGTTTTATTTACTCATCTTGCTAACACTTATTTACCATGATGGTCTTTTGGAGAGTGGAAGGGTATATGACAAGGAATAGGTTTGTTTGGTTGTATATTCTAGTTGAAGAAAAATATTCATAAACAACTTTGCTACAAAGCAGTAACAAAGTAACTGTTATGCAAGATGTTAAGAGCCATGGGGATAAAAGAAGGGAAAGGTGACTGACTCCTGGTTGGTGTGATCAAAGAAGACCTCATAAGAAAAGTCACATTCGAGGGAGTCCGGAAAGATAATAAGATTTCAACCCTCAGAGCTCTCAGGGTGCAGACAGTCTCATAAGGATAAAGAATACTTTGAACCGAAGCCTTAAAGCAGAAATGTAACCAAGGAATGATGAAGAGATCCCCTTGAGTGCACAGCAGAGTGTTTGAAGGATTGTAATGAGTGGCTAAATTAAAGGGTGACAGCAAGGCTAGATTTTTAGAATGTTTAAATCTGGATTGAAGATTTCTTTATAAATTTTGTAGAAAATATTAATTTTAATTTGACTAGTTTATTTTATCTAGAAGTTGTTATAAGTTGTCAGATTTGAAGAGTTGAGATTGGATGACATTATCATACATTAGCCAAATGATGCTTCACAAAAGTACCTTCCATTAATTCTAACTGTATCATGGACTGAACATTATAACATCAGAGACCCAATCAAAGCTTAAAGGCCACCTGACAATTCAATGCTAAGAGGAGGAAAACCCCAGGGGGAGCTAATTGGATATGACAATAGATCAGCAAAAATATTAGTACATTTTCCAAAATATTTGTTTTTTTTTCTAAGATTTTACTTAATTATTTTAGAGAGAGAGAGCATAAGCAGGGAAAGTGGCAGAGGGAGAGGGAAAAGCAGATCACCCTACCAAGCAGGGAGCTCGATGTGGGGTTTAGTCCCAGGACCCTGGGATCATGACCCGAGCCAAAGGCAGCCTCTTAATGACTGAACCACTGAGGCACCCCATTTTCCAAAAAAAATTAGTTTTGATTTGCAATCATCACTTTTATTGATGAAGTTTGCCTTTCAGATATAAACTAATAGGGGCGCCTGGGTGGCTCGGTCATTAAGCGTCTTCCTTCAGCTCAGGTCATGATCCCAGGGTACTGGGATTGAGCCCCACACAGGGCTCCCTGCTTGTTGGGAAGCCTGCTTCTACCTCTCCACTCCCCTGCTGGTGTTCCCTCTCTCACTGTGTCTCTGTCAAATAAATAAAATCTTAAAAAAATATATATGTAAGCTAATAAAAGTATAAAGCCATTGCAAATAGCTGGGTATTGAAAATACTGCATACTTAACCATTTTTAAAAATTCTTCTTTCATATTTTAATATCAAAATATACTGGCATAGTAACACATGCTACTTATTTAATACACATGCTGAGCTTTTAACTAATAGTAGTACTCAATCAGAAAAGTTTAGAAATTCTTGTAATGTATAAGACATTACAAGAATTACACATATCAAGAATGTGGGTTGTGGTTCAAGCCATGGAGATAGAGGTGATTTTCAGTGGAGGGTGTGACAGAGTTTCTTTCAAGAAAAAAATCTTAAGAGACATCCTCATTTATTCTACAATTTCATCTACATTAACATATTTTTCTATAACCACTCAGACTCCAAAGTTGATTTTTTTGGTGAATTAGAGTTGAGAGGGGGAAAAAATAAATCAAATAAAGTAGAATGTAGTCCCTAAAGATAACGACATTAAATCAGAGCATGCAGATAAGAATTTTTAAGTGTTATTCATAAGAGGCCATTACTGTAAAGATGTACACATTAAATTCTGCTCAATTTAAAGACAGGGACGTATTAGCACTATTAAGGTCAATTTAATTAAAACTGGAAAAAAAAAATCACACATGCTAAAGATTCCATACTCCATTTCAGCGGCCCTGATCACAACTGCATTAGAGAAATTCTTTGGTCTATTTTCAGAGAAATATTTTCTCAGCTATAGAATTGGTTGCTTTAAAAATGTATGAACTACAGGGTTTTGATTCCTTTGAAATGCCATTGTAAGCAAACCTCTTTTCTTCATCCTATGATAGTCAACAAAGATTTTTTTAAAAATATAAATTATTTGCTAGAACATACACTAGATGAATCATCATGTCATTTATACTATAGTTTCAAATATTTTCTTTTTTATATTGCCAGGTTACTACTGATAAGGACAAGATAGCACTTTTCTTTAAAATTGTGCTAAAAGAAAGAAATAAAATCAAGGTGTGATTTCTGTAAAATTAATTTAGAAGAGTTGCAGCTACTGAAATAGGCAACATAAAAGAGAGCATTGCAAAATCGACATGGATTAAGACTTTCTTGTCTTCATCGGTTTATACTTTAAGTTAACCTTTCAAGCCTTCTTCCAATTTAGATCAGTCTAGAGAACACACAGGAAAGCTGAATACATTACGTAAGTAAACAAAAGAATGAAATTAGTATTTAAAGGATTTTATAGCCAAAGAGATAATACCACTAACTGCTCAAATTTGAAGGTTATTTGAAATAATCAAATATTTTAAAATTTGATCATGTTTATAATTGAAAAAAATTCTTAACAAGAAAAATTTTGCTTATTTATTTCAGAGAGAGAAAGAGCATGAGTGGGGGCAGGGGGTGTGCAGAGGGAGAAGGAGAAGCAGACTCCCAACTGAGCAGGGAGCCCTATAGGAGGCTTGATCCGAAGACCCTAGGATCATGACCAGAGCCAAATGTAGATGCTTAACTGACTCAGGCACTCAAACTGAAAGAAATTCTTAAATCATCTTCCTCAATGATGAATTTAACTAATCAACTCATGACAAATTTGAGCAAAACCTGAAAAAAAATTCTATATGTTTATTTCTAGGAAAGACTCATAAATAGGATAACAACAGTAAGCTGTAAGGAATATTTATAAAACAGAGTAAGTGCAGGTAACAATTGTTAAAATAGAATACTCTCTTAGAAAATCAATCCTTTACTTGTGTATAATTACTATTTGAAGTAAGTGTGTCCAACCAACATTCATTCTGCATCAACATGGGGTCTTAGTAAATCAAACTGGAAATTGAAAATATAATTAGAAGACACTGAGCTTTTTGACAGATGTTCAAAAAAGATACTATTGAACGAGTTCAATGATTCTGACAAACCCTGACCAAATATTTTGAAATACTTACAGAGCAGCAAGGAAGCAGAAATTAAAGAAGAAAGCAACTATGTATGTATTTACTAAGCAAGCACAAGCTAAGAATATACTAGAGGCTTTAGTTTGATTCATTTACCCTTTCACAAATCTATGAAGAGACTATTCCAGGGGCACATGCTTGGCTCATTTGATAGACCATGCAACTCGATCTTGGGGTCGTGAGTTCCAACCCCATGTGGGGTGTAGAGATTTCTTTAAAAAAAAGGGAGAGAAAATATTCCACCTGACACCATAATACATGAGAAGGTCAGAAATGAAAATAATAAAAAGCATGCTTCTTCACAGGAGAGTTTGCAGTTTGGTTAGGCATGAAGAGACATGACCTGACGTGTTTAAGATGGTGAGAATGGACACATAGTTCCCAGCGGAAGGAGGAGGGAGGAAATGGGAATAGTGGGACCAAGGAACCATGACTACATTTGTTCAGCTGTGGTGAATTACAATGAAACTCAAGACAGAACATTTCAAGATTCAGAGGACCCCCTACCCTGTTTTACAGAGTAGGCAGCATAAACCAACAGGCATACCAAGTATTACTCACGTAAGAGGAACTCAGAGATTCTATTCTAATTTCACAGTATCTCTGAATTTCACTCTTAGTCCAAGTGGAAGAGATTGTATTTGATAGAAGCGAGACATCAGAAAGTCTTAAGAAGTTTCTAGAGTGTAGGAGAAACACCAATGACGAGAAAGAATTAGTATCTATAACTACTATTTGCTTCCTTATAGGAACCCAAAATGGGTCTCAGGTTTACTTAAGTATAACTGTTATGATTAGTGTATATTTTCCTAATTGTTTTTTCCAGTTTGTTAGAATAAAATCAACAGAATTTCCTGGCTTTACCTTTAAGGTATTGATGTGGGATCTTTTGTTTCATTGTTTTGTTTTTTTGTTTTGATTTTGGGGTTTTTTTTCATTGTGGTTTTTTTGTTTTGTTTGTTTGTTTGTTTGTTTTTTAACTGTGTCAATTTTGCCAAGCTGAGATGACATTTTCCACATATCCCTCCTCATATAGTTCTGGGTTAAGGCTGACCACAGGAGAAGTCAGCAGATGTGTAAGGCAGGAGGGAAGCAAAACTCCCACGCGTTGTTGCTGTTGGCTGGCTCACCTCAGTGACACAGGACAGCCAGGTCCTCAACCCTCCACCTCCCACTTCAAGGCTACCCATCAGCAAAAGCAGAGCCCACAGTCCTGCACAGTTTCTGTCCCCAGGTCCCTCTTTCATCTCTGGTTGGTGACTTTTCTCTAACCTACCAACCATTCCCATTCAGAATTCATTTCCCTGACTTCTCCCATAATTGCAGGAGGTCTTGACCTCATAATGAATATTTTATTCCATAGTATATACCAGATCTTACGAGATATAGGCATAAGATGAAGAGGTTTTATTTTTCTAGCTGAACTAAGAGTTTAAGTTCTACTTTTCTATTAGTCAAACTGCTTTCAAAATGAACTCAGCATTCATTTAAATGCCATTTTAGAATACTTTCCTCCATAATGGAACACTTTATATTGAGAAGATGTTAATTAAAATAATATAAGTTGTAACATGTTTTCTTCTGATAAGGGCTGACTCTGCTAAACAAAAAATTTGGCCATGACTATTCACCACATTATTTGAGTCTATTACAGTGGTTTTGATCTGTTCTTTGTTTTGTGGTTTATCTCCTCTACTGTGCTTCATTCCTTTTTAACGTATGGGCCTTCAAATAATCTGAAATTCATTCTGACAGGAAGATGTTTGAAATGACGGACAGGTCACCACTGAGCCACTAGAGGTAACAGCCATTTCTTATATCTGGTGTCACTTCCTGAGGAAGTTGGAAGAAGGAGGAGGAGCAGGAGAAAGAGGAGGAGGGGGAAGAGGACGGGCAGGACAAGGGGGAGGGAAGTCAAGGGGGAAGGGAAGCATGACAGGGAAGGGGAGGAGAAGAAGAAGAAGAAGAACAGCAACAAAAAAGATAGCATTTCAGGGTGCCTGAGTGGCTCAGTGGCTTAAAGTCTCTGCCTTTGGCTCAGGTCATGATCTCACGGTCCTGGGATCGAGCCCCGTATCCTGGGATCGAGCCCCGTATCGGGCTCTCTGCTCAGCGGGGAGCCTGCTTCCTCCTCTCTCTCTCTCTCTCTTTGCCTGCCTCTCTGCCTACTTGTGAGCTCTGTCTGTCAAATAAATAAATAAAATCTTAAAAAAAAAAAAAGAGAGAGCATTTAAAACAAATACCATATGCCATAACATGTATTTTTTAGATGTAAATTCACTTAGTCTTCTCTATCATTGAGCACATAGAAGTTGACATTATTCTTAAACATGAGGAGCTGAGATCTCAAAGACATTTTAAAATTGCTTGCAAGTCATTGCAGCTCCTAAGTGGCAGAGAAAATATCTGAAGCCAAATCTGCCCATTTTCAAAGACTAGATTCTTCACACCAGACTTCTGTCCTTCTCTTCACGAATGACCTGTTTTCCTCTTTTCTTTTAAATATTTTATTTATTTATTTGAGAGAGAAGGAGAGCACTAGAAGGAGGGGAGGAGCAGAGGGAGAGGGAGAAGCAGACTCTCCAATGAGCCAGGAGCCTGATGCAGTGCTCGATCCCAGGACCCTGAGATCATGACCTGAGCCCAAGGCAGATGTTCAAGTGACTGAGCCACCCAGGTGCCCCTCATCTGGTTTTCTTTATTTCAAAACCCATTCTTTTTGTGAGAAAAATTTAACATACACCACAATAGAACATGCTTTCTTTGTGTCTGTGTGTGTATCCCTGCATGTTAGTGATGTCAAGCTAATACATGAACTGTTTTGTATGGCTACCTTAAAATATTTTTTTCAAAGTTATTAAATCTGACAGGGCTGTTTTGGTCATCTAAAAGCAAAAACCAATGACAACAAAACAGAAAAGCATCGAGAGAACGTTGGAAGTTGGGTCTCCAGCCCAGAGTGGATCCTTGATAGAATGAAAAAATTCCAGCAATGCTTCCTCAACTCAGCCACCTTGGAAATAGGACAAGAACCATCTATCTCATGACATTACAGTATTTCACTTGTCATACATTTTAAGAGCAAAAAACAGAGAGAGATGTGTATTGGCTCTAGTCCCAGTTTAAAATGGGTTTGCCCACTCATTCCTAAAAGCACTCATATAAATGCTGTCAGCCAGTCCACTCAGCCACTCGCATTGATAAGCTTTGTTTACTGAGAGGTTGTGATCTATGGGGCTGGGGAAGACGTGTCTTTTGCCGTTCCCTTTTTACATTTCCAAAGTATTGAAATGTAGATTAAGAGATGGAAAGTGTCATTCCTCTTTTATGCTTTCACGCCCACGGACCAATTTCCCCGAAATGCTTTTGTCATGACAAAAACTGACGGCAATTTTGATGTTTCAAATAGAAAAGTTTAGAATATGAGAGTTTGAACATGAAAGAGAAAATGCTGAAATCTATGATTAATTGAATCAGCAAAGATACAAAGCTTGAGCATGAGTGAGAAATGATAAATTTATCTTATAATTTAGCAACAGATAGCTAATAAGAAACCTGTCCTATCTAATTCTCTCAGTGGGAGGAGATTATTCAATCAAATAATCTGGCATTTCTCCCTGAAATAGCCACTCTCCTTAATTTAAAGCAGCAAAATTCAGGGGCCGCTGGGTGGCTCAATGGGTTAAAGCCTCTGCCTTTGGCTCAGGTCACGACCCCAGGGTCTTGGGATGGAGCCCCGCATCTCTCCGCTCAGAGGGAGCCTGCTTCCCCCTCTCTCTCTGCCTAGTTGTGATCTCTCTTTGTCAAATAAATAAATAAAACCTTAAAAAAAAAATTCAGAACGCAGCTGGGAAGTCCTAGCTTATTTTGCATCGTAACCTGACAATTCAGTTAACTCTTTACTCCTTCCTTCTATAAGCATCTCTGCTATTTTATTCAGGCGTGTGGGCATGTGTGTACAAGTGTCTCTGTCTAACCTATGAGTTGAGTAGTTAGAATTTTGGAGCTGTAGTTTGAGAGGAGAGAATGAACAAAGTTGATGGGATGCCTCACATATATTCACACTAACTAGAAAGAACTAACTTCCAACTGGGGAGATCTGATAAATATAGTCAGAAAACGGGCTACAGGCATAGGAAATGCTAAGGCTTGTCCCCACTGCCTGGAAATCTCCTCAGTCCCTTCACCGGACCTCAACTCAGAAACAATTTCTTCAGAGGCACTTTCTCCATGTTCCCTGAGGTCTCCTGAGTCTGTTAATTCGCTTTGTTGCATAATCCTTTCTCATAATTTTCTCAGTTCAGAGGACAATTTGAACAAAATGGGGAAGGCTTGTGGGCAGACAATGTTTTGGGTCTTTGCCCCATTGTATCTCCAGTGACCAGAGACCAGCCCTGCGGTTAGAAAATGTTCAGTGCTCCTAAATGTATGTTGAAACAATGCTCAGATGAGTAACTAATCTACAGTTAATAAATGGTACAATCCAGCCAGCAATTTAAATTTGCTTGTCATGAAAGACAAGGGCAGAAATGCTAAGAGAAGCTAGAGGTGTATAACACTCTTTTACAGTGCAAAAGCAAACTTGATATTCCCTGACACTAAATGGTAAGAAAACTTACATGACACACTAGAGAAGCCAAATTGACTTTAGTATTAAGGTTGCTACTTTTGTATTTCTGAAGGGCTTGGTACCTCAGACTCACTGTATGAGAAAGTCAAGGTTGGGGTTGGGGAGGGAGATTGCAATGCAGATCAGCCCGGGTACATATTTGATTTACTGACCTGCTGGTCTTTTCTGACCTTATCAAGGGTTGCTTGGGGTTCCTGGGTGGCTCAGTCAGTTAAGCTCTTGACGCTTGATTTCAGCTCAGGTCATGATCTCAGTGTCCTGAGATGAAGCCTTGACTGGGGCTAGATGCTGAGTGTGGAGCCTGCTTGGAATTCTCTCTCTCCCTCCCCCGAATAAATAAATAAATAAATAAATAAATAAATAAATAAATAGATAAATAAATAAATAAAAATTAAAAAGTGTTGCTCAGTGGAGTGATCTCTAGCAGAAAGATCAAAGATTGATAATAATAATAGTATCTTCCTCATATCATTGTTATGAGGATTACAAGATTTTTGAAAGTTCAAGTTGTCTAGTTCTTGGAGTATAATAAACTCACAATAAATAAGTTCACAAAAATACAGTTCTTTTTATCAAACTAAAGACTTTGTGGATATTTTCCAAAATGGAAGTTAGATACCATCATCACGATGATGTTCTTGTCATTTTTATTATTCCAATGTTGCCAGGGTGTTTGTCTTTTAAAGGGTGGGATTGTGCCTCGGATGTGTTGCTCCAAAAATCATATAATCACTGAGTAATAATGTGCGACATTTAAAGTAAAGTGTGTGAAAATCTGTCTAAACAAGCTAAGCTGATTAGGCTAATTTGCTGAGAATAAAAAACACAAAAAAGAAGCCACAGATTTGAAAAATAAACAATATGTATGTTATTTTATACATATGCTGATGATAGAAAATTTGGACAATATTCACAGGAAGAAAGAATGATGTTTTTCTCTCAGATAATGGGATTGTATAATAAACAATTTTTTAAACTAGAGTCCCTTCTGTGTGGTTTACCTTTCAGGATATGCAAAAAGAAGTGGATGATATATTTTCTGAAATACAATGTGATATACAATATTGAGCCTAAAACAGATTTTTCTCTTTTCTTAGTTTGAAAACTAACTCACTAGAGATTGTTCCAGTATACAGAAAATAGGAAAAGCTGTTTGCATTATGTATAGATTATTGATATCTGGTAATAGGCACAGATAACATTTGGTTGACATCAAATATAGGTAATTAGAAATTACTGCTGTCAATTCTATAAAAGTATCTTCTATTACCTCAATTTGAAGATCTTTTCAGCATTTATTTAATTTTGACAAGCTCTAGGGATGCCTGGGTGGCTCACTCAATTAAGTGTCTGCCTTGGGTTCAGGTCATGATCCCAGGGTCCTGGGATTGAGCCCCAAGGCAGTGTTCTGCTTCTCCATCTGCCTCTGTCCCTCCCCCCACTAGTGTGCGCTCGCTCTCTCTCTCTCTCTCTCTTAATCTCTCTGAAATAAATGAACAAAATCTTTAAAAAAGAAAAAAATTTAGAGACGCCTTAGTTGAAAACAAAAAGCAAACATATTTTTAAGTATCAATCAAATCCTATATATCCATTAGTAAGACAATTTTAAGTTTATAACTAAGAGTCTTTTTTTTTTTAAAGATTTTATTTATGTATTTGACAGACAGAGATCACAAGCAGGCGGAGGCAGGCAGAGAGAGAGGGGGAAGCAGGCTCCCCGCTGAGCAGAGAGCCCTACTTGGGGCTCAATCCTGAGACCTGGGGTCATGACCTAAGCCGAAGGCAGAGGCGTTAACCCACTGAGCCACCCAGGCGCCTCATAACTAAGAGTCTTAAAGGAAGTAAAAACTATTAGGAAAAGAATTTTTAAATTAAAACTGCTGGATAATCCATAAATTCTTTATGAATTAACTCAACATGAAATTCAATGGACAAATATAATTTTATCTTCAATATTAAATTATGCCAAAAAGAGATTCTTTCTTCATAAAATTACTTGCATCTTCCAAAAGCATTTCCATTAAAATTAACTGGGAAAAACAAGAAACGCTAATAATGGTCTTGAATTTTAAACGTGATGGTTGCCTCTTGTCACATGCTCACAGTCAGGTAATGAAGGACTTCTGGGTTTTTTAAGGTCATTGCCTTGTACACGGAATAGTCACACTGGAGAAACAGTGTCAAGGTTCTATGTGTTATGCTAGTGTTGCTCAGAAGTGTGGGATTGCTGATAATATTTTCTTGTAGAAGTAAATCTAGCATTGTCCTTTGAGACCCAAACCCAGGAACGTGGGCAGTCATCTATAAAGAAATAAGAGCAGCAAGCTGGAAAAGGGGCTTGAACCAATTTCTGTTCTTCCCACACTTTAAGGCAATGTGAATCAAGAGTTCATTAAAAATGAAAAATCTCAGCAGGTATTCTGATAATAGTTCCGGCTACAACTTTTATTTTACTAGTAGAAAACACAAACGAATTTGCCCAACATAGTTAAAAAATCAAGTTCCTCTTGTCTCTGTCCTCTGATTTCATTATCACATTTTTCTTCTCTAGCTGAAAAGATCCTACATCCTATCTTGCCATTCTTATTTTCAAGCAACATTTTGTATTTAAAATGTTATTAACAGATTGTTATAAAAACAACCCCAGGCCACTATATATATATATATATATATATATATATATATATATATACTATACACACACACACACATTTATATATATTTCAGCAACTAAAAATGATGGATGAAAAATGGCACCATCCAACCACAAGAAACTTTATAAAAATGTTAAGTATTAGTATTCTGAGTTTTATTAGACAGCCACTGACGAATGTTTAATATAGTTGAAAGTCAAATGTTAAGATATGTATATGTATACAATAAAAACTGTTATTAACTGTATGTTGTATTGAGACCAATGGAGAAGTCTCACTACAGTTGCACAACTTCTTGCTTGATTGCTTAGATAAATTTTAAAAATGGCAAGTAACAGCTGCTGGAGCTACTGAACTTGACTCTATATTCATGACCCTTTTTTCCTTCTTCTTCTGCATATAATGTGGATAGAATTGCAACCTGCAGCGTTAGACATCCATTACAACTACTTTGAACATGCTACATGTTATTTTTTAGCAAAGAGACACGATATTTTAAAAGGTTCAGCTGAAACACTGAAGTGTGATTACCAAAATTCTTTCTGTCTGAACACCATTATTGCTTGATAGTTCAGCTGGTGAAAGACATCTAAATCCTTGAATGTGAGCTTGTTGTTTGGTTTGTTAATGGACTGGTTGAAAAAGAAGGGTAGCACAAAATCTACTAGGATAAGACTAGAGAATGCTCGGGAGTTCAGAGGAATGTGAAAACATTGTAAGAGGGTAGCAGAGGGGGAATACATTAATAGAGAATGTCACACCCTCTGCAAGATGGCAGCCTGGGGTTTGCATCCCAGTTAAGGCCAATGAGCTGTGGGAAACATGGGAGCTCCAACAGAGTAACACACAGGGGCAAAGACAAAAGTTGGGACATCACCCGTACCTGACTTTTAGAAGCTAGATCCATAAAAAGGGCCTGGAGTAATCTCTTGGTAAGTATAGTTTATAACACAATAAGGAAAGTGTTAATCAAGTTGGTTAGGAAAGGGCCCTATCATTTGATGACACTCAATTAAGGGCAAGGGAATACAATTTCTGCTTTTATAGTCCTACTCAGTTTTTGGCTTTATTTATATTTTATACTTAATTACACAATTACTATGAGTTCATTATAGTACAAAAATCATGTAATACAATCACGAAGGAATAAATTTTGTTTACATGCCACCCGTTTTCTTTATTTATTAAGATACATAATTGGGAGCCTGGATATATACAATTAGGTAATTTCTTCTCATTTCGTAACAAGTTAATTTTTTCTATATCAATAAATACAACACATATACACAAATTATTATCCTTATTCTCATTTATGTTTTTGATTACTTTTGAATTGGAAGTCATCATATATAATTAAGAATCATTTACACCCTAATTTTTTTTTAATTTTGTGTGTACTTTATTTCTGTGTGTAAGACCTCTTGAAGGAAGGCATCAATTTCTGTTTAAGATGCAGATGTTTTCCAAACTGAGGGTTTGGTGAGTGCTGTGAAGTGTGTAAACCTGGCGATTCACAGACCTGTACCCCTGGGGATAAAAATATATTATATGTTTATAAAAAATAAAAAATGTTTTAAAAAGATGCAGATGTTTTCATTTTTTTCTTAATTTTTGACATGTATTTGAATGTATGAATTAGAAAGTTTCACTTACTGGAGTTTAATCTATATACCTTTACTGTTTTGTCTTTGAGTTTATTCTTCAAAATCCTTCCCCACCACACTGACATTTCTCTTAATTATGGTTACAGCTTCTCTCTTTGCATTTAAATATTTGGTCTATACAGAATTTATTTGAGTAAATGATGTGAGAGAAACTGAACTATTAAATGATTTAGTTTATTTTTCCAAGTTGATAAAAGCAATAATATAATCCTGCATATTGATTAGAGATGCTCCTTTATTAATGATCAGAACTTTACATTTAGAAAATCTGTTTTACCCCTCTCTACTGGAAATTTATTTGGCACCCACCTATTTTATTCCTTCTATTAAAGTGACGTAATATCTGGGAGGTCAATTTACATTACAAAATTTTTCAAAAACAATTTTTTTTAATTTTCAAAAAATTTCCTGGCTATTCTGTCTTTATTTTTCCACACCGATATGAGAATTATTTTTTACAGAAAAGGAAAATCTTGCTAGTTTGATCCAAATTTCATCAAATCCCAGGTGAGTTAAATTGTTATGCATATATTGAATTACCATATTCCTCAGCAAAACTTGGTAATTGTTTCTTTAGAAATTCTAAACAATTCCTGTTTTACTATTTCTATATATTTTATAATTTTGTTGTGATCTCTTTTGTAACTGATTGCAGTTTTATTAATATCTGGTGGTCTATTTAGTTTTTATTGTTGGAAGCAGTTGATGTTTCTTTAAGGAAATCACTTAAAATTATTCTTTTCACATGTGGAACAAAGTTATGTATGTAGGGAAGGATGACATTAATATAAGTATAGGTATGAATTTAGATTTTTCAATTATATATATAGTTATAAATCAATACAAAAATCTTAACCATTTAGATTCTATGATTGATATATGAAAGATAAGTTTTTTAATAGTTTCTATTTTTAATATACTTCACAATTCTGCTTGATTTTATTTAAAAAATTCTTAATTTGGCAAATCATCAAGGGATGGCTGCATTAAAGAGCAGTAATAATAAAAAATTCTTTATTTCTGTAGCCAGCACTTGTAAGTGATACATGAGTTATATTTGACTTTACTTATTGCATTGTTTTGTTCTTTTCATTATTTTCCTTCCATTATTTCATAATTTTTCTATGATATTAACTATGACTGCTAGTGTTAAATTTCTTCTGCTTTCCAGAGTGTGCTTACAGGTGTTTTGGCTTCTGTTAATAATTATATTTCACATTTTCATAGGTATTTATTATCTGAAGCTATGTACACTTTAGAATCAAATATAAACCAGTTATACCCTGGTGAATTATATAAACATCAAGTCCTTCTTTAGTCTATGTTGGGCTCATACCACCTGTTACTTCCTTTTCAAATGTTTTGTTTGTAAATTACTATTCCATACAATGTTACATTATATAAAACTTCTATGGAGAAAAATTTTATGTTTGCCTTCTTTTAGCAGTGACACCTATAACAGTCATGTCATCTTATTTCTCTTTTAAATTATATAATCCACATAGACCACCTTTCTAAGCCTTGCCTTTCTTGTTCTTACCTATACTTGACAAATCTTCAGTTCCTTTTTTGTAGGCTTAAAAACTATGCTATGTATTAGAACTTTCTGTAGCTTTTATACACAGAAAAATGCAATTAAAATTCTCTGAATTTTAATGTTTTTTAAATTTCGTTAATGTAGTTCCATTGATTTTAAGAAACTGATTTGTAGAAACCTGAAGCTATCACTTTTTTCTTAGGTTTATGCAAAGTATAACATTTCTTTAGTGTTCTACTGTCCTTCCATTCCTCCCTTCTTTTAGAATATTTCTTCAATATTTTTCTTTTTTTTTTTTAAAGATTTTATTTATTTGTTTGTCAGAGAGAAAGGGAGAGTGAGCGAGCACAGGCAGACAGAATGGCAGGCAGAGGGAGAAGCAGGCCCCCTGCCGAGCAAGGAGCCCGATGTGGGACTCGATCCCAAGACGCTGGGATCATGACCTGAGCCGAAGGCAGCTGCTTAACCAACTGAGCCACCCAGGAGTCCCAATATTTTTCTTTTTAAGAGAGTAAAAGGAGAGACATACACGTGTCGTGGAGAGGCAGAGAAAGAGGGAATCTTAGGCAGGCTCCACACCCAGCACAGCAAGGAGACTTATCTGGGGCTCGATCTCACCCCCCTGAGATCACGACCTGAGCTGAAATCAAGAGTCCCATGCTTAACTGACTAAGCACCCCTGGCGCTCTGAGGATATTTTAATAGTACCCTCTTTTGTAAAAGTCTGTCTTCCTAAAAGACAGTGTCCCTGGGTATAGGATTCTAATTCAAAGTTATCATTCCACTATCTCTTGGCTGTGTCATTATTGCTAAGAAACAAATCATCACACTAACTGCCCCTTTTTCTGGTGACTTTTAAGATCTTCTCTTTAATTAGAGAATCTTCTGTATTTCAGTGTTATGTCTCTGGGTACAGATTTCTGTTTGTTATTCCTGTTTGGGAATCACAGGGTTTCTGAAATGAAGGACCTGCGCCTTCCATCAATGCGGGGAACAATATCAGTCATTTTGTATTTTGAAAATCTCATCTCTTCTGTTCTTTAGATCATCTTCTTTGGCCTGTTGTTCATCTTTTATATATGAAAAAATTTGGACCTTGTATCAAAATATTTCTTGGTCTCTTCTCTATTTTAATTTTCCTTTCCTTCACATTTCCCAGCACCTCTTTGTCACTTATCTTAGGTTTTCTAGTTTTCAGTTGTCTTAATCCAGTTCACTCTCTTCCCACTCTCTTCCCAAGTCAACCGTGCTCCCCACTGATTGACTTTTTTTTTTTTAGATTATTTATTCATTTTAGAGAAAGAAATTGCCTGAGAGGAGAAGGGGCAGAAGAGAGAGAGCAGAAATAGACTCCCCACTGAGTGGAGAGCCTGTTGTAGGACTCATCTGTGGACTAGAGATCGTAACATGAGCTGAAACCCAGAGTTGGACGATTAACCAAGCAAGCCACCCAGGCACCCCTTATTGGTTTTTGAAAATCAATTTTTAGTTTTTAATTTCTGAAAAGACTATTTGCTTTTAATTAAACAAGCTTGGTCACATTAATGGATTTTTTTATCATAATTTATTTTTATGGTTTATTTTAACAAAAAAAGAAACACCATTATATTCATTATATATAAATTTCCTTATCTGCATTGTACACGTTGTTGGTTTTGTTGATGACCATTTTTTCCCTTATATATTAAAAAGTTTTCAATTACAAGTTTTTCTTGCCAGTTTATTTAGAATATGTTTTTAAAGATTTTATTTTATTTATTTGACAGAGAGAGATCACAAGTAGGCAGAGAGAGAGAGGAGGAAGCAGGCTCCCTGCTGAACAGAGAGCCTGATTCGGGACTCGATCCCAGGACCCTGAGATCATGACCTGATCCGAAGGCAGCGGCTTAACCCACTGAGCCACCCAGGCGCCCCTAGAATTTTTTTTAAATTTTTTATTTTTTATAAACATATATTTTTATCCCCAGAGGTACAGGTCTGTGAATCGCCAGGTTCACACACTTCACAGCACTCACCAAAGCACATACCCTCCCCAATGTCCATAACCCCACCACCCTTCTCCCAACCCCCTTCCCCCCAGCAATCCTCAATTTGTTTTGTGAGATTAAGAGTCACTTATGGTTTGTCTCCCTCCCAATCCCATCTTGTTTCATTGATTCTTCTCCTACCCACTTAAGCCCCCATGTTGCATCACCACTTCCTCCTATCAGGGAGATCATATGATAGTTGTCTTTCTCCGCTTAACTTATTTTGCTAACCATGATATGCTCTAGTTCCATCCATGTTGTTGCAAATGGCAAGATTTCATTTCTTTTGATGGCTGCATAGTATTCCATTGTGTATATATACCACATCTTCTTTATTTTGAGGTGTGTTTTTAAAATGCATCCTTCAAAGAAGATTTTAGTTTTCTTTTGTTAATTTCCTAAAAGCACTTACCAGATGGGAAGAATGAGAATATATATTTTAGCTTGGGATTTTTGTGGCCACATAGGTAATATGAATTGCCCTAAATGCAAGTAAGATTAGGCTTCTGTTTAGAAGTTTCCAAGGGAAAATTTTTTTCCTACTCTATTTAGAGCCAAGGTTAAGATAATTATAGATCCCACCATTGTCCTTTGTAAAGGTTTTTTTGTGTTTTGTTTTTGGTTTTTCCATCTGGTCAGCTCACAGGGAATGTTATCAACTTTCAGTGGTTCCAGAATTACTGAATGGATTTCCCATTTGCTCTTCCGTTCTCTGATTCTTTAGTCTAGTAATACCTAGATTCTTTTTTTTTTAAAGATTTTATTTATTTATTGGAAAGAGTGAGAGAGTGCACAGAGGGAGATCAAGAGGGAGAAGCAGAATCCCCACTGAGCAGGGAGCCCGATGTGGGGCTCAATCCCAGGACCCCGGGATCATGACCCAAGCCGAAGGCAGCCATTTAGTGAACTGAGCGACCAAGGCGCCCCTAGTAATATCTAGACCCTGCGTCAACAGAAATAAGCAATATGTCCCAGGCAAGCAATAGCTCCAAGACTTTCTTGCACCAATGAATTTGTCACTTCTGAAGAATTTCTTTTCTTCCACACCAGCTCAGTCATGTATTTAGGAAAATGTATTTTCATACCTCAACCAGCATTTCTAGCTGTGTGCCCAGAGAAGGGGGTTCTCTAATCATTTCATCCACAGTATTTGAAAAACAGTAAATCAATTTAGTTCTTTACACCCAAAAGTATTCATATATTTCTTTTCTTATGTTTTTCCTGATTATTTACTTCACATGTTCTCGGGGAT
Source organism: Mustela putorius furo (assembly GCF_011764305.1). NCBI lineage: Eukaryota > Metazoa > Chordata > Mammalia > Carnivora > Mustelidae > Mustela > Mustela putorius. The sequence continues at coordinate 2,424,063 of NW_025421577.1, forward strand.
TATCAAGGTAGAGTCTCACTTAATTGCATTCAACATGAATAATAGGGATAGAGTTTAGATACACATTTAAAAATAAATAATAGTGGTTTTAACAGGCTTAATAAAGGCAGAGTTTATCTCTGTCATGTAATATGGGTGTTCTAAGACAGGTATAGTGCTTTAAATATCACTGGAGACCTAGGATTCTCCACACTAGATTTCTTCCTCATAGTCCCAGGTGACTGTGCTAACTCCAGCTATCATATTGGCATTGAACCCAACAGAAAGATATAACATGGAGACACTGCCTCTCTTAAGACTTGTCAGAAGTGGGGAGCCTGAGTGGCTCAGTGGGTTAAAGCCTCTGCTTTCAGCTCAGGTCATGATCTCAGGGTCCTGGGATTGAGCCTCAAGTCAGGCTCTCTGCTCAGCAGGGAGCCTGGTTCCCTTCCCTTCTCTCTGCCTGCCTCTCTGCCTATTTGTGATCTCTGTCTTTCAAATGAATAAAAAAAAAAAAAAAAAAAAAAAAAAAAACCTTAAAAAAAAAAAGGCTTGTCAGAAGTTATACATACCACCCCTACTTATGTGCCACTGACTGTGACCAGAACACTGTCACTTTGCAACATTTATCTTCAAGGTAACTTGGAAAATACCAGCTTTATACTGGGTAGTTACATGCCCAATTTATATTCTAAGTTCCTATTAGTGAAAAAAGATAAAAAGAAATTGGGGAAGAACCCTTGACCTCTCATACAATATATCCATCCATAAGCACTGATCCTTACACAGGGACCATACTGATTTTCACCCCCAAAGAGGCAATTCCCAAGTTGTCAGTTACCAAGCTTCTTCTAAGAATAGGATACCTAGGGGTGTTCGTTTTTTTTCCCTCAAGCCAAGATATGACCTCGTATGGCCTGATTATTTATAAATGGTGAGTATAAACCCTGAGAGTAATCACAATTAAAGTTTCCAAATAATAAACAACTAGCAGGTCAATAGCAATCACCAAACCTTCCTTAATAACACCAAGAATGATTTCCTTTACTTGCTGTACATTACATTCTTAAGCTTGTTCAGCTGCCAACACCTGATTCTGTTTTAAGGGTGGGGGCTCCTTTTCATCTGCAGCACCAGTCTCTGTCTTTGAGAGACTGTTCTACTGTTCTTTTTCTGAAGATGTCCATCCTAAAGCATCCAGAGTTTCCTGTGACCTACAGATTTGGGACCCCTCCCCCCAAACTGATTATCTTAAAGGATGAGTTTTCACTACTCTTTATAGGTGAGGCACATGAATTTTCACTCACTTTAGTTATTTTCAAAACCTGTTGATTTGTTTGCTTGGTCCAAGGTACAAGAAACCACAGCCAGGCATGTTTGTTTAGACAAACCTAAAAGCCTAAAAGCCAATCTTACACCTTCTAGATCCTGAAGTCTTAGCCCATTTTTCTTTCCTCGAAGAAGCTAGATCATGTATTTCTAAGACAACAGTTTTGGGTAGAAAGACAATACACTCACTTGGTCTTTACCTCTAGGAGGCTTGCATAATGGGAAGAGAACTCTTAACCATGGAAGTGCCTTCTGCCAAGGCTGTACCTACAGAGCCACCACTGGGAAGAAGGAAGGGGTGAAGGAGAATATTTTCTGCAGAATCTTCCCTGAAGGTCTCTTGTATTGTACCTCCCACGGCCACTTCATCACGTTAGATCGATCCCATCTCTATGACGCCATCCCCTTTTAATAGAGCCAGTAAAATTCGTCCTATATGCCAAAAGAATACCTGAGAGGTCTATTACACTAAACGGGGGAGAAAAACATTCCAAGAGCTCTACCTGTTATCGTATGACTTCTTTGTTTTTAGTTCAGTTAAGAGCTTGGATTACAAGACAACACCTGAGTTCAAACCTGCATCTGTTACTTTCCTCTGGCAGGTTTGTTTCAAATGAGGATGATACTATTGCCTATGTCCTAGGGTTGTCACAAGAATAACAACAAATACAATTATGTTAGCAGAGTGTCTGGCATGTAAGTACAGAGCCCTATAAATATTACATAAAATTATACTAAATTATAAGCTTATAATAACAATGATAATGATTATATTATTTGTCCTGCATCCCTTAGATTTACCCTCAGATTTACAGTGCAATGAAACTGAAGACCATATTTCCAGTCAATTCTCTGTATCCTTATATATTTAATAACTACTATGTACTGGACCCTGCTCAAGGCACTGGTTGAAGCAGTAGATAAACAAAAATCCTCCTCTAATGGAACTTAAAGTAGTCTCCAAGGAGCCTGATTCCCTGTAACATTCCAATGGGAATCATAATGTCCCAATCCACTGGATAGATACAGCAAATGAAGAACTACAATCTCCCAAGATGCACTGCTCTCAGCATTTTTCCTGAAGACATATGCCTGCCTTTCCTCAAGAGATTACGCTCCCAGAATAAACCCTCAGTTGTCTGATGGCCATCGTCTTTGCCTGGACTGAAAAACATTTCCCCAGGTAAGCAACACAGGTTGGAGTTCATCCTGTGTGAGTAAGCCTGATGACATACGGTGAAGGAGATACTTAGTGTCCTCCTACCTGTTTCAGGTAGACTCGGTTTCATGAAGCAGATTCAAAGTACACTATGTGCTCGAGTCTTAGAAGATTATACTCACTCCAGATCTGTCTACCTTATAATTACTGTCAAAGCTTCCAAGATTCTGGCTGTAGGTGTTCTGCCAGTCTTTACTTTCTGTACTTTGGAATTTTTTTTCTCTTGCCCCCTATGACTTCGGAAGAATTTTAATCAGAATTTTAGAGAGAATACATGCGGCGCTGCTAAGTGCGCACCATTCAAATCAGATACAGCCACCATTTTTCAATCATTTCTTCATTTTCCTAAACATGTTATAATTTTCATTGTTAATTTGACTTGATCTTCTCCCTATAATATTTTAGCACTTTATTTTGCTTTTTAATATCATAAAGAATTCTAACCAGACTTACTTATACAACATCCTTAACATCTATATAATTTTAAGATCTGGTTAAAATATTCTTTTCAGAACATAATTTTATGTTACTGTTTCTTACTATATCTACCACCTTATATTTACATTATTAAATGCATTAAATCTATTACAAAAATTATACCTAACCACCCAAAAATATATTTCTTGGACTTCTTCTTCTTCTTTTCTTTTTTTTTTTTTTAATGACTTCGAATATATTTTTAAAGTATTTTAAAATAATGTTTATTGATAGTATGGGTTTTTGGTGAGAAAAAAAGGGATCCAATATTAACCTGAGTGCTGGAGCATATTTCCCAGCATCCTTAGAGACTGTATTGTGTTACGGACACACAGCAAATGTGGCCCTGGAATTACGTCCCAAGAAAAGCCTTTCACGCCATTCTCCTCCCTGGCATCTAGAATAAGCCTGGATCCCCAGATGACTAAGCTGAGACAAGAGTCTCTTCTCTCACCACTGCTGGAACTTCTTACAAACAAGACATAAACTTCTGTTATGGAAACCCGTTTAATTTTGTGATTGTTTTTTAAATTTTTTAAACATTTTTTTAAGATTTTATTTATGTATTTGACAGAGAGAGATCACAAGTAGGCAGAGAGGCAGGCAGGAAGCAGGCTCCCTGCCGAGCAGAGAGACTGATGCGGGGGGTTTGATCCCAGGACCCCCCTGAGACCATGACCTGAGCTGAAGGCAGGGGATTTAACTCACTAAGCCACCTAGGAGCCCCTGTTTTTTGTTTTGTTGTTGTTGTTGTTGTTGTTTTACAGTAGTAAAGTTAATCTGACTGATTCAAAAACCAAGTACAGTGATCTCCTTTCTATATTATCTCCTAAGAAAGGGTGAAGCAAGTCTCAATGATTGGGTGCACAGCAAAAGGAAAAACTATTACAGTATTCATCTCTCCTCTTTGTTATTCTATCCCCTTTGGGTTTCCTCCTTTTTACTAGGATTCACTTGAGGATGAGCTTCCTCAGAGCTTTCGACTCATCACAACTGTGACCCCCAAATTAAGGAAAGGACCTAGGGCCCAGACTTTTGGGTTTGAGTCTTCTTTGTTTCTCCTTTGGCTGAGTCCCTAAAATATAACAAAATTTGTCATGAATTTATCTTACTTCTCCCATTAGAAGCCCCAGTGCTTGATTTATCTAATGAGTGATAACATTAGGTTGTTGAAGAGAGCAATGAAATTTAGAACACCCTTCATGGGGACTCAGGTACACTACTTCCAATGGGGCTATACATACATAGGACTCTATAATGTGTTTATGGTTGTGTTTTTATTTTTATTTTCTGCTGTATAACCAAACTCTTTCCATTACAATGACCAAAAATATACTGACATGGTAATAACTTAGGGATTTGCAAAGGTACATTCATATTTCTTTCATTACTTAAGTAATAATACAAATGACATAACATTTCCAAGACATACAACCATCATTCAATTTATAGATGATCTCTTGTCTGTGTCGGTTCTCAAAATCTCCCCAAAAGACTCATCTCCCTTGTAAAGGGAGTAGTGGCTGGCCAAAGGTCTTCAGTCAAAAAGAAAAAAATCAGAATTTTGTTATGAATAATATTTAGGTCCTGATCTCTTCACTGAAAGGGACATTCTAGCCACAAAACGGTAATAAGATCCCAAACAATATCCAAAATCATCATCGTGAGAAAATGAAAGTTTTTGAGACCTACAGAATATTGCATGTGATAAAAATCCCAACCTTTTCAGCATAATACAACCTCCTTACAAAACTGCCAGAGGGTAAAACAAAACAAAACAAAACAAAACAAAAACCCTTAGTGTGGATGGCTGAGGCTGAATCAGACAGGCATTCTTCAATCTTAATTATGTATGTCCCCAATAATCTCTCTATTTGAGATTACATATAGATAGATAGATAGATAGATAGAAAGATACATATATACATAAAAAATATATAAGCATATATAATATACAAATATTATATATACATATAGATAGATATGTACATAAACATATATAAACATATATGTGTGTGTATATATATATATTCTGTTGTTCATGAAATTAGAATGTGCATTAAGGATTTTAACTCCACAACAATAGTGGCCAATAGCAATTCATAACCTATATGAACGTTTCTCCAGATCCAAGAGCTAGAGCTTAACCTCCTTGTTTATGCACATAAAACAGCTTAAATAAAGGTTGATATTCCTGCAGCAATTGTTCTTGGCACACCAATGAATTGAGAGGTTCTAATGTTGATCAAAATGCATTACCCATAACTAACTGAGCATTTTAAAAAACTCCATTAATTTTAAATTACCACTGTTGGCTTATAAAGTGCGAGGCTTAATAGGAGATCTTTATTCGTGCTTATGCTCTCAATGGAATGGAATTGTTTATAATACATGTTGTGGTACACAGCAAAAGCAACTGAAGAGTCCATAGAGAATATAGTGGAAGATTGCCATGAAAAACAAACAGTATTTTTACCTTCATGCATTAAGATAAGATTTTACCTTCATGCTTGAGATACTGAAAATACTAGAAAATGCTATCTAAATACAGAAGGTAATTCAAACATAAACAACGTGGCCCCAGTCTTGAGGAAAAAAAACAAAACAAAAACAATTTTGGCTAATATCAGGAAGTGTGTCCATTTTCCTGGCCAAGACAGCCACTTGATTGTGCCTGCAGAGGGTACATGAGCTAGATTTTATTGGTAGCTGTAAGATTGCGGCAATCCTGAATAGTCATTCCATACCTTGGACATTTCATACAAATTGAGGAATTTCATCTCTGTTGTTGAGGATGTAGCTGGTTCACGCCTCACCAGCTGTACTAATAGTCTACGCAAAGCCATGAAGAAAGGATACAGTTCTGAGCCAGATCCAAAGGACATCAGAGCTCCTCAGGATAGAATTATCCTGTTGCTCATTCACAATTTTATTAATATGTGCTTACGATTATCTTAGAATCTCTGAATATTTTGAAAACCTCAAATCCAAAAAGACCATTGCAGTAACCATGGCAGAGAAACTACTGGACTGTATTTTTTTTTAAGAGTTAATACATACAAGTACTCACTTTATTAGAATGATCATAAAGGAATTTTGTAAAACATGAGCATTTGATAAAAAATTTTATTACCTCCATCTTCTATATTTTTAGGAGAAATACAGCACACAAATAATACTATGAACTCAAATAAGCCAAGCTCACAGAAGATCTTGAATAATATTCCTTTGGCCAGGACTTTTGACCTTCATGTTAACGACCATTGTACATTAGTGGTTTCCAGATTTCACACACTAAACTCTATGAAATGACAACGGGAAGACTTATTATGGTCTAAGAATAGCAGTAGTCATCACTGATTCTGCCTTGACTCTTGAAAATCTGGCTATGTATTTTTTAAAGGCTGAGTCAATATAATTCTTATTATCTCCAGATATAAATTTCTTTTCTTTAACACCTATCTTCAAAACGTATCTGTGTATGTCTTCAAAATTAAGTCTTCTGAAAGATATACTACAGAAAGTCTTCTTTGAAAATGCTCTAGAAAAGATACAAGTCATCCTGACAAACATTTGGGTAGCTAAATTACAAGGTGAATCCTGGAACTGATTCACTATAGTGTAAAATGAAGGCCAAAGCACAAACGTAAACACATATATTAATAGAAAAGAACAGAAAGTCAAGAAATAAACCCCCGATTATATGGTCAATTAATCTTCAACAAAGAAGGCAAGAATACAATGGGAAAAAGACAGTCTTTTCAACAAACAGTGTTGGGAAACTGGACACCTACATGCCAAAGAATGAAATTGGACCACTTTTTTATACCATCCGCAAAAATAAACTCACAATGGATTAAGAATGTGAGACCTGAATCCTGAAAAATCCCTAAAAGTACTAGAAGAGAGCACAGGTAACGACTCTGATATCAGCCATAAGGATATCTTTCTTGTATGTATCTCCTAAAGCAAGTGAAATAAAAAGCAAAAAATAAACTATTAGGACTGCATCAATATAAAAATCTTCTGCACAGCAACAGAAAGACCAACAAAACAAAAACACAACCTACCAAATGTCAGAAGATATTTGTAAAAGACATATCTGATAAAGGGTTAGTATCCAAAATACATGAAGAACTTACATAATTCAACACATGAAAAATGAATAAAACAATTAAAAAATGGACAGAAGACATGAATAGACATTTCTCCAAAGAACACATAGAGATGGCCAACAGACACATGAAAAGATGCTCAACATCATTCATCATTAGGGAAATGCAAATCAAAACCACAGTGAGCTACTACTTTATACCTATCAGAATGACTAATATCAAAAACACGAGAAACCACTAGTGTTGGCAAGGATGTGGAGAAAAAGTAAGCTTTACACGCTTTTTTGTAGGAAGGCAAACTGTTACAGCCACTGTGGAAGATGTTGTTCAGGTTCCCCCAAAAAGATTAAAAATAGAACTACTTAATGATCCAGTAATTGCACTGCTAGGTATTTACCCAAAGAGTACAAAAACACTAGTTCATATGTACCCCTATGTTTATGGCAACATTCTTTTTTTTTTTTTTAAGATTTTATTTATTTATTCGGGAGAGAGGGAGAGAGAGCATGGCTGGGGGAGCAGCAAGCAGAGAGAGAGGAAGAAGCAGGGTCCCCACTGAGCAAGGAGCCTGATGTGGGACTCAATCCTAAGACCCTGGAATCATGAGCCCAACTAAAGGCAGATGCTTAGCCGACTGAGCCACCCAGGTACCCCTACTGTAGCATTCGTTACAATAGCCAAATTATGGAAGCAGCCCAAGTGTCCGTTGACTGACGAATGGATACATATACATATATATAATGGAATATATATAATATAATACATATAACATATAAACTGTATATTATATATAATTAATTATTTATGTGCTATATATATTATACACACACATATATAATGGAATATTATCCAGACATAAAAAGGAGTGAAATCTTCTCATTTGCAACAACATAGATGGACTCAGAGAGTATAATGCTAAGTGAAATAAGCCAGTCAGAGAAAGATAAATACTACATGATTTCACTCATATGCGGAATTTAAGAAATAAAACAAAGCAAAGGAAAAAAAAAAAAAGACAAGCAAAAAAAAGGACTCTTAACTATAGAGAACAAATAGATGGTCACCGGAGGGGAGGTGGCCTGGGGAGGGGGGAGATAGGTGAAGGCAATTAAGGGCCCACATTTTGATGAGCACTGAGTAATATGTGGACTTGCTGAATCATTATATTATACACCTGAAATCAATATAGTACTGTATGTTAACTACAGGGAATTAAAATTCTAAAAATAAATAAAAAATCAACATACACAAAAAATTGAAGGCCAAAGAAATTGTGTCAAAGATAACACTCATATTTTTAACCCAAGCAATTAGTGGGATGAAGTCATCTTTAAACAGTATGGAAAAAATAAAGATAAAGTAGGATTAGTGCAGTTTAAAAGTAGAAAAATTATCTAGTGTTCACTACTGAGCCTGTTACATTAGAATGGATTTTAGACATCCAATTTCAAAATGCTGAGTTAAACGTATGAGTCTGCAGTTCAGAAAAAATTTTAGGGTAGACGTATAATTTAGGAGTTGTCGTTATTTTTCCGTAGGGTTTTTCTATCTATTAATTAATTTATCTATGTATCTATCATCTGTAGTATATCTGCTGTGAACTGAATATTTGTGTGCCCCCAGGACTCATATGTTGAAACGTAATCCTCAACAGGATGATATTTGGAGATGGGGCTCTGGGAGGTATTTAGATCATAAGAGTAGAGCCTCATGATAGAATTAGTGCTCTTTTATTTTTTAAGATTTTATTTATTTATTTGAGAGAGAAAGTACGTGCACGGGGGAGAGGGAGAGGGAGAAGCAGACTCCTCACTGAACAGAGTGCCTGACATGGGCCTTGATCCCAGGACCCTGAAATCACGACCTGAGCCAAAGATGGATTCTTACCCAACTGAGCCATCCAGGTACCCCAGTTAGTGCTCTTGTAAGAAGAAACATGAGCAAGCTTCCTTCTTCTCCCTCTCTTCATCATGTGAAAAAAGCAAGATAGCCTCCATCTGTAAACCAGGTACAAAGTAAGCCAGCACCTTGATCTTGGATTTCTCAGTCTTCAGAACTGTGAGAAATAAATTGCTGTTTGAGTCATCCAACTGATGCTATTTTTGTTATAGCTCCCCAAACAGACTAAGATATTGTCCATCTTTCAACCACCTATGCATTTAGATATAGAGATCTATTTCTTCAGCCAAAATCAACTCTCCTGAAACTTGATCTCAAGGAACCAGCCGAGGTAGGGATACCATTTTGCCAGAAGTCATCTGCTAAGTCAAAGACTAGTTAAAACTGTAGTTGAGAACTCCTGAATTTTCCTTATTTTATTAAATGTTATCTTCAGTTGTCAAGTACATAAAACTATGCACACATTTACACACACACATAAAAACACGCATGGACCAAAGTAACGGGAGTGAGAATAAATAGAAAATTAAAAAGCCTGGCTTTCCTGTAACTAGAGAGAATCATGCATATGCTGTTCCTAATTCTAAGAAACAAAATGACCACTATCTTCCAAGCACAATTAGACAATAAGACTTGTGAAAATGATCCACACATGTAGCATGAGGTAGCATCAGGAGGACCCCAAATATTGATCAACGTGTCTTCATATTTTCAAGATTCCTCTCATCGAATTGTAAGATGCTTTTCATTGCCCAGACTGTCTGAGGTACCACGTTTAAAGCACTTTACCCATCACAAGTTTCATTAAACTATGCACATACATATATAGAGTTAAGTGAGTGTTTGAGAAGGGCTAACAGCAAGTCTAAATGCTTCTTCTGTGAAAATAATGACTTAACTCTACTAGCACAATTTCCCTGCAAACCTGATGGTTTAAGGTAACTGCAGCCCCTAAGTTCTGTTACTAAGCAGTGATGTTTATTGCAAAAATAATTCATATTTGATGAACTGCATTTGGGTTTGCAGGGCTGGGAGTGAGCTATTAAAACCTATCAAGGACCCCAGGCTTCATGTGACATGGTCTTCTATTCAAGACTTCTCTTCTACAGAACTGACATTAAGTTGGAGCTAGCCCCAAGGAAAGAGTGGCAGAAGCTTGAGTAAAGCAACCCCCTTCTGCTGAGGCAATTCCCTGGAGACGATTCCTCTGTGAGCTGCAAACAGGCAGCTTTCCCAGCAGCTGGAGAAATGAGTGTGTGACCCTGAAGGGAAGCTGAGCAGAGGAACACTGGGTCCCCTGCAGCACCCTTCATGAGAGTGGATACTAAATCCATGTTTATTGAATTAATAATGGTTAGATAGTCTTAAGACGTATCATTTCGTGATTGTGAAATGACCCATACGGTCATGTTTGACACAGTTTCCCAAACACCTGTGCCACGGCATATGGATTACAAGTGTCCATTTATGGATTCCCTCAGGCATCGGGACAGCTGGCTGGAAGTCATGGATCAGAGCTATGATTCGGTGACATTGGGCCATGAGGAGCCTTCTCCACCAACTATATTCGGTGGACTTTAGAATATTTCATTTTCTGTGTGTTTCATTACATGGCAAAGGTTGAGAAGCACAGAGACACTGAAAATGAAAGTAGAGGAAATATGCTGAGGATTCTTTAAGGCATGAGACTATACCATTTTACTTACAGAAAGTGACAGGACATACACTTTCCTTTTACTAATGGAAGGCCATGACTTATATGTGAAAGAAGAAGAACTAAGGTGATTCTCCTTAAAGTTTAAATCACAGTAAGTAACCACATGTGGCTATAATCCTTTTCCAATTGAAACACAAGGCACACCCAGCATCTTTTATTCAAAGAGCTCCATCTGGTTTAGGGGTTTCTCTTTCTGTGAGTCAGCAGGCCTGGGGATAAGGGACCCTTTGACTCCTGTTCTGAAGCACAGTGGAGAGTCAGAAAACTTAGCCAAATTCATTTTCATAATCCATAGCTGAAAACTAAGAGAAATCCAGGAAGAAACTCAACTATGATAACTTAATATGCTTTCAAATCATTTCTGAAATCTATTCATTTAAAGTGTACTAAAGTAACTAAATGACAGTTCAGAGAACAGCCTTCATTTATGACAACTCACAGAGAAAATCCAAAGGACTCCTGTATTTGCCTTTCCTAAGGACTAGCCTCATAATTTGCTATATAATTAAAACCACTTCTTAACCTGGCTGTGTTTACCTCCCAAGGTTCTACGCGTTTTAAGAAGATATTCTTTACAATGAAAAAGAATGTCTCTAGGGTGAACATTTGCAATTTCAGTTAACCATAAACTTATTTTCCAAGTTTAGGATATGCCTGTGACTCTGTGTTACCCAGGATGCAATCCTGGAGTATACTGTCCAGAGCTATGGCTCTATGTATGGCTGGAAACTAGACAAGACTGGAAGGTCATTCTCTACCTTCAATGCACCAAGTCATCTACACTGTGTGTCTCAAGAGTGTGTTATAACAGCTCTACAAAGATGTTTCCGATGTTGAAAGACCTCTGCCACCCATATCTGTTTAAAATCTAAAAATGAGAGTGTAAGACATTCAAGAAAGAGAACGTGGTGGCACACCACACTCTAGCAAATCTGATGAAGAAAGGATGATGAGGGCTATGGATATACTATTTGACACCTCTCCAGTGCTGTTTCAGATTCTCATTTTATTCTGTTTTTGAAGCCCTTGACGCTTTGCTCATCTCTAGCTGCTGAGGAGGAGATCCACTCATCAGGCATGCTGAAAGATGCCAATACTGACCAATGGAAGATGGAGGAAGCAGACAGGAAATTCTCTCTCCATTTCCCCTTCTACATCCATTTTGGAGCACGGTGTTTTCTCGATAGCCTATCTGCTGCTGTTGCAAGTAATAGGGAAAGTTTGTGTCTTTCTGTGAAACAAGGGCCTCTAGGTGTAATGCTTACACCTTTATTTTTCACTCCTCCTCGCCCTATTTTCTTTTTTGCTGTTCTGACATTTCTCAATAAAGTGTCACTACTCAAAAAAAAAAAAATCCTGAAAAAATGTATTCTGTATTGTCTATTACTGAAATAGAACAAAAGTAGACTAAATCATTGTACTTTAGTCAGATTACTTTGGGACTTCTTTAAAAAAAAAAAGCAGAGGAATAAGAGGTATTCCATTTGGCCAATAGCCAAACCTGCATCACTAAGAATCTTCACTCTAAAATGAAGTGGTGAGACTTGATCTCTCAATCTCTTCCAGCATCCACTTTTATATTAAAAATGTGGTCAAACTTGAAGATTCAGGATTCTTAAGAACTGTTTTCAGAACTTAATTAGAAGAATGCTTGAAAAATTGTATTTTGTATTCTTGATGTAGTATCTCCTCATAAAATTACAAGAAATCTTAAGGGAAATAATATATTTATATGGTTCAAACTAGGAAAAGCAAAGGAGTTTACAACCTTATCTCTTGTAAAACAGTTCTGCCAAGGTAGCTGATAAAATGTGAAGATTGCTGAAAGTGCAGGCATATTTGGACTTTGGTTGTATAGTTAAAATTCCATGTGTGACTAATATAGGAAAATATTCCCCTTAAAAGAGAAGAGACAGAAATAGGAATCTTGTGAGACCTTGGCTGAGATAGGGTCTTCAAAATAAGAGAGTATTTTTGAGTATAGGTAATCTCCATGTTGTCTTACTTTGATTGACTTCTGATTTGTTTTTTTATTTTTAAGATTTTATTTATTTGTCAGATAGATAGAGAAAGCACCAACAGAGGGAATAGCAGTCAGAGAGAGAAGCAGGTTCCCTTCTGAGCAAGGAGCATGATGTGGGACTCAATCCCAAGACCCTGGGATCATGACCTGAGCTGAAGGCAGAGGCTTAACCCACTGAGCCATCCAGGTGTCCCTGTTTTTTGTTTGTTTGTTTCTTTGTTTGTTTTTTAATTCCATTATGGCAGAAAACCACACAGTAATTATCAAATTAATGTTTCTAACTTTCCAAAACCACCTAGTTTGGATTCCCATGTTGCCATAAAATCACATCTTCCTATTTCAACCCAAACTGCCATAGAATATTTACTATTCAATTTTTTATGAACTAACAATATAAAAAAAATGTAACAACCTAATAGTCTTTCTTCTACCCACAGAAATCCTGGGTTAAATACAAAAGGAATATTTTTTTTAATATAGCAGAAAAAACATTTTTGAAAAGAAAAGAGAATTTGTTAAATCTCAAAACCCAGGGTAGATTTGCAGTCTGAGAGAAGTAGGTCCAGAAACAGGACATGATGACTGGATGTCTGGGTTATCCTGTGGTAAGTGATATAAGAGCTTTTCCCTGGACCCAGGCAAAATTGGACTTTAGAATTGAGACATCTGCACAACATAGAAAGCCTAGAAGACTTCTCTCTCTAGGGCAGGGAATCAAAAGGAACCCACCTGAGGTCAAGATAAGAGTAGAAAGTTTGGCTTTAACTTGAAATCAGGGTATAGGAAAGATATAACCTCTGCCTGGTGCAAGACCTGAACCCCAAACTGTCACATTCCCTTTGTTTAGATATCTATAAGCCCCTAAATAATATAAAAAGACCTAACAGATCACTTTTTGGTGAAAGCCACCAAGCACCTGCTGGAAAAAAATGTGAAATTACTCTCTAGGAACAGTTAATGCTATAGTTTATGAGATAACTCCAGGACAGGAAGAAGAAACTGAAGATGAGCTGGCAGCAAAAAAATTAAATAATGCCCATGGCTAAACACTCTACCATGAAGAAAAGAACTCAAGCACAACATATATGAAGATTAACCCCCAGGAGAACTAAAATAGAACAATTTTATTGTGATGTCAAAATTGCTTAGGACTATTAGCAACATATGAAGAAGAGAAGTCATGATGGAAGAACCAAACTATAAACAAAAGAATAGGTAAATTTGAGAAACATAAAATCCGGGACTTAAAAATCTCAACAACTGAGTTAGCTAATTACACCCGGGGAGGGGGTGGGGTGTGTTGGCACGAGGGAGGGGATTGATAAAAATTTAAGAAAGAAGTGAGAAAAATACCCAAATTTTTTAATATAGAAATAAAGTAATATAAAATATGAAAGATTATTACATGAAAGTATTAAGAAAAATCAGTGTTTTAAGACAACATGAATTTCTATATAGCATATCCAAAAGATTACAGAGGTAAATTATTAGAATAAATAATAGACACTTAATAGTTTTCCAAATACAAAGTAATCACAAAATTAATAGCTATCCTTTACAGTAGCCAAAAGAAAAAGAAAAAAGTCAACCAGGCAAGCTAACTCTAAAAAGTAGAGTTTAGTTTGAGATGATGGAAAGTTCTTATGATGGTCGTGCAATAGTGTGAATGTATTCAGTGCCACTAAACTTGGACACTTAAAAATTGTTTAAATGGTCAATTTTTATGTATACTTTATGACAATAAGAATAGTTTTTATATGCTAGGGAGAAATAACTGAAAATGCCAGGTAATTAAATAAAAATACACAAACTTTTTAAATAAAATTATAAATTTCTACTGAAATAAATAAATGAGAATTTCATCATAGAATTAAACCATGTTCATAAATGGAACAATTCTACTGTAAAGACACACAGTGCCATCATTTAACACTTAACATTCTTTGCTTTGTCATAAAATCAATATTAATCTCAGCAGTAACTCTTGGAGAGTTTTAAAAATCGGAGGAAATCTTAAAAACATATAGTCCAATGCCCCTATTTTATAGAAGGAACAATTAAGCGTTGACTCTGAAATACGAGGTACATGTAAGCATATGTTCATGCCTCATCTACTCAGTGTATTGTAGAATTGTGCACTATAATACACTGCAGAGTTCAGTGTAATGTACTCTAGAGTTACATATATTGATTATTATCACTAAAGTCTACTTGGTTTCCTTTAGTTTTCTTACTCATTAGACACAAATTACATTTAAATCTCTTACTAATGAGAATATCCTAATACTTTTGCACCTGTAAATATTCAGATTAAGCTAAATATATTTATTTAGCAAAGATGAATGGCTGTCACCAATATAATCATAATTTGGAAGCATAATAACAAAAGTGAAATGCATTTTAATAAATAAGTAATTATAATTCTGGATTAAAGAAAATGATATTCTGTTCCAATCTGTGCCATTAAATAAATAGCTTTGTGGTTTAGAACAAATGATTCAATCTCCCTTGTCTTCATTTTCTTCATTGGCAAAATTTCTAAGCTGAAAACAATCTGGTCCTTTATCATTTAAACACAATTTTTCTGCATGTAAGCTTCTTATAACTTTTCATATGATTTATCACTCCTTTTTTATCTCCTATTGAGTAGGTAATATTGTTTTGCCCCATTTAGAAGCAAAGACTGTTTTGCCAAGGTGGCACACACTGAGTTTCCAATCCACTATGATATTGTGTAATGTTTTCTGTCTCCTTAAGAGAATTTTTATTGAGTTCTAGGGATTTTACATTGTTTTAGACACTTTCTATGAACCACAACAAACATCTGCTTTTGAATTCATTCTAAAACACTTGAAAAAAATTTACTGTAACATGTGATTATAGTTTTAAAATGAATGACTCAGGACAACCCATAAGAAAAGCAATATGAAGGAACACCTGTGTGGCTGTTCAGTTAAGCCTCCGACTCTTGATTTTGGCTCATATTGTGATTTCAGGGTTTTGGAATTAAGCCCTGGCCCCATGTCAGCTCCCTGCTCAGCAGGAAATCTGTTTCTCTCCTTTCCCCTCTGCCCCTCCCCTGCTCACTCTCTCTCAAATAAATAAATAAATAAATTTTAAAAAGTAGAGCCATATACAAATCCAGAGTCCATACAAGTTCTTCTAAATGAAACTGAAGTATTTTTGGAGGCTTTTTATTTGAGGTATGCACAATAAGGAAGGAAATAAAAATGACACAAGAAATAATATAATAATATAATATTATTAATAATAGTATTAATATTAAAATATTAATATTTTAATGTATATTAAAATCAAGGCGAAAACCCATATTCAATGTATGAGCGATAAAATTTGAAAATCAACTCTAAAATTCAGGGCCTAACAAATTACAAGAAACACAGATTAACATTTTATTTTTTATTTTTATGTTTTTTGGTTTTTTTTTTTTTACTTTTTTTAAAGTTTTAGTTTATTTTTTCAGTGTGGTCATTAAGAGTAGATTTGAAAATTTTTAACAGTCACTCAATAAATATAGAATAATAGGGGTGCCTGGGTGGTTCAGTCAGTTAAGTGTCTGACTCTTTGTTTCAGCTCAGATCATGACCTCATGGGTCGTGAGATGGAGCCCAGGGTCCAGTTCTGTGCTCAGTGTGGAGTCAGCTTGAAGATTCTCTTCTCTACCCCTCCCCACTTGGTGCATGCTCTCTCTTTCTAAAATAAGTAAATAAATCTTAAAAAAAAAAAATAGGGATACCTGAGTAGCTCAGTCAGTTAAGCATCTTCCTTTGGCTCAGGTCATGCTCCCAGGATCCCAGGATCATGTCTTACACTGGGCTCCTTGCTCAGCAGGGAGCCTGCTTCTCCTTCTGCCTGTCATTCCCTCTGCTTGTGCTCGGTCTCTCTCTCTCTCTCTCTCTGACAAATAAACAAATAAATAAATAAAAATTAAAATAAAATAAATATACCATGATCTCAGAACTAAGTAGCAAGAATTGGGTAGGTAATTGGTGAAGTCCAGAAGACTCTTATCATCAGGGAATTTGCAGTCCCGTTGGGGAACAGAGAGGAAATTTTGATGCATTATAAATGGGAAGATTAAAATGTCCTGTTGGAGCATATGACACAGGTATTGAATTCATTACTGAGGAACAGGAAAAATAAAGAATCGAGGGATAGGAAGAAAGACAGTAATTTGGGCATGGGATAATGATTGTGCCCCAGGTAGAATAAGCAGACTATAAGAAGATCTGGAGATAGAAGGCAGCAGCGCAACTGAGGACTTCCAAAAAGTCCAATGTGGCACTTGCATAGAGTAAAAAGGTTAAGAGAAGAAAATAAATAAATAAAAAGCAATAGTCATCAATGAATATTTATTAATTCCTTCAAATTCAAAAGTGGCTCTAAAAGAAATTCTAAAAAATTCCCCTAGTCTATATCCCACTTACTTTGGATACTTGGAGTTTTTTTTTTTTTTCCTCTGTGGTAAAACACAAATGTTTGTTATTTTTACCACCACCACCATCATCATCATTGTCCCATCACTATCACAATCATCATCATCCCCACCGTCGACACCATCATCATCCCCACCGTCGTCACCATCATCGTCATCCCCACCGTCGTCACCATCATCGTCATCCCCACCGTCATCACCATCGTCATCCCCACCGTCGTCACCATCATCGTGATCCCCACCGTCGTCACCATCATCGCCATCCCCACCGTCGTCACCATCGTCACCATCATCGTCATCCACACCGTCCTCACCATCATCTTCATCCCCACCGTCGTCACCATCGTCATCCCCACCATCGTCACCATCGTCATCCCCACCGTCGTCACCATCGTCATCCCCACCGTCGTCACCATCATCGTCATCCCCACCGTCATCACCATCGTCACCATCATCGTCATCCACACCGTCCTCACCATCATCGTCATCCACACCGTCCTCACCATCATCTTCATCCCCACCGTCGTCACCATCGTCATCCCCACCGTCGTCACCATCGTCATCCCCACCGTCCTCACCATCATCGTCATCCCCACCGTCCTCACCATCATCGTCATCCCCACCGTCCTCACCATCATCGTCATCCCCACCGTCGTCACCATCGTCACCATCATCGTCATCCACACCGTCCTCACCATCATCTTCATCCCCCACCGTCGTCACCATCGTCATCCCCACCGTCGTCACCATCGTCATCCCCACCGTCCTCACCATCATCGTCATCCCCCACCGTCCTCACCATCATCGTCATCCCCACCGTCCTCACCATCATCGTCATCCCCACCGTCGTCACCATCATCGTCATCCCCACCGTCATCACCATCGTCATCCCCACCGTCGTCACCATCATCGTGATCCCCACCGTCGTCACCATCATCGCCATCCCCACCGTCGTCACCATCGTCACCATCATCGTCATCCACACCGTCCTCACCATCATCTTCATCCCCACCGTCGTCACCATCGTCATCCCCACCATCGTCACCATCGTCATCCCCACCGTCGTCACCATCGTCATCCCCACCGTCGTCACCATCATCGTCATCCCCACCGTCATCACCATCGTCACCATCATCGTCATCCACACCGTCCTCACCATCATCGTCATCCACACCGTCCTCACCATCATCTTCATCCCCACCGTCGTCACCATCGTCATCCCCACCGTCGTCACCATCATCGTCATCCCCACCGTCCTCACCATCATCGTCATCCCCACCGTCCTCACCATCATCGTCATCCCCACCGTCGTCACCATCGTCACCATCATCGTCATCCACACCGTCCTCACCATCATCTTCATCCCCACCGTCGTCACCATCGTCATCCCCACCGTCGTCACCATCGTCATCCCCACCGTCCTCACCATCATCGTCATCCCCACCGTCCTCACCATCATCGTCATCCCCACCGTCGTCACCATCATCATCATCCCATCGTCTTCATCACCATCACCACCACCATCATAACTTTAAACTAGGATATATACATCTTTAGAAAAAATGTTTAGGTAAATATAAAGAAAAAAAAAAATCACATTTCAATGTGAGCGCAACCTAGTACTTGTCTACAGCCTTAGAATGTTTTTAAGGAGCTACAAGAATGCGGCCTGCATTCATAAATGCTTGAAGAGGATAATCTAATTTTTAGAAGGAAATATGTTCATTATCAAGGAAAATGAGCACATGGCTAATAATAAATGAAAATAATAAATCCCAATGAATAAAAATAATAAATTCCAATGAATAAAAATAACAAATATTTGGCATTATTAACAAATTTCCTTGTAAAACCTCCCCATGTTTGTGTCTTTCACTTCCCTTGTACTCCTACTTGACACTCCTCCGTGGACTCTGTTTGGTTCCATCCTCCAGGATTTATCTCTTCCCATGGTGTATATTTCCACTAGTAATCTTTTGTTTTTCTTTCCTTGCAATTGAAAATAGACTGACAACTTCTAAATTGACTTCCTCATAAACAACTTCATCCCTGTTATATATGATCTTGTATGAGTAACTGAACAGTGGACATCTTCATTTTTTTTAAAGTTTACAGCTACTGGATGCTGACAAATCCAATTTTTATATCACCAATTTAAATTCTTTGATGACTTTTCCATTATTCATTCAAGTCAGAAGGATTATAGTTTGTCCTTATTCCATCCATCATCTATTCTCATTCTTAGAATCTACCTGGTTCATAAGGCAGACCGATTATTTTTCCTTAAACCTGTGAATTCTTCTCTTCCCGGCTCCCTATAATTATAATTTTTCCAAAGCTTGTTAGTCTTCCTGGATAAATCACACACATTCACCAATCTCTTTTCCACATCTCAACAGAATGATTTTTTCAAAATGTAATTATAACAACAAGCTCTGAAAAAAGGTACTTAAAATCTGTATTGCCTCCCCAAAACCTTAAAGATAAAATAACAAACATTTAACATAGTACTTAACTGACTTACTGATAAAATTTCTATCTTAAGTTAAACAATAGCAAGTTAAAGTTCCTGTTGCTCACTTTACTACTGTTTAGTCTTGTAAAACTTCATTCCTAAAGAGGCTAACCGATAAGTGTTTGGATCTTTGTACCTTTTACTTGGGAACATTTTTTTCATCTGATAGCATCTGTTAATTCTTTAAATTTCATATTCACATTCACATTTGAGAAATTTTTTAATACCTAAAATCTGGAATAAGATTCTCCTACCATGAAATCCTAAAGGATTTGATTATCTGTTAGCTTTGTTGTCTTCTTATAATTTGCACACTTTGAAAGCTATGGTTTTATAAGCTATACTAGAAACTCTTTAAATATTTATAGAAAAAAATCAGTTAAGTTTAGAGTTTCAGACTCAGTACAGAAACAAAAGCATTAGGAGTTCACTTTCTTAAACCTCTGAATCTGGCAACCATCCCCTATGAGTTAGGCAGGAAACGTGTATTTATTTGACTTTTTAAGTGAAGGAACAAAACCTCAGAGAGATTAAGCAACTTTTCTGCAGACGTACAAGTTGTGTGGTATGTTCTCATTATCCTTAAGCTAAACAGAAAATGGGCAGGAGGAATACAGTAGGGATACAGGTATGTCATGCTGAGTGAAGTTTGATTCAGTTCAAGAAAATTTATTGAAAGCCTGTGTTTAAAGCTATGTATTTTGGCAATACCTTTTTAAATTTTGAAGTAAGTTAGATTTATGAAGGAGGTGTGAAGTGTTCATGGAGCTCACATATTCCCTTCCCCAGGATTCCCTTCAAGTTAGCAATGTATATAACAAAGCAACAATTATCATTCACAACATTATGAACTAAGCTAAAAAATATTATTCAAATTTCACTATTTTTCCCTCATAATGTACTTTCCTTTTTTCTGTCCCAGAACCCAATCTAGTCTTTCACATTTCATTCTAATCTGAGCCAGCTCCTATTGACTTTGACAATCTTTGACAATTGTGATGAGTACTGATATTTTGTGGAATATATGTCAATTTGAATTTTTCTGAAATTGAGTAATACCTTTTCTTGAAATACAAAAGAAATTTGCCTCCATTTTCAGAGGGACACTATGATCTCAAAAAACATTGACCATGATAAGCACCCATTTTTCAAAACTCTCTAGTTTTTACACATTATGACAACACTATTCAAAAAACCAAAGTACATTGAGTTTTTATACGTATGCATTAAAATCTGGGAGAAAATCTACTTAGATTTTAAGAGAGGTTGTTTCTTATATATTTCGAAACTGTAGGCAGTTTTTCCTTTATTATTATTTATGTGGCACGCAAAATTGTTTACTATGTTGTGCAGTCTTTTTTGTAACCTATAAATAAAACAAAACTTTAAAAATATATTTCCAATTTCCCCATTATAGCATCTACACCTGTGATATTCCACATGATAGCCATGAGACACATCTGGCTATTTAAATTTAGATTAATTAAAATTAAAAAATTTAGTTCATCATTTAAACTGGTCACATTTCAAGGGCCGAAGAGTAATATGAGGCTAGATGCTGTATATTGGACAGTAGAGATTACAGAACAGGCTAGTCATCATAGAATGTCCTATTGAGCAATACTATCCCTGGACCACAACTGTAGGAGACAGTCTTTGAAATACACAGAGACATTTTTTTTTCTGTATTGTTGCTAGAGATTAAATGTTTGCATTTTCCCGAAAGTTCACAGGTTGAAACCTAATCCCCAGTGTGATGATATCTTAAGGTGGGGCCTTTGGAAAGTGGTTATTGCATGAGGGTGGCCAGTGCCCTGGTCATAAAAGGGAACCGAGAGGGTTTACAGCCCCTTCCGCCATATGAGGACACAGCAAGAAGACAGCGTTTAAGAAAGTGGGCTCTCACCAAACACTAAATCTGCCAGTCTCCCTCTTGGACTTCCCAGCCTCTATACCTGTGAGAGATTTCTCTTGCTTATAAACCATCTAGTCTATGGTATTTTTGTAGCAGCTTGAGCAGAAGACAGTTGTCCTCCTAAATTAGGAAACAATGTTAATTTTGTTAATAACTACACAGATCTCTCAACTTTAAGTTATTCTGCTTTCTTCTGTCATTTATAAATATAATTTAGTCAACAATCCCTTGCTTACCTTAGGCAATAGTAGAAATAACATGTATATTGGCACTTACATGGAGAGAATGCTATTTTAGTTCCTTACTTATTTGTCTTATCAAATCCTCACAACTCCATGAATTAGGTACTAAGAAATTCCCATTTCCACAAGAGGAAACTGAAGAAGAGAGTTCTCCAGAGTCACACAGCCAAGGAATGATATGTTCAGGATTTGTCCCTGTTCGTTCTTTTTTTTTTTTTTTTTTTAATAAACATATAATATATTTTTATCCCCAGGGGTACAGGTCTGTGAATCGCCAGGTTTACACACTTCACAGCACTCACCAAAGCACATACCCTCCCCAATGTCAATAACCCCACCCCCCTTCTCCCAGCCCCCCTCCCCCCAGCAACCCTCAGTTTGTTTTGTGAGATTAAGAGTCACTTATGGTTTGTCTCCCTCCCAATCCCATCTTGTTTCATTGATTCTTCTCCTACCCCCTTAAGCCCCCATGTTGCATCACCACTTCCTGTTCTTGATCGTTTTCCTACGCTGAACCAGCCGGAGCGCCAATTTCTTTCTTTTTTTCCTTCTACATTGGATTACTATTTCAAATTTCTATATATCCTCTGGGAAATTCCTAAAATGAGCACCAGATGTAATATATTTGGGAGATGTAGTAATCGATAAAAACCAAAGTTATGATTAGTTATCACCCTAGATATTCTAAGGAATATTTTTTAATACTGTAAGTGTTCACTTAGTTTTAACAGATCTGAGAAGGTTTAGAGAAATTAAGTTTTGAGCACGTAGTAGTTTTATTTAGGTAGGTACTGAAGGGTTGCTTTGAAACAGTCTTCAAGAGAAGTAAAAAAAAACAAGTGATATTGTTCTTTCTGACTAAAGGGAACTAGAGAATGAGGATCCGTTCTAGAGTCCATTAAAGAAGGCTGTGATTTGTTGCATGTTTCCGTGTATTGTTATTTCTTTTTTTTTTTTTAAGATTTTATTTATTTATTTGACAGACAGAGATCACAAGTAGGCAGAGAGGCAGAGAGAGAGAGAGGGAAGCAGGCTTCCTGCGAAGCAGAGAGCCCGATGCGGGGCTCGATCCCAGGACCCTGAGATCATGACCCGAGCGGAAGGCAGCAGCCCAAACCACTGAGCCACCCAGGTGCCCCTCTTTTTTTTTTTAAGATTCGGAAGGAGAGAGAGAGAAAGAGCAGGGCAGTAGCAGAGGGAAAGGGAGACAATCTCAAGCAGACTCAGCAGCTGAGCACAGAGCCTGATATGGGGCTTGATCCCATGGGTCTCCATCCCATGACCCTGAGATCATGACCTGAGCTGAAACCAAGAGTCGGACTCTTAACTAACTGAGCCACACAGGCACTCCTGTTATTTCCTTTGTAAATGAAAATGCATTCTCGTCCTCAGGTACAGACTTGATTTTAGCATTCCCCAAAGTTAAGGTGACATCTAACTCATTTATTAAAAGGGTATCCAACCAGATCTTGAAGAGAAAATGTCACTGACATATCTGCCATATCCGATTAATGGAAGCGATAGTGGAGACATGTGAACTGGAAAATGATAATTAATGTTAGTGATAATTCACCTTACTGTGCCATACATTAATAAAATGTTTTAAGGGTGCCTGAGTGGCTTGGTCAGTTAAGTGTGGGACTCTTGATTTCAACTCAGGTCATGATCTCAGGATCGTGGAATGGAGCCCCCTCTTGGGCTCTGTGATGAGTGTGGTGCCTGCTTGGGATTCTCTCTCTCCCCCAACTCATACACTCCCTTTCTCTCTCTCTCTCTAAAGAAAAAAAAAAAAAAGATAAATTAATAAAATATTTTATTTTTTTAAACATTACTGATTTTTTGAGAGACCTTATGAGCAGGGGAGGTACAGAGAGAGAGGAAGTGAGAATCTCAAGCAGACTCCCTGCTGAGTGCAGACACCTCTCCCCCCCAGTGAAGACCTCTATCCCAGGACCCCGAGATCATGATCTGAGCTGAAATCAAGAGTCAAAGGCTTAACCAACTGAGCCACCCAGGTGCTCCTTAATTTAAATCTTTTAAAACCCTACCCCCTAAGTCATTTTCATTTTATTAAAGCTGTAGACCTCTCAAACGCTCAAAATGATTTCACTCCCATTTCTATAGGGTGTTCTTACATTAGATTCTTGAACTCCCCAAAAGTGCTCATATTCAGAAATGTTAATTTCATCTGTTCCGGTGGGTATTTCAAAATTCATGACGTTCCATCTCTGGGTGAGTACGGTACCTTTCCCTCCTTCTTCTGTTCTGCACTTAATTTGTACTTTCCGTACTTGGTTAATTTCCTCCTCTAATCTCTTCTCTGCATTTATTTTCTTCCTCCTCCAACTAACCTCCTGATACACTGTAAGTATCTACTGGTTTTTATCTTACAGCCACTGCACTTAACTCGCTAGGTCGCCTGCTTTCTGCCAACTACTGATGGAGCTCATCTCCTCCCATCCCTCTGCCCCTCCAAAGTAATCCAGGAGACACAAAGTGCTTGCTCAGCCAGTTAAACCAGGACATCAATTTTTAGCGCTCAATAATGAAACGGGCTGACTCTGCAAGGGAACTATAAGGAATTGCCCTGCTAACCCTTGCACAGCTCATCTACATTTATTGATGATAGCACATTATGTCATACCATTTTCTTGGAGAAGAGTATAGAAACACTGGTGCTCCAATTTTAGGCAACAGAATTAAATGCTATATAAGCCATATAAAATCAGGGATTTTATTATTGCATCATTAATGACTACCCTCTCACTCTATGAATATAAATAATATTTAATCATTAGTTCAGATTGGTGTGCAAGCTAATGTGCAATATAAAGTTTTATCCGTGCAAATTTTCTATTATCTTTACACTTACTTTTAGAAAGTATAAATTTGGGGGGTAAAAAAACATAATTTCCTATTTCATCCCCTAAGAAGGTATAATCTAGAAACAAGATTATAAATATATTTCATGTGATCACTTCTGAAACTGCAAATTTTTTCATAAAGTATTCCTTAATTTAAATGACTAGGGGTCAGCACAATTTCCAAACTAAGCTGACAACTGTGGCAGGAAATTATGGCAAACACGTCATACAGACAATGTTGCATTAGGTCAATATTCTTTCTCCAAAGGTGCCACAGGTTAAGCGAGGCAGTCAACCTCCATTGCATCACCCATTCAGGTCATCAGTAATCTGGGGTTTCCATTTCTCCTTACATTTTTAATTAGATATTTATTTTATTTGTTTAGTTGTGAGTTAAAATATTGACCTTCTTCCTCTCTCTATTTTCAGTGAATGACAGTCATTCAAGTTTTCAACCTATCAGTTTTTTATTTTCAAACCACCTTCTGTTCTTATGCATTTATCTTGGCCTCTATTGTCATTTATGCAGGGTGGGGGGGGAAAGCATGTGTCTAATTTGGAATGTATTAAAATTCTCACTCCTGGTTTCTTATCAAAGAAGTTATCTTAAGTAACAGTATTCTTTCTTGATTTTCACACACTATGCTCCCTTTCTGTGACAGGGGAAGTACATTCTTTGGCAGAAACTAAGCAGGAAAATACAGCTTGCCTGGAAGAAAAGCAGCGATGCAGAATTCACTTTTGACCCATGACTTGGCCCCCAATAAATCCAGTTACTTTCCACATCAGATGATTTCTTCTTAAAATGCATTCCTCCTCTGACATCTAAGACGATATATTCTCCTGTTTTCAAGCGACTGCTGTTTAGTCCCTAACTATATTTTTCCATTCTCCCATCTACCTGTAAAGGCAGGTGTTTTTCAGAGATAATAGTAAAATAACCTTCAGTCTTCCCACTGCCCACACTCTCCCCAGACACCCACAACTCACACTTTCACATGTCTTCAATTGTCATCTACATGCTAGCAAATCCTGGATCCATATTTCCTGACAGCACTTAACCCCCAGCTTTATACTCATTTAGTAACTGCTTAGCGAACACCTCTATAACCACATCCCATTGCCATTACAGACTTCCCATGTCCAAAGGTGAACTTCCCTAGATAGGTCTCAGTTGATGAAAAATTTGCATCAAGCCAAAAACCTGAAGCTCATCCCTAAAACTTCAGATTCATTCCACCTCATTTATAACCAATAAATGTCCAAGTAATATACCATTTTCTAAACATAATCTCTTATCTGTCATATTCCCCTTACCATTGTCACTATCTTTGTGCAAGTACAGCTAACACATGTATACCACATTGTTCAAAGCGTTTCAAAAATATTGGCTGATTCTTACATGTTAGGTACTATTATTAACCCCATTTTATAATTTATTATTATTTATCGAGGTTGAACCAAACAGATGTTTTGTTCTACAAAAATGGCAATTTGTTACATTTTAACCTAATTGTCTGATTATCTTTAGAAGAAACAAACTCCTTAAAATGTACATAGTCTCTGAGCTAACTCCAGCTCAACCCTCCAGGCTCTGCTTATGCCATTACTTTCTAAATTTTGGCACAGCACAAAATTTTAACTCTATTTTCTCTCAATTACTGGCTTTTGCCCATGGAAGATTTCTGCCTGGTACATTATCTTCTTTCATCATTTGTTTTGTTCAGCTCCTTTAGTTATATACACTTATTAATTCTCATTTCCTTTGGGAAGGGGAATCTTCTCTACTACAGCAAAACTCCTTTGGAGGCAAGAATCACATGTGACTTGCTCACATCTAAATTTCTGCCTTTAATGCTATGGCTGCTACATGATAGACAGTCAGAAATATATGTGTTGGTTGAAACATTTGTTGTCAGTTTCATGCCTGTAAATTTACATTTGTTGTTTTTGACATGTAAAAAAGATTTTTAACCCAATTTTATAAATTATAAATCTGAGGTGCAGTTTTATAATTAATTGATGAAAGGTATATGCTTAATAAATATCAGACCTCAAAATCAAACCCAGGGCTAGTGATTCCAAAACTTAGGACTATGCAGCATTACTCCATATTCCTAACTAAGTATAGAAACTAGGTCAATATGAGTTAATTCAGATGGTTAAAAATTTACTTCAACATAGTTAGGGTCATGGATTTAAGTTCTGTAAAGACTTCTAGTAGACAATATACAACACAGTTTTGTTTTGTTTTTTAAAGATTTTATTTATTTATTTGACAGACAGATCACAAGTAGGCAGAGAGGCAGGCAGAGGAGAGGAGGAAGCAGGCTCCCTGCAGAGCAGAGAGCCCGATGCGGGGCTCGATCCCAGGACCCTGGGATCATGACCTGAGCTGAAGGCAGAGGCTTTAACCCACTGAGCCACCCAAGCACCCCTACAACACAGTTTTTGACACTACTATTAAATTTAATTGGATACCTATCTTAAGATGACTCATATAAAATAAATTATTCACTACGAACTAGATATATACTAAACATACGAAACCACATGTAGTTGTATCAGAAGAATAGTGCCTTTAAGAATCTTTAAAGCCTCAGGTGCCTGGGTGGCTTAGTCAGTTAAGAGTCTGCCTTTGGCTCAGGTCATGAACCCAGGGTCCTGGGATCACGTGTTGCATCTGGCTCTCTGCTCCACTGGGAGTCTTTTTCTTATCCCTCTACCCCCCCCCCCCCCCCACTGCTTCTACTCACTCTCTCTCTTGCTCTCAAATAAATGAATAAAATCTTTCTTTAAAAAAAAAAAGAATTTTTAAAATCTCAGTCTGGTATTGCTTTCTGGTTATGGTACCTTCATTTAATTTTTTTAGAAGTGTGTGTATGTATGTGTGCACACAAGCGCATGCACTGTGAAACCAGAGGAATAGTAAGAAAGAAACATTCTAGTGAAAAGAAGTACTTGGAATACATTCTTATATTTTAATATCCAAATATATTTTAAGCTTGGGGCAGTGAAAAATAAATCAGATTGAACTTACCAGTGCCAAGGTATTGCAACTGTAATTTATATATAATAATCATTCCATTCAAAACTGTTAAAGAAGAAATCATTGTATGTTTTCTTGTCACCCTTTTTTCTTACAAATGTGTCAGTTTTCAAGGAGCTAATTTATAATGATATCATGTCATGCATAAGTATATAAAAATGTTACTAATGAAATACAAATTCAAAATATAATGAGATACTGCTATACTTGTGTTAGAATATCCAAAGTACTAAAAGACCTACCACATCAAATATTAACAAGTATTTGGTGAAACTTGATGTCTCATACATTACTGGAATATATAAAGATACAGTTTTGAAAAACAATTTGGAAATCTACATGTCCCATATGCTCTAGCCATTCTACTATGAGTATCTGCTCAAGAGAAAAAGCTTGCCCTTAAAAGGCTTCCATGCAAGTGTTCATAGCAGCATTATTACTAATAGTCAAAAACTGGAAATAATCCAAATGTTCATCAACAGCCAAATGGCAAAAACAAAACAAAACAAACAAAACAACTGAAGTATCTCCTTACAATAAAATAATACTCAGAAATAAAAACAAGAAACTATTTATATAGACCATAATATGGATGAATCCAAAAATAGTTATGATGAGCAAAAGAAGTCAGACAAAAAATAGTGCATAATGTAGGATTCCATTAATCTGAAATTCTAGAAAATGTTAATTAGTCTATAGTGCCAGAAAGCAGCCCAACAGTAATGGAGAATAGAGATGGATAATGGGAGAGATAATAAGGAAAGGTTACAAAAGGCAAGAGAAATCTTTTGGGTTAACAGTATGCTAATTATTTTCACTGTGGCAATGATTTCACAGATATACATATGCCCAAACCTACCAGATTGTACAATTTAAATACATGCAGTTTGCTTAGTCAGTAATATTTTATTAGAGCCATTAAGAAAAAAAAATAGGAAAAATACTTTAATCAAAGCTGAGGCTTAAAAACAGACATGGAGAGCTTAATATAGTGATTCATGAGGATACTAGCAAGAAGAAAGGATAAAGTGTTGAAGAGAATAAGTAACACTGTCATTATTCACAGATAGGACACATTAGGAAATTTATTTTAAAAATCTATCATTATTAGTAAATTTAGCAAGTCACTATAAAATTAATTTTATATCTCTATAGTAATCATAAACAATTTGAAATTAAATTTAAAATTATCTGATTTTTTAAAATAATTTACAATATCCCGTCAAGAGTCTATGAATAAACTTAACAAAAGATATGCAAGACCTACACACAATGAAAAATTACTGAGATAAATTAGAGGAAACAAATAAATAGAAACATATACAATGTTCATGGAACTGATCTATAGACTCAATGTAATCTCAAAATTCCACAGGCTTTTTAAAAGTATATTGACAAGTTGCTTCTCAAGTGAGTACTGAAAGGCAAATGAGCTAGAATAACCAAAGGAAAAAGAAAAAGAAGAAAGAAGGAGGAGGAGGAGGATGGGGAGGGGCAGGAGGAGGAAGAAGAGAAGGGGGAGGGGGAAGTGGAGGAGGAGGAAGAGGGGAGTGAAGGAGGGGGGAAGGGGAAGAGGTGGGGGAAGAGGGGAAGGGGAGGAGGAAGAAGATGGCAGAAAGTTGTTTCAGAAAGAAAACTAAGTTGGAGGACTCTCAATAGTATCTGATTTCAAGACTTACTATAGAGCTATAGTCATTGAGATAGTGTAGCAATGGCTGAAGGATAACCAAATGTATCACTGGAACAGAATAAATTGTCCAGAAATAGAATCAAGTCTATACAATTCTCAATTCAATTATATTTTAAAAAGGAAAAATTACAAATTACAAATTACAAAAATTACTTTTTGTAATACTGGGCACCCATGTTTTAAAAAAAGAACCTCTGTCACTGCATACAAAAATTAACTCAATATAAAATACTGAATATAAATAAACATTATTGAATAAGTGTAAATACTAAACGGCATAGTTTTTAAAAGAAAGCCCAAGATGATACTTTTGCAAACTAGGTATAAGCAGAGATTTTTTTTTTTCAATATAGGACACAAAAATCATGAATTAAAAAGGAAAAAAAGAGATCATTTGGACTTCATCAAAATTAAAATTTTCTGCTTCTCAAATACAATTAAGAAAATGTATCAGTAGGCCAAAGTGAGGTAAAAGACTAATATCTATAAAATATAAAGTGACACTAAACTATTAAAAGAAAAATAATCTACTTAAAAATAGGTAAAGAACACAAACAGATAATTAAAAAGAAAAATAAGTAAATGCCCAATAACAGCACAGAAATATTTTAATCTCATTAGTTATCATGAAAATGTAATCAAAACAATATTTAAATATATTTTATATCCAGTAAAGGAACTCAAATCAAAAAGACTAAAAATGCAAAATGTTGATGAGGATGTGGAGAAACTTGAACGCTCATACATTGCTGGAAGGAATGAAAATTGTATAACCACTTTGAAATGCTCTTTGGCACAGTCCTTCAATTTTAAATGCACACCTATCTTGTGATCTAATAATGATGCTACTAGGTATTTCCCCAAGAGAAAAGCCTTTTGCAAGGAAAATCTTAGGAGCCTTATTCATAGTCATCAAAACCTGGAAACAAGACAAACGTCCTTCAACAAGAGAATGTTTTAAAATAATTGCAAAATGTTTGCTAAATTCACTAATAGTAATAGAAAACAAATCTACTACGAGTCACAAAAATATCAGGTTGAGTAAAAAAAAAAAAAAACAAAAAAACTTCTATGTAAGAATTTACCCTGATCCTATTGACGTCAGGTTCTAGAACAACTGAAATTAAGTTTATAGTGATTGAGATCAGAACAACGGTTGTCCATGGGTGAAGAAGTGTGACAGAAGTTTCTCTTGTGACTGAAATATCCTGTATGCTTTTTAGTAGTTGTTACATGGATATATATGATTTTCAAAAAAAATCAAAGTAAAACATAAATCTGTGAAGATGGAAACAACTGTATATTAATACTCTGTTAAACATAAATGCAAAAATCCTTAAAAATTAGCAGTTGAAATAAACAAAAAATTAGTAAATTGAATGTACCAATACATAAAGAGATATTGCAAGATAACCAAATGGAGTTTCATATGCAAAGATGATTTAGCATTATTCACCTTACTAAGAGAAAAAAAACAAACAAAGTAGTAAGACCATATGCTTACATTAATCAGTAAAGAAAAATAACTTAAGAAAATTCAACACCCATCAGTGAATAAACTCTCAATATTCCTGATAAGGATAGCCTAAAAGCTTTCCTCTAAAGATAAAGAACAAGCCAAAAATGTTTCTTCTCACCCCTACTCTTTAGAATCATATTCAAGATCTCAGTCAGTGCAAGGCAAGAAAAATAAATAATAGGCATACAGATTAGAAAGGAAGAAGTAAAACTGTTATTTGTAGATGACATGACTGATTATATAGATCATCTTAAAGCATCTGTAAAATGCTACTAAAAATACCAGGTTAATTTATATTTTGTAAATATTTACTTATTTGAGAGAAAGAGAGAAAGCACATGGTGGGGAGAGTGGGAGGGTAAGGGGCTGAGAGAAAATGCCAAGCAGGCTCTCCAGTGAGCATGGAGTCCAACACAGGGCTCAGTCTCATGACTTTGAGATCATAACCTGAGCTGAAATCAAGAGTTGGAGGCTTAACCCACCTAGCCACTCAGAAGCCCCAAATCCTAAGTTAACAGGATACAAGGTTAGTATTCAACACTCAATTTTATTCCTACATAGTAGCCATGGATAATTTCAAAATAACATGGCCGACTACAACTAAGAAACAATTTCCAATTTTATCAAACCCATAAATTGAAGGTTTACTTAACAAAATATGTGTAAGATCTGCATACTGAAAACTACAAAACACTGCTAAGAGAAGTTAAAGACCTAAATAAATAAGTATATATACAATGCTCCTGTTTGGAAAATAGTAGGAAATCAATTGTCCTAGATTGACCAATAGATTCAATGCAATCCCAATCAAAATTCCAGCAGGAATTTATAAGTTGATTTGTAGAAGTATATGAGGATAAACAGGGCCTAGCATAAACAGAACAATTTTGCAAACGTAGAATATATTTAGAGCAGAAGGACTTACACTGCCTTGTTTCAGAATTCATTAACAAACTAAAGTTATAAAGGCAGTTGGGTTCATATAGATCAATGAATCAGAAGGGATCGAGGAAGTAAATCATTCCTATATGGGCAATTGATTTTTTAACAAAAGTGGTATTTACATGGGAAATTAAAGTCTTTTCAGTAAATGGTGCCAGAATAACTGGATATCATTTGGAAGAAAAAAATAATAAACCTACAATATTTTCTTAAGATAAGGAAAAATTAACTAAAAATGGATTAAACCTAAAATCTATACCTGTAAAACTTCTGGAAAAAAACACAGGGAAAAAATAATCTCTCTCTCTTTCTCTCTCTTTTAAATTTAAAATAGGTGGAGATACCTTAGTTGGGTCATAAAATGAAAATAACTAATAAATTGGACTTCACCAAAAATAAAAACTTTTGGTTTTGAGTGAGAAGGCATGACACAGACTAGATAAAATTTTCCTATATGTATAAATCACTGGTGTCCAGAATATATAAAACCTACATTGTGCAATTATATATACCTTCTTTATGTCTATTAATAAGACAGTAAATGGGGAAAAGATAGATCCAAGCACCTTACAAATTTATGAATTGATAATGAACCACATGGATGAATCTCAAAACCATTTTGTTGAGAGAAAAACATTTGTTGAGAGGATTAAAAGAGTGCATACTCTCTGATTCCATTAATATATAATTCTAAAAGAGAAAGCTGATTGAGTCTGGCAGAAAGCAGATTAGTGGTGGCCTGGAGACAGGCACAGGGAAAGGCGGCTACAGAGAAAACACAGCATCAGGAGGGTACTTGTGGAAATGACAGAATATTCTCTTCCTAGGCTTTGAGTACGTATGTGTTGGGGGGAGGCATATTATATGATGTATATATTTGTCAAAACTCATTAAATGTGCTATTAAAATGGGTATATTTTATTTTATTACACATTAATAAAATTAATTTGAAAGCAAAATGTGCCTATGTTGCATTATTTAAGTTATAATAATGAAAGGTATACAGAAAACTATAGTAAAGTATAATAAATGATAGGGACCAAAATGAAAAAGAATATCTATTTTAATTAAGGATATCCTTTAGACCCTTTCTTAAGGGTTTAGATACTATGCACAACATAACATATGACCAATGAGCAAATGAACTTTGGCTCAAGAGCAGAAGGCTTTGTCCTTCAGATCCGTGCAGCTTGAGACACGGAGACAGAGCAGTGGACGGTTCATGCAGTTTAAAAATGGCTGCAATCAAGAAGCTGGCAATTTTCCATCAAATGTACCCATGTTTGCGCCCCTGCTCTAGGGAACGTTTTGAGCTTTGGGAATGAAGTTTAGGTGGCCAAACTGAACTTTGGCCAAACTGAACTTGTAAGGACAATAAAGGGAATATGCTTGCATAACAATCCTCAAACCTTCACTGGAAACAGGGACATTGATTTTTACTTTGAATAAAAAAATTCCTCGCTTTAGAAGCATATATTGAACTTTTACTAGCTCCTGATACAGTACTTAGCAGATTGCTGACTATGGGATTAGTCTAATATGATTTTATGGAAATAAATGGGCAGGGAACAGAGAGGTATAAAATCTTTTAAAATGGAAGACCTCCTTGATGATTCTCTAGTGCCTCTGTTACAATGTTACTTATCCTGGATTTTTGACTGCTGTGTCTAATGGCTCACCTCTAGCTACATTTTGTTTTGCTGAGAAAAATATTTTAAGCAGTATAAAATTTGCATTTGAAAAGGAGCTGTCAACACTGCAACCCTAAAGAATATATTGTGTGTTAATTTCAAGAGTTACAGAAAGGCTAGCAGGGGACAGATTCTTGGCAAAAAAAGAAAACTTTCCCTATGTCTACCTTTCTCCCCAGCCTCCTTATACTTTCATATTATTACCAGTTATTTTTCGGGAGTTGAAATCCAGTGCGATAATGTGCGTCCAGGTCTTCTTTTCTATTTTAAGGAGTAAATCATCAGTCTAGTAGGTAAGAAATACATTCTTTGAGAAAGACCAGCCAGTGGATCATTGTAGTGTGATTAAAAATCTGTTAGTAAATCAAATATGTATGGTAATCTAGTGTAGGATAAAACAAGACAATAAGCACATTATAGACTTCAGTAAATGGGCAACTGGACATCTATGCAAAAAAAGATGGATTTGGAGTTTCATCACAATACACTGTATTACTACCATATGGATCAAAGATTAAAATGGAATAACCCAATAATAATCAGATTCCATTTGAACAGTGTGGTGCAGAATACCTTCCTACCTGTAATTCATCATCATAGACAATAAGGGAAAGCTAAATTGGACTATGTTAATAAACAGCAACAACAAAAATTTTAAATGTGAAACTTTAAATTGGCAAAATTTGATAAACAAATGTGAAAGAAAAGTGACAAAAATTTTGAAACTATCCTATGAGCAAAAATACTAAAGTTCAATGTCATGTTCTTTCCTTGGAGAGGCTATGATGAATTGGGTTCTTTCATATACTGCCAATGAGAGAGAAAATTCAACCTTAGTGGAGGAAATTTTGTCAATATTTTTCAAAATAACAAATACATGTATTTTCAACTTGGAAATGTTACATATAGGAATTTATTTTCCTGACAGATATATATACATACTTGCAAAACGACCTCTGAATATTCATTGCAAAAATTGTGATGGCAAAAGATTGAAGGAAAAACTCAAATATACATCAATAAGGTACTGATTTGTCTTAAATTATGATGATTTAAGTTAAAATAATTTAAATGAGTTCATTTGTAATTCTAAGTAATTTAAATAAAAGATAATTAAATTTTGCCAATCCATAATGATATATGGGACTGTAAAAAAAAAAAGGAGGAAAATATATACTGATAGGGGAAGGACTACAAAATATTTTAAATACAAAAACCAAGAGGTAGAACAGTGGTTTAATATGCTTTGTTATGTATCAATGGGGAATAGAGAAAAAGAAAATCGAGACAGATACAGAAGTCAAGAATAATATTCCATGGATAAACGTAAAGAGTGAGCAGGTGGAAATAGGCCTGAAGTAGGCACTGAAAATTATATTTTTCTCCTTTTATTATCAAACTGATACAAATGAGAGTTGGGCTTGCTTCAACCTAGCATGAACCATCCAAGACTTGTTCCTTTCAGTATGTTCTGTCAGCCTTTGCTCCTTCCTCTTGACTCTTTTGACTACCACTGTGACCTTGGATCCAAATTCAGGACCACATGAGACCAATATTTTCTCCCTTCTCTTTGAGAGCCAGAGCATGGAATGCATCACTTAAGTTCAGCAAACCTATAGTCCACCTTTAGTTTGAACCTTGAGTGAGTGACAGAGAGTCACAAAGGCAGACGAGAAATCACTCACAGCCAGAGCAGCCCATCCCATGAGATTCCCGCAGTGACAGGGCACTGACCAAGGGGTGATGATGTCCCCAGCGGCACTGAGAAGCTCCATCAACACAACCATCAACTTTTGTCCCTTTGGATTTTATAAAGTTAAAGTCCTCAGCCTTTCCTCTACATCTCTGAATTTCCCAGTGTTCTTCCCATAAATGTCATTTCCTTTAAGGGTAACCACAGTTAGTTTATTTTGCTGCTGATGTGGGAAACAAACACAAAAGAAAAAATTAAATTAAATTTCCTACTGCCTAAAGACCATTGACAACTCCTGGAAATAAAAACTAGGAACTCAGTTGCCTCGATATTGACACTTTGGGCAAAAGGCAATTTTAGCTTAACATTAGCCCCCTCCCCATCCCCAGGATCTTGTGAGTCTACTTTAAGCATATAGAAATTCCTCCGGAAGCTTCCAATCTCTACCCCCCAAGATATATGTTAGCAATCATCCTCCAAGCATATGGCCCACTGATACACATCTGAAGGGTCTCATGACTATGGTTTTACCACGCAGTAGTAAATGGCCCTTTCCTAACAATAGCTAGCACCTCAAGGTCCTGGAAACCTTGCTTCTGAAATTCCTTAGAGAATTACGCTCTCCATAAAACCCTCCCAAATATATAATCACCCACTCCTCTTTTTGCCCACAGGTCTTGTCCCTATGCTTTAATAAAAGATTTTTGCACCAAAGATGTCTCAAGAATTCTTTCTTGGCTGTCGACTCCAAACCCTAACATTTCCACGTCACTAGCCAAATTTAGTTATACGGCTACACTGAATTTCTTTTTCTACGCTCTTTACCATTCAACTGTGAGCCTTCAGAGGTCAAGAAGTTAGTCTTGTTTAATGCTCATAAGGCCTAGTGCTGTGCTTACCATATAACAATAAGTGGCCATTGAGATAACTGATTAATTAAATGACTTAGATTAATATTTGTACGAGGGTTTTTATTCATTGATAATTAAAAAGCTTCAAAATAACAAAGAGCTTCCGATGTCTAAGCCCTGGGTTTGTGTAAAGTTTTTATGTTAACTGACTTGCTCAAGTTCCCAAGCTCTAATCTAAGAACAGATTGAATAATTTAACATTATAAAAAGGGGTTATTATTAAGGCATTGAATTATTTTTGCTTAAAATAAAACAGCAGGGAAGTTGTTCCTAAAAATATATTTAATACTAAAACGAGTTGATATTTTCAGAAATCATTTCTTTTAAAATGATAAGTTTTACATTTTAAATTATTCTCACTTTTAATGACTATTATTTTACATCCTGGTCACTCTATTTCTCTTGCACAAAAGAGAGGATAATGTCTATTAGATCATTTTTCATTCAGTTAAACAGTGAGAAAATAAATTTTCTAGCAAGTAAGAATCCCTAAAAAAACCAATGTTTACTTTACACATGACAACACAATAAAAAACCCATACTGGAATTTATATCCCAGAAACAACATTTTACTGTGTTAATACAAAATCCAGAATGTTACTGAAATAGATTAAAAATAAAAATTCCCACAACATTCAATTTCTTGAATAATATATTTACACAGCACTAACCATCTTCAGCTAACATAACCCTGGGAAATGAAAACAAATGTGAAATGTATTTGATTAATGTAATTAGAACATTGTAGAATCCCCTATTTTTCCTCTAGATAGAGACCGCTTTCCCTGTACTTCCTCTTCCTTGTTAACCCCAGGTGTCCCTATGTCGATAACATTGATGTGGCAATTTGAGTAACTTCCCCATCAGGGCACTCCAAATGGTGACTCTTTTTATATATGTGGTTTATAAAAATACAATGTCACTGATGAGCCCTGGGGTGTTATACGCAACTGATGAATTATTGCACACTACATCTGAAACTCATGATGTACTATATGTCAGCTAATTGAATTTAAACTAAAAAAATACAATCGTCAAATATAATTCTTAACCACTAAATCTCTCCATGTACCATGAAAAAGACAAGACCGTGTGAGCCACAGAGTTACTAGCTCAAGGATTACAGTGGCTTTGCTCAAAGGCTGCTCTGTCACTCTTGAAAAACCTTCAGGTACTGACACATTCTTTGTTCTCTTTTTCTGATTCTTTTGGATGAATCTTCTAACTCTGTTTTTATCTAATTATATTCTATATTCTTTTTCTTCTTTACTTTCCTGCAACATTTCCCTCTCCTGCATTTTGAACTTGCTACTAAATGTTTAAAATCAGAACATCTGCATAATGCCCTTCTCATGGCTTTTCTCCCCTTCTTTTCCTTGCATTCAATGCAACATTTTCTCTTAACTCTCAGTTTTGTAGTTTGTTTGTTTCAGACAATAGTTCTGTTTTCTCTTAGCTCTATGTCTTTGTTTATCCTGGACTCTCTTTCATGCTAGAAATTTTCCTCCACTTTGTGCTGGTTCTCACAGTCTGTGTAAGGCATATTTCATAAAATCTAAGGTTGCATAAGAAAAGAGATCATTGCCAATGAAATTACAATGTGTAATCCAGTATTTAAGAGAGAAATTAAAATCCTGGTTGGAAGTTGTACATTTATACAGAGGCATTTCCAAATCTTGAACTTCTCTGTAAGGTGATCATGATACCAAGAGGTATCTTTTTCTTTAGAAGAAACAAAATAGCACTTATCTGATCATTTTTCCCCCCAAGCATGGAGACTGATTTGTTTTTCCACTTCTATTTTTAAGAAGACACCTATGTAATTCATATTCACTTAAAAAATGAAGACAGAAATAAATTTGAAAAAGAAGACATGGAAGCAATCCCCCAAATGTGATAGCAATTCATTTAGTTATCATCACTCATGGGCCATTAACTAGTGAACGTTCATTTTTCAGACAAACTAGGCAAAAGCATTTGATCATCCCGTTTATTTCAACTTCTTGGGAAAAAAAAAATCTAAAATATACCTCCTACTTCTCATTTTTCCTAGAGACTACTGAATATAATTAAACTTTTCTTGGTCATCACGAAGAACATAATAGTGACATAAAACAGAAACATGTCTTTTAGGGCTACTAAGGTATGGAATGCCATTTATCCCTTTCCTGCATTTACATAAACGTCTATGCTTTTTGAGTTATGCTGATTTTTTTAAGTCTCTATATCTCCTCTTAAATCAGCTGTCACTTTTTGCTGCAGCCTGTGTGTCTGCTTCCTGAAAAAGGCCCCTAATTTGCTTCCTAATCTGCTGCGCACTGAAAAACCGCATTGCCAAAGCTTCCATAATTGTGTCTAAAATAAGAGTAAGTAAACTCAGAGATGGCTAAGGCGGCTTTCTATCAGCAAACTGCATGGGTAAGACCAGTCTCAGTGCTTGCTACTTTGTTAGTCTCTTAGCTCCTTACTAAGAGCTTGCCAAAATACCGAATTGAGAATGGGTTTGCCGTATTAACTAGTGTTAATTCAGTTTCATGGATGTTTCCGAATATCTACAACTCTGCTAATGAGTTCAATCTTTGAAAGAGAAATGGGTTTTAATAATTTTTTATTTTAAAAGATTTTATTTATTTATTTGACAGAGAGACAGAGACAGTGAGAGAGGGAACATAAGGAGGGGGAATGGAAAAGGGAGAAGGAGGCTTCCTGCTGAGCAGGGAGCCCTATACAGGGTTTGATCCCAGGACCCTGAGATCACGACCTGAGCTGAAGGCAGATGCTTAACAACTGAGCCACCCAGTTTTTAAACCAGGCTCCCAGGTTTTAATAATTGTTATATGTGTCATCAATAAATAATTGTATTTATTTCAGGGAAGTGCTAAAAATGTCATTGTTCTTAATTGTTTGAAATGAAACACATAAACGAAATTTACAGCACTGTCTATGTGACTTCAGATCTGTTCTCCAATGTATCTATTCTAGAACTAGCAGGTTGAGACTAAAAATGCATGGAGAATTCAGTAGGTTCTGGCTAGCTGGAATCTGGGGGAATGTGTTGCTCTAGATCCAAATCTTCTCTAGAGTTGAGAATTCGGCCACTATAAAGAACTCAAAATTCGGAGTTGATTTTTCAGGAAATTGTTATAAAATGTATCCTTATGCATCACTATCTCCTAAAGTAATAAACAAAATACGTTTGTTTTTATGTCAAGATGAGCATTCCTAATATAAATTTTTGTATTTCTGCAGACTATTTTCCCTCATACTAACTGGATCTATTCTGATGTGCTTTTAAATTTTACATCAGGAGAATTTATTCAGCTTCATCGAGCTACTTTTAACCTGCTTTGGGTTTCAAAACCAGATAACTAAGATAGTTAGAATTCTGTATAAATTGAAAGTGAATTTAATCTGAATGAAGACCTGATGCTTTGAATATAATTTTGTGCATGGACTTCATAACCTGTATTACAGTTAGTCATCCACCTTCTTTGTCCGTTATCTGTTTT